>NC_091400.1:28714146-29927718 GCF_032191515.1 Phaenicophaeus curvirostris
GCTCCTTAATTGTCTTAAGTTGCTGGACAATGGCAGACATCCTCAAGTAAGAATTAAGTGTTTTCTTGTAGTTTTGTGTAAATATAATGGGAATGCTGTCGTCATAATACCCGTGGTTATATTTTGTGCAGTACTTTCTCCTCCTTCTGCAAGGGAGAGAATCTAAATTTATTTATAAACTTGGAAGTTGATTTGTGTTTAGGGAAATCCTGGGCTATTTTTTTTTTGAGTAGCCTTTGCTGACGCTCATTGCTGCAGAAGTCTCCTGTTCTGCTCTAAAAGGAACTTTTGTTCTCAGTCCTGAAGAGCCCTCTTCTGTTTGAAAGCTGTACAGATACTGAGGCAGGTTGTAGCTCGACACTGTAAAATGTGAATATAAGAAGAAACTTTTCTTCAGTCTGGAGGTGTCTGGGTATTGGGACAGATCAGCTAGAGAGGCTGTAAAGTCTCCATCCTTTGAGATAATCAAAGCTTGACTGGACATGGTGCTGAGCATCCTACTTTGAGCAAGGAGGTTGGGCTAGGCAGTCTCCAGGGGTCCCTTTGAACCTCTACTATTCTGCGATTGGCAGGAGAATTGGAAAAAGAACCTCAAACTCTTAATCTCTTCATTAGACCATTGTATCAGCCATCAGTACTTTCAGATGCTCAGCGCTTTCAGAACCAGTAAGAAAACTAATGAAAATGTCTGGTAAAACTGTATTAACCTTCTTTATTCCAGATACTTGATTCTGATTATTTTTTTAAGTAAAACTGGAAACTAATTGGTCTCAAAGACAAGTAGTTGATGAAAATTTGGGGAGGCAAAAAAGGTATTTATATCTTAAGTTTTTAAGTATTACTGCTACCAGATGTGCCAGCTTCCTTTTGAGTTGCAGAAGATAATGGAGTGTGCTGCTTCCTCATTGGGATTTTGACTAGACCTCCTCACAATCTCTTCTGTGTCTTAAACTGAGAAATTTGTAGGTTCAGAATGGTAAAAGGGAACCAAAAGAAAAATATAACTTGAGAATAAATCAGTATTTTTTTTTCTCTCCTTTAAAAAGATTATTGCTTCAGCAAACTACATGTTATCAGAGCTCTTTCAGCTGGATGAACCTAAAAAAGAAGACAGTACAGACTTCCCTATAAATGGAAATTCTGATGAAAGTTATAGTGAGGAAGAGGAAGAAATGCCTGACAGTGATGAAAATGGTTCTTACAGTAACAGTTCTGATCCACCAGATGACAATAAAGCAGTAGCTATAATAAAATCTGTTGGAGAGTTATCAGTACCAGAAAAATACAAGTCTGTTCATCGAATACGTGTAAGTGAAACTGTGGATTTAAGGGTTTTCTTGAAAGAGTCAGTTCATATAGCAAGATTTGTTACTGAAATTTTGTTACCTGTTAGGTCTATCTTCATGTTAACTGAAGCATGAGGCAGTGAGGAAAGAAACTTTTCATGAGCTGGTCATAAAATTTGAGATCTTTCAATTTTACAGCATAGCAAGCTTGACATAAATTTTTCCCCTATCATCTTGCATCTTAGTTTCTAACACTTTGAACGCTTTCTAACAGCCTCCACTCCCCTCCCACCACCTCCCAAAGAAAAAAAAAAAAAAGAAAACAAGACCCCGAGACATTGAGTTCTTAAAGGTGATGAAAGTACAATTTTGATGTATAGCCTGAGGAAATTATTTCTGTATAATTTTGAATCTGCTGATCTTCCCAGGCCTGCATTGCAGACCATCCATGGATGGTTTGTAATTACTGTTATGGAATAGAATCATCTCATCTCTTCTCTTTGCATTGTTTTTGGGATTCCCAGGGGAGACAGAGTGTAGATGACCAGGTATATGAATTGCTCACTGAGATTAAGAGGAGAAATACTGTGACGCTTTATAGTGTAATAGAGTTCAAGGTTTTCTTAATGCTGTCTCTCATTTGCATCTTCTAGCCAGTAGTTTATTATAATACGTGTTCTTTTCCTGTTCCTTTCTTGCTGCTGCTTCAATGAAGCCTAGTTGTGCGTTCCCTGTCTGCCATGGCACCGAGGAGCGCTGCAGGCTAGTGCTCAACCATGTCCTGGAGGTAAGTTTACTGTCAGCTTTTTAATAGTTTCACCTGGTACCTTATTCTTCATGCATTCATCTTTGCAAAATGTTGCCTTCAAGGTGAATTAAGTGATTTCGTCTTTCAGGGCTTGAAGTCTGTTGACAGCAGTGTTAAAAAGGAGGGTGACCTTCCTGCAGCTGACCCCAGCACGCCAATCCCATTGAAATATGAAGATGAATCCACCAGTGGTGGTTCTGGATGTCTGGAAAAACAAATGGCCTTGTTTTTAGACAAAAGTAAGTTGCTTTGTCGTGCAAATGAGATGTTTCCATCACCACCAGAAACTGCTGCTACTTTATTTTGACTGTCAAAACAGTTTACTTACAAGTCACTAATTGTGCTACTGCATAAGCAGAAGTAGCGTACTGAAATTGGAGAACAGTCTGTTCCTTCTTAAGTAAGAAAATAATAGGTTATTTGGGATATTTTGCATATCAAAGCATCTTTTATTAATAAACACATAATTTTACTAGATGCTATTTAAATGTGGCTTTAAGATAACTTCCAAAAGGACTTAGTATTTTTGGGGTTTGCAATGTAGAGAACTAAGTTGTGTGGGTTGTTAAAATCAGCCTTTTTTTTTTTTTTTGTGACTTGGAAGTTTTGTGAAGGAACTTACTTCTGGCAGGTGTCTCTCCTACATTATACTTGCTCCGAATTGAATATGAAATGTTAATTAGGATTTTGTTTTCTTCTACCTCTACAATTGTGAAAGGAAGCAGTAAAGAAAAGATATTTTGCTTGCTTGAATACTCAGATTCTAGAATTTTCAGGCTATGGTCCATTTTACTTCTCTGGAATGCCGTGAAAGGGTGTAGGAAAGATTCTTCTCCTTAAAGTAGTAGAGTTCTCTCAAGGGTGAGAAGACCTTTAAGTGTAACCCAGAAAGAAATTGAAGTCTTCTTGTTTTAGAAGTCTTCATTCTTTATTTTTCTTCCCTTCCCTTTTTGAAAATCTGTAAATAATAAGCAAGTTCAGTTTTGAGATATTCATTTAAGTGGTCTTGTGTTTCTCTCCCAATTTTATGATTGTCTCTTGAAGGTCCATGACCTGTAGAGGCATGCATACTTTTTGAGTTTTTGTTAGATCTGTGACCACAGAATTTTAACGTCTCCATCAAAGTTATGTTGTGTCGAGCTCGCATAAATTCTGCACATTACTGTTAATAAAAACCAGTCTTGCAGTTCATATTAAGATTTACTGTGAAATTTTACCTGGGGTCAACTCAGTGTGCTTGTTTCGGCTCTCCTGCAGCCAGGCTCTTTTCTTCTGCCTTTGCAATTTGGAACTGATGGCACACTGCAGCTGCTTGCCAGCTGGCAAGGAGAATGTCCGCATGCTAACTTTTCTGTTTAGAAACAAGTGTTTCCTGGGGGATGTAGGAGACAAATATTGCACAGATCAGAACAAAATATTTTAGTTGATTTCTGTAGCTATGCTGGAGTTCTTCCCTGAAGTAGCAGTGGTTCCACTTGCTTATGTTATAATGTTTGAACTCAGCCTAGGGAAAAATAGTTCAAATGTAAGGGAGAAACATGTACCAGTGTGCGTTTTCTGTGACTCAAAATTATGTGGTTTCTCTACTAAGTGTGTATATTTACATATGTATAGAACAAGTAAGTACTCTTAATTCTTGCATTCAGAAGTAGTTCTCCTCTATATAGATACGGTATATTTCCTTTGGTATGCCTAAAGTCAGCGGCCTCTTCTTTCTGGTTCCATAATCACTGTGGCATCAAAGAAGGAACCCTCGATCTTATACTGTGGATGTCTTGAAACTAGCATGAGAAAGATATTGGTGTTCTTGCAGTAAGGACCAGATGATCCTGCTCCTTCTGTGATCGAGGCTGTCTTGGCTGCCACTGCATCTGTTTCAAAAGCTGTTTGAAGTATGAGAGGTTAGCTGCACTGTCAGCGTGCTCACTGTATTCGAGCATCCCACTGTCAGAGTATGTAGAAAAGTTCCAAGTATTGGGTCCGTTTTACAGATGAAAAATGTAGTGGCAGACAAGTTGGCATAACTCTACCTGTGCAGAGCTGTAATAAGGCAATTTACATTCTATCTGTGTACTGATAAAGTTACATCCAACCTCTGGCATATGTTATAGAGATGAGATTTACTGCTGAGGTTCTGTTCCTGTTACAGTGGGCTCATTTCAGAAGGGTAAGCATTCCAGTCAGTCAGGAATGATTCCTGGATCGTGGCAATATAAAATGAAACTCCAGCTCATCCTGAAATCATCAAAGGCTTATTATGTCCTGTCCGATGCTGCTATGCTTCTACAGAAATATGGGAGAGCATTACGATACATCAAGCTGGCTTTACAGTGCCATGGTAAGTTGCTAGAATGTTTGTCACCTGTACCATTGCCCATATATACCTTTAATGATGTCAGATGCTGTTCTTATGCATGATTTACCCTAGTGGCATGCAGTGGCAACTCTGATGACCGTGTGTTTAGTTAAATCAAGTGTCTAGCTCGTTATTCAGGAGGGAAGTCTGTTGTAAGAGTAACTCTTCTCTGGTAGAAAGGTGCTCCCATTTTGACAGACTGGGAAAACATAGAGTGCAGGTTTGGAGCTTCAGTGTACTTGAAGTTGGGACAGTCAGTCTTGGTGCCAAGACCGAGAAAGTCTTCTGCAGTCTGAGTGCTATTGCTGCAAGCCTGTGTTTTTTTCCCTGGAAGTGCCTGGTGGTTCCCATTTCATTTTAAAATATTTCTGACTCTCAGAAATACCCATCTTGTTTATCCGCTGAATTGAATGCTTCTCTAAAATGAAATACATCCTCAAGTGTTACTGAGGAAAATGAAGGAAGTAAAATCAGACTGTTTAAAATATAACTACAATAATGAGAATAACTAATTGGAAAATACCATTAGCTGAGTATTGTAGCTTCCATATTTGTAGGGCTTGGGGCAGAGGGAGGCTTATGAAACAGGAGCACTTGATCTTAAAGCATCAATGTGCATATCAATAAATCAAAGCATTTTGCAATTTTTGATCTTTTAAAGACTTGAGAGTCAAGCTGAAACTGTGCCTTTTGGAAATCAGTTTGTAGGGCAATAGCTCACTTGAGTTCATCTGTAGAGAGTGAGTTTTCCTTTAGTCAAATCTGAGTGTCATGGTTTAGCCCTGGCCTGTCTGATTTTGGCAGCTAAAGCTATGCGATTAGGCTCAAAAATCCCTTCTCTTCCACCCTAAGGAAGATGGGAGGAAAAAGACTTGTGCATTGAAGACTAAAACTACAACTTTAATGAAATTATAATAATGCTAATAATAGCGATGAAAATAATTAGAAAGTAATAAAATGTATACAAATATGAGATCGTGCCCCCACACCCTGATGACTGTATGTCACCACAAATACTGCAGAGCAGACAGGAGGGAATGAGTCCATGGGTAGGAGAGAGCTGATCTTGGGAACTGGATTTGGGAATGCACAGATCCAGGATCAGGAGCAACCAGACAGATGAGGTCCTTATTGGACGTTGGCCATCACAGAAGAGAGACGAGACCCTTGTGGTCTCTCAATTTTATAAAACGTGTGACATATATGAGATGAAATACTCTGTTCAGTTTAGGGTCACCTGTCCTATCTGCCCCTCCTTCAAAGCGCCCCCTTTTTCTGCAAGCTTGAGGGTGGCCTTGGTTACTTTAGGGAAGTATTAGCATTGGCCTTTCTGCGTACCAATGCCTTGTGTTACCACTTCTAGCAGGAACGCTGTCTCAAAAACATCCAGTTGGCTTTCAGAGAGTGAAGTTACTTAGAGCAATTGAGTTAGTCACAAAACTGTCTCAATTTTAGCTCGAACCACAATACTGAGATAAGTATTTGTAATTACCAGATTCACTGCTCATCTTGAACAGCACAGTTGCTATTTTGAAACTGTCAGCTGTGTAGAGCAACTATGACTTCAAAATAGGTTAGGTCTTAGAAGAACATGTGTTGTCTGCACAGAGACTAAGTGTGGCAGGTAACATGAAAACCAATTATATTGTCAGTTTACGTCAAATCTTCTGATGTTTAATTCTTGTCTTTCCCCTCCCTCATCCATGATATTTTTTTTCCTAATAGATACATACTGTTGTCTCTGCGGCAGCATGCTTCCTGAAGTATTAGTATTCCTTTGTCAGTGTTTAACCCTTTGTGGAGATATCCAGTTAATGCTTGCTCAAAATGCAAACAACAGAGCAGCATATCTTGAAGAATATAATTACCAGACAAAAGAAGATCAGGAAATATTACACAGCCTTCACAGAGAATCCAGGTGCCAAGGTATGATACTGATACAAGCTAAGTGCCGTAATTCCACTACAGGACAGACATAAGTCATTTCATTGTGCTTCCTCAAAACTGTGCACCAGTGTAATTTCTGGAGGAGGGTTTATTATGCTTCAGTTCTGTTTTCTCTGGAGAAAGCTTACCATGCCGGACAAATGTAAGAAGTCTGTCAAGATATTAAATGACATGCCTGAAACTGTAAAATAACTAAAGGTGATTGATTAAGTAACAGGTAAATTGTGCTTATCTATAGAAATTGTGGGATCATTTTGATGTGCGCTTAATCTAGTGGAGAATGCCCAGAACAGTGACCATCAGATTTAAGTTTGTTTGAAAATACTTTGACACGCAGCCTTTGCGTTTTGTTTTCTAGTGTTTGCCTGGGCTACGGACTTGTCTACAGACTTGGAATGTCAGCTTTCTGTCAGCTGTAAATGTTATGAAGCAGCTTATGAAATTTTACTTTTCAGTAATATAAAAAACCAACATCCAGAGCAGCGTATACAGGTACTGAAGAGGATGGGTAATATCAGGAATGAGATTGGAGTGTTCTACATGAACCAGGCTGCTGCAGTGCAGACTGAAAGAGTGGGCAAGTATTCTTTTTTTCTCTTCTTACTATTTTACAGTCTTACAACAGTGATCGTTTTAACTAGCAGTGTGAGATATCTTGAGTATTTCTGATTATAAAGAAGATGTTGAAAGAAATTCATAGTAAATCCTTTTCTGTTATTGGTGTTATGTAACTTTAACGGCCCTTGTAAATAGTTGTCCGCTGTGGCTTGTACATGACTTGAGCCTAAACTGAAATGGAATCTATAGCTTCAGAGAAATTCTGTTAAAGTGTGTGTCAAGGCATTAAAAACATGATGGAAACTTTAAACCAATTCTGTTACAAAACAAAGGGCATGTTGCATTCTTGATGTGTTCAGTGTAGCTTAGATTCATTCATACTGGGCTTAAATTTAAGCATAAGAATAGTTTCAGTAAAGTCAGTCTATGAATTTATGGCTAAGGAAATCCTTGGGGGATTTGCTTCTGGCATTTTTGTGGGGTTTTTTTGTTGTCAGTGGTTATTTTTCAGAGGAAATGGAGGTTACCTAGGCTTCCTTATAGAGCAAGGTGTTGGGCAGGTTTGTGCTTTTGAAAGCAAACTGAATGATGTCTTATCTACCAGTAAAAGTTACATAAACTAGACCGAATCAGACACCGGTGGTTCAGCGTAAACAGCTCCAGTATTCCAAATACTGGCTGTTTTCTGTGACCTTTGTCCAACTGATATATAATGGATTTGGTGGTGGGCTTTTAATTTGTAATTGTTCATCATTTTGGTTTTTTTTGCAGAACTGCTATTTAGCTGAAGTCAAAGCTCAAATATTTAATTCATTTGTCCTTAAAAGTCACTTTTTATTGTTTCATACTGTAAGTTTATAGGAGCAACTGCAATACCCTGAATACCTATGGAAAAAAGTGGGGCTTTTTTAGTTAATTTCCCCTGTTTGGTTTTTTTTCATGTCATGTTATTGCAATTCTTTTGAAAGTATATTGTATGTAATAGTGCACTTCAGGTATGAAGAATTTCAAATGTTTGAAGTTTTCTAAAGAGTGTTTTCCATTAATTGGAACTTGAGAATCACCACCCTTAAATTCTAAGAAGTCATTTATGAGAAAAAGAACATAATGAGAATGTTTGTTCAGCATCTTTCAAGAATTTGAATGAACTGGTAAACCTTTTGTCTTAACCCTAGTGAGTAAAACTGTATCGACAACAGAGCAGCAACTTTGGAAGAAAAGCTTCTCTTGCTTTGAAAAAGGAATTCAGAATTTTGAGTCAATTGATGATGCAACCAATGCTGCTCTTCTGCTGTGCAATACGGGGAGGCTGATGCGAATTTGTGCTCAAGCGCACTGTGCAGCTGAAGGCGACCTCAAAAGAGAGTTTTCCCCAGAAGAGGCCCTTTATTATAATAAGGTAACATACTGTTTTTAGAATGGCCCGTACCTTCATATGACTTTTACTGCAGAATATTTGTAAGAATCTTTGTAAATATCTAAGTCTTGATGTAATAACTTGGGATACCTCTCCTGCTTCCATATTATTCTAATCCTCACTGTATAGGCTTCAGTACTATTTTTGATATTTGGTTCCATTGCTCTGACATATGAAGTGCTGCGGCACTCAGGTCCTGGTGTTCAACAGACAGCAATGTTGCACACAGGGGGGAGAGAGAGAGAGAGATGTGTGAACAGGAGTAAAGTTATGACCAAAATGGATGTAAAGAAAATACTGAAGAAGGCTCAGATATTTTGAACGCTTCCTTGAGACTCATTAAAAAGTTATTAATTTCTAGTTTCTATAAATGCAAGATTTATTCACGTATATTTTGTCATCTCTAGGCTATTGACTACTATCTGAAGGCATTAAGGTCGCTTGGTAAGAGAGACGTGCATCCAGCTGTTTGGGATTCTGTGAACTGGGAGCTGTCGACTACTTATTTCACTATGGCAACTCTACAGCAGGATTATGCTCCGCTATCTAGAAAAGCTCAGGAACAGGTAATAAAGAGTGTTTGTGACCATAAATAAGCTATTTTCTTTCTGAAAAACTGAATAGTGAGCAAAATTTCATATTGGAATAATTTCTAAGCCTTTATTAGATTGAAAGACATCTCTGAAGTAGTTCTTGCAAGCCATAAAACTTTTAATCACTTGCATTTTGAAGGTTTTGCTTAATAAAAAGATGATTCCACAGATTTTATCCTTACACTTGCATATAGTGGTGTTCTAATTTCAAAATAACCACACTATACCTCTTTGTTTTATCTTGTAGATAGAGAAGGAAGTTAGTGAAGCCATGATGAAGTCCTTGAAATACTGTGATGTTGATACGGTATCTGCACGACAGCCTCTCTGCCAGTACCGAGCTGCAACCATCCACCACAGGCTTGCTTCAATGTACCACAGCTGCCTGAGAAACCAGGTATTAGTAAAAACTGTTTTGGTGTTCTGTATAGGTTCCATATGTCCAGTGTGTGCAGAGATTGATAGTTATCCTACCTGTAGCTGGGAAATGTGTATTTAAGTTTAACCAGGTAAATGTGAGGTGGTTTATTTGCAAATCCTTGTCAAATACAATGTTACTTTTAAGTGTAGTTTGTCAGTTGTAGAGTGTATTGAGCTTTATAGTTCTGTGTAATCTAAATAGTTCCATGTTTACATAATAGCAGCCGTTGATAAATATTTCTTTTGTTTTGGTTTTGTGTCCAAGCCACCCTTCTGATGCTTAAGCAGCCAGCCTAATACTAGGATACTAGCAGATGATTTATTAAAGCCTTTGTGTAAAATTGCATGTTGCTTCCTGATATTTTTTTTACCAAGTTATTATTCTTTATGGTTAACTTTAGTTCTACTTGGTGTGAATTTGCTAGCATTAAGTATGAAGTGCTGGCAAACTGGTGATGTATTCTAGAAATGTGCAGACGTTTAGATGAGCCATTATGAAATCAGCAAGGGAATGATTGTTGGTACCTCAGGTATCAGAAGGCAGGTTTTTTCCTTATGGTACCTCATAGCAAATCTCAGACTATTTGTATGATTCTCTGTACCCTACTTTGCGTGCAGGTTGGTGATGAACATCTGAGGAAACAACACCGTGTGCTTGCTGATCTTCATTACAGTAAAGCAGTACGACTATTCCAACTCTTGAAGGATGCACCCTGTGAGTTCCTTCGTGTGCAGCTGGAAAGGGTGGCATTTGCAGAATTCCAGATGGCGAGTAAGTCTTGCTCTTCTTGCTTTCCAAGCTGCCTATTTTATTTCATTTTTAGATAACTTTGTAGGTGAGAGCTGGAGAAATCTACAGAATAGCATTTTCTTTGAAAGAAAACACATTTTTATCCTTCTGGTTTTCAGTTGGCTGGGACAGCATGCACTTTTTCCCATGAGAACTCTTGAAATCTTTGTATAGAAGAAAAAGTATAATCCGTAACAAGTTATTTGCGTCCTTGATTTTCATCTCTATTTTAGGTCAGAACAGCAGTGCTGCGAAATTAAAGACTTTGTCTGGGGCCCTTGATATAATGGTGAAAACCCAGAATGTGTTCCAGCTCATCAAAAAGGAGCTTGTGGCAGAAAGTGAACAGGTGAACAAAAGTCATGTGGTGTGATCATCTGCTCCCTTATATCACCTAAAACTGGTCATTTAGCAGATAAGATATTGCTTGCTTACTGTTCACTAGAGTCGGTTGCTTAAATAGTATGGAGTGGGATTGAACCTATTGCAGTCCTCTTCAAGCCTTTAAGTGCAAAAGGATAAAAAAAAACTTGCTCTCGAACAATCCTTTCACCCACATGTGGATTAAAACGTGTTTGTACATGGACATAGGCTGACTGAGTCAGCGGAGTTCTGTGCAAGTCTCTGTTATTTCATAAAAATTATCTGAAAGAACTTAGGAATGTATGTACCATATAAACTGGATTTCTCTCTATATAGTATATTTAACGTTGAAATATTAAAATGTGGAGGGTCATCTGTAGCTTCCTAATGTGCTAATACCTTCTTAGGGTCTATATAAATAATTATTTGCAATATGTGCTGATGTGTGTTCATCCCTTGCTGGCATGAACAGATTGAGTAGTCCATACTTTTCTGATATTTTTATAGCTAAAAATTACCATATTTATATATATTTACCTACACTATAGGCAGCTGTCGTAACTTGTATACAGTCTGGATGTGAGCTAATGACTGAAGCCTCATAAACGATGTCGTAGCAATTGCAATATTGGTTCCGCTTCTGTAGAGAATAAGCTAACCTGCAAGTGGGTTGTCTGACTGAACTGAATGCCATTTAAATGGTGGAGTTAAATGAAATGTGGGTTTGCTTTTTCTCTCGTAGATAAGCAGGGATAAAAGTAGTGCTGAGAATATGTCACATAATGAGTCCTCCACTGGCCTTAACAAAGAAGAAGTATTGAAACTGCTTGGTATTTTTGAGTCCAGAATGTCATTCCTTCTCCTCCAATCCATTAAATTGTTAACCTCAACCAAGAGAAAAATGGGGTAAGTTGAACCTTGATATGCATCTGTAGATGTGACTCTCGTCCATAAATCTATACGAACTCTGTAGTCTTAAGCATGCAAGAAAGGGTGATATTTATTCTTTCATGGTGGTGACTCTGCTGTGTGGAGAAGGAGCCAAGATATGCCCTGGTCATCTAAATTTTGCATGTTTGCTGTGGCTTTGTGTGTAATTGAGGGAGTGACCAATAAAAGTCTTTACTTAATGTATCTAGGCAGCTTTTTTCTCTCCCCTTTCTTGATGGCAATCCAGGACTGAGAGAGAACAAAAAAGTCAGACTTGTATGGCTGTATTTAAATAGGAAAATAGCAGTTTGTAATCGTCATCTGAAATACAGTTACAAATAACTGATGCTTTCTCCTGCTCTGTGATATCTGACATACCCTTCAGGGGCTATAAATCCTTTGTCCTTCCTAGGTACAAATTCACATACAAAGCAGTTTAACAGTAAGTGTCTCTGTAGGAGACTGGTAAATAGGAAAAACAGAGAGACCAGAAGAAAGCCTGTTTGCTCTCTTTGCAGTAGTTTAGGTGCATTGTTTGGCACTTTTACTCTTTAAAACAGAGCTTCCACAAGGTGGCAATCAAAATATGTGAATTGCAGAGGATCGAAGTATAATTTGTATGGGACCACATAAATGTCAAAGTAACCAAGTAAATTGTTTCAGCTCTGTTGTCTCATATGATGAGCAAAGGTTGTAAACAAAAAACCTCTTTGGGTTTTGTTTTATGGGTTTTTCCTCCCTCTCCTCGATTTACTTTCTCATCACTTTCTTGAGCGGGGTTTTGTGCTGAAGATTCCATTGAGGGAATGCATTACAGTTCTAATTTGAATACTATGAAGTAGGAGCGTTCCTGTAACATATGAAGCTTCTTTAAACAACAGTGGATCAAGGCTAAGCTTTAACTTTTTCTTAACCTTTCTAGCAACTTGCATGTGTCTTGTGTACATTTCCTCAGTTCTGCTTTGTAGAAGATAACGTCTGCCCTCTCTTTTCATAATAGGCTGAAAAGGGAGGAAGGTGGAGCTTGCAAATGGTATTTCAGGGTCTCAGGTGCAGTTTGGCAGAGGAGAGGAGAACATGTGGTAAAATTAATGTTTGATAGCAAAACTCGCAGACTAGCAATAAAATTGGATGAAGTCAGTTTTACTCTCAAAGTGAAATGCAGAAGCATAACTGAACTTGGCTATGAAAATCGGGAGAAAGAAGTTATTGGAAGTAATACTTCATTTTGGGAATTCCTGTAACTTATCCTGGAAATGCTTTGTATTTCAGTGGCTTTTTATTGACTCCCTCTTCTGTTTAATAAATAAACCTGTCTGATTTCTGCCAAGTGTTATGAATTTAATTTGCTTCAGGAATTACAAAGAAATGGTGAAGCATTTGCAACTAAACTGACTGCTGCTTGCACACATATGCGCTTTATTTATTTATATCAATGGCAGCATTCATGTTTTTCTAGTTTGAATCACTTACTAGCCTTGGACATTAAATGTAGTAAAGCAGGGTGGGAAAGAGGAAGGGTGACAGCACTGAAGCAGAAGACAGCGCATGTGTGATAAGTGATGTACTGTATTTGTCAAATGGAGCTTAGACTGCAGACTGAAAATCTGTTTTGTGTAGAGGTACTGAGCATGGAAGCATCTCTGTTGTAGGGAAATAGCTTGGATGTGTGGAACTTGAGAGAATGAGGCCAGATCGCAGGCTTCACACTGGAATGGGGAAATGATGCCCATAGTGGCTTAGAAAGGAGAGCTAATGGCACGGGGGCTGGGAAACTCTCTGGAGTTTTTGGGTGTCTGTTTGCATTTGGCATGATCAGATTAGACACTAACTTAGACAGAAGTACAGAGTTTTGGCATGGAGACCTAGCGTCAGGGAGTTTGTAATGTGGCTTGGGATTATGAGTTAATAAAGTGGCTAGACTGGAGCTGAATAAAAATTAAACACTTTATCCCCGCTGCAGTATAGATAGAGGCTCCAACTGCAGTCCTTTTGAAACGGTAGGAAATGGGAACTAAGGAAATCAGAGACTCAAATCAGAACACCAGCCATGTGATTTCAGAGGTGGTCATCCATGTTGCTGTTTAGTAATTGTTTTGGTAATTTGCAGAGTAAAATATTGTGGTCGATAGTTGGTATCATCCGCTTTCTTTTTAGGGGCATCAATGAAGAAGAAGCTGTTCTTAAAACAAACAAGCACGTTTACTCCCTGCTGTTGCGTGCAACTGCGAACAAAAGCGTGACTCTGCTAGAGCGAATAGAGGTAATCCTAAATTTACTGGACCAGCTGGCGCAAAGTAGCGAAGCCAGTAATGGAGGAATCCAGTGACTTAAAGGCTGCAGAGCAGCAGAAGCAGTGCCTTGCTATGTGGGGGGAGCAGTGGTATATTTTTTTTTACCCCCATGTGATATTTGTATTTATTGAAGGTGATAACATTACCTACGTTGTTACATTTGTAAAGTTGGAAGAGAACAGGAGTTCCTTTTTATCCTGCGATAACTCTGGAATGGTTCAGTACTAGCATTTCTTTGTTTGAAATGCCAAAGTGAGGATCTGGAGATAAACTTAACAATTTTTTATGTTGGAGAAATTAATGATTTTTCTCTTACAGGTAATGGGTTTTGCAGTGATAATATTTTGCATAGGAATGTAATCCCACAGTTGCTCTGGTTTGATATTTAATGCAGTGTACTTTGTAAGCAAGGCTTCACTGGAACACTTTAACCAGTAACGTGAACTGAAGTTGTACAAGGAAATTTCCGTTGAATACACGGGTGCACTACTTCTATTACAGTTACTGTCCTGCACAAAACTGTGTGCCTTTCTAGCTTTGGTGCAAGACTCTTGCAGATATCAGCCATCACTGGAACTTCATTTACTCCAGACAGTAAAAATGGGTTTAGCTGTGTTTGAATTGATGAAGAATAGTATTATCTTTTCCAGACTTGAAACTGTGAATAAATGAGAGCATATTTTTGAATAAAAATTTATTTATTAAGTATAACCTCATGAATCGGTCTGCTTTGTTTTATTGGCTATGACTGTTACGAGCCTTATGAGAGAAGCAAACTGCTCAACAGAATTAAAACTATTTGAAAGGCAGTGGGAGCTGGAAAATATCTGTAAAATCAGGCCTGACAAATGAGTGGAGTCTTAATCTCAGCGTGTGAGGACCCTGGTTTTTGGAAATGTATTATTTAAGTGTAGTTTAAAAAAAAATGTAACATTTGATGTCGTTCACTTTATCAAAACAGTATAAAACACTTTATAAAAAGGTAGCAACAGCTTTTCCATGTCGGTATGTTTGCATCTGTCTCTTTTAATCTCCCTATACTTAATACACAAGTAGTGAATTAACTCTCTTAAGCTGCTTGTTTTGAAGAGCTGATTCTTACTCTCATGGTGAGATATACAGAACAATGGCTTTCTGTATAACGCACGCTTTCACCTAGAAACCCCTGGTTTGTGGAAATTTCTATCCTGACAATTTCAGTGTGATTTTACAAGAGCATCCTTAGATCTGTCTTCAGAAGAAACCTGATCTTTCTGATACAACACAGAGCACAAATGCACCTGGAGAAGAAAAAGGACCTTGTGAAAGGATAAAGGATGACAGGCACAGTATGTGTGTGTGTTTCTTCTGATTTGGAATGACTGATTTGAAAAAGGCAGCAGGCTTGGGTTTAGGTTTCTGTCTTTTCCTGCCTCCCACTTTGTGGCTGGCTCCATGTAGCTCCCCTTGCACTCCCCTGGCTTTCGGAGACGTCAAAGCTGCAGTGGTTTCTGAAGTAAGGTGGCTAAAAGCTTGGAATTGGTATTGTCAGGAAGCCTGGGAATAGCGAGGGGTAGGATAATCTCTTCTTCAGAGCAAAGGAGCTGAGAAGGGGGACTAGGCAAGACTGCAGAGGTCAGTAACAGTGGCTCGGGTGTGGAGAAGTGAGAGAGATTCCTGGTCAGAGAAGTCTACTGCTCTGATGCTGGCAGATTCCTGATAGTAAGGGGAAATTCTAGTTGAAACCCATCGATTAGATCCGATGTAGCAGGTTCTTGTAATGCAAGACGTCAGTGCATGCACAACTAGCTTTCACTTCATTCAAGAGGGACAGTCTGGAAGGTCTGTCCCAAAGCAAAGTGTCAGCTGAGAGCATGATCTCTAGTCCTCCTGGGAATGAAACAGGTGCTTACGTGGGGCTAAAGAGATTTTGCCTGCCTGAATGCATTTTACTGGCACTGCACAGCACAGATCAATGTGAAAGGCAGTGCTTTCTCCTGAGGAAATCTGAGGTAGTGGGTGCAGTTTAGGGAGGTAGGGAGGGGTGGAAAGGAGCGGAGGAGTTGTAGGGGCAGACAGGGGGAGTTTTTTTCTGCAATTTCAAAACAAAACCTACATCAAGTGCTTTAAACAGTAATCAGAAGCAAACCCCCTTTACCCCTTTCCTTAACCTGCCAATTCCAGAAGTGGCTGCTAGCACAGATTCCATTAGGTGCTTCTGCAGGTGCTGGGTATTTGGCGCTTGCCTGGCAGCCAGATGAGAAGAAAAGCCTCGGTGTAAGCCCTGAGAACTCGTAGCAGTCTGTTACTGTGATTTTGGAGGACTTGTAACCTCTTCTTGATTCCTTGTAACAAAATGCAAGGTAACAAATGCATCTTAGAGTGCTTCTCTGAGTCAGGCAGAATAGATCAGGTCTGTAACCTGCCCCATTGCTTACTAATAAAAATCTTAAGCTGCTGCAGCAGTTGGACAAGATTCATCCTCTTCGGTGGAAGTTCTCCTGCTTCTTAATTACACAGCAAAGCATTGCAAAGTCAGCAGCTGGGAGAGTGATCTCTTCCTTTGAGCAGTGTTTGTGTGCAGGGAACAGGCTCGGGCAGTGCTCTAAAGGCTGGTGGGTAATCTGTAAAGGGCCCCTCGTATAGAATAGCATGTGGACCTCCTATAAAGAGGAATGCCTCAGCCCTGGGGAGGAGTTGGTGGCAATGGCAGTCAGGGAATGGTGGTGCCAGCTGTGGAAAGGTTGCTGGGATAAAGCTAAGCCAGGCCTGCATGTCAGCTATCTGGCTGGAAAGGAATAAGCAGCTATACAATTGCTGCAGTTCTACCCTCTTGTGTCTCCTACAGGGAACCAAACTATAGAGCTGGTATTTGTCACTGACAAACCATGAGCAGGCCAGAATTTCTGATTCACACATAATGTCACTTGAGTCATAGCAGCTGTGTGTGGCCTTCATGTCCCACAGCAAATGCCAGCTATGCCTCACTTACATTAACCTCTTCTGTTACAAATCAAGTGTCCTGAGTTAACTTCTGCTTGCCACAGGTCAAGAAGGAGCATGTTGGCTGATGCGGTGGGTGTAAGGCTGATTTCCTGCCAGAGCCCTTTGCACTCCCATTGTTGTATCGTTATGTTACATGTGATCCATACATATTACTTGATAATAATGGCTACTGACAGTTTCTGCAGGAAAGACATGTTGAAATGGGCCTTAGCTGAGTAGCGAGATGACAGCTGCACCTTAATTATGCTAGCAAAAGAATTTGCTGTATACTATAGAGTATTTTGAATGAAAAGTTGAACAGTATGGCCTGCTGTGTGTTTATAAGGGCATTGCCCCACTGAATCCAAATATTCAACAGCCTAACTGCAATTGTCTCAGGAACAAAAAAGGCAGAAAGTCAACAACTGCTGTGTAATCGTTCTCATCCTCCTCTCCTTGGGGCACATCTACACTGTCCTGCACCTACAACCAGTTACTATAGTGAGTTTGTCCTACGGGATGCTCTTCAATGATGAAGTATTCCTCCCCCTGTTCAACAGTATTGTCCTGCAATGGATTTCTTCAGAGATTGTATTTAATCTTGAGAAACTCAACTGTTACAAAGCAAAATGGTTGTCTTATTGTGCCAGTTTGACCAATGAATCCACATATACAACTTGAAATTGCTTCAGTTTATATTATCATAATTGGGTTCAGATTAATTCTTATTCTAGGTACAGAGCATTCTATCTCATTGGAAATTCAGGTCATTCTCAGAATTAAGCAAATAGAAACCTGCAGCAAATGAGGATATCTCTGTTAACCAATAAACCTCAGCACTGTACTAACAGCATGACTTTCATGAGGATTATAATTGAGTATATTATGATTTAAATTTGTTATGAATTTCCTAGCATTAGTGCTAGATAGGATTACTCTTTCTCCTTTCACAAGTAAACAATTAAAGCATAGAGCACCTCCAAAACAGACAACTCTACCACCATTATTAATGATTATAATCCAGTTTATTTCTCTGTTAATAAATCCTCCTTCTTTACAGGAATAGAAACCAAATCTAATTTTTAAGACCTTGTAACTGCAACTGCAAGAACTGTTGTATTCCAGTGAGAATCTACAGTCATTTCAATCTAAGTATTTGAAAAGCAGAACAACAAACAAGTAAACTTTACAACAGAACCTACTTCCTTGTAAGTCAGCTTTTATTTTACAAAAGAGAAATATATGCATGTAAAACTGACTGTACAGAAAAATGAAAACCTTACCTGTGTGCTCGGAGATACCTGAGGTGATAGGCTGAGCTTATTTCAATACTCTAGTCCAACACAGACTGGCTTCTCACACCTACTTTTCAAGGAACACTCACACAGAATATTTACACTGCACACATGAGAAAAAGGGAATAGCTCAATGCTTTAAAATATGCTGTACAAATTCCAGATTTCTTAGATATTTAGGTGCAAGCTTCTCCCACCAGGCCCTGACAAGGACAATGTTGCATGTTCCTGCAAAGTAATTCCTTGCAGGACAACAGGCGTGCAAAATGGAAAAGACCATCTTTGCCTTCAAAGGCATGCTGTGCCCTTACTTAGATAAACAGCAGTTCTGTAGCTGAAGTGCTTTTTGGATCCCAGCGGCGAGGTCTTGGGGAGTTGGACTCTGTGCGGTGCAGCTAACTTGGATTCCCGCTGCTTCCATGGCTTCAGCAGTTGTTGGACCAATAGCAGCAAACTGAAATGACATTGTTCACAGTTACCACAGCGTAGCCAGGTGTGGTACCAGCTCCTAACTGTGTAGTTAGGTACATATACTTCCTTCTTTGCTGGTGTTGTACCAACCTGCAGGGCTGAGACTTATAACCGGTACTAACCATCTCAGGTTGGAGATTTTTCAGTATTAAAACCCAACTATCAGTTAGGCTCCTTAGAAATTACTTAGGAGAGATTATTATTTATCTTGCCATTATAGACAGTTAAAGCTCTTAGTCCCACCAAACAGGAAAAGTGAAAGAAATTTTATATGCCTCAGCCTGCCATTGCTGATTCAAACAAGAACTACTCATGCTTTCACATCACTAAGAGAAAATGAAGCCTATGCCCAGCAGAGAATGAGTAAGTTAGCTGGGGGAAAAAGATCTAAAGAGAAAATAATTACTTTTTCTTTTTAAAAAAAATATGTAATAACATTTGTATTTGCTATAACCTGTCTTTTCAACAAAATAAACACAAACAAAAGAGAAAATTAAGGCTTGTAATGGGTATAAGAGCTTTCCTATCTCTTATTTGCCCATCCCAAACTTAGTCCCTATTGTACTTCACCACTTTTAAAGAGAAGATACCTTGATGTGGTTGATAGAATCTCCCGACAGCTTCTGAATGTGTTGCAGGCAAAATTTGACACCAGAGGGACTGAAGAACACGATACTTGCTGGAATTCCCTGAGTAGAAGTAACCAGAGGTTGGCACAGTTTGCTCACTCTTCCAGCAGTACGTCAGTACCCCTTAACATAAACCCCTTCAGCTGTCTCTACATGGACATGAAGTGATTTTAGTGCTGAGAAACAGCAGTTAAGCAAACAGCAATGGTTTTTCTGGAGCAGACAGACTGCCCAAACCCCATTCTACCACAGAACACTGAAATTCAGATGTGACTTCAACCAAATACTTTGTCATGCAAGTGCTGGGTGATAAATGTACTGAAAGTGTTCTGGAGCTGCACTCATTTTTCTACTTGGTGAGAAAACTCACCAAGTTATTTCCCTCAATCCATTCTCATCTATCTCAGTTCTGCACATATTGTTTCCCAGCTCATGTGGTTTACCCTAAGTTGTGTCCTCTCTGAGATGCCCTGGCAAAGATGAGGTGATGCCTTAGAACTGCAGACCTTTGGAAGGGCTTTCTCTCTCAGAATAAGGCTGCCTTACGACAGCAGCAACCTTTAGACAAAAGAAAACTCTGTAAGATTCTTTCTGGAGTGAAGGTCCCAAGCTCTTGAGCTGCAGCCCCAAAGCACATCCCTCCTTTACAGTGATTTTCTGTCTGATCAGAACAATAGACTAGCTCCGCTCAAACTACATCTGTTGTTATGTTATAGCGCATGATGTGGGCGCTGGCCTTAGCTCACCGGGGCCAGAATGACAGTTTAACACGGTGCCGTTTGCTGTCTCACCAAGTGCTAAACATTTGTCACTTCATGTCAGGTCTCCATGCACTAAATATATAACCACTATATCATCAGTTAAGAACAGTTATAAAAAGCACATGAGAAACGAATTTTAACAGCTTTACACTGCAAGTAACGTCTAATTGCAGCAAGTGGAGAGTTTTATAAAAAGAGTTCAGAAAGTTACAAAATGTATATGTACTACCAACTCACTTCTGTACCTGCTATAAATTAAATACCATGGGGATCAGACCTGCAATGCCCACCTATAGACACCAGGAAACTACAAAGCATCAGTTAGACTGCCCATGCCACAGTCTTTTAGAACCTCTTGAAAAGGAACTTTAAAATCAATATGAAATTTAACAAGACATTAACGCATAGATTTTAAAAAGAGATGCAACATGCTCAAGTAGACCATGTTTCTGTAAGAAGGAAATATTTTGAATAAAAGTAATCCTAGATACCACGTAGACTCCTACAAATGGAAAATTCAGAAAGCTAATCTTGAAAAAACAAAAACAATTATTAGTACCTTCAAATCTTTTACTATGCACTGATCCTTACTATGCTTATCATATACCTCAAAAATTCTCCAATTACATCAACATCCAATACCTGTTGCGAGAGATAACTGCTCAAAGATTCCTGCAGATTAGCATGTTGGGTTGTTTCATAAACAGTAAGGCTTTCCAGAGGTATACCTGGAATTAGGACATATATTCATAATTAAACAGGGTTTCAGTAATTTCTATGATTTCAGTAAAACACCTTCAACATACTAACTGCACTGAAGCGTTCTATTTTAGGCTAAAAATGTAGAAACAAAATTCTGTGAAGGGTGTGTAAGTATTTCTAAAGTTGCGAGACATCATAGTAAAGGATCTGTAGTCAAAGGGTCTTGAGGCATACTGGAAAACTGCCAAGTCTTGTGACATTCCCGTGAGTAAGCTATCTTCCAGCTCAAAGATGAGAATGCGAGTGAAGAACAAGGCAAATAACCTCGCTCCCATCACACCACAACTTAGTCCCAGAGCTGTGAGCAGCAATCCAATGTCACAGTTTTTGCTCTCACGCTCTTAACTTCTAGCCAGCAGAACTGCAAATTCCATTTTTACTTAGTGAAATTTGGTTACAAGCTTTAGAGACAACTTCTCTCATAACTGACTAATTAAATGAGGCTCCAAGGGAAATTCAACCTCTTTCTCTAAGTACTGTAGGAAGTACTTCTCTTTTCAGGGCTCCACATGGAAAAAGAAGAGCTGAGGAATTAGGTTTCTCTCCTGTAAACACAAAACCAAGAACTTTAATTAACTTCCGTTTTTATCAAAGAGTAAACGTGATATATTTAATTAATTTTAAAGGTATCAAATGTTGAGCACTGTGGGAAATGCTGTATGCTTCATGACAGACACAGCCCTTCAAAGATAACTGAAAACATTTGCAGTGCAACTGCATCCGCAATTCAGAGGACAGAGGCTACTTATCATGTAAATTAAAAAAAATTCCACAACTATAATATGAATACATTGGCTAAAAAGATCTTGTGCAAGATAGACTGCATTTCTATTCCCCTCATCGTTCTATAAAGCAAAATGAGTACTGAGCAAGTTATCTCCTCCTCAGAAACACAATCTTCCTCAATTTTCTATTTAACATCTTAGTCCCACGCAATACATGATAGTGCTCTCCATATAAAAGAATGTTCAGGCAGACAAAGAGGAGGACAGAAATACACTGCTGAGAAGTTTTAATCTATCTAAAGGTCTTATTTTCTTACTTCCTTCAAGGAAAAACGATTCCACTTCCACTGCTAGGGTGGAAGTGAATATCTTCCCTTGCTCTTGTGCTTTAAAATGGAAGACACCTCCAATCTTAATGCTACATTGCCGACACGTGAAAGCCCCTTGGAGAATTTGGAAGGACCTTTCTGATACATGGCTGTTCAGAACTTAACTCTTGTAGGACATGATACACCTGGGATGTGATTTCCATAGGTTCTATATGTTTCTAATACATTAAACAAATTCTGCTTGCAAAATACCACCAGGTCGCAGTATTGACATGGCCACCTCTTGGGCTACACCATTCCCACAGCCCCTCTGTCCCCGTGCACGCCCACACGCTGGAAACAGCAAAGTGCAAATACTGACAAGAACCACCACGCTGTGAATGCAAACATGTGGCTCAGGAAGAATGGAATAGAACTGTCTATAAGTGATTCTCAATAATTTCCTGGGTTTAGGGCTTCAACAAACTGTTTTGTTAAGTTTTTCAGTACTAGATTTTATCTATTAAAAATGAATATTGACACTTTGCAAGAGATGAGATGTATTTTAATCGAGGAAGAATTTGATTTTTGGATAAAAATTTAACGGGAGACTTTTTTAGCATAGTTTTCCTTTTCTACAAACAACTACAGTGTAAATTTCAAAATTAAATTCTACATAGTGGCACATGACTTTGCATTCATCTTTCAAAATAAATGAGAGTTCCTCAACATATTATTACTAATTCAGATATATTAATACGTGTGTTTAAGAGGTGACTACTAGAAAAATAAATGCTTAAGTGCTGGAAATAGAATCATAGAATAGTTTGAGTTGGAAGAGACCTTAAAGATCATCCAGTTCCCACCCCCCTGCGATGGGCAGGGACACCTCCCACTAGATCAGGCTGCCCATAGATTGTTAGTTTATAACAGTAAGCATCATCGATGCCTCAGGACGGGGGCGCAAATCAAGACAGCATAGTAAAAATCAACTGGAAAAGGTCTAGTAGGAGTCAAGACAGATATAGCCAACTGTCCTAAATGCACACTGAAGTTTAATTAGAAGCCATAGGCAGGCTTGGAATAAATTACAGGAAGGAAGAATGAACTTGGGACTGAATGTAAAAGAGATTTTTAAATATTAAGACAAAACCTAAGTATTTCAGCACTGATTCTCCTGCAGCTCATGACAGCAAAGTGAAATGTCAGTGTGGAATCTGTAAAAGAACACTAATCCTTTTTGACTTGTGTTTACAAAACACAGAGCAATTCCTTAGTAGGCCTGAATGATAGGAGCACTGGTTCTAACGGTATCCCCTACTTCTGTAACCAACACAAATGTTACACTGCAATAAAACTGAAACAATATTTGCTTTGGAAAAAGAATAAAGCTAGCATGCTAGCTAAGGAGTGAATTCCTTTATTTTCCCAGTCACTTAAGCTTAAGTGGGTACAAAAGTGAGTAACAAAGGCAATATTGCTTCAGAATTTTTTATTCTCACAATAAATTCCAATTATATAGAAAATATAGAGCCGTTCTTCTCATTTACTTAAATAAATATATATGTAATAAGGAACATAATGCAATTTAATCTGTACTTCAGAGGCTGTTATAAAGCACTTGATAAATTGAGATTGCATAAGTATGCACAATCCAATACATCACTGAGTATGATTTTATATATCAACAACAAGCAGTCTCCAGTTATCAAAACTGACGGGTATTCAATGTCTGTCATTTTAGTAGGGATAATGGAAGTATCGCAGCATTGTGTTAATTTAAATGGCCTGCTGCTGTTCTGCTACAAAACTGCCCCCAGGACACTCTATGTAAAAGGCTGTAGAACACACAGATCTCTCCTCCCCTGCGGGGGCTGTCAGAAGCTGCTGCTGGATCTGGACCGAACTTCTTGGCTGTCACCAGAAAGTGCTGTTCCCCATCCTGCTCCCTCTGCCAGCTCCTAACTGCGGAAGTGTGCAGGCAAAGTGAGGAAATGGCCATGGGACAAAGACAGTCAAAAGTACGATGATCAGAGGGCTGGAGGACAGGCTGAGAGAGTTTGGCTTGTTCAGCCTGGAGAAGAGAAGGCTCTGAGCAGACCTTATAGACCTTCCAGTATCTGAAGGGGGTCTACATGAAAACTGAGGAGGGACTGTTCACAAAGGCTTGTAGTGATAGGACAAGGAGGAACTGGTATAAACTGGAGCGGGGCAGACTTAGACTAGACATAGGGAGGAACTTCTTCATGATGGAAGTGGTGAGGCCCTGGCACAGGTTGCCCAGGGAAGTTGTGGCTGCCCCATCCCTGGGGGTGTTCAAGGCCAGGATGGATGGGGCCTTGGGCTGCCTGGTCTGGTGGGAGGTGTCCCTGCCCATGGCAGGGGGAGCGGGACTGGGTGATGTTTAAGGTCCTTTCCAACCCAAACTATTCTATGATTCTACGAGTTTAAGTAACCAGGTCTGTGAACCACACAGCTCCCAAGGGAGGAGGAAGAGCCAAGATGACCCTCCACTGGACTGAGAAAATAACCAAGAGGAGGTGACAATGCAGTGACTGTGACAGTCACAGGCTCCCCAGTGAGGAATTTTTCCACTCCTGGCAGTACATGCACTGTTTTCTTTAGACCTGATCTTATTTTTTTTCACATTCGTACAACAGAAGAGACAAGTATTTCCTTTTCAAAAAACCCCTCCATCTGCAAACTGGCAAACATCAATTCATTACCAGAAGTCGATTTCCTAGCACCAAAAAATCAGCTAAAACCTTTCTTAGTTTTAAAATATCCGTTGAAGACTCATTATTGGTTATTCTTCACTTACGACATTTTTGTGTTGAAAATGTCATTTTTAATTTTCAGAATTTATTTGATCTTGTGTTGGCAACTATCATTTTTATCATGAAATACTCCTTCTGCCAGCAAATTACATAGCACTCTGCTCATAAAAAACAATACCTGTCAGCTTCAGTCATGTTTTTCTTTTACCAATTAATGTCTGCTACTATGCAAACTTTGCTAATCAGCACCCTTGTTTCACATCTAATGTTATGCCTAACTGCCAAAAATAACGTGTCAGGGTTCTTGACATCATTTCCACTATCGAAGCACCTAGCACCTTATTCAGCAAGTTCATAAAGTGTGGTCAGCATTACGGCTTTTAACTCAGCAGATACAATAATTCATCTGATATCTAGAACAACTGCACTGCTCGTTGTTCTTCCTCTGGCTAGGGTTACCCAAAGGCAGACTATTTACCTTGACTGGCTGAATAACACGGCTTTGCAAATCATTGCTTATTCTCCATTCAATTAGTGGATGCTGCATGAGCCTCCAGATGAGGGTTTCTGTTTCCCTTTGCAAATTTGGGGCAGAAAGTTAATTCAGTGAAGGCCGTAACTTTGTATCAGACTGAAAACTACCCTCTGAATTTCCTCTGAGGCTCCACTATAGAGCTCCTGTGTGCTCACATGGACATAATCCATGTCATGTATTACAAAAGTACAGAGAAGGACCTGCCAGCTAGCAGGTTGCTGCTGAGATTCTGAACCTTAGGAGTGATTTTCATCTCGCACAGAGATTATTTTAGCTCCGAGATTCAGAGTGCCTTGGGACTAATTCTGCTGACTTTGATAACTTTGACTCCTTGGTGATGCCCTCACAGACACCTGGAAGGCAGGTTGTACTTCAGTTGTGGATCCCCTGGAAAACCACCATGTGTGGCAGAAGCTTGGATGTCAAACTCATTGTGCTGGTAGTTCCCATTTATGACATTTTCACCCAACTTCTATAAGCCAGTCTGCACAGTCTTTTTTTCACAGCTTTTAATGATCCACACACTCAAAATATAATTGGACCCTAAGCCTAAATTTTTTTTCTTTTTACTAGTGGAAATTTTAACAAATTTCAGTTAAAAAAATAAAGAAATAGACTAACTGTACTTTTAAAATTACCCAACAATATGGCAAAACATTTAGAAGCAATGAACAGATTAGCAGTACAGCTTTAACCATAACAAAATGGCTAAACAAAACATAAACCATCATTTTAACTAACCCGTTCTGTAACTTCTTCAAAACTAACCTCCTTCAGTGCCAAAAAATAGATTCCTCTGAAAGCACATGTTCCTTCTGTGGAAAAGAGTTCCCCTTATCTGCTTTAAACTATGGCACAGTGAAAAATCATCTCCAAGTAAAATATTACTTTGTTTACTGGGTCCTATAGTGTTATTAATCAATTATACAGTCTAAGATTTCACGTAAATTAACATTTTGTACAGGTATTTCACATTATCTTTGTCTTTTAGAAATAGCACCCACATTCCCAGAAGATGAATTCATGGGTTATACGTGAAAGAGATATATACAGCACGTACATCTCTGCTTCAGCATAACTCGATTTTATTTATAGAAAAATCTGAAACAACGGGAAGTACTTTAGCTTAATTTAAGTAGACTGTTTAAATACTCACTTGAGCAAATACACTCAGCTAATTTTTCAGCATTTCCAGACTTTTCTCCCAGTGGCGTAAGGCCGATTTCTTCCACTGCAAACAAAAGTAGCCAAGAAAAACATTGAAATCAATGGAAACAATTGAGATTTACTGTCACAGAAACATGGGTTGAAAAGGGAGACACAACTTGATCCATGCGCACAAATAATTCTTCAAAAAGCAGGAAAAAAAAAAAGAGCACCTGAAGTAGTAACGTACTATGAAAAATTCCATTTTGCCTCTAGACACACATGAAAAAAGTGCAGTGGAGAATTCCAGGGACAGCTAAGCTGGTTTGGAGATTTTTTTAAGCTCTTGTACCTGAAGCAGCGAAACTGAAATCAGCGTCTGACTGCGCTGAACAGGCTACAGTTCCTGGCACAGTTTGGTTGTAGCCAGCTTCCCAATGAATGTATCACTGTTCTTTCATGTGAAGACTGAAATCCTACCGGAAAATCTGAGTGTAACACTGCTCTTATTTAAGCAAATAGATAGGGAAAAGATGAATCCCTGAGAAATTAACACATTTAGGATTTTATTGGTCCAAGATGCTTGTTAGGTGTCGACACCAGTTGGTGATCCAGCGTTGTTACCAGCCTGCCTGAAAAAATATGCTTTATATAGAGGCAGCCAGGACTTACTCAAACTATTTTTGGACTAGAAGCAGAAAAACATCAAGACATCTAATATTTGTCTTCTCATAATGTTTTCTATGTGGTTCAGTGGAAACTAAAGCTATAATACAATTTTACAATAAAAAAGGCTTTCGTAAACTGAAATCTACATTGGATTCTTGTAAGCACATAAAATACGTATTGTATCAGATTCAAACCATTCTTGAGACAAATAAATCCGCTGACCCACTGAAGAGAATGGGATGTATACAGCTGACTTCTGTTTGGCAAATGCCTCACAGGAACACTGCAAACAGTCTCAGCCAATCATGTCACAATCCCCTTCAACTGATTTTGCTTCCAAAGCGAATGGAAAAAAACACACGCAAATTAAGAATAAAGGTGTTTTTTCTTTTTCAGCCAAATTTTTAGAGTAGTTACCATCACATTACAATAAGAGTAATGAATAAACAGAAGCATGATCCATCCTTAGATGAATAAAGCACATACAGCTCTAACATGTATAACTTTTCCTTTTTTTACAATTATCCATCTATAAAACTTACCTTATTTTTTCCTAAGCACTCTTGAACAGCAGCTAATACTCCAAAAACTGTACTTTTCATTTTTTAAGCCCCACTTACCTAGAGAAGCTGTAGCTTTTCCAACCACGTATGCTGGTTTGTTATTCCATCTTTGTTTAAGAGATTTTGACCAGGCTGAAAACATTAAATTAAATTTAAGCATGTGGCAACAAAACATGAATGCTAAATGAGTATTTGGACTTCTGTTTAATCTACAAATACAGAAACATAATAATAACAATAACTAGCACTCCACTATGTATTTCAGTGAATGTGAATGTAAAAAAATGATTTTTTAATGTATTTTTTTTCATTGTATAAATAGGAGATTACAACATCTTTCTAAAGGCCTAATTTGAGTAAACAGTTCTTAGCTGCTTTTGTTAAGTAAAAATTTTAATGCACACTAGCCCTGTGCCAGATCGCATTCAACATGCAATGTTCATTTATATTTTGACACTAAAAATTCAAAACAGCATCACAAGTCATAGGAAAAACCATCACACACTAGAAAGGGGTGTTTACATATGCAAACTGATGGCTAAACATCGGCTTAGGCAAAACCCAAATATAATCTTCCACAACAAATAAAGGGGTAAAAATCTATATTCATGCACTACAGTACACTATTACACAACTATTTCTTATGCAAGAAAAGTATAGAAATTGGGTATGTTTTAAGTGTACACCAAAAATAAGTTAACAGCTCTGAAGTAAAATGTACCAGAGATCAAATTACTAGGAGGTTTTCCTCCTTCAGGAAGTGAGCAGGCTATCGACTGCACATCTTGGTTCCAGCTACCTGACCACTATACCTGAAATCCAAATGGGTCAAAAGAAGCAAAACTAGGGTTTTCCTATCTTGTCTGAAAACAATGTAGCATAAGGCATTGAGTTCTCTTCCAGTAATCTTAGGGGGCAAAAAAAAAAAGTCAGAAATACAAACAACAGTAAAAAAGACCCCCAAAACCAGAGGAAACTATTGTAAAGAAGGAAAAATAGAAGGTTTTATCATGTTTGAAAGGAACCCAAATTGGAACTAAAGACTCATTTTACTGATCAAAATATATATTTCAGCAGCTCTCAAAATTCCTAACCAAGACTAGGGATGAACTCTAGATAAGAGACTACATCTGACCAAAAATTCTAAAATAAAGTCCTCCGTTGCTGGAAATGCTACAGTAAGCTAACAGTCTCAGTGTATTTACTGCCTCCTCAAGAGCACAGCCTTAGTCACTGTAGGCTGATTAGTATGACTACAGCCCAAATAGAGAGTAGATAAAGTAATAAAACAATTCAAATATACATAGAAACTCAAAACCAGAAGCTATAACTTTCTTCTAAGAATTTAGAAGGGTTTACAAAGATTTGATAGATCCCTGGTAAGGTAATTTCTATTTATTACTCCACAAGATTCTTACTCACAAATAATCTATTGACTTTTACGTATCACCATTTCTTCACTGCTTTTTAGCTAATACTTATCTCACTTGAGAAATTTTATATTCAAAGACAGAAAAATCTCTTTTTCTGTAAGAATTCATATGAATGTTATAGGCACAGAAGCAGCAGTGGCCAGTTTCTATAAAATGCTCCTTTCTTTACAGCAGAAAAGTAGTTAACAAGCATTACAAGGCACTGCAGCAAAATATTTCTTAAAAGTGAGATAACCACAATGAAAAAGCTCACACTAATTAGTAATTTGCACCAAAAGCTCTTTCCATTCATTTTTAACAGAATAATTGCAGAAAGCCAAACCGTTAAAAGTTCAGTTTCACATGATGCCTTTAAGATGCCACAGGAAATACAAAATGTGTTGTTTTAAAAGAGGCATGCTCCAAAAGCATACTGGTGGCTGAAATAAAATTACAAATGTCACAAAATACTAAAACAGAAAGACCAAGGAATATAAATATGCACTTACCTTCATTTTTACTATTCTCTTTTAAACATATCTTGATGGCTTCTAATGCTCTTGGACTGGTAAAAACTAGGCCTCCATAAGCTTCTGGATGAGAAAGCTATTTAGAAACAGTAAATTTAAGAAGTAAATAGAAAAATTAGTAAATAAATTGAAAAATATGTTGATAAATTCTGTAAAATCTTGTGAAGAATGGAATAGCTTCAATAAACATCTGAAATGGTAAATATATCAGCACTAATAGCCAGAATATTTGTAAGATAAATTAATAACATTGTTATACATAAGTGTATAACAAATATCTTAAACTTGGACAGAATACATTAATTCTGAGAATCTGTAGGAACAGACAAGGATTCCTGTCACTGAAATTCAAGAACATTTCAGATTACTGTTGGGCTCTCAAAGGGCAGCACAAAAAAAAGGAAAAGTGTTCCTGGATCATTTGTAAATGCAGATTGTGATACATTCAAACATCTAACAAAGTTCAGTGCTGTTGGAGATTGTCAGTAAAGGGAACCTTCCAAGGGAAACATTTTCAACATTTTAAAATTATATGTATATATTGAAGAACGAGTAGAAAGAGAACATCGATGATGTGATTTTATTTCATGTAACTAGGAGATGCAGTACACAATTTCAGAACAACGTAAGGGTGAACCCCAGGTAACCCTTAGTTGTCACTAGTGTCTTCTAGTTTTCTGTCACCCCAACACCTGTGGCTATCCATGGTCCATCAACCTAAATGTGAATTGTAGCTGACAAATTTAACTCTTTAACAAGTATGGGCAACACACCTGATGTTGTTTACAATGTGGTATCACACACATCTCTGTGCGTGGAAATGCAGAAAGAAGTACCACACAGGGCATTATTAAACCAAGATAAGACACAGCATCTTGGCAACCTAAATTCTGTTGGAAATAAGACAACCAAAGTAATTCAAATATTACCTTTTCAAATAAGCTTCCAAGAGATACAAATTCAAATGACAAAACAGGAATCAAAGTTGCTTCGAATCCGTGTAACCCTAATTCCTATAAAGGAAAGTTTAAAACTCATGAAATAAATTTCAAACAGTAGTTTTTTCTTCTAGGAAATGATTAAGTCAACACAAATGTTTCTTTTAACTAAATTAAAATACAAAGGCATATTTGCTTTTACTACTGAATCTAGTTTGGTTTTGCTATTTAGTATTACAACATACTACTAAACAAACAGCTGTGGCCCTGAGGTCTCCTACACAGCTACTAAATAGTTACTGAATACATCAGCAAATAAGCTTGAACTCCCCAAGCACAATCACTTAGGCCTGAAAATATTCTTGTGTATCTCTGTAATTCTTTAAATTGCGCTTTATGAGTAAGACCTACTCACATGAATAAGGCAACAGCAGAAAGGCCCAAAACAACAGGTAACCTCTTTTTCACATTACAGTCCCAGTAAGATAACTGACATTTTTTTGTAATCTTAATTCTATTCATATTAACATGATCAATATTAGTTAATTGAAATTGGTTTAATATCAGCAGTTTGCCGAGAGCTTTAATGTAGAATTCAGTATGAATACCCACAATTAAAATAAGTTTTTCAGTAACAGCAAAGTTTCTAGCGTACTTTTTGCTTAGCATAATTTCAGACGTTCACTCCTAATTGTGATCATTTTCATTAGAAAACATAATTTCAGGCATGCAATCCTAACTTCAATTGAGCCCGTTTTACAGTTGAAACAGTTAAATTCATCTATCTTGCTGAATGTACGATACCATTATTTAATAGTGACACAAGTGACACAATTGTCTACTTTTTTTTAAAGTTTACTCACTTTAATATATGGATCTGGTCCTGAATCTTTGTCTTTGGGATCCTTCAGCAACAGAACTTTCATTGTTTACCAAATAACGTTTGTCTGAAAGACAATAATGAAATTTATCTAAATCAGATCTATAGGACTTTCTACTGAACAAGTACTTCAATAGCTCAGCTTTAAAGAAACTGGGTTGCTAACAGTTGCACTGCTCTCTATACAGTGAGTAAACAGCAAACGTACATTCTCTGGGCATGAGTCTCCACCCTGATAAGACCAACAAATAACATGCTGCTTTTAGATAATACTGCTTAAGGGAGAAACTATAATGAAAGTCATCAAGAAGAAATAAGAATCCCTACAATGCAGTCACATTCAGCAACATAATAAGCTCCTATTTCTAAAAACTTATTCTATTCTATCCTCTTCATTTACATGCTGGTTTCCTCTCTGTGGTCATCGTGACGAGTCTGCAAGGGCTTGAATATCAGGTGATTTAATTTGATGCATTTGGAGTGTCACCTTTTCATGGGGGAAAACTCGTGCAGGGTAGTGTTTCAAAACTTTTGTTAAAACTACAAACATGCATATATATATATACACACATTTATACATCTGAATATAATATATAACATTCATATACCTTCTTTGATGTATCTATAGTAAACATGGAAAGGCTGAAAAAAAATATATTCTGCCATGAAAATGGCAGATGCTACTTCTCAGTTCCTTAAAAGTTGACTTTGGTGATGAATTCAAAGCCTTTTACGTAAGCAAATATGTGAAACATCAAAGTAAACATATGTAATAATACAGAAAAACCTATTTTCTAACTGCATGCTTATCTTAATTATCGACGTTTTACTTTCCTGATAGATTACATACTAGCAAATTCTCTTTAAAATGAATAATTATGAATATTCAAATGTGCAGAACATCTTAAAATTTTATTCATTTTCATTACATGCATTGAAATCCTCAAAAATTCATCAAAGACAAAAAAGCCTATTCAGACAAAAATGAAAAGAGGCAAAACAAAACGCAGCTTTTTAAACAACAGTGGACAACACAGGACCTGGTAGAAGTAACCAGAGGTCAGCACCACGCATTCCTCTAAAACCAAAGCACAGCAAAAAGGCAGGTGACCAACAGGGCACCCAAAGCACCACTCCCAGGGACTGCTTGGTCCTGGTGCTCCTAGAAGCCACCGACTTATCTTCAGTTCTGCCAGCAAGGCAGCTCTATTAACCCCAAAAAGGGGCTACAAGCGTCCAACAGAAGACAAATTTGATCTAGAGAATCTGTTAGTTTGTGCATTCATGAATATTTTGACCTGCAACTGCCCTCTGACTGCTTTTGGTTTTACTGCTGAAAAAAATATCTCCCCTTCTGCAGCCATAAACCTCTCAGGCCATTCTGTTCTTTCCACCTATGCAGTTCAGGTGGGTTCACGCAGATTTGGTGAAGAGCTGTGATCAAATGAAAACATTTGTTTCCAAATGCCAGGTCATCAATCCCAACACTATGGGCACAGCCCACCCAAACGCCCTTTCTTATCAAGCATGATAAGAGTGGTGAGGCCCTGGTACAGGTTGCCCAGGGAAGCTGTGGCTGCCCTGTCCCTGGAGGGGTTCAAGGCCAGGCTGGATGGACCTTGGGCAACCTGGTCTGGTGGAAGGTGTCCCTGCCCATGGCAGGGGGTGGAACTGGATGGGCTTTAAGGTCCCTTCTAACCCAAACCATTCTATTATTCTTTCAAAACTCACAACTGCTTAGATGAAACTTAACTCTACTTCAGCTTAAATCAAAATACTCCACTTTGATTCAAAGGACAGAGCTTCCAAACCCCTTTGCATTCTAGCACTCCTCACAAAAGGAGGAGGCTAGGTGCAGATGGGTAAAGATTCCAAGATAATGACTCAATAACAACTGGATGGTCATTATTAAGCAGTTTTTCTTTATTTCCAGTGCTGGGTGCTCCAGACATGCCCAGCAAGCGAGAAAACCACACATCTGTTAAGTTACAGATCTCTGCATGTTCATCTCCTGAAAATGTCTTACATATTCATTTTTATCAAGACATCCTTAGCACATCTCCACGCCTCGTTCGCACACCCAGGGGGTCCTTTGAGGGGTCGTGAGGACCCTCCTGGGGGTCCAAAGATGAAGGCTCGAAGTCTTCCTCATTAGCAAACCTTTAACCTTAAGCGGGGGGGGGAGGCGGTTAACCTTAAGGCCCAAACTTGTACAAAACCCGATCCTGTTCTGCCAGCGCAGCGAGGGGGCTTCTCTGTTTCCTCATCTTATCTTACAGGAAGCCTGCCCTTCGGTGAAACCCGGCCTCTTGCAGATAAACAGTTGCTTTAGCTCAGAGCACATATCGCTTGAAGATACACGAGCCTGTACAGCTGCCACTTATCAGCCTTTTGCTACAGCAAATCGTGTATCACACCCGCCGCGGTGCCAGAGGCGACGCTCACCTGCTCGCAGCAATCCCTCCCCTTCCTCCTCCTCCTCTTCATCCCCTCCCACTTCGTCTACTCCCTCCTCCTTCCCCCCCTCCCCTCTTCCTCCTTCTCCTCTTCCTCCCCTCCTATATCCTTCCACCCTTTCTTCTAATCCTACCCTTTCTCCTTTCTCTCCCTCCTCTTTCTCCTCCTCCCCTTCCTCTCCCTGCTCTTTCTCCTTCTCGTCTTCCTCCTCTTCGTCCCCTCCCACTTCGTCCACTCCCTCCTCTTTCTCCTCCCCTTTCTCTCCCTTCCTCCCCTTTCTCTCCCCACTTCTTTCTGTTCCTCCTCCCCTTCCTCTCCTCCCTCTTCCTCCTCTCCCTCTTCCTCCTCCTCCCCTTCCGCCCGCGCCTGCGCCCCTCACCATGGCCTCGCAGCCCAAGCGCCGGGTCCTGGCCGTGGAGAGCGGCTCAGACTCGGGCTCGGGGTCAGAGTCTGAGTCAGAGTCGGGGTCGGAATCCGAGGAGGTCGATGAGGTGAGTGGGGAGCGCTGTCCCCCATCCCGCTCTCCCTGTGTCCCCCATCCCGCTCTCCCTGTGTCCCCCCCACCCCGCTCTCCCTGTGTCCCCCCCACCCCGCTCTCCCTGTGTCCCCCCCACCCCGCTCTCCCTGTGTCCCCCCCACCCCGCTCTCCCTGTGGTCCCCCCATCCCGCTCTCCCTGTTGTCCCCCATCCCGCTCTCCGTGTTGTCCCCCCATCCCGCTCTCCCTGTTGTCCCCCCATCCCGCTCTCCCTGTTGTCCCCCCATCCCGCTCTCCCTGTTGTCCCCCCATCCCGCTCTCCCTGTTGTCCCCCCATCCCGCTCTCCCTGTTGTCCCCCCATCCCGCTCTCCCTGTTGTCCCCCCATCCCGCTCTCCCTGTTGTCCCCCCATCCCGCTCTCCCTGTTGTCCCCCCATCCCGCTCTCCCTGTTGTCCCCCACCCCGCTCTCCGTGTTGTCCCCCCACCCCGCTCTCCGTGTTGTCCCCCCATCCCGCTCTCCGTGTTGTCCCCCCATCCCGCTCTCCCTGTTGTCCCCCCATCCCGCTCTCCGTGTTGTCCCCCCATCCCGCTCTCCCTGTTGTCCCCCCATCCCGCTCTCCCTGTTGTCCCCCCATCCCGCTCTCCCTGTCACCCCCCCTGCTCTCTGCATGGGGGCAGCCTGGGAGTCCCTGGCTCCAGGATAAGGCCAGGGGGTCGCTGTTCGTTGTTGGGGAAAGCCTTAATTCTTAGGTATTCTTTTTTTTTTTTTTCCCTAACGTTGGAATCCTAGTTTTGCGGACTTGCGTGTATCATGTCTGTGTGGGATCAGGGGTGGCCGCCTGGAAATGATGCTTTGGATGCAAAAGATTTGCTGTAATTTCCTTTTGTATAAGAAGAGGGGGGAGCAAAAGAAGAAAAACTGCCAGATGTCAAGGAAATGAAATGTTAATTTCTTTTCCTAACCTCACTCTGATCGAACATCTGCACCTGAACATATTTGTAAATGCATTTAGTTGTGAAACAGACACCAGAGGTATCCCTCCTTCTAGGGATGAAGGAGTGAGGCACTGACTTTTCCTAGGATCTTAGAATCATTAGAATAGTTTGGGTTGGAAGGGATGTCAAAGCCCATCCAGTTCTAACCTCCTGCCATGGGCAGGGACACCTCCCACTGGATCAGGCTGCCCAAGGCCCATCCAGCCTGGCCTTGAACACCTCCAGGGATGGGGCAGCCACAGCTTTTCTGGGCAACCTGGGCCAGGGCCTCACCACTCTCATTGTGAAGAAATTTCTGCTTATGTCTGGTTTAAATCTGTCCCTCTCCAGTCTGTACCCATTGCCCCTAGTCCTATCACTCCAAGCCTTTGTAAACAGTCCCTTCCCAGCTTCCTTGTATCCCCTTCAGGCAGTGGAAGGTCTCTATGTTAATTTCTTTTCCCAAGCTCCCTCTGTGTGTACATCTGCACCTGGACAGATCATAGAATCATAGAATAACCAGGTTGGAAGAGACCCACCAGATCATCGAGTCCAACTATTCCTATCAAACACTAAACCATTCCCCTTAGCACCTTGTCCACCTGTCCCTTAAACACCTCCAGGGAAGGTGACTCAACCACCTCCCTGGGCAGCCTGTTCCAGTGCCCAATGACCCTTTCTGTGAAGAATTTTTTCCTAATGTCCAGCCTAAACCTCCCCTGGCAGAGCTTGAGGCCATTCCCTCTTGTCCTGTCCCCTGTCACTGGGGAGAAGAGGCCAGCACCCTCCTCTCTACAATTTCCTTTCAGGTAGTTGTAGAGAGCAATGAGGTCTCCCCTCAGCCTCCTCCAGGCTAAACAACCCCAGCTCTCAGCCGCTCCTCGTAAGACCTGCTCTCCAGCCCCCTCTCCAGCTTTGTTGCTCTTCTCTGGACTCTTCCAGAGCCTCAACATCCTTCTTGTGGTGAGGGGCCCAGAACTGAACACAGGACTCAAGGAGCGGTCTCACCAGTGCTGAGTACAGAGGGAGAATAACCTCCCTGGACCTGCTGGTCACGCCGTTTCTGATCCAAGCCAAGATGCCATTGGCCTTCTTGGCCACCTGGGCCACTGCTGGCTCATATTCAGTCGGCTGTCAACCAACACCCTCAGGTCCCTCTCCTCCAGGCAGCTTTCTAGACAAGTGCATTTAGTTTTGAAACACAGACACCAGAAGGTGTCCTTCCTTCTAGGAATGGAGGAGTTATGCACTGACTTTTAACTGTTACTAAGGTGTCAAAATGGTAAGGCAATCTGTCATTTTGACAGAGCATAAAAGATAAAAAACCCCCTAGAACTATCTGTCGGTTTTGAAACAGAGATTAAACTCAACTGCACGATGATCATTACTGTTAAGCAAGGTATCTTTATTCAGCACTGGGGTTACCCTGGGGATTTTCCACCTTAAGGGTTCCCAATGATTGTTCAAAAATCATAATCTTTTATACTATAAAATTATAGAGATTCGTTTGATTCCCAAAGCGTTCAAACCTTCCCCCTAAATCATTGTAATAAGTCTACTCAAGTATCGGTCTCTGCTGCCATTTAGCATCTTAAAATTCATAGTGCAGTCACTTAGGGGTCTCTGACTTCCTCAGAGGGGCAATTCATCTTCATCACGGTATCCACTAGTTGACCTCTTCTTCTTTGTGCATGATCACTTTATCTTGGCTCTCAAATGGGGAAACATTTCTCAGTCCATTTGTTTTCAACTGGTTCTCGTACCTGAACAATCAACAAAACCAACGCTCCTTCCTCCTTCAGTTCATATAGACAAAGACTTTCATAATTCATGTCAGGGTCTTGATTAATTATTACAAGCTAGTTGTACAGCACAGCCTGTCAGTAAATTTCTACTAAATCTGTTTTTTTCATTATTTTTCAAAAAATTTCCACTGAATCTGGTTTCTCATTGTCATTTGGACTTCGTGTAATGCAGATACCTTATTTTATATATTTTTCTAACTTCATTGTCTCCACTAGAGTTTCACTCTCAATTTATTACTGTATTCCTTAGCTGAGGCCTGAGTTAGCTTGGTAGCAAATAGAAAAAAAAATACCTCTTTTTGAAACTATGTCACAATAAAAAGTGGAGGTTTAATCGTATCATCAGCCATACTAACATGATGGAAAAGCATATTTGGCATAGCACACATGGTAAATTGATACTGACTTAAGTTTGGCCTTATGTGCATTTATGAAGTTCTTGGATAGCACTGTGAGTGTTTTGTGTACTGTTTAGTGTTTGTAAACTGATATAGGATGTTGTGCTAATGTGTAGACACTGAAATTAAAGCTAATGGCAATAATCTTCCCCCCGCCCCCCCCTTTTTTTTAGTGCTCAGCATTCCTGCGTAATTTAGATGCAGAGTAACTTTTACTGTGGTGTTTGTGGATGAAATTTCTTGAGTCCCAAGTGAAAGGGGTTTTGAATGCATCCTGCACTGCTTCACTCCTGTGGGTTTTTTGTTGTTGCTTGTGCAGTGGATTAAATTTGCCCTATAACGCTTATTTTAATTTTGTAGTTCAGCTTTTGAGGGTGTTATATTACTATTATATCTGTTTCAGTTGGGAAGCCTTGATATAAAAATACATTGTTTCACTGAGTTCTTGTATAGGACAGCAAGTTGTGCATTGCTAATATTAAAGAACTGTAATGACCATTTGTAACTGTACAAACTTAGAAAGTTGTACGGTACAGGAAGGGTACATGTTTCTCTGTAATTCTCAGCATTTTTAATTTTGCCGTGCTAGCCTTTCCCTTTACCCCTTTCCACTTCAGGTGGGAAAAATGCAGTCTTCAGTATTTATACATAAATAGTTTCTTCACCCAAAGAAGCATGTGTTAGCTCTCTCTGTCTGAGAACAAGAATATCATCCGCAAATGGGACCTGGCTGCTGAGGAGGAGCTTTGCTCACTGCTGCATTGTCCATAGCAGAGTAGTGCATGTGACACCTTGCTCTGTGGGCTTTTGCTTTGCTTTGGATGCAACACAAGGGGAAGAGAATAAGTGCACTCTAACAAGACAGGATGCTCCAAAATATGTGATGAGTCTTTATTTGCTTTTTTAAAAATAGATGATAGACAGAGGGTTTGTGAACTCTCTTATACTAGGCTGTTACTTAGGTAGTGGAAAAGCCATGAAGCAAAACCAGTGTTAGAACATCTAGTGCTCCTGTGACATATAAATTTTATGGCTATGATTTGCTCAGCGTTTGGAACCACTGTTAACTGTGTTTTGTTCAGAATTTATTGGCTTAATCATTCAGTGAGATCTTTGAATTTTAAAGCAGTCCTGGATGCCAGGAGTCAATGCTGTGTACACCAAAGATACAATCTGTTGTATAGATAGTTTCTCAAGTAAATAATGTACTCTCAGTTGCCTCTATAGAGCTTCCTTTCCTTACTAGACTGTAGAAGAATATCAGAGTGTATCTCCTGTTTTTTATTAGCCCCCCAAGTGGTTGTATATCTGTTTTCTACATTGTAAACTGGCCTTTAACAGTGTTCTGCCAGTGGACAATAAAGACTGTGATCTCAATATGGGGTCGGAGAGAGTTATGAGTCTTAATTGGTGACAAAAGTAAGGCTCGGTTGTTTAGATTTTTCAGAAAGTCGAATCCAAACTGATAATGAAAAAGCAAAGTTAATCTGGGTGATCCTGAACACTGCTTCACAGAAGAATAGGTAGGCAAGGCAATGTTGGCAGGTAGTGCTATTAATATAGAAAACCAATGGAAGAGTTTGATAAGCATGCAGCATTTGTTCTGGGTAGAGGAACAGGAGTTCACATTCTGTTGTTGCTGTGACTGCATCTCATCATGTGCCCATTGAGCAGACTTCAGTGGAGTTAATGATGCCATTAGAATTTGAGGAAAGAGCAGAAGTATGTGTTTGGATGTAATTATTCAAATGTCTGCAGCAATCTTCATCTAGCTAAGGCATTACGCTCCAGTCCTGCCATTCTAAGAGTTTAATGGCCTGGATCAAGCCTCTCTACAGTAAGAGTCTATGTGGCTACAGTAAACATAATTGTGTGAACCAGATTGCAGGAACAAAGCATTAAAGGTTTTTCACAACACCATTTGTAAGTTAATTTTAAAAAATTACTTACACAGATGCTCTCTAAAGATTATGGAAGGAATTAAAATTGTAACAATTGCTGAAATTTCTGAAATACGGAAATAAGTTCCATTTCTGATGTTGACCATTACTTGTCTTCAAGATTCTTATAGTTTAGCTTTGTTTTGATATAGCTTCTTGCAAAGTATGTTTGATATTCTCTATTTTACTCCTTCACAGGAAGTGAATATTGAATTTGAAGCACATTCCATATCGGCCAATGACTATAATGGGATAAAGAAATTACTACAACAGGTATTTTGATTTCTTGTTAGCTTGGTCGTTATATCCATTAATAAATGAGTTATTGAAGAGCGATGCAAAGTCATCAGTTCACATTGGTATTGATTCATAGTTTTACTGTGCTTCAGTTCATGAAGATAAAATAATTGCAGCCACAATTAGCATGTGTTTCCTAAACCATGGCTGCAAGAATTTAACCCAATGAACTGTAGGTCTGTTTCTCCACAGTGTTTATAATCTTTTAGTTTTCTATTGCGTTAGTTGCTTCCCAGAAAACCTCCTTCAATGTTAATCAGCTTCCTGGAGGGTTTTTTTTGTGCATTGCAGCCCTTAGAAAACAGGCTGACAAGCAGTATGTCTGTTCAAGGTGGCAGCTTCCAATCATCTTTTGTCTGTTTCTGCTGTAAACCTGCATTCAGCAGGTATGCAAAAAGCCAGCTTGTGGAGGGTTGAGAAGTAAGTGCTTCAGGAAGCTGATTTTTAGTCTTTATGATATTGTGTTGAGGGAAGTTAAATAAACAAATGGAAATAAAATATGGAACATACAAACTTACGAGGAATTACTGACTTTATTTTCTTTTAATTAGCCCATGATATATCATAAGGCCCAAACCTTCTTAATACTTGTTTCTTATTTTCCAGTTGTTTCTAAAAGCTCCTGTTAACATTGCTGAATTAACTGATATACTAATACAACAGAATCATATTGGAAGTATTATCAAGGTAAGACAGACTTTACATTTGTAAAAGAAGTACAGTACTTTTTGCATTGAAATGACATAACAGACTTTCAGAAGGGGATCCTGTCTTTGAATTTGTATGTTTTCTTGCTTTTCTGCTTTTAGAGCAATTCTTCTGTGGGAGCTGAAGTTTTTCATCTCTACTTTCATCCAAACAAGGAATTTAATTGATTGTTTTTGTTGGTTTCTTATGGAAGGTGCTTCACTTTTCTCTCTGAATTTTAGTGTAGTAGAGTAATAATGCTGTAAATGCTGTGGAGAGGCTTGTTACCATCTCATTAAGAAATAGCACCTTGTGATTTCCCTACCGTGTCAGTTTGTGCAGAGATACAGACCAAAAATATCCCACGTGACATATCCTTTTTGTGCGGTGTTTTTTCAGCAGAGTAAAGGATTCTGAGTTGTGTCCTGAACAACTTCTGCTATGGCAGTGGAGCACTGCAGAGGCTCCCAAGTTCCTCCTGGCTAAGGAAGCTGTTCAGTACTCTGTAGTGTTCAAGATGTCATGGCCACATTGCTCTCAAACCCTAACAAGCTGTCCCCATGGCACAGCTGTGCTGTTGTACCATGTTGCGTGGTTATCATTGCTGTACCATTCTCTTTTTGTCTTGTGCCAACAGTTTTTCTGCCCAAATTTCATGTGACCCTTTTATTACAACTCTATGACCCCCATTTCCTTACCCAAGTTTTTCATTGTGAGTTTTGTCGAGCTTTTTGTTTTGTTTTTCATCAAAGCTCTATTACTGTATGGTTTTTAAGACTTTGCAGGTTTATTTCTGTACATTAGAAACAGAAGAAAATTGGTTTTGCTTAAGATATTGCCATCTCTTGTACCAAGTTGCTGCTTATTATATGTGAGCTATCAAATTTTAGTGCCTTTCAAAAGATCTTGCTGTGGAAGATACATGACCTGGCTTTCTGTATAGCTGGCTCTAAGTACAAAGAGACATTCAATGATGCGGCACTTTCATAACCATAACCAGAATTTGTAGGTTATGTGTTTGTTACCTTGATGGCTGTCATCTGCTAAGCATCTTCTGGCAAGAAAACCACTTCTTGCTGCAGAGAATGGAAATAGAATGTCAATATGAGGTGTTGTTTTTTTTTCATTAAATAGCAGGCAGAAGTCCAAGAAGACAGTAGTGATGACGATGGAGATGACGATGAAGTCTTTGGTTTTATAAGCTGTGTAAACTTAACAGAAAGGAAGGTTGGTATTCATTATTGACGTCTAGACAATAATGAGGGAGACTGCATCCTGCTTTTCTGCCTTGTATAATAAGCCTAGACAGCTGGATCAGGATTTTGAATTCTGCTGTGGAGAACTATGGTACTAATAGTTGCACATCACTTAACTTTCTTTTGGATTAAGTCCTGCGTAACTTGCTGAAGGTCAAACACAAATCGAAGAGTGGAATAGAGAGTTAAAACTAGAGCTTAGTAAGTAGTTCCAGGGTAACTGAGCTGTTAGCCTCTTGTATTTCTTCACTTCAATCTTTCCCAGCTTTTGAGTTTTGCTGTTGAGTGCAGTTTTGTTGCAGCTCCAAGCTGCATTCCTATCAGTTAAGAAACTTGGTGCCCTCAGCTTTAGGGTTGGTAAGTAATTTCAGAGAAATCAGTGCTTTACAGGCTGCTTAATGAAATTGCCAATAGGCCTGTAGAATATTCCCCTGAAGTTCACATTCAAGGTTTTCTCATGTAAATAATTGTTCTATAATGTAAAGAAAATACATCTTTTGTTTTTATTGTAGGGTACACAGTGTGCTGAACAAGTGAAAGAGCTGGTTCTGAGTCGGTGCGAGAAGAGCTGTGAACAGCATGTAGTTGAACAACTGGATAAGCTCCTAAATGACAGTACTAAGCCTGTTGGTCTTATACTAAGTGAAAGATTCATTAACGTACCACCGCAAATTGCTTTACCCATGCACCAGCAGCTTCAGTAAGTTTGGGGATTTTTTTACTTGATGTTGAATAGTACTTCATATTTTTGCAGAAGTCTTATTTATATAGGACTATGTTAAGACACGTGATGCTTTAGATTGAAGTAAGGCATGAACAGAAAATATTATTTTCATCTTTCATCTTATATAAGGTCTTTAGTTAATATTTTAATGTTTTTTATATCTAGGCATTTCAGCCTTTTTAAGCTAGAGAAAATCTTTTAAGAATATGTGCTCTGCTACTGCAGAAATAGCTGTGTATGTTGTAGTTTATCTTTTTATTGCAGATTATTTTCATATAGATCCAGGAAAATTTGAAAATGGAAACTTTTTATAGCTTGCTGATAACGAGCAGCTTGGATGTTTCTGCTCATGTGTTAATGTCTGGCTCTGGAATGGAAGATTTGGATTGAGGGGCAGGCTTATAAGGTGGATGTGTTATGGCCCATGAAAACTATATGCTTTGATTGGTTTTGAGTAAATGAGTGAAGCAGTTTGAATGCTGGTTAAACTCTACCAGTTTGTGGATTTATATCATAGGCTGGGAGACAGCAAATAAATAAATCCACTGAGGTGCAGAACTGTTTTATTTTAGTGCCATATTGAGAACCAGGAAGCTGTATTGAATAAGAAACTCCAGTAATTAAATGAAGATTTTTGTTTTCTTTTTTCTTCTTTTCTCTCATGCAATGTGAGATTAGAAGTTAGATTAAGTTGACTGCTGTCATGGCTGATTTTAACAATAAAATAGACCTTTAAGGAATTACTACTAAGATATGAAAGAAAACATGTAGATTGGGTTGGTCAGGAAGTTTGTTAAAGAAAGAAATGAGGTGCTTGAAGGTCTGGCTTTGAGATTTACTGCTAGTACAGCATTTGTCGCAAATACAATTCAAGTCTCAGCCTCTTTGTGATGAAAATGTGTTTAACACAATGGTGGGCAAGAGTATCTCCTGGCTGTTCAGTTATAATTCCTCATGCAAGTGATTACCTGAGGAATTTTCTGGAGAGTTGCCCATAAAGTCATTTCACCAACTCTGCGATGAACAAGAATTGAGGGAAAAAGGGTTATATTGTGAAGTGTGGAAAGACGTCCATTTTTTTATTGTTTTAAAGTGTAAATAGTTTGTTTGTACTAGGGATGTGTGTGCAAAATCTGTGTTATGTGGCACTCGAAAGAATAGGCTGAAATATGAATATCCCTTCTATATTAAACCATTAATAAGTTTAATAGGGTTTAATAATACATTAATAAGTTCATTCATACATCCTTTGACAGTTTGAATTGTGTATGTAAATGTGTATTTTTAAATTGTACATGTAAACATTTATTTATCTTCAGGAAAGAGTTGACAGAGTCTCAGAGAACAAACAAACCTTGTGGAAAATGCTACTACTATCTTCTGATCAGCAAGACCTTTACAGAAGCCACAAAGAGTAATTCTAAGAGGAGGGAAGGGAGAAGTCAGCAAAAGGAGGAATTAATGTTTGCAAATGCAGAGGAGGAATTCTTTTACGAGGTAACATGATTCTTCCAATTTAAAATGTTTATTTTTGTTTATATGTCAGCAAAAAGGGTGTTTCACCCTAGATTCAAGTGGGGCTTTGAAAGAATGTGGTCATGTATCTTTTACATTATGTGTGGCTTTTTTGTAGTACTGAGAGGTGAGCAAGCAATTTAATTTTGTGTATGGAACACAACAACTTTTGTAGTTAGACAGTCATGGAGAGTTGTGACATCCAGAAGTCAAAATTATTAAATTAATCCTCTGTGTTGGTGCGAATTTAGTGATGTCCTATTGGTATCAGGTCACAATTAACCTGACTGTAGCATTGTGTAGTTTCTACCCGTGGCAGGACTACTACCTGATGGGGTTACAGTGCTATGAGGAAAACAGAAGAAAAAATCAAAGAATACTTGAAATAAGCAGAGACCTTAGAGGAAAGATCAGATTTTACTTTGTTTTGAAGCTGGTGTCTTGTCCTCAAAGAATTAAGCTTCATCTCTTTAGTTTTACAGTGACGCTGTAGAGATTGAATTGAATGTAATAATTGTCAGACTTGTTGAAATACTGTGCATTACATGTCCATATTTTTAGGATGAGCAATCGGCGATAAATCTGGATATTGAATTTAGCAGCATGTCTCAGGCCAACTGAGTTTACAAGAGTTTGAAATTGGTTTTGTTTGGGGACAGTACAGTTGCCTTCTTTAATCTGCATGATAAGAAATGTGAAAGACCTGTTAGATTGCTGTGTCAGCTGAACAGAGAAGACTGACTCCTTGTTTGTGAATTGAAGGAAGTGCAGGTTAGCTTGAATATCTGTCAGTGAGATTCAAGCTAACATGATTTACATCGCAAGTGGTGTTCAAGAGTGGCAGCTTAAACAACAGGTGGTAACTTGGAAAGGTGCTCTAACAATCACGTGTTGCAGCTTTAAGCACTTAGAAGAATAAAAATTCAAGAAAGTGCAGAGGAATCTCTTCCTTGTCCGTACATAGTTAGTCCTGTGTCAGAAAAAAACAGCTATTGAGGCTTTATTGAGATCTGATAGTTCAGTTAAATGCATTTCACTGAGATCTCTTCCCAAGAAACTTAATAGGTGCAAAGCTCTGCATTTGTGTAGCATGTTGTATAATGCAAAAGCTGTTTATTGATTTCCTTTTGGATACCTATTACTTTAGATGCTCAGATTACTTTAAATGCTCAGAATAAAAAACTTGAAGATCCAAACAAGTAGCTGTCAGCTCCTTTTTTTTGTCTGTTCTACTCAGGACAAGTACTGAGTTGAAAATATTAATTCCTTTCTCCTGAGGTAACCTGACTACACAGTTCTGCTGTTCCCAGGCCAAATCAGGAGAGGGGAAGATGCAGGAAATTAAATTAAAAAGATACTTTGGAATGCAAAGGTTTTTTCATTGTTCTTTCCCGCCCCCAGAGCTTTCGAAGTATTATTCTACAATATTACTACTTTGACAAGAGCCCATTATTTTTTCATTTCTGGCAGTGCCTACAGCATAAAGTACTTGCACATACATTGTATGGTTAATAGCAAAGGTTTCAGTTTGTAATCATTCCTGGCATTCTCTGTTAGGGACTATGATATGGCTGTAATTTTGTTTCTTGGTAAGAAGAAAAATGTAGGTGGATGAATTAATTATTAACTATAGGGGATACTGTTGTAGCCTCCATGCAATAACAAGTTTGGGATTTTCTCTTTGTGTTTCTGCCACAGCAGCTTTAAAACTAAACTTGAACTCTGTGTAAACATTATTGAAAGGCTGAAGGGGAGAAGCCTGTGATGCCCCTGTATCCACAGGTGTTATGTTCTAGATGGCTTATTTTGTATTTATCTCTGTTTTGTTATTTTGAGTGGCATTTTAAAAGTCTTAATTGTGTGCGTTTATCTAAATTGCAATAATTTTCAACTCTAGCGAATAGACTCAAATGGAACATGCTTTTATTTTTAACAGTCTTTCCGGTGTTTTTAACAAATTCATTTTAAGCATTGTGGAGAATATTAGATTAAGTAGGTCTTTGTATTTAATAATATATATATGTTAAATTAGCTTTGGAGTGTATATCCTCCCTGATCACACATAACACTAATTGGATTGCCATAAAATACTAGTAAATGAGATGAGACAGCCACATAAACCAAAGGAAGACTTTTTTCACTTGTTGGTTCTCTGTGCTTTATTCTGTTCCTTGAAATGTTGTTGAGGGAGCAGAAGAAAAGCTCTGTTATGTCCAGACTCGGAATTGATTAAAGGTTTAGTGCCTCCATTATTCAAATTGCTTGTTCTTGAACAAAGCCACTCAATTTAACTGTTCTTCCAAAATTAAATTGACAATCTTGTGATATTGTTAGTAAATAGCAGTCCTAAAAGGAGACTGGATCTTAATTTTCCCTGCAAAGGGGAGAGGTTAGGTAAGTTTTTCTGCTTAGATGTTCAGTTCATACTTGTTAATCTGACTTGCATGAGAACTGGAAACATTTGTTAGGTAACCTTTTCTTATCTGTCAGGCATTGTCTGGGAAAGCTAATAAAAAAGGATTTATCTGTAAATATAAAGGTTTTATCTATATGCAGTATATATCAGTGAAAAGAAATAATACACATCATGGACACCTGCTGATTTGAAGAAGCATCCTTTATAAATGTCAATCTAGACTCTTTCCAAGAGCTTTTTGGAGTTGTGATTAGGATTCATATTAGTGCCTATCCCCTTAATATTTCATTTTTATTGGCAGAGTGAAAGAATGGATTATTGTACCACATATTATTACAGATATATTAATTTTTAGGTCTCTGAACAGCCTTAGGGAAGGCCACAAATGCAGTAGAGCCTCTTTATTGCTAGAGGCCTTTAACATAGTGCCAACTCCAAGCTATCATGTTTAATGCAGCCTCTATTCTACCTGGACTCTCTTGCTGTTCCTTTTATTGGGGTTTTGGCTGATCTGGTAATTCTCCAAATTACACGGCTAGGGGTTTGCTCTTGTTCCAGGCTGGAAGATCTACTGAGGGCCTGGTATTCCTGTTCTTGGTCAACGATCCCTGCTAGTTGATGCTTCACAGGGTCAGCATTTCTTAATGTGAGAATATGGAATTAGAGGCTGTCTTAAAATCATCTAAAATCAGGAACAGGAAGCATATAAAGGTGGCATTGATGTTTCTGGTTTTTTGTTTCTTTTATTCCTCTTAGGTCTTTTTTTCTGATACCAAACTGTAATGATTGTAGTCATTTTAGGATGTTACATTAATTATATAAATTGTGTGAAAAGTAAATAGTTTTTAACACTTAATAGTACTTTTTTTTGTAGGATTTCTTTGGTGGTCCTTCTTGACAGGGAAGAAAATAAATGCTTAATAAGCACATGCATAATAGGGGCATTATTTTTACTTTGTTTAGATTATGTATAATCGTCATGCTAATGAAAAATTTTAATCCTAATGCATTTGTTTCTGTTGTTTAGAAAGCCTTTCTGAAGTTCAACTACTCCGTGCAAGAGGAGAGTGACACCTGCTTGGGCGGCAGATGGTCCTTTGATGATGTGCCAATGAAACCTTTGCGGACTGTTATGATAGTTCCAGCTGATGCAATTAGTGGAATTATGGATAAACTCAAAGACTATCTCTCACTCTGAACTTTCTGATAAATACATTTTTTATAAAGTTGACATACAGAACTATACCTTCGCAATATTTTCAGAAGACTGCTCTTGAATTAATGTTTTTTACTGCTCATATGCTTCCTCTGTACACTTAGAAGACAAGGAGGTGATAGAACCGAAAATATCCATCAAATTAATATTTTTAAATATTGTATATTAATATACTTCAAGATCATCATTAAGCGGTCAATAAAAACCCAATGTTACATGGAAACTTAAAGATCTGCTCAATATATTTATAACCAAACCTAAATCGTATATTTTTGTTATGAAACACTGCTTTTTCTATTTGTTTCTTCTGTGAAATACATTTATGTCAACAATTGGAAATAATTACATTGTTTAAGATGAGGATGTATGTTGTATAGTTTGTTTTTATTTAAAGTTGTACAATCTATGATAATTCAATCTAAAATCACTGAACAATACATCTTTGTTCAGTGGGAGTTTGAGGAAATTTTTCATTTTCTTTGCTGTGGTTGTTAGTTTTCTGTTCCTCCTTCATGGCTGAAGCAGTTGACAAGTGATTGATCGCTTCCTGCAGAATATCCTTACTTTCACTAGGAGGAAGATTGCTAAAATAATACTGAGGTACCAGCTCCACGAATCTGTTGAGGAAATGAAACAAAACATTATTATTTTTTTAAATTTAATTTTGAAATGTTTAAATAACTATTTCCAGGCTTCTACAGAGATACCAGCAACATAGTGATGCATACAGCTAGAAATTCGGTATTTCAACTCAAAATCAAAACTTGCTGCAAGATGTAGTAGTAGTTTGTGCTTTCAGGACATGTGCACTTAATGTACTCAGTCTGTGTTTCAGGTCGTTATTTTTCAGCTCTCAATGCTGCAGATTGCATTAAATAGTAATTTTACTGGATTTGCACAGTTTTTGGTTTGATAAAAGTCTTTCTTATAAAGATTGAAAATAGAAAAGAAAGGACAGTGAAATGTATGTTCTCGGTGTAAAGAGGTTTTTGCAGAAGGAAGACTGTTGTCTTTTCTTGAATCCATAAACAGTTGATATGGAGTGATTTAGCTGGCTGGGTACATAAAACATGTCGAGAAAAAGATTTTCTGGAAAATAGCTTTTCACGGAACACAGACATTTCTAGCTAGATTAATCTGTAAGTACACTGCTGTGTTACTTCTTCCTTGATTTTTTGGGGTAGGAATATTTTACCTTGTAAGAAACTTTTGCTACTTGCAAGGTATTTTTTTCAATGGATGAATTGATGACAGTTACAGGGGCAGACGTTGAGACTTACTTAAGGACCTGAACAGATCAGCACATGTTAGGAAATACAAAAGGCTGTCTTAAGTGATGTTTTGTTTTGCATGAAAATAATAGTAAGGGCATGAGATATTCTGAATGAAAAATGAAGCCATCAGGCAAAGCTACACACAGTGTCAGAACAATACTGCAACGAAGAAGTGAATTTTTATTCTGCATATGTTCAGTACTGAATATCGAAAGTGTGAAAACCATGAATTTCTTCACCTTTCCAGTGATGCCTGCTCCTCTTGCTTGACTAGGTATGAAGATTGATGAGAACTGTCTTTTTCTCTTTTGTGGGTTTTTTTTTGTTTGTTTTTTAATTTTGTAACCCAATGTCCCTACCTACAGCAAATCAGTTGTGCTTAGAATGTTTTCTCAACAGAACTAGAAGATAAATATTTTTATGACAGAGGTAGAGGAAACTGAGATGATGACCAGAGCTGACCTTTTCAAGCATTGGTGTCAGCGTACCCACACATCCTTACCCTGCCTGTGACTTTAATTACACTTCTGTAATAGAGGTATGAATGAAGAAACAGTTTCATCATTATTAACTTACAGATCAGGTGATATCTCGGAGACTACTCTGAGGGAATTGTCTTCCAATATACTAAACTCATGGAATAAAACCCATTCAGGAATCCTTCTGGTGTTATAATACAATGAGAAAGGATGAAGCTGGGCCACTTGTCTGTGTGTTAACATCAAGTAGTTACCTGATCCATCTACATCACGAGCAATCTAAAAAAAAGGCAGAGAGATTAATTGAATGCACAAGAGGCATAGATCAGTGTTTGCCTATCGTGTTAAAACCAGAGATTAAATTTGTATTTGTACAATAATTTCAACTGGAAAGTGTGAACCTCTTCCCAAATTTCTGTGGGAGAGCTAGGGACTAGATAGTATGAAATGAAGCTTAAAGAAAACATCAGTCTGTATCTTTGGAAGGAAACTGCAACAAATTAGGACAGGCTTGTAGTAAATATCTGAAGTTTGCAGTTGGCTTTTAAGGGTCTGTGTGGAAACAGATGTATGCTTAAAAAATTATAAGACTTTAAAATACAACATTTGGTCAGGCACTTGAAGTACTGTAGTCTGGAAGAGTCATTCCTATATTTAGATGGAGGATAGTGATGGGAAGGAAAGCTTGTTTCCAAGTGGGAATGGATAAATTAATCTTTCTTGTTTACAGATAACAGTTGAGAGTGCCTAATTTTGTTGAAGTTAAGAAAGCTGTATGTTCTATATTCCTAAACATATTTAACAAGTCAAGTCTTTGTTTTCGGGGTATTTTCACAAAAACATCTTCAAAAAGGAAATAACGTCTGAGAGAATATTGTAAGTTAAAGAATTTTTTAAGGTAAAAGAGTTCTTTGAGTGAAGAGCATATTGACAGTTTTCCTCTTGCAGTGAAGTGTGTGGACTTCATGCTGTGATAGCTGAAACTGGAATTGGCAGGAGTATTTGTGTGATACAGTGTGGAAAAAATGGCTTTTATCCTTTCTGATGGTCAAAAGATTTCACTACCTAACTGAAGTTCTCTGGAAGAATTCTGTGTAAGTTAACAATGCAGTAATATGAAACCATGATGTTTTTCCTTACGTGCATAAAGTAACCAGATAGTAGAGACTTCTTAATGCTCAGCATATTTTCTTTTGATCCAAAGTTGGGTTCTGAAATGGGAAGTTCAATACGCTTCATAATCTCTACTAGTTCGGCTCTGATAATTTCTGCCATCCTCAATGCAGAACAGCTTAGAAAATAATCACGACACCATTTCTCATTACTGCAGTCTGTGGAGGGAAAAACAGTATTTTGGCTTAAAGCAAAGTTTTACTGGTGGATGCTATCCACAGATACTGCTCTGTAAGATGCTCTTTGCCTGGTGCAATACATTAAATCCACTTTGGAAAAAGTAGTTGTGTCAGAGCTGAAAACTTAGACTCGTAGATATTACTTGTAAACTGAGTGGGCAATACTTGATATCCTTACTTAGTTTTATGGAATTTCAGCTGTATATTTCTAAACAAAAAATATTCAAAATCCCTTATTTGGTCTGTGAAAAGTAATAGCTTCAAATAGAAGGACTAGCAACTCTATTTTCAGGCTTTCTGGATACAGGCCAGGATATGGAACTGAAATGCCATTTGTACTGCTGCCGATGATCCTGCATGTGTGGAAAGGACGGGATCACTTGAAGCGCTCTTCTGCATTCAGCATGACTGAACCTGAAACAACTGTAAGTTTATGCTTAGTTATATGCACATCTGCCCACTGTCCAAGTGCTGGACTCCAACTAAATGAATCTGAGCAAGATGTCTGAGCACAGGAAAATACTGTGAAGAGCTGCTATCTGCTGTGCAGTCCCCTAGCTTTTATTTAATTTCCTGTAAATGTGAACTTCACTACATACAATTTTTTATTTATACTTTACTTTTAGTTGACAGCTATTAGAAAAATGCCAGAATTGTTGGGCGGCAGGAGCAATCAAGTCCCTTCTCAACTGTGTTTGTCATTTCACATCTTAACCGTGAAATGTATGTTTTTTCAGGAAGAACCATCTTTCTGGTTTAGAACAATGTCACTTCCAATGACAGTAGTGATAGTGCTGAGGCAGCCTTGTTGGATGAGCTAGGCTGTCCTAGCTCATTTTCAATTGGTTAATATATTAAAATATTCACTTCTAATGGCTACTATTTTAGGTTTCTCTTCTCATGGCAAATTATCAATTCTAGAAAGAATCATTCAAACAGGTTTTGTGAACAACATGCTAACAATGCTTGGGGGTTTTGTTTTGTTTTCCAAATTGGCTACAATGTGCTTCATTTTATCTGGTATGGGTACACTTACATTGGCTCGTGGAGTTTACGCTGGCTTCCTTGAAGGCATTGAAGACATTGATAAGAGTAAAGTGATCTCCTGCAGGGTGTGAGAATTTTCGCCAGCAAGTAAGAGCAATCTCTTCTGTTCCAGGAGGTGCGTGTAAGAAGCAGTTAGGAGCTCAGAAAAAAAAAAATCAAGCCAGTGGTTATTAAGACACGTAGGTACATGCACAAATAGTAACTCCATGGGTATTTTAGTTTCCTTTCTCAGTTCCCTTTAATATTCATTGCTGCTGAAGAATCTATTGCATTCACTGAAGTTTTATTTATGTGGATGTTCTTTCTGTCTCTAGTTAATTTGTGCTGTAAGCACAAAAGACGGTGAGAAGCTTTCTCCTAGACTGATGCCAAAAGTGTTTTTAATGGCATGATCCAAGTTATCCAGAATCCAAGCATATGGTTTAATATAGAAAGAAACGAAATTTATGGATGCAATGCCTTAATTCGCTCATATAATTTGAGATTTGTGCCTTCCAGTGCATTTTACTTTTGTTGCAGTGCTGTGCTACGTAACTGTGTCTTTTGAGAAGGTTGAGCTTTTCCAAAATCTAAGGTGTGCATATGCTCAATTGTTTACATTTGTTTTATTTGTTTTTACTTGAAAATTTTGCTACAAATTTAGGCCCAATTTTAAAAGTCCAGCCAGCATGAGCATAAACCCAAGTTGTTGCATAAGGAGAAGAGCTAATGCCACTTGGTGTCCTGTGGGTTCATGACCTTGCTGCCCAAGTCTCCTCACCAATTTCTGGGACTAGGATATTCTCTCTGGGCAGAGCACAATTATTCGATGCCAAAGCATTCTCTACAGACAAGATTAAGCTGTGGCTGTGGAACAGTAGGTAGCTCTCAAGCATTGCTTCTGTGCTCAGGTGACTGTACGGAGGCTGCTGTGGAGAAAAGCGAGACAGCTAGATGTTGGTGGAGCCAACATCACTGTGTCACACTGAGACCTGAAAGAATCTGAGTTTAGCCCTGTCTTGTACCATCTGGTGAGAGCCTGAGAAGTCATCGTTATTATTTACTATTTGAACTTCTACAATCACCCTCTTCTCACTTATCCTGAGATCTTCAGTTTTGTGCATCTTTGATGTATTAAGATTTCAACAGCAGCTTTTGCGGAATGAGTAAGACTTAAATATCTAAGGTTTATGTGCTGGTTTGAAAACTCTGTTGCATCAGATGAAAGAAGTTCTGTACTTAACCTCCTAATATAAATGTTCTTGCTTTAGACTTAATGTGTTCAGTGTTTAGGGCCACCTGGTTTGTCTCATAGTGCCATGTAGGAGTGGAGCAATCCGTGAGGACAGAATGGTATGGATACTTCAGGTTAGATAGGCTTATAAAATATTTAAAGTGGAGAAGCAAGATCACAAAGTAATTCTTTGTAGGTCAACAGTTCAATATTGTTAGTAATTAGAACTTTCCCTAATTTGCTGCTTCAAGTCTGTAACATACGTACATGAATATGAGATGAGAAAGTTCGTTTTGAAGGGATGTTCTATGTATACGTTCTGACAGAAGGTTGGAAGTTAATGGGGCGTCTGAAGAATGGAATTTGACTCCTACTTATGAATTCATTACTTGTGTTTCACTGCATGCTTCAACTAAAGAACTTAAAACACCCAAAGGTAGTAATTTACTTGAAATTAGCAGGATGTGAGTAACAAAATCTGCCTTTGCGTTGCCCTTGTGAATAAAATCTGAAAGCGTCTGCGTGGATTTGGCAGGTGGCACAAGCCATGCAGTAAGACATTATTTCTGAGTACCTGTTACCATGGCCGCAATGGTGAGCATTTCATCAACGCATCCAAATTCACAGGAAGCCAGAATTGACTTTGACAGTTGTGGATCCAGGGGAAATTCTGACATAATTATTCCAAATTCAGAAAGGTTTCCATCATTATCCAGGGCTGCTAGATAATCAAGATCTTCCAAAGCCTGCATCAGGCTTTCAGGAGCTAATAAAAAAGCACAGATAATTCAAATTTTTGAGAATGGCTTCATATAAATTAATGCCTAAATTCTCATTATAGTATTTCAGCTCGGTATTTCCTACGTGAAAATTATAAAAAGTCAATTTCTATCATTTGACAACAGGTAAGAAAAAAAGTAATAAATGAGATGAACAGAGGCTGAGAATATTCTAGAGGAAGAAAACAAGGGGTAACGATTACAGGGCCACAAATAGCTTTCCAAAGCTTCCACTACTGACAGCCTTCAGGTATATTTTTGTGTGCATGTCTGCTCTTTTTAAAGAGGTTGGTCACATTAGAGAGGTGTTGAGAGATACACAACAGCTCTAGGAAAGAGGATTATAACCAAAACACAAGCATTTACAGAAGTTGTAGCTGTTTTATCATTCTTGCAGGTATTTGGTTGCCTTCTTTAATTATTTTTTTTATATGGTTTCTCATGATATCAGAAGAAAAGTGGGAACATAGTAAAAGAAAACGTCTCCCCGGCAATTGGCTGTGCTTTCTCACTGCACAAAATTAAATGTTTAATTTTCCCTTATTATACGATATAACGTCCTTATGGCCTACCCAGGTAGATGTGAGAACAGTGAGGCAGGAGGAAATGGGTGAATATAGGAAAATAACTGAGTATATTGAGAGACTAATTTGAGGGAAAAAAGTAGGAAATAAGAGAATTTGGGCCACACAGTGAGAAGGGAGTATGAGCATGAATATGAGATGGATTGAACAGAGGAAACACAAAGGATATAATGAGTTAGAGTTTAGCATTAAAGATGAACAATGAAAACAGAGGGGGATGAAAACTGAAGTGATGGGGTTTGAATCTTAGATGTTAGATAAACACACATGGAGTGTTCGGTAGGGAGGTTTTCTTCTCCAGATGTTGAATACCAACTTTCAGGCTAAATTAGCCCACATGAGCTCTTTCTGTATACTGCTGAAGTATCAATGATGAATTCAGTTAATTGTTCTAATAACTGAGTTTTGATCAATGCCATATTAAGGTTATTCTATACAGAGTATCTCTGCAAATCATAGGCGTATCTTCCTCTTTCACGGAGGAGGGTGAATGAAATCAGCAACCCACAAGATCTGAAGATACTGGAAGTGGCTTATATACATGGACACAAATATTACTTTTTCATCAGTTATCATTAACATCTCATCAGTTATTTCTTGGTAAACCAGAAGATGGTATTTGAAGTAGCTCTTCTGAACTTCTTAGATGGAAGGGAGTAAATAAAGAAGGAGTTTGACAGAGACTCTCCTTCCTCATTAAGTATCTTGCTGAAGTATCTCACCATTTTTTTCCACTATTTTTCTCTTGCTTTTCTGCACCTAAGGCAGTGGAAAATAGAATCAGCTTATGTTATCCTCACTCTTTTACTATTATTGACTGCTTTTTCTTTTCATTGATGATGCTAGAAGAATATGAAGCGTTATTCTGACCTTTTTTTCAGATTTTGAAAAAAATTAGTGTTTTCTCAGCAACAATTTGTTCTGCTGAAAGAATGGTGTAATGAATTCAGACCTTCACAGTTGCAGTGATAAAAATGATATCTGAAAGGACAGGATTAAGCAAATCGGTACTTAAAATGAGAACTTGAGCTGATCTGTAGGAAATCTGCTGTTGATGAAACTAAGTCCCTTTGGCAAAACAAGCACAGAAGAGCTTTATGCACAACCACAGAGGCTACAGTTCTGGAGCTAGAGAGGGTGAACCTGAAAGCTGAGTGAAGTTGTCAAACCTACACTTTCCAAAAAGTAGCTGTTAGAGCATGAAAGATGTAGGTGGAAATCTGGAAACTCTTGAAATGTGAATATTTTTTTCTCTCAGCTCTCTGTAAAGGCAGATTTCTATTCCAGGTCTTGTTGTAATGGTCAATATCTTTTATGAGTGCCAATTCATTTAAATTCATAACTGCTCTCCTATCACTGCAGCAACTTGGTCCTTATTCCAGTTTAAGAAACTGTTTGATGTTTTTTTCTTTTTTTATGGATAACAAGTTAAATTCTAGTCCCATTGAAGTTAGTGGCAAAAATTCCACTAGAGCAGGAGTTGGCCTCCTCCCCAGCCAAGCATACCCAGCCCTGGGAAACTAATGACTGCACTGGCAGTTTTTCAGGCTTCTGTGGGCTGCTCTCAGTTTGCACACTGAAGTTGAAAAAAATCTCAAAATATAAAAACCCCCAACCATAACCACAGCTACCCATGCAGGCAGGGTGTGTATTTGTTCTTGCATCTTCGTTAGTAGATGACTAGAAATAATTTCTTGCTCCTATCCATAATGAATGGGAACCTGGTTTTGGCAGGCCACTTCTGCACGATGAAGATTAAAGGCAAGGCAAGCCTGTAAGGAGCTGGTAGGTCACACCTAGCCCTAACACTGCACTTCAGGCTCTCTGCCTTCCAGCAAGAAACTCTTGAGTTTGGATTTCAGCTTTGTTGGCAGTGAACTACTGGTTTGTTGCCCTCACTCTATAATAACTAGTGATAATATAGGAAAGAAAAAAGTAAAATGGGAAGCAAGCAAGCAAGCATCTGTTGGTTTTAAGCCTCTTTTGTTACTAACATGTGAAGGGAAAAAAATAGTTTATTAATTCCTGCTACGTGAGCTTTTAAAGAACTTCTCCAGCATGTAAATCTGTTAGTGTTGTGACTTTGCTTAATTTGAAAAGACTTACTATTAGTTCTTGGATAAATTCTCTCAGGAATCTGTAAATTTGTGTTAGAACTCTGGACCTATTTTTCTTTTTCAATGTAAGAGTTCATATCTCTGTACAACATGAGGTGTTTCTGCCTAGAGAGAACATTTGCTATCAGGCATATGTGGTTTAATGGGATAAAAGATGCTCTCTTGCAAAAGCTAAAGCATCTGAGAAGAAAATACTTAGGAATTTTAAAGAAATGAGAAGTAACGGCTGATGAAGCATGAGAGTCAGTGACAGGAAACAGATATCAGTGACTGAAAATACAAGGAGAGTAAAATGGTCATTCAGATGTAGAGTAATTACTAGGAAATCATGGAAAGCTAATTTCCAGAAATCAACAAAGTAGTTTGTGCTACAAAATATATGGTTATATGGCAGCCAGTTTCAATCCCCTGATAGTATCAGTAATTTGCATTTTTATGCCCTAAAGTTAGTTGTCTTGAGATTTATAAGCACAAATTGCTTCTCTGTTTTTCTGAGAGTGTTAACAAAAAAAAAAAAAGCAAAAGATTCTTAGAGTTTTGTTGTGTTATAGAGGGCAAGATAGTACAGGTAGTTTAAGCAGGTGAAGGAAGAGAAAAGAAAAAAGATAAATAGAATAGGGCTTTCAGACATAGGTCTGCATGTTGAGGGAGAAAGTCAATAAAAAGCCATTGGAAGGACTGTGAATGGTCATTTGAAAGTTCTTTATGGTATGGTTCATATTTAAAACAAAAGTAGTGTGAACTAAGCTATGGAAAGCTCTTCTTTAGAAAGCAGAAGCCTGTGATGTCTTATAATGATTTCTAGCAAATGTCATTATTTTTTATTTAATTATATTATTATTTTGTCTGCTTGTGAACGCAACTGCTGGCGCCATCAAGGCACTGCAAGTCTTTGTGACTCGACCGCAGCTTTCAGGAAAGCGAAGTTAAAAAGAAGCCTTCAAAATGTGTCCTATGCTGTCAGCAAGAAACTATCACATTCCTAGGAGTTTAAAAGGTATCTCCTTATCTGGTATTTTCTTTCTCTTGCCTGTGTTCTTTGGCTACTTAAGACTGGGATGTTCTGGCCTTATCTCAGGAAATCTGACCAGTTCAATATAAATACAAATCCTACTCTTGGTCATGCCTAAGCCTAGTAAAGCGAATATGTAACTAAATGTTATAGTTAGAACTGAAAGCATTTGTCTGAGGGTTTCAAGCTGACTTAATGTGATATTCTTAATTTCGGTTTTTTGTGACTTTGGCATAAAAAGAGTAGGGTTGGTTTCTAACGGTAGCTGCTCCATCACATCCTACATGGCCAAAAATGAAACACTTGCTGTGTGATAAAATAAATACAAAATATTATTGCATAAGAAAGCAAGCAATATTGTGATTTGCCCCAAGTTCTATAGTAAGTGAATGTTAGAGATAAGAATGAAACATAAATTCCATTATTATTATTATTATTATTATTATTATTATTATTATTGATAGTCCCTTTAACTGCCATATTGTGCTTATCTGCAGTATCTATAGGTCCTGTGTTCTGCTCTCCTGCTCTGAAAACATTATGTAAACAGCCATTTTTCAATAGATCTTTTCTTTCCTTGGGAATAGCTGTTACAAAGTTAGAGCTGACATGGATGTCAGGTGAAGGGACATTGTCCTTAATGAGCTGATTTACTGCCTGACAAACCACAAGTTTTCCCATCTTCTCTTAGGCTTAAGGGCATGAAGAACTGCCAAAGTAATTACTGCAGGGAGTGTAGTTCTGGGGAATGGTGTTTTCTCTTATTTTATTTTGTACTATTGCTCCTTGGATAGCAAAATGAGGATAGGGAGAAATCTAGTGCCAAATTTCCTTCAAATTGTGCAAAGGTTTTATTTCTATTTTCTTTTTTCCCCTATGACTTCTGACATATGATTTTTTTTAGTCTGTCATACTCTGATGCCACCAATTCTGTAACTATTATTTTGAAATAATAATTGTAATTGATCATTAAAAAAATACTTTTCCGTGCTCATGTTTTGCAGTCTCTCAATTCCCCCTTATACTATTTCTTCATCCCTCCAAGGTGGCTGGTAATGGTCCCTGTATTTTTCTGCCAGCAGGGACAAGAAAGACAGAGGCTGACCTGCATTTTCCTAACATAAATAGACAGGGTTGTAGCCGCATGGTAGCACTGACAGTTCAGTGAAGTTTGTTTTGCATCTGGTTTGTGTCCTCAGAGCACACACGACTGCCACATGTAATATATCGACAGAGAGCATAATTTAAAGAACATTATATAGTAGCATAAAATATGTAAAATATTTATAATAGCATAAAAATATCTTCAATAATTTTTGGTTCTTTTGTGGCTCTCGAGTTAATGGACATGAGAGTAATCCAGATTTAACAGTACTGGACTACTCCTTCCCATTTCTGGGATGCCTCTTGTGGTACCAGCTCCCCATCCCAAGCAACTGGCTACATGTAGCATGTGCTCGGTTGTTGGGTTTTATGTACTGCCCTGACTCCCATTATAGAATCATAGAATAACCAGGTTGGAAAAGACCCACTGGATCATCGAGTCCAACCATTCCTATCAAACACTAAATCATGTCCCTCTGCACCTTGTCCTTAAACACCTCCAGGGAAGGTGAATCAACCACCTCCCTGGGCAGCTTGTTCCAGTGCCCAATGACCCTTTTTGTCCCATGGATATGAGACTGCTGCTAAGGGACAGCTTGTCCAGTCCATGCTTTGCTTCCTGTATTTGTTTATTCTCTGGCCCTTACATCCTCCTATTCCTATCATGCTTTTCCACTGATTTGTGCAGTGCAGAATATGTAGTATGTACTATCAGGATGCTTTCCATTAGGAGATACTATTTTATCAATGAAATTCAGAAATTAAAACCTCAACAAGTGATCTTAAGATGATAAATCTGCCATGAAGTGACTTGTTTTGAGCAGACCTTACACGATGGTTTGAGTTTCTGCCTTTGATAGTCTATTTCTAAAACATGCAAACAACTTCTGTGTCTGAAACAATTTGAAATTATATACTTTTATACAACTCTTTTTATTATGGGTATTATGGAAATATATTCTCATTGGGGTTATAATAGCATAGCTCTCAGATGTCATGGTGCCCATGACCATCAACAAATATTTTGGTCTGAAAATTGTTTATGGTTATTCTGCATGAATATAAAACCTGCAAGCTGCTTTCACCTTGATTTCTTACGGAAATTTTACATGGCTTCATCTTTATAGCAATTTGCATAGTTTAAATAAGGATTTTCCAGTGCCTTACAAAAATACATGATGTTTCTGCAATCTATGGGAAAGATCTGTAAAGACATCCCTATAATAGTATCACCAGAACTCAAATAGCGCTCTTCAGAACTGCAGTGCCAAATACATTTTCATATGGCTCATGAATTCTAAAAAGTCTGCTGCATTCGCTCATCTCAATTACAGCTTGAATTAAATGCAGCAGCTATAAGCCTGACATGTTTGTTGCTTTCATAATGCAGGAACGAGTCAGAGTAAATCCAGGCTTTTATTTTTCCTCGAAGAGCAGCAGGGAAAAATAACCTTGTGCAACATCAGTGTTGAGCAGAAATAAAATGTTTTACTGATGTGATTTTTGTTTCTTTACTTATCTGCTATGTGTTCTCTACTTCGTGTACAGGGAACGGACTATGAAGTGTTTGTATGCTTTGAATTCTTGCTATGAATTCCAGTGTGCTTTTGATTTGTTTGTTCACCGGTTCATCCTCTGTCATCTCACTGCAAACATTATTTTGTTTAGGAGAAATTCACCTTGGGTTAAAAACCCAAAGCCTCTATCTGTTTCAATTGCAAAGGAAAGTTGAGAACGTTAGCTGAACAGAACTAATGTGTAGGAAAGCCTGTGGCACGTGTGGCACGTGGGAGATGCTGCAGCGGGTTTACTCCCTTTAATCAAAGGGAAATCAAGGAGATGGAGAGCCATTCAATAGTCAAGCCCAGGACAAACTGTTCTAGGAAGAAATAAGAAAGGCTATTTGTGATTTTAGTATTTGTATGCTCTGAATGGCACTTGATTTGGCCACGTCAAATAAGAGCATATGGAACTACTGCTATGTCTTGTTTGCAAGATTTTTTTGGGATCTTGTTGGTCTTGTGTCATGTTTCATTAAGGGTGGGAAGATTTGCTTTGTGTACATTGTTAGAAGATGAGAATAAGAACCATTATGCCTAGGAGTTTCCTTAGGGTTGGAAAAGCCACACTAGTCAAAAAGTTCGGGGCTAGTCTTTAACTGGGTACCAGAAGTATTTGGAGTTGAGCGTCAAGGACTCCATGGTGTGACTTTAAAGTCAGTCCCTGTTTCTGCTGGAAGATGACGTGCTTCTTTAGCCTCTGGAGGGCTGTGCAGCATCGAGTGTGTGCAGCTGGTTGGGCTGTCTCAGCAAAGAGTGAGAAAACTTGGGTTTTCACAGGGTGAGATCATTGACCCAAAGCTCTCGGCTGGATGAAAGGCCCAAAAGGAAGGGTTTATGTGCTTCAAAGCTTGACATCTGTTTTGAGTTCTGTCGTTCGGTCTAAGAAAATAACTAACTCCCAGCCGAAATTTGTTTACTTCAGTACTGCTGTTTAATGCAGACAAATGTGTTTCACACCAGGTGTTTTAAACTGTCTGTATTATGATCATCTGAGATTTAAAGTCATATCTGGAGAATGGTGGTAGGGATATAAATTGTTAGTAGGAAAGAGGTTCATTGCCCGCTCAGAATGGGAAAAAGAAAGCCCCAAGGCAAAGAAAGCCAATGTGTGATCTATCCTAGGATAAAGGAAGAGTTGTACTAGATGATTAAAGCAATGCTTCAAGTGTTTAATTATGTTTGGCCTCAAGATGGGAAGGAGACCAGGAAATTGCACACTTTCTCGTCTCCCTTCTGCAGAACCCTTACAGTATTTGTGGAATTTTTTAATTTGTTCAAACAATTGGTTTAACATTCCTCACACTGTTCCAGTAATTCCTCAAACTTTGACCTTGCACTTGTGATTTACTTAGCAGAAACTTTTTCATATTCGATGCCTGCCCAGGTGAAGCTGATGCATTCATCTAATGCCTTTACAATTTTGTACATGAGCAAGATGCTTTCTTCATCTTCATCTCAAAAATCCAGACAAAACATAGAATGCCTACATCTGTGAAATCCTTAAACGCCTCTAGCATTTCATTTTCTATGAATACTAACTACCTCCATTGTGCCTTCAAATCCCAAAATACTGAATACTTCTCCTAATGTGACTTTACTACTTCATTCTACAGTTCAAGAATAACCTTCTTCATATCTAGTAAAGGCACTGATGTATTTTAGAATTATTATTTTTTTTAGTAAAATACTTTCTAAATTTGAGTGGAAGCCGACTGTGTTCCATAACCATTTTCCATGAAAGTTTCCTAGATTCCACACAGGAAGCGATGCTCGCGAAGCCAAAATACTTCAATTCTCATCGGTCATGAATTAGTTACCACTCATACTGGCAAAGTTTTTGCATGTTTCTTTTAGGCATGTTTCTGCTAAACAGGCAGACAAGGGAAAAGTAGAATAAATTCTGCTTAAAAATTCCACTTATAATCTATCACAACATCCAACAGTGGGAATGAAACTCATTATTACTACTTAATTATGGTGCACAACAAAGAGAAGACAAGTGATGCTTCTAATTTTGTGTATCTTCATGAAGAAAAGGAGGATAATATAAGAATTCTTCCTATTTGCACTGGATTATTATCATAAGTGAGGCTACTAATAGGTCACGTGATCCCCAAACAAGTGAAATCAGTGGTATTTTCCTCACTTTAACGGATTTCAAATCAACAGCAGAATTTGCAATGGTCCTTGAAGCTTGCGGTAGGTCAGAACAGAAGAGAATATCCTTCTATAGAAAAATCCCTAAAATACAGAGTCAGAAAAATAGTAATAAAAAAGAAACCACTTTCTTCACACTCTTACCTCAAGATTCAGAGTATTCCCTGTCTAGTATTGGGAGTTTATTCAGGTTTATTTTACAAATATTTCCCTTAAGTAACAGTTTATTGTAATTTTGAGGTGGGAGATGCTGGATGATAAGAAGAAGAAAGCTGATTTCCTCCAAATATGTCTCCTAGGTAACAACAACAGTTTGTTTGGGTTGTAAACTTTTGATGCAAGGAATACATTTTGTTAGATATCTGTACAATGCTTTATACAATTGGACACAAGTTTCCTTTGTGGGTTCCAAGAAAATAATATGAAACCTAGATGAGAAGATATTTGGAATATTCATTTTTTTTTCATTCTAATTCCTTTCAAATACTTTATGGTCTTTTTTCAGAGCAAAGAGTTCATAGATGGTACCGTTTTTCTAAGTGCAACTATTTCATTGTGAACTATTCTAGCAGGTAAGTGGTAAAAACAGTAGCAATATTTTTACAAGTACTTCAATGAAAAAACAATACTGTGTATAACAGGACAAATAATCTTTAAATATCTACAATAATAATAATAAAAGTGTGGAAAATTAGTGCATCATCTTTACCTGGCCTGCTTATGAAGTCACAGTGTCCTAAGCCAGCTATATCCATCCTCTTCAAGAAAAGAACCATGCTAGTTAGGTTTGATTCCTCTATTTTGGCTGGTAGATGCGGTTTCATTTCTTTATATGTAAATTCTTCAGGATACAAGCAGAAGAGTTTTCCTAGAAAAGATTTCAGGGAGATTACCTTTTTTTTTTTTTTTGCATTGCCCCATTGATTCTATTAATAATTTGAGCTAAGGGATTTAAATTTTGAGCTAATAATTCTACCTGATGAAGACATGCCCAGAATTTGTTTATGCATCTCTGCTTGACTTTTGCTGATAGGTTGCATTATAACAGAGTCTGCTCTGATTCTAGGATTGTACACCTTTAAATGAAAGAGATATTATGTGTCAGATAAGTAAGTGAAGACTACAAAAATATTAATGGTCTATATTCAATTTTTGTCTAGGTAATTTTACAGAAAGTGTAACAGTTTCATTTCTTCCTATACTCTGTGTTCCACCAGCTTGGAAAGGAAAGCAGTCAGCACTGATAAATTGACAGACACGTTTTGCAGTAACTCTGTAAGTATACTCTAAGATAAATGTCTTTTTCTGAAGAAACATACCTTACTAAAGCCCAATTTGTATATCTATGGTATCATCAAGAAAAGCATTGAAAGAGATATTTTTCTTCCAGTGACAGAATCCAAACATTGTCTGATAACATTTTGTTCCATAACTCCAGATTTTTGTCTTAATATTGAAATCTGTCAATTCTGTACAGGAGAAAAGGACTGTAACAATGATGTACTACACCTCATTTTATTTTTTTTCTTAATTGTTCTTAATTTTGATTAAACTGAGTAGCTTACTCACTGTTCGGACCACCAGATGATGTCCAAAAGCTTCTTTAGTATATGGAAAGACATGCAACATCTGGATAGGGCAACTTTCTAGTCATATAATCTGAACTGACCTTGTCTAGTTCAAGCAAGATATTTTTTAAAAAAGGATAGCATATGCCTCAGTGCAGGGTACAAATTTATTTCCTTTAGGTGAATTTATTATATAACCCAACTGCAAAACTGATGTGGGATTTTGTTCCACTCAAAACTGCCTGTTTTTGCTCTATGCTTAACTGATTTTCAGCCATATGGATTGAATGTGAATTTGAGGTGCTGAGGAATGACTATGACAGGACTAAACTCCAGCTGTTAGGACGACTAATACTTGAATTAAAGGGTAAAAAAAAAATGTCACTAAGAGAGGTGATTTGATGGTGATCAGGGCTGTGTTTAAGTACATTTATTCTCATCACTCTGTATATCTGATTCACAGAAGTTTGGAAGCACTGAATTTTACTTTAGACTTCAAATTACCATGGAAGTGGGGCTGATTTCTGTCACACAGGACACCTGCAGTTTCACAAATAAAGTTGGTTGTGGGGTCTAATTGAAAACTGCTTTTAGGCTTTTATTCATTTCACACAAAAATATGACAATTTTTTTTTTACCCTTGGCTGGAGGCTGCGTTATAAAGTTATAACCTCCAAATAAGAACCCTTAAAAGTGAACAGTTTTCTTCCAATGAAAATTAGAGGTACTGGTAGTTCCCAAGCTCTTGCCTGAACTACACTCAAGGCTGATCAGGATTAATGATTATCGATCAAATTTTAGGAACGCTTAACTTCCATGGTGGTGATTCAGTTCTGGGTTATATAAAGAAACTGTATTATATTTTTTTCATTGCAGATTACTGGAATATTTATTTTGACTCACAGAATACATCGAACAGTTCAAAGCCTGTAGAGTAGTACAGCTTTCAAATTCATATAATGACTTGTTCCTCCATAGTCACTCATTCTTTAGGCCATCAGTTTTGTATAAATGTAAGAAAGAGACATGCATTTGCAGCTGCACTAGTCCTTTCCAGGATCAGTAGAACTGAGGACATGCTCAGAATGAACTGTAAGAGGACGAAGATTTTGGGTTACTTGGATGGAAGCCTGTGTCCAGAAGGAGCATAAGCATAAGTAGCTTTAACAAGAAGTTGATTCCCTGTATGAGCACCCTGTGGCACTACACTGACTACAAAGGCGTTAAGCAAGGGATGAGGTTAATCTACTAAACCAGGTAGTCTGCCAATAAATAGCCAAAAACTGATTGTATTTCACACTATCTATAAGATATTGAAGACATAATTAGGAATGGTAGGTCAACATTAAGGTGAGATGTAGTTTGCAAATGCTCAGTGATAGGCTGGTTGCTCAGATGAGTGGCAGATTCAGCTGGGAGGGTTTATCTGGATTTAGAAACTTGAAAATTTTGTTTTCTTGCTTGATTTTCACATACAATGTCCATAAAAATTAATTGCATAATTTGAAATTTAAACATATTGTAGGATCTGACTTATGAAAGAACAGAAAATATTTTATCCTTTAGAAACCATTTGTATCAATTTATTAGCTGCACATTTCCCTCTTCTCCACCCAGAAGGAAACCTTTAGCACAGATCATTTTTGGCACACTGATTCTGGTTAACTTTACTAACCTTTCTTCTTTCAATGCCAACATCAATGACAAAGGTTACATTTTTAATCCAAATCAATGATTCTCCAAAGCTTGTAGTGAGTAGCACTTTTCTTCTGTATTTTTTGCAGCTTTCCTGTTTGTCTTGATTTGGTTTGGGAATTGGATCTTGTTTTGTTGGGCATAAAGGAACTGGGATGAGTTCTCCGAGGTCAGGATTTAAATTAGACTGTTCCTGTCTGATCATTTGATAGGCTTTTTCAATTTCCTGTGATCAGGAGAAAGATTTTTATTTTTTTTCCTTGTGAGTATGAAAAACAAATATCCATATTTAATTTTAAAGCAACTTTTATCTACATTAATTATAACTATGTATCAAACTATAACAACATTTAAATCTTATATGATTAATAATTAAAGAATGGGGAAAAAGGGACTGAAATATGTATGAGAATTTACTGATTTTATCTGCTAACTTCAGACCAGTGAAAGGCTGGGCTGTTTTTATGAAATGACTTTCTCTTTTACAGTTTTCAAAATAAACTTCTCTGGCTTTCATCATATTCAAACTAATGTGCAGGGGAAAATAGATGTGCAAAAATATAGTAGAGGAATAGCAAGGCTGAGAAAGCATGCAGTGTTCACTAAACTTCATGTGCATAGGATGTGTAGATTCATAGAGTGGTTTGGGTTGCAAGGGACCTTAAAGAACATCCAGTTCCAACCCCCTTGCCATGGGGAGGGACACCTCCCACTGGATCAGGTTGCTCTAAACCTCATCCAACCTGGTCTTTAACATCTGCAGGGATGAGGCATCCGTGGCTTCTCTGAGCAACCTGTGCCAGTGCATCCCCAGCCTCACAGTAAAAAACTTCTTGGTAATATCTAATTTAAATCTCCCCTCTTTCAGCCCAACTGTCCCCCCCTCATCCTATCCCTGCACTCCTTGATAAAGAGCCCCCCTCCCCAGCTTTCCTGCTGGCCCCATGTAGGGTGCATCCACATCAATGATTTAGTGCCAAAGAGACTGGTGCCAATTTGTTGTGTGTAGGGCTGGTAATGCCGTAGCAGATACTCAGGTACCCCGCTGGTGTGACCTAAATGTTTCCTCTTCTGCTGAATTCAAAGTTATGCATGTGGGTGCCTTGAGTGATGGTGTCATGTGGGAGACAGCTCTAAGTGTGCACGGTGAACCTCAGGGCTGGCAACAGGGTGAGCTGCACTACCTTAAAGGAAGTTGTGGAGAGGAGGGTGCTGGCCTCTTCTCCCAAGTGACAGGGGACAGGACAAGAGGGAATGGCCTCAAGCTCCACCAGGGGAGGTTTAGGCTGAACATTAGGAAAAGATTTTTCACAGAAAGGGTCATTGGGCACTGGCAGAGGCTGCCCAGGGAGAGGGTTGAGTCCCCATCCCTGGAGGTGTTTAAGGGATGAGTGGATGAGGTGCTGAGGGGCATGGTTTAGTGTTTGATAGGAATGGTTGGACTCAATGATCCGGCGGGTCTTTTCCAACCTGGTGATTCTATTATTCTATGTGTATGGGTGCTCCTGGAGTCAGAACAGATCACAGCAAATCACTCCTCCAGACCTTTCGAATCCCTACCGTCCCCATCACTGGAAAGGCTGAAATAGCAGAGCCTCTGAGTCACTTTGGGAGCTGCTGTTATGCTTTTAGTCCAAATACATAAAAAGATCAAAGTATACAGAAAGCTCACTACTTTACCTTAATTATTACATTTAAGAAGATGCAAGTATTGAAAAGATTGTTATTGTTTGTTTTTATCCCTGATGATTAATAAACTCTATGAAGACTTAATAAAGTTAATAAAATGTCCCTCCATTGTGTTAATGGAACATCCTTTAAACAACCCACAAATTCAGAGATCAAATATAAATTGTAAATGGTGGCTTTTTTTTTGTTTTGGTCTTTTTTTAGAAAAATATCAAATCATTTGTGTTGTAAGCAATCGTTTTTAGTTATACAAAAATCACTTGTAGACTTGTTCAGTGGGAAATGGATTTTTTTTAAAAGCATTTTTACTGGCAAACATTTCTCAAAATTGAAAACCCATATTGGGTTTTGAGAATGCCACCATATTCATAGTAGTTAGAGGTTGAAAGTATTCTACAACAATTCTTACAAATATATGACAGTGGCATGTAATAGCAAGACTGGCACCAAGACAACACATAAATCTTGATGTTCTTAGTTTATGCATGTTTTTATTCAGTTTAAAAGAGTGTTGATTGCTAGGGAACAGTGAACCATTAACAGTTCATAACGAGTATTTTGTTCAGTGTGAGAGAGAACTAAGCAATCTCAGCAAGAAATAAATTACTGTTTTAGTATTATGTGGGACTTGCCATCAAACATTTTTAATCAATAGTAGAACTTTCTTCCTACTCCTTCGAAATGGAAACCCTATGTGTTTTCTAGCACTGCTTATTGTAAATATGGGAACCGATACAGAGAACTCATTAATTCATCATTTATAAAACTTGTGTCTGTAAAGTTTGCAGCTGATTCTTAGCATTATTAGAAGTGTTACATTTCCATCCCTTTTTACAGTGAAAAGAAATACTGTCTGGGTAATTTATGATGATTCATATTTGCTTGTGAAAAGCCATTCTTTCCTGGAGCTACTAAGGCAAATTTGTTGTTCTAAAGCAGATTTTATGATTCAGGGTGGGAGGTTGAAGATCGCTATCAGGAAATAATAATTTATAAGAATTTCAAGTCTTAAAATGTTTATTTTGTGGGCAGATGGCTGTGACAGCTATAAAGTACGGTAAACTTTTTTTTTTGAGAAGGACCCGATCATGCATTCCAGGCAGCAGTGAATTTAGGGCATCATTGCTGTCTGCAGGACTTCAGAGATGCCACTATTTAGAACAGCTGAGCCCATGCAGATTCCTGGATTATCTGCAGCACCTCTGGAGTGAGATTTGCCTCTGTTGCGTATGCAAATGGTTGGAAAGTTTGCAGCCATAAAGGAGAAAGCAAATGGAATAGACTTGTAGGCAGGTTTAAGGTAAAAACATTAATGTGAAGCAGGACATTTATGCAAACTTGATGCGTAAATTTGCAAAGTGTGCTGGAACAGACTGCAATGTATTAACTCCCTGCATCTGTGGTCCTTGTCTCTGGATCCTGCCTTTGATACTGTTTGCATCACGCAGAAGGATGATTGTCCTTAAGCCAACATAAAATCTGGTGGTTCCTTGTATTAGTTTACTCTATATAAGTAATACAGCATTATGTATACCATAACTTCTTTGTAGGCAAAACCTGAATTGATAAAAATTGCTGGCAATATCTAGTGTCTTAGATACTGGCAATAAGATATATTTACAGGTCATATAAAAACACAGGTGTAAGTTGTTTCTTGATTAAAATCCAAAATAATGGTGTCATTTAATAACTTACTTGTTCACATGCCAGGAAGATCACAATGTCACCCTTCTCTTTTGTATGGTGTATCTCAAAAAGCAGTCTTAGTGCAGACAGAAAGTGGTCTTCCTGAATGCTGCATGAATATACAACCTCTGCGTGGTGTTTGTTTTCCACCCTTATGAAGGGGACACTGCCGTAGTAATTCTGCAGTTTGCTGGACATCTGAGGTGCCGTGAGTATTACCAGCCTCAGTTCTGGTCTTGACATCAAAACCTCTTTAAGAAGGCCAAGTAACACATCTGTTGCAATGGTTCTTTTATGGACATCATCCAAGATGATCACACCGTAATAGTTCAGAAGAGGAGTCGACATCATTTCCCGTTGTAGCATATCATCTGTACAGTATCTGCAACATACAAACAGAAAACAGTTCCTTGGAATATTCAGATTAGATTGTAAGAAATTAATTTGGGGTCTTGAGGACAGCTTGGTTCTTTCTGTTCTAACAAGAAATATTTGATAGAAACAGATAGCTTGTTTTGCAGACAGTATCGCACTATCCGCTACAAGTTTAAATTTTCCTTTAAGTAGCTGGAAACTTACGCAATGCAGTGACCTTAAGTAACACTGTGGTTGAATGGATGCTCTAGGCAGAAGAAATACTTCTGCCCTAAATTAATGACTTACATTGCTTTTTATCTTCCAGGCTATCTGAACTTATGGCATGCCATAACCAATTCTTGAGGAATTAATACTTTCAGATGAGGAAAAGAAGGTGTACAGGCACACATGAGGTAGCGCCAGAACCAAGATGAGAGAATAATTTATATTGTAGTGCCCTCCTTGCTTTTATACAGATTATTCCTTCAACTGAAAGTTTTTTTTTAAATGTTATTATTTTTGCTGTGTTGCTCAGCAGTACTCTGTATCTTCTTAAGCAGGTTTTGATGTGTAAGAGGATAGGATTAATTTCCCTTTCACATCAGGAGCAGCTGCAGGAAGATGCACTGCAGGATGAGGGTTACGTGGTTCTCCGTGAAAGAGAAAGGACACGCGGAAGGAAGCGTGTTCAGAAGCGGTGAGTACATTCTTCTTGGTTGGAGCTCCCATGGCTGGGAAAAAGGCTTAGGATATAGAATTTATTGTTTATTCCTGCCATATTAAGGAACCAGAGAAAACAACTTTCAGAGAGGCTCAAAATGTGAATCCCTGTGTTGCTGCTATCTCCTGCCTATATTTAATACATTAAGTGCATTTCTTATCTCTTAAAAATCCTCCTCTCTTCCTTTTGTTACTGAATGTAACCTTTTCTAGCCATGATTTTTGATTACTTTTAAATTCCAGCTTTAGTTTGTGATAGATTAACCCATGTTTTCTTATGATTATGAACACTCTTGTACTAGAAAACTGAGAAAGAAAATGTAGAATGGAGGTTACTGAGGTTCTCAGTCAAGTTTCGCACAGATGTAACCTTGTCCACTTAAATCTCTACTACAATTTAGAACAGAATACTTCCTTCAAGCCTTTTACAACTTATTGATTAATCACAAAGTCTCCAATATCTGCATTTTAAAATGATATATGCAACTTGATGAAGAAGTTATGGGTTTTTTTGTTTCTAGACTGTATGCAAAAGTATTTTGTAACTATAGTACTGTTCCCCCATAGTTGTTAGATTATCTGTCCTGATCAGGTAGGCAGAGTAGTGCAATGAACAGCCTAAGGACTGGAGTGCTGTCAGCTGCAAGCTTTTGCACTTGCAAAGAACTGTAAGCTACGTACTAGTTTATAGGCACTAGAAATCAAACACACAAACCTCAGAATGGTTTCTGTTGTACAGCAGCTTTCAAAGGGGACAAAATACCCCACTTCATGGCCAACATTGACATCCATTTCATCAGCCACACGCAGTGCCAGCCATACAGCTGCCTGCTTGTGTACCTGGGTGCATACGACTACGCCGTGTTGATAGTGGACAGAAAGGCAATACTCAGCACACCACTGAGGAATCTGTAAGTAAATAAGAAAACAGATGTATCTGGCCATTAGCACATTTAGCAGTGACTGTAGTGTAAAAGAAGCAGGCAGTATAGAAGAGCTTATTCAACTTGAGCACCTGCTGCTTGTTGTCTGCTGGACAGCTGATGGATGAGCTGTGCCTGACAGAAATTATCTGCCTTGATAAATGTCAAGAATCATAGAATCATGGAATAGTTTGGGTTGGAAGGGACATTAAAGATCACTCAGTTCCAACGCCCCTTCCATGGGCAGGGACACCTCCTACTAGATCAGGTTGCCCAAGGCCCCATCTAACCTGGCCTTGGGCACCTCCAGGGATGAGGCAGCCACAGCTTCCCTGGGCAACCTGTGCCAGGGCCTCACGGCTCTCATAGTGAAGAAATTCTTCCTTATGACTAGTCTAAATCTGTCCCTCTCCAGTTTATACCCTTTGTCCCTTGTCCTATCGCTCCAAGCCTTTGTGAACAGTCCCTCCCCAGCTTCCTTGTAGGCCCCTTTCAGGTACTGGCAGGTTGCTATAAAGGTCTGCTTGGAGCCTTCTCTTCTCCAGGCTGAACAAGCCCAACTCTCTCAGCCTGTCTTCAGGCTCTTAAATAGTCAGGAGTTGGAATGACATGGGCTAGAAAGTTTGCCTGGGAATTTCTCAGCTGGACTTGGATTAGTTTGAATATATAGCAACAAAGCTGGTGAAGGGGCTGGAGAACAGGCCTTATGAGGAACGGCTGAGAGAGCTGGGGGTGTTTAGCCTGGAGAAGAGGAGGCTGAGGGGAGACCTCATTGCTCTCTACAACTACCTGAAAGGAGTTTGTGGAGAGGAGGGAGCTGGGCTCTTCTCCCAAGTGACAGGGCACAGGACAAGAGGGAGTGGCCTCAAGCTCCACCAGGGGAGGTTTAGGCTGGACATTAGGAAAAAATTTTTCACAGGAAGGGTCATCGGTCCCTGGCAGAGGCTGCCCAGGGAGGTGGTTGAGTCCCCTTCCCTGGAGGTGTTTAAGGCACAGATGGACGAGGTGCTAAGGGGCATGGTTTAGTGTTTGATAGGAATGGTTGGACTCGATGATCTGGTGGGTCTTTTCCAACCTGGTTATTCTATGATTCTATGGTTCTATATTGCAGAAAGGACAGAATTGGCCTCCGGGAGCCAGGTTACACTGGCAGTATCATTCTTGAGCATCTGCTGACTGATCCAACAATGCTGGCGCAGCTGTTGTCAGGGGTTCTCAGCTGGCTCAGTGGTAAACCTGCCCGTGCCAGGTCATATTCAGGTGCTTAACATGGGAAATGCGCCCAAGGAAGAAGAGGATTTCAAACTGACAAGTACCAGAGTAAACATATGTAATTTCAGATTAATTACTCTGTAAACAAAGCTAAGTGAAACTGAACTGCTCCAGAAACCTAGGAATCAGGCCTCTAATTTATGTATTTACAGTAGAAAATCAACACTAGAAAATATTAATATGTTATTGTAATAAGAAAGTAAAATTGCATTATAAAAATTATTTTACTGAAAGCATTAGGTTTTAAACTCTTCTTTAATCTATGTATGTAAACTAGGTGCATCAGCCACACATCACTTATTTCTGTATAGTTATTTATCTTTCTAAAAATGTTCAAAAAACAGCTAGCAATGTGTTGCATCTTATTAAACTTGTTTAAGGACAATTTAAAAAGGTAACATTTCTCAACAAGTAGTTTATTATTATACAAAGTTTGTTTTGTATAAATTACAGTCAATAACAAGGAGTAAAGATTTTGCATGCCAAAAATATATTCCAGGCAGCAGATGAGTGTGTATCCTTTTTAGAGGAACATAAGAATTTTCAGTTAGAAGTATGATGTGTCTAGTTCAATATATGGTTTCTGGCAGTGTCCAGCATCCACATCCCTGGCAGGTATGAGATGCCCTGCAACAGTAATTATCCTACAGCAGGAAAGTTTTCTCCCAATTCCAGTCATAAACTCTCATATTTTGGCTTATAACATTTGATTGAAAATTCTTCTCTGCTTCCTGTAGTAATAGTCTTAGGTTGCAACAGAATTTGATAGTCCTAGTAGATATTTATGTGCTTAGAGTCAACGGAGACCTTGGCTTCAATGATCTCTTTTAACACGAGTGCTGTAAAGTAATTGGTTATTCTTGGAAAATGCACTTGCTCTTGGCTGAAGTGAGAGAAGGACCATTACTTCTCCCTGAGAAACAGCCCTGCTGATTTCAATCCTTCATTCCCTGAGAACTTTTTTCATCTTCTGTTACAACCTGCCTGCAAATCCACTGTACTTCTGTCCTGATATAGCACTAATCAGAACCAAAAAAACACTCTACCAAGTAAGAATATGCATCAAATCCAACACAGCCATTGCAGAGTGTACCATTTACACTGGACAGTCAATGTAATAATAGACAAAAAGAGGATAAAATAACAAGCTCAATCAATATTAGAGGCAATCCAATTCTCCAAATAAATAAAATAGTGGCCAGACAAATGTAGATGGAATTATTTTCTGACAAAATACTAAAGCAACTTGAAATAAGTCCTAAAGTGTATTACACTTTGGGTTTGCCTCTCTGAAGACAGTGGAAATATACCTGTAATTTTGGTAGGGGAGGTTTTTAGCTGAAATATTCGGATCCGTAGATTTTAAAGGACATAGCTGATAGATTCCCAGATTGTGCTGTGGTGTTCTGGTGTACAAACAAAGAAAAAGCACATGCTGATAGACACAAGAATATTTTATCCAGAGTTTTTCTAACCATATGTGTACATTTGGTTCTTATTTTAAAACTACAGAAGTTAATGCACATGTTCTTTGTTCAGTGTTCAGAAAGGGCTTGATATTTGTAAAATTAATATTTAGTATGTAAGAAGTTGTACTTTGGGATTTTTGTTAGTTGTTTATGATGCTGTGTCGGACAATCACAGTCTGAAAAGTGTTATTCTTCCATACTCTGTTTACCCCAAGGCCCAAGATGTCATTAACTAAGTAAAAATGTCTTGGACAAAAATAAAGTAAGTGTCAATTGTTTGTGAATATTTGAAGAAAGTAATTTAAACATGGCTTTTATACATACGTATATTAAATTTCTATTTGACTGCACTGATCTTTTGTCACATTTTGTATTTGACTTTCCCTCTCTTACCTTAATAGCTCAGATTACAATAGATGGTTGCACATCTGTTTCTAAACTGAGAACTGCTAAACTCAGGGCAGCTGTATGTGTGTACACTGCAGCTCTGAACTGCAGTTCTGATCTCTGCAGAACAGGGTGATTTTGTACTGCAATACCATACAGCTCTCGGCGTAGAAACAACCCATTGCTAACTAAAGCCAGATACTAGTATAATATAAATCCAGATATGCACATGCCTAATATAAATAAAGGGCAGCAGCAGTGAATAGTCAATTGATTTCCAAAGGTTTCTTCTGTTTTAAAAATACATATATAAGAAAATAGTTATAGTAACTCTAAAAAATGTACAATATTTAATGTTCTAAAAACAATTTAAAAAACCCCAACCCACTGTTGTACTTACCTGGGAGCTCTTGCCAGTCTTAGCGTCTCCTGACACAATCACAATTTGATTATGAAGCAAACTTTCCATAAAAGCATATTTCTCTTTCCATACTGGAAGTTCTTCTCTTTCTTTCATAAGTTTATAATAACGAGAAGAGTAAGGCAAGCCATCAAAAGGATTAAGCTCTAAATCTTCACCACACACTATGATTTCCTCTTCATCACCATCGCTGTAGTTAGGTAAGTCTGAAAAGCAGTGAGTCTCCGGAGAAAAGGTTAAAAACTCCATTTTTCTTACATGTATTATTCCCAGCAGAAACACATTAGTAATGGAAGGAGACCTTTGGATTGATTGATCTTTCAGGCCCCCTAAACCTGAAGAAATCCATTTCTGCTTGCTTCAGGATTAGTATTTCCCAGCTCCTCAGTTCAAAAGTTCAGTCTTGGGGTCCAGCTACCTTCATTGTGGTCTGTTTGTCACACTTCAAGTGCTTTAACAACCCGAATGAGCCTTTGACAAAATATATTTTAAAAGTCACCCAAACTCCTCAAAACAGCGGTGATCAAACCAAAAGATGTTAAGCAGAAGCTGAGTAGGTTTTACGCTTTAGTAGCCTGTTAAAACCAGATTATGAGTGGCAGCCGGTGTGTTTGCTCGTGTTCTCCTCTGCTACTGCTCGTCCAGGCTGGAGAATAATTGGGAAAGAACACGCTGAGCCTGACCTTTATTGCTCCCGGCTGCTTTGAATACGAGGCTATGGGGTGATTATTGTGATTGCAGAGGTGGTCATGTGGGTGGCTAATCCCAGCACAACGGGGTTGAAATCATCGCAGGGGCTGCGAGCATCCAGTTAACAGGAGGTACCTGCTGTGTGAGAGCGTTCATCAGGAAGAGCCAGTGTTTTTATTTTGCACTATTTGTAAAGTTTTGGAAAGTTGGAGTAATAAAGAGTCTTTTTATGTACTCTGTGTATTATCTCAGAAATCTTGTGAGGCGTTAACAGCTTTTGCTGAAATTGAAAATCTAAAATAGTCTTAATACATTAAAAAAAAGCAGAAAGATGCCAATTCTAATCCTTCAAGGGCACCACAAGTGGCCTTGAAAGATGGGAAAAGAACAAATTGCTGACATAAACTAACTCCAATTCTTAGGACTCAAAAGTAACAAAATAGAGTCTCCTAATCTTGACTGATCTGTACTGTAACACAAACATTGAATAGCATTATTTATTTTAGTTCCAGAGGCAATTGTCCCATTGAACAATGATACTGATAACATCTTGATGAACACACTATAGGCACAGTGCTCTGAGCTTTTTCTATATGAAGCTTTTTCTGTAAAGAAATAATATTTTTATTTTAATATTATAAGTTATTGTCTCTTCTTACAAATTTTTCTTGTTTCACAGCTTCGACTGCAATACATTCTCTGATGACAGCAGCATAGCAAACCCACAAAGAGAAGTAGGAGAAAATCTTTTGTCCAGCAGTCTGAATATCTCAATCCAAATGAGATAAGTCTAATTATATGCTGCTCACATAATGGGCTGATTGTTGGTGCTTAGAGTGGCTGGCAGTATAGACTGACAAACTGCCCAGTTTCAGGGCCAAAACCAAATATGTTCCTCTGCAGCAGCACCTCTGAAAGGCAAAAGGACCTGATGATTTATCTGTCTACTCTCTGGCATTACTTTACCTCAAAACATGCTTTAGATTAACCATCAGTGAGGGTGTACCTGATATCTGACGATGACAGGATGGCATATCATGATTTCTCTGAAGATTAAACTGAATTATGTCAAGTTCAGCTGAACTTAGAAGTCATTTATACTAGGACTTGAGGGGATCCCTTGATGTTTAATGTTTTGTCTGATTTTCTGTTGCATCCTTTTGACTTATTGTTGCAGGCTTGCTACCACTGAGATCTCAGCCTCGCTCAGAAGCGGCCGAAATCACTTAATAAGGCATAAATGTCATGAAAGGACTGTCAGTGCAATCATACAGATGTTTTTCTTTTGTAAAATTCAGCTTAAAATGACATGATGCAAACAGGTGAGTTGCTAGTATCTTGCATTTAGCTTGTTTTTCATGTGCTTAGCAGCAGTAGCAGTAGCCAGATGTGCTCTCTACTTTCTTCATTTGCAGTATAGTCTTGTTTTCTTCAAAACATAAGCACTGGGCAGGAATATTTTCTGGATCTTTGAACAAATTTGAATGGTCATACCACAGCAATTTCTTTGTTTTTCATTTTTGATACCTATAATAGAAGAAATCGAATTTAAATAAGTTACCAAATTGAGAAGAATGTTTACTATTCCGAACACAAGTATCATGAAACTAATATTCCTTTTGCGACAATGGGTGTTTTAACAGAACAGGTCGTTAACTTATTTACGTTATTTATTTTTGCTAAAATGGGCTGTGTAAAAGCTTTATCCTGATCTTCAGCCAGCTGTCTGATGGAGTACTTTGAGCCTCTTCCCGAGAGCATCATCCCAACAGCTCTCAGCAGCCAGCTTCTCTGGCAATTGAAGAGCTTAACGAACACAGCCAAACACTGGGTTAGGTCCGTGATTGAGCACTGCTTTTGCAAATTAAGACATCCAAGCAGCAGCTCTTTTCCTGCTCAATATGCCTCATTGCTACAGCTCTGCTATGTTTTTCCAGAATACAGGTTTCTGATCTTGCATCTTTTAGTCCTTGATTTTGACCTCGTGCTATCTATCTATTCTGTCCTGGTCCCCGTCACTCCCCCTGCTTTGGAGCAGACTATTAAATGATTCCTGTAGTGCTGCTGCAGTTGTACCTCACTTTGGCTTTGCTGTTTAGCAGGATCTCTTCTTTCCTTTGGAGTCTTACATGCTTTTCTGAAATAAGGCTTCTTGATCATCTCTTCTGATTGCTGTTGTTAGAGTAGGTCCTTAAGGATCTACAAGATTTACTTTTTAAAATAATACAGAAAGATTTAATTAATTCTAATAAATAACAGAAACACTTGCTGCAGATGAGTGCTTTTAGTAAATTAGGGTATAAGCTCCTTTCAAAGATACCAATGAGAACTTAGCTATTAATTTAAATTATACATTGTTGTGCAAGTGCTTATGATAATGTGCTGCAGGAAAGCAGTAAATACCACATAACATTTGGTATCTTTAATAAAGCCTTGCTAATATAGAGGTATTTTTTACAGGTTTGCTATTAAAATTTTCAGAGGAGGAAGATTTTTGGTGTGTAATTTACACAGTATTTGGATTTGTAATATCAATGGTATTATAATGACCTTTCTTCTCTGCTCCCTTTTTCTTCCTCCATTTTGCCAGGAATAGTTCGCAATAGCGATGGGCATTAAAGGGTGTCCCTTCTTTTTTCTGCAAGAATGTTGTTTAAGTAGAGGGTTTCAGATTAAATTTATTTTATAATGAAGCAAATGAAGCCTATGAGATATGAATATGAAATAGATCACATTGTAAAAACCAAAATTATAGTTTATTCTTTTTAGATGAGAGTCAGCAGATGCTGTCAAGAACAGTTCCTCTTTCCATCCTGTTTTCCAGCACATTTTTTGATGCCAAATGCCTCCAGCACTCATGCATATGCCCACTGGGATGTGGAACTGCATCTTTGCAGCTAAAAGTGGAAGGGTTTTTCCCAACCTTGAACTATAGTTGTCCTGAAGGCTTTGCTAATTTTCCCTTTTTAATATGAAAAACAAGGAAGATGTATGCCGATAACTTATTCCTATTAATGTGCCTGCTACAATACCTAATTGCAAACCTGCACTTCAGAGTAGGAGCTGTCATCTGTTTGAACTCATTGTTTTTCTAAGTGAGACCAGTTGAGGGTTGTGTGGAGCCAATGCAGGTCAGAAGGCAGATGGCCTCCAAAAGTAGGTATTTTCCTGTTTTACCTGCCCAGATAGTTTAGTTCATTCCCTGGGACTGGATTACCTTGCTAAGCCATCTCTGTTTTTCTGTGACTGGTGGCATCAGTTGTGGGACTCCAGGGCCATGAACACATCCAGGACAAGGAGAAGCCCAGGTTGTCCGCTGGAACTGCAGCTCATCATACACAGCGCTGTGGTGCTGCCGTTCCCAAGTGTCAACCAGCATGCGAAGGCAGGTATTGCAAGTAGTAGGATTGGGTGATAGCTACATTCTGGCCTGTGTTAGATCTGTGATAAGTAGGACAGGGAACAGGGGTCTCTGTGTGTATAATAAAAGCTGAACTGCAACCCCTGTGCTGGAACTGGCTGCAAGGGGAGGCTGTGCTAAGCACTGGCAGAACCTTCAGGCGAAAACATCACCATGATTTATAGACTCCTGTTACTGAAAAAGACACTAATAGTCGCTGCAGGAATTTTTTCTTGTTGTTGCTTTTTATACTCCTATGAGTATGAAAGCTTCATTCCTGGCCAACAGGCAGCACACAAGCACAGAAACCCCCCTCTCATTTGAAGACTCTGTTATCTTCTTTGATGGCCAACTGATGGCAACGTTTAACCTTAGTTATATGGTAACTATATTACTGTTTATTGAGCAAACTGTAAAACTAAAGCAGAGAATTGCCATCATATGAGAGAGACTGTGGGAGGAGAGTCAAGTCACATTTCTATTGTGTTTTAATCTCCACTTAAGGTTTTGTTGGCTGCTAAAGTATTATTAGTTTTAAATTACTACTCTTGAAAGTACTGACAGCCAGAGATGGATTGGTTTAGAACATAGTGTTTTGAGCCAACAAATAAAAAAATAAAAATCTAGTTTTAACTCTCTGGTTGTCCAGGATTGAATGAAAATATTATGAGGTTTGAGCTGGTACTGTGCATGAGTAAGCGATAAACTTGATTGGTTTTGGGATTTGTCATTTTCACAGTTATGTGAAAGTGAAGTAAAAGCATGTAAGTCACTTCTTGCTTTTTCTATTATTTGCTAATTGTGGATTGGAAATTCAGTTAACTTAAAAATCATGATGTAATTGTTTTATATATTCAATCATGTTAAAATAATAAAAAAAATACAATAGTTAAAATTCCAATCAGATTTATTAAGAAGAGGAAGTGTGGCTTATTAGCTAGTGACTTGAGAGGATGATTTTAGATTAGTATAATCCTATAAGATTCAAATGAAGAAAATATTTTCTTTTCTCGTGGAGGCTTTAATAGTCATTAATGGTCAGAAGCTGTTTTATCATTCTAGAAGGCTCTGGGTACAATGCAGTGACTTTGCTCAACTCAGCAGTACTTAAAAAATATAAACTATTTGAATACTATTTCTACCAATGGTTACAGTGAGTTAATATAGCTTGTCATAAACTGACATGAAGTATAAATAACTTCTGTTTTTCAAAGGAGAAAAGGTACTCTAGCTGTATAATTTCAGTGTTTTATTAATTGTTCTATATTAGTTTCAGTTCTAAATCAATAGCTGGAGCAATTTTAATTAATTTTAATGAATTTCATTAGTGATAGCCGGTATCCTTTTATGTAATAGATAGGGACATGTGAGATTAATTTATATACCATTTAAGACATTACAGTACTTCTGGAAAGACCTGGCATTTTGTCCATGTGGAGTGACAGGTGTTAGCTTCCCATTGGTACTGCAATTATCACACCTGCCAAGCAAACCTAGAGCTCCTGGGATTTTGTTGAGCCTGATGAGCATGTTCATTTTTGTGATGGGCAGTGGGAAGAGGAGAAGGCGGTAGGGAAAGAAGGTGGGAACTTGCTGCCAGAACCTCATGTCCCCAGGTCGTCTCCAAGAGGGATCTCCAGAATAGACTGGCTTGATGCGGGACACGGGCTGAATGCCTCTAACTTCCATAATTAAAAGGGAAACAAGAACAAACCAAGTTTGTCTTATATATTACTGTATTTATCACCATCATTTGCCTAACAAAACAATTGGCAATCTCATTATCTGCAGAGTAGCTGTATTATCCACAAAACTGTCAGCCAGGCATCAGATCTCTTTGTTTACTCTTCATTTAACAGATCATGTGAAAGCAAACTTGTAGCTTTATGTATCTTTGCAAGCACTTTTTTTCCTGAGCTGTTTTAGAGAATGGCTCAAGCATTATTTAAACACCAAGACATCTTAAGGAGGTCTAGGATTTTATTCAAATTTATTCTTTTTTTTTTTAATGTAATAGGATATCTTAATCTGTTTTCTATTCTGTGTTGTTTAGAAAAAGCAAGACCAGCATTCTCTTTTTAAGTCATTAGTATGATATTCATGGGTACTGAAGACTTAATGCTTTCCAGAGCTGGAACAGCAGGAGGAGGAGGAGGAAGGAGAAATAGAGATAATCCAAAGGGAAGAAAATAAAGGATATTGTGAACTTGGATTTACATGAGATGAAGAGTTAGCTAGACAGTATTAATACAGTTTGTTCCAGATGACAGGAACTACAGACAAGAAGTTTGGGTAGGGGCCAAAACGTCTGGTGGGGAAGCAACAAAAACTACGGCTGTAGCAGTGTGGGGGATAGAGAAACATCAGGCTGTTGGTCAGAGAGTGCTTTTGCTTTATAAACTGATGAAAAATAGTTGGGAACTATGTGAAAATATCACTGATGTGGTTGTGGTTTTCTTTGAATGAGAAGGCAGAAAAATTATCATGACCTGAAATAAGAATTTATGGATTTTGGGGAAGTGAAATGGAACATATGGAAAGGATTATTCAGGGTTGAACAATGAAAGAGAAAGGTGTGCAACGTAATGGAAAATGAACAAGGTGAAGCATTTACAGATACTGGTAAATAGTGGGTGTGATAGATTTATGGGCAGATGACAAGGGGTCAAGTGGAAGGCAAACTAAGTCACCTGGTAGTCAGCAGGCTTTTGCAGTTGAAGAAAATGAGCCATAATTTAACCAGAAGGGTTTGAGAAGGAGGTATATGGGTTATTCATATTACCTATCTCAAAATCAGAAGATGTTTCCAACCGTAGAAGAGGTTGCTGCAGAGACGAGCAGACCTGCTGTGTCAGCCCTGTGTGGCTGAGCAGTTGCTTTGTGAATTCATGGTTTCTGTTTTCTTTACAACATTTGGCAGCTGGCATGAAACATTTAGAGTGGTCACTGCTACTCGGGTGATAGAATGAGAAGTCTCTTTAGTCTAGAATTAATTTTCTGTATTCTAAAGTATTTCAACTACCCGTTTAGGATTTGATTGATGTGGTTAATTCTTACATTTGCCTAATAAAATTAGGCAAAATAATTAGGCAAACACCTTCCCCGAGTGTTTTTAAAGAAACAGATGTCTGCCTTTCTCTACACAGAGATCTACTCCTTTCTCTGTGGCTATGGATTTCTAATGCTTTCAACCATGCAAAATGGAAAAAATACACATAAAGTTAATCTAGTCTCCTTTGTAATATAAAAAGAATTTGGTGGCTACTTTTTTTGTAAGTGTGAGTTTTATTGATACATTTCACATTCCTGAAACATTCATTTATTAATACTTGTTTATCCTTACTGACTTCTAAGGAACTTATAACTTAATAAACAATTTAATGAAGCAAGAGGTGCAAAAATGTTGCATATTACAGGAGTCTTGTGATGGACAAATACTGCACTCTAGCAAAACAAAATGCTGCAGTACTGCAAATAAAAAAAAAAGGCAAAAGAAGATGAACGTTGCCTCTATAAAGGATTGACTTTGCATTCTGGGGTTGAATGCTTTTTTTCCCAGCACTGTTTGGACTAAGCTGGTTGACATGGCAGTTTTCCTCCACTCACTCAGTTACTGTCACTGGGATCTGGCAAGGATGAATGTGCTCCAAAATAAAAGCTTTGTTTTGACTTTGAGAGACCATTTTCATGTGACACTGCCCTGACTCAGCACCCCTCAGCTGCATTTGGTCACTGACACTGTTGGTTTTCATTACAGAGCTGTTGTAATGCCGTGATCATTGACTTAAAACCTGAAAATCCTATGTCAGTGCTTTGGCCACCATTTTGCACTGATTTTGCCCAAGATGTTCCAAAATTCCTGCCTAAATCGGCTCAGTAGAAGTTTTCCTGCAGATATAAAATGGAGCCAGTCTTCATTTTTCAGCTTTTAGCCTACAGTCATTATTCAAGCCAAATACTAGGGAAATCAATGTGAATTGGCATGGCTATACTCTGCCATATCAGGTCCTTCTTGTTGTTCTATATGCAGATAATATTTAGTATGAAAGTCTGCTTCATTACAGACCAGAACTAAATGTTTAGTTTTCTAATTTAATGGGAATTTCATATAAATCAAGCCAAATTTTTTTCCAGAAAATGTTAATATATGCGAGGTGTGTTTAAAAGCATTATGGAAATGTTGCTTGTTTTCTCAAAATAGAGTAATCCTTTGTGTGAGGTCAAACTTGGTGGCAGTTTTGAGATGCAAGCAAATAGATAATGAGTAATCTATTGATCTTGAACTTCTGTTTACCTCTGTAGAAGAAAGCAAAGGTAATTTATTTTGTTCATTAAGCAAAATACATGCTTTTTTTTTTTATTTTTGTCTTCATTTTCAGTATCTAAGTTTTATGTCCTGGGAAAATTACATCTTTTATTTCACCATAATTTTGAAAATTTCCATAAGGTAACTTTTTCCTTTGATAGTGCTAAAACAAACTGCAGCACTAGAACCTTTTTGCAGGATGTTAGGAAGGGCTAATACGGTCATGGTAATGAAATCTGGTATCTATTATAATAATAAATACTTCTATTACATTTTTTTTATAGCCTCTGATGTGGGAGACAAATATAGTATCTTTGTCTTTTATAGGTGTGTACCGGTAGTATTTTGTTTCACATATCAGAATATAATTGCCTGGGCTAAACGGTGTATAGATATATGTAAATATTTTTAGGAACTACACATGTTTTCATGAACTGTGAATGAACTGTTGCACATTCACATACTCATTATTTCTTCATTCTTTCTTCGCAATAACTTTCAGTCATGGCCTTTATTGAATAAATCATTAAGAACAATCTTATACAAGTGGGGCAATATATCACAGTGCTGGCTCCAGTAAGGTGATAAGGAGGGGGTGGGGTTGTTGCCTTCTCTTGTAGGTAAAATTTATCAAATAGTAAGCACTGTGTTGCAAATATTTTCCTGCCCAATGAAGAGCAAAGCATGTTTGATGAAATGAGAGCAAAATGAGACAAATATGATTTAAGTTAACTGCTACTAGTGAAAAGCTTTTCAGAAATAATAGTTGAAGCAATAAAATCGTACTCATTGAAATTTGCATGCAGGTAAGCTTTGGTTTCTTAGGTGGGGAATTCAGTGGCAACATTAAGTAATAAATTGAGGTAAAATAACCCAAACCACACGGTCATTCTTCATCCCTTCTCCCCACCTTAATGTATGACTTCTCATCTTCAGAGCAGGAGCGTTGTCATTGCATCCAGCTCGCTTTGATTTGTGCCTGGGGCCAAAATCTGAATTGTGCTCACAGAAGCTGCTGAGGAGATAGTGCCCAAAATGAACTAAAATTGACTTCTTTCTCCGGCACTTATTATTATTCAGTGGGTATAACATGCAGGACACTCTGAGACTTTGATTGTCCATGGAAGGTGTGATTTCCTTGATCAAAATGGCAAGATTTATTCTAACTCCTTAGAGATATAGTATTTTTAACAACATGAAAATTCTCTATTAATGATTAAAATAGTCTTACGCATAGCACAAGTTACAGGGCGGTATTTGCTTTTGCTAAGATGTGTCTAGTGGACAGATATTTATTGAAACCTGCTGTTAACTATTACCAAAGAAGATAGTATTTTCTCTTCATTTAGAGAAAATGATATTTAAGTGATAACAAGTCATGAAATGGAATAAGTAGAAGTGTGTATATGATAAAAGAAAAGCAGTATATAGTCCTCTACACATGCAGAGCTGTAAACATTACAGGTTAACTTTGAAGAAAAATAGTCTTGTTGTTCAAGTAAACTTTGCTATTCCAGACTGCAGAAAAACCATATGTGGGAGTGAGTGAGGGAGTACAGACTTCTGATAAATCATTTGTTTATACTCTTTCTCTATGCTCCAAAAATAAATAGAGGTAAGGTGGGATTTGAAAAATCATTCAGGAAATGTTTGAATTTTAACATTCATTCGAGTAGGACCTAGATACCTAGACAGCTTGGCAGCAGAAATGTAACTATAAAACAGGGGCTGGGTTATGTGATCGCCAGCTCTTTCTAAAAGCTTCTTTGGCCAGAGAACTTAGTTGGATGGGGGCCTCAGGCCCTCTAGTATGAGGTTGTTCCTTTTCTGGTTTTCAGGATTTCTGAAGGTGGATAGTAACTCTTAAGGCTTGTTTTTGCTAATTTAGCATTCTGCTTTGCGTGCATCTGGAAACTACGCAAATTGTATTTGACTACGTGTAAAAGCATAATGGTACAGGAACCTTAGAGGACTTCCCTTCAAATTGGATACTGCTTCACAGCTTTGCAATGAGATACAACTTTTCTTTAGGGAAATTAAACCATTTTATCAAAAAAGAAGCATCTGCCACAACAGCTCAGGTCCTTCTAACAAGAGCGAGTTTAGACACTGCAATAATTCAGACTGTACATTGAAAGGGGAAAGTGCCCTGAAAAAGGGGTGTCTTGGGCAGAGAGTATACAAAAACTCATTGTAGCATTCGTACCACCCAGGCTGCAAACATTAAATCAGTTATTTATGCTGTACGGATGTTGCTGAACCTAGTTACTTCTACCTAAGCCTGCCACTTTTGGTCCTCACCATGTTGTACAAAACTGATATAAGTTTTACAACCCAAATTAACTGATAACATGTTGAGAATACCTTTGTAAGGTATTTTTGCCTTATGAGAACCAGGCATTTATCCTACGTAGGCTTAAATGTGATGAATACAAAATAGTTTGAATCAGAAGGGGAATAAATAATGAGTATTTTTGTTACGTGCAGCAGGTCTTATGTTACTCATTGGCTTAAAAAATATAGTATTACTACTTTGGTACAGTGTAGTATAGCTCACAGAAAACACTTTTGGCTTCCTTAGTGTTGTTTCAAACCACTGAGTATATTTTGCCATGTTTTAAAGCATAATGGAAGAGCAATGTACATTTTTTCATGTCACTTCATTCACAGCCTCTGTAAATGGAAACTTCTTAAGGAAATCTTGCAATATTTCAGGGGCATGTTTGTGTTTGGAGTTTGACCTGCTCGCTTTTTGAGAACTACTTTCTTGCCAGACTGACTACCAGACACGCTCATCATTTGCAAAATCGAAGGTTTTACTCATATTATCTTTGGAAATGCATTTTCTACTCTTTTGCCCTTTTTATGGGATCTTGTTTTCCCTGAAGATCTATTATGCCAAATTTTCTTGTCTTTTCTCATCCTTCAGACTGATTTTTCTCATTTATGCATTCTTCTTATTAAATTCATGCTTATCAGGAGTCACATTTTATTTTCAAAATTATCTTTCTTATATCCAGAGTTCTGTATTTGGATGTAGTTTACCCAGAAACAAAAATGTTGGTTGTGTTTTAAAATTTGTTGCCTTTAACTGAATGACCCTTGCCTAACTTAAAATTCCTGCATACAGATTTTTTGTTAACCTCACTTTCTCTGTGTTTGTAGAGCAGTGTTTTGCAAGTATAGGGCACCGTGTGTTTTGTCATCCAGGCTATAACAGCTGGAGGGAAACCTCTGCTTTTTGCTGTCATCATAAAAATAGAGTTTTTCCTTTTGTACACTCAGGAAACTCAGTATTTGAAGTTGCACATTTATTAGTTATTTAAGCAGCTCTATGTAGACCCATACGGGCATAATGGTTTACTTTTAAAAAATATTATGTATTATAATAACAATTTCTTTCTTTCTTTCTTTCTTTTTTTTGCATTATATTATTAACATTTAAAGTACTTTCAAAATAAATATCTGGAATAATACCATTTTTTACTGTAAATATTGTCAAGGAATATTTTTCTGCTCTGTGGCATGTGGATTTTTTTCAGAACAGGACATTGCAACTGCTGAATAATTTCAGAGCTATTGCATACCTGGGAATCTGCCATGTCTTTCTTCTTCAGGTCTGTCATGGTGTGGTTTCTTAAATAGACTGAGTCAGTCCATAGAGGGATAGCATGCACAACTTCCATATAGACATCACTGGGCTGGTTTTGGTTTGTTTTTTTTCTATCCTGCTTATGTGTTGGGCATCTCCCAAATAATCTCTTGACAACTATGAACTCACTTGTAACAAACCAATACTTTCCACATGCTTAGTTAACTTATTCACCTTTTAGGCAGTGCAACAAATGAGTATAAATATTCTCTGTTTCCCATTCCTTAGAACTAAATGCTAAGTGGTGGTGGTAGTAAAATTCAGAGTTTGCTGGTTTGGTTAAAAAGGTCCTTTTCCTACAGACAAATGTGGTTTCTCTTGAGACATATAGAAATGTCCTTCGAAAATTTATGTAGGAAAGTTTGTCGCTAGGTGGCAGAATCAGACTGTATTAGTACTAACATTTTGTATGATTCGTCCACTTGGCTTCTTTCTAGTCCTTAAATACCCTATACCCAGCACTGAATAGTATCTAATGTTAAAAAAAATTCTAATAAATGCAGCTCTTCTGAAGGAGTATTTTATTGAGATAGCAGGTATAGTATGCTGGACTTTAGAATTGTAAATATTTTATTAATACTTCACTTTGGATCGTGATAAAACCTGTTCTTCTGAAATCTTCCCTCTCATATTTTAGAAATATTTTAGTATTCAAAATTTAGATGATCTGTCAATGAAGACATGTTATTCCCCTTTGGCATTTTCCAAAGATGCATAATATTTAGGTATTGCTGAATGGGTATATGAGGTATTTGTATGTGCAAATGTCCTTTATTGTCCCTAAATGCCATTTTTTCATATGAGAACAGCTACTGCACAGGCATAGTTAAAGTTACTTATGAATTAGGGTTTTCCTGCGTGGGACAATTTTAAATCTCCTTAATCGGGGACATAATCAGAATCCAAAAAGCTCTGCTCTACTTGGAAAAATGGTGATTATACCATTTGTATTCTGCTCTTAATTTATGGCTTAACTTACACTGAAAAAAAATCATTGTGTTTCAGTATAGATGATATCTTGGTGCCTGGATTTGACAGATGCATCTGTATGGGAGCAGTGATGCAGAACTTCAGGACATCTTACTTTGAGGGGTAATGCACATGTTTTGAAAACATTGTAGAAACATCTCTGATCATTTACTATGTGCTGAAGTGTTTGGAAAGTGTTTGGAATATTTGAAGGGCCATATGGAACTTCATTTCTTTTTCGAGGCTATGCTACACAGCATGTTGTAGGCGGCTGTGAGCCAAGAATGTCCTACAGATATCGATTAAAGGTCACTGGCCTCAAAGGAGCTTTTCCTTATAGTCCAGTTATCTCTGTGTTCCCTACTAGAAGGCTGTGCAGATTTTAAATTATAATGAAGTGAATAATTCAAGGACTCCTTAGACAGATTAAAAAAAAAAAAAAGGAATGATTAAAATAACATGTTTTCTGGGCAGACATTAGGGAAATCACATAATTTTACTTTAATAATCAGATTAACTAGCATGGACTAAAGTTATTCTGTAGATTAAAATAGAGTTATAGCAGTCTCTAGAATACTGTCTAACATAATTTTAAAAATGAAGAATAAAACATTACTTGATTTCCTTATTTCTTTTTTTTTTTCATCCGTTTTTAAAAATCTTTTTTGTCTTAGCCAAGTATAGGTTGTTTGAGGTGAGGAGGTGGAAAAACAGCTGTATACATTTTATATAGCCTATCTCATGCTTTCTGGATTTCGGAAGAATCCGATTATGATACCAGAAACATTCCTATCAATGAAAGTGTAGACATACATGCTTTTTCCTGTGTATTACTTAGAAATTTTATTGAGAATATAAGGTACATTTCTCTTCAGGTGTCCAAGACATTGGTGTGTGAATGCCTTGCTTTGAACATGTTGTACTTCTGAAATTGTTAAATATTGCTTTTGGAGGTTCTCAGTGGGATGAGAACAACAACAGAAAGGACATTCTTAAGCAAACAGAAGTAAGAGTAACTTCTGTACCTGCCCGGTGCTTGGCTACCATAAAAATAATATAAAAATCATTAATGATGAAAATAATAAATAGTTTTTTTCTAATATAAATATTCTCAGGCTTGAATCATGTCTGTTGTTCAGAGGTTGTAGTTCTGCGTATTTTTTGATGACACCCGAAATAACATCAAGAATTAATTTTTTTGTCATGAGCCTTTTTCATTAAATCTCTAACTTGGTATTGCAGATTTTTTTCCACAGTGAAGGAGAGCTATATTAAAATGTAAGCATATGTTTTTATAGACACTGTGGATGTTTAAAACTGATAGCGTTTAAAAGTTGTTGTATGGAGTATGTGGAAGACTTAGATGCAGTAAAGTAAGCTTAAGCAGATTCCTCTGTTTCAAAGCAGATCTTCCAAAGCTGAGACAATTCTTTATGCATTTGTAACAAGCCCTTAGTTTTTCAAAGAATGACAGCTTGCTTAAAATAATTTTTAGAGTTGAAAAATATTACTGTGCAAGTTGCCCACATTATTACAGGCAGGATCTAATCCCCGGCATAACCTAAGCAACAGAGTTTTATTGTCATACTCTTGCTCCTGGCTGAACTGGAATAACTGTGGAGAATCCACTGCAGCAGTAGTTAAACTGTTCCAAAGATTAATTACTCCTGTTAAAAAGGTACACCTTGTTTCTGGTGTATACTTCATTAGTTCCACTCTCCAGTCAATGCATCTTTCTCTGCCTTTGCCCACTACACTAAAAAGCTGAGATGTCATCATTAGTTTTTATTCCCTATTTAGGTAACTTTCCAACTGCATTCAAGCTTTTCTAATTCATAACTGCACAAAGCAGAAATCTCTTTAAGTAGTTTTATTGCAGGTTGCTTGCTTTGCAATTAGACAGTGTTAGTTCATGGCAATTGTCAGTTTGATCTAACATCCAGAAAGTCTTAATGCTAACATGTTGGTCCATACGTATATAGAATCATAAAATCATAAAATGGTTTGGGTTGGAAGGAACTGTAAAGATCATCTAGTTCCAAACCCCTGCCACAGGGAGGGACACTTACCCCTGGATCGTGTTGCTCAAAGCCTCATCCAACCTGATCTTGAATTCCAGATATGGGGCATCTATGGCTTCTCTGGGCAACCTGTTCCAGTGCATCACCACCCCCACTGTAAGACATTTCTTCCTAATACGTAATCGAAATCTCCCCTCTTTCTGCTTAAAACTGCTACCCCTTGTCCTATACCTGCACTCCTTGATAAAAAGCCCCTTCCCATCTTTCCTGTGGGCCCCCTTCCAGTACTGGAAAGCTGCTCTAAGATCTCTCAGGGGCCTTCTCTAGGCAAAAGAAGACCAACAAGACCACATGGGCATATAACATACATGGGAGAGTTGGTGTGTGTATCTGACTAAATAGAAAAGGAAGTTTAAGCCTGAAGTAACTTCTTGCACCAATTGCTTTTTTGTTACAGTTTATTAATGATTAACATCTAGAAGATTTTTAACTTTTTAAATAGTGTCTGCATATTATACACATCAAAACAGCATAGTTTTCTAATTTGTGTTTGTCTGGAAAGATGTTCAATAAATCAGAAAAGAAACTACTCGATTTGAAAAACATTTATCTCTCTCTTCGGTAAGTACAAGAGAATTCTGCTTAAATGAAGCATGCAATTTTAATCAATTGTACCCTAAGAAAAGAAGACAAACATCCACTGCTTGTTAATTGGTGAATGTCTTCACCAATGGACTCATCACTTATTCACTGCTTTCGATGCAGCCTTAAATTCTCTAAATGAAGGTGTTATCACCATGTGATATGACTGCCTGCACACTTGCAACTGAGCAGCGCAGACAATACATGAAGAATTAATTTCAAAAGACAAATATGTGACCTTCACCATCACAGATTCATTGTTTTCATCCAATAATCACATTTCCTGTGAAAGGTCAGATCTCTTGTGTGAAACCCAGGGGAAAACATATTTAATCTCCCTAACTAAAAGACTGGTTTCTTGTTAAAAATTACACTAAACTGTGAAGATTTCCCCACTCTGAAAAAGGGTTCTCATGTAGAACCACAGAGTCTTGTGATCTGGAAGGGGCCCACAGAGGTCGTCCAGTCGAGCCTTCTGCTCAGATCAGATCTTGCTGCAGCAGGTTGCTCAAGGCCTCGTTCAGTTGTGTTTTGGAGCTTTCCAAGAATGGAGACCCCACACCTTCTCTGTGCTCCAGTTCCAGTGTTTTACTGCCTCATGGTAAAATAAATTGTTTCCTTATATCAAGTCAGAGTTTTCCATCATCCAAGGTGAGTGTGTTTCCTGCCATTGTGCCCCTAGGAGAAGAATCTCTCCATTTTCTCTGCACCCTTTGTTTGATAGCTGAGGGCCACCATCATCTCGTTCTCTCTTCTCCGTGGGTCTTAATTTAGTTGTATTTATTTTCCACAAGCTCTCTGTTGCTTTAATTTATAGCTATTCTTTTGGGTTGGAATTTTGTCCTACACCTTTTTTCTGACTGTTCATTTGCAGGTTTGCAGTAGAGTTGCAAAGTTTTCCAGGGAAGTAAAATATGGTGAAATAGAAGACTTAAACTTGACATAGTTTGAATGTTTTCTTCTTTCCTTCTTTCCTGTTCTTTCACACTTTTTTCTCTTGTCTTGTTACCTTCTGTATCTTCTTTTCTTTTCCTCCTCTTTGAGAGTATTTTTTACGGCTAAGCACTGTCACTGTGCTTAGTTGTTATGTTCTTATCTTCTATTTTGCCCTTGCCTCTGGGTTTGTCCTTCATATTTTGGTTTCACAACTTGTTTCTTTGAGCCTTCATTGTCTCTGCTTTCCCTCTTCACACATGGACTGTCTGTTATGGGCCTCTATAAATGATTCTGGGACTATTCCAGTGCTACGAATTTACCTGAAAAATATTTGCTTTGGGTTACCTAGCAAATAAACACAAGGAACTATAAAAATGTGAAATCCAAAAATAAGCCCTGGTTTTCTTTTAACAAAAAGAAGTTAAAATTATTTGGCGAACAAAAGGATACAAACACTATATTTGATCTTATTTTGTTTCCTTTAGAGGTATTTTTAAGTTAGACTCTGAAAAGTCTCCAATGAAAGCCATATCTGAAATATTTAGTAATATCAATGATATTAGATCTTATCACAACTTTGAATAATATATTACATGAAACATAGCTAACTGAAAATTGTGATATGGGTTCTATTGTTGGAGTAAGTAAGCTGGAAACTAAAAGATATCGGAACATTGTATTACAAAATGTGAAGATTAATCATCTACCAGCAGCAGCTTAATATTATATGGCTAAAATGAATGTGCCCAACAATTGTTTTTGAAAAAAAGCTTTGTGCTTTACTTTCTATGGGAGAACCAAAGAATGGAGAGCAATTCCATTGGCTGTTACAGTAAACAATGTAATGGCAATTTTTTACATTCTTCAAGGAGGGTAAGAAAATGTTCTGGTCTAAAGCAACAGATTTAGAAGTGTTAAATAGCTTTATGATGTTATTTAAATGTTTTAATAAGGGTATTATACTAAGTTCTGTAAATGTCATTTACATTATAATTTCCATTATAATGTGAAATACCAAAAATGACATGCTATTGTGCTTTCAAAATTCAATTATCAGTGTATCTTCTTTTATATCAGGTTTAGCTATTATAGTTGCAAATTTTGTCTAAAAAATATTCTGCAAGCATTCTTGCTGAATTAAGACAGAAGAATGGAAGTGGAAAAGAAAGGTACAGAATACCTGTCTTGAATAGATTTCTTACATGATACATAGAGACTTTATGACATAAACATTGCTGTATATATCTAGAATCATATCAATATCTGTATTAAAATATAGAAGATTTTTTTTATGTAATTACTTTTTCATTTCTGGAAATTGCTATTTGCAGCCTAGTTTAGAGCACAGTTAAAAAACATCTTGTTATTTTTTTGTCATGTATTTTCCAGATATTCCTGAAGATGTTAAAGGTGAAAACAATTATATGCTTGTTGAGACTGCCGGCTGGAGGTTACCACTCCCTTAGCCCATGCATTGGATGCAGGTTCTCGTCTACTTAAGGTGATCCACTTAGTTTAATATCCAGTGAATACAGTTGGAGCTGGTTGAACTTGGTGCAAAGTGCATTAGAGTTTGTTTGATGACTCTGTAGGGGATGGTGATTTCTAGCCAGAGACCTGGTATCAAGTAGCTGAGGAATCAGAGCACACAGCACTGTAGGTATGTCTGGCACAATTGTGCATCTATGCCTTCATGTCTGTGTTATTCAGGAAACTGGGGGGCTTTGATAATCCCCTTTACCTCAGTTCTGAGCACTGAATGTCTTGGGTCAGACGTGACGTCTTCTAGATGGGATCTAAAGAGAGAAAACTTTTGCTGTGTGTATTCCTCATGTATTACTGAAGATCTCTGTTTTCTTGGCTCTAACCAGCAGGGATTTTTTTAATCTTCATTAATCCATTTATATATTCTTAGATTTGTTAAGAAAGAAATCAAACAAAATTAATACCTTTACTCAAAAATGGCTGTTCCATTAGCAGACTCCATCACTGCCAGATACTCAGCAGGCATCTTTTTCTGTGTCTGACCTCTCCACTTCATGTACATTTTGTGAGGGAGTTGCTTAAGGAAAACCTATTTCTCCATATTCAAAAGCAAAGAAGCACTCTACATCAGTGTATGCTGTGATCTACGTCCTGCTGATTATCTTCCCTGGTATCCTGAAAGTAGTATGATGCTATTTTCACTGAAAATCCAATATATAGTCAAATGCTAGCTTCTCTTTGTTGTAGGTCAGTTTTTAAGTCCCTTTTACTGAAGGATTAAAAAACTGCAGTTAAGTAGATCAGGCAGGCAAGTTCAGTGTGTTGGATGTGCAGAAAAAAACCCGTAATGCCAAAGAAAGAGGAAGGTAGCTCTGAATTAAACTTGTCTGCACTGGTCATTGTTCTTTATTTAGAGAATTTAAGGAATTTTCTATAGGCTAGATGACACATTCCCAATAATGTCAGTTTAGGTCTCATGTTCTGTAGGTGGGTAATTACATCTTTGGTTTCTAGTCTGTTACCACACACCACTTCTATACCGTGTGTTAAAGGGCATCAGCTAGGGTAGTCCAGAAATTACAGAACCTTAACAAAAAGGTTTCTTTTGGGATTCAGCAGATGTTTCTCAGTTAAGCTGTAAATCCATAAAAATCCTTGTGTGCTGATTGCTGCATTGTTTGGCACCTGTTCAGCCCTGATGGTTGGCAATCATGGAACTGATGATTGTGAGGAGGCTGATAAAATTGTTGTTAGCCTCCAGCAATCCTGTGCTTAAAACCTGTATTCCTTGTAATAGTTTTTGTTATAACAGTCTTGGCCTTTTCTTCCCTGGACTCTGGTCATCCACAGAAGTTGTTTCTTCTAACTGTAGCTTGGTACTCTTCAGTAAGAAACCCGTGAGCATCTTCTTACAGTGTCATCATATTTACTTAACTGGTAGAACAGCCACTATGTAGGTCTTTCCCTTGGATCATCCACGGGTCTGTCAACTGCCCTCTGCCAATTTTCCCATTATTTTGGTAAACAAAGCTGGTTTCACTGGGCAGCTTTATGCCCCGCACGCAGCTGTACTGCTGTGCATGGATATTTGATAAATTATGCAGGAGAGAATGCTGTTGCTTAGCTTCTTTCACAACCTGTTCATCATTCTTGTATTGCTTGAAGTGGTTCAAGAACTGATGGCCTCACTCTTTTATATATTTTCTTACACATATTGTCCCCGAGTTTGTGAAATTTATTCTGCACTCATTGAAGAAGTGTATGTTATGATTTACTGTCTTCGCTTGAAAAAAATTCTTTGTCATGTTTTTATCTCTGTCAAAATACATATTTGCAACCAAGGAGCCAAGGTTTGAAAGCTTTCTGAGTTTAGGGAGTATTTAAGGTTTCCACTGTGCAACTCTACATTCAATGGATACAGTGCATTGTAAATCAAGGAAATTACATCTGTTTGCTAATATAATGGTTTTAGACTATTTTTCTGAATTGTGAATTGCATTTACTCACTCAGCTGGCTTGTTTAAGCGATTTGCTTCCAACTCTGTCCCACAGACCTCACATGCAATTCTTTCTACAGGATAAATTCACTGCAGTGTCAGCTGGACTGTGACTCTACAGCTGACTGAGGATGATGGACAGTGATCAGACTTGTATTCTCTTTTGGCTTAATTTGCTTTCTTTACATTTTTACTATTTTTGGTGAATCATAGAACGGTTTGTGTTGGAAGGGATCTTAAATATCACCCAATTCCAGCCCCCCTTCCAGGGGCAGGGACATCCCACTGGATCAGGCTGCCCAAGGCCCCATCCAAGCTGGCCTTGGACACCTCCAGGGATGGGGCAGCCACAGCTTCCCTGGGCAACCTGGGCCAGGGTCTTACCACTCCATTGATGTGGTGTAGAATTATTATATCAATGACTGGATAAACCAGTATAATATTTTGGTTTGAATCCCATTATACTTAGCTATATATATAAGACAATACACCTTTTAATGCATCTTTAACCATACTGCAGCTGACAATTTGCATATTCATTTCCATGGCAGTTGGTCTGTTTAGTAAGTGGGATAAATACATCCTAGTACTTGGAAAAGACTGTGATAAATAGAAATTATTTCTCATTTAGAAATAAAAAAATAAACAGAAAACTTGATTTTGACATGATTGACACAGAGATGTTTTTTGTTCAAACACTGCATTAAAGGCTCATTGAATGATAGATCCTACAGTTTTCTAATTGTAACCTCTGAGGGATAAATGTGGATAATTAAGCACCAACCAATTTTGTGTCTGACTGTAATACACAGAACTGAAGAGATAACTATCCTGCAATAATAAGTTTTAAGATACTTGTTTATGTGTATATATCCACTATATATAAATGTATAGTAACACATGAGAGTTGCTGTGGAACAGGAGGAGTCATAGCAGAGCATGTCATCTGAAAATGAACTCAATCGTCTGATATTTCAATCATTTAAGAAAATAAGAATAATTTTTTATGAGGTATTTTTCAGCTGGAACAATAAAATATTACAGGGTTCTTTCACAGTATATTTTATTTTATTTTATGTATTTATTTATTTTTAAATTCTATCTATTTTCACTTTCTATTATGGTCAAGATTTTGAGAACCGGAATGGTGTTAAACTAAATGAAGTGGACCATCCAAGAACCACTAGCGTGTCTCATACAGTTAATGATGTTGAGAACACCTGAAGCATGGTGTTCAATAAAAGGAGAGAAAGAATAAGAATGAAAAAGCAAGACAAACATTTATTAGTCTAATGTTTTAAACTCCAGTGATTCCTTCAGTTTCTCTAATCCCATAAATATCTGAAGTCCACCAATGACTTGACAACAGACGTGAACTCAGGGAAGAGAGGTTTCTAATGGGTATGAGAAAAAGCTCTTCACCGTGAGGAATGTGAAATGGTGCAACAGGTAACCCAGAGAGGTTGTGCCTCATCTTCATCCCTAGAAGTTTTCAAGACCAAACTACATAAAACCTTAAGCAACTTGTTATGACTTCAGAGCTGAGACTGCTTTGAGCAAGAGTGAAACTGAAAATCTCCTGAGATCCCTGCCAGTTTTTATGATCCTATGATTAAGGCAGTTCTAGATATTTACTGAAGAAAAGGTGCAGAGTTCAAGATCTTACCATTTGTGCTGGAGATAATGCTTAACTAGAGAGCTGATGGAGACGTTAAACAGCTGCTAAAAGCTGCTTCAGGCACTCACCCTTGACTGTATGTGAAGAACTATCAGAGAGACCTATCTGCTGGTTTTATTTCAGTGGTGAGTGCCACTGACCTCCAACAACAGGTGGTATGGAAATGCAGTAACAAATCTCTGGACAAAAATAGCATCTAAAATACCATTGCCTTTTTAGTATGAAAAGGATGTTTAAAGAATTTACCCAAGCTGAATGAAACCTATTTTCAGAGCCACAGTTTGTCTCTTTTAGATTAGAGGCATAATTCCAGGTCCTTTAGGTTTTGATAGTTTCCAGCTGATATCTGGAAATTTAAAGGTCACACCCTTGCACCACTGTAGGAATTCCGAATCTAGTAGGAAGAAGAATGACATTTGGTGTGAAATGTAGATGTTGCAGTGACATCCCCTTTCTGAACTAATGGATAGTTGAGGCAGTAGGAGAGTTGAGATTCAAATGCAGGTTCCTCAGCACTTGTTTCTGTGCTTTTTTCTGTCCTCTTACTCTCCTCTGAAGTGAGGTGACCCTTCAAGAGGTTTCAGAAAGCCCTTAGGAGCATATCAATTTTTTAAAAATACAATTATGATGTTTTCCTTGTTATTGTATGTTAAAATACAATTATGATGTTATCCTTGTTTTCACAAGGCCAAATATCTTCAGTTCTCTCACACATTAAAGTTAAGCTACCATCAGTACAATTTTGTTCTTATTTATCAGAGATTTACATGGCAGTGAATACATTTAAATTCTTTTTGAACTGTGATAATGATGTCCTGGTTTTGCAGCAGGTTGATTTCCTTTTATTCTCTATTCTCAATATTGCACTTTGATGCCTGCTACTTTTGCTGGTCACCTGGATATGATTAAGTACCCGAGATCACCAGAGACCTGAAAGGCTGTACAACTTTGCACTGGGCTGCAAGCAGAGGTCGTGATTATGTTACTGAATGGATGATTGATGATGTCGGTAATGTAGGTATATTATCTATAAATTTTTCAGAGAAGACAATATTGTCCCAAATGTGAAGAGGTTAATCTTTTATACCCATGTTAGTCCTGCACTGATACATTTCTGAATCCTTTGGGCAAAAGAATGTTGCTGCTTAATAGAAACTTATTTGCCTGAAAGAATGATGACAATGGTTTGGGTTCAGAAGACTGAGGAACTGTGACAGAAAAATGAGAGAGTGGATAAAACCCTGCTAAAGTGATAACAAAAAGTAGAATAAACTCTAAGACTTTAGGACAGTCATGCTTTCTTTGTGGTAGTTTTGTACTTAGATATCTTTTCTTTAGCTATATTTAATTAATGGGAAAGTAATAGTTCCCTAATAGGGAAATTTTCTCATTAGTAGTTGATACAGGATATAATAGGTAACATTCCTTGCCTATAATTGCACACTTAGAGTTTTAATAAAAATATGATTTTTTTTTTTATGCAGGCTTCTGTGAAACAGGAGATAGGCAGGGTTGCCTGTGTTTGGTCTTACATCATAAAAAGACACAAATGTGCATTAGCAAACAACATTGGACATATTTAGTAATGACTCAGTAAACATTAGCAAATGGATGATATAATTTAATTGACATGGTTGCAGTTGATAAGGTGTTGAAAAGCTCTGATGGAGACTACTGGGAGGCTAAATGAAAAGCTGAAGATTCAGAGATAAGAATTGATAGATATAATGTTACTCTAATTGAGAATAGTGGAGAGCCTAAAGCACTGAGAAATTAAATTTATGACCTGTAAAACAAGCTTAGATTAAGAAAAAAATCATACTGATAGAGACTCTTGAAGGAGTACAGACAGAGCAAGGGGCAAGAGGAGATTGGATATGAGTGGTATAAGCTTAAGCTTTGCCTAATAGTTTTCTTAAAGACAGTCAGGGTGATATAGGTAATGGTATAGGTGTCACTCGAAACTTGTATACTGCGAGATAGAATTTAATCTTGTATTTCTTTTATAGAATTGAGGGTGAGGCTGTTTTTTTGGTTTTGTTTGGTTTTTGGGTTGTCTTTGTTGTTGTTTTTCTCCCATTAGAAATCTGCTTTCCTCCCAGAGGTGCCTTGTTTGGGAGCTGCGAGTTGTGCTGAGATTCTCCATCCCTCAGCTTGCATCACACTGCTCCCAACATTAACCTAGGCATATGGTTACTCAGTGCTGGCAAAAGCCTGGGTTGAGGGAGGAATGCTGCATGGGGAAGGCAGGAGGATGTGAAATGGAGATTTGGTCCACATAGTAATGTCCCAGCTCTGAAAAGCCAAATGGAGGAGAACACCCTCGTTATTTATCAGGCATTACTGTCTCAGCCATCAGTAGCTTACCAGAGTTTGTCTTAATAGCTTTTCACATCAGTAATTTTAAGGCTAAGGTGCTTATAATTATATACTTTTTATTACTTAATGCATTTGTAATGCTATACAGTACAACATGCTATTGATTCTTACGGTTTGATACTTCTAGATGAAATGGAAGGAAAAGTTATTTACTAGGAACTTCAGTTCTCTAGGAGGTGTTGTCCCTGGATGTGTTCTGCTGTGGGTGAACATGTCTTAGGAAGTGAAGTTTGGAAAACTTTCTGTTTAGCAGTAGCTAAAGGCACTTGTCTCAACTGTTTTTCATGCTGTTTCCAGAGTATAAAGGGCGATAATGTTTTTTGTTCCTCAAAAGACAAGACTTTGAAGAGGAAGGGCAAGATGTAGGATAGTGCCTCTCCAAGAACTGTATTGCACTGGGAAATAACCTTTCTTGTTTAAGTTTTTGCTCATTTCCTTGTTGTACTTTGGGCTGATATTGGAGATGAATATTAAATGGAAAACTACCAACAGTTCTCCGGAACTTCCTTGCAACCAAAATGATTTTATTGTTGAGTTTCTGTACCCTTGGTACTTGGAATAGGTACTTTCTATAAGAAAGGTGTTGAAATTGCTTGCTATCTGATCAGATGAGCTCTATTAGCCATTAACAGATTTTCTGGACCAATGGTTTATCTGTATTTTAAGTATTCCAAGACTCCAGTGACTACACTGTTGCACAGGTTAGAGATTGCTATGGATTTTGATTTCAACCACGGTTACTTTGTGACTTCTATAGAAAAGCTGGTCCTTAATTTTTGGTGTGGAGAGCTTATAGCTGTACTCAATCTAAAGGAATTAGATGGTGAATATGTTTGCTTGGATGAGTTTCTGCTAGCACTGACTGAGCCCTCAAGGAGACATTATCCACACAAAAAACCAATTTAAATGATCTGTTATCAGAACTTTGTGCTGGGAAAAGTACTGGCTATGCCATAATAAAGTTCTTAGGACAGAGGGAATAATAATCATTGGCTGAAGTGTTGAATAAGAAATGTGTAAAGTTAAAGTTCCAGTAGCAACCAGAACTCTCATAGGAAAAAATATTTTGGTTGGAGCCTTTAGAAACTTCAGTATGTTCCAGATGAGGGACATGTAAACAGTCAGTGCTGAGAAGGTGTTCAGACACAGGTTCACAGAATGGAAAAACAAGGTCTTGGGGTATTTCAATAATGTAGAAAAGTCCAGGTAGTAGGAAGAGAGAAATCTGATATGTTAGTATGTTGAAAATGTAATCCATCTATTCCAATCAATCCATTTAACTATCTTTCCTGTTACTTTTTATGGTGCTTCTGGACATTATTAGTGTACATCTGAGGCTGCAAAGCTTCATGGCAGAAACTATGGACAAGAGGAGGAAAAAAGAGGGAAAAAAAAAAAAGAGAACAGATTCCTCAGCGAGGCTTGTATAAGGTCTTCCTTAGTAATCACATTGAGGTCTGGGATTGGCTAGAATGCCTGGAAAAAAAGTCTGCCAAGAGTATTGTACCTCGGCAAATTTTGTGCTGCTGTTCTCTGGAGTTGTAAGCTGAGTTGTAAATTGTAAGCTGGGAATTACTGAAGTAGTAAAATCTGTAATTTGGCTGAATACCTGGCCTAGCACAGCAAGTGAACTGTACCCACAGCGCGGTTCTAGGGAGTTGGGGTTCTCCTTACTTACAGAAATACTGAGTGAGCCCATCTGAGCCAGGCACAGTGCCACCATGGGAATGACTTGAATCTGCATGCCTTGGAAAAACAAAGGTAATGTTCAAAAGAAAAGCTTGGCTGAAATAAGAGGGGAAAAACAATCTCATACATCCAGAGGGTTTGGATAAAATTGGCTAGGGGAGATGTAAATCTGTCAAAAAGACAACAAAGCACAAAGAGGATACAGGAAAAAGAACAAATGAATGAATGACAGAAAAAGACCCACAGATGAGAAAGAGGGAATACGTGGAGAAAGACTATGCTGGATGTGTTTAGTGATGGATGGGAATGGTTGGACTTGATGACCCGGTGGGTCTCTTCCAACCTGGTGATTCTATGATTCTATGTTGAAGGGCCAGACTGTACAGGCTTTCTTGAAGAGAACTAAATAGCAAAATGTGAGTGTGAATGCGTTTATTGCAGGGCTGCTAAGGCTCACATATGCCCTCCGTGGGTATTGCTAAGGCAGAGGGATCTTTGAGCTCATCTGTGGGTTGCAGTATGTGAGCTCCCACAGGCAATGGGTAAGGAAACCCATGCTTGAAAGTAAAACTGTAAGCTTAGGAAGGTTAAACACATGAATTGCATTCAAGCTATTGTTGGGTAGTTTGCTGTGTCTTACTGAATGCTTGAGAATATTGGAATTTTGCGTATTGTCTATGCTCTAGTAAATCTGGAGAATTTTTCTGTCTTCAGAGCTGTTATTTCTCTTTAATTTAGGCTACTAATTTCAGATAATAGACTGAAAATAATTGTAAAGGAAAGAATAGTGCAAAATTTATACAAAGTACATTTTTAGGGAAAAGAATTTTAAGCAGCAAATCTATTAATTGAATTAATTTATTTCTGATACTTTCCTAATGCACTGCAAAATTATGTTAGTGATAAACAAGGATGAGTTTTATGTTAGTGATAAACAAGGGAGAGAATTCATTAACTGAATTAATATATTTTTGGTACCTTCCTAACGCACTGCAAAATTATGCTAGTGATAAACAAGGAAGAGTTTGATAAATTTTTGCAGCTGTTCCTGACCTATGTTTTTATATAAATATGTAAGTCATGCAGACTACTTGGGCATAACCTAAAAATTCTTTCAGACCATCTGTTTGATGCAGTTTCTGAGTTGCTGGGCTTTACTTACTGCCAAAATCAAATTAATGGTTTCTGTACCAGTCTCATGGCTCTGTGTTGAATCCTTGTGTGGGCTCAAAGTAGGAAGAGGGGTATTAAAATAATTTGGTACATTATCATTTGCTGAAGCCTTAACCCATACTTTAATGCTGGCCATCAGCACTTTGGATTAGATCGATGTAGGATGTAGATTATACCTTCCAAGCAAGATTTAGGTTTATTGTTCCAGTATGTGCTCCAGGAGAGAGTACCCAGACCTGCAGCTGCAACAGCTTGATGTTCAGGTTGTTTTCTCAGGTATGTTTAAAGATCCTCTTTCCAACACTGATGATTTTGCAAAGTATTAATTATTATGGTTCTCCTTCAAGTCTGTAGTCACAATTGGAGCTGCATAGTATGGATACATGTTGGCATGTGGCAGGTAACATAGTGCAACTCCTCTAAAGTGCTTTTCTTAAAACTTACAGGTATCCTTATTAAATAAACGAGGATTACTGGTTCTGTTGCTGCTGAAAAGTGAAGGAGAAACTGCAGTTAAAAGTGAGATAGCTAAAGTAAACATGGATTTCTCTATTTTTTAAAGGAAAATGCTATGTTTTCATCTTTCAGTTTTGTAAAGGACTTCTGGAAGACTGGAAGTTTTTACAGGCAGGTACGAATAATTTCTAAATATTGATTTTCTGGCTCTGTATTTTTTCAAATGCATTTCCTTCTCCATTTCTTAAAATTATTTTTGTTTGTTTGGAGATTGGTCAATTTGTTAAAGGATTAGAAGGAAAAACTAAGAAAAAACCTAGCCTCTCCTTATCTTTCAGGTCAGAGATGGGTGGCTCAGATAACTGATAGGTGTTAGATTTTTTCCTCCAATATGAAAATATGAATACTGGGCCTCAGCTAAGTGATATAACTTGCTTGTTTCAGTTCTATTATTCATTTTGGGGGGTCTTTGGTACTCATTAAGTTGTGGAGCTCAGCCTCCTCTTCAGCATATATCTGTAGGATTTATAGTCACCGTTTTCTTTAATAAAACCAAACTCTTCTTGCCTACAGAGTTAGATGTAAAGCAAGAAATTCGAATAAGCAAATATACTTTTTGGCATTCCCCTGAGGATGTTGAAAACAGTTGTTAGGCTGCTGGAAATTAAATGCTGAATTACTTTTTTTCTTCTCTGCTGCTTCTTTCCCTTTAAGACCTTTTTTAATTTCATGATTGTCCCTTCAGTAAACAAAAAATTAGCATTTCTTACCCAACCTTGTTGTTACTAATCTTTACATTTTCCAAGGAGATGCTTCTTAACTTGAAATTGTGAGCACAACACTTGTGCAGCAAATTCAGCTTCAGCTCTTTAAGTGAAGAATATATTCATTCAGACAAGTTCATTAGCCTACAACTAACCTGATGTATCTTTGTAAAAAGTTACTCTCAAACTCTTGACATTCACAATTATAAAGTAATTAACAACTTCAATAGTAAAACAATCTGATATAAATGACCTCAGGACTTTTTAGACCTGTGTGATAGTGGCACTGATGTGAAGGTAAAAAATTACCAATTTTTAATTCTACTCAGGAAATGGTACTTTTCGGTGTAATAAAGGTTTAAACCTTTATTTTTTGCATTTATCTTAGCCTGATATTAAACAATGCCTCCATTTATTTTAAATTATTGCATTATTGTATGTAGGGCATTATTGTGTCATATTGTGAAAGAGTCATTCCATAAAAATTTATAGAAAATTGTATTTTTATCTCAAGATTTTAGTAGGAGGCCATGGTGACTGCATAGAAGGAGAGAATTGATGGTTAATTCCTGTAGACTGGTGAGGAATATTTGTGTTTAAATACAGACAGGATTAAATATTCTTAGTGGCCGGACTGCTTAGAAGGTCACAGGACTCTGTACACTTTGAGAACAAGGTGTAGAAATTAGAGATGTTAACTCATCTTAACCACAGCCAGTATTTGATTGTCTGCACATTACAGCATGAAATATGCATAGACTAGGATTTAAAACATTCTTTGTAATGCATTGTAATTCTTTCCAGTTTGTAAAACACTGTAGTTCTCTCAGGTACCTGCTTTGCTTTGAAATGGCCAAGCTGCCCTGCACCCAAGGAATAACCTGTGCAAACTTACAGGGGTAATTACATCTCAAAATGCACATTTTGTTCCAAGAAAAAAAAAAGTTGTGGGTTTTTTTTCTAAAGTCCAGTCAATATTTTTTATACCACATGATAATGAAAAATGACACACAGCTTTCTATTCTTGTTTGTTACGTTTTTCCCAAATATGCTTATGCTACCAGTTCTTAATACATCCTTGTTTTAAGCTACGTTGTGGACAAGTTGCCAGAACAACAGAGACATTAGTAGAAAAATGCTATTGAAAATGGAAATTAAAATGCAATTTAAAAAATAATTCCATAAGTTACTTGAACACTTTAAAAGAAGAAATATTCTAAAAATGTTGCAGAAAACTTGATCTCAATACGCTCTAGGTTTCTAATGCTTCTCTCATAAAAGTATTGTCTGAAAAGGGCAGCTCCCTGTAACATACAGAGCAACTTAACAGTTGATAATGTGTGGTACAGTGATCTGGAAGGGTGGGCTGTGTACAGAATGAGTTTTAGCATTACTGAGTTCATAAAATTTTGTTTTGGAGAATGCTTGTAAGATAAAGAATATATTTGTTTACTGCTATGTGGTAATTTATAGTTAAATTTAAAATACTGTTATTTGATCGGAAGTTAATAAAGGAGAATTAGTATTGTATACTGAAACGATCAGAAGAAAAAAAAGTTGAAACTAAGAAAAAAGCTATGTATATGTTTATTTTTTGAGCCTTTGAAAAAGCTCTCCAAATACTCCACAAAATTAAAGATAATTTGGCACTCTGATAATTAATAGCTATGAGAAAACATCTAGGAATACTAAACCCAAGAGATTTGATGGGGAGAAAGAGGTTAAGTACTCATTTTTCTTTTTGTTTACTGCTTATTTATTCAGTTTCTTTGATGGTGTTTTATACTTACTGTTCTCTTGATTACCATAATAGCAACATTGCCAGGCAGCGCTTTAGAGAGAGCACACAATGTTCTTGCCTTGCCTCTGGAAGGGGGCTCATCTGGATTGGTGCCTCAAGATGAGTAGGAAGGAGAATGAAATATGTATATGGAAGAAGACAGAAAGGAAGAGTAGACATCAGTATTGTCTATTCTCTCCCACGAGGATAAATTGAATGCTCTAAAAAAGTGAGGATATAAAGGATGATGCATTTTAATTTTTAAAGGTGAGTTAAAAGTTTCTGAGCACAGTGTGGATATATGATGACAGGACTTCAAGCCTGTGCTGATAACACTTCTTTGTAACCGGGTCCGTATGCTGAACAGCTACCACAGAGTAGCAAATGTTGAATCTCGCATCCTAATGTATCCAGTAGCAATTTGTTTGCTTACACTGTCCTTAAGAATATAACCGTTCAACTGGTTATGTTGGTTTTCACAATGGAATTTTACATGACCGCTACATGTCTGATTATACAGACACTAATCTGGTATGAAAAAAATCACACTGCCAGCTACTACTTGCATCCTGGAGAAAAAAATTGCACCTAACCAAAAGAAATATTTGATAGCTTCATTTTTTTGTTGTTTGTTGTGTTCCCCTGCCAAAGAAAGATAGAGATCCTTTTCTGCCTGTAGTATCTTGCATATGAATATGTAAAAATATATCTGCATATCTGCTAATCTGTTTTGCTATGAAAAAAATCAGCTTGTGGTATGCCAGTAACTAACTTTTGCTGGTTTCAAATAATTGTAATCATTTTTTCACAGGATGTTCAGGTTCGCTTGCCCTTGCTTCAGACAGGGAATTATGAGCATGAGCTCTCTCTCCCTTGATGAATTGTTTAAAACGGTAACAGTTATTACATTAATGAAGCCCCATTGTCTCTGGGCTCCTGCTACTCAGCTGCAGAAGCCATGGGTATCAACTCAACCTCATCCACAATGAATAACTGGACTTTGCCTTCCTCTGTCAACAGGAGATGTGATACCAGGCAGCGTGCGTTGATGCTTGTGCTGCTCATCAGCTCAGGAATATGCTAGCAGCCAGGTATTGTACTCTTTGAGGGATACAAGTCAGTAAGGCCACCCAGGAATTTCAGTCTTAAACCTCTAGTGTGCTTGGACCAGGGACACATAGCAGTGTCCTTATTATGATTCTTCTGCTGTCTTCCCCTACAGAGGAAAAAGTGTGTGTGCGGTTCTCTAGGAGGGAGGAGGCACTTGCCTCTATCTCCAAAAGGTTTTTGGTATCACCTGAGGAGCTTTCCAGCTTTGGTATGTTCAGGTTCCAGAACAGATGGTCTGTGGGCTGTTCTGGACTTGGTGTTGACGAGAGGTCTGCTTGCAATTCCATGAATAGGACTGCGTGCCCTTTATGGTTATTTCTATTTCTGTACTTGTAAGACTCCATAGGTGAGTTACATTTACTTTAAACCTATAGGCTCCTTTATAGCTTTAAGTTTACAAACATGTTAAGTCTTACCTAAGGTGGTGCCATTATGTTCAGATGTTAAAACTTCTGATGCAGATAATACAAACTTTTTAGTTATTTAATTTCGCCTTCTTTCACTACTTCGTTTCAGCTTAAAGTTTTCAACATCTGTCAGCATCATTTTGAGTGATGTCTTGTCATTCTAAAAATGGGAGTATTCAAACAAAAAACCAGATCGTGTGGCTACTCAAATTGAGATGCTTCCTCACGTCCCCGCCCCATTTAAGATATAAAGCTACAGTTGTCAGAAAGAAATTAGTGTTTTAAATACAACCTATTTAAAAAACATAAAAAGCATAATTTTGGTCTCAGCTGCATTGCTGAGCCTCAGATAAGTTACTATCAAACCGCTGTAGTGATTCTCCATACATAAAGCACTACTGCTGTTAGAGTTGCTTAAAGATGTGAGATGCTTTAGTGAAGCATTTACTTTGCTATTAAGCCATAAATTAAACTATGTCTTATTTTGATTTATTAAGTTTATCAATAAACATGAGTGTATATTGCTACAATGGGGAATAACAGGAAATTAAACATAGTTACACTTACAGAAATGAGATCCAAGTTTCTATCAATGCTTTTATTTTTGCTTAAAGAAACAAAAACTACAAGCAATGAGGAAACTAACCTATATAAGGTCACATTTCCTTCTCCCTCTATTTCAACAGATATTTGAAAACTGGTTTTTTTACAGCATAGGTGAAACAACCGTGTTCAGCAGTGCTACTGAGAAGGTACAGAAGAGATCAGATGTAATGCTACCACATAGTAGAGAGATGATTTTTATTTTCCCCCCATGTCTTAGGATAATCGAAGTCTATGTATTAAAATACGCATCTTGATTTAAGAATTAAGAAACCCAGAATGATATTTTAGAAGTTAAATACAAAACAGTAGTAAATATGCAAAATAAAGTTGATAAGCAGAGCGATGAGGCAAAGGAAATAAGTATAATACTTGATTCTTAAAATGTAATTCTGTGTATTGCTTGGCTTCCCCCCACCCACTGCATGTAATGCATTGTCAGTCTAAACAGGACAGCTATGCAGCATAGTGAGATGGTACCCCCTTACACAGTAGAGTTGAATTTAATTACCAAAGCATCAAAAAGGTAATGACACTGGGAGGCCCGATATTTGCATTAGTATGTACTAACCATATTGCTTTTGAGGAAAACAAGGTTAAAAAACATACAGCTTTATGATATACAGTACTTCTTCAGTAAGAGAACTTGCTCAAAGTGAATGCATCCTCTTTCAGCACAGATTTCTCCATGATTTCAAACAGTAACATGAAAATTGAAATTACAGTACAACTGCTAACACTGAGTGATACTTTGGTTAAATACATATATTATACATCTGTGTGCAGATATCGGGCATTTCACCATGTTTCAGAAAATATTTTTCTTTTTTACCCTGACATATTTATTCAGAAGTTTGTTATGAACTATTGAGATCGAGTTGTTCATACATTTGATTTACCCATGAGCATCCTTAAAGCATAGGTCAAAACTAAAAACTCTACGTAGGACCAATAGAGCAGAATTATTCAAGTTCAATGAAATATTACAAAAAAGGCTTCCCTTTTAGGAAAACTCAGCTATGGTAAAAATATCTACTACAGTGCACTGCACTGTAATAAATATTCAACATAAATTAATAATTTACAAGTACCTGAGCAAGTATACAGAGCACCATAGCACAGCACAGCACCAAAGGCAGTAGCTCAGAATCCTTAAAAATAATGCTATTTTAAACATTAAAAATTCTATGTATTGTCATAAAAAATGAACTCCAGCTGGAGTTTAAAGATAGTGCAAACTTCTGTCTTCACTTTCTAAAATAAAGGTGTCAGATTTTCTAGTCATTTCACATCAGCAGACTTGCTGGACCTGGATACCTGTGCTGGATGCTTAGGAGCAGGTCTGTTGGAAAGAAAGAAAGAAAATAGCAGATTTAAACTTTTTGTTAGGTCTCACTGTCAGCATCATACTTGAGGTGTGAAGATGAGTGGTAAAACCTTAGCGTTATCTGAGTTAACTTCAGACATGTAGCATGGGGCCCTTATACTTGAAGGAGCAGCTTGAAGGTGTATAAGAAGTATATACCTTACTATACACACAAGCCTATTCAAGAAGTGTAAATGGTACCAGCAGACTCCTTTTTTTCAGTCCATGCTTTAATTGCTGCCTGGCCAGTGGGATACCCTAGCTCATGGTTTCAGGTGTTGCTCTTTCAACTTTTTACTTCTTTGGGTGCTCATCATTTTTGCATCTGTTAAAAAATGCTACTTAACCTTGGAGAATTGCAGTTGGTTTCAAAAAGTTGCAGTCGTCAGCATGAAATATTAGCATTTTCAGAATAACTTAATAGAATGGACAGCCAGGAGCTTAACCAAAGTTCACTCTTGAAGTCTTTGCATGAAGTATTAGGAAACCAACCTGATTCTTTTTTCAGTATTTCTAAGCAATGTTAAGCGCCTTACTACTGTAAATCCTATGGCTTAAAATACTAACTTTATTTTCCCTGCAGCTCCCTTTTATTCATAGAAAACTGGATAAGAAAATGTCATAGACAATGCTCCTTAGCAGTGGGCATAGTTATTTCACTTCCAGCTTATTTTTTTTTCCAAACATCCTTTGTTTCGAAGTGTACAATCTGTGTGCTTTCTGAATGTCTTGGGTATTATTTTCAGATGATATAAATTGATGTTCCGTTGTGAAATGTATGAACGGAAAATTGCTTTTATTGGTAATTGATGTTAACAACATTCCGTTCTCAGCCTAATTCTGTAGGTGGTCTGAGTAGAATTTTTTTTTTTCCCTGAGAGCTTTGTTTCTCTTGAAATTGGTGCTTATTAACTCTTTTCTTTTGCATGGAATTATATTTACTGAACAGTTTTTCTAAATGTACAGTCAGATGCTTACAGTCAAACCTTCATATGTTGTATAAACTCTCATTCTTCTGTGGAAGTCAGTGCAATTGTGCCTGATATACTCCCAGTGAGGATCGGAATGGTATTTTGTGGTTTTATATAAGCAAATAGAAAATGGTTGTTGCGTAGCTTTCAGCAATAATTACAGCACAGAATAGTTACTCCAAGCACAGTGGATCTGCTCAATGACATGTTAGACCTGTTGTTGAAAGAAACGCAATAAATTGAGTCATTTTGATCAGAACTAACCTGACAGGAGTAACGTGAGGCAGAGCTTTTGTGTGTCCAGGTGCCGATGTGGGTGCGCTGCTACAGCGCGCTTTGTTGAGAGGGTCTGCTGGTAGAGGCTTCTGAGGAGGGTTTGGTTTGTGCTTTTCCTGTTAGAAAACATAAGGTCATATTAGTCTTTGGAACTGACATAAGACACTTAATACAGCAACAACTGAGATAAACTGAACATAAATTTGGAGCGGTTGTGACTGGATATACTTAAACGAGTAATGTTTTTATAAAAAGGCAACTACATTTTAAAACAAAGGTTTATTACTATATTTTATTGATTTTGCTTCTTTTGAATCTCTTCTCCAAAAATACTGAGTGCATCTATACTGGAGTTAATGACTAATCGGTTGTAAATGAAAATATCAGACTGAATACATAACAGTGTAAAAGTAGTTACGCAGAAAGATGGAAATACTAGAAATGATTTTACAATGCAAATTCAGATGCCCACAAGAACAAACTGCTCAAGTCCAGTTTGAATTAATTGGTAGCATCTGTGGGATTTTTTTTTTTTTTTCTGAGATGCTGCTGTGCTTTCATTCTGTGGAATTAAATGTTTCATTAATAAAGAACAGAAGTCATCTGCTGTCAGGCATGAGCTAATGTCTCTTCTGTGTGGTCCCTGAAACACTGAAAACATAGTAACATCTCTATTTGTGGTCTTCATTATGAAGAACTGGGATAGATTATGTGTCTTGCTCAGGGCACACAAAAACTCTCCAATATATCCAAAACCTCACTTCGGATCCTTCTACTATTTGAACAGCATAGTCATGCTTTTTCTAATTAATTTTACTCTTTACTATTAGTTTGCCATAAATAATAGCTGACCAAAAAGAAACAAGAATGATTTATAAGCATAATCTAGGTAAAGATCCCCTGAAAGATGTAATCAAAAGAAGGCACGGATTGCTCAGGATTAAGGTACAGCTTTCCATTATTAGTTCTGAGTATCCCTCTGTTTTCTCACTTTTCATTGCAAATGTTTGCTCTTTCAAGAGGGAAATGTAGGTTGACTATCAATAGACATTTTGATAAAGAGAAAATATCAGAGCTTAAGTGAACCTTGTACATAGTCATTTCCAATATATCACAAAATACATTTTAAAGTTGTATATAACATACCTCTTTGTTTTCACTCTTGTCCTAACATGTGCTAACTCAAGTGAATGAGAAATAGCATATGAAAAAGAATAATTCTGTTAACTTGTTGCTGTAGCCAAATCTCATCTTCAGTATAAATATTAGTTTTGACTCATTCAGAAAAAAATCTACTATAAACCAAACAAATTTTGCTATAAGAAGCGTGTCTTTGAGTCCTTTTGGGGGAGGAGGGGAAATATTTGAAAATATTCTTAAAATAATCAAGCCTGGCAAACAATGAAATAAACAGCATGCTTTATGTAGCTTTATTTCATTGTGCTATCCTGTTGAAAGTCCCTGAGTGTAACTGAACACTTGTTATGAAGTTCTTCAAAACATGATTGTTTCCCCCCATACAAAACTAGAACCTTTAAAATATGAAGAAAAGAAATCTTACTACCAGGATTTCTTTACTTTGTGCACTAAATGTCTTATACAGTGAAATCTTAATGTGTGTGTTTGGAACAAAAATATGCCAATTTGGAACATATTAGATCACAGTAGAAACTGACATTTTTTTAAATAACTGAATTACCTCTGGAGTAAAATATAAATTTAAGCCACTTCTTGAATATTTTTTTAAGAAATCATCACATTTATTATATGGGAAAGTATATGCATCATCACATTGACTGTGACAGCATTTAAAAAGAAACTGCAACAAACACAAACCCATCAGGATTATAAAGACAGCAAACAACAAATGCATCCTTGAACATTATAAAGCCTCTATTCCCTTGACTGCGTTCACAGAAGTGGCCTTTTCCCTCAAGTACTTTTACATGATAAATCACATGAATTAGTCTGATCACATGAGTATTCAGCTGTTTGCTTGATCAGTCCCTAATTGTTATTGCATGATTTGTATTTACTCTTCTATTGGCAGAATGCTTAAGTACAATAATTGGGAAGAGAAACTGATCCAGGCTCAGAAGTCTAGAGAAACAAAGGTCTGAAAGGGCTTGAGAGCTGGTAAGGATGAATGAACAAAAAGAGAGGAGAACTGTCCTTGTGTATTTTTTTTTTTATTAGCAGTGTCCTATGTCTGATTACCACATGCAACATCTGATAGTAGGAAAAGATCCACTTTCTGAGGAGCTCAGAGCAGCTAAGTACTAGTTGAACCTTATCAATTGCTTTGCCTGCTTTTTTGCAGGGGAAGCTGGTTCAACTGGCTGATCTAGAACAGTTCTTCAGCTGTGGAGTGAGCACCTTCTCAAGGTTGAGCACATTCTCAAGGTTGAGCATCTTTTTCACAGTTAAGCATTACGACAATGTTAGATGCCTAAGCCAAACAAATTCCTTAGTCTCCATGTAAGGAAGTATGTTGAAACAGGAATCATACTATAACTCTAACTCTGGTGGTTACACAAACTCAACATCTAATTTCTTCTTGTTTCTTTTTTTTTCACCCAGACCTTGTAAAAATATCATCCTAGAGTTAATACCCTTAAGGAGGAAGCAGCAAAGTGTCGTGACAGAAAGAATAATGTGGCAAGCTGGTAAGAAAGGGTGAAAAAAAAGAAAAACAATAGGAAGGTAATCCAGATAAAAATAGAGATGGAGGATGTGTAATGGCTGAGATGAAGCAAAATGGAGAAGCATTTTGTAGACAGAAGCCAGCACGGGACAATGCCATCAGGAAAACATACATTCTTAGAAGCAGAAGAAAAAAAATATTTGAAGAAATAAATCCCCTCCCAAACCAATTTCAAGATGGTGTTTATATTGTTTATGTGCCTCAGGAGAATCCAAACTGATACAGCTTTGTATGTTAATGTGTGGAAACTTGTTGTAGCCTTTGGTGTCCTGGCAGATCGCTAGCACAGCTCATAGTAACCCCATGGCTGCACTTCCCCAATTCATCTCGCTCTCCTTTCTTTCCCAGCCCATTACTTTTTCCTCTACAGAGCTTCAGCTTTTAACTACGAAGAGTTTATAGGTGGATACTTTGTCCAGTTTATATCAGTAACTCTGCATGTAATGCATTCAATCTCTGTTTGTATTTGGGGAACTATTGCTTTAAATATTGTCATGATCTCTTTTTACAGCTCTACTAGAAAGAAAACCATAATTCTCATACTGAGCAGCTACAAAGACATCAGGTGCGTGGAGCTTTAATCTGTTTTGCTGATATATTTCTTAAATAAGACACTGGAAGAAGGTTCTTGCCTGAAATGCACTGCGTGATTGGGGTGTCTTCCTCAATCTACTTAGACGGGAACTTAATTTGTGTTAGCCATCTGTGCCTGAAGCCAGTCTGAGGTGTCAGAGGAGAGATATTAGCAAGAATAACTGTGGCATAATGAGCAGAAGGTGACCCCAGCTCAGTTTTGCTAGGGGAAAAGTAAAAATACCAAGCTATATTTCCTGTAATAAGAATGACCTGTAAAATATGAGATATATTTTGGTAGTAAGATGATGACAGTATCAGAGGTGGCAACTGCGTGCTAACAGTGATAAAACCAAAAGGAAGTGATCAAATCAGAATGCATGGACTGAACCCATGGGTCCTATAAACCTGCACCGTTCCCTGGATTTCAGTGGTGCTGTATTGATTTATATTGACCGTGAATCTGTCCCGTAAATAAGGGATGTTTGTTTGCCTTGCAAGAGCACCTGAAAGGAGAAAAAGCTATTTATCAGTCAAAAGATTGTTAAATACTAAACTTGGCAACAGTTTGTTTGTTCAGTGTTTTTTTATTTGTTGGTGGTGGTGGCTTTTTTGAGTATTTTGCTTACATCTGTGAAGAAATTTTATCACAAAATAATAATCCATTCACTGCTGTCTCAACAGCCACTAGAGGGGAAAAGAATTATCTTATTTAGAATGATGTGCCTTAGCTATCCACTGCTTGAAGCCCAGAGGCAGCAGGAAAGGAGCTTGTGCTGAAATATACCTCTCAGACGGCAGAAGCAGAAGGAGGCAGCTGTGAAGCCATAGAAACAGTGGATAGTTTAGGATACTCTTCTTCAGCACTACGCTGCAGTACTGAGCAGCTGGATGATGTTATGAACATAGCAATGATTTTTAAAGTGCTTCCTCTTGATGACCTGATGGATGCACTTCCAAGAGAGTGTTGAAGCAATACATTCAGTAGTATTCATATAAACTGGAAAAAAATTATCCTCAAGTTAATCTGCTTCTTCCAAGCTTTGAGAGAGAAAAATTGTTGACTTCAGAAGAAAAGATGTTCTTCCCATACAGTGTTTTCTGTGTCTCTGGGATGTAAAATGTAGCAACTTCTGACAATTTTGAATTGAGGTTACAGACATAATTTTGAAAGAAGCCACTCACGCTTATTCCCTAAATTGTCTTAAGTTAATCACAGAATCATAGAGCATCTTGGGTTGGAAGGGACCTTCCTGAAAGATCATCTAGTTCCAAGCCTTCTGCGATGGGCAGGAACACGTCCCACTAGATCAGGTGCCCAAGGCCCCATCCTGCCTGGCCTTGAACATTTCTGAGGGTGGGGCAAACCATTCCAGGAACTGACGCCCTATTTGTTCTGTTTCATGCAGCAACTGAATACTGAAAAAAGTGATGAAAATTTGGAAAAAATATAAAATGGAAAAATAAAAATGAGAAAAAATCAAAGAAAGAAAAATGGAAACAAAATTAGAAAAAATGAATTAAAAAATTAAAAAAAAGAAAAACAAAAAATGAAAATGAGAAAATAAAAATGAATAAAAATTTTAAAAACCTGGAAAAATGAAAAGATAAAAAATGAAAAAAATAGAAAAATGAAAACATAAAAAAGTTGAAAAGAAATGGTGACTCTTACTTGAATAGCTTTTTCTCTGTCTTTCTTTCTTAATTTTTTTAAAGAAACCATTTGATTAAGAAACAAAAAAGCACCTGTATTTAACATCTTATCTTTGACCCCTGTGAAATATGCAGAATGTTTTAAGGAGAGCAAGAAAATAAACAACAAAACTATTTTAATCTTGCATCGTATTAAGGATAGCACAATATCTACAAACAGAAATAGCTGGGTGCCTGATTCCTTTGCTCAGACACAGTCACGCTATAAATGCAACCAAAAGAGAGATACCAGTGACAAGTAAAAGGGCAATTTAATATAGACAACTGCACAGACAACTTCATCTACACTAAATAACACCTTGAGATGCTTCTTACCACCAAAGCTATGTTACCCGCTCTATTTAAACATCGTCATAAAACGTACATCTTCACAAAGAACTGTGCACAACTACAAGTCTGTTTTTCACATCTGTTCTCTGGGAAAAAAAAATTACACAATTCATACACTCGTCAGCAGAATAGAAGCACATCAAGCTAATGTACCTTTTGCTCTTGCATAAGCCATCTGCAACCTGACTTCGTAAGTCCTATCACTGTATTTGGCACCTTGCTAACAAACCATAAAGTTTCCCCTCTGGTTTGGCAGCTGGAAAGATAAGCTTTTGTTTGCCTGTCATATGGAGTTTGTTTATACTGTTGTGTAGTCTGAGTGGTGAAGAGACAGTTCAAGATCCTAAATCTCAACTGGCATCTCAACAGCCTCAACTGGCATAAACCAATATATCTACACAGCATTTCTAAACTTATACAAAGTACTAAGGAAATACTGTGGAAAAAGGTCAGTGTGAAAGATGAGAAAACACTTCATTCCTCTTTACCACATGCAGGTGCTCACACAATAAATATTAAATAGAAGAGGAGCTTAAAGAAAATCAGTGTTTACCTGAGCGAACCTCAGCGAAGGGTTAGCTGGCAAGGGTCTTTCAGGCACAGCTTGGTGACATGGCAGCGGTGGAAGAGGTGGTAGGACTCGCTGTGGAGTTTTCAATTGTGTCAAATCATGTGTTTTCACAGGGTTACTAATGTCAATGATCTGATAGGGCAGTGGTCTTCTTGGACCATCTCTCTATAAAAACAACCCCAAGAAAAAGCTATAAACTTCAAGAGTTGACAATAAACATTGCTACTTTAAAATCTACTCTTCTACTCTGCTTTCATCTCCCCTCAACGTCTCTGTGACCAGAGAAGCAATTAACAGCTTCCAGAGTCCTACTCAAGCACTAATCCCCCACAGTTCAGCTGTAGTGTTCTGGTGTAAGCCAGCTGGATCTCTCCTGGAGACTAAACTATAATCTAAATCACCTTCAGTTTAAAGCCATTCCCCCTCATCCTATCACTACATACCTTTGTAAAAAGTCTCCCTCCAGCTTTCTTGTAGGTCCTCTTTAGGTACTGGGAGGCTGCTATAAATTCTCCCCCGAGCCTTCTATCCTCAAGGCTAAACAAGGCCAACTCTCTCAGCCTGTCCTCGTACGAGAGGTGTTCCAGCCCTCTGATTGTCTTTGTGGCCCTCCTCTGAACTTGCTTCAATAGGTCCATGTCCTTACATTTGGGCTCCCAGAACTGAACACAGTACTCCAGGTGAGGTCTCACCAGAGTAGAGGGGCAGAATCACCTCCGTTTTCCTGCTTGTCACAATCTTTTTGGTGAAGCTCAGGATATGGTTGGCTTTTTCTGGGCTGCAAGCACACATTGCTGGCTCATGTTGAGCTTCTCATCTACCAGCATTCCCAAGGCTTTCTCCTCAGGGCTGCTCTTAATCCATTGTTTGCCCAGCCTGTAATTGTGCTTGGAATTGCCCTGACCCATGTTCAGGAACTCGCACTTGGCCTTGTTGAACTTCATGAGGCTCACACAGGCCTGCCTCTCAAACCTGTCAGGGTCCCTCTGTATGGCATCCGTTCCTTCCAGTGTGTCGACCACATCACATGGCTTGGTGTTGTCAGCAAACTTGCTGAGTGTGCACCCAATCCCTCTGTCCACATCTCTGACAAAGATATTGAATGGTGCCAGTCCCAATACCAAACCCAGCGGAACAACTCTTGTCACTGGTGTCCACTTGGATGTCAAGACATTGACGGCAACTCATTGAGAGGCGCCACCCATAAATTCCTTATTCACTGAGTGGTCCATCCATAAAATCTATGTCTCCCCAATTAAAGACAAGGATGTCATGTGGGATGGTGTCGAATGCCTGCATGAGGCCAGGTAGATGATGTCAGTTTCTGTTCCCTTGCCCACTATCGCTGTAACGCTGTTGTAGAAGGCCACCAAATTTGTCAGGCACAGTTGGCTGTCACCAACTGCCTCCTTATTTTCATATGCTTTAGCATAGTTTCCAGGAGGATCTGCTCCATGACCTTGCCAGGCACAGAGGTTAGACCAACTGGCCTGTAGTTCCCTAGGTCTTTCTTCCCTCTTTTTTAAAAAATGGGAATTATGTTTTCCCTTTTCCAGTCATGTAATAACTGTGTCATAATAAATTACTTAAATGAAATCCAAAATATATATTATGCAGGTTTTTTTCCTCCTTTTTTTTTAAAAAAAAAACCCCAAACTACTTAGGGACTCACTTTTTGTATGTTTGCATTTTGTGGCTTCATGATGAGATTTTTACTGAGAGATGTGCTATGAACGTGATTAGGCTCAGATGAACTGGAAGATCTTGCTGGACTCACAGACCTGCAACACAAACATATATTTATTGAACACAACATTGTGCTATATAACATTTTTTTTAAACAGTAGCCTCATTTTAGAATGAGATTTTGCAAGGACTTTCTGACTTTTTATAGTAAACAAGGAAAGTAAAAAATTGTCTAGCGCTCCTGCAAGAATAAAAATAAATATTGATTTTTTGGAAACCAGTAGTCTGTTAAATTAGCTTCTGCAATCTGTGGGAATGCAGCTTTGTTACACCCAAGAGACTATTCTAATGAATCTAGCATTTAAACAGTAATGACCTCAAATATGAAACTTTCAGCTCACTCGACTGAATTTAGATAAAAGGCCATGCAATATAATGGAAGTATTTCAAGCAAATGAAAGTAAAGGCAATGCTTCCCTCGTGTCTTAATTTTTTATCACAAAAAGAGAAGAGGTATGTAATCAACCCCACAGCTACATTATTTACTGATGATCAATAAACTTAGACTAGACCAGGAAAACACTGCTGTTAATACTTGGTGAATGTTTTTGTTAATGCTGGATTTTTCTAAAACATTCACACCACCGGTGATGATGAATATCAAGATGAGAACTGTCACATTTACAGCTACCTTCTACTAATATTTATTAAAGCATAATTAGGGAAGATGATCGTACCTTAGTTTCTCTATTGTTGTCTTTTTACTTGTAAACAGCCATCTCATGAAAGTCTTCCGTTTCAGATACATGATTGATCCAGCAAAGACAAGGCACAGAATGGTTATCAAGACTCCTGTGGTTAAACTTTTATTATCTGCAACAAAACACATTGAGTTCTTTACTGAACTTTGTTGTGTATATGGAGCAAGACATTGCGACCTGGTCCAGGTTTCTAACGGCGATGCAGGTGAAGTGAATTAAACTATGAATTAAAGACTAATAAACTCTTATTTTTGTAGCCTAATGCTTGAAATTTGGCCTGTCTAAAAGCTATTTCTTTAATACTGGGGGAAAATTGGTTGAAATATAACATTGTAGGTCCTTTCCAGCTGAACTATTCTGTTTTATTTGAGTCAGATATCTGGGTCCAAACACCTTCATGTACATTCTATGCACCTATGCTCAGGTCCTGCTTACGTTATCCCCTGCAAATGGGGCCATAAGTTGTATGGGCTATTGGCCTCACCCAGACACTCATATGGCTGTAGCAATGCCGACTGGCATCTACTGGGAGGGAGGCAGAGGTTGAGAAGGAGAGAAAAGGGACAGAAACGCCTAGATCGTGGTTTGGTGAAGTGAAAACTTAAATAAGCAGTAACCCTTGTTACATTACAGACAGATTTTAAGGGTTTCATTGTGCTGTAAATCCGGGAAAACTGTGTGGTAATTCTGGACTACTGTGGTCCAGCCCAGATGGCTGTCAAGTCTAATCTGGAGGCAAGCATGGATCCAAAGCAAAGCCTTCAGCAACAGTATTGCATGCTCTCAGGGGGATACTCTGCTTAGCAAGGGGCTGCAGTCTCTTGTACTTGTTCCAGTTTTCAGAGTGCTTCAAGCTGCTTTAAGTGCCTTGCCGGGACCTAAGTGAGACACAATGGTGAGATGAACCCTGACTAGATGACTTGCAGCTGAAAGAAATCCTTATTTTTAGGAAGAGCTCTGATTGTTATAAATATGTGATACGATCATTGCCTGGAGGAAAGGATGTTGTGATGCTTCAGGACTGCTGACCTAAAAGATGCACACTCCTACAGCAGGAAAAACATCTTTAATCTTTGCTCTGGTAACCTATTATCACTGTCTCAGTCTTATCCTGGTTGATTTTTCAGCCAGCTGGCTCTCATCTACTGGCCTGAGCTCACTTGGGTACTAGTCAGCAGCCAGCAACACTGACTGAGCAAACTACATGTGGGGCTTGATGGGGCATGAGCTGCTACGCTTTCTACTTTATAGCCTTGTATAATAATAAAACCCTTTGCCATATATAAAAGATTAATAAAATTAATAAGCTAAGATTATGCAATTTAAATTAATTAACATCTCTGCCTAACAATTAAATATTTAAGGCTTCTCTGTAAGAAAAATACAGTGTGTCAAACACATAGGTTTATCCTAAGTCAGCAGGGTAAAATCAGTTACTAAATAATAATGAGACCATGTGCCTTGTTTGACCAAGATGTAAGTATTTTATTGAGCTAATCCTTTTGTAATTTGATTTAGAGATGTGCAAACTACTCAGATCATAATCCAAACCACCCCATCAACTGTTCATATTTAAATTCAAGTGTCAGCAATAGAAAATCAGGTCCTTTAGCAATTTCCATATTTGTTTATTCTCAGTATTACTGAATGTAGCACTGTCTTTAGAGAAAAAACAGTGAAATTACTACCCTATATTAAACTATCGTTAAAACAATTTCATGTTACACTGAATTGTTGGCTTCTGAAACACAAAATGCAAGAATTATCAAAAATGTCCTATATTTATATTCTCCAGTTAGTGTTGTCTATGCAGCACATTATTATAATGTATTTTGTAGCTCCCTATATACTTAGCTTTCAGGTAAGCTGAAAAAGGACTATAATGCTTTAGGGCAAATATTAAAAGAAAGCATTTAATACACAAGTAATCACACTTGTTCAGTGCCTGAACATCATTTCTTTGCTGTCTCACTGACTGGTAGGTAGTTTAAAAAAAGATCTTTCAACAGTGAAATCATAATGTGAAGCTTTGTCATGAAAATGACCGTGATGTCATAAATCCAGTACAATAACCCATTGCAGGATGTGGCACATACAGAATACAATCCCTTTTGGTTTTGACTAGCATTACTCATAAGAAGATATGGAGATAATTTTGCAGCAATTTTTAGTTTATGTATATATATGTGAGCACACTGCTTGCGCTGTCCCTTGCCCGGACAGAAATCAGAAATATCTTTATGGAAGTCACTAAAGTTACAGTACTCTGGAGAAAAACTGTCATGTGTTGATTGTCAAATACTATATAATTCACAATGTGTAGAAATAATTCTTTCTCAGGTTGGCCAAAGGTTAAGTAGGCTACTATAGCCAGTGTTCTGCAGACTGTAAAAGGGGAAATTGAAACACAAAATATAGAAAAACCTTGTCTCCTACTACTACCATAAGCAAGGGCAACCTCTGGTAAATGTGTGGAAGTTATCTATACAATGTAGTTTTAATCTAATACAGATAGAAATCTGCTCTTTTTTGAGATTTGCTCTTTTTGAATTTATAGTCATTACAATATCCAGTCTTCATTAGGCACACAACTACAGAAGCAGGTTATATGTACCATAAGGTGGTTCTATCCCATTGCACTCAGTGGAGAACACCGGAGCTGGGCATCTCTCAAGGTGAAACCAAGAGTACTGCAACATTCATCTACCATGGCAACAGGATTAGCTCAAGTGTGAGAGTTAGCTCCTCATCCTTGGCTTAAATCAATACCATTTCCTACTTATTGCAGTGAGCTACTAAATATGATCATGTATCTCTGGGAAAAAAAAAAAAAAAGAAAGAAAAAGAAAAAAGAAAGACAAGGAAAGGTAAAGAAAAGGTAAAGAAAAGAACCCACCAGGCCTACTGTGCCTTTTGTTACACAAGAAAATTGATGCACGCAGCTAGCCTTGGTTTTGCTTCACTAAATTTTCAAGTTGATGGCAATGCACTTGGATTAAGCTATTTGATTTACTGACTTATTTCCCCATCTTGCAAGTTCTTTGCTTACAAGATGACACTTTTTATTTCCACTTTTTATCACAGAAACAACAAGTAGAGCATGAATTACTACCGACCTGCTTGCCTAATTGGTCCGCTGTCCACGCTGCCACCAAACCCTGGCTTGTCACAGTAGGGGGGAGCCCAGTCAGCCTCACAGTGACAGTTCTTTTTATTGTTACAGACCTGCAAACAAAGACAAATGACCTAACATGAAAAGGATTGCCCTACACAGATGAGAACAGCAGTGGATGATAAGGCCTTCTAATCAGATAGTGACACATCTGAAGGAAATAAAACTTAGGGAAGAAAAGAGATGTACTGTCATGTGCCTATTGGCACAACTGAGATGGCATAGAGCAGCTCTGAATGCAAGACACCATGGAGCAACAGGAGTCCTAAAAAAGCATTATTTATTTGGCAGGTATTCATTTAAGTTGCACCAGCTGACAACTTCAATAATATTAGGATAATCACACATCTCTTCTTATTCTCACTTTGCCTCCAGCAGCAACATTATCTGCTTTCTAATTTCTGTTCCTTCTGCCTTCACAGGAATAAGAGCCTCTCTATGCTGTTAGGGCTGTAGGCTTTGTCAGCCCACTGGAACACTCCTGTCCATCAAGAGCTTGCACGAGGGTGCATACTGATTTTTCCACTGCTCAGATGCCTCAGCTTTAAGATAAACCAGTTGCTGGAAGAACATGTGAAGCGAATCAGGGCTGAGGAAACCCTCCCTTTGATATCACACCTGCTCTGCCTATAGAGTCCTCAATCTTTTTAATCTGAGCTGAGAAGCAACTAGGAAGACTTGATTTACCAAATGTTCCCTGCAGAACAAGAGAGCTGCAAAGGACTGGAGAACACCATTAACATCATTTTGTTCCCACAGACCAGAATGAGCTAGTAGACTCATTTTTTTTCCTCAAAAGGTTCCACAGTCCCAAATACCCATTTTAATTTCCTTTTGCTACCATCCAAGCAGTGGCTTTGTGACTAATACAGAGGCCAAAGCTCTATGCTGTATCAACAGAGTATGTGAAATGAACGGGCCAAAAAATGCTGTTGCATGGGACAGAGATGGCAGAGTTACAGGCTCAAACTGATTTTTAAATAAAGTTTTTGAGCTTAGGGTTAATTATCAATATGGTCCTAAATTCTGTGCTGACACTGATCATCACTGATCTACAACCACCATGGAGAAACTACACGACAGATTAATAAATGGGTTGCTCAGTAGGACACTAGTTACTTCACAGGAATTTGCAAATATGCATTTTTCTGGCAAGGTCAGCTGGCAGGCTTTTAGAAAGACCATACTGCCTGTGTCTGCAGAGTATTAAAATATCATTCACATAGCTTAGACTGGCTATGGTCATGTAAAATTAAAAAAATAAGATTTACTTTTCAAAGACAGCAAGATAATTAAAAATATGATTCATTAAACATTATTCTTCAAATTAAAGCACCACAGGAGTTCTCATCTACAGTTCCACGAGGTCACTTTTTGTTACTCAGGAGTCACCAGAGGTTCCCCATTGTACAGACATAAAGACGCTTGTCTAAGCTGAAGCTCATTCCAGCACAATGATAACATGCAGCCCTGTCAACAGTGCTCTGTTTTTCAAATATGGGATGATAAAATAAGTTAAATCAAATTAAAATCCCTCCTCAGGAGAGGGTAGAGAATTTCCTATGGCTCTTCCAGTGTGGTTGCCACAGCTTTTCACAGACACAAACAGATCATCAGCAAATCAAGGTTAATAAGGCATAGCTGGACATAATTATCATTTTCATAATAAATTACATTTCAAACCACTTTTATGTTATTAACTGATATCATCAATTTTTTCATCTTTCAGACCATGAAACTCATCAATAGGTTTTTACCTTACTTTAATACTCTTGGAAACGCTGTTCCGTTTGAATGTCAATTCAAATGCATGTTTTAATTTTTCTATATCCACATAGAAATTGTATTTTTTTTAAATGTTAATGGGAATTCTTCATGAAGGCATGTTAGACTTAAAATCACTTTGAAGATGACAAAATTCCTTTTTATCACAGACTGTTAATTATGAACAAGATTATTGCTACCTGATAAATATTCCTTTGTTAAAGAAAAATAATTCCATTTCTTGCTGTTCACATAAGGGACATCATTTGAAACAGAAATACATAATAAAAAAGTATTACAGTGACTGTGACTGATATATTACAAACAATCATAGGTCCCAGAGCTATAATGTAGAATGATTTCTTGTCCAGTGTTTACTGACTGACTGTAAAAAAAGTGTTGCTATAATGCTTACTCCACGTCCATGGCACTTTGTTGCACATTTATGTACACCAAAAACACTTGTATTCTGGCACCGGCGGTTAAGGCAAATCTGCAAAATAAGAGAAAAGGAGTTTTAATAAGGACAGAACTGTGATGCTCACAAGGCATCCCATCCCTCTCTGTATATCTGGTCATCCATCAATGGTTCTTCTAGCAGTTAAAGGTTTCCCAGTACACATGCTGCATTGACAACGTCACATTGACAAAAAGATAAAGACACTGGAACTCTGTGTCGTCTTCTCATTCTTTTGTAGGCTTTTAAATCCTAATCTGTGGAAGTTGAGTACTATTCTTGATTGGCATTCTGGCCAATACTGAATTTCAGACATAGTTCATCTTTGGTTGGTATGCTGAGCCTGTGTAAATAAACATTCACAGTTTCGCTGAAGTGGAACTAGTGGTGAGCCACTGGGGTTTGGAGATATTCTTTATGCCAATTTGAAAAACAGTAATTTACATTTTTTCAGGACTAGGAATGTATTGAGCAATATTTTTTCATGTACCCGATCTGGCTGCATTCATGTCTTCACAGCAGCAGATGATTCCTCAAGGTTCAAGTTCCCTTGCGGTGTAAATTAGCATAGTTCTGTTTATATCAATAGCACAATATTAAATTGTGCCAGTACAGAATTTGGACCCAGGACAGCCTGAATTAGTAGCTAAGGTCACTGGTAAACATGAGCTTATTGTTCTTCAGCAAAACTGAAGCCTTTCTAAGAGTTTTCCCATGCATTTTTAGTGTGAAATATAAACCAACCATATTTAGAGAATAATAAAAATCATAGAGGAATAGGAAGTAAACCAATAGCATATGCAAATTTTGTTTTCTAGTCAAATAGGTAAGCTTCAGTCTGCATATATTGCTGAAAACTGAGGGTATGGAAGATTAGTACCATCTAATAATGCCATCAAACAATCAGATGACTGATAAATATGCTAGTAATGAGATATTATCCTACATAAAACTGAAAAAAAAGAAGAAACTAGAACTGGAATAACTTTTACTACGCTATGTTGACCAGGAAGAAAAAAAGAAAAAAAATCACTGCATAATTTTGCTCATGTTTAACTGCAATTGAGTTCAGTAGTACTAAAAGTCAGTCACAATAATTAGCATTAAGCAGAGAATAGTGTTGAAGGAGATGACAGGGATGCTTAATCAGGGCACTTATCCCCTGGGGAGAAGGAAAAATGGAAAGGAAATTAGAGTGAATTGGCATAAACATGCATGCATGTAGAGAATATGGTCTGATTACAGCAGTATTCACAATTCAAATATTCATAGTGCAGTAGCTCACAGAATTCTGATCACATTAAAATGGCTGCATTTCAAATTGTGTGTCTTCATCTTAGAAAACTCAAGAATATTTAAATTCATATTCTTAATCCATAATACAAACGCACTAATGTCCTCAAAATAAAACATACAATTTCGTAAGTATTAGCCTGTGTATTCTATAGTGTGTATGTGTATGATTAGATAGATTAGAAAGATTAAATACTCATTAGTAAAACATAATGGGGTGCTTTCCCAGCCTTGAATTTTCTTTGAAAACACATTTTATAACAGATTGACTTTGAAATGTTGTTAGGGTTGTTTTCCTGTAGCAAAACTGTAATTTCACAAGGGACATATTTTAAACCTGTTCCCAATGCAGTGTGATAATCCAACATAACTCAAAAGCACTGAGAAATTCAGAGGCTTATTTGAATTTACCACAGATTACCAAAGCATTCTCTTTTTTTTTTTTTCCTCCTTATTGCAAGTAATCCACTGGGTGTATGGAAACCTCCTTCATTTCAATAGTTTTTGGGCTCTTTTCCATTGCTCTCTCCTGTAAACTCATGGCTATCTCCCACATTTCTCTGTATTTCTCTGTTCCTTTCCTCACAAAAGAAAACCCGAAAACGAGGCAGCCATGTGAAATTTGTTCTACATTCACACTGGATAATTAACAAAGATTGCAAAATATGATTGCAAGAATCAGTTTTGGATGTTGGACATCAATGAGTTTATATTTTTCTAATAGTGCATACAGAAATAGCTTTTCCTGCAAGAAAGAAAAAAAGGGGGGAGCCATAATCAGTAGATGTAATACATTTTGAAACCTAAAGGGAAGCTAATGACAATTTTGCAATGCCATACTCATTGGGAAAGGGAATACATTGAACTCAGAAATTCATTAACAATCCCACCACGTATTTTGCTGTACTTCGCAGAAAACCTCTGGCCTACAAGGACTTGGGACTGTCCTCAAAAAATCAGTTATAAACTTAAGCAACTTTCACTGCATCTGCAAATCTTTAATCCAGAAAAGTGGCCAAAAGAAGAAGGGAGTAAAAATCTGATTCAATGTGGGCATGAGAAACCATTCTTTTGTGGACAAGAAAATCCCAAAGCAAATCCAGGTCAGTTTAGTACAAAATACTTGGCAGCATGGAGGCAGTTGGGTACTCCTGTGTGGGAGTATTTCAGAACCTTACTTTTCCATCTTCACACTTGGTTCCTGACAGCACAAGACCAGGGTCGGGCATATCATCGCCCAAATACACATGGGTACCACGACACAGAATCTTGCCACCTTCCTGAAGTGGGATATTAGTTTCTATGGAAACAGCGTTGGTACCAATTACAGGTCGATTTGCTCCTCCTTGACACTGAATTTTTCCACATTTAGCATCTCTGAAGGAAACAAACAAAATCAAATATTAGTTTTAAATGTGATGATCCCTCTCCCACCACCATGCATCTGCTCCTGTGTTTGTAGGAGACACCCTACCTGGGTTCACATTTAGCGAAGGAGCTCTTGGAGTCTTTGCCGCAGTTGCCGTAAGGATCACCTGCAGAATTGACTCTCTCAAAGCAGATCCCAGGAGCAGGTTTCGCACCTGAAACAAAACCTAATCAGAACTTTCATCTCATACAAGGTGTTTTTAATAATTTTCTTTGAGCTCCACTGATGCTTTAGGGGAAGATAAGATGTGATCTGCATATTGATGAAGCACAACAAAACAGTTGTGCTGGATCAGCATGCTAATCAAAGAGCCTGAATGTGCAGCTTTCCATTGCTATTTATCTCTCTTGGTAATGCTGAGCAATAGACAATGCAGAACTCATTGTCTTTCAGAATATCTCTAGACTATACCCCTCTTGTGAATCCTCCTAGGATGCAAAAACTTTTAGCAAATGCCAAATCTAGTTTGGTGAAGAAAGACAAAGGACAACTGGTAAGTTAACTCCCATCTTTTACAGGAATCCATGTGATTCAAGTGAAAGCCCAAGAGTTGAAGCCAAAGAATATACTTTTCAAGAAAGGTCTTTTTAAGTGCAATTCAGAACAAGAAGAAACTAGCAAAAAAATCCAGTTTCAAACTAGAGTGCTATGTGACTGTAAAAACATGAACATGTGACATGGCAAAGAGAATACACTATTGTTACCTCGAGCTGAGTAACATGTATGGGGGAAAGGAAGAGAACCCATCCCCACCTTAATCCTCAGTAAATTCACTACTGAGAGGAAAGTCTAGCTTGAAAGGGTCATTTCTAACATGGTGGTTGAATTAGGAATCTGGGAAGACAGAAGCATCTGGCTCTTATCTACCATAGCCTTTTATGATGGAGACATATCCTGACAGCAAACAAATGTCCCTGATGGGACTGGAAATGCTTGTGCAGACAGAAAACTCATCCCTACATTTTAGAAGTTAAAAGGCACTATTAGAACATCTGTTCTAATGTCTTATACAGACAATCTCCTGCCCATTTTTTTTCCAGATTATGACCAAAAACTGAATATCTTCTAGGGGAAAATACATGTATTCATCTGAAATGTCTCAGAGGCAGAGGATCTACTTCCCTGGATTTACTGTAGCAATGATTAATCAATCCATGTATTAGAGTTTAATACCTTTGTTCTAATGTGAAGTGTGGCTTTTATTGTACTTCCAGCCAATAATTGCTGCTTTTTGTGAGATTAAGAGGTCCTTTGCTAAAGCCCTTTACTACCCCATAGTTTTTTTCCATGAAGATAATAAATAGCACAATCAAGTCATTGCCAACATTTCAACTACTCCAACAGACAGCTTTGCTTTGAGGAGATGATGTCGTAAGGAGATACACGGGCTAAAATTCTTAACAGATAGCTGCTAGATACATTTTTGTACTTTTGATAGATCAGCCAAACTAAAGCAAAAAGAACTGGCAAGAAATGATGTGATAGCCTCAAGGCTGAGAATATACCATTTCTACAGTGTTTCCTGATCCTTAACAGAGACAGGATATCTGAGTTAACACTACATTTTTTTTTCAGATGTTTTGAGCCACTTCTAAATGCGTATGCTTCTATCTGTGGGTAAAACATATTTATTTAAACCATTCTGCAGATTGAATTTGAACGCCTTCAAAGAAGAAGTTTTTTTAAAAAAATGAGGTCAAATTCCTGGAGAATAAAATATAAATATGATTGTAAAACTTCCAGTTAGTGTGGATCTTTTCACTAATAACTCAGAGATTAAAGCCTCAATTAATTATCTGCATTTCACAGTCCGAAGCTTGACTAATACTGTATACAGCTGAACAGCAATCTAATGCTATTAAGGACAAAATATTACAGAGGCTTAAGATGTCACCTTCTTTTCCTTCTAACATTTTTACATACTGAAATGGGAAACCTCAGAAAGAAAGGCATAGAAGGAACAGAATATGAGCTGCTGATTCCCTGGAGAGCAGGACAAGAGCTTGAAATTCTTTGGAAGATTATGATCAAGCTTGCTGAGTTCAGAATATTTCTCAAATCTGGAACTATTAAAAGAGACTCACATAGGATTCTTTCACTTTTTTTCATTAAACCACAAGCAATAATCAAAAAATCAACAAAAGCATCCAGACAAGGCACTGTGCAAAAAAGCAAAAGCAAATTTTCCATTTTCAGCATGTAGATTTCTCCTCATCTTTCCAGGGCAGGCACATTAACTATTCAGCTCGATACAAACATTAACATGTGCATATACTATGCCAGCTTTAGAAGGGAAGGAAAAAAATCATGCTGTAAGCAAGAGGTCAAGTAAAACTGCTTTTTCTCCCACATTTACAAAGACCGACTTGCTCAGACCTTACCAAAAAAGTAAGCACCCTACCAATCTACCATGATCATATGCAATTGCTATGGGTCTCCATTTTCTTGGTGAAGAGCCTCGTGACCCATCATTGCAATGACTGGAGGCCTCCTTGGAGATGCATCAGGTACAGCCCAGAGCATAGACACATTTTCCACAGAGTGGAACGTGGCTCTAAAAGCTGCCAAAAGCAAAATGAATGCTCATATCCTGTGCTTTGACTGTAAGAGACCTAACAAAGGCTTATTAAAGAAATGATGTTAAAAAGAGAAAGGGCTTAGTGAAATACTACGAGAGTTTGAGGTACTTATCTTCTTTTTTCACCTGGTGAAATTTTTTTTTTGCTTGGTTGAGTTTTTTGAGTATAGAATTCATGATGGAAATTAGCCTGCAGGGAGAAGAGCACATCTGCAGCATCCTTACAGGGATTAGACAGTGAGTTTTAACTCCAACCAATAATACTTGACAAGAAAACAGATCTCATAGAGTACAAAAAAATGCTCCCCTGCCAAGCTCAGAGCAGTCTGTGTATGAAAACACCTGGTACCCAATGATCATCTGTGTCTTGGAAACCAAAATCCAGCTTCAGTTTCTGTCTTTGGTATCAAACGAAAACATGCTGTTGCTTGGGATTCAGATGGCTGTCCCTCTCCTGACTGGTTTCTCACAATATTTGGACATTTTTATAGATGAAAACAGATCAGAGTGCAAGAAGCTGAACAGATGGAGCTACCAAGTTAAAAGGAGGATTTCAGAGGATGCCTACAGAAGAGAATTGTAATGTTGTATTTCTGAAGGAAACCCATTTATCATGATTACACCATATAAACTGGAGCAGAAAGTCCTGTCTTTCTCTATTTTTCTACCTCTGTAGGCAAAAGCAAAATGATTTGTGAAAGATTTCTAGTGGTTATTAAGTGCTTTGAGCTGGATGAGCAGAGTTTATTTCACTTTGCTATTGATAATTATGGTATTGTGACCCTCTAATTAAGGTCCTGTCGGCCTTTCCACACCACACCTCATTCAAGGGATTAAATCAGCCATTTGAAACTGCAGAAGGTCAAAGCTCACCACTGCAGCTGTCAGCCTGGAGCCTTTTTTTTTCTCCAAATGTGTATATTGATGAGCCCACTTCTTTCCCTATATGATTGCAAAAAAGAAAAAAAGAAAAATCTTCTGTGCTTCTGGAAGTGATACAGAAATCCTGTGTCTTTTCAGACCAGAGCAAGACCTGCTGCAATGAAAAAAATACCTTCACCATCTCCTGAAAAAAAGAGAGACATTTCTGACCATGGTGCTGATTCCAAGAGCAGAGAAACACCCGTTATCAGGCTGATGGCGGAAAATAAAGATGTTATACAGTGTATATGATTGTCAAAGGGAGACCCCCTACCCTAAGTAAAAGATGGGAGTTCCATTGCTCAGAGTATTCTAACTGTATAAATAAATATAAGCATAAAAATACAGTTCTCCGTTACATGATTTGTACCTGCATTTTATATCTCATTAAGTTTGTTTTACTGCACTGATGATACAAACCAAAATTCCCACAAGTTCCCCTTGGCCTCTTTTCATCTGGGTGATCCTTGTTGTTAAGTCTGTGCAAGAATGGGATTGGGCTGTTACCTTTTTGCATTTAAGGAGTATACTAGTGCTCACAACCTCTGAGAAAATGCCTTTCACATCTTCAAAGAAAAGGCCTAGTCATAAAACTGTGATGATCAAAATAGTTTGAGTTTACTGAATTCAGGTCTTTATGGTGCTTGGATATATCAGTATTTTTGCCAATAAACCACTCCCAGCTAGTAATGGTTTGGTCAACTGACTTGGGTGGGGAAGCCAACTTATTTTCCTGATGCGATTGTACCTGGAAAAACTGCAAAAGCTGTTCCACCAGTGACAGACCTCTGTGACAATAAAGCTAAGACTGTTCCTGCCTAAAGAAGGGGCTGTGTCTACACAACAAATTTAAGTATGTTCTAATTATTAAATCAATGCCTGCCATTGGCTCCCCCAAATCATTGTTCGTTTTTTTTCTCGGGGAAAAGTAGGAAACCACACTGACAAATATCTCCTTTCCTTCCCTAAAGAATCATTTTCTTGTCAATAGAAAAAGCCATGAATCTAAATCTAAGAGCTTTCTATTCCTTAGTAATCAATAATTTCTCTCTGTTAAGTAGCTTTTTCTGTGTATCTAGTTGCTCCCAGAAAATGCCAATGGAGTACCAGACATTACATAAACACATTACTATCGATGTATCTTCCAGTCACACTACTATCAATAGGTCAGAGAAGTGCAATTTGATCTTTCTGAATATGAAACAAAAAGGTCACAAGCAATTCATTCACGTTTCTCCCTAAGGATAAAAATGACATGAATTAAGGTCAGAGAGAATAGAGAAATCTGTGTGTTCTAAGAGCAGACTGAAATAAACTTGGGCTTTAAGTGGAATTTACGGTTAGTTTCAGACTGTACCCAAGTGCTTCTCCCCTCTTTCACTCCAAGCTTTCCATGCTACTACAGATAGGGAAGAGCAAAAAGTATTCCTCCATTTGATTTGAATTTATCTATTGAAAGTACCAAAAAAATCCAAGGAAGTCCAAGTATTTCTTTCCGAAAACATTCTTACTGCTCAGCCTAATGTTAACAAGCTCTGACAGTGCTTATCATTTTTCTTTATCTAGATCTACAAATATTAAGATTGACATTTATCACTGGGATACTGGACATCTGCAATCTGATGAATAAATATAGGCATACAGAAGAAGACATTAATACGGAATTCAATATACTGAATATTATTTTAAGAAAAGTCATGGTATTTTGTTCTGCATTTTGTTCTCTCCTACCGGCTAGAAGAAAAGAGGTATTAATGTAAATCAACTACAATCTGTTTTCTCTTTATGGTATTTATACATCTTCACTCTACTCCAACATACATAGTTGTTAAAAATAATTTTAATCAGCTACAAAAATGTGGTAAAAGTTTTGAATGTATCTTCCTGATATGATGTCCAGAGATAACATCTTAGAATGGCAGGTCCCTTATTGCTAGAAGCAAGGCTGGAAGGAAAGATTTTTTATCTGTTCTATAATATTGTTCTGACTGTATAGCCCACCTAGCCCTCTTCCTATTCCACCCTGCATCTGTCAGTTCATATTCCAACCAGATGTCACCAATTGACTGGATATTCACATTCCTAGCCCTTAAATCCAGAGTACAGGCCTTGTTTTTTTTGCTTGAACCCAGTCTCTGCTTTAAGTTTTACTTTACTGGCATTATTTGTAATCCATACTTCCAACGCTGTGATCAGAATCAGCTCTTTAAGTTCAGGTTTGGAAGTGGCCCACCCTCCCTTTCAAAATCTTTATCCCTGTATATTCCCAAGATAGATAAGGGTATTCCAGTGAAAGGCTGTTCGAGCTCTGTTCTTAACAAAGTCATCTTTCTCATGAGAAGACCCACATAGCCTTGACCACTGGAGACTCCCTGCACAGCAGTGCCCACATTGAATAGTCCCAAGAAGGAAGACAAGAAAGAATTAGAGGAGCCTGGGGGGGTTGGAGGACTTGTTGCCTTAGGAAACAGACCTGGCAAGGGAGCTGCAGCAATTCAGCTCTCTGACCTTTAGCTGAATTTTTCTCAGCAACTGAAATTATTAACAGTCTGACTGAGTAACTTTACATGGCATGGGAAACTGGTTTGTAAGGAGATTTTGCTTTATACAAGACAAAATGTCTCTGTATCCAAGGGATTAAAAATCCCAGTATGACTAAGACTGGAGGCTATAATTTTACATGCCTATATGAGCTCATATTAACTCTATGATGCGAGTGGGATGCAGAGGAGTGTTTCAGGTATACGGTTTGTTCCACATGGGGAGTTTAATTTTGAACTGGAACTCTGCTAACGTGTTCTTATACATACATGACCAAGCTAACCTATTAGCTGTATGAGTGGCATTATTTCTTGAGATGTCTTAATGCTCTTTAAAACAAAAATTATGAATAGTCCAAGTCCCTGTTAAGAGATAAATTCTTCAATAGACTTCTGATGAAGTTTTGACCGAGGGAAGCATGAATGTGTCATTAGATTGATATATAAGTATTGGAACAGTTAAAGGCAGAGAGATACTAAATTGAAAGAGACTAAAGGAGCCAGAAAAAATAGTTTAAAATAGATAGTTAAATCTAGCCCTAAATAATGCTTCTCTTCAGGAGAGGTAAAAGTGGTTTTCCCATTTGAGAAATGGGGCAAGTGAGATACTGAAGGACACATAACTTGTCCCCACCAATGCAGCAGGCAATAGCAAAATGCTCAGTTAGTACTCGTATTTCAGTGAAAGGGCCAAAGGACATTACAGAAAGGTGAGTGGCTCTCCTAGGCTATTATCTGTTTTGGATGACCCAAAAACTCATACTATCAGATTTTTGCAAAAAGTAAGTAAATTCCCATGGGAGAATAAAATCTCTTTCTGCTTGGGTGCATACTGTACTTAGAGTACTTAGGAGATAGGCTAACAGGGTAACACCAATTAGTAAAATACACTCAAAGATACAAGAATATTACATTAATGTCAAATACTGAACTCTGTTTCGGGATGTACACAGACATATAAGTTTTGCTGATGAACAGTTTAGAGCACAGAAGACAGCTTACATACCAGTCTGAAAAGGGATGCAAATTCAACTTGTCAAGAGCATTCAGCACCTTGTAGGATGACATAAAGCCATATCAAAGCCAGTATTAAATGATTTGTCTAAGTTCACTTAGCCATTTGCAGCAGTGTTGCAGAATGAACCTAGTTACTGTTGCTCTCTACCTCCTGCTGCAAGAAATGAACATGACTGCAAATCAAGGATAAAATGAATCACAAAATGATTCCTTCATTATTCACTTCTCTGTTTGAGAAAAGAATAGATACAGATTGGTACTGTATAAAATTCCTCCATCTATAATCACGCACTTTTTTTTATTTTCCAAGTCTATCTCACAAACGGATCTCCTGTTTCTCAGACTCACCTTGGCCCCAGAGGGTGATGCACTGCTGTTCGTGGGTCTGGCAAATGCCATTGTAGCAGTAGCCATCCACCCTGTGGCACGCGTGCCCGTCGTGCAGGTATACGTTAGCAGGGCAGTGAGGGCTGGCTCCTGTGCAAAACTCTGGCAGATCACAGGAATTACTTGACTCTCGGCAAGAAATTCCCCCTGGTTTTAACTGCAAAACAAACAGAACCCCTGAACTGTTATAATTCCAATCAATAAGAGTTATGCAGTGATATAACCCATGCAGCGCATGAATTGCTTTTTTCCGCTGGCTCTGCACCAACTGACCGCAGAGGACAGTGAAATGAATATGCAGCTCTTTAAATACTTTTACTTGACATGTGTTGCAAAGGGTTTGGCAGGAAGGAGGGCCAAACTGAACTTGCAGAGCTGCAAACATGGCTCAGGTCAGAAGGTAAATCCAGCCTTTTTGTTTGTTTTCAAATAGACACCAAAGCTATCAGCGTGCCTCCTGCAATCGTGCCTAAACAGGCAGGCATAGAAACATTTTGAGCTGCACTGCCAAGGATGCTCTGTAGCACTGACCAAAACTCAGACCAAAACCACTTTCATCCACACAGCTATAACAACACAGCAATGACCAGGGCAACCAGCTGATCACATAACATTAGATGTTATAGAATCATAGAATCACCAGGTTGGAAGAGACCCATCGGATGATTGAGTCCAACCATTCCTATCAAACACTAACCCATGTCCCTCAGCACCTCGTCCACCTGTCCCTTAAACTCCTCCAGGGAAGGTGACTCCACCACCTCCCACCAGCCCATCCGACTCTGGATTCAGCTGCCTTACAGCTTCCTGGGATGGAAGTGCATTTCCTCATGGAAATGTCACTCTGCCATGAGCATCAAGATCACCTTCAAATTATTTTTGTAAATGTTCCTTTCCTGTTTTCTCTGGATAACTACATTTTTTTCAGAGCTGAAGGCAACTAGTAGGCAATGCCAGGCTGAACATTCACTTATCCACAACAACCACAAAAGAGCGGTGTGCTCTGGGAGCAGCACAGAATTTTAACCTCATCACTGCAGCCCCTCTGGTAAAAAGCAAAAAGACATGAAGGTCGATCTCACTAAAAAGCATTCATTTGTTAGTGGTTTTGATACCTTGCTTCTACTGAGCTTTTAGGCAGGTGACATCACAGACACAACGGAAACTTGCTGAAAGCTTTATTAGCCCATATGCAAGAGATGGTCTGAGGATTCAAGAAGGTAAATGCCTGTGGCAAGTTAGCTTTTTACAGTATGTTAGGAGTTTACAAGAGCTGATATCTGCCATTAAAAATATATATGCTGTTGACAGAATTAATATTTTAAGAATCTTCCCTTAAAAAGAGGGCCCAGCATTTAATGACTTCTTGCCAGAGCACAGCATCCGTATAAGCATGAAAAAAAATCAAAGCAAACAAAAGTTCATGACAAAAGAAGAGGTTTTGTATGAGCAAATAAAGTAGCTACACACAGCACAGACACCACTAACAAAGCCTGTTGATCTGCTCCTCCAATAACTGTTGTATTTTGAGATTATTTTTTTACTTTTTTTTACATGAAATGCAAGTGTCCTAATGCTTAATGCTGCCAATTTGCTTGTTCTATATTCTTGCTTACTGCCCTGCAGTTGTGAAGACTGCAGAATCCTGCCTATCCCACATAGATAAGAAAGGTTTCCTTCAGTTTACCTGGCAGTCTTCGCAGCAAAGCCCATGTGCACACACTGCTCCCGGTTTCAAAGTACAGGTAGTTGCATTGCAGCACCGGTTTGTACATTCCTAGATGGAGGATAAATTTAGAGCAGACAACTTTCAGTCACAGTGAGTTGTAAATCAAGAGGCTGCCTATAGCCCTGCCAAGAAAAGCTAAGCATGAAATAATGAATTATACATGAAACTTGATTCAAACAGTCTTGTCTGTTCTTAGAATCAACATGCACAATAATTGTAGTAAAACCAGAGAAGCCATCGAGGAAGACTGGTTTATTCTGGCTATGGATCCAATCCCAAATATCACAAACAACTCAAGTATTCTGATACGAATCTTAATACAGTAGTATTACTACAGTATTTTATTTCCACAAAAAGCAGTGACATGATTCCCTTGCCTCCTTTGAGGATCCAGGACCTGTGTTACAGTCACTGAGCATCACCCCTACAGCTCTCTGTTTTGTGATAGCTGCTCACCAAACTTCTGTATTGCACAGAGGCTGGTGGTTGCCGTTCCATGTCATCTCTTATCAGAGTATGCCAGTAGCAGAGCTTTGAGTGATGAAATGAGTATGAATTGCATTCTCACTAACAGATACATCACACTGTTACGCTTATGGATTAGACGGTGGCATGTGTGGGTTTTTGCAAACTTTATTTTCAGTATTATGAGCTTGTAAGAAGCTTCAGAAAATAACAAATTTGTTTTTCCAAGATTATGGTCACAAGCTGCAAGTTACATCAGCTGTGCTAGAATTTCACTTGCAGAAATAGCAGCAGATAGAATTGCTCTTCAGCTGTGTTAAGTCAGTTTGACTTAACAAGGGATCACTAACAATATAGAGAACACAGGAAAAATAGGTGGGTTAGAATGATGTTCACAGCCTCTTGTTACTTTATTGGCTTTTGTAAAGCTTCCCAACTGGAAGACAGGGCTAAGACTGCACTCACAGATAAAGAGCAAAATGATTCTCAGGATTTGTTTTCTTGGATAATATCTGCCTGAATATACAAAGCTAACTGTGCTGTTCTCAAACAGCGGAACAACTTCCTGCACTTATTTTTGATCATGCCGGAAGGCAATAGGCTATGCAAATATTTCCGTGCAGCTGCTGTATTTAAGAAGTAATGTTCCTCTACACAGAAGCATATTTTATAAATGCACCTCAATAGCAATCTGAGAAGAGCAGAATGGAGGAAAGCAATGTCAGTTCAATTAAGATACTTCTGAAAGTCAGCTCCTCTACCCCATCATCTGGCTGTACACCAGCCAGCTGTGGAAAGCAATTGGCATTCCACAGGCAGGTCGGGATAAAGACATAGCCCTTTGAAAGATGTTACTGCAGCTTTTGAAATTTCCAATTGCTCACTCACTTCTTACTTATTGTAGGGAATAAGCTTGATGAACAGGTTTTGTGCCTGGGCTATTACATTGTCAGGACTGGTTTTAACATAAGCAAGCAAGCAAATAGAAAATACGAGGCTCTTAGAGGCTGCCACTGGAAACTAGTGCTGTGTTGAAGTTTATTATTATTAGTAACAACAGCAATGAAGGGAATTGGGTTTCTTGGTGTAGGTGTCCTGGAGTCATCAGTGTATCTCAAACAGACTAACCCAACAGCAATTCTGACATCACCCACGTGACGCCAGATACTTTAGACAGGATGTCTTGTTTTCACACCCTCTTTTCTAAGAACACAAGACAAGCCACATTGGGTCAGCCTATAACCCTTCTAACCTTGTGTCCCCCTGGCAGTAGCCGGCATAAAATGCTCAAGGACAAGAATGTATACATTATACCGTCCTAGTCTCCTGGATTCCCCTTGGCTCCACAGGCATTTCTATCACCTGTAACATTCAATGGAAAGGAACTCGGAAGTAATTGGAACAGTCCAGGGAGCAGATCCTTCTGCTTGTTTGAAGCCTGCCTTTTTCTGACCTAATTTGCACAGCTCTTGTCGGGGGGCAATCGCTCCCTATTCCCTCTTTCAATTTCACCCACAATTTTATCAGCTTTTGTTGCATTTTCCTTCATTTTCTTCTTTTCCAGCCAGAGCGCATCCAAAATTTTGAACTACCTTATTGCTTTTCTTTCAAACTTCTTCATTCTGCTTTATCCTTCCTGAGATCAGGAAGGGGTAGGAAAGAAATGCACATTTGGTTTCAGGTGCAGCACGCTGCAGATTTACAGAGGCCTACTGATGCTTTGTTTTGTTTTCCTATTTCTTCCCCAGTAATTTCTAACAGCCTATTTACTTTTTAAACCACTCTTGAATACTGAGATGACATTTTCATGTGACTATTTATTGCAATATGAAGTCTTGTTCCTCTATGGTCAGAGCCAGCTCAAAGTCCATCATCGTATATGTGAATGTTTGCAATATACATCAATCTGCACTGAATCCCATTTGTCATCTTAACGCCCAGTCTAGCTGTCTCAGAAGGTTCCTCTGCAGTTCTTCACAGCCAGCTTTCATCTTTACCATCCTAACTAATATCATCAGCAAATTCAAGACTATTCCTCTTCCCAAGCTGTTTATGAATATGCTGAATTGTGTAGTCCTCAGGACACATCTCATAGATATATCACAACAGATCTCCTTCCACTGCATAAAATGGATGATTTATACTTGGTTTTTACTTCTTGTCTTTTAAGCCGATTTTTTGCCTATACAATATTCTCTCATCCTACAGCTGCTCAGTCGCCTAATGAGGCTTTGGTGAAAGGCTTTGGTCTAAAGCCTTTCTGAACCCCTAGCAGGCTGCAATGACAGCATTGTCCCTTTCCATCCAATTGTTAAGTTCTTTAAAACACTGTGATAGGTTTGTAAGACAAGGCTTCCTGGCACAAAACTTGTGTGTGGTGACTCATCTCTGGCATGTCACAGCTGTTCAGGCATTAGCTCTTAATTACATTTGGAAGTAATTTGTCTCACTTCTGGTTTACCAATTTGTAGTCTTCTGATCACCCCTGCAGCACATTGTAAAATTAGCCACATTTGTCACCTTTCACTTCTCGGGCATCAAGGATTTTATTTTTTTCCCCCTTTCTTCTATCTTTCCAGGTGTAATCTGCATTAACTCTCCTTCCAGAGACACTGTAGCATGTCAGATATTTTTGGTAATAAAACAAAGTTGGGGCTTAATTGATAACATCGTCCTTGGTCAGGTCTTACACCCTTAGCCTGGCGATGGGCACAGCAGCATCCGTTATACCCAAGAAGGTGACCAGTGTCTGATGCAGATGAGACCGTAGTGTGGATAGAGGTGATCAAGCAGTCCCTCCTGCATTAGTGTTTCTAGAGTTGTCTGAAGAGTGGGAGGTGGGCAACAGTCATGACTCTCCTTCTGTCCCTTTCTGTCCTACTGCTGAGGAATGCCTATGATCACACATCTCGACATGGGGCTAATATTTTACTTAGAATAAAGGAGAAACATGCCTACCAGATGTCTACATCTATATATTCAAACTAATATTTAGTTTTGCTCTCTGATAAAATACAACTAGCATATGTTGGTGTACAGCTTTCCATGCCACAAAATGTTGCAATACTATGTCAAAACTCAGCTGGTATAAATGACTGAGTAGTGAATTATTAACTAATCTAACTGAGATTATAGCAGCAAATTCCAAAGTAATATAATTTTTGCAGTTTTCCAATATAATTAAGAAGGAAAAAAACATAGTAAGAAGAGGCAAATCAAGTCAATGTTTGCTGACGTTAAGTGGCTTTGACTTGGAAAGGTACTGCTAACATCCAAAAGGGAAAATGGGAAAGATAACTGGTTTAGAAAGACATTTGCAAGCTGCTTACACTCTATTGACTTTAAATAAGAAGATAAGCCTGCCTCCTCCAACCGGGTTACCCTGAAGAGTGAATGAAGTGTCAGGAAATCCTTATGGCTTGTGTAAATCCAATACACCATATAGACAAGACAATATCTCGCTGTTTTAATTGCCCCGATCTATTTTGTCTGAAGAACTATTTTTATCATAGGAAACAAATCCTTCATCTGATAATGTACTTAATTCAGATAATCTGAGAGAAGTTCAATACAGCCAATGAACATGGGAAGCCAAAGGGATAAGGATATCGGCTCGGATGTTATTTGACTCCCGGGTTTTACCTATCTCCTCCTGATCTAAGCAGTCCTCTGACACATTCGTTGAACCAAATGGAATGATCTTTGAAGTAGTTACAATCTTTAAGCGAGGCCGTAAAGGCTATTTCTTTTAGTAAGGTAATTGCCAAGTGGCAAAGAAATATCTTATAGTGGAGGAGGGAAAGGTCTTGTACCTAAGAACTGAAGCTGGCTGCAATGAAAAAAATACCTAGGCAATATTAATATTTATAAACTATTTATATTTATATAAATGTAAATATAGGAATGACTTCTCATATAGGGAAACAAGCCTTCAATTAATGCATGGTATCTTGAGAAATTTGAGCAATGTTAACAAATTTATTTTGAGTTTAGCTTATTAGATAGTACTTACAGGAATTTCTGTTGTTAGGAACATGGCAGTTAGTTAAGGTTAGTCTCTTGGATAAGCCATGTGAGAGTTCATTCTCTAGTGGTGAACAGAGCACGTTCTTAAGTAAAGCCCTGCCTGAATTTCAGCAACTCAAATGCAAGTCAAGCAGTAAATCCAGGCATTTCTGAGGACTTGAAAGTTTAAGCTGATAAGATATAAACAGAGAAGGGCAAGTTTTGTTTTGCAGCTAATAGGGTTAAACATGCCAAACCAATTCTTTACTGTTAAAACCCTGCAGACAGGAGGTGACCATTAATTCTCAGGTGGTGACTTACATCAGGCTCTCCGCAGTCGCATTCCTCTCCATCTTCCACATAGCCATTCCCACACTTCTGTCCACCAAAGGACTCTTTGACTTCAGGCAAGTTAAACAGACACATTCCCACTCCTTTTTCCAGGCTGTTTTCCAGGTCCTTTCTACTGCAGCTACTGAATACCATGGGAAATGGATATCTAGAAGAAAAATACATGGAGACAAAAAATTAGTGGTATTATCAGATGAAAACATTTCTCTCCTGGCATGCTGGTGAACTTAAAGCACATATGTACATGAACAAGGTGATTGTGTTCATACTTTTAACCCTTTAACATAGGATTGAGTTACAGCAATTCACTGCCAAACTGAGCCAAAACCATTTATAATATTATCTAATTATGAATAAGGGAAAATCCATCATTTTCACTTAAATTTATAGCTGCTGTTAAAGACTGGAAATGTTCATATTTGGAATTCCTTCTCTTTCTCCTGTGTACGTACTTAAGAGAGCAAATTTTGATCATGATCTTAAATGCTGGGCTTGCAAGGAGTATTCCTGAATTTGCAGGACTGAAAAATATCCTAATCCTTCCTGGAAAATGCATCCTCAAATGGCAAATTCATTTATTTTACTCTGCAGCATGGCAAACTTCCTGCTTTTTTCAGAAAAAAAAAAGAGAGAGAGAGAAAAATACCAAGTTACTTGATAAGAGCCTGCTCCTCCAATTCATCAAAGTTGAACTTGGGAACCCAAAGCAAATGTAGTTCTTATTTTAAATCAGGATGACTCTAAAGACACTACTGAAAATACCCATATTTCTAATTCACATTGCTGAGGGCAGGATTTGCTCCTGCTGCGCAGGCACATAAAGTGTTTGAGTTCTTTTGCAAAATACATGGACAATATTAGCAAAATATCTGCCACAGTATAAATACCACCAGAAAACTTGTGTTTTTTCATTGTAGGGCTTAATTCCATGACTAATGAATGTTTGCAGCTTGATTCACAGACACAAGACAAAGTGGCACCTAGATCTGGTCATCAGAGTCATGTCCTAAATTCTGCTGTGCTCTCTCTGCACCGAGATGTGCACATGGTTATATTCAAGTTGTAAAACAGCATCCCTCCTAAGACCTGGTACCTTCATCACTGCTGTGCTATGGTCCAGCAGTAATTCAACATTAGGGCAGCACAGGGAGCAAAACTGAATCACTCACAAGTCAATACGGCATAATCTTTACAGACAAGCAAGATTGTAGATGGAATTTCTACACTGCTGAAATTCAGACTTTGATTGATCTACTGTTGTTTTGACTATCCTGAAATGATAAACTTGCTTTGTGAATGACGATGCCTATAGGTATCAGAAAGGGATCATTTCTATTAAAAAAGTTGACATGTTTGCCAATTACAAATGCAATAGGGCTTCCTTTGCTGACATAAGAAGGCTAATTAGAAAGGTTATGAGTACTTTACAGAACAAAATATATTTTGGGCCAATTCAAAATTATCTCTTTTATAGATTCTTTTGCAGACAGCTCAATGGAAATGAACATCAAAATAATTCTGAAGAAGAAAATAATTTTCACGTATCACTGCAGATCTTGTCTACTTAACCTAACAGTTCTGTGATTCACTGACATATGCCTTAAGAATGTTAACAGGCATCTCGACTTAAAAAGCTGATTTCTGGAAAATATCAATGTTTAGGCAAAATAACAGAGTCTAAGATAAGTCAGGACATTTCAGAAAAGCATGAGGTGGGAGTCAGGGCCCAAGGGAACACAGGGAAGGTACTCTGAGTAATGGAACAGAAAATAAAGGCACCTGGGAAAGTTCCTACTGACCATTTTATACCAAGTAATTGGAGATGTTCTTAACAGGACAGCAAAAACTCATGCCTTACTCTTAGCTTGATTAGCTGGAAAAAAGGCCCACAAAACTTTGCTTACATGGCTATGAAGAAGTAGATGGATGTACACTACTATCAAACACCAGCAAAACCTCAAGAAATACAGACATGTCTGACTGATAAATCCTGCACAAAATGTACAAGTGATTAACTAGATGTGATCCTCCTATCAAAGTGCAAATAAATGAATTTTGCATCGTCCTGGCAAGATCCTTCACCTCAGTGACACAGACGTACTTTCATATCCACTGAGACGAACATAGGAAGACACGCATACCTTGCAGAGATTGCAATCAATTCAGGAACACAAATAATGCATTTTTTTTCCCCCTATTCCATATGTCTGAGCCACACACAGATCATGAGCTCACCAGTCAAAACCAATCAATACATAAGGGAGATTTCGTTGTATTCATGAATAGTAAGTATAATTTACATGAATGAGAGGTATTTCTGTCCATTGCTGGGAGAACAGAATCCTTACTCTCTAGCAGAGGTGAAATAATGTCATTGTTAATGAATGAGGTTTCTGTTTCCCCTCAAAGGAACTTCAAGCTGTTTCCTATTTTGAATTAAGAGATCCATTCATCTTCTGTCTCTTCCTGCTCCTGACACCGATTTCCTCATCTGACACCAGTGCAGCACATGTTATTTGATGACATTTTCTGAAAATATATTTTTTCATATCAATTAAGCCCCAAATAAAGCAATACAAAACCAGAGATGAACCCAACAAGTGGAAACAGAGAAACCGAAGGGTAACCGCATTATGCAAGAGAAGATAAAATATCAATTGATATATTTCATTGGAAACATAAGTGATCTTTAATATCATGATATTCTGACATACACCATTCTTCACTTTTTTCAACAATAAAAAATCCCATGTAAAAGCCACAGCATTTAATCATTGTGATTTTAGGCTACATTTTGGCTGTTCGTGCAATTTTTAAGCTGTTTCCTCAGAAGCATGAAATCCCTGGCAGATGGGAAGGGAATCTTTAGCTAGCAGATGTCAGTAACATTAAGTACAATGTTTAAGTGAATCTGGAAATTGTGAAAAATGACAAAGTAATAGTAATGTGAAAGAAACTCGCCCTCTGAACACACGTAGCAAGTTTCCTTGCACTGTCCTATTAAGAGGCCTCAGACCTCACCTGGAAATACTACCTTTGAGTGGGAAAAGGTAGTGGGATGTCCACAATAAAGTCAGTCCTTGATCTGTCTCCAGGATTTCAGTAACATGCTAAGCATGGACATTTGTTCTTTCTGCAGTACCCCAGACACTTTTCCTACTGGAAAGACACTCAGCTATTAGCTCATGTAGGCCATGGGAAAACCTTTTAGAGGTATAAAATTCATTAATAATTAGTATATTCCATTATCCTTCACTCAAGACATTTTCTTTTACAGATCCTTATTTTCCAGCATTTGGTAAGAGAAAGAAAACTTTAATAACACTCTAGTTCAACCTCATCACTATTCTAAGATGCTGAATAGCCCATACAATTTCTGCATTGTTTGAATCTATAGGTTTAATGCACACTGGATCATTTAGTCAAACCATTCTGGCTATGGATACCACTCTACAGAACTCAAATCATGCCCAGCACTACATCAGTCTCTTTGATGGGTTTATAGCATGGAAAATAATTTCAGAGTCTTTCTACCCCTCTTGAATCCACAGCATTCCTTGATGCCTCCTTGGTGCCTAAAAGATGTACTTAATGTCAAGCAATGAATACGCTCGTTCCCAGCAAAAAAGCTTTGACTGTTCCTGCAAATGAGAGCTTCACAGTAGTAAGAGGATGCCTGGTAATTGATTCTTTTAGAAACAGAGTCTGGTCTTGTCCCATTCATTTATATTTCAAGCACTCAAGCCATTCAAATGCCAGTTTCCTCTACGTAGTTTTGCATTTAGCCTGTATTAGAGGATCCTCTCATTAACTAAGTGAAGTGGCATCATCACTGTGTCAAGTCCTTTTAAGAATAGAGAATTCTTTGTAATAGCACCGTGCTGCCTAGCATAGGCTCTTTTGCATGAACTGTAAGTTCATCCCCATCATCTCCATTTCAGAGGCATTCCTCTTCCTAATGGGCTGAATAACAAGAGAGTACAGGCACAGAAAAAGAGTGAGTCAGTGCCCCAGAAAATTATAGTCTTAGATTAGGCAGCCAAAGAATTCAGGACAAACACAGTGGCTACTGATTTATGAAGGGTAACACAGCAGATCAACTACAGACCTAGCACTGACCCCATCCCTGAGGCTGGTGTGCATGTTTGCCATTGCTGTCTTTCCCATTACTCCACATGGAAAATCCTGGAAGGGCTCTGACTTGGGCTGCAGGAGATCCTTGCTCCAACCCAAGCCCTATCACTGCATTGCAGCAACGCCTTGGGAAAGCCATCTGAAGTGAAAATCGCTTGGTTCCTCTAAACTTCTAGATGTCTATCTACACCTTCAGGTATCTAAACATTTAGTAGCTTGACTCTACCTCCTCTGTGTGGCTCCTCCATAAACCACAACATATTTTGCCTCTTTTCAAGAAGCACCATGGAAGTGGTTACACCATCAGTGCTTCTGGCAGTCTTCCATATATTGCACACAAGGATAAACTGCAGCTTCACAATATTTTTTAAAAAAACCATTTTGATTAGTTCATAATATTTTGAAAACAAATACTGGTTATCATGATTATTGCTATCCAATCTTAGAAATTTTATTATTCAAGAACTTTAGGACTTGTATAAAGCAACTGCCTTGTTCTCTCCAAAATGCTGATTTATATACACACATTCACTATATGCATACATACATTACATATCTATTTATAGGGTTCATTTATTACGGTTCATATCATAACCTTATTATATAGCATTATGGCAATGTTTATACAGAACCTTTTACCAGAAGACCCTGAAGTCTTTAACAATTATTCACTCAATTAAAATGCACAACAGCCCCAAAGAGTGCTATTAAGTACCACCAGGCCTTCCTCCCTGAGGTAATATGATAATTGGAGATTATATTAATTTTAAAAGGGCATTTTGATTTTCCAGAGCATACTTGCAAAAACAATTGTTGACTAGTAAATTTCAAAAGGTGCAGAAAACTGTGACCTGGTTTTGTCCAGAATGCATGAAAAATCAGACCTGAGAAGCCATATCTGGAAATAGCTCAGGAATCAGCAGTGCTTTTTAAGAGCACAAAGGTGCTCAAAGACAAGAGGGACGCTCAGTCTCAGCCCTCTGAGTCAGAAATTTCACTTGCAGAGCATCTGGATTTCCAACACTTTCTGTGACACTGCCTTGTCTGAAGTGAACATCACAGTATCTCTTTGTGTCTGTCTTGATCCTAGGACCATTTGAGATTCACAAATACAAATTTGTCTCCAAAATTCTTGATTTTAGGCTGCACAGTGGCTCACTTACAACTGGAGAGGAGGAAAGTAAGTCAGATCCTTTTTTTTGGAGGAAGAAGATGTGAATTTGAGTTCTCTGCTGTTCAGATCCTACAGAATGACTTACACATATATCTATAGGTTTTCTGTTGCATATCCCAGTCTTACATAAGAACCTTACAATTGATGTTTTGTTTAACTTCTGTTGTTTTAGTTAATTTACGTATAAATTTTATTTATATATTTTACCTTGGAAAAAATGTCAGTGGCAGAGAGAGCAAGAATTGACCTTCAGAAGCTAGAAGCTCAAGTCACATGAATGTTTCTAGAACAAATGAGGTGTTGATTTCAAGGAACTATGACTATTTTCTGGCCTCCTCTAGCTCCTGAACTAATTGACATAATTCTTTCCCACTAAAAAGCATCCCTCCTGGTTTTAAACTTCTAGACATTATTAATGCTCTCCACCTCTTGAAAACAACCTTTTTATGGTCTCCTAGGAGATATCAACCTGCTAGAATAAAACTGAATAGCTATTGGATGACATTTTTTGACACTTCAGCTATTATGTACAGTATGTACGTTAATGAATTAGTAAGCATAAAGAATGTTACAAATTAGGTATTAAGCAGAAGATAAAACCCAGTTCTCTTTGATATTGAAATTGGTGTTCAAATACTACAGATTCCTTCATTTATATAGATGTGTCATTACACATTATTTCATATGCCTCATGTATTAATAGCAATTGTTTAAAGTTAGACAAGTGCCATAATATGGAAGGGCTTTTTAATCTATTATTTAAATAATGTCTTCATTTGTAAGTACTTTTGAGGGAGAAAGGCACAAATGCTATTTTAAAGTAGATCCAACAAGCACAATTAAGGGAGGCCATAGAGACAGTTACAGATTCATTCTCACCCAAAGCTTTTGCAAATGGCAAACACGTAGGACAACTGGGAAGAGGGGGTAAAATGTTGGGCTCCAAAGGATCCAGACCCTTGCAACAGCACTTGCTAGAGCTTTGTACAAGACATCAGTTAGAGAACTGAAGCGGCACAGCTTTTTCAGCAGTATTGGAACCATTTAGCTTAAAAACGTAGAGTATTTTTACATATATAAAAAGTCTTGAAATGAGAAGTTTGCTTCAAAAGGCACTAGATGTCTGACAGCTCATATTTATTTTTCTAGCCTATTTTTCACTCTCTTGTTCCTCTTTTATAGTTTTAATCCCTAGAGCATCAATAAAGTAGAGCACGGAATTGGGCCATGAAGTTATACATGACATCAAAGCTCTTGCAGTCTGAGTTCATGGTCAGTGATTTAAAAACAAGCCTAGATTTTTCCTACAGCTTTTGTCATGTTTACTACATGCTACTTTTTACACTTCCAATAAATATCTGTGAATATGTCACATTCCTGGTTAATTTAATTGATGTTTAGTGGCAACGGCTTGTTGCGCTACAATGAAATATCCAGGGTTATTGAAAAGAAAGTCTTTCCAAGTAAATGTTTAAACTTCACACACAAATGCTTTAGGTTCATTTTAATTTGGCCCTGGGGATTGTGCCGATTCCCAGAATGCATTCAAGTAATCTCACTTCAGGTGCCTCGATTGGATTGTCACAGCCTCAGCGGAGACTTGACCGTTCCCATTAAACTGAAGGTGAAAATTTAACTACCTGTAATATTCAAAAAGGCAGATTTATAATACTGAATGTGGGACTTCAGGGCAGAAAGCAGAGATGAAACAAATGGCTGCATGGTTCAGAAAAATACTTCTGCAAAGGACCAACACTTAATGGCTTTATACAGTATACATGTCATGTCTTGATATTTCTGCAGTAACAAAACTGCCAAATAAAACATTATTAGCAGTTACCATTACTTTGACAAATGTACCGTCAGAAAAGTTTTATCTTGTTGAGAGGCCTATTGTGACTTTCCTTTCTGTGTTCTAGGGGTGAAGCACTTCTGAACCAATTTATCAACCCTGACAGCATTCTGACTATACGCTGGAGTTATCTGCATTGCAAAAGCTCTATGGGAATTGAACTCAGAAACTGTTCTTCCTGTTGGAAACCAGACAGCCAAGGAAAGTAGCTATAATCAGTTTGAATTTGCCTCTGGCTCATCTTTTGCTCTGTTTCCTTTTAGACCACTACCTCATTAATAAAAATTTGCTGTATTGCTGAGAGTTCAGGTTTCACAATCTACTGCTTAGTATTTGAGGTTAATCCAATGCTGACTACAGCAAAAGTGAAAAAGCAACCAATAGTAGAGGGAGGGATGAAAAGGCCAGGTCAGGTCTGGTCCCATGCTAAAGAAAAGCAGGGCAGCAGTCACACCATGCCTGCCAGCAGCTGCCAGCAATGAAGAAAACTGTAGATAAGAAGCACAACCAGAACCCCTGTGTTTAAATTTGCAGCATGAAACACAACATCCTCAGCACATGACAAGCAAATAAAGACAAACGGTCCATCCTGTTGCTCAAAATACCTTGCTGAAGATCAGCTTCCTACTGATTTCTGGCTATATAAATGACACAGTCTGACCTGGCTTGAAATGCTACGGCAGCGCTACATCCTGATAACGCTGCATTAGTTCCCAACGTGATTTGGCAGTCAGCTTTTGGTTTAGGCAGTTATATTCTGATTGAGTGGTAACTCGGTAACCACTTTATAGAGAGAATGTTCAAGTGAAGAACAAAATCCTTTTTCAAAAGCCAAAGTGGGCTAAACAAAAGGGAATATAAAACTCAGATTATAATAGAGAAAAATCAACCCATGGTATTTATTTATGGACTTTTCCCCCTTTCACCAGTACAAAATCGTGTCCTGCCGACATTTATATTAAATACAACTCTTGAGGTACTACACCTTAAAGAGTGAAAGAAACATACAGTTCTCCTTCCAGCCAATGCTGTGATCAGTGTGACGAGCTTGATTTAAAGACAGAATCACAGAACCACCCCAAGGTCATTGAGTCCAACCATTCCTATCAAACACTAAACCATGCCCCTCAGCACCTTATCCACCCGTGCCTTAAACATCTTCAGGGAAGGTGACTCAACCACCTCCCTGGGCAGCCTCTGCCAGTGCCCAATGACCCTTTCTGTGAAAAATTTTTTTCTGATGTCCAGCTTGAACCTCCCCTGGCGGAGCTTGAGGCCATTCCCTCTTGACCTGTCCCCTGTCACTTGGGAGAAGAGGCCATCACCCTCCTCTCCACAACCTCCTTTCAGGTAGTTGTAGAGAGCAATGAGGTCCCCCCTCAGCCTCCTCTTCTCCAGGCTAAACAACCCCAGCTCTCTCAGCCGCTCCTCATAAGACCTGCTCTCCAGCCCCTTCACCAGCTTTGTTGCTCTTCCCTGGACTCGCTCCAGAGCCTCAACATCCTTCTTGTGGTGAGGGGCCCAGAACTGAACACAGGATTCGAGGAGTGGTCTCACCAGTGCCGAGTACAGAGGGAGACCTGCCATACTGTGGACACATGGCCTCAGCAGATGGATTTGGGGAAGGATGAGCCTGTACCTCAGGTGAGCAGGTCAAATGACAGTGAATTAAGGGAAGAAGACTCCGAGGAGGGCTAAACCCCACAAGGAAGAACTCAGACTGAGGAGATGAAATTTGGGAAGCAGCCCTCTGAACAAAGCACATGAAGAAGCTGCCCGCTGGAAAGAGCAGTAGCAGAAGCCTTAAGAGGACAAGGATTATGGAAATGTAAGTGAAAAAGATGTGGATGCTAGAGAAAAACATCTGAGTCCTGCAAAAAGCTGGAAAGAAGCTATAACTGGAGGACAGGTTCATACCAATTTCACTTAACCTCTCTAGTACATGATCTCTTAATAAATCAGGACTTCAATACAGGAGTACCTGACTTGCAAGAAGCATGGCTCAATTTTATTTTCTTTTAGGAGATCCAAAGGAAAGATATGTGAGACATAACAGTGCAAGAAATCAGACTGCACTCCCCCAGCATTTCCACCTTCCCCTTTTCTTCTACTACATAAGGACCGAGAAGCTTATATGTCATGTAAATCACCTCAGATAAATGGATGTGGAATTCTTTAAATAAAAAAACCCCACATAAATAAATAAATAAAAATAATATATAAATAAAATATAGATAGATAAGTATAAAATAGCAATTAATCACTTTTCCTAGCTTCCCTTTTCTTTTTCACAGAACTTGAAGAAAGAAAATAAACTAATTAGTAGCAACATTGTATAAAATCATTATTTCAAGCCATGAGAAAAGAATGGATCCAGCCATGATCTGAGACATAGGGATCCTTAAACAAGAAAATTAAAACTTTCACTCACAGGAATGAAAGGCTTCTGAAAAATCTAAAGGAATCTATAGGCATCCTGATGAAATCTTGGTCTTATTGAAGTCCATTGGAGCTCTCCTACCAACTTTGAGGGAGCCTGGATTTCACATCCAATGCTGGTTGGCTTCCAGGAGAACATCAGTAACAAAGATGAATGCAATTTCCATGCTATATTAGAAGCAGCCAGAAAGGCTCCCTATGACACAAAAGTTATTTCACCTTTTTATTTTCAGTGACTTTACACTAAAATAAGTGGTTTCTTATCTTCCTCTCACCACTGGGGCTGCACCATTCAGTTTTAAAAAGCTGAAATGGAGCCTACCTGCATTTCTGCCACAAGAATACCACAGTAAATGCTTCTGGGACTTTGTAATAGGCTTTGACGTTAGGAAAGAAAAAGAATGACTTTGCAGGAAGCAATTGTTGGGTTAAAATAGACATCTTCCCTCTCTGAATTTTAAACATTTTGCACATCTATCCCAGGCACAAAAGATGCTGTGATTCCCATGACAACTGTGGCAAATGCAGCTGTAGGCATCATTTAATTACAGTGATTCAGCCTTCCAAGTCAACATCAATTCCTTGAACTGCTTCAGGGCATACAACACATGTTCAAAAGGGAGCATTCATGTGACCTTAAGAATATGCCCGTTAGAGTATGTTTCCATTTATACTCTGGGAATTTGGAATTCATTAACGCCAATTAAAACTGGACATTGTGTGCTTAATTCTCCATGCACTGCAGTACAGATTTATCCCAGCAGGTTGAAAAGTTTTTTTGATGAATCAGAAAGCTAAGAGAAGGGGAAATGTTCTTATCTGCCTTATTCTCCTGGGCTGTGGCAATAGCACCACTGCAAGAGAAAAATGACCCTTACAGAGCTATATTTTCTATGGATATTACACTGACAAGACAAAATGCAGATGAGCTCTTATATACCAGCATGCAAGCCAGTAACACTGTACCCATTCTGGATACATTGCATGGTAGAAAACCCCACTTGTCCTTAAATATCTGCTATAAATTATCACACCAGAAGTAAAATGTGTTTTCATTTGAGAAGTAACCTCTCTCCTTGTCATTTTCGCTTACAGAAAATGCATGCTGTAAATCTGTAGTTCTCCTCTAGAATACACCAGAAAACTGAAATATTCTCGCTTCTAACAGCACAGCTACTGAAATGTGAAAGAATAAACTAAAATAAATAAAGAGATTTTTTTTTTGAAGACCTGCCCCACAGCTCACTGTGCAAATTGTTGACAGTGACCCATTCCTGTAAAGGACTGGGAAACATGCAATGTATTTCAACCAACATCATTAATTCTTCAATGCAGATCTCATTTATTTCAACTACTATATATATCTGTAATGCATGGAAATTATTAACAAAAAGGGATGCCAAATGCACTGCAGGCATAGGGCTACTTGGAGTTAAGTGAAGGACTGACATAGATCTATTCTGTAATCTTGTGGCTGTTTCCTACTGAAGGAAGGACCAGAATGCAATGTGCTAAATTAATAGGTCATAGGGATATGTTGCTTAAGTTTTTTGTAAAGCAGTCTTTGCGCTGCTGGCAAAACAGACCTAACTCTGTCACAAGCAATTTATTACATCAGTATATCAACTTTATTAAAAAAAAGAAAAAGTCAACGAAGAAGTTGTGTCTTTGTGCAGGACTCAGCTCAAACTGGTTTGGAAACATAAACAGCTTCAGAGTTTAATTAGAAACTGTTTACATCTTGAAGATAATTTCATTTTCTTCAAATTGTAACAGAGGTAATTCCAGATAGTTCTGCTGACTCCACAGTTTAATGTCTCTAAGCTGCCAGACCAAAAAAAGCAAAATGAGGTCTGCACAGCTGAAAACAAGCTGAGAGGGGTCAGGAAATACTGTGCTAACTAATAATAGTTTGATTATCTAATGTTTAACAGCTCTGCAGCCACAAGATGCTGTGAGATGTCTAGAAAGAACAAAAGAGTAATCAGCAAATTAGAGAGTCCTTTTCCACACTGTTTCTGATTTCTGTCCTATTTCTAGCATTATATGTTCCCTTCTTTTAGTTAAGGTTTTTTTTGTTGTTTGGATGGTTTGGGGTTTTTTTGAGGGTGGGGGTGGTTGGTTGTTTTTTTTTTTAACCTTGTGAAGTGTTGGAATAAGTGTTTTTCACTTCAAGTTGATTTGGTTCCAAAGCCAAGATGCTGTTTTCGTGGCATACTTCTGAAGCTAGCATGCTGGAAGAAATCTCTTGAGGATGTATGTTTTCACAGCCCAGTTCTGTAGATTCCAGTTCAGAGTCTGAATAATTAAAATCAAGGAGACCCCATATCCTTCTTCATTGAGTTAACTTTTCAAAAAGATGAACTCTGATTGAAACTAATATTTAATACAGAAAATGATACACATGATTAGTACTTTCCTAACTTGTCCTTAAAAGATTCTAACTATGCCTGATTTATTTAACTATATGTTTGTAATGGAGTTAAATATACTTTTGTACAGTACTTAAAAAAAAACAACAAATGAAAGCAGATAAGAAAATAATAAGTCTCCCCACAAAAGCCTTTGAGAGCCAACTCTACTGAGCAAAACGGTTCTCCAGGAGACATCAGCCACTCATCTATCATGCAAATATGTATTTAAGCATTATAAAATCAGCATTACTGTTACTAGTCTCTTTTTGATGTGCAGTCCTAATTCTCATTAATGCTAATGGCTGATACACAAGGGAAGAACAGACCTTCAGCACCATCAAAGGACATCAGTTGTGTAACGCTTTAATGACAGGGTGCTGTTCCCCTGGACCTGCCCTTCCTGGTTAAAGCAGATGAAGAAGCTGCTGAGCATCTCTTCACCTTGACCCAAATCCTGCTCCTCACCATTACCCCAACTACATTGAGACAACTTTCCACCTGAGCTGCCGGACAGATCACTAAATAAACCTCATTTGTACATATTCCTCTGCCCTCACAAGCCTTGCTTTTAACCTGGATGATCTTCATCATCTGGATTATCAAATAGCCCCACAAAATGCTCTTTCAAGTCATCAGAGGCGGAAGGAAATAGCAGTACAGGAGTAAGCCAGGTTGGGGTTTAGATCCATAAGACATTTTCTCTGCCCAAATCTATATTTCATGGTGTTTGCTGTGGGTGTAATGTGATAACCAGAAATATCTGATGGCTTTTGGATAGAGACCTTGTATACAGGTTCTGTAACTCACATGTCCATGACCTACTGTTTAATTTCACTGGAACAGAGAGAACAAATACCTAATCCCAATTGTGACACCTCAGTGGCTCTGGGGAGCATTTCCAGAAGCTCTTTTAGGCTGTAATAGTTTGGGGAAGAAGGACTATATTGACTGCTGGACTCCTGAAATACTAGTTACATGCAAGTGCTCAAACTTCTACTAGCCCTACCTGTACACTGAGTGTGAACACCGGAGAACTTAAAAGTCTGAGCACTGCAGAATGAATCAGAGCATTTAAACTAAGAAAACCAGGAAACAAACCAAAATAAGACCTTCAATTACATGAAACAAGCAGGAATTGGGGATAGAGGGAAGAGGAGAAAGCAAAGAAATAGCTGTTTTAGATGTCTCTGATAATATACTTGCTACCATATAGGGCTGTCAATAGAGGTTAGCCAGTACAACTGATTTTATTTTTCCAGCAGAAATGAATGCTATAAATGACACAAACTAAAGTGTAATGCACCTCCCCTTAGCCACTGCAGTTAATGCATGAAAGGAAAGCATCAAACATAACTGTTTCTCATTTGTAGGAAAGCTGCCTCTCCCAGATGATATAGCACTACCTTTCAAAACTGTTGGGCATTGGATTGTAACATGCAACAAAAACCAAATGTTTCCTAAACTAACCCTTTGGCTGCCTGGGCCACTCGTATAATGAACCCATGGACCAATTCATCACCAGTGGGGCAAACAGGAATGTCCACATTTATGACCACTGCTGTGCAACTTATAGTCTTGTTTGGTATCACTTTTTAGCCTCTTATAGACATCTGGCACTACTACTCAGGAAAAAATGCTATGTTTCAAGTTAAAGATTTTATTTAGCTTTAATAGTAACAAATGTTCTCGGTGGTCCATGCAGAATGCATAACTGTTCTTAGAAGGAATTAAAATATCATAAGTAGCAATGCTCTTTTTCAGTAATGTCTCAAAGAAGGTCTCCTGATGGTCTTTCCCATCTTTAGTATTTCTCTGTTTCTCCTCAGCTGTACGTAGATCAAGTTAATTAATTTACTTTGGTATTGTCACTCAGCTGATTCTTAACAGATCATGTTTTACTCTTGCTCTCATTCACAAACGTGCAGCTTCCCATTGGCTATCTATTTAACCATAAAGGTTTCAATATTAGTTAAAAAAATACTGATAACAGTGGGTGTTTTCTGGAATTGTTAAAAAAAAAAAAAGTCTTCTCCAAATTTCAGCAGCAAATGAACCACTATTTTTCTGCACACTTTGTACAATTTCTTCTATGTACTTTCTGTGTTCCTAATTGTTCTCCTCCCCCAAATTCTGCCTCCAAATACTCACTAATTAAAGTGAAATTGTGTGCTGAAAGGCAATTACTCACAATTAGCTGTTATTTTCTGCTGAGAGGCATAGTTCCATAAAAATCCTCTAAAATGCTGATCAATAGCTGAGAGGTTCCAGAATTGATCTCAGTTTCATTTCTCCTTTTTCTTCACTTATGATCACTACACAAAACCTAGTCCCCTGGCTGGAGCAGAGCCCCAGGCTACCCTGCAGCACAGGCAAAACAGGCATTTCCAGCAGCATGAAGTCACAGTGTTGCAGTCCCAGCTGCACTTCCCTGTAACATATGCAGTCATATTTATCGGGGTGAATTGAATTTAAAACTTAACTGAACCAGAAAGGTACTATGACTTTAAATTCTATCTGTAAAAATAGAAATGGTAACATTGGATCCAAGATAAGAGCAGGAAAAAAAAAAAGGCAGGCATAGAGGGATTAAATTCATTCTTTGACTTTTCCCAAGAACATCACTCTGAAAGGGACATAACAAAGAGGAGCTGTTGCGCAGAGAAATTATCATAGAGAAGCGGCTTCCCTATTTACTGCATGGCACCAAATATCTTTCTGTCCTTATCACTGTGCCCTGCAACAAAGCAACTCTTAGAACAGAGAAAAAAAACCCAAGTCTACTAGGGGCCTAGATTAAAATAAAAGTTTCTGAAGACATATCTTTTCATTCAAAAGTCTGTCGAACAAATAGCAATTGCCACACCCTCTCTCACACAACAGGTTTTTCACTTCTTAAATATACCACGTGTTTCATGTCTTGAAACAATAGCACATACAGTATTTTTCTTCTCCTAAGGATTTATGATTTTCAATTATTTTGCATTTATTTATCTCTTCTTCATCACGGTCTTTGAAGAGAAGCAATTTACAACCAAGGCAGAAATAAGAGTCAAAGTAGACCTAGCTGAGCTGCTGCCAGGCTGTGTCTGGTGTGCAATAGGATTTAGAAGACTAGGCACAAAGTGATGGTGCTTGATTCTGGAGTTTAAGGGTACCTGAAGGCATGCCCTTGTGTGTGTCAAAGCCCCCCATGATTTATAGCTGTAATGACAGCTTTCAGCCTGTGGTTAAAGCATGCACCCTTCCAGGTCAGTATGAGGCATTTCACCTCATAATACAAGGATAGCAAAAGAAATGGGGTGTGGACCTGGAGAAAAACTTCTATCACTGCCATAGCCAGATACAAAGGAGACTGGAGGAGAGACGTCAATGCAGCCCTTTTTCCATCATCCTCTTTTCTATCGGCATGGTGAAACCCTGCTTCTGTCTATGGAGGTGCAAAGAGAGAAGAAACAAATATCTCTATCCTAGGAGCCTGTCTGGCATTTCAATTAGCTGTGGCTGGGATGATTCAGCAACAACAAATGATCCTGGTAAAAGAAACAGCTCTGCAAGACAACAAGGAAGAAGCTTTCATAATAGCAAGTCATGGGACTCTGCAAAGCATTGGAGACTACAGTAGGATCAGCATCTGAAGGAGCTTGGTAAAACCTGGTCTTTTATGAACACTGAAACTGAGGGGGTGTGTAGGTGTGACAGGGAATGGAACAGCGTCAAGAAGTACTTTCTGTAAGAAGAAAGGAAGAACATGTTTATGGTACACCCAGCTTCCCTGATGACAAGTTGGTTGTCCAAGCAGAAGACCACACTTTTGGCAAGAACAGAGACATGTGGGTGAGAAGGAGTATAAACCCTTGGACTCACAGGAGGGGAGAAGGTTAACTGTGAAAGTTTTGCTCCCCTTAAGTCTGGCAAGAAAGTTCAAGCATATATGAATTCTTATGCTTTCAACTGCTTTGGGGGAGCTCATACAATCTCAACCACCCTGGAAATATCTGTGCTCAACTTGTATAAAGGAGCACATGCATTTCCAAATTTATTAAATAAACAAGCACTCCTAGCTGGCATAATTTTGCTCTGCAGCTTCTGCTAAATTCTGCTTTCAGTTGCAGTGGTATAAATCTACACTGATGCGTTGGGTTTCATCAGAACTCCTCAGTATTTATCTAGCTGTCAGGAAGAGTATTTTCATTCCCAAGAGTGGAAACTTTAGTGTGATACTTGGAAAAGAAAGGGAATACAGAAATGGCCATGCTGACTCAGCTAAGTCCCTTAGTTTTTAGATACTGCGTACTCAGTAAAAAGATTTACAAATCTCCTTTAGAGTCCTTATATCCCTCCTTTTCACACGGAAAAATCTATGGTTAAAAGAACTGAAGGAATATCATTAAAACATATGCATTAAAAAAGGGAACAATTTGTTAGTATTAAATATTTCCTTGTTGACACTATTTTTATAGCAAAACCACAGATTTCTACAGTGGTATTGATATAGTTCCCATAGCAGATATATGAATCTCTAAAAGACCTGGAGTGCCACAAACTTTTGGTTTTATATAGAATCACAGAATCATTTAGGTTGGAAATGACTTTTAAAATCATTGAGCTAACCATTAACTATACTCTGATCCCATGTTATACCAAATATATTTTGCAAAAGCAGTGGGTCTTTAAGCCATTTGCAGCTCACACACAAATAATACACATCTTACTGATATCTTTTAAGAGTAAAAGCTATAGGAAGCACATTAAAAGATAGATCCAACAGAATTTAAATTCCACACTGATCCCTGGAGATTTTTTTCCACCAAGAAGTAATTTCTAATACTTCTTCAAAGACAGAAACATAAGAACTGAAAGAAACAGCAGTAATTAATTAAATCACTTTTAGTTAAAAAGCTTTATAACATTCCCTTTTGCTGCACAACCACACGAATGACTCCTCAGTTAAGTTTACAGAGGCATTCCTGTTATAACCTAGATATATCCTATTCTTTTTAGATATCAGATAAGGGTTCTCAGGGGCTTGTACTTTTTACACTAGCTTCAGCCCAAAGACATTTTTTTCCTTGCATTTATTAAATTTCCTTTAAATCATCAGAAATTAGAAAACCACAGAGTGAGTGCCAATGAGTATACTGAGAGAGCAGGCTCTCACTCAAAATGTATGTGGCTTTTCTAGGATGCTCCTTGGTTTGATGTTTTTGCTGTTCTAAGAATATATTTCAGGTAGGAAATATTCATTTAGCCTTCCCCTAACAGACACATACTTTCAGAGCTGAAAACTCTTTGGTGTTCCTTGAATAAAGTTAGTCAGAGGAATATGACTGTTGACCAGATGATGAGGGAATATTAAATGTTAATTTTAAATTGGTAAAATGTAGTTTGGCTTAAGGCCTGGAATAATTATTACAGATTGACAGCACAGTTTGAAGGTAAAGCCTAAGGCTATAAACTTGATGTTAAAATTTTCATTTATAAATCAATAATCACTGCAAATAAAACAGCCTACTCAGTTCTGCGAATGCCACGACACTTCCTCAGGCGCAAGTTGTATGTAAAGTTTGGTAAAAATTGCAAGAGAGCATTTAAAAGTTGAAGTGTCCCTGATGGTCCCTTCCCCAAAGTGCCAAACTTGTGGGGCGCTGAAGTTGGGCTGAAGGAAGCGCAGCTTTTAAACTGTAAGGTACTACAGAAAGCCCAGGATAAAGTGAGCTGTGCTGCTTGTACTCATATCTGAGGAATACACGGTGTTGGTATAACCTTGATCTGTCCATGCTCTCAGCCAACCCAGAGCCAAGTGTCTGGAGCAGCACATCCAGCACAGGGGGTAGCTTCAGATACACCCAGGGGAGGCTGGTACAGAAGGCAGAATCAGGGAAGCACTATGTAATCTCAGGTTAGAGACACCTTCCCAGAATGAGTTCAGAAAGTGTCTAGAAATTTCTGTCCTGAGAGAATTTCCTGCATATATTTCCAAAAGTGGAATAACTGAACGGTCAACCAGTAATTCAGCTAGGATAACTAAAGCTTGCATGCAACTTTCAGGAGCACCAAAGCCCAGAACTCAGACCTGTGTGCCCACTGCCTGCCAGCTATAGCATCACCTCACCTCAGAGCCCTGTTTCCAATTTCAGTTTGTTTTCACAGTGCGTATAAGAGCCCTGATGTGCTGCAGAATGCAGTTCCATACAAATATTTACTACCTATTGTTTTAGAAAAGCTAAGCTATTTTTCTTTCCCAAACTGTAGAAATCACTCTTGTTCTCCTCTATACACTCAAGTCTCTTTTGTTTGTCTCTTAACTTGCTGTGCTTGGCCTCTCACCAGAATCCTTTTCTCTGCCTTGAAGGACGGTGACAGCACGTCTTTGAAGAAATGCCAAGGCTGCTGTTAGGCTGACCAGCAGGGAGCAATCCTGCCCAACACTCCCTAGCCTCTCCCAGATTGCTCTCCTTTCCCAGAAACATGCGGCTTCAGAGAAAGCAGAGGCTGAGCTGATCACAATTCCCAGAAGAGACTTTTAAGAAGCAGATGAAATTTAAGCAAACACAGAGAATGCTGGAGCTGGGAAAGACATCAGAAGATCATCTAGATCATCCCCCTGTCCCAAGGCAAATCCAGCTGTACCTACGAGACACTGCTGACAGATATTTGTCTGGCTGGTTTTTACCAGCTTCCAGTCACAGCCACTAAGATTTCTGCAGGCAGTCCAGTCCACCACATCACTTACCATCAGAAAGCTTTGGTAAATCTACTCTCTTACTCCAATTTAATCCTGTCAGTCCTTGTCTGAATATGGAGAACTCATTTATTGCATTATTTAGTTTCTAACAGTACTTTATAATACAGGGAAGCAAGCTCTAACTAGTTATCCTGGTCATGATGTCTATACTTTTTGTGTCTACAAAAACACTGGTCTTCTTTGTTGACATAGTGCCTTTATCATCAGCACCATCCAGCACTGACTCAGAGAGATGACCATGGGTTCACTGGCTGTATTTCCCATATATCTTTACTTGGAAGATCTCACTGACCAGTCCTAACCCCACTGACCTTACAGATTTAATTTGCTTACATGCTTGCTGCATACTTATAACAAGGGGTGAAATGCAAAACTGTGCAAAACTATAAACCTTCTCTGCACAAGACAAAGGCTTTACAGAAAGTCTCACAACATGCATTCTGCATTGCTTTATTTATTACACATTCATCTTAGTCTTGGCCTTGGGACGCTGCTCATTTTCTATTATGACTATGATATTAGGTTGGTAGGATGAGAGGTGAAATTTTGATTCAACACTTGCAATTCAGTTTGTTTTGTTTTGTTTTGTTTTTTAAATTAACCAGTTGCTTATGGCAATTTTGTCTTTCACACTTGTAACAGGGAAATAGAATGATACAATGGTACATGTTGTGCTCTGATAACAAGTTTAATTGTTTCAGCTTGAGGGGGATAACTGTGAGAAGATTTGACAGGTGTTGAAAAGGTTTGTCATTTTTTCTCCTTGAACACTCTTGAGACAAAAAACCAAAACAAAACTACAAGTTTCCCACTTTAACTGTAAGTTACCAGTGCTTACCCCATCCTTGCACTTACCCAGTAGAGGGATTCATGATGCAACCTCCCTTATCAGTAGATGCTTTGCAGTTACAGCCCCTCTCCAATGTATCATGATTCATTCCAAAATTGTGGCCCAGTTCGTGAGCCAGGGTGACTGCTGCACCTAGAGGGTTTTCTGAGTGATCCTTAAAAAAAGCAACAGAATTAGTCAGATCAACATTTAAAACTGACTGAAAATACAAATTGCCCATCTAAGGCCCTATTGCCTATTATTTAAAATGTTTTATAAACCTACCCTAACTGTTGTTAAAGGAACACAATTTTAAATTCATCCCCATATACCAAATGCAGACTGGAAATTTCAGGGCAGTCTATCTGTTCCAGCCATGCAGTTTCCCCAGCACTTTAGATACTTGAGTCCATTTGGCAGCTTTGAACATCTGAACATGTCTTTATCTAGGGCTTAAAATTCCCCTGCTCAGTAAATGCCCCAGACGCTGAAGACACAGCAGTGGCAGAAAACAGTCACTCAGACACAGGGTGTTGGAAGCATAATCATTTATGGATGAGGGTGCGATGAGGGAAAAGTATGAATCATAGAATGGTTTGGGTTGGAAGGGACTTTAAAGTTCATCCAGTTCCAACTCCCTTGCCACAGGCAGGGACACCCCTCATGAGACAGGTTGCTCAAAGCCCCGTCCACCCTGAACACTTCCAGGGACGGGGGCATCCACAGCTCTTCTGGGCAGCCCGTTCCAGTGCCTCACCACCCGCAAGGTGAAGAATTTCTTCCTTACATCTGATCTAAACCTCCTTCAGTTTAAAGCCATTACCCCTTGTCCTGTCACTACGTGCCCTTGTAAAAAATCCGTCTCCAGCTTTCCTTTAGGCTGGAAAACTGTTCCCCAGAGTCCTCACTTCTTCAGGATGAACAACTCCAACTCTCTCTCGGCCTGCCTTCATAGGAAAGGTGCTCTTCATCGAAGAGACTATGGGTGGGGTCTCATGAGAGCAGCGTAGAGGGGGAGAATTGCCTCCCTTGACCTGTCGGTCACACATCTTGTGATGCAGCCCAGAATACGGTTGGCTTTCTGGGCTGCAAGTGCATATTGTCTCCTCATATCATGAAGATCCTTCATGTCAGGAGGTAAATTAGAAATAGAATCATAGAATCACAGAATAGTGTGGGTTGGAAAGGACCTTAAATACCATCTAGTTCCAACCCCACTGCAATGGGCACAGACACATCCCTGCAGCAAAAGATTTCTCTTGGTCTATTTAATATTCTTCAGGCTGTTTCTTTAATATCAGGAAGTCCAAGATTTCACAAGCCTTGTAAGAATAAACAAGTACCTTTGAAAATCTCCTTTTTAAAATGAAAGGAAAAGGCAAGTCAAAATATTCGTTGGCCTCTTGTTAAAATCTATGAATATTCTAAATGTTGCAAGTGTCCAAATCGAAATATTAATGTTAATCCTTGTTGAAATGCTGATTTTGGGGCAATAATCTCTAGGAAATTCACTGTATGATCTGATTAGAAGCTACTGATCACACTGATGCGTAGGCTTACCCACATGTTAGAGACCATTTCTCATCATTCATTTTCCTTGAGGGAAAAAAATTTTAGTGTATTCATATGAAAGCTTTTCCTAAAGCCATAAACATGTAATATAAATGCATGATCCACTATTTATCAGAAAATAATTGGAATCACCATGTACAGCTGTCTGCTCTAAAAGCATATATATATTCAGTTTAAGTAATTCCTTTAGTATCTTCTAAGCCAATCTTCTCACGTCAAAAGAGGTGAAAGGTAAAACTGTATAAAATATTATCTATATATTAAGAAAACTGCTAATACATTATTTGGAGCAGATTTAAGAGTTTCTTCTTTGATATGCCTGTGCAAATATTTTCAAACAGAAAGCAAAATAAAAAAGAGAACACAGTAATTTTGAAAACAAGAAGCTATTCCTTCTGCAACTGGAATAAACTCAGAAGAATTAAAAATCTTGTGACTAACTTAACAGTCAGTTTGTGTGCAGTTATGTTACAAGATGCTTATTTGCTGAAAGAAGCTGTACAATCTGTCCTGGTAAAAGAAGCAACAAAGTAAGCCTATGCAGCAAAATAATCTGCAAGAAGAAGAAAATCTGTACCCCTGCACAATGGCTGCATATGGAGATACCTTACCTAGATACCAGTCACATACAGGATGATTTATATTTGTGCTCATAGTAAGTTTATGAAACAGAGAATTCAATGTAATCGAGCCTAATGTCATGAAAAGTGGAAAACAAGTGGAAAACAATCTAAGACCTAAGATTAAGAAAATAATGAAATAATTCCATATAGCTGACCAGCAACACATTGGTATGATGTCTTGAAATTAGGGCCACATGGACCAGACAGAAACTCTGCTAAGCTTTGAGCTACATAGGCAGACAACAACTGAACTCAGTTTTTCTTTATTTTGCTAGTATCTCTTCTTCCTACTGAACAGAGCTTACATTTATCTGAACTCCTCTAAAGTGGTAATTAAAAATAAAAACGAGAATTCACACAGTCCACTCCAGAACTAGAGCAATAAATGGTCTGAAATGTAATTTGGGTCTTGAATAGGCAAACAAATATTGCAGCTCATGCAGTTTTCATTACTTGCTCAGATCCACTTGGAATGCAATTTTATTAGTTTCTAGAGAAGGTTTTTAAAACAAGGAATGTGATGTCTCGGCAAAAGAGGTTACTTGAAGACAGCATAAATTAAGATTATCAAAACAAACAATGACATGTCCTATTTGATACTGAGACCATTTAAGTATCACAAGGAGTTAAGAAATGAATAGCAATGTGACTTTGATTTATTCCATTGGGGTCTTTTAAAGTTAACTTGAGCAGTAAAAGTAATTACCAAACTGTTTCACAATCACTGAATAAGCAACTGTCTACTGTTAAGACATTGTAAACTTGCACAAAACACACAGCTGCTTTCAGCTGAACTCTGCTTCATTTCACTGAGTTTCAGAACATATTATAATATAAAATACTGTCACATTCAGCTAGAAAATGCCCCAGTCCTGGTACTTCCCATGCAGTTTCATGCAGTTGTAGGAATAAGTTTCTTAAAACACACTTTTACTTCATTTAAGCAATTCACTGAAATGAAAGTAAGTGCATCAGTTCCACACTTGTCTTTTAGCTTAACTTCCAACTCAAGTCCATAGAAATTTGATGAGTAAGTATATTACATTATGGCAACACTGCAGTATTTTACTTTTCAAACTGTGAACTTAGTGGGCAATCTTTTGAAACAGAGTGAAGACTGAATCATGCATCAATGATTTGCTTTAATGTCAACTCTTGTTTGGTATTCTACAACACACCAAACCATCAGAGTAAAGTAAAATTATAATGATCGTGATACATCAAACCTTCCCAAACTCAGATGCCTTCTCTCTGCACTCTGAGTTTCTCTTAAAGTTAGTAGAAGACGAGATATCACCTACCACTGAAAGAATTCAGCCCCACATAAAAGCAGAGAGGGGCAGGCTCTCTGGGAGGCATAAGGGAGGACTTTAGATAATATGGTAAATCTAAGTAACTGCAAAAACAGTCAGGAAAATCAGATCACACAAGGATGACTTCAGTATTTGTATTCAAATGTTATTTGTCATATAATCTATCCCTTGTCCCTTCTGTCAGTTCAGTTTTGAGAATGTGGGAGCTTTTTGATATTGGGTGTTTGGGATGGGTAAGAGATTGGCTGAATTATAAGGATGGCCAAATGTTCAGCTGCCCAGTGTTGAGATGTTTGAGCAATGTAGCCTCCCAAGTTAACAGCTATTCACTCTTTCACTTGCACATCTTCCAAATTTAGAGCCTTCTTCTTGTGTATGTACAGGTATATATGAAAACTTTTTTGTATAGACTTGAATCAGCCTTTATTGACTCAAGGGGAAGGTTGGGCAGCTGCCCCATTTGGGTTTTGTGGGTGAGTGCTTGCTTGTTTTGGATTTGGCTCCTTTTTGAGGAAGACATTTCTAGTCATGCTGTGCGAGCCTCAAGTTAATTTGCACCTCAAAACTTTCAATTTACTGAGGTGGAAGTCTCTGGGAAACATCACACTCCCCTGCACAACTGAAGCTGCAGGCTGACCCACAATTCATACACAGTCACTGGGTTTCTCTTGGACACATATATCAATCTCTCCTCTATCAGAGCCCAGAGAGCACTTAAAGAAATGCTGATTCTTGTTTTCTTGTTATTGGAATGAAATATTTTCTGTTATTTCTGTTTAAAATGACGTTTTCCAGAGCGAAGACGACCGACTTTGCTGTAAAATACACTATAGCATAATTTAAAGCTTATGCTAAAAATTAAAAGGATGAAAAAGCCATCATTAATGGCACCTCTGACTTCAGATAAAGCCAAAGCAGTGACTACTGGCCTGAGGATGAAGTGGATAAAATGGGGCTCTCTGCCCCATATCTGCCTTTGCCAAGATTTGGAAGTACACTGGGAGATTCATACAGCTTTTTCTTCCTCTTTTCCTCCTTTTCCTTTTGTATCTATCTCCCAAGAAGACAGTAAAAAGCTGTAACAAACACCAGTAAGAGACTCAGCTTCTAAAGCTACCTTTGTGTTTTCTACAATTTTGACATGACTTTCTCCAAATTACGTGATTTGATTATTGTTTCCAACTCCCCTACATCTCAGCTTCCCTGCACACCTCATAAATCCTCACAGTCTGGACTGTCTATACGTCATCTTCCATGAATGCATATATCACCTCAGCTTGGCTTCTTGCCTCCTTGTCCAAGAGACCACAAAGCAGCCCTGCATTATAGACCAACCTCAGCTTCGACACTAGTTAAGAAGGAAGGAAACACAGGAGCTTCAAGGGACTGTATGTCTGGGATTATCCTGCTACGTGGACTGTTTTGACACAAAAGCCTTAATGTCCTGGGCTCCAGGTTAGCCCCAAGAAGTTCTGAAGAACTGAGGGCACTGAGACTATGAAAATTCTGAGCTTTGTGCATTCTTGCATTCCCACCTCATTTACACAGCGAACTGTAGCTGAGGTGTCCAGCAGAGCTGGAGAGAACCATCACATCACCTGAGATGCTGGAAGTCTTGATAAAGCTGTAGAAAACACAAAAGTTTTCAGCACCATGCAGGCTGAACTCAGAGACTAAGAGGTTATTAGGGTTCCTTGGATTTCTGCTCTAGAGCTGAGTTCTGAAGTCAGTAGCTGAGCCTGTTAGTGGCCTGAAAGCTCTGGGAGTCTACATCTAATTTTATTTAAAGTACTATTGCAAAGAATAGTTAATGTAAAACTTCTTTCCATCCCTTAGCACAAAACACTGTTCAAAATTTAAAAAAAAATCTAGAAATAGGCTAAATTCATCATGCCTAGCATCTAACAACAATATTACCAGTAATGCTCTTTGAAAGAGGCTTGAGAAGAATAAATGTTGCCATTGTTTGTTCTTGTCTGGCAATGCAATAAACCCACTGTGTTGCAAAGATGGCAAATAAGGTCTTACACAGGAAACTCTGTAAATACAGAATAAAATCAATATAATAAAAGATTCAGGATAGAGTGTTGTTGCCTGTAACACTACTATACCCAAGAGCCTAACAATACATCTTCTGGTTCTCATCCTTTATGGCACCTCAACACCTGTTTAAATGATAATTAGAAGTTGAAGATTCTTGCAAAGAGGCCATGTTATATTTTAATGCAATATTTTGATTTTTTTTCCCACTACAGAAACCATCATTTACAAGCAACATGCATGCAGATACAGATAATATTGAGACTGAAAATGAAACAGAAGGGGCTGATGTTCTGGTACAGAATAAAGACCTACAAAACTTGAGATGGTGTTGTATCTGTTGGGCCAGTTTCAAGTCCTGTGCTTCTACCACTTACCATGACAACCCCTCCAGACTGCTCTGCAGTGCACATGCTCATTATGGGCGCCATGCCAATGGTAGTCCCTTGGAAGTACACCCCGCTGCAGGAGGGAGGGAAAGGAGAAGAATCACATAATCACCATTCACTGCCAAGTTACCACCCTATTATTTTCAGTCTGGCATTTCTGCCAATCTCAAGCAAAGATCCCATTTCAAATGTGTCAGCTCCAGACATTTGCAGGTTTAAAACAATGAAAAGCACAGATTAGTCATGCCGACTTGCCAAACTGACAATGACAGCATGCCTGCTACGAGAAATATCCATTTGATCACCATCCTTTGGGTTTACTGCTGTAACAGGATACTTCTTTCCTTTCCTTATTCCCTAACTGAAGTTAGGAATAGAAATGTTAACATAAAAATAATGTCTCTAGCTCAAAGAAGGGTTATATTGATGCAGTGGAAGTTTATATGCTACTCATTAGAATACTCAGCCTAGAATGTAATCTTTCCAAACAAAGTATTATTATACACAGAGGGAAATAAAATATCTCCTGAGGGACAGTTTGGAAGGGCCCACTCTATTCTTACACAGCTAAGGAAAGACTATTTATTTAATGAGTAAAGAGCTCCTTTTAATTACTAAGACATCAGGTATATTTATCTGTATAGTACAGAGAATGGTTCATAGATTAAAATGATACCCGGTTCAAGAACGATGTGTTTTGCGTATGTTTTTTTTTAAAGAGTGCTTCTGCTTTGAGCATGTTTACTCAATTACTTTAATCCAGAAAACAGCAGCAGGGTAAAAGATGTGTATGATTTAATTTTTGAGTCACAAATGCAAAGGAATTGCCCAATTTAAGCTGCATTTTAAAGTTTAATGACATCTTTCTACTAACAAACAGGCTTCACATAGTGACCCCTTAGCTCTGCTTTTGGGGTGAGGGTAGGACTGCCTTTTTCAGTAAAAATTTAGACTGAGACCAGCTGAAACTGCTTGTAAATTCATACCCTAGGTATTTACCAGCTTATTACACACCCACACTTGTACATGAGTTGTATTCAGGAAAGGCCTGAAAGTAATGCAACTATTGCAGAGTTGTGGAAGGAAATTAATCTGAAGCATCTGAGGAAGGACACTGCAAAACGTCTGCATATTTGATGTTTACAGAGGGGAAAGACAAACTCTCAGGAGCACAGATGTTCCTCCCAACAGCTTAGCAAATGGGGAAGAATTCGGTACAGCTATTCTTAAATCACTGAAATCCCAGCCAACATTAAATATAGTGTTAAGTCTACCTTATCAGCTGTGCATTGTCGTGGGGTTTACGAGGTAGTAATTTTAGCTTTCTCCAGTCCAGAAACTCATGGAGGCTAGTGAAAGGGTCTTGGGAAATAGAGCACTTATCCATGTCATTCCATACTTCCACTCCGACCAGGGCTACTCGAATATTTAGTGGTCTATAGAACTAAAATATAAATAAACAAAAAATATAAAACCAGAAACTTATCTCTCAAACCCATTTTAGACCACATTGGACTAGAATATTTCAACAGAAGCATAATGTGCATACGAACCTTTCTTATAGAGGGTTAAATTGTCTCCTCTCCAGGGCAAAAGTGAACACTTGATAGGACTGACACAGACAAAATATTTCCATAACTTACAGAAAACAGTTCTGACCTGGCTAATCAAACATAAGGCATTCAAAGACGTCCAGAGATATGCTGCTTCTCTACGTCTCACCCAAGTTTGGTATCTTCCTTCAAGATGAAATGCTGCAACTACCTTCACATGTCCTTCACTTCTGAAAAAAACTTGTTGCTATGGCAGATGACTCTCTTCAAGGCTGCCCTCCGTCACTAGCACAAATGCAATTCAAGAGGCAGCTGTGCTGTACTACAGTTGTGGTGGAAAATAGCAGCTGAAAATTAGCTAGATTCATCGAGCGCTGCCCATAGCAGATAAACCCGAGTGATTTTAGCAGTGTGGGCTATGTACTCTATTATCCCATTAGTAAATGCCACAGTTGCTACAAGAGGGTAGCTGAAGCAGTGTTAGCAATGGAGCTGAGATAAGAATTCTAATGTGAGACTAATGTGAAGAAGGATTCAAGAATCAATCAAGTCCAGATTTGGCTGACAGTATCAGAAAAGCATATACTAGATCTTTGTCTTGTTTATATGCATTACAGTAATTCAGATACTATTGGCATTTGCTGAGGATAAAATTAAGCATGAAACATAACTATATTATAACATGCAAGATTAATTTTGAGCAGTTAACATATAAACACCTGTCCTCCAGTAATATGTCAGTGAGAAAATTATGCAAGAGGTGGAGGTGTCTTCAGCAGCTTGTTTTTAATCAAGAATGCTTCTCCTTGAGTTACTGCCCTTGAAGTATCACTTGAGAAGTTCTCAGCTAAATTAAGGCTCCCTCAGTTATAATTTCACTACTGGACTCCTAGGATTTTCTGATCATATGGTACAACAAAAATAAACTTTAGCTTGATCAAACCCCCCGTAGGGGATTCTTGGTATTTATTGTTTATTGTCAAGAAATTACTTCAAATGCAAAAAAAATCCACTGTGTGTCTCTCTTACTGCTTTCATTCAGCCATCAGTGCTTTCTTAAGCACTGCATATATTTAATTTCCGTGGGCTATATAACTTCATGGCCATATCTTCACAGGTCCTTTGTTTGTGTTACAACTGGACCGTCCCCAAAATAAGCCTTTTCCTATGGGCTGTTCCATATATGATTACCTTCACTCTCTTCCCAGGCTAATAAAATCCTAGGACCAAATGATACATCTCCTTACAAACAGTGCTCCCACAGATATATGCATTCCATATGGTTCAAGCATTCTGAGCACAGCTCAATATATTGAAGTGCACATGAAAGGCTTAAGTTTACTTTCTGGGTTTTACAGGTTGGAGAGAAAAAATTGCTCTGAAATACTGGAGTATTAAGAAAGCAACAGGGTTAGCTCCTTGAAAAGGTGGATAGATAAGGAGATGTGGCAAAGGCTGTGAAAGCTGCTGATCTGAGGATGGGGACTTTCTTAATGCACTAGCAGCAGAAACAGATCTCACATCAAAATCCTTCAGAAAGTGTTGCAAGTTCAGGAAAAAGTGAAATTATGTTCTTACCTTATCAACATAGTTTGCAATTTCTATCAGCCTCTGTTTAATTTTTTCCACATCCTTGCCTTGTCTCTGAAACTTGAAATGAAGAGAATCAATGTACCAGCAGCACAAATATCATAGTGTTTCCTCCCAACAGCCACTCTGGCTGAGTTGCCGGCATTGTTGGTGATGTTTGAGAATAACACAGTGCAACCAACAGCCATCCGCAGACTCCTGTTGGCATCATGGGACCCGGATCTGGCTCAGAATAAGGACAGGCTATGCGATAGGCTCTTGGTTCTCACAAGAAGGTTTTAAAATCCCTAAGTCTTACATAGTGATCTTCCTGGGACTGATGTTTTGTGAGAACGAAAAGGCCCTTCTGTCCAGTGGTTCATGCAGCAGAGTGACTGCTATTCTCTGATTAGGAGTGTTCAAGGAGATGAAAAATGTGAGTAGCAAAATAATTCAAATGAAGATGTAGGTCTCTGGGTGCCATTCAACTCTCTGGAACATTTCTACAGTCAGTCCTGGTTACTCACTTTGAAGCTCTCTCTTGCAAACCCGTCAGGAAGGCAGTTGTTCTTTATGCAACGTGATAGTAAAGTACTGCTTCAAAATCAAGTGCAGGATCCTATGGTGTCTTCCAAACAGTAACAGTCCCACTGAGGGCAGAGTCAATGGCAAAGAAGACTTAACTAGCTCTAGGAGATCCTGGGCAGTGAATCCATATTTGCCTTTTCTTGAGTTACTGCCAGATATCCCAATTATTTGAAAGTCAAATTCTTTATGAAGTATTGCAAGAAACTTTTACAACTGACTAGCAGTGTTGCCCTATCTTAATAATGCCTTCCATTGCTTAGCTTTAATTAGGGAAGAAGCTTTATTTTTGAATAAATATTCTATCTGAAGCAGATTACTTGCATTACCACGGAAGCTAAAACTGAGCTACCTTTCCACAACGTTTTAGGTTTAAGTTTCTTACCTCGCGATTATCTGCAACAATAACAAGCTCCACATACTTCTTTGTCTTCAGAGTCTCCCTCTTGAACTGCCAAAAAAGATGCAAATAGTATTTCATCTCTGCAATAAGTGACCCTTGGAAGTGACTTTCCCTGAGTCCAACAAAGTGCTTTCAAGACAAGATACACATCATCTCAGATTTCCAAAGATTTCACTACATACAAATTTTTATTGTATTTCTTCTCCTCATGGAAGTTCTCCTTTTATCTACCACAACATAAATAGTCTACATGGTACTCACAAACCACTTTCCCCCTATGCCCCCACGGATTTGATCACAGCAAGCAGGAAAGTGTTGCAAAGTCCCTTTCAGCTTTCTGCAGCTGAAATGTTTAAATTGTTGTTCCTCACGGAAGAATACCATCTGTAGCAGAAAGACTTTCACTATTTCCAAGGCACATTTAAAGAAAGGATAAGATGATTTTTAGCAAACATTTCACACAATAGACAGACTAACAAAAAAAAGAGAGAGATTAAGGGACATTGAGTGAAGCAGAGAAGAGGTCAAATGGTCAAGTAATAAATTATGTAGGAAGAGAAATACAAGAACAAAAACTGCAGAAAAAAACCAGAATGAACTGTCAGTGTCTGAGGAAGCAAACTAATACTCTAAAATCAGAAGGCATAAATTTAATTTTATACCTGTATATTCATACCAAACAGCCTGTCATGCTACTTGTAATTCTAAGTGCAAGTCTAAAAGAATCATAATGCTTAGCTGTAAAGAGATCACTGAAGAAAATGAAATGATTTTGTAGCAGAGCTAGTCATAGCACAGCTCCTCTGCTACTCTAAATTTAAGTGACCTATTAAAGCCTGTAAAAATTCCATGATTTACAGCAGCTGAGGATCTCTTCTATCTTTCCTCCCTTGATTCTGGAATAAGATAGTTAGGGAAAAGAGGTCTCAGCAGTATATCTGATCTTCATGCCAAAACTTAGGGAGCTTAAGTAGATGTATGACCTACTAATGACCACCATGTCTTGAACTAAACTAATGCTCTGTAACCTAAAACATGACTAAAGCTTTCCAAAGCAAACTGTTCCAAGGCCAATTGTGTGATCCCTTAAGCTAAGTCAGTGCTAGACACCACCTTCTAGCCAAATTTTACAAAGTTTTCTTCACATTACCAAAGTTTTCCTCTTTAATACCAGCAGATAAATGATTTTGAATGTTTGACAAGAAGCATTGTGTTTAGAAGAAAGTACCAGATGTAACCTTCAGTAACTCTCACTTTCAAATTCATACTTAATAGCACTACACAGCCTTCAAACTACAGTAAATGGAAAATAGTTAAGTTGCAATTGGGCAGTATTTATGAACTGAGAAAGCTGTAAAAGCTATCATTAATGAACTAAACATCAATGACACAAACACTTCAGAGGATTACACTTGTTAGGAGGTCTGGCAAATGAGCTTGGGTAGGTATTTTTTACAGCTTCTGCTGCTGCTGGGGGTCTCTGTTCCTCTGCAACTGTCACCAACACGGGGACATGATGTGCACACTGAGTTTGTGCATGTGCCCACAACTCCTCTGCCACACAGGTTATCAACAGTGCCTTGTGATATGCTGGCTGGGAATCAAGACACCAAGAAACAAGCCTGTCCCCTCCTGCTGCTCCTGGAACAGCAGTAGATATAACACAAAGGGCCTGCCATGTCTCAGTGGACTTCAGCTGGATCTATGGTGCTCTGCCAGAGCTTGATTCATCTCCCTGCAAGATATACCAGATATGAGTATGCCACGTAAGGCAAATGACCATGTGGGCTTTGTTTGTGGTGGAATTGATCTCTCAGACCCTAGAAGTCTAACAGAAACCTGACATTTATTACGTGGTCCCAATCAGAGGGAAAAAACGCAAGGTGCCTCTGCTCTTCTGAATGAAAAGATGAGACATGAAAATGCAGGTACTAAGATATAAGAAGAGCTCTGTCACATCAGTCAGTTGAAAACATTTACATTTTACCTAGAATAAAACTGTTTGGACCAGAGAAAGTTAGCCTGAGAGAAATTGGCTAGCAGCATATAATCGTGTAAGCCTCTGGTGACTGACTTGCATTAGGAATCCATTCCTGTGATTTGCCCAAAGGCTATATGCATTCCTTGCATACAGTATTTATTTATAAAATGTACCTAATTATGACTTCTTACAGTTTGCTTTCTGCAGCCAACTGCATCAACGCACAACCTACTGCCTGCGTTAATCCTTCAGAATTAAAATGAAGAGTCAATAATAAAGCCATGATAGATATACATGATGCAAGACAATATGCTTTGTTCCATGGACTGCTGTCTTTCTCCTCTGCTTCTACCCCACCTGATCCTATCACTGCTGTCCCATGTTGCTGGAGGCTGCTATAAATGCAAGGCTGTAGCATTTCTCTTTCTCTGTGATCCTCCTGCCTCAAAAGGCTCATCTGCCTGTTTTTTAATCTACCAGCACCACAAAAATGGTTATTTTGTGTGGCTACAGAGCAAAACCCATATGGTAGGGCTATCTTACACGTCAGGCTTGCTTACTGTAGGATCGTGTCTTAATGGAGCTCAACAGGAAAACACACTCTCTGCCACAGTTTGAGTGTCCACTGAGTTATGAAATAACACAGAACTCATAGAGACTCGGGTCCAACAGAGTAAAACATGGTTCTCCATACATCTGCTACGTTATCTGACTTGCTCTATTAAATCTTGTATTTGGATCTGGGAAGCTGAGTCCACTGTTTGTCCTGTCATTTATCTGTATTTAAATCTAACCTAAAGGCTAGTCTAGCTTTGTGATATATTGATCTCACATTTCAGCTCTCCTCAATAAACGTTTAGTGTAAGCAGTTGAATGAAGGGGCGGGGGCGGGCGGGGGAACCAAAAAAAATCTGCCAAAACCAGCCAAAACCCCCAACATTTTAATCCTTCCTAAATATGAGACTGTTTCTGCTTTCTTCTGTCATTCAGTGTAATTTCGAGCAGCTTTATATTTCCATATTTTACAGGTCATCTGTATTCAGTATGTCCTGACAGTCTACTTAGCTGATGACAACAGTGTAATGTGAAAACTGGCTCCACACATTACATTTGACAATTTCCAAAATTCATATATTAAAAGTGTATCCAACTTACTCATTATATATATTGTACCTATCCATATGATGTGACAGTTTTTATAACTGTGTCCACTGAACCACAGCAAAAATATTTTTCAGATATTTAAGGTGAATTCTGGCATGCCATTGAAGCCATCAGCAAAATATGAGAATCATGAGGGTAATAGCAAATCAGTTAGTCACATGCACATGTTTTATTTCAGTTGCATGGTGCTACAATGGTTACCTCAATGCAATTCAGTCAAAAGTCTCAAAGATTCTGGGGCAATCTTAATAAAATTGTGAAAGGCACTTTTTCAATGTTTTGAACCTACACACATTCCCAGAAATACTTAGCCGAGAAAACAGAATATACAAAGGTTATTGAAACAAAGATTACATTAGATGTAATATTTAATATGACTAAAATGTAAAATAATTTAATGACAATACATAAATAACCTCTAGGGATGCCATTTTGGTTGCCTTCCTTAACAATTAACTTGATGGAAAGGCTCAGAGGTACATGTAAGTATAAATTCCAATATGTGATACTTAATAAATACTGAAGGCAGATTTGTTTTGTGGTATAATTTCTGAACACCTAAACCACTCTTTTCTACAATCCCCATCCAATACGCAGAGAACTTATTACTGTTTTTCCTGATTTTTAGCTCATTTAATTTTCTACAGTTTCCATTAGCTAGATGCATTTCATATTAAGCATATTTCTTCCTACATAAAAACCATTACAACAATATATCTGGAAAATAATAGGGTGAGAATCTGGTTTGTCTGCATAAGATACTTTCCTACTAGAATGTAATCGGTTCAAAAGCTAATATTAGCAAAGTATCACAACCCATCTTGGGTGGGCAAGAACAATTCCAGACACTGCTCATTGTTCTTAGGGGTCTTAAATTTTTGCTATAATTATACATGGATCAAAATGTATTACCATACTACAAAACCATACACTTTTATGTGCAATCTCATTATTGAAACAAAAGAAAAAGCAAGATATATATGCGGGATCAAGAAAAAGTAATAAATGATGTCAATGGAATTCGACTACATGGTTTAATGTTTTGCTTACTAGGGACTCCCTGCAACAAAGAATTTTGTTGGGGAGTAATATGGGACTGCCACTGAAAGCATAAACAAAACCCACAAATATAAAAGTGCATCATCTACCTACCCTGCCAGCTTGAGAATGGTGTGATGTGTCATTGTCATCAGCTCTCACTGCAGAAATGTCCAGTTGGTGGCCACAAGACCCTGGAGCTATTTTCAAATTCTCTGCTTGGTAGATCTTGTGTTCACTTGCAGCACCTTCTAATGGCTCCAGAATGTAGCTTTTGTTTTCAAATAAAATAATTCCCCTGTTACAGAAGAGAATAAAATAAAATGCGTGGTTTTCAAGACCTAACTTATGTTTGTGTACAACAAAGTTGCAGTAGTTTTTAATAATGACAGAGTATGAAAAAGCAAAACGCTGATTCACAATGTCATGGTTAGGTGGAGCAGAAAACATCAAAGCTGTATATTTGTCATTGCAGCACACTATACTTTAAAAGAAGCAATGGCTCAAAGAAAATTTTCCTCTTCTGAAGTGCTGTCCTGTAGAGCAAAACTATATTTGTGTTTTATGTTTTCCATTCTCCCAGTAATGCATTGCCATTTCTGAGTGAAGTCACGATGTGTGGGCTTCTGAGGACCCACAGCAAACAATAATGAACAAAAGCATGGTGAAATGCTTTTGTAAGAAAAGGTAGAGAGTGAAAGCATTCATTATGATCTGCAGTGTCCATTATACCTTTTAAACCAAATGCTGATGCAAGCATCAATTCTGACAGATAAAAGAGGCACTGAAGTATCAAAATGGATTATTAAATATTGCACAGTGGGGCAGCAGAATGAAGCTCAGCTATATTAACCAGTGGATTCCTGTTTAACTCATGTTACTAGCCAAAATAATAACTTTTACAGCAATAATACCTGCTCTCTCAGGACCTCAAAGATTTTCCACCAGCGAAAGCACTCTTATTGCACTACTTTAAGCTACAATACACAAAGAGGAAAAAAGGGTTTAGGAAGAGATACAACACCTGGCTTCAAGCATGTAGAAGAACATAGGATATGGCCAATTCTAGGCTTCATTTGCCGCCTCCTTACCAAAAAACTAATCTCCTTATATACTCCAGACAACTCATAAATAAATGCCATGCTTGGGTTCTTGTTCTGGGTCCTGCCCAAATATTCTGAACTGCTATAGTAAAGTAAGTTGACCAAAGGTTGAATTCATTTCCAATTCCTCCTGCTGAGGCAAGCTGCTGGCTTGAGGCTGCTATTTCAGCTCAGCACAGAAATACAGGCAGTGTGGTATGGGCGTCCATGGTCTGTGCAGGCTGGAATAGGATTTCTTGTACTAAATCACATAAAGTAGGATGATCAACAGCAATACCACTGGAATTAGTAATCATAAATGCAACTGGAGGACCACAGAGTGAGAAGACTGCTCTACTGTACGTCAGGACTGGTGCAGCACAAGAAGGCATGAAGTAGGTTTACAAACAGGTCTCAGACAGAAATTACTGTAAGAGAAAGGGATTTAATATTCCACGACTAACTCACAAGTGCCTGGTTACATACTGCAAACTGCCCAGGAGGGTGGTTAGATAATTCCTGTATTAAGCTGGACATCAGATTTTGTTGGGTACTTATGTGACCAAAGAACGGAACACTTGAAAACCCGCTTCTCTTTTCTAAACTGGACATAAGCATTTGCCTATGGAGTGTTGCAAGCGTTCATCAACTGGACTCCACGGTGACTGCATTGCATTACTAATTCATTCCCTATCCTTAAACTATGACGGAATTAATCCCTAGGTTCTGGCAAAGGTTCAGCAGCAATAATTGCAATCTACCTAGCTGTAATTTCTGGTAAACTTTTAATTGTCCAAAGCATTCTTCCTCTAAACTGTACTGTCTATATATGCTATTAAACAGCAATCATTTTCAGCCCAAAGGTGGTTGTATTATATTAATGTATATTTTTGGTGTATAGGGAGTGTCTGCTCTTTTTATTTCTATCTGTACTGCAACAAAGGTAAGATACTGCAACTATTGTGAGACCGATTCTTCTGCAGAAACCTAAAAGAAAAGAAGAAAAAACATAAAAAGAAAAGAGAATAAAGAGGAAGGACCCAGAAACAGGTTAATGACACCATAAAGACTGATTTAAAAATAAAAAGTAAAATTACTAGGAAAAAGCTAACCTAGCTGTTCTGTTCTTAGTAAGATATGATGAAGAAACCCAAAGTCTTCGGCCTCCTAACGAGTTAAGTGACATTTTCATTCCAAGCTGACTGCACAGTTTTGCTACAAAACACCACTGACATCAATTCATCCAAGCCAACAGATGACCATTTTACTGTTAACTAGGACAGCTAGAAGTCCCAGAGAAAAACAAGACTGGAAACCCATGATACTAAAAAGGCCATACAACAGCATTTGCAGGAGCCTGCGTTACTGACCTGACCCGACCGGAGAATCAGGGTCTGATAATTAATTTGTAGCTTTCTTAGTACCCTTGGAAAATCAGGTAAGATTTATTAGTTACCCATTGTATGGGCTTGCTGTGTATGATGGATCATAGCTGGAAAAGCAGGACTGATTTATTACAGTGACCCTTGTAGCTACAGCTAGGATACACTATAGCTTGCACGACAGATGAGAGACCTCCAAGCAGGTCACATTGTGATTTGAGTAACCTTACGCCCTCCAGTTCTAAATTATTTTCAGATCTGCCTTAATCTTTGAAGAGTTTAGGAAACTAGGACAACATATTCCCATTACTCCAATAATCAGCAACTCTGTAATCAGTACAATCAAATAAGGATTGTTGTCTTTCCCTTGTGCAATTAATCATTTAATTTTGGAGGCAGCTGGAACTAGCAATGGAGGCAGAAGTCCATTAGTCACTGTTCAAAATGGGCCAGCCTGACCATCTCCCTTTATTGACAACTAAAAACTAACATCAAACCATGAAGGGTTTTATTTTTAGTGTTGGACTTATCCTGCTTAGAACATTAACTTAAAAAATACAGACTTAAGTAATTTTAAAGCCAGCATCTTGGTGGCAAGAGTTCATAGAGTAAACATGCCTCATCAATACCAGGTTTCCAATGTACCCCTTATATACCCAGCTACTGTCTAAAGTAATTAAATAACCATTAATTTACACTACATTTTCTTTAGCTGCAGAGGATATGGAGAAATGATCAGATACCAGGGTGATTAATTTTGGTTTCTATGAAAGTACAGCAGAACCAGGGCAGCTTGTTCCAGTTGCCACTGAGACTCCCATCCCAAATTAAAATATGAGCCTTTAAGAAAATTTCCATCTTTGTGTATTAAGCAAACCCATGGTGAAAAATCTACATAAAGGAAAATATACATTTAATTTAATGCACATTTACCCTTTGAGTGCTGCCTACAGGTTACCAGCACCTGGCTTGTAACCTTCTGTAATAAGATAATGAATATCAAATAGAAATTACTTTGGGCAGCTCTCTGGTTTTTACTAATTTCCTTTTCCTACGATTGCATTTTCCCCCCACTGATCAGCACCTTAAAAATCTGACTAGTCCAAAGCTATGGTTTCTTTCTTTTATTGCTGTAGCAACATTAGGTGAACAATGCCTACCAGTCATAAAGTACTAAGAATTTGATGCAAAGAAAATAAATTCATAACTATTTTTTCCTCCCACTTTTGTTAGCTGTTTCAAAAAAGCCTCTGCTACTCCTACACCACTTCTGTGTCTTCTTCTTGAACATGGTTTTCCTGCACTTCTGAATCAGCCTGCATTTCCCAAAGAACAAGATGCTACAACCTTTCCATATTTCAGGAGGCATTAATGTTAAGTATTACAGTGTTAAATAACAATAATAGCAAATAGAAAGTATATTAAACAGATTCCAGACCAAAAATTAGACAAAGAACCCCAAATGGATTTCAGCACCTCTGTGAGTACTTGAGAAGCAGATGTTCTTTAATGCCAGCTTCCACTGAAATCTGTGGAATTTCCACCATTACCTCTGTTGGGAAAAAGACTACCAGAATTCCCAAGCTTATAAACATTTTGGAAAAATGCAATATAAAGTATACATTTTTTTGGTCTTCAGGTAGCTAATTTATGGCATGTTTTTTTCCCTCAGCCCCAACCCATACTGGTGCTGGGAAGTCAGAAAGGTGTTGTAAATGAATTGGGCAGGAAAGACAACAGGCAATTCAACACCTGCCTAGAATTATCAGCCTCTCCTTTCCATTACTGATAGCAGAGAGAAGGAAAGAAAATCTATACCATACAGTATGTCCAGACATCAGTTCACAGTCTCCAAGCCTTGAGCCTGTGTTAATATTTCATTCTACCTCTTAACCAGACTTGAGCTCTGCTTATGTGCAGAGGTCAGTATCAAATAAACCACACCCACATTGCTAATCAGCTCTAAATATCAATGACTCATTGGTATTTGCCTACCATATGTCATTATATGTCATATGGACAGATGGAGAATGTGTATATGAGATGGCTCCTTCCACCTCAAAGAAAAAGATATAGTGTAAATAATTAATTTATTATTACTTGCTGTTTAACTTGCTAGGAACTTCACAATTAAGGAAATGCAATTTGATGGATTAATTCCACTGTTTAAATTGTTGATTAAATCAACAAAAAGAAAAAATCTCTTAAAAAGAAAAACCAAACCAAAATTTAATGCAAGGCCAGTTATATTTCATAAATCAGCAGGCTTCAGGAAATCTCAAAGTATAAATGGGATTTTTCTTTTCCAACTTGTCAGCAGAAGAAAAGGCCCCGCCAACAAAAACTATCAATGCATACTTGTCTGAGAAATTGTGATGCTGAAGTAAAACTTGGCTAGCACAGCATTATATGAAACTGTGATACATTATTCTGCTCTACTACACAGGGAAACCTAAGTAAATCAATAAATCTGATATCCCTGACTGCAATTAAACATTTGGTTTTAATGAAGCTCAAAGTTATATTCATTTCTAAAAAATAATAGTAAAAAGCTCTATTAGCACTGGAAGATGAATGTAGATGCCTTCAGTTTGCAAGAAATTAATATGACTATAAGGGGCTGTCATGTTTACACACCACAAATTTACATTAATTCTGTCTCTGCCCACAGACAGTGCAGGAAGGCACAGTACTCATGTGCCCCCCTAAAAACCTACAGGACCTTCATTTCATAGTTAACGCTACAGCTTCAAAAGCAAAGGGACCAATATCACAGCTGTACCACTGATTTTGATGGGAGTTAGAGGTGGATAAATAACAGAATAGGAGCCTTGTGCCCTGGGGTGTTATTCTCTTGATGCTCATGATGGAAGTACTCCAATTATTCACTGCAGTATTTCTAAACATACTTGATACCAGAAGGTGACCCGTAAAGTGATAGGGCATTTTTATTTATTTTCCTTATCTAGTCTACATTCTCAGGACTTTGTACAGCAAATTCCCAGACACATAAGCAGGCAAACAAACAAGAGAGGAAGAAAAAATGAAGTAGTGAATCATAACTGCACTTTTAGTCTGTTTTAATTAGTTGCAGATTAATACTATTGGGATAAATTAATAAGATGATCTGTGGACTGTTTCTCTAATGGGCAAGGTGATCTTTGGATAGCTTTCAAATGGTCTGTGATTTAACTTTAAAGGACTGCGAAATACAGAGAATGGGAGTTAGACTCCAGAGGCAGAAGTACTCCTGTCTGTACCATTGCCCTAGGAAGCCTTGGGCAGGTAATGCACCTCTTTCTGCATCAGTTCCCCACCTTTAAAATGGGTATATTTTAGTAGGCACACACAATAATCACCTGTTGCTGAAGGGCGTCAGACATGATCCAAGTTATACCGTTATCCCACTATACTGCATGGCATGATTCCATTAAAATAACAAGTCTGACCCAAATAAACAAAGGGCAACGTCTCAAAGGGAGGTTAAAGCAGTAGCATTATTGGTTTTACATATTGCAGTAGAGGTAGAGGTGTTCTCACATCAACACCTCATTAGTCAAATACATTTTGTTACCACCAATGCATTTCATTAAGCTGAAAATATATTCTATAGCACAGTGTCTAAAATGTATCCATAACCAGAGACTATTGTAGCACACGCTTAATCCTTTCTCAGGGCAAGGCAGCTTTGTCCAGCGTGAATGCATATTGGCTTGCCACTTTGATGCCTGAAATTTAAGCAGGGAGTTACCTGAATTGAAAGCGATAATGCAATTTTATGTCCAGCATTTTGGTATTTGTTTTATCAGGGAAAGTGTCAGATGTGAGTTCAACTGGGAGGGTGACAAGACAGTCTGAGGAAAGCAGAAAAAAATGTAGAAGGAAAGAGACATTGGCATCAGTGTCAACTTAGTAAGCGCATCTCACAGTACTGTGCAGCAAAGCCTAACAATAAAAGAAGGATTGATTAAAACTTGTACATCGCATTAAGGCTCATAGGATGCTTTTACAAGTCACAAAATGTATAGAAATATTTGTTGGTTTAGGTGTTTCATTTTCTTTATTTCTTTTCTTTTTTTTTAAATAAGGTGCTGTCAGACACAGACTTGATGGAGAAAGCTCAGTCAGGTACAAAACATCTCTCACACTTGTCCCGGTAGCAGCAGTGGTACCTGGGGATTACTGTGCATCCAAGGGTAGCATGCAAAGAGTTGCCAAAAATTGGAGATAATGTTCATCTCGGATCAAAGAGGAGATCATGATCCAGGAGCTGTTTACTAGCTGAATAGCCGAAATAAAGAAGCTATGAAACCCCAGAAGCTGAATGCTTTCTAATGTTAAGCTCAAAATCCTCCAGCAGTTTCATGGTCAGGGAGCTTACAAACCATGCAAGATGTCTATATGAACTAAAGGCTCTTCAGAAAGCATGGAGAAAAAGCACACATCCAAACCACTGCTTTTCTCAACTCGGATTTTCTCCTAACTTCTTTTTTTTAGATGATATTTCCCTTTCTGTGGGGAAATCATGCTTGAGGAGCCCTGAGGAATTTCAATTTTTTTCTCATTGGTTTTCCTACTTCCATTCCTCTTTTAAATAGTTCATGTCTGGATTGTCATATTCAAATTCCTTCTTGAGCTGACTGAGTCTGGGATGCAGTGAGCTCAAACAGACCATTTGAAAAATGGATGGCTCTAGTATTGGAGGCCTTGTGTAGCATAACTATGTAATCCCATTAAAAATGAGTGTCTGTTCAGTTCTGGAGGCTTATCCCCACCAGTGTTCCTGGGGGCACAGCATCTTTTAGTCGCTGATGGGCTTGAACAGCGACTGAATACTTTTCATATGTGTGAATGGGCTTATTATCTAGCAGCTGGGTAACTCTGCAGGATTCTTAGGATTTTCAAGAGCATTTTAGTGTTTTAGAAAGAAAAGGCTTCTAGGGAGATTTGTATGCTTGACGTACTGAGCCATTTCAGAGAGCATCTCTCAGGTTCCACCCACCCAAGAGGTCACTGCAGATGCCTTTGTAGCTGCACGGTTCTATGCCAGCATCCTCTGCCAGCCCCTGGACCATGGAGATTGTGCTTTTCCTCAGGCTGTGTTTTTGTGTGTGTTTGCAAGGTTCTGAGCTTGAAGACAAAGTAATAGCAGAAAAATCATTCAAGTCTATACAAATTCATCATAGAAGATGTGTGTGGTGGCTACAGGCCAAAAGTATTTGCTAAAAACTTGAAGAGCCTCCAAGCTAGATAAACAGAAGGGTATTTCCTGAGGACAGGAAGGAAACGACTTGACTTTGTCATACTTTCCCCTTCTCACAAGCTTTGACGGTCTAATTTGCTTTCTTATCCAGATGGAAACACTGGAAGTCCTGACTATCCATTGTTCCCATTTTGTGCATTCAGCATTTACTGTCTCCTTTTTGTCATTCAGCCCTTCTTCCTCTGGAGGAGACAGCAGGGTACAGATCATAGCATGATTTGATCCTCCTCTAGCCTGCATTTTAGACAATCTCAGTGTCAATCCAACTACTCATGCCTTTGTAATCCTATGTGAAGCGAGGTACTCAAATATTATGTCTGAGAAGATGTAACATAGCTGGAATACATGAGTGTCCATGTGTAAGAAAGCCGAGTCCACTTCTAATTTATATCTCATCCCCTCTACCTGCCTGAAAAAGGTATACTAGTCAAACCTGTCTTACTTTGCAAGTTTCACACTTTGTTCTTCCTATAGCTCCTCATAGACTAATCATGTCCTATTTACAAGTTAATAACATATCTCAAATGCTCAACCATACGGCTGCACTGTAAGACCCAGCTTAATGGTTGTGTTCAGTCAGAGCAAGATTGCTCCAGCCCAGCACCTTGTCTTTGGCTCTGGCCAACAGCAGATACTTACAGGCAAGATATAAAAACATAACAAGCGCACCCCAGTCGGTACCCTCAACTCTGACAACATAAGTGTCAGGAACATCTTAGGGTTTGACAGCCCCAGGGAGTGTCCCACATCCCCCTTACCCAAATCGTCTCATCTTTTTTGAATCCACTGATGTTTTTCACATTGATACACACCTGTGACAGTGAGCTCCACAGCTTCATTATGTGGTGAACAAAAAAGTATTTTCCTTTGTTCTAAAGTTTCATTTGATGACTCCTAATTTGGGGGTTATGAAAAATATTCAGCAATTGTCCCCTCTTCAGCATGACTTTCAATCTCGTTTCATCATTCCCTCTTTCTCCGTCATCTGCTTTCAAAAGTGGCAAGTCCTAGTCTATTTTCTCTTCTTGGATAAAAGCTGTTCCATACCTTTGATCATAATTTTTGCCCTTCTCTGTACCTTTTCTGGATATAATGCTTCCTTTTCTGGGCTGGGGAGGGGGAAACAAAAATAGCATGCAGAATTCAAGATGTGAGTGCATTATAGATTTTAAAAGTGGTAATGAGGGCTTTTGTTCTACTCTCTTTTTCTGTCTCACTAATTCCTATGATCCTTTTTACTTCTTTGACTACTGCTGAGCACTCAGACTTCAGAGCATGCTAAAATGTGAAACCTATTCTTTATAACTAGTTTTATGTCTTTTGATAAGCTCTCCTAATCTGGGGGAAAAGACACAGTTCCTACCTATCCATACCTGGAACAATGCCAAGGTGCCTGTCTAGTAGGAGTGGGAGAATATTCATGCTCTGAGATTTCAGTAAGCTAACAGCTTGCACTTCCTTTTATTAGATGTTTCTCAGGCATTTAAACTTTGCCCCATACGACCACTGTGTGGGGTAAGCAAGAATCATTAAATGAATTTCACAGATGGAGAAACTGAGACAGAGAGATTTGTACAATTCAGAAACTGTAACAAAGCCAGGAATATACCCGGAGAACTACACCAGTCTTTCCTTCCACTGGCTGCTGCAGGTGAAACCTCTGCTCCAGGGACTGCTGTCATGTGGAGCTCAATGGCTACATGACGTCTTATGTCTTTACCCTTGCAGTTTGCAGTATTTATCATGCTGTGGAAAAACAAGAGTGCCTACTCCAGCAAGTTGGTGGGCAAGTACCTCAAACCATCCTATCCTATACTATGTTATCTGTAACTATTCCTTCAAGCTGTAATACTAGAAAATTTGCCAGCAAAGTAAGCCATGAACCGTCCTATATCTCCTCATGTCATTTCAGACTGGATCACATGCAGTAAATCATAGAATCATAGAATGGTTTGGGTTGAAGGGACCTTCCAACCCCCCTGCAATAAGCAGGGATAACTTCAACTATATTTTTTCCACCCAAATTCTCAAGGGACACATTGCTGCAATAATGTTTTGGTGGCAGAGGTATACAGTGAGCTGCGGGCCTGATTCTGGAAGATGCAAGGACCAATTGACTTGGGATTTCTCACCACTTGGCCTTTCATTCCTAACCAGTTTTAATGAGAAAGCCTGGATAGTTCAAGGAGCCGACAATGCATTATGAAACCTTTCAAAAAGACCTTGCAAGCTCAGATCAAGCACAGGTAATGACTTGAAGTTATTACTATTGGCTATGAGGCTGCAAAATGAGTTTTGTGGAGTAAGTCAACAGACACCCTTATCACAAACTCTTCTCACTCATGGACACTCTCTCAACCAACCTCAGCAGTGAATGTAGCAGCTAAATGGGCACGGATACTGAGATCCGCTCTCAGTTGTTCTCCTACCAGAGCAAAACGTGTATCAGCAGGGAAACTTAAGAAACTTTGTAATGAAAAAGTTGCTGCTAGGCTTTTCCTTTGGGGAAGGAGCATCATGTTGTCAACTTGCACTTCAGAGATTTATCTGCAGTAGTGCCAGATAAGAGAAGAATGTCACTGCCAGCATATGTTGGCTTGACATACCTGATTACCTAAAACTGGGAAACAATTATATGAGCTCAACAATTGTAAAAAGAGCACATTGGAGAAGAAAGAAAATGCTTATAATGTCGAGAAAAGTAATTTCTCTTAACAGTTCTTAATTTCTCAGGTAGTCCTGGAACATGACATCGGTGCAGACCCCATCCAACATGGTACAAACTCTCCCTGTGGACCTTGCAGCAATGCAATCCCTTTAACCAAATTACTGAGAACACTGCACTGTAAGAATGGCTGGTGAAGATGGGCTGCAAGGAGTTAATTAGAGTAAACTCGAGGAAGATGTTAGATACATGCCAAAGCACTCATAAAAGCCTCTCTGAGTGGGAAGGAGCCACAGAAATGTCCTCTACTACACTCCTCAGACAGGGAGGGGGCATCTGGTAACAAACGGTTAGCTCTCTCAGCTGCTGTCTGTCCCAGAGCACCATCCATTATAAAAGCTTTGATAACACCCCTATTGCACAAAATGCAAAATCAAGAGAAAGAGACTCCAGCTACTCATGCTGTTTGTAGATAAATTAAACAAACCCAGAAAAGGTTGAGGCAGTTGGAAAACTGACAGGAAAACCGGGTTTTCCAGGGAGAACACTAGAGCCAATTTACAGTTAATTACTGTGATTTGGAACAGCTCTGTGAGTAAATATCCATCTCGGATTGTCCAAGTAAGGAAGATAATTGTTTCCTGAACTGTGTCCATTGTGTATTTGAAATCATGTCAGCCTGCTTCTTTCTTAAAGCAGGAAGAGACTTGGTTTTCAGCAACCTGAATCTGCTACTTTTCTGTTAATGTGTAGCTAAAATCCTAATGCTGAGTATCATACCTGCCATGAATGCAATTTATTGAATTCCACAGCCACATTTATAAAGCACTACCTTAATGATGAGGTTGCTGGACGCTGCATGATTTGCAGCTGCAAAGCAGTCCTGTCATCACTGGTGAAACAGCTTTGAGAACAAGGAGTGCTAGATGGCTACTGGGCATTGCCAGCCCAAAAACGTGCCAAGCACTGTGCTGCTGCAAAACAGTCTAGACAAGGATGGGGTAAGAGAGAATGCATGTCATGCAAAACCCCCAGACTGCTTTTTCTACTTCTTTTTTCTCTTCATAGCAACTAGAGAGAAAATGCTTTTACAGAGATTGTACTAATATTTGAAAAACAGTTTACATTCTTTGAAAGGCAAACCAAAAACTCAGTGGGTACTCGGATGGTATCTTAAGGAGCTTGAATATTACTGAAATATTGGCTCACCTGAGTCCAGAGCAGGTACTGAGACTGACTGAGGAGTCCGGGTACCCTCGTACATTGCCATGGTAATAGCAGTGACCCTGGTTGCAAAAAAGAGAAAACATTTCAATAACCGTAAATGCTCTTTGCTCTTTAGCTTTCTCATGGTTTTCCATCCTCTTTATTTAGAAGTGATTATCAGTTTGAGGCTACAGCACTCGGAACTACACTAACAACATCTTTTCTGCTCCACTAAATATTCACCATACTTAACAGTCCAAATGGTTCCTAAATGGAAATCTTCAGTGTCTTTTAAATCCCAAAGTGTGTAAGTGAGTTTTTGTTTCATTTTGCTTCATGCTGTTTTTTTTTTAAATAGGGTCACTAGTGTTTAAATTGCATGACTGCCCACATTTATCTGTGTTATTTTATTTAATGTTACATTATGGAATATTTTATATTAATTAATCAGAGGAACAAATCAGGTGACACAGTTTACTACTTTCTATAGCATGTACTCTTATTTAAGGTCATTTACATCTATATAGAAACATAGAATTATAAAGGTAGGAAAAGAACTCGTAAGATCATCAAGTCCTATCATCAGCTGAATACCACACCACCAATTAAACCAAGCCCCAAAGTGCCACATCTACATGCTTTTTGAACGTCTCTAGGGAAGGAGACTCCACCATTCCCCGTGTAGCCTGTTCCACTGCTTCGCCACTCTCTCAGAAAACAATGTTTTCCAATCTAAACCTCTGCTGGCACCACCTCAGACCATTTCCTCTCATCCTATCACTTGTCACTCGGGAGAAGACACCAGCACCCACGTTGTTACAACCTCCTTTCAGAGGTTGTGTGCCTATAGGAGATAGCTATGTATCAAGAGAAGTACAAAAAAAGCCAATACCAACCCTACAGTTTGAAAAAAAAAAATCAGAGTAAATGAAGAAGAATGGAAACATGTTAGAAAGGAAACCTTTTACTGAACTACCTAACCAAGTGGCTGTATGTTATTAAGAACAACACAGAATAAGAAGAGGGTCTTCTGTTTTGAGAGGCAACAATCCAGTTCCATTTTGTGGCTAGGCGATTGTATTTCCTTAATAATCCACCACTTGTAAAAGGCACCCACAACAGAGACACTTTTTCAGCACATACACATATCTGTCTGGAATCCAGGTTAATTTTATTGTTGACTAAAGGTTATAGCACATTCCTAATTATGTAACTGGCTGGAAAGCAATGATTGTGTCACGTCCAGCATTTCTTTCCTCATGGCTCCTCTAAATGCCACCTGGAAACTGAAAACGCTGTTGTAAAAGGTTCCTATCTTATTAGTGCAAAGGAAAGTTATCACTCATGCTCCAAACAGACAGTCATCTCACTGTGCCTTTTTATTGCTCTGTTCATTCACATCCATCTAGCTGCATTAATTGACCTTTTCAGTTTTGGGGCATGGTTTTTACTTACAAAGCCTCACATAGCAGACTCCTACAGACCACCTTGATTTTGTTAGAGAAAGCAATAGTCACGAAAATGATGGGCAAGATGGAATAATGCAGGTACAAATTTTCTGCAAATAAGATTATACCATGAAAAATATTTTTGAGTGTTTGTTTTTCCAATGTGAACAACTAACCACAGAACAGCAATATCTGACTTTCTAAATACAAATCTCAATAGCTTTTCTCATTCAAAGAAATGACAGAAACAGGGTAATAGTGTTTTACTCTCCAGTATTTTTATCATCAGTACTCATAAAGACTGAGTAACACATTAGCAAGAATAAAGCCACAATAGAAGCGAGGAAGTCATAGACTGGATTTTTTGGGGAAGATTGCTTCAGTTAAAATTTATATGGACATAAAAGTTTTCAGTCTGAGTGTACTATTACACTTTATTTTAATCTTATAATTTACATGCATCCACTTGATATGACAGAAGGAAAAACAACGCCCCCATCTCAGCATTGATTCTCATACAATGACTCTGACAGTGTCTAAAATCAAAAAGAAGGTAGGTTTATTCTAGTCATTTAAAGTAAGCATAAAGCAGAGGTGCAGTTCAGAACTCTTAAGAAGCCAGTCTTTGGGGTTTAGCACCACCAGTGTTAAGCACAGTCCTCAGTGAAATGTGGAGGGGAAGCTGATATCTCATCCCACATGGGCTGCTGCTGCAGTCTAGCAGTCTTTATCAAAGAGTGAATTAGGGCAAAGCTCCTGATTTCTTTCCATCTCCACACACAACCTGTTATTTTATTAACTTTGAGCTCCTCGTTGTGGCCCATTTCACAACTTCTCTGATATTCACAAGCTATAAGATGCCAAAGTTCAATACCAAAAATGCAAACTTACCAGACCATGGCCTGCAATGGACTGGTAGAAAATTGATTTCTAGCTCAGCCACTCCACTGAAGTGCAGGATTTTTTTATTCCTATCAAATCTTTTTATTCCTGTAAACTAGTATATAAAATGGATGACCCCTAAAATCAAATAATTACCATGGCTGATTTGTCTTACTTACAACTGTATTCTACCCTTACTCAAGATCATTTAACAAATACCAGCTTTTGACAACCACAAATTTTTCAAGCGCTATAAATTAGAAAAATAACATGGACACTGACTAGTGTGCTAGAGAAACCTCAAATGACAGCTTCACAAATCTGACTTGGTCTGACCTTCAAACTGAATTTGACTAAGCAATTTTTCAATAGGAAATTGGATTTGGTTTCAACCACAGACTATATTGATGTCTTCAGTGAAGAAGAGATATAAAAACAAAATCACAGAGACTTATCATTTTAAAACCATATTGCTGCATTTAATAAATAATGAATTCACTGATCTTTGAAAAAAATATTTTAGGCAGTAATATGCACTCTGACTTACCCCCATTGTGAAAACAGATTATTTCTTTTTTAATAAGGGAAAAACTAGCTATCATTACCTGCACACATATTAATGTTAATGTAAGTTAATCTGTCAGAGAGTTGTGTGCTTCATTTCTTTCTTTTTACTTCCTAAAGAAGTCTATACAGCCTTTCTATTTCTAAAACAAACGACTGTTTTCTATTAAGCTGATTTTGAAGAAGATATGAGCATCCAGTAAAAAAGAAAACACTGAAAGCAATTTCAAAATGATTGCTTTACTTGGGAAGTCTGGGGCTATAAGGAAGATGCTCTTTCAGAAGTAAGAAAAATGTTATGTATATAAATAAGGCCTTTCACAAAGTCCATTATGTATGGAAAAACAAAGCACGAAGCCTCTTCTGACAGTGTTAATAAATAAGTAACGTGACATATCAAATATTTTATAGGCCTTACGTAGATAAAAGATAAACTTTGTAATTAAAATAGCTTGCTGCATTTTTCCTAACAAGGGCTCTGATATTGTCAGAGAACAAAAAAAATACTACCCTAAAATCATTTTTTTTCTGGATAAATCCAGTTTTTAGCTACTGATTTAACAAGGATTATATTTGCCATATTTTTATATATATAAACACACATACATAAACATACACACAAGCACACACATATGTATAAAAGCACATCCTTAACAATCTTACAGCCTGGTTTAAAAAAATAAACCCAGGCAATGAACCCCCTCTCCCAAACCCCAGCCATGTATTCCCCAGTGTGGAAAGACACTCAAGCCCTCAAAACCTCTGAGCTTCTACACTACGGAAATCAGATACTTAAGGCTTTCTTCCTAACTGAACCAGCACTTTCCTCCATAATTGATCAACAACGGCTGCATTTATTATAAAACTGTAATGGGTGTATTTCCAAGAAGTTGAATAAATCATACAGATTTTGAAAGTCACTTGGTTAAAACCCCACAGCTCGCCTTTAAAGTCTCTCTCTAAAAAAATCATGTGTAGGATCACAGCAGGCAAAAAGGTACTGAAGGCAACAATAAAAATGATCACATATCATTTCATCCCATGGCTCAGATCCTGGCAGAGACCACTTTGGGTTTTAACGATGAAGTATCATCTACCCATGAAACGCCAACCTTACCGTGTAATTGCGTGTGAGAACCACATCAGTGCCGTCTTTCAAATAATGTGTTTCTGTGAAGCTGCTGGCTAACAGTCCCCTGCAAAAAATAAAGCAGACGTAATTTTAAGTCCACATCACCTTGACTTTGTCCTTTAGTGGTTCTGTTTGAGACAGTGATCATAGCCAAGTATTAAGGACACAATGACTACCGGGGCTGTGTGCAAAATAAGGAAAAATAGAACTACAAATACTGAAGCTACAGCACATGAAGACTTCCTTTGTTAACTGTGAAAATAATACAAGTTTCCAGACTGCTTTCACTTCCAAAGGTGGACTGAATGCCAGCCCATCTCAGTATTTAGTCTTTCTTCTAATTTTCAACACATTTCACATTATATCTGAAATCTAGACATTTGGAGTTTTGTTAAGTAATGGTAGTTTGTGGAAAGGGAAAACATTTTCCCCATGCTACTTATTTTACCATATTATGTGTTGTATTCATCAACAAGTGACCACCCAAAGACTGGTTTAGCTCTCAGTAAATGAAACTAACTTCTTCCATTGAGACTCCATCATTACAGAAGTTAGAGCACTGGATTTATTCTGATAATCTGAAAAGAATATTAACAAATGAAATCTAATGACTTGAAATGATGTATTAGGAGATGGTAAAAGGCCATGTCTGTGATGAGACATGTTGTTCTCATTCTCTCCACAGTTCCCTTCCAGCCTTTGGCAATGATATAAAAAATTTTGACTTGCAATTATCACTTTCCAGAAATCTCCAGAGAGGGGCATGTGTGTGACAACTATGAAAACTTCTCTTTGTAGTAAACTCACGGAACAGGGAGAACAGCATCTGACTACCTGAAACATGTTGTGCTGTGTTTATGTTTCCTACTGTCTCATTATCACAAAGAGCAGATGCTTTCTTAATTATCAGTATTATTTATATAACAACACTGCTAAGTTCTGTGCTTAGCAGGCATTCATTATCTTTGTAAAGGCAAAAGGTAATATCCCATCACTGTTGAAGCAAACAGAGTTCTGCTATGTACTTTTTTGGAAGCGTAATTTCACATAGGATATTGGAACAGTTTTTATTTAATGGGACAAAACAGAGGCAGGGGATAGGGTAACAGATGTGGTATAAGGGCAAAGTGATTGAGCAATATACTTGCTTTTTGCTCTGCTATTTCTGAAGTGTTTGACAGGAGTAATGATAAAGGTGACCTTTCTGCTTCTGTTCATTCTACCCTGAAGCACAGATTTAGAAAATATTTCATAGATTCATAGATTTTAATACCAGAAGAGAGCGCTGTGATCAGCAATCTGACCTGTTGTGTTACATAGGTCATTTGACTTGAATTGAATTAATCTTCTGGTACGATGACTATGATGGAAGCAGATGCATTTTCTTACTGTATAGAACTCTCATCTAGATCTCTCATGATGAAGAAGCTATCACAAGCCTGATAGGTCTCTAGCAGTTAATTAAGCTCAATGTAAACCACTGCCCTTTGTATCCAGCTTAACTGGGTTGCATTTCCAGCCACCACTGGATCTCATTCCCTTACATCAACATTTCATTTTCATTTGAATCTTTCATGGACAGTTCAGCTCACTAAAGTGAGGAATATAGTGGGTAAACAAATCCCTGCTGTAGCTGTCATCAGTCTCCCTACCAATCAGGCATGTTTCATCAGGATGAAAATTTGCTATCTACCTTGATGAAAACAACGTCTGAAAATAAAAATTCTCAATGTGAGTGGTAAAAGAAGGGCAAGAGCACTGAGATGATGGAGTCCCAATATTGGACTAGCCTAATAAAATAAAAAGTATGCCCTAATGTAGAAGCCAAAGTAGGATTTTAAATCACTGAAGGACGTATTTAAGAAATGGAGAATATTTTTCAGGAGTCTGCATTAACACTCTTTCAGGCTAGTAACTAAGATATCATTGCTGAGGCATCTGTTTTCCTGTCATGTATGGTGCTAGTATGAGTTTGAGAGCAAGCCAGAGGGAAGGTTTTCTTCACACTGTAGAGGCTGGGGACCTCTACAAGACACCTCACCAGGGAGTCCAACAATTTCTGGCAGAGAACGAAGCTGTTATCCCCACTTCTAAAAGGTCTAATATCTTAAAAGCTGTGTAGCTGAGCAAGTACACAGCATGAGTATCCAGGGACAGAAAGTCATGTAAAGGCATTTCTTGAAAGGTTATGAAAACTAAGTGCAACAAGCATTCAAATTCCACAACTGAGTGTGCACCACTTCACTTTCCAATTATGGCAATAATGTTTAACATACCAACAATGACTTCAACAAACATATCTATTAGGTAATTTAATTACTCCCCTGCCCCCCAGAGATATGCAACGTAATAGATTGATTTATATTTCTACTTTTAATCCACTGTAAAGGAGATTAATAGACAAAAGTAAATTAACTTAGATGCCAAGCTACTTAACCTAATTGGATCAATGTAATTGTGGAAGAGCAGAGATCAAAATAACATTAATATATCATAGTGCAATTCATCATCATGTCTGGAGTTTCAAACGTTGTCAGCTACAATACTCAGCAGTACCAGATTATTATCACTTTTTTTGCACTGCATGAGGAGGCAGAAGCAAATGCATCAACAGCTGGATATGAGTGAAAAAAAAATCAGTCGAACCAACACCACAACTTTCTCATTTTTTCTCTGGAGATGTAAAAGTGCATTTCTTGAGCTAGATTAGGTACTTAGTCACTGTGTTTGCTAGCACCATGGATTTTTTCATATTTGTCAGAGGCAGATTAACAAGTAGAAGCTTCAACGGTCCAGAAGGACAAGTTTTATCCCTCCTGATATATGAGAGGCACAGCAGAGCCTTCCTCATCCTCTGCAAATCGGCAGGAAGCTCACCTGTTAGATTTGCTGAAACATTTTCAGGTGTCAAGTAGCTTCCACTAGTGTAAGCTTCAGGGACTATGACGAACAGTATTTAAACTTCTAACCCTCAGTTTCTCAGCCCTCTACAATGTGGAGTCTTAGGCAGCTTGTGGGAGGGGGGAAATGTTCTGTTTTAAACACATCGAACTTTTTACTTAATCCATTTAATGGGAGATATAGTAATTTAACACATCGCCTCTCACTTGCAAACGAGAAAATCACTCTCTGCTCTCCAGGCACCAATATATTATTTCAAAAGGTTATAATGATATTTCATCAGCCAGGGAGAGTCAGAAAGAGAGAGTCGCAGAAGTTAGAAATAGAGACAATCAAGTGGATCATATACACAGCCTCCCTGGAAGCCAAGTATGCTGTAGATCAAACTAGGTTCTGTCTCATCGAGCCTTAAATGTCAGAAGCAATGCTGATCCCACCACTTTCAAAGAGAGATTACTTTGCACTCCAACAGATGTTACTGTCATGATGCATTTCCTGATATGCAGCCTTCTCCAGTTTTTCCTAGTCACACTACTTTCATTAGCTGAACCAATTGCTTCTCTTTCTTGGTACATGTATCATTCAGATAGGTGCACATTACTATTAAATTCTCCCTTAACCATCCACATGCCAAGTATAGCACATCAGGATATAAAAAAATGGTAAGAGCTGTGTACTTTTCATGCTAGTGAAAAGAGAAAAAATGAAGTATTATCACACTAGGAACAGACACCAGGGTTTCCCTTGCTGATTTAGGAGAAACAAGTAGACAAGGGCCTAAAGATCAAATATCTTTCTCTCAGGACATAGGCTTCCTTTCCAATCTGCCTTTTAGAATAAACTTCTTTGGTCATCTCCCTGTTCCAGGTCATCCCCCTGCAACACAGAAATAAGGGAGAAGACACTGACATTGTTATCCATTAAAATGGATCTTCAAGTCTCTCAAAGCTGTTTTGTGAGACTGCAGTGATGCCCAGCAGCCAAGATTCAACAGCACTGGTTTAAAGGCTAACAATACGACGTCTGGATGGTTTGTGGCACAAGTTTCTTCAAAGTCCTGGGTGGTGTGTGGCACACTGGTTACACACCTCAGAAGGACCATGCTCACAGTACTGACACATATGATCTGATTTTTGTTTCTCAACTCCTTATCACGAGGAAAGGTTTGGAAATGCAGCCACTAATCTTCAGCTTATATCTTGCTTAAAATATGACCACGCATGGACATATCTGTTCTGGGGACCAACATCACAGCAAAGCACTGTTTGGTTAGGAGGCTTCACACAGTTGTTTTTAATGATACAGAAAAGGTGTTGTGAACCTATTGAGCTTCAGAGAGGAACATACACTTTCTGTGCTCTTAAGTTGGCTTTTCTGCTTACCTTTTGTTTTGATTAACATCTTAGTATAGTAACATTACTTTAAGAACTGGTGTTTCAGGAAGAACATTAAATACATCCGTGACTTCTGAAATGATGACAGCCATCTGCTCTACCTACTCTGTGGGAGCATTGATCATAATAAGCCGCTGGTAGTGCAGAGCTGATTCAAATCTGACTGTGGTGCTTCCCTTCTCCTCAGATACGCTGCCTGCAACTCAGACAGACATCTGACCTTTGCTGATACTTGTTACTCTTTCTCCTCCTTCCAAGATAAAGTACATGTTTTCTTCCCCATTGAAGCACTGCTTCAGTCTGTTAAAAAATTTCTTATTAAAAGCCCTTCAGCTATGCATTTTAAACCTTGTCTACAAATCGGGGAGGTGAGGAGAATGAAACAGGCTGGCATGTAGGCAGTTAGAAAGAATGTCATCTAAATCTCTGCCTACTGACATCAGTGTACTCCATTAATCCTTAAGCATTTCTATTCAGGTTATTTTGACCTTTACAGTGGAATTAGTTGTTATTTCTTCAATTGCTGCATCTCTTCACGGGTATATCTAGAGGAATAAACAAGTCTGTCAAGCCTGCTGGTTCTGCAGTGGTGGTTGCAGTGCAGGTACCTCCTGATACACACAAAGGTGAAGCGTTTTTCAGTTCTTCTTCCTCACTACAGTATAATGAATGAGGGAAGCATGGGTAATGAGTTTCTCATGCACAGGCACTTAACATCATTCTATTCACAAAAGCACCACATATTCTTTAACCATGCCACATTCTTTCCCCTTGTTTAATTATCTTAAGTGATTTGAAATGCTTTTGGACATTTTCCCATTGAATGTCTCCACTTCATAATATCCTATCTGCTACGCTCCAGCGTGCTGCCATAGAGGGACTGCAATGTCATAAATGAAGAACCTGAGAGATTGAAATTCACAGAGCTTAATTAGCTCAACAATTCTGAGGAAAAGAGCAAAATAAAACTATAATGGCTAAGAAATCAACCAAGCATCCAAAGTTGCAATATTAACTCTATGCTAGTAGCCTTTGGCTTGTTTCACATGGCCTGTAGATAGACAATTTGAGTACATCATACACTACATTTGAAAAATATGTCTCTCTACTTCTACCCAGTTCTTTTGATGTAGAAATTCACATAATCCTGTGTCTACTGGACTCTGTGTTAAAATCCCACTCCCATCCCCTTGCACAAGTTGAACAGTGCCTGTCACAAGTGGGCAAATTTTCATAAACAGATGCCACAACATAAAAAGCAAGAGCCACACTCTGAGTTATCCCTGGACAGTATGTTGAAGCACAGGTACTCTCATCGACAGTTGCTCTCTGGTATGCTGAGGACAGAGAGACAAGGTGGACCAGCATGGCTTTTAAGGCCTACAAGGATCTTGTCTTCAGAACTCATCACTACGTGTGGTTGCAGTGTATAGAAAAGAACAATCTAAGCAAACAAATCTGAGCAACCAAGGAAGAAAACCACCTCCCTAGCCGGCAATCACTGAGTGATTGAGAGCTCTCTTGTTCTTGACTGCTTGGAAAATAAACCATAAACGTCACCTCCCCAAACTTCAATAGAAAAAGACTGAAATGAAATTAAGAACAGCAGAGGCCTCCCATGCTGTTCCAGGCTCTCCATGCACACTCTGTTTCCATCACTCATTGCAATGTTTACAGCAAACATTTACTTGAGAAACTGTAGCATTTATTTCATCATTCTAATTCCAAAAGTTAATGAAGAGAATACTGCTAACCAGTGTTGCAGTGAAAGCATGTTCTCCTTTGGAAGAAGATAAACAAGATGTTTTCTAACAATGTGGATGAGCAAAACCAAGTTCTTTCCCTGGCATGGTTTAACCTTGGCCAAAAACCCTCAGGGAAGTCATAATGGGACAGCATTAGGTACCCTGCACCTCAGATGGTCATTAAAGGAAGAAGCAATCCACATGGCATGTGTGGAGCAATGAGAGGAATACCAGCAAGGTTCGCTCTGTCTTTGCAAGAGAGATTGGAAACGTAACAAAACTTATCAGCAGAAGTTCTCTGACTTAAGAGGGAATTGCACCATTTACTTTGCTGAGCTTTGACTAAAACTGCTCATCTCACACATACCAAAAGCCAAAGTTAAAGATGTTTTCCCAGCAACCTGACCGTATTAACTTTAAAGTTGTTTTACTTTTGTTTTTCACCGGCCAACTGCAATATACCAGAGTGGTGTATTTCAGCATCTCTGTCACACAGTTGCCCTAGAAGAACAAGGGTGTGAGGAATATTTTATATTACCTCCTTCAACTTCCCCATGCAGCAGAATAATAGAAATTACATTATTGGCTCAGCTGGGGAGTATGCCATGAAAAGCAAACATGGTCAGTAAAGGCTCCAGAATAATACTGGCCACAGACTGTCATCAGCTACAAAGAGATGACAGCACTTACTGGCTAAATGATTTTACATGAAAAAATATAATTCTGTGCATTTAGGCAAACTGTGTAGGCTGACTAATTTAAAGATGCTTTACTCTGTGAGATACATTAACTACTTTTTAACATAAAATAATGGAAGTGTCTGTGAAACCCTGAAGCAACGTGCCAAAAGTTAATGCATTATGCTGGAAGTAACCATTGAACTACTGCTCCTCTGAAGTATCTATGGCAAAGATCAAAAGTAATGTGAGCTGCTACGCTGCAGGCTGAACCCAGACAAATTTATACAACTCAGTATTCTGAATTGGCTTTGACTAGGCTAAAGACTAACATGACGTGGCTCTGGAACTTCTAGCTCCCTGTTCATGAATCTGTTCCTCACATGACAACACTGTGGTTTCCGCTTAAATGCTTCCACTAAAATTTGTACAAGATAATCTAAGGGCTTTTTCAGCATTCTGATCTTGCATGCAGAAGACAATTACGTTTACAGATGCAGGCAACACAGACAGTACCATAAAAACATGGCTCAAAAGACTCACTAGAAAACATTGAGATGTTTCAGAAGCTAAGAAGTACATATTTCACAACTGGCAGACATAATATTTTAAGGCATTGCATTCTAACATCACAGTACCGTCTTTCATAAAACAAATTCTTTATAGTCCCTATGACACTTGTAGGATGGTGGATTTTCATTAAGTAGTACATCTGGGGATTTACTGGAAAGCTGTCAAATTCTATTTAAAATGTTTCATTCAGTTAAATATGTCATTTGTAGCTGAGTAAAATTATGCTGCTGAACAGGCATCATTGGGCAAATTGTCTGACTATGCTTTAAACTGAGCATTTTCAGACTACAACAGAATTCAATTTAAAATTTCTGCTAAAACTAGTCCTAATTTGGAAAATTTATAAACACAGAAATTTAAGCAATTCCAATGAAAAAACCAGAAGTTATTAAAATATAACAACTAACAAAATGTAAATAGTGCTGTGGGGGTTACATGCAAGCATCTGTAACATTTTAGAAAGCCAGGGTCTTAGATTAACAAAAAGTCACCCAGCCCAGGTTTATTCTTAGACTCTAACCAAGAATTACATCGTCTCTGAATCTTATTCTTGATTTTCAGTGTGTGCCTGTAGGTTTGCATTTGCATTTTTATTTTAAATGAAGTTGTCTTGCCATTTATGCCAGTTTGTTGAAACATAAAGTAGCATTTTTATTTAACTAAAGCCACAATTTTTTCCTTGCAATAACATTGAGCCCTTTGCTCTAAGCAGGCTCTACTCATCATTCACTTGCAGAACACTACTGACTTCTAAAGACATACCTTCATTTTGCCCTACGCCTCACTCTCGCTCCTTTGCCTTTTAAAATTCTGGATGAAGAGGGAAGAGTAGTGTTAGAATATTTTTACAAAATTTGTGTTCAAATCCCAAGCCTAAAAACCTGAGAACACATGCTTATTTAAAAGTAGTCCTATATTCTGTCTCCAGCAATGACCAATATTAGGGAAATAACACATAAAGAGGACAAGCATGCTACATTTTTCCAAAATACTGCTCCCCCTCTGCTTTCAAAGCCTTTATGAGCCAGGGACAAATGTGGAGTGGAGACTGAGATTAAGCAAGAGCTCGCAAGGGCTTTCTTGTTCTCCCTTGACACTCTTCCTTTCCAGCTAGAGCAATGACTTCCATGAAGATCAATTAATGTAATAACACAAGACTGCAGCTGCAGATTTCAGGCAACGTGTTAAGGCTAATGGCAGCAATTACAGCTTGGTGTGTTCGGAAGTCTGCACCCATGGCAGTCGATGGATAAGGCTTTGACTTTGGTGCCTAGCACAATCTCACTGGGACAGAAAAGCAGCCAGTAAGATACCCCCTGTCTCAGTAACCTGTACACTTTTGTTAGGAGGCTGACTGTGAATGCTCGCGTGGTTTTCAAGTGTGTAAGCATTGTTCCTGTCGCAGCAAACAAAGCTGCATGAGATCATGGACTCCTGTTAATACTACTCTGATCCAATAAAAATACAATCACTCTCTGGCTCTGCTAGAAGCATCATTCCTTGCACAAATGTCTTGTAAACCACTTCTGAAAGGAGCACACCCTCTACTGCTCAGGCTTGAAGACAGTGGGCTGCTCCTGCCCTACTGACTGCCACAGCCCCAGCAGCAGGGAGGAACATTACAAACACCACATCAGCTGTTGGCAGATGGCACTTCAGGTGACTCGGGAAAGCCTGGAGTGATTTTTCAGGCAACACTACACAATACTCTCACAGGATGACGGCTCATTTCCAATTAATTCACATTCAACATATGGCTTGAAATTAGGATGAGGCGATTTGAGTGTTTGCAGAACAAAAACATAGGCCTGATGTACCAAGCAATAAGAAGGTTTATAGAGTGGAGGCATCTAAGAGAAAGAATTGAGTTAAAATATTTCTCCTTCCTTTCTTCTTTCTTATCCATTAATTACTTTCCTACCTTTCCTGCTTTTTATCTTAGCCATTCTTCATCATCTTTCCATTCCACCTCCTTCTCCCCATATTATTTCTCCATAGCCCTCCTCTCATCACCTCTTACATGCCTAAGTTTATTATCACACTGTTAAAAAGGAGAAACATTTTTCTTAATAAGCAAGACAGACTCCAACCCCCAACATAAGTCATTTTCTTAAACAAAACTCAGATCTGTGAGTATCAAAACACATATGAGGCTGGCAGTTACCAGGGCATCAAGTGACCAACTTCACAAGATGTGACTTCAGTGGGACTTCTAATAGAGAAAACACAGATCATCATCTCTGTTTGTAAGGTCAGGCCCCATGTTCACCTTTTCCAGGCAGGAAAGGAAAAATTTCCAGTGAAATCAGGACATGGGGTAAGGGTAAAAGCAGCTTTTTAGTGGGGTTTTTTTCATTTCTCTCTCTGCTGCACACTTCTACTGTATCCAATTCCTCAACTCTGCCATGTGTCAGAACCCTTTATGAACCAATCAAACACATTAATTCAAGAATAAATGTCCATGGTTATAGCCAGGTAAGCTGGCTTACTGGAGACTATGAGCATGGAAGAGATGCAGCAGACAGCCGTGAGAAAGAAGGACAGAGAGTGGAGCTTGGGCATGAGGATCCCTCCTCCCCACTTCAGCAGCAAGCCTAGGGTCAGAAACACATAGAAAAACCCCAGTGCATCAGCTGCTTCTGATTTTACTTATTCAGGAATTGACTAATGTCAGAAACAGATTCCAACTTCTTTCTATCTCAAGGGTCCAAACTTGCTTCTCACTCACTTTGAGGGCATCTCGTTGCACTGAAGATATGCTGGTGGACAGCTTGGGAGAGAGAAGGATCAGGCACTGCCTTTTAGCAGTTAAGACACAAAACTATAATTTTCTTTTCAATTCAAGGAAGTAATTAGTTTATAATAACATTTAACATTTAGTTGCTGACAGAGATATGACACTTATCTTACATCAGTCATTTTAATTATTCCTACTAACCATGACTGAAAAATATTGTGTAGTCTAAGCTAACAATGCCTTTCCAGATATTTTTGATTCTACATCCATTTGAAAAATTGATACCTAGAGCATCAGCATTTATCAAGCTCATTATAGATTTCATCTGAATGACTACAGATAATTAAAAGTATGCTTCACTCTTATTGTAATGTTTTCCTCTCCTAACACTGCAAAGTAATTCTATTGTTGCTCAGGGTTTTAGGAATTAATGTAGACTTTTCTGCCAGAAGATAAAGCACCACAGGACTATAAACAAACTATTAATATACACAGACATGAGGCAAACATGCAGAAATTATATGTGCAGACACACACACACATACATATATATAATGTACTTTGGAGCACTATATGTATTTGCACAAACATAAAATAGTCTTCAAAGTGAATGGATTTTTCAGATACACAGTTTCAGACACTAGGTAACCATCCTCTGAAAGTCAGTCTTTTCTAAGGCACTTGTTCCACAAAATCCCTGCAGAAAATGTTTGTCATACATATCTTTACTTGGTACCTAAACGAAGTAAATGCACCTGATGCCCCATCATCTTACACCACACAGAATTATTCACACTTAAATAAAGCGTATGTATACTACTACTGCAGAAACGAGTAGGGAAAACTTGGCTGTGTATTGCTTTATTTTGTGCAGGTGTTACTAATTTTGGAGATGACCACAGTGAAGAAATGAGTCTTTTGAGAAACTATTCAACAGGATACTGGAGAGCCATCCTTCCTGAGCTAAGATTTAAGTGATATATTGGAAGTTCCTTAGTGCTGTACATCCCATTAGGAGACTTCTGAGCTAACTTCACTTCCTCTGCATTGGGAGCTACATCATTCACGTATAAACAGCCAGATTGCTGCATGAATGCAGGGGATACATTTCCACACAGCATTGAACTAACATCAGCTTAAATACGTTTTTCTGCTATTCGTACATCAGGATATGTATGTCATACCGGGAACTGCTATGATAACTGTTGATAACGCTCACGCAAAACTACATATGATTTTTTTTCTTAATGTTCATTAGTTTGCAATAATTAGTACAACACCAAGCTTGACTTGCACAAGTATAATACATTGCACCTAGAAGCCTGCTTCATTCTAGGATCCTTAATTGTACTTCAATTAAATAATATCATATATGATGTATTTTCCTTGGCATGACTTTATCATCAAATGCTTTATGTTTCCACATGACTTTCCAGGTTGCTTTGAAACTAAAATCACCCATAAATAGCAATGGCATTAAAAAACAATTACAGATACATGCCTTTTTAACGCCTCTATTATCATCCACATTCTGGTAATTCAGAGAGAGACTATTAAATGATAAAGGCACAGAATAAAGTCTCATGATTTAGTATCAACATCTATATGAAGCAGTGCTAGCAAGACGTTGGTGTCAGAGTGAGGTAAGAAAGAGGAAAAAATATAACGAATAGAATCTGACATAAATATTAGGAAATATATCTATATTTTATAAAGGCTATTTTATCCAAGAGAGTTTAGCTTTGCTACTGCTCACAGGATGAATTCACAGTGAATAAACCCTTGACTCATGAGAATATTTCACATGCAGATTTGGATTTTATGTAAATTATTTAAGTATATCTTAGAAACTTTGGGCAGTGATGTAGAAATATTCCCCTGCCTATGCATATCAGTCAAAGAAATAGCACTCATCACCAAGGAATTCATAAGGGTAAAAGTTTTGCCAACAGGCTTGAGACTAGACAGTGGCATGGAAAAGATGAGACTATGTTATCCTATCCATTAAATTTGCCTCCTCCTGACAACAAGAGGAGAAGGCAGTGCCTTACACTAGGCTGTGCTAGCAGCACAAAAACCTCTGCTCAAAACAGCACGTTGCAAACTGGAGAAACCTAACCCTGGAGAATGTGGAGATACACATCAATGCCAGCCAACATCCAAAAGGAAAATTTTGCAACCTTCACATCTGGAATATCAAAAGTTAATTCATAACATGAAAGTATATAACTTTTGGCTTTATCTCCTTGTTATTGCCAAACCACTCAGAATTGTCTTTATTTTGTTTGAATTGCAATCAAGCCAGGACATATTCCTTCATGTATCAGTGTTGGATAGTACCAGATAAGGCTAGAGACTGCTTTTAACAACAGACTGACAGAACTCCTACAGTACGCTCCTCCCCAAAATAGTTCTCCAAAGAAGAACCATTGAGACATCACAAAAGGCTCGAGGTAATCAATGTATTACCTCGACGTAATCAATGTTTACATGGCAAACACAAACAAAAGTCAGTTTGCTTCCTTGCACACTGCTGAATTTTTATTCTTTAAACTTATTTATGTCTAAAAAAGAAATACATTATCGTACTGTTGACTGTCCTACCTAAAATAAAGGCTGATATTTTCTATTTAAGCCGAGCTCTGCCATCAGGTCAAAAATGACACAAAAACCATGAAACTGTTTGATTGGATGAGAGATACTACCTATTACTCCACTGAAGAAATTAGCTCCAACACTTCCACAGAAAAAAGCAGGAGATAAGATTTTATCAGTACCATGCCAGCTGCCCAAACAACATAACACCCACTGAAGGTGTATGGGAGAAGCTCGTGTGGCTACCTGTAACCCAAAGCCAAACAAGACTACAACAGTGTCGTTGACAGAGGTTAAAGAGAAAGCACACATTACAGAAGAGAATGCAGGTTGTCAGGGAGATTTCGATAATATTGAACAAAAAAGCTCTAACCTAGCTCAGATAGGTAAGGGAAGAGAAGACAAGATCAGAGCTAGGAAAAAAAACAAACCAAAGCAGCAGGGAATTCAACAATTTGCGAAATGTGTAATGGGATACTGAGCTTTTCCCCTCCAGACTTCTGGTTTTAATTAGATACATGTCCAAAATAATGGAAAGGTTTTTGCAACTGATGGCTGATGTGTAGATTGCAAAAAAATGAGCCAGTCTGAGATTAGACAGTGATATCATAGTACAACACACCCAATCTAGCCACAATCCCCTTTCCCCCTCAATTCTGTCAATTGTCTATGTTGTTATCAGTCTGAGCAGGAAGGAGATATACTACAAATTCCCAACTATTCTCTCAGTATTAGGAGACAAGAGGCAGTGTATCACTGAGGCAGATGAACTAGGTAGAGGATAGAAGGATACAGTAAAACTGGTTTACACATTCTGCGTGCAAAGGTCTTTGATCCCAAGAACGTTAGTCCAACATCCGAGACAGCTAACCAATGCAGCAAAAAGAACAGACAAAACCCAGATATAAACACCTAGAAATTCAAAGCAACAACTACCAAAGAAGAATGCAAAAGTTTTCCTTAATATTTGAAGATATTTTTCAGGTGTCAGTAATGCTTTGGGTCATCCTTCTACTGCTTTGAATGCATTTCTTCCCCAACTCCTGAGTATCTTTCTGTAGAAATTAGTTGGTTTTCCTTAATGTAATTTTCACTGAATCTCCATTGTATTCACATTTTGGTCTCATTTTCTACATAGGAGTCAGGCCCTTCATTTCAGTAATAAAACATATTTACCCTGCCATAGCCGTTAGGTAGAGTATATGTTTTTATGATAATCACTGTTACCATAACCCTAACACTTTTAGATGCCATTAATCAAGTACCTCTACTTGATTCTGCCCTTGAAGGCCAATCTGTTTGGTCTTGGTCTGCTTGGACCCCTTGGTCTGCTCCAGTCTGTCACACTCTAGGAAGGACACTTTGGAAAGTGCAGCGGTTTGCAATTCACATGACCTTTTGAGACACGCTGTTTTCCCATATCGTAATGCTCCAAGAGAGATGATCTTTGGTCTGCAGCCCAGGAAACTGGTTTTTTTCAGTATCAAGACTGATGAGAAAATTTTCCTTGGAAGATGGTCCCCAGTACAGCAGTTCATTTCTTTACCTTGAGCTGATAGAAATGTTTACTCTTAAAGAGCTCATCAATCGATGAAAGTAAATACTTGGTTTCACAAGCATATTTTGGACAGAACTAGAAAGTGCACAGGCAGCAGCATTTCATAAACATTAGTGCAAAACAGCAGAACCTCGTTACCTCCTACTGAGCTATGGCAAGTCCTATTAGCTAAAAGAGAAATGACATTAAAAAATAGAATGCAGAAGAGACTGGGTCCTTCGATTAAAATCAGGAGGCAAACAAATGAAGCTGAGTTTTGAACTCAATGCAAGATGGTAACTGTAGGTTATGAAAGACTACAAAACTTATCACAAGACTGGAATTCCAGGCACTTGCTCTCCTAAGAGGAAATTTTTCTTATCCTTTCTGATGGATGAGAGGCTGAAAGTACAGTGTCACTGAAACAGGAAAGTAACTGCAGCTACAGAGACCCAAATCTGCCAAGATACAGAGTGCGCTGCCAAAAAGGCATTTTAAACTTTAACAAGACCTGACCAGAGACTATTTGGCTTGTCTCAGCTTCCTGATGGTTAAAAACTATAAAGGTAGCAGAACCTCAGCAAAAATACCTGGAAACCCTGGGTGGCAGAAAAATAGCCAGGAGTGTGTCTGGGAAGGGGGAGGACACAGGAGCATCAGTTTTCAGTAAGGCTTCACTACTGGAGAGTTTGCTGCTGTCTTGGGGCTTAAAGATATTGTTTACTTGAAAGCTTTTCTAAAGATGGCTTGATAATACAGTACATCAGCTTGGCTTGTGACTCCACACCTCAACAAACAGAAGGCAAACCTTTCTCTGCTTCTCAAAATATCCCTCCACATCTCACTGAGCTTATTTTTATGTATATGTCTTCATATATTTTTTTGCTTTGACAGTCTAGAAGCAAGAAAGTCATATAACTTTTCTATACACAAATGATTCTAGTATGAAAGCAATGACTGACCACCCTATGAAAGGATTAGCAAGAAAATATTGATGTTTTGTATGCTCATTTGTATTTGAAGAATCCCCATTGCCAATTAAAGTTGGCTGCTGTCAGAGAGCGTTACCCCTAACAAGATCTCCAGAAACACAAACCGAACACAATCTCAAAGTTTCTAATACTCCAGATCAGTAGAAAGCTTGAGGACAGTGATACTGTGCTGCCAACAGCTGTCATAAGTAGTATGGTTTCATCTTGTTGTTGGCCTAACAACTGTCTTTCCCTTTTCTGTTTTGTGCTTCAGCATATCTTCAGCTGTCATAACAGATATGTCAAGCAATATTACCCTCCCAACAATATCAGTTTAAATTATTTCCCAGAATATTCTTCTTCTGGCCTCTCAAAGGCATGAGTCTATTTTTTCAACTGCAGTCAGTGCAAAAGTAGAACTCATTTATTTTCAATCAGTGTATCTTTTCCATAAAGTACCAAATTAAAGATGTCAAGGATTAATATGAAAGGCAAATTCATATAAAATTGCTAAATCACAACACTCATGTGCTGAGTTGCTATGGAAAACTACTCAGCTAGAGGAAGAAAACCTTTTATTTACAGCATCGCTGCCAAGGTAATACAAAGACTGGAGTGCAGATCAACTGACTACCCGCAGGCTTTTCCCCACCAGCAAAATGAAGAATGAGTAATGCTCTTTTAAAGCTTTGCTATTTCCTAAAAATTATCTGCTTCTGGAATCACAGATGCGACACTAGTTTACAGAGAAGTCCTCAAGAAAAAAAAAAAACCTTTCCAGCAATAAAGTGTTAAAAATGTCTACAAAAACACCCCTATCCACCATGGGGGAGGAAGGGAAACTGGCATTCCAAGAGCTACGAATTCACAGAAAGCTGCCACATGTAACAAATATATTACAGGTCAGCCTGCATTCATGGACACATTTCCAGGTGGACTGTTTGGCCCTCTTCTGTGCAAATATTAGTGTTTAGGAATTCTATTCTTTCATGAAGACACAGCTCTTGCTGTAGCAGAGACTTGAACCTACCATGTATTTATTGTAAGGTGTCAGCTGTGGGAAGCAGTGAAGAAGAAAGGCTGACAAATCCTCTTTCTTGCTGTACGTCTCTATGTTAAAAAAGCAGGTGTGCCACAGCATGAATATTTTATTTCCACAGAGAAATTATTTCATCATTATAACATACTAACTTCTCAGCACAGCTGATTTCACACTTGGTTGGTATAGGTGATTCTACAGGTCACACAGCTGCTTCCTGACATACAAGATAAAAACCTGTCTGCTGGAGTCAAATCCAAAGCTGTCTTCACCGGAGTCAGTATTTGACTCAAATCATTACAGGAAATATAGTTTATCTGTAAGCAAAAGAAGAAAGGACTAAGCCAGCAGACAGCATTCAATCTGAGACAGACATCCAGAAACATATCAGATAATGCACAGGAGAGCTAAATTGTGTCTGTAGAGAGGTAGACATGCATCAAGTATCCCAACAGGGAACTCCTGCCAAGAAAATGAAGTCTAGTCAATTTAAATTGCAGTGAAGAGTATTTTCAAGTTTTCTCATTTCCCTTTATTCGCCTGCCAATTGTGTGTGTGTCGGGGGGGCTGGGGGGGTGGGACAATTTCATTTTCCTGTTTTGAAAAGTATCTCCTCCTCTTCCCAATGGGTAAAGCTTACCAAAACTAAGTAGGAAACTGCAGAATTATGGCTGGGATCCAGCTGAGATTTCAGCACCCATTTAAGTAAAAACACATGCTAATTTCCAGCTCTGTTCAGAGAAGTCTTTAAGCACATGACTGAAGCTTTTAAAGGATTTTTTTTGGAAACTGTTTGATAAAAGCAAATGTTAAGCAACCAAGCCCTTCAGGATAGAAGCAGCACTCAAGTGTGTAGCCCTTAACAGGGACTTGTACAGCATATAAGCCAAAGTTTGCTTAGGGCACTTTCTGCCAAGATGTTTCTATATCTAGAAAGCCAACATGCAGCAAAGAGGAAGGCAAAAAATGAATTGGGCTTCATCTCCTTTGAAAACATCCAGACAGAAGTATGAATCTTAACTGTGGCCCATTTAACAACGAAATCATCTGTAAGACACAAAAAGCAAGAGCAGAACCATGGAACTTGAGACCACAATTTGGACTGCAGAGGCTCTTATATCCAGGAATAGACAGGGAAATGCTGGCTCCTGTGAGCATGAAAGCAAATCAAACATTAAAAGAAGAAAGTATGACAAGTCCCTCCCTATCCTATCATGAAGGAAACAAGGACAAGTTAGCAAAGTCATGTAGCAGGTAAAGGCAAGAAAAGAAGTGTTTTCATAAAAAGACAGTTTAAAAGAGAATCATAATCTGGCTTACCTGTTCCTGCTACTTCACTGTTCTCTTTCTACAGCTCTCCTTAGGCATCTGGCTTAAGTGGCTAAGAAATCCTTGACTCCTGTCTCCCAAAAACCAGGCCAGCCCTGAGCCATTGAATGCCAAGTTGATGGATCACCAGCAGTTTGGTTTCAGTGGTCTTTATGCTGCTGCAGGATCTGTGCAGCACATGCAACAAGGGCAGCTTCTGCATCTCTCAAGCATTATTCATGGTCATCCATAAGTATCAGAAGTTTTCTGCCTCATATCTGATTAACTCCAATACGAGTTTGGAAAACACTATAAAAAAAAGTCATTAAAACAAAAGAAGGGGTAACTATAGAAAATAGCTTTTTTGAAACCACCATGGTATTTACAGTTCCAGTATTAGCAACTTCTATACTCCAGGCAGAATGAAATCCAATATAATTCATTGGAGAAATTTCAATATATATAAAGTGGAAAAGATGAGGAATATGGCTCTGAAAAATCAGAAGACTGCAGAAGCCTTAGAGATAAAGCACAATTTACAATCTTCTCAAGTTATTTATAGCAATTTAAAAGCACCTGGAGATTCAAACACAGAAACTGCTGGGTTGCTACTACAGCTCCTGACTTGTTTTTGCCTTTTCCAGGCCAACAGCAGGGGCTACTGGTGCCACTGCAGCTGCAGTGATCCCTGTAACATTTGGGCTTACCAGCATCTTAAGCCAAGCAGGACAGAATAGCAATAGAAATTATGGTACACTACAAGGGAGGATCATTACCCTGTACAAGTGGTCCAAACAGTACTCTGATGTGTCAGTGATCACACAATTCAGAATATAAGCACCTTTTCCATGTGGCCTCTAAAATGTTCGTAATCAGTTCAAGCCAATCACTGTGGCTTACTAAACATGCAGCTAGTTCATTATCTTTTACCATTTTTTACTGTACCGTTAATATCTCAGGCTTCAATAATACTTAGATACAGTATTAAACGTCTGTGTGGGTCTGCAAAGTGCTGAGTCACTATAAATGGATTTAAACCATCAACCGATAACAGAACAGTATTTCCAACACAAGCATGAGAAAAGAAAAAGAATGAAAGTGGCAAGAAAGGCCATTAGTTTAATTGCTATAAACCAGGGAGAGAGTACATCCTAGGTAAAGGCTTTTGTAAGGGTATTGATAAAATATAAAGTGAAATAAGCCAAAGAGTTTAAGTATGAAGAGGTACTGGCAGACTTTCATTAAAGGAATTGCACTATGATTGTATCTCATGGTGTGAAGGTGAATGGGTTTTGCTGTTTTACAGGAAGACTGCTAAGGAAATTGAAGAACATGTCTTTTGGCATTACTATCATTCCCTGTTGAGGTCTGGTAATACTCAGAAGTTCTAGGATAGATGTAACCCTTCTATCCCTTACTAGAATCACTATCCACCAAGCCTCCAACACACACACTGAAGACTTCTTCGTATGATGAGAAAAAAGGGAAGGGGAAACAAAAAACATCTGACGATTAAAGTTCAATCGAAAGAGAAACAGCTGTAATAATACTTGACAGTAGTCAAGGCACGAAGACAAAGGAGAAAACTGATGAGCAACAGCTCCTTGGGTTTACTCCTAACTCCTCTACCACAGCACCTTCAGGAACTGTGTTCATTTGTCTGATTCCTTAGTTTCCTGATCTGTGAAATGCAGTTATGCTCTCCTGACTTAGTACTGAAGACTAGATAGTGCCACCTGTAGATCTTCACTGCTTATATCACATAGCTCTACAGAGTCTGGTGCTAGAATGCATATATAGTTCTGGAGTTATACAACATGAAAAGCTTCATACCTAGCTACTTCAAGACAGGAAAAATGAAAATAAAACTAAAAATGTAGCAGTGTTCGGGAACAAACATGGAAGAGAGGAACTTCCATGTTCAGAAGAGGAAATCGGCACAGCAGAAAGATGTTTAAAGAGGAGTAATGGTTTGGTGCAAGCAGTAGCATCTTGGGTATGATGGCAGAGTGCTCCAGTCTAGGAGGGAAGGGATGCTATTATTTACATATCTATCTTGGCTACAGCCACAGGTAAATTAGTTGACTATAAAACATCACAAGCTATTCCAAAGATGGAAAACAGTAGCCGTGTGGGTAGCCTGATTACTATTAATGATGAACACAAAACACATTATCACATCAGCAGCAGAGAAGGAGTTTATGTCTATTACATATCAGCTCTTAACAATTCAAAAAGAGAACAGAATCCTATCATCAGGTGACACAGAAGATCCAGAAGAGGGGAAATGGGAAAGCAAAGACTACTAAATAAATAATTTGTAGTTAAGGTAGATTATTAAGTAATGAACAAAAAATACATTTACCAGTGTCTGCATAAAAATGCATATCTCTCCACCGTTAATTCATTTTAGAATTGCATCAATCTTTATCTTTCAAAAAAAACTCTATTGTAACCTCATTAGATGTGTTTTCAAACAACAAATGTGGTGTTCTGCTGTCAGGTATTCATATTGTAGCTGCCAGAGATATTCTAAACTGCTATGATATTCCATCACAATACTTAGCATTTATTACCTTTTAAAAAAGTTATTTAGCCACTAAGAAACAATGCAGAACAATGTGAGCACAGATGCAGATCTGGCAGCAAATGGCCTCTATTTTGTTCTCAATCACAGTAAGTTTCCAATCAGTTATCTAAAGAGGTTATTACATTCACAGTCTTATCCATCACCCTTGTCCCATTTCATCAAAAGACAAAGCTCAGATTCATGTGATAAGTTGTAGATAAATAACAATTATCACTTCTTTCATGTGTAAAAGGTATTCTCACATAAAATATTAAAAAAGAGACCTTGCAAAGTCATTTATTTTTCAAAGGCATAATCCCCAAACTGTTAGTTTGAACATCAGTTAGTTTGTTGAAGGAGAACCTAGAGAAGAACTCAGCATTACTAGCTAAAATACATTAAAATTGTAACTCACCTTTCCTATCTTAGCATTTCAAGGCACTTTTTTATTACACGTTTAAAATCATACCCTGTTCTTCAGGAGGATAAGGCTTTCAGCTGCTTTGAAAGGTGCAGACAAGTGCATTACAAAGACAATATAAAGCAGCCAGACCTGGATTCTGGCATCTTTCAATGGCTATTTCTCCAGCTCCAATTTTTGCAGTGATTCTATAGAAAGTGACTTTGCCCACTCTTGCACTTACGGACCCTGCAATCTGATCATCTTGGCTGCATCTTACCAAAGAGATCTCTTCAGCTTCCATTGTACTCTCCATCTTATAACTTCAGCTTTTTACTCACCTCAGCTGTATTCAAGCTTGTCTTCCACTCACATATGCATCCATTTGCTTCACATATTAGGAAACTGAGATTTTTAAAGGGAATACGTGATGGAGCTTCTGTCACAGATAACAAAAGGCTCAGAATCTGACCAACTGCTAAGTACAATTTATAATCCTAAACTGAGCCAGTAAGACACTGTTCAATACGCTAAAAGTTACAGGTAAATAGCAATGATAATAATACAATTTTATTTCAGTTCAGACAAGAAAATATGTTAATGAGTTTTATCCAATAAGCAAGAGAAATTTAGATAAGGTTATATTAAATCCAGGATATTTAATATCTCAGCCTACATTAATTTAAGAACATTTCTTAAAGCAGCATCAGAGAGGCTTCTATGTGCTTCATTTTTATATCAGGCTATATTTCATGCTTCTAATTGCCCTTCCGTTATTTTCCCCATTGTTACATGGCTGCAGAAGACACTGAACCAAGAGTGACTCCAGTTCACCTACCTCTTTTTATGGAGCAGTAGTATAAGATTACGCCTGCAGGGTTTTCACAGTAAGCTGTTCTCCCTACCAAGAATGTAAGAGCTTAACCTGGATTCAAGACAAAATCCACTGAACTAGCATTTACAAAAGGCTGAGACCTATAAAACAATTATAAGCAAAAGGAAGTTTTGTAACTGCATCTTTGTCAGCACTGTTGGAGGAAAATAGGTCACGTCAAGCAAACCTTATTTCATTCATTGACATCATTACATGTTTGTTTTTATAAAGATGATTACACAGTCTAAACTGTTGTAAAGCATTTGACCTAGTACTGTACAGTGTACTGACTAAAGATCCATGTACCAGACATGCTAAATGAAACAGGAATTAGTGGAGCAGGAAAACTCAAAAATGAGCGTCAGCAAAGAATGCTCTTATTCAGTTCCTGTTGGGATTCCGCAGACTTCTGTAGCAGGCACTGTGATGAACAACTTTGAAGTAAACATGAAATATGCAGTTTACTCAAACTTGGAAGGAAATTCATGTGATAAGAAAGGACTATGCTGTTAATTGGGCCACTTCAAGGAAGGTGTCTATTAGTGAAGCGAAATGCAAAGAAAGACATTGATCTGTTAGAAACGCCTCATATCAGTGATGAGTTTGATTTTCTTAAATAAATAAGAAGGCAGCATACACCCACAGAATAGTGAGAAAGGAGAGGGGAGCTTTTTCTGGGAAAGCAGTGACTAGAATAAGACAGGGTCATAGGTTGCAACATCAGCCATCCTAGTCTCTGGACATGAGAAAATGTAGCCAAGAGAAAGAATGACCCCAAATTGAGAGAATCAGGAAAAGTGACCCCAGGTAGCAGGAAATGGAGACAATCTGGTGAGTGATTCAAAGGATATTTACAGAGAGTGAGGCAGCTTCAGATTTCTGAGGGCTTCATTAAGGGAAAAAGATAAAAGTATTGAAAGAAGATTCTTCTGCTCTGGACAGAGCCTCTCTGGAAGGTCTGAGTTAGCTCACCAGGCATGTCAGAGAGCTCTGCAGCAGCCGAGGGAGATCTGCACTGTGCTGCCAAACAAAAAGCATGTCCCAGGTAGCTACTCCGCCAACCATTCCAGCACAGCCAGAACTGAACAGCATCCAGTGGTCTGGAATAAGTAAAAGGTCAGAACAGAGGAAATAACAGTTGGACCTCATGTTCTGTAAGCATCTGCATGTAAATATCCACCATGGAGGCAGAAGGAAATCTTATTAGTCTAACTCTTGCAACCGCAAATGAAGGGATTAGATGCAAAAGTATTTCAAGGAGAAAAAGGCTGCTGGGAATGCATCTCTAAGAGCAACGCAGCACGAATTCGGGATTGAGGGTATAGGATGCTCTGGCCCTTTTCACTGTAGCCACGGAGGGGACAGATAGCAGCATATTAAGTGGTCTGGAGAATACCAAGACGCTTATGATGCTATTAAGTACCAATGTTTTAAAATAAATGTCATAACAGTGAGATTTCAACTTCTGTGTCATATTAGACTTTCAGAAAGTTACAAATTTCTTATGCAGAGAACGTAAAGATGAGGAGCATTGCTGGCAATAAATTTGATGACTGCTCCTACTCAGAGGCCTCCTTCCTCCTTGAATTTAATGGAATCTTTCTCAACTGCTATTGTTGCCTGTAATTACTAAACATCCATCAGGTCATTGTGAAGCAAGTTAAAATACGCAGCAGGAAAAGTTGATAGTTTTTTTAATACATATGTATTTATCTAAATAATGCTATGGCCTGAAAACTCATGTATAAATTTCCAATAAGGACTTTTACTCAGAATTAATGTGAATTCTCCACAAACACCATTATTTTGTTTAGGATAAACAAGTTGGGCATTGCTTTTCAAATGGACAAGTAGCAGATAATCAGAGTGCCTGCTAACAGGCCAAGAATGCAAGGTATTTCACTATAATGAGATATTACAGATCAGGAGACTTGATACTTCTTTAACAAAATAGCATTTCTCTGGCAGAAATCTTTCAAGGTTAAATATGTAGAACAGCTACAATTTATGCAAGTAAAATCTAACCTGATTCTCTGAGCTGATAACATCTATTTTTTATCTCAAATGTAATCTAAAAACGTCAAAAACATCTGATTTCCCACTTCTCCCTCCCACAACTCCCTTTACTGAAAATAGTGATGGTGCTTTCAGGATAAGGTCCATGAAAGCACCACTGTTTCTCTAAGTTCACCTGTGATTTTTCAAGTGTGCTTATTTTGACATTGTATTTCTTATCTGCTATTTGAAATATTTTAAAACCACTGAACCATGTTGCAGTACATCCCTCTCTACTGCAAAATTCACCAAGAAGCAAGTTAAATAAAAAAGTCTTAAAGAAAATTCCTGTACATGCAATACAAATTAAGTAAGATGCACCTACTAGGTCACACTAAACACAATTCCACTCAATAGTTCCTTTCACTTTCTTGGTATGGTTCCCTCCCTCTTCCAATACCCTTCCTTTCTAAACCTCTCTCCTTTACCACTGATGTTGACCAGAAATTCATGTACTATTGTAAGTTTTATCTTAATTTAACGTGTTTTTTAAAATACATCTACTCTTCCTACATGAACTCATTGAAAATATGATTTACAATCTTGCTTTTCATTTCATCAGCCAGCAATCAAATTCTTAATGTGATACTATTAATGCCAAATAGATTTTATAGGAAGAAATATGAAAACAATTTTCATATGCTCCATTCTTCCTGTTTCTTGACTCTGCCTAGGTGACAGGGCACAGGAAAAAAAAAGGCAATGTGCAGTGCTCATTAGAAAATGACTCTCAATGACTATATAAGCAACAAAAACCACCTAAGAAATAATCTTATTTGCTTTCTGGCTACCTTAAATATGAAAGTTTAAATGTTGTAAAACTGGCAAATCAAGTTAGTACCTGTGCTATGCAAGGCTGCTGGAGATACGTGTATATATTAACCATCTATTTACAAGATACCTCTGCCTTCAAATCACAGATGATCACTGTGGAAATGAACACATCTCTACATAAATAAGTGAAAAATTTACAGGAAAATATCAAATGCTGGTCAAAGGCGCATCTGCTCGTTGTTGGAAGATGCCACATGAACTATGATGTAAATAAATACATTTCATTCCCTGCTATATATCACAGTAAGTAAAATCTGTCAGCAAGTCGGCCCAATGAAGTGTCAGAATGCAAAATGAGAAAACAATGTAGCTACAGGTGTTTAATAGAAGACCCCTTTGTTTCCCCTTTACTGACAAGAAAAAAATGAGGGTGATGCAGACACTGTTTTCACTGGCTCTTTCAGAGAGATATTTGCCATCTGGTTTGTTGAGGCAAAATGAGTTGAAAGAAAAAGCCAAGATCTCTCTTTGAATGTTAAATGAGTTGTTTCTTTAGAGAGTAGATATTAAACTGCCTAAGTAGACAGTTCTTTCTCTTCCTTTAAACAACCACTCAGTTGTTAATATGCTATTCAATTACAGGTAATGCAGCATACATGAGAAAATCTAATGACACTATAACAGTTATAAGTTAAAAGCAAAGGTTTCAAATGCTGACAATGAATTGCAATTTTTATCTCAAGGTACGTATGCTTACCCTTTCCAATGTTCACTTTCAATTCTGTAAACTATTTTTTCATATTTCATGTATATTTATGAATATACAATTACTGCCAAGTTCCTAGCTTAGCTATCCTTGCAGAGCTTATTACATATTCAAAAGTCACAGCTGTGACTAGGAGGAGATGAGTATTTTTGTGGAAACCAATTTTTCTCACATATCAAAATATACTTCCTTAATTTATTGTCACATGTTTGTTAAACCATATTTTAGATTCTCTTCCTAATGTACACTTACGCAGAATATGTACTGCAGCTTAGAAGACTCCTACAATTGCAGCTGATACTTATTTAAAGAAAGAGTTCCTTCAATTATGAAATAGTGTGGGCAAAACACTGGCAATAGCATTTGGTGCTTAACAGGAACACTTGGAAAACTAACAAAACTCTAAAATTTTATTAACATGCAGAGTGTTGATGACTCTCCCACAATATCTGTGACAGTTATTATGACTGCCCTCAGAAATTACCGCTAAAGTAACTCAGTAATAAGGATAAATGATGACAACTGAAATAGATTTAATTCACGATAAAAATCCCTCTGCATACTACAGAATATAGTTGTGCTTTATAAATTCTGGGAAAAGCTGTCTTCTAAAAAGAAAACTGGGAAATTTACTGTTTATCATTCAGTCTTAACTGAACAAATGGCTTTTTAAATCTCGATTTCACTGAAAAATGTGACTGTTGGGATAACAGTAAATGTCTGACACTACTCATAGGCAGAGCGAAATGTATTGCTCCTTTTGGCAACGTTCCTATATAAAGGGAAAGTTTCAGCAGTTTTGTGGAACATGTAGATACTAATCTTCTCTAAAAATGCAACTAAATATTTAATCTAAAATATTACAAATTTCAGTTCAGTAAAATCTAGGTTTGGATCTATAACAGAATGGAAATTTTCAAGTGGTCATTCCCATCCCTGCTGCAGTCTCATTCAGACAAAATCTACAAGACAAACCAATGAGACTAGTGAGTCCAGCAGAAGTGGCTCACTTAGCTAATTGGTACCTAAGCCACTCCCTTCAGAAACTCCCACAACAGAAACTCCCATTTATTCCAATGGACCCAGGCCACCCAGACTGGCAGAAAAGCTGCTTTTTCAATGTTTCTAATACCACACTTTAAACCCAAGGATGGAAAAAACCAAAAGAGCTGTTTAGGTAATATTAATAACCCGAGGGAGTCGGGCTGAGAGAGTTGGGCTTGTTCAGCCTGGGGAAAGCTCCGAGGAGACCTCATAGCGACCTTCCAGTACCTGCAGGGACTATAGGAAAGCTGGAGAGGGACTGTTGGTAAAGGCTTGTGGTGATAGGACGAGGGGGAACAGGTATAAACTGGAGAGGGGCAGATTTAAGCTTCATATAAGGAAGAATTTTTTCACCATGAGGGTGATGAGACACTGGCACGGGTTGCCCAGGGAAGCCAGGTTGGATGGACTTTGGGCAGCCTGATCCTGGTGGAAGGTGTCCTTACCCAGAGGTTGGAACTAGATGATCTTTGAGGTCTCTTCCAACCCAAACTATTCTGTGTTTCTGTGTTTCTGAGAGAGTTGGTAGATAGATTAAGTAGCTAGAACCTCTTCTGTCTGTACTCTTCAACCATTTTGATAACACATCTAAAGTACGCTTTTCCTTTCCTAGTCTGGACAAACTCAAAGAACTGTAATTGTTAAGCTATAACAAGATATGCAAAGAATAAAACATCCGGCATTAAAATACAGATGTAATATTCTGCATACTTTGCACATTTATAATGGAATGGCACTATCTCCAGAGCATCGATTTTCCCAATATCATTTTCTTCTGGTGAGTGAGCCAGAGTTTGTTAACCATCTGCATATGTGCAGTATAGATTTTAAAAGTAATTATTTTTATAGCACTCCAAATTGCTATTGCATAAATAGCATATATTTCTCAGTGAAACAGCTGGAGGTTACATAAGTCATAAAATATAATTTCACATTCATTTAGGTTTAGTTGTTGTGCAACTAGAAGATTGTGTATATCTATTTTGTCTCAAAGCAATGTAAACAATTTGACTGAAGTTTTAAGGCCCCTTGCTGGTGACAATGTTTGAAGGAAGACGTTTTGGTGTTTTATTTTCATCCCTTTAGGGATAAACTTGGTATGATATCTATCATGACCAAGGTCTACAGAGATTTAATTCAGATGCAAGTGGCTCTGATGGGGTTTTGCAGGGTAGAGGGTTTTCAGATACATGACTAAATTATCTCTTTTTGCTTTTTTCCTACTCAATGAACACTACCAAAATTCTGATTTACAAAGGAAAACCAATGTCTATAAACCCCTTTGTTGCTAACCATGGGTTGAGGTTGTGCTGTTGTCTTTATTGTTTAAGATTGCTTGGGGCTTCGAGGGGAAAGGAGGATTCAGTCTAAAGACTTCCGCTGTATAATTTGTGAAGTAATTAATTAAAAATACTCTAGGTTTCTGAAATATGTACAAATATAAATAAAATAGGGTTGAACTGTAGCTGAGTAAAAATGACTTGGTTTCAAACTAAGTTGCAATTCAACCTTATTTTATTTATATTTGTACATATTTCATGGTATTTTCGTGATATTTCATATCTCTTTCATGGAGACAATAAAATTGAAGCTGTAGTTAAACCTGCCTAACAAGAACCTCCACTGAAAACTCAGTGAAGTCTAATATGCATTTAAATTACTCACATATCCAAAGTCAGAGTAATTTCTCTTCAAGATAGCCATCATACCCAAAATAGCAGCTCAACACAGTCCCAGACTGCCTAAGCTGCACCTTCACTAGGACAAACTACTTTGAAAACATCTCTGTTATTTGAAAGGTCAGAATGAGACTGAATACCTCAAAAGCACTGAAAAAAAGTTACTGAAGGCTACTATTTTGTTTTTATTTTGATTTCTTTCAGAGAAGAGCATGCCTGGCAGCTCAGTCCACATAGGAATTCATACAAAGTTAGGAGGCTTCTGATAAGCAAGCCTTGCAAAGTACTACACTTTTTTGGCCTCAGGCAAACAAATTTTTTCTGGTGGATAAACAACAATATCATCCTACTAACATGTGTAAATTCTATTCCTTCATGCACAAATTCCATAATTATTTTTCAGGCTTTGATAAATAGCATGAATTCTATATTATGCATGGTCTTCCCCTGTAGTGAATAAATTTGCTTTTTAAAGTCTGCAGCCCTAATAACATGAACAGGAAGTAAACAAGAAAAAAAGAAATAAGAACTGTTTCAACATGCTGATTGTAAATAAGTTAAAAAAAATAAAAGCAACCCCCCTAAAGTGTATTCAAAGTTTGATAATGATTTCCAAATGAGACTGTTCTAAATGTAACACCTTCAGAAAGCTGTAAATTTGATCTACAACAGTAACAAGCAGAGCAGTGATTCTAATCGGGGATTACTAGCCCTATCATGTCTGGTACATTTTTTATTCATAGTTGTACATTTTTCTTTTAGCATCCATTTAAACAGAGCTGCATATTTTTTAAATAAAAGGTCAAAACTGTACTGTTGCTCAATCAATTTAAAGCAAATAAAGAAATTAATATTTTTGCTTTCAAAATGCCACTGCAATGGAATTCCTTTGCCTTAACAAAACGTGTTCACCAGTGCCAAGAATGTTTTAAGATTTTAGATCCATTTCTATTATAGGTGCATGCAAATGCCACTACTTACATGTCCTTATCCATATGCTTTGATCTTAAAATGTGATGAACACTATGAGATAACAAAGAATAAAGACCTGCCTATATGATTCCTTCTGCAGAAATTAGGAAATCAGATTAGGAATTAAATAATACAAGGTGTATTAAGCATCCAGATATGCACAAGCTAATCTTCTCTGAGTTCTACAGGTCAAAACTGATGATGTCATCAACCAATTTGGTTGTGGAAGAGTGCACATGAATTATTTTTATACTAGGCTTGCTTTCTCCAACTAGATACTTGTATGCATAACTATGAGCGTTTGAAAAGTACCACTGAAATCGACATTATTCAAATATTCAGGGTTTGCACAAGCTGCAGTCTTGGACCCGGACATGGAACTTTGGAGTGGGAGAGAGCAAAACACTGACTTTTTTCTGCTCTGTAGAAATTTGCTTATATTAGTCTACTATTACAAATCATCACTTTGAAAACAAAGTCAAGGAACCTGAGCTACATGGGAAATAATTTTATCATTGGTGCTAAACAAGCTGAAAAAAAAGATCCTAAAGAGTTTTCAAGTCAAGCAGCCCTATGAATCTCTGCTCACATCATCCAGGTCAACAAAACATTACGTAAAGAATACTGCCTTTTGTTATGCTTTCTTGATTTCGTCCTCCTTTCTTGGACTTCAATTTGTCCTTAGATTTCATTCTTTCTCTGCATGTAGTTGTAAGTGCATGAGAAACAGATAAAGGGAGAACGAGGGAGTCTTGCATCAATTCCCACACTTCAAATAATAAAAGAGGGTTCACAAAACTTTGCCAGTTCTGACCTGTAATCTCAGTAGTCATGCCCTCTCCATGCAGAAGAACAAGATTCAGCTTTGAAGTCATTACATTTTTACACAGATACGCCTCTATTTACCTTTTGCTGCCTGCCTTTTAGGGATGCCCTTAGGGCACACGAGTACTGAAAATCTAAATGAAGACACAATTATAATGAAAATCCGTAAAGAAAAAACGAATCAGCAGTATACAGTGCAATAAACACTTGTGCCCCACCAACAAACACCAGGTTGGAAGTGCTAGATCGACTGGCAAACACTACATATCTTAGCATGAAAACCTGCATTTGCAATTGTTTCCCCCTGCACAAGTGTTTTGCCCCAAAGACAGTAGAAATGCCAGGTTCTCTCTCCTTTCTTGCAACCCAGTCTATTTTTTCTTTCAGGGCTCAGTCCTTGGAGTAATTCCAGTGCAATGAACATCGAATACCCTCATTCACAGCTCCCTGCCCCAAACTAGTGGGTTTCCTTCTGGAATCCAGTTGCAAAATCAAAGTCTTGTGTATCACACAGCACAAAGCTCCTTGTTCCTACAAGACTAACCATCAAAGTATATAAAATTATTACAACTGACAGCTACTTATGTATGTGGAAACTCCATACTTTTTCTGGTATATTTTAGTCTACAAGCCAAAACCAATTCTATGAATGTCCAAGGGTATGAAGATTACAGCAAATTAAGAGCACTTCACGTCTGAGTGAAAGCATCTGCTGAAGGGAGGGTGGTGAGAGAGGAATGCAGATATTTTCACTTAGCTTGCATTAACTTCATATTTTTGATTAATGTATCTTCACTTTCCAAGCTTTCCCGTGTAAAGGAGTCCTCAGAGAGCTTGAAAAGGCTGATATTGTTGCTGCTGTAGCAGCTCCTGTCACTGGAGGGCACACTGCTGCTGCTTTCACAAGTTTTCACAGTCTCATCACAAAAATTTTTTGACAAATATTTTTTTTTTCCCTTTGAAAAAAATATTTTATCTCCCCTAATTATCTGTATGCACAAGTTTTCCTTTTATAGATCTCTGAATGCTAACTGTACAAGAAAAAACAAAATCCGCAAAAATAAAAAGTTGAAAAAAACCCAGAGTTTTTTATTTCCTTTGTGGTGTTCCAGACAGTGTAACTATTCATTAGCTTTAAAGCATAGAGTTTAAAATTCTGTTTTTCTTTTGGTCTCAACTTTATATATCCTGGAGTTCATTTAGACTAAAACCAAATCCCTGGCTTTCATTCTGCCCTTAATGTTAGGAAAATTGGTCTTCCATCCATTTAGCCTGTTATGCTTATTCAGCATTTCCTCTAGGTACTTGAGGAAAAACCTGACCCAGGTAAAGCTCATTCTTTCAAATATGCATTAAACCCCCAAAGAAAATCCTTCTGCATCATGTTATGACTGTGCACTTCTGGCAGAGCTCTCTTGGCTATCAAGTGTCCAGATTACATGAAACACCGAGGTTTGGTGTAAATGAGAAAAGAATTAAGGCAGGGTGTGAAAGTCTTCCTAACTGTATTCTCACACAATAGAAAACATAAAGCAACGAATACTTTGTGACTGCCTGTTTCATGCAGCCTTTACGCAGCTTGTAAGTTTAATTGCAGCACAGAAGCCACCTTCTATATTCCTGCCAGGTTACTCCACGTGATGCTTTCGCTCTACTAGACCTGAAGAGGGAGACCACAAAGGCAAATGCACAAGTAGATTCTTCTGAAATGGGCCCTCTGTGTGGTTTTCCCTTCCTGCCACAGCCTACAAGATGCAAATTTGAGCCACTCAGGGCCAAGAATTATTTTTCACAGTTCTGACTGTCTCCTCAGCAGTTCTGAAATCATATTGTGACCCCTGGCTTGGATAGGTTGCACACAACTAGTGGAGAAGCTTTTTGGAAAGCAATTTCATTAGCACACAATACTGGCCTGAGTCTGCCTGAAAAGTCAATGTTAAAATTCAAAGTGATTTTAATGAGAGAAGAAGTAGGTCAGTACTGGAAAATCTCATGCACAGCCTTTATATCCTGTCACCGATTCCTTGTGGTCCCCAGAGAAAAAGGAATAATTCGGAATCTCCACGAGCAAAACAGGCAAGTCTGTTTTACTGCCCTAGCTGGGGTTTTGCAAGACCTGCTGAAAAGCCCTTTGCAGCATGAGAGTTTAGCTGTGACACTTGCAAATGAATGGCAAATGTATATTTGCTGTTGTCCCAGTCTTCCAGACTATCTCACTATAACAAGTTGCCTTTAAAAAAAAGCCCAACTTTAACACAGATTTAGATTAAGATATTTTAGAGGATAATGCAGTAAGTCTCATGCAGACGTACAAGCTACTAGAGAACACATGCAAGTGTCAACAATTCAGAAATGGTCAGTTCTTAATTCCCTGAACAAATCAGGTCGTAACACAGCAGTACTGCTCAGACTTGGAGGGTTTCTTAGCTCTATTTACAGTCTGAGTTTGCCTTTGCCTAGAATTTGTGTTAGTCGATCCTGAGCACCTCCCAGCCCAGACTCTGAATGCTTCATTTCTTAATCTGGTAGTATTTCCTCTATAGTTAAACAAAAGGATTCACAGTTGATGATTCGGACTGGTTGCTAAACAGCTGGGTCTTCTTCCAAGCCTTTTTTACGCTATGCCTTTTCGCATGCTTGAGAGTTCAGCTACAGCTATATCATACAAACTTTTCAGCTAAAGGAACAAATTAAAATACTGGATTCCAAACCACTTTAGACTGGCAACCACATACAATTGCTGAATCTTCCTAAGCTATAACAAAACTGTTATGGAGCTCAGAAACCTATTTCCAAAGCCTTCATGGAAGTTTTCCATTCCAGGCTGGCTCATCATATCACTGACATGCAGCGACACGTTGATCCCCACATCCTTTTGGTAATGCCATACACCACGATCCTCACTCTAAATACAAACTTCACTGGCACAGAGAGGGCCCAGGATTCCCTGCAAGACTCTGATTTACTGTGCACCATGTGTGCGCAGGTTGAATTCCCCACATAGTCTCCGGGAAGAAGGTGCTCCTGCACTAATGATGATTTATCAATTCACTCGGTCCACTCCTGAAAAAGTCTCTGGAGAGAGGGCAGGTGGACATAAACTTCACATCCATCCTTAAAGATGACATAATCCCCTGCCAGAACTGCATTTCCAAAGCGTTAGCTTCCTACCAGTGAGCAATAGCATGACAGACCGTCTGAAATTAGATAAACATGGCTAATTATCAAGGGAATGATAATTGCGGCAGTGAAATATGATGATCTACCAGGTCAAATATTTTCTTCAAAGAAACATGCTTGCATGTTATATTGAAAGCTTGACTTCAACAGATTGCAGGGAACTGAACCAACACTGTGTTCGAAGATATTTTTCCCCTGAAGAAATCAGTCACTGCACTGCACAAGACTTGCACAGACACAAGCTCAAACACAAAAATAATGTAATGTTTATTCTGACTTACCTTCCTGTGTAAACATCATTAGCATTGATCCATACTGCAATATTAATCAAATCTTCCATACAGGTTTTTTTGCAATACAAGTTGAGATCTTAAATTATGTTAAGTTCAAGACATGTTGAAAACCCCAAAATGTTAATATTGACTATTTTTTAAGCACTAACTATAGATAATTTGTCCTCAATAAAGTAATATTTTCTACTCAATAGAAAAGACTCCCTCAGTATGTATTAAAAATTGATTGTAGTTTTGCTTTCAGGGAACCTACCATTTATATGCTTAGGTCTAATTCAAATTCAACAGGCCACAAAAGTTTACACAATATCCTATGTTCCTGATCTGTACATTTCCATCTTCAACTGACTGAATTATGTTGTCGCTTGATAAAATCACATGACACAAGAGTTTGGAAAAGAATCACAGGAATGTAGGACTAGAAGGAATCACCTGGTAATAAATATTCACTTTGGAAGAGTGTGTATAGTGTCAGCTCCACTCATCTTAGATTGAGAAATTCCCAGAATATCATGATAAAATAAAAGCCTTCAGAAAAAAAAACCCAAACAACCCAGAAGTTATAAAATTCTGCTGTGCCAAAGGGGACAGTAGGAGAAATCAAAGGTATTACCATTGTTTTAGATCCCACCGTCAGCAACATATTTGCTAGCTGAAAATACCCAGACAGTTAAATTATCTGGAGACATTTATACTTGCTTATCTGCCTCCATATTCTAGAGGAAATCTTCTGTTACTGGCTATCAAAATAGACATTCTTAAAATAAAATGTATTATGCCCAAACAATTCTGCAAGCAAGAAGTACTTCAATTGGATATACAATTCTGCAACAATACTATTCTGCAATGACCATCTAGATACAGTATTAATAATAAATTAAGTACAGTTGAACCCAGATAAGTTACAGTTGCATCCAAATGCCTTACAGTTGCATATCGTTATCTCTGTCCATCCAGATGTCCTGGAAATCATTCAGTAAACTTACATCCTGTAACTATAGAGCTAGTTGCATTGTGTAAACATCCTATGATTTATTGTGTAACTGCTATAGGAGTGAACCTCGATGTCTAGAGCACATTCTACTTTCCACGTCATGGTGCAAAGGTCTTCAACTGTGACCAGGTTATTAGCTGCAGGCATTCAAAGAAAGAAACTACTCTGTCAGGTCTCAGCCAGGAGAACATTGTCTATCATGACTACAGACCATGAATGGTATTATGCACAGCTTTGGAGATCATGATTGTAAATTTATTAACCAAAGATAAGCACTAATGATGAACGTTTGGTCATTACATCTACTTTAATATGCTCTTTCTACTACCTCTTGTATGAGATCACCAGCTACTGTAAATCAACACAGCTCAGATAAATAGGTGTAGGGCCATTGATTTTATGTCAATGACAGATCTACTCTATCAGCTTCTTTGCTCTTATTTTTCAACTTTGCCTAACTTATGCTGCTTACTTTGCCTGCCCCTGATATGCTGCCTAATACTTCAATACGGTGTCATTCTGGCAAGCTGATGCATACATTAAAACACAGAAGAAGTAAGAATATGGAATTTGTTAAAAAAAAAAAAAGGTGCTGGCAGCTGCAAGATGTCAGCTGCATTTTTAATAATAAAGCACATAAAACACAATTTTCAATAATTAATACAAAACCCAAGCTCAGTCAGTAATGCTAGCCAAAGGTGATAGCATGAACATATTTTATTAGTAGAACATCATCTATTTCTTTTTTTCTGGCATACAACATTACTGCTTACATTCTTTCATGGCATGTGAATTTGTATTATGGTCCTAGATGCTACTCCACCCTCAATATACAAGAACTTTTCTTTCCATTGTTAAATGTCTATCTGTTCTTTTTGGCACATCAAGCTTTCATATTGGATATTTCCTGCACTGAATTGTCACCTCAAAAATGCCCATTTGGAGAAATGCTTTAAACAGATCAAGTAGTGCTAAAAGCACTGAAAGTGTTCTATCCTTCCCTACACAGGTCATGCTAAAATCCTGATGAACCACTGATTACTGGAGATTGCTTCAGGACAAAAAAAAAAAAAAAAAAAAAGACCCTTGTAAAAGATAAAGAAAACTAAGATTTCATATTAATATCAACAGCCTTTGATCTAGCAATATATCTACCAAATATTATTCCAGTATCATATTCTAAATCTTTATCTCTAAAATGATGTGGATTGTCAGAACTTCATACATAAATTTACAAGAGACTATCTTTAATTTCATGCAAATGACATACCTAAATGGCCCTAGTAAAATAGTCACTGTCTTCTACTACCACAAATTTCACATTTCTTTCAGTTTTTCATGAACTCTGAAGATGAATGACATTCTAACAGTTCTCAATACACATTACTGTGTTACTATGCTGAAACATTACGTTCCAAGAAAAAAAGCTGGTATCAAGCAAAAGTTTTAGAAGTTCTGAAATAAAATTCTCTATAAAGTTGGGAAATCAAATGTTTTCACATGCTCTAAATGGCCTTCTTACTTCCCATGTAAAAATGTACACAATATTCAGTTCAAATTCATGATTATTTTGGAGCCACACACACTGTACTCTGTTTATTTTGTTAACTTGTGGGCTTCATTCGGCTCTCCCATTTTCATTACACTAATGACCCCATCTAGCCTTCCTGATGGAATGGCTAAATGTTTTCCTTTTAAGTATATCTAGTGCAATATGTCCCTGTCCATGACAGTGGGGTTGGAACTAGATAATCTTTAAGGTCCCTTCTAACCCAAATCATTCTATGATTCTATGATTTTCTCAGGAGAAAAAATTCTAGAGACTTTTTCCAAAATGCCTGTCTCCGGAACAGAAAAATAGGAGGCCCAAGGATTCCCCAGCTCCAATCCCATAGCCATGCTGCCATCCTGCATATTTACTAACCATGTAGTGATATTAAACTGTGACTAAGCTAGATCACGTGGCCAGGCTATGGTGTGAATTTACTGGAACCCAAGCATGCCCATAATTTGTAAGACTCCACACCATCAGATGACTCTTAATGAGTCCATTTCCACTCTATGTGTCTTCAGCATTCAAAAACCCCGTCAGCAAGGACAAGGTATTAGTTCTTGAAATGCACCCAGAGCTGTGACAGGCTGCAGCAGCTGGGCCACAGATATAAATAGTTCAAATCAATTAACAGTATTAAGGTTCATTTACTACAGCTATGGGGAGCAATTCTACATTCAACCTTCCAGCAGAGCTTCTGTGGGATTTAAGAACGTGAATCAAACAAAACAAGGATCTCACAGGTCTTATTCTATATCACTACAGAAATTTTACTGTAGCCTTTCAGAGGTAAGAGAATCAGAAATGGATGCACTTCTACTGCTGCAGGCATTCCGTTCATTCAGACCCACTGAAAGATCATGGTGTCAAACCTATTCATAAGGATGTTACAGAAGTTGACCTTGGAAGCCACCGTGTGTAATTAGAACCTGTAATATAGTATAGAATTACCACATGTATGGTTAAGGATCTATATGAACACACACAGTGAATTCCTCTATGTCATGACAATAATGAAGAAATTCAGAGATGGGGGCCTGGAACTAGATGACCTGTAAGGTTCCTTCCACCCCAAACCATTCTATGAACTATGATGCCCTGCAAGGGAATGTGGAACCAGCAAAGTATCTGTGACTGTTCTTAAAAATTAATGATTAAATTGCAAAAGCAGATAAAAAATAAATGGTACTAGGATATCTTCCCATGTAACACAATAGAAACAGATCAAATCAAATTCACTACTGAGAACATGAAAATGATAAACAATGACTAAGGAATCGGAGGAAACAAGAACCTGCTCCTCTTTCCTATTTATCCACGGAGAGATTAAAAAAGGAAACATTTCTTAACCACCACTTCATGCCTTTATTTAAGAATAAGGCTATTACGGTCTTTCAGCATTTAGGACACTGCTGCTCAAAAGATACTTATGAGTGTAAATATAAGAATCTTTATTCAAAACATTTCTTTTATGTTGATGACAGATGTATCACATGAAGTAGCTGTGTCCTAGCAACTTCATAAGTCTTGCTAAACTCAGGCAATTGGAAAATCAGTCAAATTCAGACACAATTAAGATTAAATGTCATAACTGACAAGGTATGAAAAATACTAGGCCTTTCAAATTTAACCTTTTTTTAATTCTGATCTCAGTATCTTTTGCAATGATTCATGCAATGACATTAGTAATACACAGAAATAAATTAAAATCGACTTCCGTTAGAAGATCTGAATAGCACATTAGCTCTTCTCTAAGCATGTCTGAGTGGAGTTCCCATTCTCCTCTGAATGGAACACGTGCAGCTGGTAGAAAATACAACTGCATCCAAGCTCCAAACTGGGCTATTCTAGTACTTAAACGTTAAGTCACGTTTTAAACTTCTTTCTGAATCTGAAGGCTTCCAATTTTTCCTTCACTGAACCTCAGCTCAACACCATTGCCAAGTCTTTTTCACTTGCTGTTGGATTCAAAGATTCCTGTATATGCTCTGAATCTGATGTTTTCATCCCTCTTAAATATAAGCTATTCTATTTTGCTGTAGAAAATATGAGTTTCCTCCTCTTCTATCCACGTTTCAACAATCAAAATCAGTCAGTCAACTTTGGGATCAATAAAACTTTCTCCAAGATCTCAGAGAAAATAAAGAAATGACACATTATTACAGAATCAACATATTTTCAAGTCTCTTCAGTTATTAGATTTCATTCTACTTCTCTGCTACGGTATATCTTCTGGCATATTTTCTCCTTAACATAAGTTTTGTAAAACAAAGAATCTATTCTGTGACCAGTTTGTTCTCTCCCATTGCTACCTGTTGTCATTCTCTCTACATTTTCTCTTCTCTAAAAAACATTTGAATAATAAATGAAAATAATTATACAGAGAACACACAGGAATTGCTCATGGTAAACACTATTACAGCTTTATAAATTAGGATGACCTTAAGTGAGTCATGTGTCCCCTGGACCTAACGTATTCTTCATGTACAATTTTTAGTCAGGAATTATCATGTTGTGCTGGTTTGCTTATACCTCATTCCTGACATAATTTCCTAAGGGGAAAGATATTTTCCCAGCATCCTCTTCCAATACCAGCTGGGAAATCTACCTCGTACCCAGTGTGCAACTTCCAGTGTTAAAGGAATTTGCATATATTAGTCCTATCAATGGTTGCACTGTCAATCACATACTTGACACTCTTCCTTCACTTGGACTGAGGTATTATCTTAATTTTTCCTTATCTCTGGATTGCAATAATCCCTTGCTAATAAATTCTGTTCTCAGAATCCTTCTGGGAGTGAAAACCAAAACAAATTTTAGCAGTCCAGCTGGGTGCATATGATCTGCATATGATCTCCTGACTTCCAGGGCTCACCACAGCAACTCATTTTCATTAACAGCAGTTTCTGCACAACCTTGCTGTGCAAGAAAAGTTCTCGCTAAAAGATTCCTATGCCTGTAGCCCACCTGAGTCTCTCTTCTCTGCCATCATCCACACAAACCACACATCTGCCTCTCTAGTGCTCCTTAGCCTGCTGTGAACAGCTAGAAATGTTGTCCAGGATGGTGTGTTAAGTAAAACAGCTTGCAATCACAGCCTCCTCTCATGTCTTCTTGGAAACCACCTCACTGCATGATTTCATGCCTGTGTGAAAGGTAGATGAGTTAATTCTGTGATCTCATAGGATCAGCATACCCATCCATATTCAGTGTGACCGGATCCCCCTAGATTCCTTACCCTCATAGTATCAGCACTGTCTATTAGATCTTCCAGACTATTAATTACAACTTCTCTACTAACTTTAGCTCTCTTTCAGATCACGTCAATACCATCAAGAGTTCTTTTCCTACTGGCCTTTCTACATTTCGGTGTTAAATCCTTACTGAAGGGGTCTCAGTAATGATAAAAGTCCTACTTCTTCCACAAAAAAACTTGCCCATATCAATTTTGCTCTCTATCTAGATCCAGTTCCTCCCTCAGATGCTTTTGCCTCTGATCCACCACGCTGTTTCTCTACCTTCGCATCAATAAAACTATTCAACAAGAAACAGGAGTCTCATTAAACTGGTTTCTGTCCTGTGTCTGATATTTTCAGTTATTTAACTGATGTCAAATATATTTCTGCTAACAATGCAGACCTCCAGAAGAGTTAACTGGATTATGACCCAGCCCATGTTTAAAGTAAATTATTGACTTATATCCACATGAAGACACATTTCTGTTCAGTTACTCCCTGAGTGCTTTACACTCCAAAAAGTGAAAATACACAAATAATTTATTACCCAAAAGCTAAATTCCAGTTTGTCTCTTTCACCATCAGGACAAGTTTGCCCGGTATTATCACACCGTTAATACAAAATTTTACATATGAGCCAAGGATAGGATTCCTGAGAAATTACTACCAAAAGCCTCAGCCCCAGTGACAGTGGTTTCATTTTGGTATTAATATCAAGCTATAAACACAGCTAAAGAAACTGCCTATATCCCACATTCCTATCTTACACATTTGCCTAAAAACTGATGCTCTGACTATGCATTAGTCCTCTCGCATTCCTCCTCCAACACTTCTAATAATGCACGAGCACTACATTGTGTTTTACAGTCCCACAGCAGTATCAGAGTACTGCTCAAGGCAAATGTCACGAGCACTAACAGTCTTTTAGGAGATCCTTTTAGATAAAGTTAAGAGAAAAAAAGTCATCTGGCTGAAGATTAATTTCATTTTTAAGGTAGGGAAGAGCTCAGGTTGTAGATTGCAATCACCAAAACACACTGATTTCTTAAAAAATATACAGTAATGCAAAATTTTGGACTCTTGTGTGATCTGTAGCTCTTGGGGATTTCAGTTATCACCTGCTGAATTTCCATGGGCATATCCACACTTGCATGGTTTTCAGGAAGCATGGCAAATCCATAGAGTTGAGATCAGTTCTCAGAACCTGAGTCTCTTGCAAAACAAGTAGTGCTGCAGGTTGAATACTCTCCCAATAGTCAACCTGTACAGAAAATCCACACCTTTCCTTTAATGAGAGGATTATGGGAAAACCAGCAAAACAGGGATTTTCTCCTTTCTGTTCTACTGCCAAAAAGCAGAATGTTATCCTGCTGAAATGAAAATAGGCATCCTGCTCTCTTTTACCTCTCAGATACTGACACTCAAAACCTACTTGGTAAAACTGCTCAGACACAGGGGTCATTACACTATATATTCGGCTGATGTTGTGAATGAATACAAGTATGAAAACCCAGCTTAATAAAACTGCTACATCTCTAATTGTCTTAACAATAAGTGAGTAAATATTCAGAAAATCTATGAAATCCACCCCAGTCCAGAAAGCCTATGCAAAAATCCAGCAATGGCAAAAGCCCTAGAGATGTGGTTTTGAGACACTTTATAATCTTCCACAGTCCCCCTGCTCCTGAAGTGATTTTCACCCTGTTTGAACTTTGTGAAAAATGTGTATAAAGAAGAAAGGAAGAACATTTAAGATGAGAAAAGCAACCATGTTATGATTAAATATGTATGGTAATGCCAGTACTACTTCTGGAAGTACAAAAGAAAAGCAGCTGGCTATTAAGTAACACTAGACAAGGCACCCACCTCTCTGCAGATTTCTAATAATGTAAGGATAGTTTCCAAGGAAAAAACTAATATCACTGTAATACGTATTTTTTCCCAGTAAAATATATATCCTTTTGCAGAACAGGATTCACTTCTGTACCAACAAGTAAATTATTCATAAAAGAAGAGATAAAAGACAGAACATTTCAGAGTAATGTATTTAGACCCCTCTAGCTCCAAGAGCGTGATCATACTCATACTAACTGGACATACTCGGAATCAAAATGAACCTAAATTAAGTGGTACAAATTATGCACATAAAATACATAAAAAGTCATAAAAAAAGAGGTCTCCTGTACCTACATTTCATCTTTCATGTTAAACTAGTTCAAATAGAATTAAGCAAGGATGCAATTAGTCAGTGCTCTGACATTGTGTAACTTATCAATACGTGAGTGTAAAACTTCAGTAAAATAGGATGCTTAAAGGGCTGCTAAATTTATCAATATTCAATTAAATAATGTTAGTAAAGCCGTTAAAAGAGCATTAACAAGAGTTTACATAGGAAGTATCTATGTCTGACATTAGATGGCTCTTTAAACATTTTCTAAAGAAATACTGTAAAAAGCTACTAAAATATTTATGCAATGCTTGCATTAGTTCTATTTAACGGGCATAGCAGAAATAATATCAGCAGTTTAAAATGCCTCACTTCTCAGGGCCACATGATTATCCACCAGTTATGAGAGATAAGTACGTTCCCAGTTTTAGAATTGTAATGCTTTTCATTACAAAGAAAAGATTTTCAAACCCTTCATTAAAGCTCATAACTTCACCAAAATTAGATGCTTCCAACTATTTGCTGGGGAAACTATTATTAAACAGAGTATGTTGCAGCAGATACTGGGGCTGGAGCTTGCCACCAGGGCTCTTGTCTGCTGCTCAGCAGTTCAGGTAGCCCCAGAGGAAATTTGGGTCTCACCTCAAATCTTGGTTTATTGTGAACTCAGGCCTCACAGGCAAACACTTCATGGAGAGCTAAGAAAGCAAGGAAGATTATTTCATTCAAATAGATTGTGCTGGTGCAGCAGTTCTGGGGTTAGTGGCTCCTCCTCTATTACCGAGTAACAAAAAGCCTCCTAGGACTTGTTAAATTAGCCAATGTAATGAAGTCCAATTCTGTGTTATTTGCACAGGGACTGGAAAAGATTTCATGTTTCCATGTACATAAACAAAACCTGGCTCAGCACACCAGGGACTTGAGAGGTTTATAAAATATAAACGACATTCACACTAATCTGTTAAACAATTCATTCCCTACCCTGCTCTTTCCTACTAAGTGAATTCATTACTTATTAAAAATATATATTTGCTGCTGGCCCTCCTGCTTCCAGTGACTCACTGCTGGACCTAACACCTTGCAGCTCACTGGCCGGGGCAGTATAATTCCTGCCCCTGGGGCATGTCCAGCTGTGGGGGAAGGAGAAAGAACTGCACTGGCTGCACAAGCACTGGCAGAAAATTGAAGAAGCAAGTATACCTCTTTCTACCATTACGAAGACTTGCATGCATAATAATGTCAGCCTTGCTGTAGGAAAAAGGACAGAAAGTCTTTGGGACAGTGCCATTGATCTGACTTAAATTATTAAGAGGTGTGGAAATTAAACAATTAATTCACCTCCTGGAAAACAAAAAATAAAGCAGTCTCTCTGATGCTGCCTAGACTACGGTGAGTATTTTTCTTCCAGGAATTGCTAAACTAAGTGAAAATGCTTGCTTCTTACAGAACAGCTGGGCAGACTTTGTCAAGTTTTACATTCAGGCATCTGTGACTCCTCACAAGGAACTTTCACTTGCAATTTTGATGGATACTCCTCTAAATTTGTATTAAAATCAATATTTTTTCTGAAAATAACACTTATTATTTAAAATTATCAAACAGATGCTATTATATAAAAATATCTTGACAATAATTGCTTTTTGGTTTTTTTTTCCAAAAAAAAGATCATTATACAAAGCACTACACTTCCGAGGTCAAAGAAAGACCAACATACACCCTACCTGAGCATTATCCTTTCAGTATTTTAGGAAGACATTCATTTGCCACAAAATAAAGTGATAAAGACATTTAAAGATGATGCAACTCCTTTGTGAACAAAGTTTGTACTACTCTTCAACCCAAAAACAAGCAGAAGTGAAAACAAGAGCTACTTGCTCTTGATTGTTTTATTTTCAAAAGACACTGATAGCTCCTCACTTCTTTGACAAAACAAAAAAAACTTCCTATCTTGTTCCCTCCTCTACTCCTTAAATAATTCTGTTTCAGAAGGATTTACATTGCAATCATTCCCATTATTTATGCTACCTTAAAGCCATCACCCACCTAACAATATGACATTGCCTAATTTGTATTTGGGAAAGGGCAGGCTGCTGTTTATGTAGGAATAAGAGATATATACTATTTTCCTTTTCTTGTGCACCATTCAAAATCCCTACCTTTTCATAAACTAGATTTTTATTTTTCTAACTAAAACTGTTTAAGCTATCCAATGCATCTGTGGAACAAGTTAAACTATTGTAGCTTCCACCAATCCAATCCAATCCAATCCAATCCAATCCAATCCAATCCAATCCAATCCACTCTCCAATTAGATCAGTTTCTTATCTAATCAAATTATGATACACCTAACAAGCACCAGCCAGTTCATAACGGGAAATTTGCACATTTCCCAGCCAAATGCATTGGGTCAGAACACTCTTATTTTCATTTTGGTTCCTCTGCCAAGTTATTGTACCGTCATCTTTCATCCAGTGATTGTATGAGTGTCTCTTTTAAAGCTCATATCCAGCCAGGGGACACATCTAATACAGGAAATTGTGTTGCACCGGACTTGACACGTATGGCAAAGAAACAAATGTGTACATTGAATTTATGAGTCACCCCAATACATTTATTAAGCATTAAGTTGTGCTTTTACAACTGGTCTTCATCAAAGATATTTCATCTGTTAGCCAAAGCGTCATCTTTTCTAATGACTCATAATGAAGACTCATTCCGTTTAGCCTGATTTTACTGGCTCATCAGCCTCTTGTTCTCAAGGGGCTAAGCTGTTCTTTTCAGCATGTTCAACCCACATATAAGTGGCCATTAACTATACTTTCTCATTATGTAAGAATCAGCTAATCAAGACTGACCAAGAAATAACTGATGTTGTGATTAAAGAAAGAGAGACATCTGCTTGGAATTATCCAGACCGCTGTTTCAAAACTGATAAGGCGTTTACTGCCTTAGTATTAAATTATAACAAGAACAAATGATTTTGGGGGGTGGTGGGGAGAATGTGGAGTTTGCTTTATCTCTATCACTTGGAAGGGGAAGAGGTGAGAGCACAAAGTGCAAGCAAGGACCTATGTTAAGGGGAAAAGCAGAACGTGTCTGTAAACGACCTCACTACAAGTCACAGAGGGAAGCAGACCAAAACTCTAGGCTACGTTTGAGATGTTACACATAACAAAGAAAACTATTATTTCCATGGTTTTCAGAGGTATAAAAGGGTAAATTGTAAAAATAGCTCTACTTTCATTTCTTAGTTCCCATTCAGGTAGTTTTTTCACTTTTTTTCTAATATCCAGACTAAAAATAACATTTGTATCTATCAAATGCTTTTCTCATGTAAATGGGGAACCATCCCCTGAATTCAGTGGGCTGCATACACGTATTTCTGATTAAGTTTGACTAGGAGGCTTGCTTTACTTTATTTCTAACTGTCATATGCAACTTTTATGAATCCAGAAGTTTACTTATTTTGATCAGAGAACAGAAGATACAAACTTCCTCTTACTCTTTCTTTTTACAGAAAAACTGTAAGAAGATATGGTCTTTTTATACGTAAGCACTAGCAAAACACTAGAGTGCTAGTCAGCTAAAATTTGTAACGTGATAGCAACTGCATTAAAACTGAATCATAACTTGAGGTGTAACTGAACATAACTCTTTCTTCCTTAGGGGAAAAAGAGCATCACATAGGAAGAGGACTGTGCTTTTACTGGACTACACAACACAGAGAAAGTGCAAATATGTGGGTCATATGAAGGAACAGGCAAGCTCTGCTCTCATCCTGAGAGGACTCGGGAAGCATAAATTGCCAAGAACAGTCCCATTTAGAGGGAGTATTACAGTGTACTCAGATTACCTTATTCATACAAAAAGCATACTTCTACACACAGCCAGGTACTTGATTTTTTTCATAGCTACTTCAAATGAACAAGTAGCAGGTAGTAAGATAAAAGCACAGAAATAAATTGGACCAATTTCTTGAAGGAATGTGTCTGGATTACTGAGGCCAGACATCAAAGAGAGGGGGGAAAAAAGTGCCTTATTGCCAAGCTTATGTTTCCATATATGTATTTCCTCCACACTCAGATTCTTCATATAGGCTCTGCTTTTTGAATCATCCTTCTTGGCCGATATTGCAATACTTAGCACTCATACGCTGCTTTTAATCTTCAAAATGTGAACAAATTAATTCTCAAGGCCTTGCTGAAAGGAAATGAAATAAATAAATAAATACCATGAGCCCTACATCCCAGTTGGACAGCCGGTGGTGGGGAGGTGAGCTGGCTTGGCCTGGGGCTAGCAGAGCTGGACATGGTGCGAGCACCTCCTGGCCATTCTATCCTGCCCCACCATGCTTTGCAAGTGGGTATTTATTTCTTCAGCAGTGCTTTCTGCCATCCTCTGCAGCCCTGAGAAACTGCTCTGTCACTTGGACAGGAACTGATATTTTCTGGAAAGAGTCTCAAATTTAGCGTCCAGGAAAGTATCTGCTTCTCTGAATCCAGCCCTACACAGAAGATTCTTGTCTTGAAGTACCTTGTGCCTGGCTCCTTCTCTCCCTCTTTCTTAATTTCTTTTTTTTTCCCTTATTTTTCTTTTATTTTCCTTTTTTTTTTTCTTAGAGAGGAAAACCTGCCATAAGTAGATGCAGAGAAGCAGCTGTTGCAGCTAGCAGGTCTGCAGACATGCCTTCTGCCTGAGTCACATAAGCCTCTCTCAAAAAATGTAGAAGGAACTGTTACAACAGTGATGTTGAATCAGATCGTACCCAAAGAATCATACAGGGATCATACCCTTCTCCTGTCTATGTGGAGCATTTATTTCTTTTTCTTTCTGTCCTTCCTTTTCCCCTGTATTTTGTGAGACAGGAAAACAGAAATATTTTTAGAGAGGGGTCTGTGCCTGCTCTGCACCCCTGGCAGAACAGAAAAGCTTAAAATGAGGAAGGCTGCCCTACTTTGCCTGTGGAAATTCATATACACCCAGGGAATTTGAAAAAGGGCAATAAATTCAAAAAAAAAAAAAAAAGTCAAGAAGTAAAATGGAAAAAAGGAAAAAAAAAGATAACAATTTATTTGGAAGTTCCTGCACTCAATTCCTGACACAGATTCTTAAAGGAAACTGACGTACGAAATCTTCATGAGAACAGGATGCCTAATTTCTCCTTAGCCACTCAAAACTATTCCTACATTCAGTTCTTCATAAACAGCTATTGCTTTATGGCTACAGGGATGTAAAACTATGTCCTAGGACCTCAAAACACAGATCACCTGGGTTGGAAGATGTTGGAGAGGAGAAGTCTTCTGGGACCTTCAGGTACCTAAAACTCCATGACTACAGCATGGCAATTTTTCCATGACTGTGACAATATTATTAGGGTTTTGGTGCAGTGAGTTTTTTTTAAACTCATGACAGAGCAGAAAAGCTTAAGGATACGAGTCTTAAACATCACAACAAAAGAGAAGGCTAAAAAAACCTCAAATCCTTGCATTTTTTTCCTTTTGGCACTGACAGGGACATGTATTGACAGGACACAAGACATCCTCCTCCTGCTGTTATCTCCTTTCTGATACATACATCACCCAGCTAAAATCGTAGGAATGAACACTCAGGGAAGGGATTATTACCTGAACGGACCATGATACAAAGAGGTGCCAATATCAGCAGCAATCTGACACACAGAGAGTCTATCACATTAAAATCTGTGTTTTTAGGGAAAAAGTAAGTTGTACCTCTTCCTTGTAGATGTGCAGTTTGTGCTTTGGCAGGTCAGAGGGGACAGGTTGAGTGGGTGTTCACTCAGATGCTGAAGATAAATTTGTTTTACATGACTTTGGACATACATAGACACAAATCTCCATTACAAAATGTGACTCCATTACCCAGTATTCACAGCAAAGAATCAATGACAACAGTGCAGGGTGTGCTTTGGGAGGAGACTCCTGCCACCATATACGCATGGACAAGGAGAGCAATTGTTAATGCTTCTAGGAATGATCCCCTGCAGACTACCAGCAAGGTCTGAAGAAGATACACAGCCAGTTTTGGTGGAGATCAGTCAAAAGCTAGGAAGCTAGTGCCCGCTTTCAGGAAGCACGTGCTGTGCAAAGCCTAGTGCCTGGCAGGGATGTGGATTGGGCTCCAAGACAGGGATTATGAGCAGAAATGAATTGTTCCTTTTTGAATACTTCATTTCCACATGCAACACAAAATAACGGAGAATTCATCTGAGGAACTGTACTTCAGTGTACTCTGAATTTACTAACCGCCTAAAAATAAATACATGAAACAGAGAATGCTATAAGCAAATTAAAGTGCTGGCATCTTTCCCTATAGAATTTTATGAAGGCAACACTGTTCTTCTCTCTGCAAAGCCTCCAGGAGAAGCTGAGATCCTAGGACTCTAGCATGTGCCAGAGAAATGCCACTAGATGCAAAAAGAGATGCTGGATGTACTGTCACATATCTGCTCTTATTCAAAGACATCGGACCCCTGGGACTAAGCATCAAAGTGGAAACATCTAATAGAAAATTCATTAAAAGCAGGTTCAGCCTCAATTTTAACTCAAAACCTCATTTACAGTCCTCTCTGTTTCTGAAGCCAAAAAGCAATACCCACAAATGTCTCTGCAAAGCAGGAGAATCCTCTCAGTTTTGGACCGGTATCTTTACATGCGTTGTGCAAAAAGACAAAATATCCTGGGCGCTTGATGATGCAAAGCAGAATTCAGCGCTTCCCCTTTGCTGTTTTTGAAACACTGCCTCAATCTTGTTAGAAACAAATTAAAAAAAAAAAAACAACCAATAAACAAAAGCAACGGGAAACCTGCCTAAGGAGCAGATAGCAGAACCATGTGAGGAACACCCAGGAGCTTTGCGAGCAAAGCCTGGGTGCAGCTGGACGCACCCGTACTTTGTCTGCCAACCTGTAAAATGACATGGTGTTGGCTGTGAGGCCACCGCTCCTCAGGCATGTAACGCTTCTGCGCCACGTGGGCTGGCAGATGACTATCAGTAGGAGATTACAAGGTTTCCAGAAAGCAATTTTTATCTCCTGTCTCACCCCTAATTATTTATTTTACAGTCCCAGATGATTACATTTTGCCTGTGTGTTCGTTATCACTGCGATCAAGCTGACTCCAGCCTGCCCACAGGAGGGAGGGAGTACACATTCCTATTGTCTTTTGATAGCCAGCTCTCCTCCCTGCTCTCTCTGCTGAGCAATGTCGAAATGAAATGCTGAAAACCTCACATTCTGCAGTACAAAGGGAGATTAAAACACGGTTCTGAAAATATAATATTCTACTGCTGCAATATATCTGGGGAGTGAAATCTAAAGCAGGCACTTCTTTATTAAATTGCACCAGCAAGTATATTTCCCTCTCCATTATTGTTATATATTTAATTGGAAGGTACAGCTCTTGGGTTGCTCTACTGACAGACACTGAACAAGCAAAACCTTGTGTTAACTTGGTTTAAAGCTGTCAACCAATGCAGCACTAGCAACTACCATTATCAGGAAAACATCTGCGCAGAGAAAACAGCACCTGCCCTACCCATCAGACTTATTTTTTTGCATGCTATGTACACAAGGTTTGTAGTTTCACGGTACATACAGAAATGTCAAGCTTCCCCATATCTCAGTTCTCCCCTCTGAAAAAGGGGATCATTCTCCTAGTCCATCACACGTGCCAAGGCTGTAGGGCAAGGACAGAGCAGCACTAGCTCTCCTGACCCCACATACTTCCCTGGACCGGGGGTTTGGGCTGTAAATAGGACACAGTCCTCTTTTCCCTTCAGGGGACTTGGCACAGGGCTATTGTCCCACTGATTTATGGTGTATGGGAAGAGAAGCTTGGCTGTGTTAGAGATTATGATATTTGACCATAAGAAGGTCTCCAGAATAGAAATTCCAGTCTTCTTATCCTCTCCATTTCCAGTATATTATATCAGTGTATAAATATCTTCTCTCACTGTTCTTTTCTTTTGGTGTATTTATGTCAGGAGAGGAAAAACAGATCCAGAAAGCAGCAGTTTCTCTCCTGATGGAGCTGAAGCCTTTCACTTCAATGCACAGCACCAAAATGACCCAGGCAAAAGTAGCCTCAACTATACAACCTTCACTACCATTGCTTATACCAACCTATGCTAATATTCACTCAATCACAGGAAAAACACTTTGCATCTCAATGCCCATACTAAATATATCAGCCTTATACCACGAAGCTATAGTAAATACCTGTACCCTTAAAGCCACGTATTGATACCATCTCATTACTGTGTCTGCAATAGCTGAACCTTCACATTTCACTGTAGTGCAGACTGTTGCCATTACAGAAGAGAAAAAATGTTACTTGTATTAAAGTAATACTTTTACTTCACTTAAGGTGAAACCCCAATTGTCACCTCACACTGAAATGTTGCAGTACAGCTGCCAGCTCCAGCATTTGCATGTAAAACAGTCATGGGTCACAGTTTTTTTGGCTGAGTGACAGCACAGGATTATAATAGAAAGTATATTCTGAGAGGTCTTGTTTCTCTGTTTGGTATTTGTTTGTTCAGATTTGTTTCCTCTATCTGTATTTCAAGCCCTTGATCATATAAAAGCATGTAATTCATTAACAAAATTTTTCAGCAGTTTTGTTTGGCAATAGAAATGGGTTGTTCCCCTGCAAAACTAATTCAGCTCAAATGACACTGGCACACTGATCTGTGCTTCTATTCACAAAGTTCAGACAGAAGAGAAGAGAGAAATAGTACTTTTCTTTTGACCAAAAAAGAATACTAAAAACTCATTGGAACAGGTTGCATTAGTATTATACATGAAGATTTTGCCTATTGCCTGCTTTTCTGACTGAGGGAGCAATTACTGGAACCTCCTCTGTCCTGAAACTAAGCTTTCAGAATGTCCTCCAATACTGGACCATTAGATCCCAATGGATCCCTTGTACAGTGTCTCCATGTAGAAGTGGTAAACATACAAGAAGGACAGTCAGAAATGCTCTAAACTTCTGGAGATCTCTGAGATTTAAAGGATAAGATGGAGACTTCTACCATGACCTGAGACATATTTCACCTCCTGATAAAACAGAAGAATTTTTACTGAGGGGATAAAACGCAGAAATCTTGCCTCTTGTATTCCCTTTTTAATATTGCTTTGTTAAAGGCTGTGTTAAACACCTGACAAAATGGAGCACAAAGCTGTGGGGAAATGAATAGTGAACTCTCCCTCTCTAAAACACTTGAGATTTGTCTTCCCATTTCCACGTTCCCCTGGACACTGCCAATGGCCTGTAAGCCAAAACTGCACTGATCGTACTTTCACTGCTCCCTCTGCAAAGCTGGTCAACAAATTCCCACCAGAAAGACTGTCCAGGACACGCCTGAGATGCTGCCAGTGTCAGTGTCTTTAGGGCAAAGCCATCCTACCTCCACACTTGCCTTCACATGCTATTGACCTATCTCAGTTTTTCATCTTTATCTACCATAGGCTCAAGTATATACAGGAGTCAGCACTGAAAAATCTCCCTAACATCTGTTCAAAGTTATATTTCCTTGACATTCATAATTATGACCTTTGTCAGCAAATCATTTAAGCATGAAATTAATTTTGAAAATAAGTAATTCCATTGACTTTACCTGGATTGCTCATATACTGAAGTTAAAAGAACACTTAAGTACTTTGCTGTATACAGACCTATTTCTGACTGAGTGTAAAACGTTTCCAGTTGCAGAAAAACAGCCAGTAGTCACATACTGTTCCGCTCTCCAACTCAGATTTAATCTTAGAGGGCTTTTGTTTCATTTACACAATACTAAGCCTACTTTCCTCTAAGACTCACACACTGCAATCAACTTTAAGAGAATTTAGATGTGCATACGTTACTTTCCTTTGCTTAACAGAAGTGCATCAGTATTATTGATGTAATGCACACCAGTACAGTCAGTTGCTGTGAAGGGTAGTTTATTTTGCAGCTGATCGATGATTTGCTGATTCTGGAAATCTTTCCACATGACAAGTGTTTCTAAAACATTTAAGGTACTACGGAGCTTAAGGTTCTCAAGAGTGCAATCATATTTTGCAACTAAATCTTAGTAAGAAATACACTTGCAGCATAAGCTCGCTAGCAGGTTTTCTACAAATTGAATTCATGGCAAATAATTCTAGTTTTGTAATAACAAATGTGCAATGACTGAAAATTAGTCACTAAAGCATTTAATGAATATGTACAAAAGTAAACTTAACTGCTGGAAACCATAGAAAAGATTTTAAACCCTAAGCTGTGAAAGTTAGGTACCAGTTAACTCTTCCAGAACTAACTAACAACATCTTGCCCAATACATATGAACATATCTCACTGTGTCTAAATATCAGAAAACACCAAACTGACATTAAATATTTCCATAGATAACAGATGGTTTAACACATCAGTCGCCACTTGGGGTTCCCTAATGCATCTGAATCATGTTTTGAAATACAACTCAAGGTTTGGAAAATCTCTAAGGTTTTCAATAAATGGAGTTTAATGTCAAGACTACTCAAAGCAGCTGTTTTCTACTAACCATGGAAAATCACATCCAGGCTTTTTTTTTTTTTTTTTTTAATGACCCAATGCAGAAATTATGTAATTTAGGGGTCCCATTCACGTCCACCCCGTCATTCTCCAAGACGGAACATGCTTTACATGAAACTACAGTAAAATGACAGCACATACACCAGAGCTTCATAAGTGTTGTCACTTATTACTCAAGAAATGATGTTTATGTTTAACACTCTGCTTCTACCTAAAGCATGCTGATTTAATGGCTATTCCAATGCTCAACATCAATGCTTTGAAGATATTTGAGCTGCATGTTTCATGCCAGCATGAGGAAGATTGAGGACACAGAGTCTGTGTGCACATCTACTGGTCCTCTCTGCAGCCTTGGAGACTCAGGGACGGGAGTTGCAGCATGGAAACATTGCTCCCTTCTGCAGGTATGTGATGACCTCACACCTCTGGAACCCACAACCTCTCTTAGGTCCAATCTGGCCTGCTGCCACCAGCTGTTATTCCTCATCCTTTGCTCTGCAGAAATGCATTCTCTCATTTCTCACCCGGACATTATATTTCACTCCATGAATCTGTGGGACCCTCTGGAAGAAGCAGCAGCAGCCTTCATACTGCAAAGCCTCACCTCTGCTGCCACTTGTGCTTCCATGCCACTGAAAACATGCTCAGTGCCATCATTACAGACAGAAAAAAATGCAACCACTGACTTCCACAGACAAGCACAAAGGCCTTGAGATTGCCTGTCCTGGGGGATCACATGCCAGTCGTGCGGACTGATGCACTGTTATTCACTGAAACAGGTAACAGACAAATAAACCTCCACATCCACCCACCAAAGCAACAACTGCATTGACTTACAATACCCAGACCATAGTTTCTTCTGAAAATCAAAATCAGTGATATCAGAAAAAACAAAGGGAGAAATGATTTTGCAAAACTACGACCAACATTTTCTGTGGTTTGGGATCTATAAACTGCCTCATGCTACAAATCCCAAACACATGCAAGGCTAATTGTAGCATTTTACAATATTTTCTAGAAGCTCCTGCTAAGACGAAGAACATCATGTTGTTAACATCATATACGACCCTTCTAGAATATAAATCTTCTGGTGGACACTCCACCATAGAGATAGATAAATTAGAAAATAACAATTGATAAATACTATATTTTTTAAGATGCAGAGCTCAACATCTCCAGCTTTGGTTAGTGAAACAGATGCTATTAGGAGTTAATTTACTATACTTTTATCTATTGTTTTTAAAAGAGATGGAGATTGCATCTTACAATTTTCTAAATCTGAATTTACTACAGGTACAAGAGAGTTCGGTATGTTCAGCAAGCCTGTATTAGCAGTTTTATGTTCTTTTAATCGCTGACATGGAACGTAAATAGTTTCCTCAATTGCTGCATACTTCCCATTCCTGAAGGAAGGCACACCCTTTGACGAAGATTAAGAGAATATAAAGTTAAATCCCTGTTTACTAAAGGAATTATATCCTACTTTAATTACTGAAACAGAGCAACCTGTGCATGGGGAATCTACATACCCCTCAAGGATAGGAAATGAACAAGTAAGCAGTATTAAAAATAACACAAAGGCAGCTCAAGGTTTGGGCCTGATGTTGAATAATGAAGGGAACTGTATTTTATTACAGCTGGGTAATGTAAGGTTTCACCCAAGTAACTGGAAATAAAACACATTTTGTGTTGTTTTACTACAGAGGCCTAAAGAGGTGCCCCAACATATTCCATTGAAGTTGTTCATCACCAGTCCAAGGCAGCGTATACCTGGCATCCCTTGGACATTTGCTTTCACATGCACATTTTTCCCTCTTAACACATAAAGCAGCACTGCTTACATCTACAGTCTCTCTATTTACAGTAAAAAAATACCTCTATCACCTTCATTTCACAGTAGGGAAACCTACAGAACAATTCTGAAGGTCAGCTATGACTTTGATGACTTTGATTCCAGTTGTCATGGACTTCCTGAGAAATTACCTCATTTCCCTGTAGTTCTGTACCTCTCTTTAAAAACTCTATGGGGATTCTGTCCATGGGACCACCTCTACAGTTGCCCATGGTATCCTTCTCTGACAGCTTCTGGTCTTGAATAGGAGTTATCAAGACCGCATGGAGGAAGACACAATACTTACAGCCCACAAGTAAGGGCTCAAGGTCTGTTTTTGTCACGCGTTGTGTGAACAAATATTCTATCATAAGCCCTTTGAAAGCAAACTCAGAGACCCCCATTTACAAGTCCAGTTCCTTGAGCTGACACTGACGGCCACTGCACAGAAGCAAACATGGTCACTGGCAGCACCAGGAGGGATAAATCCTCCAGGAAAAAAAAAAAATCTGAAGACCGTAGGGTTTTCCATGTTACTGTTAAAAGAAGGACTTACCACAGGAAAGGAGAATAAAACCCAAATCGAATAATCAACAGGAAAACACTGAGAGGCAACACGTCCACTTTCAGTCACATGTGATTGCAAATGACCACAAAGATTCTTGTTCTACAGGCAGCGCACAGATACACACACTTCAAATTGTAACAAAACTCTCTTGCTAGGGGCCTGTTCCATAAGAGACTGGTAGCAAACTTGGGCCCATGTTACACATAAACCATCAATTTTAAAATTATAACCCTTCTCCGAGAACCTCCAGTACAAAGTGAACATGCAACAAGGGTACTTACTCATTCCTCTCCAGATCGATGACTAGATGTTTACTTTCAGCTTGTATTACAAACTGCAGCAGTGCTGGGTGATTCTGAAAAAGGAAAAGAAAGTTGGCTTAGTCTAAACCCAGAGCCCATCATCCTGCATCCTGACCTGACAGGATGCTGGACACATATAGAATTATAGAATAGTTTGGGTTGGAAGGGACCTTAACGATCATCCAGTTTCATCCCCCCTGCCATGGGCAGGGACACCTCCCATCAGACCAGGCTGCTCAAGGCCCCATCCAGTCTGGCCTTACAACAACTGTTGTTTCAAGACCAGGTCCTACTTGGGAGACAAAGCTACAAAGAGAAGTGTTTGTGGTCACAGCTGTTTAGCTGCTGCTAAGTGCAAACAAACATGGAGAGGCAGCACGGCATTGCAGGATTTTACACCCAGGTCTTACAGACACCATGGTGCGCCCCTAAGCAATTGCATCACCTGCAACTTTGCACATCAGAGAACATCTTGTCTGGGAAGAAAAGCATAGCGATGCAGTACACATCAATTCCAGAGACTTCTGATACAGTTTTGATTTTTCTCTTCTTCCTCTCTGTACAATAGCATAACTACAATGAACACTAATACAATCTCTTCTTAGTGCTCAATCTTGTTGTACTATTTTTTAAAGTGAGGTACAGGTAATCAGGTTTACAATCTGCTTGTCCATTTTCAGTTTAAGATATCCATGTGCAAAGCTAGTATCTCCTGCATTAAGAGCAGAGCTGCAGTGCAGTGATCACAGTCAGCACTGTGGCTCTAACTGAAACACCTTCTCTTGTAAGGCTGAGAATGCTAAATATTCACATGTAGAAATGTGTATAAGATTTAAGACCATCACGTACATGAAACTAAGTACAGGCATGCTGAACTGTTTTATCTTTACAAACAGATAAATAATGTATTTTTTAACTTTTCTTAAGGCATAGTTAAATTTTAGCTTAAAAAGAAGAATTGGTGTTGGGACCGTTAAAAGTACAGTCAACAATACTACCAGGTACCTCTGCGAGAAAAATACAAAAAGTATTTGTACATATACAAGTATTTAAGAGAATTCTCTAAACAAGACATCAACAGCAGAGCACACGGAAATCCCAGTTGCGCTCCAACACAGAACAGGGATTAGGACATCTGGATTGCATTTCCAGCACCATCAGGACTGCGTGCAATCTTCATATTGCCATTCCCCTGATTATAAAACAAGTCCTTTTTAATCTCAAGCATCTGAAGGTAAATACACTATTTTTTCGAAAGCTGCGAAAGAGCATCAGAAAACTCTGGTGATCCATTCGCTCTCAGAGGCAGGAGGGGCTGGAGGCGCAAACACTTGTTTGCCAAAAGGAGCAGTGCCCCAATACAGGCTCTTGAAACTGTACTTCAAACAAGAAAGCACAGTTTACAATATGCTAGTTACTCTTAATCCAAAAGACAGAACTGACATACATTTTAAGACTGTTTACACTTAACTTACATTTCATTAAACAAACTTAGTGGATTGCAAGACAGTATTTCCTTGTTATGAAATTCCGACAGTAGCTCAATAAATCAGTTGTTCTTCTGTGCACTCAATATGCTTTTCTGAAGATTTATGTCAGCCAATTGTAGTACTGAAGCAGGATAATTGTAGGGCTATAGCATTTGATTGATTTATTGAGAAATGTGTCTGAATTTGTATTTGCTCCAGTGGTGCCTTGATGGAACCCCCAGCTGCGTGACAGGCAGAGCACCCCGCCCATGAAATGCAATGATTTTTCAATTTTTTTGAAAATTGTAAATGTTTATTAAAAAAGTAAAATTATGAGGAGGCTGTTGTAGACTAAACAAAATTGTAATTTTGTTAGAGTAATAAATAGCTGACAACTCCCCAGCATCCTGAGACATTATTAAGCACAGATTGTGACTAAGATACCATTGCTTCTTTCTAAGTGTCCTGCCCCACTGTTCATGCAAATTCAAACATGCTTTCCCTCTCCCCATGCAAAATATCAACAATATTGAAATTCTGCATCTATGTGAACTTTGCAGAAACGAGATCCCACTAGAATGCTAAATAAATGCTTCAGACTATCCTTGGCATTCAGCAAACACATGGGAGTCATTTACTGGCATGAATATTTAGAAGCAGTGTTGATTACTACCTTCAATTTAGCACATTGGTTCCAAACCCTGTAAGATACACATACTATAGAGTTTTGAGATAGTAAAGTACAATTAATTACAAAATAACACAGTAAATAATTAAGATATTGCAGCAGCACAAATGCATTCTTTTCAGCTAAAGGCTCTGTGTTAATATGTAAATGATAACTATGTTTATTCATGAGTTCACAGTGGTACTTATTTGACAGTCAATTGATGTTAGTAAGTTGTAAAGTTAAAAAAGCAGCTGTGGAATAAAACAGATCGTTACAAGGCAAAAACATCTCTCAGAGAGTTCCTAAAGCTGAAACTTCTTATTATTGAGCACAGTAATAACTCCAGTTAGGATGCTGGATGGCTTTGCCTGAGACCCAGGTTCGGATTTTTGCTTCACCGTAGATTTTTCTTTCAAACAAATGGCTCATTTCCTTCTTTGCCATCTGGGAAGCAATGAAACTGTACTTTTTCTTATTCTGACTGGCAGTTATAACCATAAATACTGTAAAAATTACACACTGTTCAGGTGGTATGTTGGTTGGAAATATATAAGCACTTAAAATTATACATACATAATGTGAAAGAAAAATAAATATAATTCAGAAATTATATTTTATGTTTTGGGTGGGGTGTCCGCTTTTTCAAAATGTGTATCCTTGTGAAATGAACTCAGATGTTATACTCTACTTTTTTTGCAGCGGTAGTGGAGTCTTCCCTAAAGCACTTGCACCACTCTGCTACAAGACTTTAAAAGCTCATTTTGGACCTCATGAAGCACCATAATACAATCAATCCCCTTACAATTCATATTTTCAAAACTGAGTTGCAAGGTGAAATGGGAATTAGCATAAATATAGGTATTAGATGGCTGGTTTATATTTTCTATTAGAATAATTGAAAAAACAGTTGTAAGGAAGCATACTTTTCTCCTCAGAACATTTCAGAAGGAACCGCTTGTTATAAGACTTTCTTAAGAATCACACAAAGTAATTCCCATGCTGATACCAAAACCTATTCCCACATTGATTAATGGGATAATCTAAAATTATCAAATGTGAAAGTAAGGCAAACCTTAGGAGAATAGCATTATTTAAAACATAGTAAATAATTTTGTAGTTTCTACCTTCTTTTCTCTACAGATTTGTGTCTAGTGCTTTCTACTCATAAACTGCAATTTGCTGCTTTCTTTTTGGCAACCTTTTTTTGTGGAATATGAGAAGATTTCATCAATGCACTTAAACTGTTCCCTGACATCCTAAGAGGCAGAAACAACTTCAGGATGATTGAAGCAGTACTTTCTGAAACTTACTCCTCTTATTTGGAGCGTTTCCCTTCAAAATCTATTTCAAATTGTATTAGGAGAAAAGGAAAAACATTCTCCCAGTAATTTGCTCTGTGCTTGCTTGCTTAGGGATGCTGGTTTGAATTGGCATCAGTGAAACAATATTCTGAAGAAAATCAGTGAAAGAATAAGGCAAGGCTAAGCAAGAATTCTCTCTGATAAAGCAGACAACAAAAATTAATAGAGCGCTACTTGAACAACTGGAAGCTTGTGAAGCAGCCTGTTTCTGAGTCACACAAGTTCTCCTGTTTTCTTACAATGGAATGAAAATCAATACACAATAATAAAACTAGTCCAACTGGTACATGTTTTTATGTACTATTAAAGTTTATGCCCTCTATTAAATCACATTGATCTCCAGATGTTTACATAGAAAGAGAAAAGAAAGGATGGTTTGGGGATTAAGGGCTTCCCATGTGAACCTGGAGATGCACTCAGGAGCCCAGCTCAACCATGAACTTGTGTTTTGGCTGAGACAATTGTGTTTCCTAGTAGGAAACAAACAGCAAAACCCTCAAGTTGCACATCACCTGTTACACCTCATCTACTTTTGTGCTTCCTTTACCTTTTCTATCTTTTTCCTTCAACTTACCTCCGCAAAATGGACATAGCATTAGTTTTCATCCTCCTGTCCACTTAGCATGCAAACTGATTTGAAGGCTGCTGTCTAAACACAGAGGTGAGCAAATAGGTGTTTCTTGTGAAGGAATCACGGCATTACAAGAACTGTGGCTCAAACATAGCAATAACACTTCTTTTTCCTTCAGTTCCACCTGTTTTATCGCATCACCATGAATACCAAGACAGATTCTCAGAAGCAGATTTTGAACTTATACTTGCAGAGACTACTTCCTTGTAATAATATACGGCAGCCTCAAAAAAAATTATAGATCAGTTTTTATTCCTGAAAAAGTAGTAGCTGTCCATTTGGAGTAGATTTGTTCACCTTGGTGGGATGCGAGTTCTGGAATTTGGACACAAAATAATTGTCACTGAGTATATTTTTCTGCACAGTAATGTAGGAAAAAGCCTTAATTACTGCTGGATCACCTCTTCTTTTGGGCTGTGAAGCTGTATTCAGCTTTTCCCTTGATACTGCCTGTTCAGATTGAGATTTGAAACTGATGAAGTGGACGGTCCTAATTAATGCCTTTACACCTTCCTCTCTATAAAGGATAAAGGATTTTGCTGGGTTAAGAAACATAAGTTAGACTAGCACATACAACTCTAAATCAAAAATATTCTAGCCATTAGATAATAGAAGTAAAAGGAAATATCTATAGACAGAGGAAAGAGTAAATAAACTCAAAACAGTAGCATTAATTCTTCTGGAAAGATAAATGCATTTTCAGTTGTACTGGGTGTCCAAAACCAGTATTTGAGAATAGAGATCAGCTCAAATATAGTACAAAAAATTATGATTATGCTTCTTGGGTTTCAAAGTTTTAAATTATATCCTAACATGGTAGACTGAAATAGGCAGGTTTGTTTAATCCAACAAAGTGGTTTCCAGTTCCTCTAGAACTGCTATTAACTTTACTAAAGCCAACCTTGCAACAGGGCTGACTTTGTATGTGCACTTAAGTTGACCTGCACCCACAAAGTGCCTGTCACACGCCAGGCCACAGTTTGCATGAACTGTCCTGAAATGGGTCAAAACTATCTTAAATGGGTCAAATTGGCAAGATGATGAGGAAAAAAATAATCGCAAGGAGAACTATGGATTGCAATTAGTTGCATGCAACAAGTCTTTGACATTAAATATGGAGCAAAACCAGAAATGCAGCAAAATCTCATAGACATAGTTTAGTGTTTGATAGGAATGGTTGGACTCGATGATCCGGTGGGTCTTTTCCAATCTGGTTATTCTATGATTCTATGATTTAATAATTACTTACCTGGGCTTTAAGTAAGAGAAAACACACCATCAGTGACAAGCACAGAAGACATTCTTGAGTCCATTGTAGCCTTGTACAGAGCTTGTCATCACTGTACCAGATCACAGCAACAAAGTACAATTTTCTCATAGGATACATAAAGAACATAGAAATCCAAGAAGCTAGTGTCATTTATTTTGACCAGCACCCACAAAGCCAGCCTGGGTCTGACATTTATGTGGCCATGGATGGCCACAGATTCACACTAGGTATAAGGAAGAAGTTTTTTACAATGAGGGTGGTGAAACACTGGCACAGGTTGCCCAGAGAGGCAGCAGATGCCCCATTCCTGGGAACATGCAAGGTCAGGCTGGACTGGGCTCTAAGCAACCCAATCCAGTGGAAGATATCCCTGCTTACTGCAGAGTGTTGGACTAGGTGACATTTAAAGGTTGCTTCCAGGTTGCTTTTAATCCAGAGTTTTCAACTGTGCAAAAAGCACTATCTCTAAGGATAAGACCCTTTCTCCTCCATAATCCTGAAAACATAAATTCCAATGCAAAATAATAAGAGTCATAAGTTTGTGCTATCTCTTAAGCATAACTCTGGAAATTAAGGCCTTCTGAGATATATCAGATCGTAGCATTCCACAAAAATCGAGATGCTTTTTCTTGTACTTGAATAGCTAACACCAGGAATTAGAAACTGCATACCTGAGGAAAAAGTACATTATTCCCTGTAGGGATAAACTCTATACCATTTTCTCCTATTTATATGAAAATACCTTTTTTCCTCTCCTTATTTGTTACATATTGATGTTCTGTGTTGGTGGCTTCACAAGCTAAAAGGTATGTTTATAGGTATCAGATTTTTGGGCTGGTATTATCCCTTTACTATCTGTAATACACAAAGAGGATAAACCTGGAAAATCTATAAGAAAGCAAGCCACCTAGGGAAACTTACTATGGTAACTGGAATTCATTCCAACAAATGCAAGCTTTCTACAAAGGATGTACATTTAGGATAATTACAATCAGCAATGACCACTAAAAATTTCATGCATTGCATTTATATCAATTTTTCTCCCTTTTCTTTTGGCTTTAGTTTAGAAGCGAACATAAGAAGGTATGTTCCTTGCGAACACCTCCAAAACCAAACATTTAATTAATATTGTTTTGCAAGTTCCTAAGAGCAGTGAATTCAGCTGTGCTTTCTTTGCTGTCAAATGACAAACAGATATCCCTGTGGCTGTATATAATGAGTAGCAATAAAGAGAACAGAGTGTTTTGCAGTTGGTTGTGCTTTTTTTAATAGCGTAGTAAAGAATCACTGCCCCTTAAAAAATTGGCTGAGCCACTCTAATAACGTAGGAAACCAAAGAACTTCCAAGTTTGTTCCCAAATTTATTATAAAGTTATTTTGTGAAAACAGAACGATCTTACTCGTCTCTTTCTTGCTGACTGTAAGGTGCAAGATTCTTCCATCTGGAAGGCATAATTTCTAAGGTAAATTTTTTCTGCCCCTTTTTCTTACCTACTTGTGTAGCAAATCAACCTGTTGCCTGTAGTCAGGCTTTTCCACCCTATTCTTTTCCTGCTTTCTACACTGTCAGTCAGCTATCTGTAACTGGCTGCCTGCCATAAGACACAACAGAACTTGTTGCACCTGAGGTCAAAAAGGAGGGACAGGGCAAAGGCAGCAGCTTGCTGTCCCTTCCCCGTGTTCCTTACAAGAACAGAAAGCCCTGCCACGTGGCATGCACAAAATTGGAGCAACAGGACAGCCCTGGGATAGACCCAAATCCAGCAGGCTTCTCTTTGTAAGCTAAAAAGACTTTCAATTAAAATGTTAAAAAAAAAAAAACCCAAAAAACCCAAAAAAAACCTGTTTAGGCACACAGCCTCTATAACACTGGCAGACCCAGCTCCTGGCCATCAAGTTATTTGGCAACATCTGCTGAAGCTCCTACAAATTCCTATAGAGGGCTTTTCAAGTTAACAGTTCCTTGCTTACTGTTCGTGTCCCAGTGTCCCTATCCAGAGTTAAAAATTCAAGAAAATAAAGCGCAAGAAAGAGGAAACTGAGGAATTAATTGTGCCAGACCAAAATCAATAAAAATACACAGCTCTAGCACACAGTTTCCTGGCTTCTATGCAGACATTCAAAGATAATGACTACCTGGGGAAAGGAAAAACATGATTAAAATTTAGCTACATCCTTTTTATGAGGTATTCCTGATTTATATTTTTTAAAAATCAAAGAATAACCTAGCTAAAACATGTGCAAAATGTCATAACATTATAGATCAAATGTTTCAGGAGCAAATCCAAAATAATCAGTTTGATGTTTTAAAGTAAACTGCATCTTCTGAGGCTGAGTTGTTATGAATTTATTTGGTGTCTGTAAAATGTCAGGCATGAGAGCTGAATGCGATATTTACATCATATTTTAATTATCAGGCATGGAAATTGCATTAAAATATATTTATGAGCATTTGGCCAGCTAAACAGGGATTAACAGAAAATTCACAATTTTTTATATGTTAAAAAAGAAAAGTCAAATCTGTTCTTTCTTTCTTTTTAATTAAACCTAAGCAGAGAAAATAGGGCAGACTTGGTCTTTAAAGCAGCTATCCAATTATCTGCTGATCTATATTGGTTAAAAATAGGTCAAAATCAATAGTCCCTTTTCAGGCCAAATTTTGAAACAAAAATCTTTCAAAGATTCACAAAATCGAGTTTGGACAACAAATACTACTGAATTATGAAAAAGGGGACTGGTGTTGCCAACACTTTGAAAAAGCCGATTGGGAGCGAGCTCTGCTATCCCCTGTTTCAGGATGTGGTTTGGGAGAAGGATGCTTGCTGTAACAAAAACCAGCCAATGTGAGGTATTGAAGCCTTTCCTGTATCTTTGTAGCAGGATGAATGCAAACCAACATAAACTAACTTTCTATGTGTATTTATTACACTTCTCTGTGTGCCTGATGACCTGCAAGGAGTCTGTTCCGCATCTGGGAGTGGGTGATTCGTTATATTCAAGAATCACAAAGGAGGGAAGAAAGGAAAATGAAACAACATATGGTTTTGACTGAATGGAAATGACTGCACCAAACTGTGAACTCTATTTTGCATTAAGGACAGGTAATAAAAATCATTTAGAAACATGTACATTTTTAGCCAGCTCTCTTTTATCGTGATATACCCCAAAAAGAGCCCCGTTTCAGGTGCTGCCTGCCGTCTCTTTGAAGGATGGTACTGACTCAGCTTCATGGAGCACAGGACTTTCAAATGAGAACATCAGTGCACTGGGTAGGTCCCCAGCTTGGAAACAGGTCAAGAGCAGTAACGCTTTTAAATTAGAGTTTGATGGAGGGGTGTGTTGTTTGCTATCACAACCTGTTCCCTAAACTGGCTGGAAAGACCATGCCCTGCCTGTTCTCTGACACACTGTGACCTTGCTGAAGAGGTCAGGAGGAGACTGATCTCGCCAATGCATATTTTAGGTTTTTCGAAAGATCTGCAAGTACAAATGTCTTTCCAATAGTACAGAAAGACTTGCTAAATAGTCCTGTTTAAAGATTGTTTTTCCTTACTGTGTTGCCCGAAAGGTTAAAATAGAAATACCCACAGGTATGTCTCTTTGGGGTAGTGTCTGTGCGGCCTTTGATTCAGGAAAAGCAACTAGATACCACACAGCCCTGGGGGGCTGAGAAGGGCATTGCAGCTCCTCCTCCCAGTACCCACTGCTCTCAGGGTCTGCTCATGGCAGACTTTTTACCACCACCTTCGGACAATGATGGGTCATTCTGCTACAGGGTTGTTTAATACATGAAAAAGATGAAGCGTACCATCAGAACTATTTCCCCAACTCAAAAATAGACTATAACCTGGCACAGGAATGAAATAACCTGGAATTTGCTCAATGCAAACCCATAGTGATTATACAGTATTTACACTGTATGTAGGAATCACAACTGTCCATTTTGCTATCAAGCAGATGGGAGCAAAAAGTACCTCACTGGAATACATTATGTAGTGCTTAAACAATGCTTTGTGAAAGGCTGTGCAAAGAAAACAAACATGTCTGTTCAGTAGTAAAGTGTTACAAAACAAAACTTAATAGAGCTGGCAGCTAGGAAGCAATTGCAGTGGGTCTGGGTAGTCTTAGTTATTAAACAGAGCTCGTTGCAGACAGTCCTTTGCAATCTGGGTAATTATAACGGGAGTGAACAGCTGTTGATATTCACCAATTTAAAATGTACGTGAACTTCTTTGAGGACTATGCTATGTAGATTTAGTAGATCCCATTTGAATTTAAAACTACACAGAGCTTTAAAAGGAAAACTTCCCCCTCTTTGTAAGGACGCCTGGAACTGTGACCTCCTTTTACTAGAATTTTGATTACAACATCATATGCTTCCAATGTACTCAAAAAACTAAGGTAAAACATGGACTATGGCAAAGACTGTACATCAACTTGTTCCCCACTGTCACTGTATTTTATGCCCCTTACTCCCTTTGCTCTGCCATACTTTCTGTATTCCTATAGATCTACATTTTACCACCCACATTTCAACTGTCTTTTAACAGAGCCAGAGCTGAACTGCAAACCTGACCTTTTTAGAAACATCTCTTCTCTCCTTCTATGCACGTAATTATTGCAGCATACAATTGTGGGGAATCCACAATGTGTTCTGTACTACGAAGGATAAGAATTACGACGATAATTACTTCTAAGTCCCAGTGATAAGAAATGACATGTCCTCCAGATCATATCTGAAAATGTTCTCTACAGTGGAAACTGTCTGGCATGCCAAGGAGGGTACAAGCAGATGAGCTCCAAGTATTTTGCATGGGGACTGTATGCACAATGTATTTGTGTATGCTGGAGAAAGATCAAGAGAAATGCGTTTCAGCGTCACTAGCAAATTAAGTCCATTTGGAACTGTGCCCCTTATAGACATTATCTGAATCAACTGCTCGCTCATTAAGTCCCTTTAATGTCACCTGCATGCTCAGAGCCTCCTGCAACTGCAACTGTCCCTAGATGGAGGATCCTCCATGTTCATACAGAAGGGTTACAAAGCCACAGAAGACCAAAACCAAAGCTCACAGCCAGCTCCCTCCCAATATTTCCATGGTTCAGCTAACTGAGACAGAAAAAATGAATAGAAAATACAGCAGTAACTGTGTCCACCAAGTAGCAAACTGAGATGGCAACCCATTTCACTGAACTGAAAGTCAACTCATAACACACCAAGAATGCTCATAAATTATCCTATCACTGAAACAGGTTTTCAGATGCTTTTTGTCTTCCATCAGTACAAACCCAGCTTGTCCTAGTAAGTTATATTAAATGCATATGTATCCCCTTCAAGCCACATTTTATGCTCTCCAAACATCTTTCTCTAAATTAGATCCTTTCATATTCCTTGAAAAGCTCAGTTCTTAATTAGGAAAGAGTTCTGATTTTCCATTTTCATTAATTCATTTGATTTCCAGATTCTGAAGCCAGAGCAATTGCAACTAAGTGAAAATTACTGAAAGGCAATAAGATACAATCACTTTCAGACAATGAGAAATTTAAGTAATAATGCAAGTTAACGTTAGACCTAAATGTCTTGGCTAAATGGAAACATTGACAATGCAACAATCTCCGGAGAACCAATGATATATGTTTTGCTTCTCTGAATGAACTCAGAAGGTTGGCTAGATTAATGCTTAAATCACTTAATTATTTGGCCTAAATAACTTAATTATTTGGCTTAAATCACTTAATTATTTGGCTTAAATCACTTGCTATTCTTCACTTTCAATCCTTCCTACTCCTCTCCAATCACATTGCTCCTCTGCACCAGGTCTGTGCCAAGATCTCTGACCTCAGACTTCATTCTCTCTAAACATCTTTTCATATTATGTGGCTCAGATTAAATCTTCTTCACTAATTTGTTATTGCAATCACAGATGTGCTTCTGGATTCAAGTTCCCTTTTGCATCACAAATGCTGGAATGCAAACCAGAAGCGAGGAGCTGGTATCTAATTTCCACTCTTTCAAACTGTAATTAGACTCTGATGAACTTTTGGAGATGATGAATGAGTTATACAAAGACAGCTAAAATATTAATATTTTTTAAACTAATGGAGGGGGTGAATTCACCCCAGTCTTGGGCTACTCAAGGTAACTTGACAAACTTTCCAAAGCTGTACTTCCAAGACACATGAATCATTTTTATATCCAGGAATGTGCCCTAAGAGAAAGAAGGATCTGAAGACTTCCTGGTAAAGCAAATGATATTGCAAACCTGTGGGCAGCATCTCACATTTTTCTACCTAATTTGAAAGAGACTTTACTTACAGATACTCCTTTGATACATATACATTTTTGTATAAAATAAATGACACTAAGTAGTGTGGAAAGCTCAGAAAACTTATCTAAAAAAGCAGCCCTAGAATAAAAACACATGTTGTATTCTGAATGATACCCAGAAATCTAAAGTATTAATGACCAGCATATTTCTTGCCATGAACGTAAAGAAAAAACACAGATGAAAAGGCCATTACCATTAAGATACATACAGAAAAACTGTAAACAAAATGTATCTATTAATTATAAAATAAATTTTAAAAGATATCTAACTAGATTACAGAAGGCCAATAAGAATCTAATTCCTCCTGTAGAGAATTTGCTTAAGTATTTCCAATTGCTAACTGAGCTTATAGAAATTCTTTTCTTATTACCCATAAGTTCAATAAAAATAAACTATAAGATTATATTTCTAGAATAAGTTCTCTCATGACATATTCGATAAATTTGAGTGTCTAAAAAATAGCCCCTGTATTGAGGCTATATAAATTGATATTGAAGTTCAGCAAAAATCTGCTTTACACTAAATCATCTAGAAATAGCGCACCCTTTCTCCACTGAAGGGCATGAGGTAAATAACTGAGGAGGAGGAGGTAAAAACAGATAATCAATTATTTCAGTTGGCTTCAGGGTTAGTGATGAAACTTTCAGCCCCTTAGAGGATAAAAAAAACCAAACCAAAAATCAATATAGCACAGTATTTTGAGATAAAAAAGAAAGAAACATCTCAAAGGCATTTGCAACATGTGATAAAAGTATAAAGAAAAGTCCGCTGTCACCTTCAGCTGCTCCACCACACATTGTAAATGAACAAAAATATTCCTGTTTCTGTGCTGAGCTGATCGCACAGAGTTAGAAAACAGAAAAATGAGAAGTCTACAGAAGGCTCATAAAATGTTTCAATTACCCAGCCTCAGTCTCATGGACCAATGCAGCAAAACAGAACAAGCAAGGATGCTGGAGTCAAATACCCATAGGGACTGTCAGAAAATAGCCTTGACAGTAGCTTTGAAATAATACAAGAAAGTAGCAATCACCCAGGCAGTAAAAAGATGAGGAGCAAGTAGAGTTATATGCTGCAAACTCTGTTTTAATTGTTCTTTACGTCAGTGGACCTCTTTCCAAGATCTGCCTGTGCAAAACCCAGGCTACCAGAGGATCTCATCATGAGAGAACACTGCTGATCTGCCTTTCTGGACAGCTTTCAGTTACCTTTACGCTAACACCATTCAAGCATTTACTTACAATGTTTCTCCCTGTTCTTGTCACTCCATTCTTTGTACTAAACCTGCTTTACTTTTCCCTGCCTTCCTCAATACCAGAAGACAGCATATTAGCACAGGTAAAGGAGAATAATAAGATTATCAGAGAGACATCTATTGTATGTGGTTTTGCCTGAGCTAAAACAGTAAAGCTCTGACAACACACTGATTTAAATGTTGGTGATAATCTCAAATTGAATGTTTCTTATTTGAGCTCCAAAGATATTCCACCACCCCCCCAAAATTTAAATCCAAAGGGGAACTGAAATAGAAATATTTCCCTCGAGATGGGCTATGATACACCAAGTATTTAGGTATTTGTGTGCTATATGCTGTTGAATTTCCATCAGCTATGGAGATTTATTGTCTTGTGACCGAAAATTCTCACTTCTAGACATAGAAAAGCCTTCCTTTTAGACCTAAGACTCCAAATCAACTACTCTTCGTATGAAAAAAATAAAGATAAAATGAAAACAGAAAAATTAAATTTTCCAGCTTAGCATTGGGAAGAGAGGAGTCAGTAACCACAAAAGAGATATAGGAGTACTAAGTGAAAAAAATCTGTTGAACACCTGAAAATTTCTAACAATAGGCCAACCACAGCATTATCTGCCCCTAACATGCCATGCTCTGCATCCTGTCTACTTCCTTGACGGCTACTGACACAAAACTGCAGAAGAGATACTGAAAGCATAAAAACCTCACAAGCTCTGGACTGAATATGTTTTCATTCAGTTGTTCCTTCAAAAAAAACCCTTCCAAACCCATCACCATGTCTCTGTTCACTGCTAATTAAAAATAGGACAGCTCTGCAATGCAGCGCATGTGATCTAAAAGGACTTTACAACCAAAACGTCCCAGAATGTGTTTTGAATTACTTCATGCTCATTGTAAACAGTTGAAATTGTCATCTCAGGATTTGGTCTACTTATAATGCACTGCAGTTAAATCCTCTTCTCCCTCCCCCCTTCCTGAAAATCTTTTGAAGCTTTGATGATTCTCAGAGTAACAGATGACACAGATACAAGCCTGCTGCTGCTACCAAACATTTTTTATGGTGTAATACTCCCAGAAAACCACTGAAGAAGGGTGAACTTTTGGTGAAGCTAGATTATTTCCATGTAACAAGTTCTCCATAAGCTCCAGAAAGATATACCAAAGAGAATACACCAGCTTTCAAAACGTCAGTCTCCCCGCGCAAGTTTTGTTTACAATGTTTTTGTAGAATCATAGAATCACTTGGCTAGAAAAAGGCCTTTGAGATCATCAAGTCCAAATTTATGTTTTATAGCATATACTTTGAAAAGAGCAAATAAAGAAGGTGCTGTTACAAAACCGGTAAACCTTTCATATGGACATCCTATTTTTTCACTACCTGTCTGAACATAATGGCTTATACATCTCTGTCTTGAACCTCCAAAATTCCTCAAAGAAAGGTTTTCCTCAGGCTGTCTACTACAGCTTTCTAAAATTATCTTTCATATTCATGAAAACCTCTACCACTGCTACAACCAAGCACCTGTGAGACAGATGTGCCCCATCTCCAACTTATAGATGAGCAACTACATCATGGAGAAGATAATTGATTTGTCTGTGATTACCTGGGAATTTTGCAGTACAACACAAAATTTAACAAGTTCTTCCAGAGCCTTAACTACTTCCTCCCTAAACCAAACCTCTTCAGGTTATAAATATACCAACCTCCCTGGCATCCTGATCCGCATCTGTGATTTCGGTGCCCATCCTTGAATTAACAATTAATTTTTAAACAACAAAAAAGACTCAACTTCTGCTAGGACACTTTCTCTTCTCCCAGCTGAAATAGGATTACAGTTAATGTTTTAGTTGCCTGTGTATTATTTGAAGTCTGGCTCTAAGTTGTGAAAAACTAATAATTAGACTATAAAGAAAAGTTCCACATCAACAAAATCTTCATCCTAGGCAAAAAATGCAGTTTTAGGCATTTTAAAACTCAGAAAAACCCAGGTCTTATTCTTTGAAATGTAGAGATGGCAAAAGTTTGTAAAGCAGGTTTTGATAAAGGAAAACAATGGTCTCTGCTTCACACCAAGTCATAGAAAATATGGCTTATGGGTCCTCAGAGGTTCCTGCCCCATGTCAGGGTCAACTATACCTCTCTCTGTTTCTCTGGCTTTCCAGAAAATAAAGTGCACTCAGAGAGATTTCAAAGCTTCCCTTCTTCACAATATGCATGCAAATACATCCTTTTCTCATTATCTTCATTACTGAGCTCTTACTTGCTGCCCTGTGAGGCCATTCTTCTTGTTCCTGCTAGACAGCGAACACATATAACAGTGACAGAGAAACTAATTACTCCCACTGTCTTTCCTGCAGCCTTTTACATATGGAAGATTTATCATGTCTCTGCCCAGCCTCTTCCTCTCAAGACTCATAGTCGCAGTTCTTTGGTTCTCCCAATGGTTTCAGACCTCCAACCATTCCCTGCACTCCTTCCTGTGTCTCCCCTGGTGACATCTCTCTCTCATCTATTTTAATGGCTGTTCTCCTTCTCAGTAATTATTGAGCAAGGATCTAGCATGAAACATGTACAGTCTCCAGGGCTGCAATTTCCTGTGAGATTCAATGCCTCAGTGGTCTGATCCACAGCCTCCCACCTGTAGTCATGAGTGCTCCAACCACTAGATTATTAATGAACAGGTCTGCACCCCACAGTTTCTCTTCAGCCATTTCACACTCTTCTCTTTTTTATTATTTTTTTTTTCCAGAAAGCACGAAGTACAACCTTTCCTTGAGTTATGCACCTAAACTACTGAATTATCACTCCTTTACAGACCTTTAAAAAAACCACCTTAACACAGCACTATCTTGCGTATTTAAATGAAATTAAACAACATGACTGTATGAAACTTTGCCTGTTAAAACATGACATATTGAACCAGGCTTCTGGTTTTTGTAGTCCTGAGTTATTTAAGTTAGCAGAATGCAAAGAGGAGAGCTTCTGGAAAGGTTCATTAGTGTCTCTATAAATAGCAGGTGTTTGCCAGATATGGATACTATGGTGTTGTATTGCAAAGTGCCAGCAAACGGATTTTGTTTAGAGCAGAACTTTGAAGCACTGGAGCAAGCCAGAGTCTTCTGGCAGGCTCAAAAATATATATCTTCTTGGGAAAGTTTAATCCAGGCTTATCAACGTATAAATAGAGAAGGGGTGTGCAGAGGTTCTCCCTACTGCGCTGATTCCCTGAGATGATGAGGAAGGAGCATTTTAGAGCCATATCACGAAGCTTAAACAAGAAGTCTTGCTCACCAGAAAACTGAAGAGTTTCAGAGAGAAACTCAGATAGACAACTCATCAAGGTGAACCAGAAAATAACATCTGAGGACTGAATAAATTGGTTACACTTAGACAAAGAACTAGGAAGAGCAAAGATGCCACATGTGTACTCATCCTCTGAGGGACTCCTGAGCAAACGGCTCAACTGCTTTAGCTGAGGGATGCCAAGTTATTCCCTCAGACAAAAATTATTTGCTTTTCCACAGAGGATCTGTTTTAAAGAAACATAAATTTCATCATACATTTGATAAAGAAGGTATGTCAATTGCTTCTCCAAAACAATTCGATCAAATTTTAGTTTGCAAATAAAAATTCACAGATAAGAATACCTTGCATGTACAAACTTTACCTTAGGCTAAGTATGTAGGACAAGTTATTTCCTTTCCTTATATTAAGGCTGTGACGGTGACATTGCAACAACAGACAAGATACAGCTCCCTAAAATTGAAGCAGCAAATTTATACATTTTGAGAGATGCAGAGGAATGATTTTGTAGGATAGGTAAAGACAGCAGCAAATTGCCATATGAATTTATTTTATACTGAATAAATTTCTCACTAGCACGCAGTAGACTGTCAGGTGCCAGACAGCACACCAAAAGATCAGGTCATTAGAGTAATAATTTCACTACTACTCTTGAGGAACTTCTGAAACTCTCAGTGCTATGACAAGAAATGTACACTTATAATATAGAAATACAGAATGCAAACGTGTAAAGTAGTACAGTGGCTGCTGATTTGGCTTGATTGTGATGGCTAATATAAGAATTCACATTCAGCTTAAGTAATATACCTTGGTGAGATACAGCTTTGTATTTTACCAGCGGTACATTGACTCATCTTTCACTAAGAAAGATAAAGATTCTGCTGGAAAAATAAATCAACATTGCCATTAACAACTCCAAGCAGAGACTGGACTCTTCATCTAAATTGTCCGGTAACAAAGGCTGTGAAGAACCTTTTTATATTTCTGTGAAAAAAAAAAAATCTCCTTTTTTTATTAGAATTATAGAAAATACTGTTCAGCTCTAATACGCAATAACAGGGGAGCCCCACAAGTCATATTTCGTATACATCATCCAAAATGCCTGTAGCAGCTGATCCTGCTGCAATTTTTAATCTCTCTAACAACGACACAGATAATATCCACACTTTCAGTCACTGAATACTGGTTTTATTTCTTTTACCATATGTGTGGGGTTTTTTTTCACTGCCAAGTCCTAAAATTAGAACAACTCTATCTACATGTATGAGGTTCATGACATTGGCAAGAATGTTACAAGGACACACCGATAAGCTCTCTGCTTCTAAATGCAATTCCTTCCTAATAACATGTCCTAGCAAAGCAGAAACATTGACAGGAATTTCACTCAGTGGTATATATCTTCCCTCTCAACTACTTTTTTATGATTTGATTTCAACACACAATCTTGCCATAACCTTATTCAACCATTTTTTCCTCACATATTGTTGAAAAAAAACCAAATTGTGATTTAAGAGCTGTATCCTGAGGGAACATTGGAAACAGAGTATCTGTATGTATGTACAGACGTAGATGACCTAGATAGCGATACAGATATTGATATACGTACTATGTCCATATAGGTACAGATATACCTGTATATCATTAATCATTAATGCAGTGGGGAGACCTCAGGAATTTCTTTGAAAGAAACAAGCTCAAACCTAGCTGTCATTCTCTCCATCTCACACAGAGATTTGGAGAAATTGCTAAATACTTATTTTGTGAAGGCTGAAAATAGAGTTGATGTCAATTGTACACAGAGGTTTCTTTTTTAATTAGTTAGCAAAAGAGGTATGGAAGTGTGTTAAAACTAATTATTTCAATTGTAAAAATAAATATATAGTTGATGACTAAATTGCATATTTGAGAGTAGTAAAAACGTACACGTAAAAGAAAAATACATAATACACTAAAATACAATTACTCAAAATGTTCCTTAAAATAAAGTGGTTTTACATCAATAATTATCTCCTTGAAAGAAATGTGATCATGCTAAATTTGGACTAATTTATATGGATAACCATATCCTATAAAAATCTCTATTTATGTTCTTTATAGTACTTACAAGCTGCTCTCCAATTGCCTCCAAGGTTGTAACAGTGAAAATCCCTGTACACAGCATTGCACACACTCCTCCTCTTTAATTCTTTGAGAGCTAAAATCTTGAAAATATTTGTTCCCTTGTTCTGACAACACATGTGATTTATCCACACATGCAAGACATCCCTCTTTCCTCTAGAACAGCAAATTCTTGCTCCCTAAAAGCTGTAGAGCAATAGTACAGATAAAAATAAGATTTTTAATCTGAAAAGGTCATTACCAAATTCAAATTGATGTCCCAAGGCTTGGATTACACTTTGTTCCTATTTTATAGATGGAAAAGGACAAGACAATAAAAGGGGAGCTGTGAGACTGTACACAGAAAACAATTTAGGCTTCCATCTTAAAACATAAGAAACACCATAAAACCAATCAAAACTCAAAGAACTGTTTCTATCCATATCTTAAATTTGCCCTCTGTGACACGCTGTGTTCCCAGGCTCTTGACACTTGCTTTCCATAGAGTAGCAGTTTCCTTTCCTCTCTCCCTCCTATGGGGATCCTGGGAATCAAGCGCTTTGGTCTGGAGGGTTCCCACAGATCACAGTTTAAACCAGCCCAGCCCTATTCTCTTTTTTACTTTATAATCAACATACCATGGCAGTAAGCAAATCTGGACTAAACTTGCAAGGAAAAAAGGTCAATAGTTTGAAATATTGTTTAGTTACTATTGAAGCTTCAGAAATACTGAAGTAATAAATAGAAACTCAATAAAGTATGAAACATAGTACATTATGCTTAAATATGGGATTTTAAATTGATTTTAATTTTTTTTTCTGCAGGGTATACTTTTGGGGTTTTTTTTTCTTGTTTTTTACCTACATCACTCACTTATTCACAGTAATTTACATGCCTTAACGTATCTCATATCAATAGCCACTTCACTAACAGACACAGCATCTCTTGGAAATAAAAGGTTAAAATTCACTATGCCCTCTAACTATAACAGAAATACCTTTGCAAGCTAATGACTGTAACAGGCTGGTCTGTTCCTGAATAAACATTCTATGGATTTCCTGAGGTGTTGGTTTGTTTTGGGCTTTTTTCCCCATCTTTTTAATTGAGGGAAAAGAATTTGGAGGGCACAGCCAGCTTAGATGCTGCTTCACTCAAAAATATGTAAATGTTGTCTTTCCGTACACTTTTTAAACAGAAAAAAATACATTTACACAGCTTCTGGATATTCATTTTATAGAAAAAAAAAATCTTTAAAGCTTATCCAACTCATCTCCTTCTGCCAGTTTTCCTTGCCAACTCTTTCTTAGTAATGCCAGTAAATGCCAAAAAAGTCTGGTTTAAACAATGTTTCTGTCTGTTGAAACCAAAAGAAAGGCAGTTTATGTTGGAGATACTCAATTTAGGGATCCCACTTTCCCTTGTGTTGCTGAAAATGCACCCTGACCATGTCAGTGTAGGCAGAAGGGAGTGTGCAATATCAAAATGGTAATATACTAGAAGTTTCTTTGAGGACAAAATTACATAGTTCCTCTTATTGGGTTTTCCCATAACAGATTCATTTCCAGAAACTCCCCCCTCCTTTGAAAAAGGCAGATTCAGTATCTGCCAAGGAAACGGTCCTTTTTGGGGCAGGGATACAATGGCTGTTTAGATTAACACATCGAAAAACTTTGTCTCATTGTCACTTGCCAGGAGTTGAAGCAGACCTCCTTCAGCAGCGTTTCTTCTTCAGTACAAGATGTACTTACTGTGAAAACATCTAGGGAAAGATGATGGAATGGGTGAAACTAAAATAAATAATGTCATCTGAGAGACACCAGTGTAGGATTTCATACAATATTGCTGCCCGAAGGAGCCTGCCATCTCCAACACTCACATAAATGAAGTTTGCCGGAAAATAGCATTCACCAACGTGTAAAAATTAGGTGTTTCAATTAAGATCCGATCCTCCCCTAGCTAGGCAGCAGCTTGGGCTAAAGAAGTTTGCTCCTGTGCCTGCTTAAGTGGCCTCAGGTAACAACTACAATTCTCCTGAATATTAAAACAATCTATAGGCTTCACTTTAAACACACGATGTAAAATGCTGCCATCACAGAAGGTGGCAAATCAGGCCAGACAGTGATGACTGGCTGGGAAGATTTTGATGGGTTCAGCCCCCAAAAGGTCATTTTTGTGCAGGAGTGCTGAAACGCTCCTCAAAGGTCGCAGTCAGTGAAGAGAGAAGCAAACAAGGAGATGAAGCCTGCCAAGAAACCATGCAGTAGCTCCTGGTGGAGGGAGATGGCCAGAAGAGGAAGAGGGAACAAGTTCATTCAGAAGAAGCAAAATAAAGTTGATCCTAAGGCAGAAGACACAGTAAGGGCAAAGGAATGAAGGCAGGACTTAAGAACACTTCATTTCCTGAGAATGATTCAAATTTCAGAGCAAACGATATAGTAGCGTCCTGGGACTTGGAGCAGAGGATGAAAAGGCAATGACAAAGCCATCTAAACAGAGCTTAATGCATTTTGGTTTGCTGAGGAGCAACAAGAGGTGATGGCACCTCTCGTTGGATTTAGTGGCCCTGTCAAAGCGACCCTGTGTGTCTAACTGCTGCATCAAGGTGAGCAAACATGGACTTCAGGGCAAATAATATCACTAGCAGATTTATCATTACATTTACCAGGAACATCACACCCACATCCTTGCAGGATGGGGATGAGATCAAGTCCAGTAAAAAGTCTGCAGAGTCTGGCAACACCCTCACCATACACACATATCGTACAAATGGAAATGCATCGCACAAATTAACACCAAATGCATTTTGTCTGCAGTCTCACTAAGCTCCATCACTCCACCACGTCTACAATGTCATAAATTGCAATCGTTTTGTTAAATTAAGCTTTAAAAGCACGATTGTACTTTAAAACTGTGTCCTTGAGGAAAGACAATGCACAAAAGAGGCGCACAATTTCCTCAAGACAGAAACTGAACACAAATTTTCTGCTACAATATCAAAATGATACAGATAATTTTTACTTCATCTGCACAAGCTTTTCAGAAACAATTGGCAGATTTTTTTGGCAGACATTTTATTTCTAGAAAAATAGCAGCACTTTGAAATTCTTTTATTGTCAAGATATTATTACTGAATTTTAAAAAGGCTTATTATCAACCCTAATTATTTTTCTTATCATGCTTAAACTGCATATAACCTCTATGATTTCTCATTAAAATTCTGACAAATGAGAAATATTCCTATAGAAGGGGTAAATCTACTGGGTTTTGAGTGAAAAACATTGAAACAGAGTTGTAATTGAACAACAAAGGCATCAGGCCTGTTAACGGCCCTCAGTGGATCAGCCTGCTAAGTTTATCTCTTCATCTTGAAAATATACGCTGAAAACAACTCAATTTACCATGGCTTCCTGAGAAAAGGGTCTTCATCAAAGCATATGTCAGTAGCTCCTAGTTTCCATGGTCTTCCCCTGCTCAGAGGACTTTAGTTGTTCTGCTGTTACCTGCCAGCCCTCACACAACCACCCCTGTGTGCTGCAAGAATTGCATTGTGTTCAGTTTGACTCAAGACAATCATAGTCAGAATTAAGAACAAGGGATTTTCTCCTTTTGCCTGTAAAAAAAAAAAGATCACACGTTCATAGCTGGAAAGCAAACTATTATTTTAATCCAACACTGAAATTCATACCTTACGCTCGCAAGATCTGTTGCAAGAGACATGAAATAGCCAAGTATAAGCTAAATTAATTCAATATGAAAATGCCTCAGTACAAGCACTTTACAAACCCAGCAAAATGCCACATAATTGCAAGAACTTAGTTTTCAATTTAAATACCACGTTAAAGGGTTTCTAGCATTAACTGGATCATTGAGATCAAAACAGTTTTTCCATTTTATTACGGAAAGTATGATGTGTTTGTTTGATTTTTTTTTTTTTTTTCAAATACCAGTCTGAAAACTCATGCTGAAGAACACTGCCTCAGCCCCATCACCTTACAGAGGAACATACGAATGGATTGCTCTAGCTCCAATCTGAGACACTACCTCATAGCTTGTGGCCCACAGGCAGCAAATGCAACAAAGCACTTGTGCAGAATCCCATTGTTGATGCTCGCTGGCAGTGGGAGGCCGGGTGGTACGAGGAGACAGAGCTCACCCAAGACTATTATATCGCTGGCAATCTTTACTGGCCAAGTATGACAAAATTCCTCCCAACAGCTCAGCATGATACAAGCTCATGAAAGGGACTTTCTCCCTGTTGAGGGCTCCAAGATGCTAAGGCGGGGGGGCTGTCTGGTGGATGGTTAATATAAAACTCTACATTTTCTGTTTATTGAAATAGCGATCTCTCTCAATAATATCTGCTATTTATATTGTGCATGAACTATCCCACAAAACTTTACAAACTTAACACGCTGTATCACTTAAGCTAAAAATGAAATGGACGGTTTTCTGGGATGAATCCCAATTGCTTAACACTTCCCAGTATGCCCAAGCGTTTCAGGCAGGAAATGAACACTAGTATATCTAGTTGAAACTAGGGCACTGATTCAGAGCAGACAGAGAAAAGAATTTCCCCTACTCAATTACCAACACAAAGATTTTATTGGTGGTCCCAACTCCAGGAATTTCTGAAGCCTGTAGCAGCTACATAAGATCCAACAAGTCTCCAGAATCAGGATACACCTACTGACATTTCTAAAAAATATCGTAAATTAAATTATCGGATTGATCAATTGGTTGAACATGGGTACAGGGCTGGCTGAGAAGCAGCAAACATGTTTTCCTCCGTGAGGATCTGCTCATGCACAAGATAAGGTGAGAGGGATGGCTTTAAGCTGCTTTTGCTCACCCAGTGAAGCAATCCAGCCCTACTAGCACAGACACAGAAATTCAGCCAAGTACCAGAGGAGGTGACATACAGAGTCTCTTGTCCTAATAGCTTCCATGTGAAAATTATGCTACTTCTGAATTAAACAAATGCAGAAGAGTTGTTAAATAATAGAGCATATTTCAACTAATTAGCCCTGAGAGTGGCCCTACGAGGCAGGGGTATAGGTATAATAAAAAGTAAAAGAAATACAATAGATTGTTTACTAGGCTATTAAATTAATGACTACTAGGTTACCAATTAAAGGCTCAAGGAACAGATCTCCCAGAGAATTTTATCAGGGATTAGTGTAGTTTCTCACATCGCTGAGGCTGTCCGTGCCAAGCTGCATTCCCAGCTGATGACACAGCCTGAGCAGCATGCACAGTGCTGCCTCTTACGCTCGATACTCACAAGTCATAAAAATATGGAGAGGACTATAAATTCTGTTTATGCCGCTCTCTCTTAAGATATGTAAAACAGCTATGTAAGAGAGCTATGAAAGCTGTCCTCTCAGTCTTCAAAGGCTTGTTTAAGCAGCACTGTATTACTCTCCTTAATACAATTGTCTGGAAGACTAAACTTTGGTAATTATTTCAAATGAAAAAGAACAGCAGGAGGCTCTGTTGAAAGGAATATAAACAATTATCACTTGCACAAAGGCTATGCCAGTTATGAAATAAACTTGAATGGGTTTGCTCTTGAAAACACTGAGCACTAAATTAATTATCTGACATAGCAGGCCTTTCAGCTATACTCCATGCATCAAACTCCATGTTAGAGTCACGCGAGAACACCAAGAGGTGTAGCAAAAAGGGCAAATATGATCTAGCACAGAGATCTTATTAAATTGGGGGCTTCCTAATGGATGTAACAATAAATTTCATAACAATACTGAAACTGGTGTGCACACCACAACTCCAGATGATAGACTAGACTATGATAGTCTATGCCTGTTCTGCCAGTTTACAAGAGAAATGTAGAAATGCAAGAGCATAAAGATAGGATCACATGGTTAAGGCTTATCCCTGCTTGGCAGCTTCAAACATGTTCTTGAATCTCCAGTACTATTCCTGTAACTTTTAAACAAAGTTACTTCGTGTTCCTTACAATGATTTTTTGTTTCAATAGCAAAAATCTCTATTGCAGTAGGTGCTGAATTAGGTCCTTACAGTAAAGTCATGAAAAAAATGCAAAAAGGTGAAAAGAATCAGTGTGACACCTGATACATCTGATAAATCTAGAGAATGGTAAAGATGACTAACGACTGTCAGAGCACAATGCTTTTATGACTAGTGGAGAATTTCACATTGAGATTCAAGTAATCAGCGTCCAGAATGACATACAGCGAATCAAGATTCTGATGTTTGTTTATGAACGCAATCCACAATGCAATACTTCATGAATGAGGCAAAAGAAATGCAAAAGCCACTTCTTTGCAGGCTCAATGAGGTGCAATGCATGCTAAGCAGTAAAAAACTGTAATCTTCTGCCACTTTACATCCAGAATCTTTTGAGCTGTGACAAGCGTACACTTAAAAATGAGAAGAAATGTAGTCTAAATATATATTTATAGCTGGCCTTCATCTTTATCTTTGAACATAAACTCTAGCAAAGAAATGCAAAGTATACTATAACACAGGGAAAGGGAAAGGGAAAAGTACTTCTTTGAGATTTCTGTTTGCAAACCTGATGTATAATAGCCCAGACAAAGGAAGGAAACTGATTGTACATTAGCTCAGAATCCGGCCTTGAAAGCTTAAGCTTAGTGAAGCAGTTTTAATGTTCTCTGAATACATCCTCCCCTCCCCCAAGGGGAAACTGATTTCTAACTTATTTGGATTTAAACGTCATCAGTGTCGGAGTCACGGCTATTCTTCAACAGTAAACTCTCTGCAGGTCTTCCTGTCCTCTCTGCCCACCATGAGCATCTCTCTTTCCTTTGCTTGTCTCTAACCCCAACAGCGACAGATCTGAATCCTGCAAGATGGGGGAGAAGTTGCTTTTCCAATACACTTTTTATATATTGAGGTCAGTACTTTAAATGAGTCAGGTGAGATTCGTGATGATTGAAGTAGATTAAAGGTCTACTCATTTGGCAGGTATATTGCATGCATCTACTTTCTCATTGTTAATTATTTTTAAGAAGCTACACAGCAAAATTTGCTCATACATCACCCACTTTTAATATTAAAAACTAAATTCTCTGCATAATTTGAAAGGAATCTTGACTATCAACTTGCAAATTCAAATCAACCTAAAGCACATCAAGGCTTTCCAGCTTCTCAATATATTTCTTCAGAAACCATGCTTAGCTCCATGCTGCCTCCAACACCTGCCTAGGTTCAGCTACATTAAAATTTGTCTTAGTACTAATGACAATTGTAGCCTGACTGGAGCGTACACGTATGTATGGAGAGTTAATATTGGACTCAGATGGATACAGAGTTCAAAATTATAGAAGTATGTGCATAAGTATCAAAAGGTGCAAAGCATCACCCAGGAAGGAGAGTTGCACCCAACTTGTATGTATGCTTTTAGAAAGCTCAAGAGGATTTTTAAACCACTTGATTAGCCACATGATTATATTTGAGTCTTTGCAGGTGCCAGCAATGGCATTATAGATCCCGCACAGCCAAGACAAGAGAAAAAACCCCACAACTGAGTGACAGATGCTGCAACCTAAGGACTCTGCATTTACTCACTTAATTGACTGCATCATATACGCACAAAATCATAGAATCATAGAATCATAGAATAACCAGGTTGGAAGAGACACACCGGATCATCAAGTCCAACCATTCCTATCAAACACTAAACCATGCCCCTCAGCGCCTCGTCCACCCCGTCCCTTAAACACCTCCAGGGAAGGTGAATCAACCCCCTCCCTGGGCAGCCTGTTCCAGTGCCCAATGACCCTTTCTGTGAAGAATTTTTTCTTAATGTTCAGCCTAAATCTCCCCTGGAGGAGCTTGAGGCCATTCCCTCTTGTCCTGTCCCCTGTCACTTGGGAGAAGAGCTCAGCTCCCTCCTCTCTACAACCTCCTTTCAGGTAGTTGTAGAGAGCAATGAGGTCTCCCCTCAGCCTCCTCTTCTCCAGGCTAAACACCCCCAGCTCTCTCAGCCGCTCCTCATAAGGCCTGTTCTCCAGCCCCCTCACCAGCTTTGTTGCTCTTCTCTGGACTCGCTCCAGAGCCTCAACATCCTTCTTGTGGTGAGGGGCCCAGAATTGAACACAGGATTCAAGGAGCGGTCTCACCAGTGACGAGTACAGAGGGAGAATAACCTCCCTGGACCTGCTGGTCACACTGTTTCTGATACAGGCCAAGATGCCATTGGCCTTCTTGGCCACCTGGGCCACTGCTGGCTCATGTCCAGTCGGCTGTCAACCAACACCCCCAGGTCCCTCTCCTCCAGGCAGCTTTCTAGACAGACTTCTCCTAGTCTGTAGCACTGCATAGGGTTGTTGTGCCCCAAGTGCAGGACCCGGCCTTTGGCCTTGTTAAACCTCATGCCATTGGACTCAGCCCAGCGGTCCAGCCTGTTCAGATCCCTTTGCAGAGCCTCCCTACCCTCCAGCAGATCAACACTACCACCCAGCTTAGTGTCATCCGTAAACTTGCTAAGGGTGCATTCATAAAATGCTTTCAATTTCCCAGAAACTTAATGCATTTTAAGGTCTGGACTAAACCCCAGATACAAAGCCAAATTCATTAATGAGCATGTCACTTTGGGAGAATGACTGTCAGCTCAGGGCAATGCCAATACTAGGTTCCCCCCCAGCATTACAACTATTTCATGCCTGTCCTGGATGGTCCCTGGCAGGCAGTGTTTCCCCACACTTATGACCTTTTAAGCACAGAAATGGTGCCAAGAAACCCTTAATGTCGATATGAAATGCTTCCTGCCTACTGCTTGTCTCTCCAAGAGAAGGCACATGCCTCAGGCTCTGGTCTAACACAACCGATATTACCTTGACCTACAGCTCCTGTGACTCAGGGATCTGGCACACATTAACCAACGTGTGTCCCTAACAGGGTGTGAGGATAAAAGCTGAAGCCAAACAGATGGTCATCTAAAAAATCTTCCCTAAAGTGTTCTGTGTACTAAAACATCACTTACCCAACTCTCATCAAGCCCAGCTCGATTTGCAAGTCCCAAGCCAAGTTTGAAGAAAAATATTCAGTTGGAAACATGCAGGGAAAGAGTCTTTTTCCTGCACTTGAATAATATAAAAATGAAACAATTTTGTTCAAACCTTAGAAAAATTTAAGAAAAATAGAACCCAACATTCTTGGGCTTAAATCAAGCACTGGGGGAAAAATATGACAGAGAATGCAGAGTGATGAAGAAATGAAAAAGACAAGTGGAAGGAGAACTGAAGCTATAACGTATAATGACCTATCAACACATTCTAAAATGCACACAAAATTTCACCAAAGACAGAAATCACATCTGCACTGAATATGGGCAGCTATTGTTTGAAAGCACAGAGCAACATTGCACAACACTTCAGGGTCCTGAATTTGCTGTCACACACCCACGGTTACCCATCAGTAGTCCTGACTAGCAACAGCTGGATACTCAAAATAGTAGCCACTAATTTTAGCAGCATGTTCAGGATTAGCAATGGAATATTATATCCAGTTAATAAAAGAATTTAACTGGGAAACACTAAAATATTCCAACTGAAAATGATCTAAATTTTCTGAAGTCAGCTGTTTATGAGGTGCGGCTGAGGAAGCTGGAATTGTTTAGCCTGGAGAAGAGAAGGCTGAGGGGTGACCTTATTACTCTCTACAAATACCTGAAAGTAGGTTGTTGCAAGGTGGGTGCTGGTCTCTTCTTGCAGGTAAAAGTCATAGGATGAGAGGAAATGGCCTCAAGTTGCACCAGGGGAGGTTTGGATATCAGGAAAAATTTCTTTACTGAAAGAGTGGTGAAGCAAAGGAACAGGCTGCCTGGGGAAGTGATGGAGTCACCATTCTTGGAGGTGTTGAAAAAACATGTAGATGTGGAGTTTGGGATATACTTTAGTAGGCATGTTGCTATTGTGTTGATGGTTGGGCTTGATCTTAGAGGTCTTTTCCAACCTTAACGCTAATCCTGTGATTCTATAAAAGATGCCAGGAGAAATGTTAACAACAACTAAATAGATGAAGAGCATCATATACAGTTGCAAAAACAGACGTGCATTTCCAGAGTAACTTCTCTTAAGTATACATATTTTAATTTTTAAATCTGCTTCACTATATCAAGTGTTTGCATCAGCATATGCATCTTTCTTAAACAAGAAAGAAGCAATAGCATTTCTGAAATAATACTACCACAATGAGATCCTGGTCTTGGTCTGTTATAACTTCAACTTGGGGTGGGGAGGGAGAAAATTGATCTGCCCAGCAAATGATAGGTTCTGTCTAGAAACAAACACTACATTTATAGTTAGGGAAACCCAAATTCTTTAAATATAATCTGATTACATGTCTGATTTAAAACTGGATTTTTCCTACCATTAATTTGAACTGTCATTCTTAGGAAGTACCGAAAAAGTACACCCTAACTGTATTAAAGTAAAACCAGGTTATAGGTAAGTAACTGTTTTATTGTTTTTCTTCTTGGTAAATGTAATTTTATTCCTGCTGGTGAGCAGGTCTGCGTGCTTGTGTGATTAGCCAGTGTGACTAGCTTCAGCTTTTTTGCTTCTGCTCTGCACAGTGTACTATATAGGCAGTCCTCAATGAGAGTCATTAGCTTAGTAATAACTCCTGACAGATTCTGAATGAGATATTCCAACAGATATTGCAGTGACTCTTGGGGTAAATAAAAGGATGGTTTTATCTTCAAGATAGGAAGGCAAGAGTACACTGCACTAAATGACTAGCATGGTTTCTCAGGGACTAATTGTTAAGCACGAGTATTTACAATCAAAGGATTGGAGAATGGGACTATCATTGCAAGGCAATTATCTATACACAAATAACATTAATACTTTGGCATTTTTATAACCACTACATTATTTATTTTACTACATATTCTATTGCAATGCCATTCCCCTGGTTACAAGCACACAGTATTTCATACTTTTTTTTCTACTACACATAAAATTACAATAAAGCTGGGGAACAGTTTGAAATTAGTTGAAAGACAATAGGTCCTATTTAACCAGCAAATACAACAGTATTTAACTTTTGTGCTATTGATCAGTATCTATGGGATAAACTACTACTCTTCTCCTCTACCAGTTCAGTGCTGTTGTTCTTCCCACAGCCGGATCTGCACTTTTGTGTATTTAATTTATAACAGTTTCCATGGAAAAGAAGTATTCAAAGAAAAAAAGTGCTGATGCAGCACGTGGATCTTTCTACCAAACCACAAATCTTTTCTAATGTTCATCTTAAAGTGAAAGCAATTCTGGGAAACAAATTAATGATATAAATCACATTATCATTACTTACATAAATATACTCTGTTTTAACTCTTTCAGAAAGCTACAGTGATCAGCTAAAAGAACTCTACAAAGAGAATGTCTGTTTCTAATTAAATAATCTAAAAATAGAGTTGCACATACATCTAGGACCAAGCCATCTGTGCTATCTCGCAACGATAAGCCATTATACACCCACACTGATATCCCTTTCATCTCTGTAGATATTCAAAACTAGGACTGGCCCTTCTTTCCCATTTGGGAAGGGAAAAAGAAAAAGGAAGTAAAGTTTTAATTCAGACAAGATTTTTTGAAAGTCAGAGCCCTTGTATTGAAATCCCTTTTCACACCTACTTCTGTTAATGACAACCATGATTCAAAATCACGTCCTACAAAAGGTGGCAATAGTCAAGTAGAATTTCACCATAAAACACTTTCACAATGCATTAAAGGAAGATGTTTCTAATGGGCTGTCTGAGCTATTTGCGTTGTGCATGTGTGATTTTTTTACCTTTTTCCTCTCCTTCCTTTTTTTAAAAAAAACCAATAAATGAACTTTCTTTTTCTCCTCATTCTGAAAGTTAAAATAACAATATAAAAAGTAAGCTGGAACAAAACTGGACCTGAGTTAAAAAGGCTGGATAAAAAACTCCCATGGCATCTTTGGTGATAATAAAAAACAACCTGTCTTCATACTTCAAGCAGGAGAACAAGGAGACAAAAAAAAAGGAGCTTTCTCCTAAAAACAGCCACCCGTATTATCAGCTAATGTCCGAGGGGAAAAAAGAAGGAAAGCTTATCAGCCTGTCAAGAGCGGGAACAATCTCTGCTTAGTCAGAGCCACTGACAGATTATCCCCTTGTTAGGCTGAGGGAAAGCAGAACGTGAAGGCAGACTCATCCCAGATTCCCAACGCAATATATGGGATGGCACTGGGAGCCACGTCCCATGATGGGCTCCAGGCAATGCCTCACACTGCAGTCAATGAAGCAACATTATTTATATATTTCTTTAAAGACTGTATTTAGTAAAACAAATGTGGGGGTTTTGTATTTGGTCCCCAGTTTTGCTGTTGTATGATACAATCTCAAGCAATGGATGTTAACCTTTTTAAATATACACTTTCATGTTAAGCTTCTGTTTCCACCATCAGAAATAAGAATGACTCTCTACAATAAAAGAGTATTAATTTCAACCAAAGGCCTTATTAATTTTTATAAAATGAGTTTTAGACAGCAGAATCTCTACAAAAACACAAAAAATACACTTATGACCGACATAATGGAAAAAGCGCATTTACTTTCCTCTAAAGCTTCCCAATTATTACACATCTTATGATAAAATAGTAGGCAAAATGAAGACTAACCTTTGAATAAATGTCATCTACTGGTCTCCACTGTTCTCCATTCAAAAGGAAAGGAACTGTTATCTCATAATCTTTTGACTGGTCCTTTGGCATCTGCTGTCTCGAGGACTCCAACTTGCTGTCCACATTCTTGCCTAGGGACAGGGAGAAGCACTTCATCTTAGTTTGGAACAGCATCTGACTCATGAACCCTGTTATTTAAGAGACCTGGCAGCATATTTCAAAAGGCACTAATTCAGGAAAATAATTAAACATTAAAACACTGTGGGGTCATACTGTCAGTGTCAAAACCTACACAAATCTACAAGAGAGCTGGGGTTTTGGGACAGAAGTGCTGAGGTTATTTCCACTGCTGATTAGATGGTGCATTTCTGTAGCAGCAGAAGACGAATACTGCACAGAAGAAGTAGATACCCAGGTACAAAGATAAAGAGTTGGGATGCAAGACTTAAATAAAAGAATCTGGAGAGGTATTGGAACCACAATTTGAAGCGTTACATTAATAGTAATGCAAGAGTTTTCATTATTTTTTTTTCTACTGAAGATGTTAGCAAGGGGGAATGCAGTCTTTGCAGGGTCAACTTTAAGATGGAAAGCAACCTGCAGGGATTTGTAAGAGAGAAGATTTTATCAAGACTATTTTTCCATAATTAAGGAAAGAAATTAGGCTTGATCATTCCACTCCCCGATCTCTTCTCACCATCCCTCTTCCCAAATAGTCACACTGGATCAGATCCAAATCAGTGGTGGCAGGAGGGGGGACAGTGGCACAGGCTCCCTAAGGGCAGACAGTGATCCCAGATTTCCCCTATGCCCTTCCCATTTCTGCTGATCCTCCCGCTTTGCAAGCTGTAGTCACAGTACAGATGTAGCAATCCAGTTTGGGGTTCCTGATAGCTCCTGGTTTACTGTACACAGCAGATTTAATCAGGTTTAATCCTCAGTATTTTACTATCCCCCAAATGCTTTGTAATGCACCATCTTACTCTGCTAAACATGGAAACACGTACAGTTGTAGTCCGTTTTAACAACTCTGAACTGTGAGCAACAGAAGACTGAATCTTCACTTAGCAGCTGCAGCATTTCTATATGAACATACAAGGAGGTCAGGTAGTACTGTGAATCCTGTAACATCAAGGATGCACATTCTCATTTGTGGAAAAAAAACCTCTAGAAGAGAACATAAATTCTCCCTGAAATAATGCCCTATTCCTACACAGTCTGATTTCAATTCATACTACCGTGTCAAAAAGCTATTTGCATGCAACATTTATCAAGTGTGTTTCCTCTCCCTAGATGTAATAATGGTATTGTGCCTGTCAAAGATAGTCCTAAAAACCCATATCATAGTATAAGAGCTGGAAACAACATTGAGAAGAAAACTTAAAGAGAAGATAGGGACGGCTTCTAGGTGCCATGGGACAGTCCAAATACTGTTGGGGTTTTCCACACTCTTGACCTGCCCTCACACTGAGCCCTTTGGTGCACTTGGACCCCACAAGGATCAGACCTGAGTCTTCATAGGTCCTATAGAAACGTGTCCACCCTCCCTTAGGATGAAGAAGGGTCAGAGTTACCTCTTGTCCTCCTTCCCCCCATTGCCTTTGTGCTAAGAAGTCCACAGGGAAGGCGATGGGGCAACTTTTTAGCAACTCAGCCACAGCTCAGGGCTTAACCGCTTTACAGGAGTGAGAGAATAGCTCTAGGGTCAGACCTGCTCACACAGCTCAGTGATCAGCACTGCCATCCCAGCAACCTCCCCTGTCCTCTCTTGTTGCCCAACACGCTCTGAGGATCAAGAACTGTTTTGGGCAGAATAAACTCAATTTATTCACTGTTAGAATTAACTTAAAAACATCTATGCAGTCATTAGTGAGAGGAAAAGTAATTTCCAGCATGCTTTTAAAGATATACTTTACCTAAAACACACACAAAAAAAAAGAACTGAGATAAAAAGATAAAGTATATTGTGGAGAGGAAGGTCGTGAGTTATACAGGTGTCCCTGTAGAGAAAGGGTTCCCACTACACCCTCAATGCAGCCCAAGCCCAAGTGGCAAGGGTCTGGGAGTTTCAGCCTTTGGAAGGGATGCTCCAAACCCTGCACACAATTGGGTTCCCATCTGCCAAGGAGGATGTAGACAGAACCTCACAGCTCTTTATTCTGATTATCAGGCATGAAGCTCCCTGTGCAGAATAGAAATTTATGAAGCATATCTCAGCTAAATTAGAAAAGTTCAGCTTTAGCCCTGTGTTGGTTTTTTTTTTTCTCTTGGCTCACTAGAGCAGTCTGATCTACATGAATTGAATGAGTCAGGCCCTACTATAATTTTGTAGGATTTGCACTCTAAAGTTTTCATGAAATCTAAATCATAAGAAACACTATGTACACCCATATCCCCCCTTGGATGCATTGTCGGCATTGCTTCTTCATGGTCTTATTCTGTGGAACTGCAGGAAGCATCAAAGTCTTTCTGGTACTTTACACATGCACGTTACCTTTCTTATTAATTCTGCAAAGGATTAACATCACAACATTACCAGAAACAGAAGAAAAAGAAGAGAAGGAGGGATCAGCATTTGTGCCCAGCTGTGTAGTTCCCTCATTATATCGCATGGTCCAGAAAGTGCAACCACTATAAAAATATTAGGGGGAAAAGGGACAATATCTTCACAAACTGTGGTTCAACTTCACCACTCCTGTTCTATGATGACAAAGTGATGCTTCTGCTGAGTAACACAGTAAGGTTAAAAAGAGCAAATCTAATCTTACACGCATGCTTATTTATCTGAACACTGAAAATGCATATTGTACAGAAGCATTGATAGTCTGGAGACAGACATCAAGACAGGTTTATAGGCAGCAGTTATATCTTTATTGGAAAAGATAATTTATTTGGGTGAAACAAAACAGACAGGCTTTAGGGTTTGCAAACTCTTCTGAAGCCACAGCATTTATAAAACACAAGATCAGTTTCTGTCTAGTTGCCTTCCTTCAGCCAAATATTTTGCTGCTTATCTGAATGTTTTTATTTAAATTATTGGGTGTGATAAAAATCACAGCTTCCTGCAGAAGGCAGAGAAAGAACTGCAGCCCAATCACGGGGCCTCATTCTGAAGAGCACTTGGGCACATGTTTAATGTCATGCACTTGCTGAACTCCCAACTGTCCTCAGTGTGATATGTGCACATTAAAATTTCTTTTGTAAATCAAATAACAGCGATTTTCTGACTTAAGGTCATTATATTTACATAATATGTATTTTTCTGAAAGACTACAAAATAAAGAAACCTGTATAACTGATAGGTAAACAATAGGACAGCCTTTCAATATAAAAGTAGAGGGAAGATTAAAAAGTACATCCTTTAACTAGGATCCTGCAGCCTGATTGCAAAGCTTCAAAGAACACATTGGAGAAAACAAAGGATCATAGCCAACAAAGAGCAACCCCCACGTGTCTGTCTGAGATGGGAAAGATGACAGCATCTAAAGGGCCACCGAGCCCAAAGGAACAACGGGATGCAGACAGGAAAGATATGGGTAGAGAAAGACTCAAAGTCAGGAGAAAAGAAAAAAAAAAAAACAACAAAAACCACGAAAACCATAAGAAGAGAGCCTGGCCAAAAAAAATCGTAGGCATATAAATTGAAGGTGAAGTGTGCAGGAAACTTGGAAAAAATGGGACAAACAGATGTGCAGCCCCAGAGCAGCCCTCAGTCTGAGCAGCGGTGTGGGCTTCTGAGTAGCTACACAGGTGGGATGGCTGCTGGCACCCTCACAGAGCCTTTGGCACACACAGCCCTTGCCTCAAAGTTGCAAAACCCAAAGAATTTATCCCAGTGAGGGATACTTCACGCAGGCTCTTGCACATTGGCTGAACAAAACACAGTCCCAGATTTCCTCTGTGGTTCCAGGCCACTCATCTCCAAGCATAAGCACAGCCCTCCCAAAGAGCATCTGAGGAGCACCAGGAGAGCAGCACGACGGGACGGCACTAGAGATCTGTGCTAACAAAGGGTTTCCATCACCTTCATCTCAGTGCTGTGGCTCCTCATGCACGCTGGTATTTCCTCTCTGCCACTCTTCATCTCCTTTACCCATGTTCATTGGGATTTCTTTGAAGCCAGAACCATTAGAGTTGTTTGCATTACATTAATAATGAGGCCTTTTCTCTACAGGGACTCTTGGTATTACAGCAATATAAATAGTGTAATAATTGAAATCAGGGAATTTAAATTTCTGTAATGTGTCATGAGAGGGGAAGAAAATCAGGCCATCTGTATTACCAGAAACTTTTATTAGGCCCAGGTTTCCTATCTTGCGTGTCACGTGCACCTACTTACTCACCTACTTATTTTTGATTGCAGTGAAATTCTGTCCAGTTCTTCCTGACGCAAGGTCGTCTCCCACTTTTTCACATGAAAAACTTCACAGTCGTATCTATCTGTTTTCTATTTTCAGCCTGCACTGAAGGTAACGCTTTTGATCCTCAAGCAGCCCACAAGCTGATGTAGTGCCCTTCCTTCTTTTTTTTATCCTTAATATAAAAGATACTTCGTACAAATAGGGAGACGAGTAGATGTTATCTGTCAGGGACTTTTGTGCAGCTTAAATATTTTTCATCTGCCACGTACTTCTACAACTTTTCTTCTTTGCACAGTATCATACAAGGACTTGCTGGCTAAGAAGAATAGTTTTCATATTTTTGCTTTGTATTTCAGTTCCCCCAAGCTCTGTGCAAAACAAATTCCAAGCATGCAATATGACATCTCTGTTTAATGGCCACTGCCTCCTGAAGAAGCCCAGGCCCATGAGATTTGTGTTTACTTAAAATTAATAAGCTTTTAGTCGGGCAGTGCAATTTATTTGTCCTTATGATAAACAAAAAGGTGAATGCTCTCAGTAGCAAGTGGGTCTGGAAAAAATGGGCTGAAGTGGAAGGAAAAAAATAAAATGCCCCCTCTCTTCAGCTGCATGCCCTTGCTGTCCTGCTAATGCTGGTTTTGCTCCCCTCCCTCCTGGCGTGGGACAGGAGAGAACGAGTCAGACCTGAGGTGGTTCATAAATAGCATCATTTTTTTAACATACAGATTTACAACAAAGCCAACGTTCAACACTCTGTTAACTACCCGTTGTGGATGTGCATGCTCTGGGAGTCCCATCCGCACATCTTGTCCCACTTGTAGTTACGTGATTCTGTCAGGGTCCCGAGGCTGCCAGATCTCTTACAGCCCCAGCACCCCACAGCAGCTCAGCCAGGGACCAGCAGCCCAGCCAGGGACCAGCAGCCCAGCCAGGGACCAGCAGCCCCAGTGATGCTGCGGCAGGTCCTGATCCAGCCCAGATCACTGCCCTCTCCCCACAGCCCTGTGCCCAGACACCCTTCATGTCACCCACTTCAATCACTGATGAGTTATGAAAATAACAGAAGCTGGGGGTGAGGTAAACAAAAAAGGCTAAATTAGATTCAATTATATTACTCTTGTGTTACTTTACAAACTGCAAATGGGCAAATGGGAATTTTAAGTTGCAGTCTATCTATATTTTTCTTTGCAACAAAACACCAATGCACCAGAATAATCTTAGCGTAGGAAAGACTAATGGAACAGAGTAATCTTTCCACAAACTGAAAATGGCTAGTGGCACAGTTTGGCAATGCTGTGGAGGACAGAAGGGATATACTTTATCCACGTCCCTCCTTGTTTTCTCCAGCTTCCTCAGTTCATTGTCAGTGGGGCCCACAATTCAGATGGATCATTTCTGTCTATGGGGAAAGGGCTGAGTATACGTGGTTGCCTCCAGCACTCACTTGACTCGTGGCAGTCAGTTTTGTGGCATCTCCACAGACCTTGCTACAAGCCAACTTCTCTTATAGCCCAGGATACCTCGGGTCTGCCCTGAGCCACCAGCCCCAGCGAGCTATGCAGGAACCCCAACAGAGACACCACTGCCAGCAGGGATGTCCATCAGGTGGGAAGGAGCTTTCCTCCCCCCAACAGTCACTTCTCTCTCGTGTCTCATTTGAGGCGATACTTTTGTCAGGTGAAGGATGGTTTCTACCAAGGTTCAGTAAGAAAATTTATTAGGATAAGTCTTAGTATTTCTATCAGCAACCTTCACTCAACGTGCACAAGTGGCTTCTTGAAATCCAATGCTCCAAGTCCATCTGCACAGAGAAGGACAGGAATATTATAGAGGCTCCAGCAACATGAAGGCTGGAGCAAAGGGTTGAAACCAAGCAGTACAGAATGGAGGGCTGTACTCTCAGGCACTAGTAAGATTTCTGCTCTAAGCAGTAGTCTTAGCAGAAGGAAGGAAGACCACAAGGAAGACCCGTACATGCTATTTAGCATAATACTGATGTCACATTAAGCAAAGACAGTCTGGGAAGTATGCATCAAGAGGGGTGTGTCTATTGAATATTAAGATACTGAAGTTAGTTACCAACACAAGAGCATCCTAAATTCTGTGGGCATTTCTCCTCACCTGCATTCACAAAAGATGAATTCAGTCTAGAGATGGTGGATTGGAAAGGCTGCCAGGGGGATCAAGAAAGTGGAAAGACTGAATTACAAGAACTATATGATGCTAGAAAAAAAAAAGGTCAACTGTCCAACTACCTGGCCAAGGAGTGGGGATATGTGCTTTCAGTCCTCTATTTCACACCAGCTTTCAGCAAAAGCCAAAACATTACCCAAGATAAACATGATCTAGGCACAGATTTCGCTGAAGCCATCTTTGAGAATGGTACATGTTCTGTTTGAGATGGTAAAGATAATAAATTGTCACTTGTTAATATGACAAAAATGCAAATTACAATTAATCTAATAATAACTACAACAATGTTGCAAAAGTAAACCAGTACAAGATTTCCAGTGCATAACGGTTAAAGAATGAAAGCCCAGTAATTTGCATAGGGTCAAATAAGGAATAGTTTACCTTAAAGTCAATCATTCATTTGTCTTAAATTTTACACAAACAAACAACAAGCTGAAAACACAGACACTCTCTCAAAAGAAAGGACAAAAATCAGAAATTCCACCACACTGATAAGGTACTTCCCCTTATCCCACTAACAGCTTTAAAACAGACAGTACATAACATGCCAGACTCTGCCCTCATCTCTATGGAAGCACAAAAGTCTGTGCAAGATTTGACAGCGCATAAAATAAAAATCTTATCTCCTGCAGTAAAGTTTTTATTAGTTCAAAATCATAACTTATTTTTCAAACTAGCCCTTGCACATCCAAGCAATACATGGATTCTCTCCACAAAATCTAGTAAAATTAGTCCTTTCATGGCCTGCCTGGAAAATAATTATAAAAAAAAAAAAAAAGGCAAGCCACCTAACTAAACACAAAGTTTTACTTGTTTTCTCCCTCCTCCCCCATTCCCAAACCCAAGACCTCAGGCATTTAAGCACAAGCAACTTATGGAAAGCAACTAATTCCTTGGATCTTCTTGGGGTTTAATTTTATCTTTCCCTTCACATTGCAAAATAACTACTCGTGTACAAAACTTAAAACAATAAAAAGTCAGCAAAAGTCATTGATGAGCCTGTAGACAGGCAGCAGAAAGACAACTCCATGCATTTCTGTATTTAATTTTCTGTTATTTCTGCTTCTGGTGGAAAAATATCCTCTCTCCATCTTGACAGTTCTGTCAACTTCGGACTGATCAGTGTCTGACTCTGCAGTGTGCCCACTTGATCTTTCACACTAAGCAGCTTCATGAGCACTGACTTTTTGTAAAAGAAACTGGAGTTCAGACGCACTGACCCCCTTTAACTGAACAGCATTAAAAACATGCTTTTTACTATTTCAGTTTTATAATTCTAAGAACTATTTCCTGTCATCGCTTGTTCTTCCATGAGTTATTCCCTTCCTAAATCTAATTCTGCTGATGAAATAATCTTCAACAGGAAACAGCCCTCCCACCCCTCCCCCACGAAATCCCATAAACTCCATGGAAAAAGTCATGTGTTCAACATTTTAATATAGACATGAGGGTGAAAGCTTAAATTTGAAGGTAACTTGCTGCTCTTCTCCACCAAGGGCTCTGCAGGCAGTGTCACTGTGTGACCAGCTGAATAAACTAACGACATATTTTAAGGCGAAAGATAGAGGGGGGGGAATAAAAATAAAATGTTCATTGTGGAACATACCCCCTAAGCAGTTGGATCATCTTAATCTTCAAGCTTCTGTAATACAACTGTTGGAAGGCTCTTAGTCTGCGCACAATAAAGTGCTTTATTCAGGGAACCATATGACTCCATCAGTCATTCAAGCACATGTTTGGCACAGATTGAAAGTGAAAAGCATAGCTAAGTCGAATATTTCAAAACTGAACTTGTCTTTCTAACACACATGGTTTATATATTGGTGTAATATCTATATAACTTTTCAGTTCTCATATACGGTAATGTCATGGCTAAAGTACAAAATGATGTCTGCTGTACTAGGCAGCACTGCACTTCTTGGGAGTTAACACATGCCAAAAAGCCATTTACTGGAAAATTAAAAAGGAACTATCACACTTGACAGGTCCTCAAGAAAACTGTAAAAATAGCTTTTGTTCATCCTCATTCTTGAATATCTATTTCTCAAATCAGGATGCTACACCGCTCTTACTAGAGAGCTGCGCTGTAACAAATCCAGGACAGGCAGTTCCTTCCTCGTCATGCACCCATATCTGCCTCTTCTGTTTGCAGATGAAATATTGCTCATCATACAGAGTTACTCCCGCTGATGCAAATGCGATTAAAACAATCTTGGGAGAGCACAGTGTGATTAAAGCATAAGTAATGCAAGAAGGATTTGGGCTCTCATTATACAAAATACATATTGAAATGCACTCAAGGAAAGAAGCCAGTATATCTCAATATCCTCCCTGTTCTCGAGAACAAAATGTGACAAGCGGAGTTTTGAGAATAACATTTCCCATTGACAGCAGGAGGGGGCAGGGAGACTGCAGAATATTTCCAATAGTGAAAACCAAGCTTTATCACCATGTATAGAATTTATACATATACTATATTTGGGAAACAGCTGTCCAGCCTCATTTGTCATGTTACGTTTGACTGAGGAATTACTATTCAGGACCAGTCCAAAGACAAGGTTGTCTTTTTTCCTAGAAGGGAACATTTTAAAATATGAGAGAAATAAATCAGTGAAGCATTGAACCAGAGGGCATTTTGGCACATTGGGTGATGGTTATATATCAAGAAGTTCCCCCTATGGAAGAGCTCATAGCCTAGAGTTCACAGAAAAGGGCAAGCGGTAAATGCCAGATTCAAACCCAAAGCAGCTTTGAAAAGTGAGTGACATAATGGGTTAGGAGAACTTCTGTCCTCTTACTGCAAATCCTGTGTTATAATTGCTGCTTTTCCAAGTCCTGATGCACGCTATATAAGTTGTCCCAATCATTATTTCTCATGAAAACAAGCAGGACAGGACTAATAAAAGGTGGAAAACAAAAGGGTTTCACCCTGCCTTTCCCACAGGTATTTCCAGGATGTCCTATCTTAATGCAGCATCACACCAGCATCATTCCAGCATAGCCACTAGTGAGACATATCTGATTCTTCCTAAACCCCTCCGCCTTCCCCAAAGGATCCCAGCCCCAGTGATTCTCCTGTTGATTACAAACTCAGCCATGCACCCTTCAGCATCAGCAAGACAGCACCTAACAAAAACACTAAAGAAGAGAAAAAGTAACCCGTGCTTTACAATAACAGACACAACTAATCCACAGACTTCCAATGTCAAAGAAAAAAGTACTGAATATATTTACTTTTCAGCTATGAGTCCACATAATTACATAAAAACTCAGACCCAGAGTTCCTCTCCAGCTCTTCCTCTCCAAACCCTCAAGAAAGGCTACTTTCCACTGAATGGAATTCAAATCCACCCCCCAAAATACCATTTCCTCTCCACCTTTTAAAAGGACAGTACAATCCTTTTTTCCAGTTATTTACTAGCTTTCCCCACTGAGCTGTATTAAGGGATGTTCCTTCCTCTACATAATCATCAGTAAAAGGAATTATTGAGTGGGAGTTTTAGTTGTGCTCGTCACATGCACACAAATCATTCATTCAGAGGTTCTCAGGGAAATCACACTGAAAACATAGCAAATCCAGCTGAGGCAAATTTTAGTATTAATTTAGGTAAACATGCATGAAAATTGATTTGTAGTTCTTTCCCAAGCCTAGCAAATGAGCTATTGGGCTGGGGAGTTAATATCCATCATTTGTTTTTGTTTGGATGGGGAATACCTGCTACTCATATTACACAACAGCAGAAAAAGAAAAATTAACTGCACCTGTACTAGTGCAAGCTGTCACTGATGTTTATCTTCCTATTTTTTGAAACATGAATGAACATAAAACTTAGAGTTACTTAATATTCTCAAAGCCATCTCTCCTGCTAAAGTTTATGTGGGCAACCTTACAAGTACTACCATAAGCACTGGATCAGTCCCGATCTCCTGAATTCTACGGACTTTGTCAGGAGATAAGTAACAGGTGTAATGAATATTTTTTTTTTTATTGTTTCCTCAGGGCAGGAAGAACACTCAGGATATCTTCCCAGGTCACTAATGCTCATCTAACCTACACATCCTCCAATCCTGTCAAGCATATTTGAAATGAATAGTGCAGAACATAAACACCAGGTTGTACAAAGAAGCCAGACCCATCAAGGTGAGACAATTTATCCCAAGTGATGATCAGACCCACAAACAAGGAATATAAACACAAAATAAATAGACAAGTTTCTTTCTAACATGTGAAGAATGTGTTCATCTGATCAATGGTTTTGTCACATCAACCTCGTGAATGCACGGCCCTTCATCCCCAAGCTAAGCAAATATTTCACATTCTAGCTCCAAGTCATGAAAAGCAGCAACCACATTCCTATGAGGTGTGAAAAATTAATAATACAAACTGTAGTGATTTAACAGTGGGGCAGCATTTCCAATTAGATGATTTGGTTTATCAAGTAACATTCTGAAACACCAATGCCAACATCACACTTGATACCAATGTAGTCGCAAGGTGTTATGTGACACTAAAAAGAGAAGGGTCAACATCCAGGAGCAGGGGTCTCCCAAGAAACAATGCTTTCTCTCAGTTAATGTGATCCTTCCATCAGAAAGATATAAATTTAACACAATTAAAGAACTTTGCTTTGTATTAGTGAGAAACAATAGGACTGCCCCTTCAGACTGCACTGTTTTATCAAGAATCCACTGCAACCTACGCTGTGGAGGCACCTAAGGTAGCCTGAGCAGGACTGGACACTGTGTGAGATGCAGGGGTGGAGAAAGCCTGCTGGTGTAGCACAGACTGGCTGTATAAATGCAAAAGTATTTCAGATCTAATTGCAAACACCCTAGAAATGTCACTTACTGGTTTACAACTCTCACAGCACAAATCAAGACAAACTCCACCCCATCAGCCCTCAAAGATGCAGTCTCCATTAGTCAGTCTAGAACAGGAGGCTTGGCAGCACCTCAAGTAGAAGCCGGGCTGTTAAACCACACTGGACATGCACAATGGCATCTTGGCTTGTATCAGAAACTGCGTGGCCAGCAGGTCCAGGGAGGTTATTCTCCACCTGTACTCGGCACTGGTGAGACCACTCCTCGAATCCGGTGTTCAGTTCTGGGCCCCTCACCACAAGAAGGATGTTGAGGCTCTGGAGTGAGTCCAGAGAAGAGCAACGAAGCTGGTGAGGGGGCTGGAGAACAGGCCTTATGAGGAGCGGCTGAGAGAGCTGGGGTTGTTTAGCCTGGAGAAGAGGAGGCTGAGGGGAGACCTCATTGCTCTCTCCAACTACCTGAAAGGAGGTTGTGGAGAGGAGGGTGTTGGCCTCTTCTCCCAAGTGACAGGGGACAGGACAAGAGGGAATGGCCTCAAGCTCCACCAGGGGAGGTTTAGGCTGGACGTTAGGAAAAAATTCTTTACAGAAAGGGTCATTGGGCACTGGAACAGGCTGCCCAAGGAGGTGTTTGATTCACCTTCCCTGGAGGTGTTTAAGGGTCGGGTGGACGAGGCGCTGAGGGGCATGGTTTAGTGTTTGATAGGAATGGTTGGACTCGATGATCCAGTGGGTCTCTTCCAGCCTGGTGATTCTATGATTCTATGTTGCCTGCTCTGCCACCCCGCTCTGGCCGGATCCTGCTGCATGCCTGGCAAACAGAGCTTGCTGCTTGCCATCAGCATGCAACACCGCAGCCTTGGAGCATAAATGGTACTGCCCAAAAGGATGCACATGAATACTAAGCAAAACAAAGCCCAGCTGGACTCCTTAGACAATTCGCACTGGCAATGTGAGATATGTTAGAAGCATAGGAGCTGCTAGTGATAAATCTGTCAAGAATACGATACGTAAGGTCTGAACAAGGCTGGTGGAGGACCAAATAAGCCTTTACATGAATTCAGCCTTTTTAAAACAGAATTTCATGATCAATAGCATCAGTGGCAGCTGACAACCTGAGTGGAAGTAACAGATAAACACAGCCCTGATCCACTGCAGTCAGTCACAAGTTAGAGAAGTGCCACCAAGGCAGCCTCGGCTCTGCGAGCAGGGTGAAAGGCAGCCCACAGTGTACCCTGTCAATCGTCAGTTCAAGGAAGCTCTTGCTGCTGGCTGGAGACCTTTCCAAAAATCTCAAGGAAAGAAAGAGATGAGATGCCCGACAAAACACCAGTGAACAACCCAGCAGCTCCCCAGTGAGCAGAAGAGTTAATGATGTGAAGATGATTTGAAGAGTGGGCATAATATCCTCAGCTGGTGTATTTTGGCATGGATCTGTGGAGCCCCATGGACAGTGACAGCTCATGCCAGGCTACCTGCAGGGGACCTGATAGGGATAATTGTCAGACAAGAAGATGATTATACACAGACCGTAAATATCTGCCATAAACGTTGGAACACTTTGAAAGCAGACAGTATTTGAAAGTGAGCTCTAAAACACACAGTGTTTGGAGAGATCAGGTTCTATGATTTATTTCCATTACAGCCAATGCAGTACCAATCAGTAACAAAAATAAAATCTGACAGAAAAGTTATTTTAATTGAAGGTAAAGAATTTTGGACTGCAGTTTTAGGATTTTCCTTTTTCTGCTGTTCTTCCAGCTGATACCTAATATCTAAAACGATTTAAGAGTTGCCCCCCACAGACAGATTTGAAGTTTATATACCATCACTTGCATTGTCTGCTCTGCAGATACAGAAAGGCCTTGACGATGCAGAAAGCTTATAGAAATAGAGATTTTAAGGCACTGATCTACAAGATTAGACCTTATCCTACTAGATACCCTCCACCAGGATAGCAAAGTTACTTTTGGTTTGTTGAGGCTGGTACCTCAATAAGTTTTCTTTTTTGTTCATGAAGTCCCTTACCTAATTACCGTAATAACCAATAGCTAGCAATACTGAAGACTGGAAAAGGCAATCTTAAAACCATAAAAACTGGAAAGGAAACTCATGCTAAAACTGAGTGGCAAGGCTACTTTTAAGTTGTCTAGCTCATAATCTGATAATTTCTGTTTAATATCAGAGTTGTTACTAGGGCAGTCGCACATTATGCATACCTCAGGTCACATTTCAAAACTGGTTTTCAAGGCATATCATAACTTAAGCTTCTCTCTTAATCACTAAGCATATGTTTATGCATAAATTAGGATGTGCTGGCAGCACCTCAGATCACTAACACCAGGCCCAGAGCAGGCACAGCAGTAAAGGCAGCTGAGGCAGAAGTTGCAGAGCTTCGTAACACCCAGTGGAGATGAGTGCCAGCACAGCTAAGAGGACTTTTCATCACTGGGCAGCTTTGCTGTGTCTAGAAGCACGCAGCTATAACTTTCAGCACCTCTGAGACCAAGAAAGCAGCACAAGCTCTGGCAAAGTTAAAGCTGTTCTCTACTTCCACGAGTGAGAAAAAAGAAAAAAAGAAAAAAAAAAAGGAAAAAAAAAAAAGAGGAATTACAGGAGAGGATGCTCACTGAGCGTTATGGGAAGAAGACAAGTAGAAAAGACATAGGAAGGCAAACCTAAAACGCAGCTGAGCTGCAAGGTTCAGCAAGCACTGCTGCTGCTCAAGCTTAGACATCTAAAGGAGGGCACCATAAAGGTAAGCAGCTGACATGAACTTTACAGAGAGCTTAATTCATCAGTGCAAACATAACCTTAGAGCTTCAGCTTGGCTTTTAGGGGATCCCAAAACACAGGTAATAGGATTTCCACCTCCACTTACCACTCTGTTCTCTTCATCTGTATGCTAGATCTGTCACCTATGGTTTGCCACCTTATTTTATTGTAGATACAACTACTTCGAGATACGCTCATTTCTTCATTTCTGTCCAATCTGAGTGCCTGAAGCGTCTTAATTTTAAACTTTCCTGGATGAGTAGTCAATGTTACCCCCTGTCCTAGGGCACCTCCAAAACACAGAGGGACCTGGCCAGCCACAGCGTCATGCTTGCAAACAAACCTAGTCTCAATCCATGCAAAGGGAAGAGTCACAGGGGAACAGGGGACCTATATCTCCTCATCTATTGAGAATTTCTGCAGCTTTTGTCCCCAGGGTGCTAATTTGGTGTAAACAGAAATGTTGACCAAGAGAAATCAAGACCCCTTACAAAGGTGAAGCAAAGCTTCAACCCCTGTTCATCTTTTAACAGAAATTCTGGGAGCTCAATTAAATGCAACAACTTGCTCTGTCTGCCCTAGGATTTCCACACACTGGCTGACATGGGATAAAGCTTATCTCTGTCTTCCTCTTAGCAAGTCCAGAGTCAAAGTCCCAGTGAAAGTCACTGTGCATAAATTTGGAGGCAAGGAAACATTTACAAAGCTTAAAGTTACAAGTTAAAAAAAAAAAAAAGAGAGAGATCCAAGACAAGAGTTTGTAGTAACACATAATGACACGTGCGCTCTTCAGCGCTGTGACACGTATTTATACAAGAGAATCCCCCTTCCTCTCCCATGTGAAATATGCACTGTCAGCTGCTGCTTCATGAAAAGGACAGGGCCTGGGGCCCCCCGCGACTCCTGAAAAAGCCCCAGATTTGCTGTACAAAGAGCCAAGTCACTTTTTGAAGCCTGTTTCCCCATCTGTAACGCGGATATCGCGGAGCCAGCGCTGCAAACCAGCTGTAAAACCGAAGCCCCTGCTCCCTGACTTTGTGCTGACTTTGAATGAACGCAGGAGCAAATAAACTTTTACTCCTCGAGGACGCTTTCACCGTCAGGATTTGGCTTTTTTTTTTTTTTTTTTTTCTCTTTCCACATCATTCTTCCCGGCGGGGAGCAAGAGTGGGAGCTCGGAGAAGCTGAGCTCAGCCCCAGCCGCCGGCAACGGGACCCTGGGGGGAGAAGCGCTGCCTCCATCCCCCCGGGACCAGCCTCCTCCTCCTCCTCCCGGGGCTGGGATGCCCGGGTTCCCAGGGCTCGCAAAGAGGAGTTTTCCGGGGAAAAGGCTGCACAGAGGAGCCGGGGTTCCCCCTCGCAGCCTCCCCCCATCCCCGCGGAGGAAGCGAGAGCTGCCGGGTGCTGCTTGTCCCCCTAAAACGGAGCATAAGGGTGAAAAGGCATTTCGGAAAAAAAAAATATAATTGTGCATAGCGTTAACTTACCTTGGGCTGCGGGTGATGCTAAGAGGAGCCAGCTGAGGCTGAGCAGCAGCATGGAAAGCCGGGCTGGGGGGTGCGGAGGAGGGAAGAGCTGCTGCTGCTCTGCCTGGAGACGCTTTGACATCTTAGCCCAGACTGAGGGAGACAAACTTTCATCAGCTGGGGCTGGAGAGCAGCACCATAATATACAGTTACAGAGAGGAGCGAGCTGGGACTCAGGATGTGAGAGATTTCCTGCATGCAGTTAACTCCAAAACCCCTCCTGCTCCTGCTTGAGCTGCTGATGAGTTGGGCTCGGCTTTCTTCGGGATGGGGGGGGGAAAGGAGTTGTTTTGTGGGTTGTTTTTTTTTTTAAAGAGGTTTGGGGTTGGGTTTCATTTTTTTTTCTTTTCTTTTCTTTTTTTTTCTTTTCTTTCTTTTTTTTTTTTTTCTTGGCAAGGAAAATGCTGTTGACCATGGTAATAAAGGAGCAGCCTGTCAGTGCTGGCTTGTGCTCTCCATGCTCCTTTACCACCCCCCTCTATGGGGTCCCCCCTTCCCTCCCAGCATCGTGGGGCTCCGGGGTCCCCCCTGGCCGCTGAGGTTCCCCCGTTTCTGCTGCACACGCAGCCCTGGCTGCGTCCTCTGGAAAGTCATCTGCATACGTTAGAGCTCGGGGAATATTTATTGGTTTCATAATTATTTTGGAGTTGTTTCTGGTGCCTCTGACTTATTTTATATTTTGTGGGTTTTTTAAAGAAAACAAAAAACAAATAAACAGAACACACCCACAGAGTTGCCAGATGCATTTTTTAAATCTTCTTCATTCAATTTACTATTACTAACTGCCTTGGAGTATAACAAAATACAGATTATCTATTTCTTAATGTACCACACCACTAAAATACATAGAAAGCCCACATGTTGCACAGAAAGCTGCAGGGCAGTAGAAAGAAAGATCCTACTCCTGTAAATCCTCACAGAATAAGGTTGTGTAGTTTTATTTTTAATTTATTAATAGTAATATAATTATAGAATAGTTTGGGTCAGAAGAGACGTTAAAGATCATCCAGTTCCAAGCCCCCTGCCACAGGGAGGGACACCTTCCACTGGATCAAAGGCTCAACGACTCATCCAACTTGGCCTTCCCAAATCTCAGTGTTTGGATGTTGGTACTTACTTCTGCAGATTGACCCATATTCCACGTGCATGAAAAAGCTGGCAGAACTGACCTAATACGTGTCTGTACACCAGAAGGAACATGAAATCCAACTTTAAAAAATTGATTTTGGAACCACAGGTCTGGGTCTGTTCTGGAGCAGGGGCTGGTAGTTTATTTGCATTTCCCCAGCTCAGAGACTGAATTAGTGAACAAAAACTCGATGGATGCAAAATGCTGGCTGTGCTTCCCACACCAGAGCCCTGCACTGTTCCAGCTTCAAGCTGTTAAGAGCATCTCTGAACCACCTCGGGTACAGACACATCCCCAGGATAACAGTGGTAATGTCAGGTCATCTCCACACAAATAAACCCGAAGAAGAGCTGGAAAGGTGAAGCATATGCAGGAAGGCCTCTAATTGGCTGCTTTTCTTTACAGTTAAAAAGTACATTTTCAGATCTTACCCCTCTGCCCCAAACTAGACCCATGGGCTCATGTCCAGTTGCCCTGAATTTTGAACTCCATATACACTTATCCCTCAAGTCTCACTTCAGGCACACACATTTTCTTCATCATACTCCTTCCAAAGAAACATCTGTCCTTGCAAGCAGTCAGGGATTATCATGTATGTAGCTTTAAATATCCAAATGCTAATTTTTCCCCACTCACCCATTATCAATTACATTTTAACAACTATAGTCAGCAAAATTTCAGCCCTTAAAATATAAAGTAGTGAACTCTATCAACTATCTCATTAAGGACATGGATAATCCACACAGCACATTGGCCAAAAATATTAAAATTCAAACAGACAATTTATTTGTGGAAGGTCACAATAAAATCCATGCAGACATTCTTATTCTTTGAAGGTATTTTCCCCATTAAAAAAATAAGTCAAAGGGAACTAAAGATTTTCAAATAGAGTTTTGATAATACTACACGGCTTCTCACTTAAATGGTAGTATTTTTATTTTGAGTAAAAATCTTGCCTAATGGAGAGTATGGAGCCAATTATATCTTGGTCATTCACTAGCATGAATGAAGTAGATATTATCAGAGTTCCTTCTCCTCCCCCAAAACTTCACCAGAAAGGAACACTTGCATTTTACTACACTCATTTTATGGGCTTGAAGTTGATAAATTGATAGTTTGTCACAAAAGAGCCCCAAATATTTTATTAATGACATGCATGTAGGAATGCTAATGAATTAGTTATCTCTGGCTCTGGAGAACAAGAGTGCGATTCCACAGCAGTTTCAAAACTCTTCTGGAAAAAGAAAATCCTCAAGGAAGAGGGAAATTAAGCTGAAGTGCCCCTGCTTCACTGCTATGCGCATAAGAGAAGCCAAACCTTAACTTTAATTTCTCATGTCAAACCACCTCCCACAATTAGTTTTACGAGGCTGGTTTATCCACTTCAGAAGAACAAGGCTGAGTTTCCCTGCAGGAAATGAAAATTGCATCCAGGTTGTGTGGCAGCTTCAAAGGGGACCACAATCCCGATTCTCCAGGTTATTCCTGTGGGCAATGACTCTCCATCCATCCATCCATACTTCCCAGCTTTGTTCTTTTGCACTGTCAGGGGAAGAGGAACTTGGGGGGGAGGGGGGATGGAGGTGCCTTACTGCCTCTGGGGTTCTGTATACCTTTGTATCTACCTCCTTTTTTTTTTTGTCTTCCTTATCTTCCTTGCTTTATGTATTTAGTATTCTTTACTTCAACCACAAGCAACTTTTCCTTCCAAAGCATGCACTCCACTCTACATGAGTAGAGGGATATCCTGCAACAGTATATGAACAGCTAAGTAGGCTTTTTGCTCTCATTTTTATCTCCTTGGGAAAGGGAAACCTCACATTGCTATTTCTTCTCTATTACTATAGTCAAAGAGTGGCATAGGCTGGTACCTTGGTTTGCACTTAGCTTTAGGCCTCAGCCTCCACAGGAAAAGCAAGCCAGTCACTGCCTATGAACTGAAGAGCACTGCTGTAGCATCTCTGTGCTTTGAGATGTGTGGATGAAACATCTTCCCTTGGAGCTGTGGGATCTGAGATCCTACCAGGACTCCTGTTCAAGAGTGTCTTTCAGCTGCGTTGCCCCCACTTCGCCTCAAAGTGGTTTGGAAACCTTTGACGCCTCTTTCAGCTGACTGCTGTGAGAATTGGTTAATGCTTACACGGTGCTTAGGTGTCCTGCATTAATCGTTACTTCTCGTCATTAAGGATGCAGGGCTACAGCTACGCATCCTTTTCTCTCCAGCTCTCATACCTGCCTGACTTGCCTCACAATGTCACTTTAGCAGACCAAGTTGAAGTAGCTTAACTTTCAGTTTGCGTTTACATGTGAAAATAATTTGATGCAACAAGCACTCATGATTTTTAGCAGTTAATATTTGACTGTAGGACAATACAGGCAGTTAGCTTGGACTTTGGTTACTGAATTACTAATTCATGCAGCAGCTTCAGTTCACGTGGAACTGAAAAGGAAGAGACAAGTGTGGAATAGCTTACCTGGAAACATGCATAGCGTATGGGTTAGTATAGACACAAGAAAGGAGGAGGATGCACTGAGGGAAACATCAACTTCCATTAGTTTCCCCTCAGTTAAAGAAGGAGTTTTGAGAAGGAATTAGTTAATGATGGAAACAACATTTAAAAAAAAAGAATGGTCTGGACTATGATACTGTATGCTTTCATGACATTAGATGGAAGTCAGTGTAACAAACTCTATGGCACTTGTGAGATGGATTATGGTACACTATAGGGAGAAGAGAAGAGAAGAGAAGAGAAGAGAAGAGAAGAGAAGAGAAGAGAAGAGAAGAGAAGAGAAGAGAAGAGAAGAGAAGAGAAGAGAAGAGAAGAGAAGAGAAGAGAAGAGAAGAGAAGAGAAGAGAAGAGAAGAGAAGAGAAGAGAAGAGAAGAGAAGAGAAGAGAAGAGAGAGAGAAGAGAAGAGAAGAGAAGAGAGAAGGAAAAAAAAAAGGAAATGTAAAGAATAAAGAAGGAAAGAAGGCTATTTCTGCCACCCTTCTTTGCCAGAGCAGGAATCGCAGCCCTGCATCACAGCCTGAGTTAAAGGAAGAGAGGATAAACCGCATAAGATAGCTGAACAATTTCAAGAGAAGAGGTTCTTGTGGGGAGAAAACACCTCTGTAATACTGCTCTTGCATCTTCCTAGATTAGTTGTGATCTCCTTTTGGATATCCAGGAAACCTCACTGTAATCACAGCATTGAGTATTACCCAGCTATGCAAGTTCTCTTATTCCCATATGCCAAAATGCATGAAGACTTGTCTGGGCTTAGCTACAGGGATCTACAGTTTTGGGGCCTCCAGGCTGAAGTTTTTGCCTCTTAGAATAAACAAAACAAAACAAAAAAGCTTTTCCCTTTGAAATCTGTGTGTCCCCCAGCCAGCTGCTGAGACTCTGTGTCTCCAATCCTCTCTCACTTCATTAACTCTCTGCAAAATCAAGATCTAGCTGAATTGTGACTGCAGTGGCAGATTACAGTCCTCTATAATTAACAGCTGTAGCTATAGCATAATACAGCATGACCTTTAGCCACAGAGTTTTACTATAGACCTCTGTCACAACATTCAGACATAAAATAACATGCTCCCAAAAATAGCATCCATCAGCTCTGCACACTAAAATAAAACACTGACTGTAAAAATTGTTTACTGCACATACTTGAGAGCCGTTGCATTCTATAGATTTCCTAGTTTGCAAGGACAAGTTTCCATCCTCTGTATCATGAACTCCATGCACGCCTTGCCAAGGCAGCATGCTGTCCTGAGCAGCACAGCAACTCTGAACCAAGCTGCTAAGTCCATGAAATGCAATGCAAGGTCAGCAATCTTACCTATCTGTTATCAATAATCATATTCCTACCTTCCCCTCTACTCTCTTCACAGCTCCCTCCTTTGGTTATCATAGAATCATAGAATCACCAGGTTGGAAGAGACACACCGGATCATAAAGTCCAACCATTCCTATCAAACACTAAACCATGCCCTCAGCACCTCGTCCATCTGTGCCTTAAACACCTCCAGGGAAAGTGAATCAACCCCCTCCCTGGGCAGCCTCTGCCAGTGCCCAATGACCCTTTCTGTGAAAAATTCTTTCCTAATGTCCAGCCTAAACCTCCCCTGGCGGAGCTTGAGGCCATTCCCTCTTGTCCTGTCCCCTGTCACTTGGGAGAAGAGGCCAGCTCCCTCCTCTCCAACAACCTCCTTTCAGGTAGTTATAGAGAGCAATGAGGTCTCCCCTCAGCCTCCTCTTCTCCAGGCTAAACAACCCCAGCTCTCTCAGCCCCTCCTCACAAGGCCTGTTCTCCAGCCCCTTCTCCAGCTTTGTTGCTCTTCTCTGGACTCACTCCAGAGCCTCAACATCCTTCTTGTGGTGAGGGGCCCAGAATTGAACACAGGATTCGAGGAGCGGTCTCACCAGTGCCGAGTCCAGAGGGAGAATAACCTCCCTGGACCTGCTGGTCACACCGTTTCTGACACAAGCCAAGATGCCATTGGCCTTCTTGGCCACCTGGGCCACTACTGGCTCATGTTCAGTCCCTGTCAACCAACACCCCAAGGTCCTTCTCCTCCAGGCAGCTTTCCAGCCAGACTTCTCCTAGTCTGTGGCACTGCATAGAGTTGTTGTGCCCCAAGTTCAGGAACTCAGCATCTGGCCTTGTTAAAACTCTCTTCCTGTCCTAAAGGTACTATAGCATTGAATTCATCTGACATTTCTGCCCTAAAGCTTTGAATTCACCCATGCAGCTGGGAGCAGCAGGCGGAGGGCAAACCTGCCAGCACCCTGCTGCAGCCAGACCTCACCACAAAGCCATGACCTGCCTGTTCCTCTGAGTCGAGGGACTCTGAAAGCCCTGATGTTGCCCCGTAAGTTTCAACAGAGCTCAGCTTGATTACAGGGATGATCTTCTCCTGACTTTGAGAACCAAGGATTTACTCAGGTTCTCCCTCCTTTCACACATGCAAGGGACATTTTTATCAAGTTGGGGATTTGTTGAGCGTAGACTGTTTCCTTCTGAGATGTACCTGTGACCTACTTGAAGTAACAGTGTCCCTTGTACTTTTCAAGAACCGTGAACTGCTACAGCCCATTGATAGGCTATAATTCTGAACAAATTTTATCATGATCACAGAGCCCCCAAACTGAAATATTTCTAAGTACTTTTTTTTCTGATAGGGGAGAACCTAAACTAACCCCTACCTTGATTGAATGATACAGCATCATAACATTATATTCAAATATAAGAAAAACAGCCATCCTGAAGTTATTCATATGGTTAATAAATGAGATGCAGTATTTTTAATCTGCCTCAGGGATAAAACATAATCTGAAGAGGCAAGCAAGTTCCACTAAGCCGTGTTTGGACAATCACTATGATTTCTACATGGGGCAGTAGGGCTGATAGCGAGTCATACGTACTCATTGTACTCCTCTCCTCCCGTCTGCTCTGCCCAGTTCAGCCTGACACTCCACTGCAACATTTGGGAAAAGAGCTCCTCTAACAAAGCAGTAGAGTAAGCTCTGCTTTACTGCTGATTAAGCTCTATATACTGCTTTATAGGGAAACTACAGAGAGACTGTTGCAGGCTGCTGTAACAGGGCCAAGGGTGAAAAAGCCAAGAGGAGTTCAAGCAAGAGCAAACAAAGAAACCCACCACTCCAACGATACAGGACCTTAACAACAACAACAGCAACCCCCTAAATTCTTCAACAGTTAAAACACAAAAAGCCCAAACCTCACATGGTCCCTAGTTGCATTCTTTTCCTGTAGCATAAGCCCTCAGTCATGCAAACACAGAGGTCTCCGCAAGCACATCCACCAGCAGCGGCTGAGACTCCTTTGGAGACTCCTTCCCACCTTGGGGCACCCTCCCATCCCACAGGGACCCCTCAGCACCCTGCCCTCAACAGCCTCAGCTCCCAGCTCCACTCCGCACCAAATGAGCCGCTGACATTTCCCTCTTCCAGACTTTCTACAAAAAAAGGAAAAAGCCACACCAGTTAAACTTCCTTCAGTTGTAATAACACATGGCCAAGTACTTATCTTAATAAATAAACAATAAACAATAAACGATAAATGATAAACAATATTCTTCTGCATGCCTACACATCCCTAAAGCTCTACTTCTTATGATAATGGTATCGGACCGGAATTAATATTCTGCAAAATACAAAAAAAGTTTGCACTCTCTTTCCATTCAGTGCACTGCTGTGATCAACTTCTGTTTACTGTAGCAAGAAGGCAATTCTGCCATGTAGGAAAAAGCACCAAGGATTTTCTGCTCAACAGTCTGCTACAGGAAAACTCTGGAAATGTCCAAACCAGAGTAATTTAGGGCTATGTTCTGGACATCCTATACCTGCTCCCTCAGGACCTGAATATCTCCTTATTTTTCAGACCACCTGAACAGATCCTTACCTTTCCATAATAGAAGAAACATAATTTCAAGCTTTCTTATTAATATCAGTACACATTCTGAGAAGTGATGATTCCATATCAGGATCCTTATATCAGACAACTTTTTTGAGAGTATGGCAGGAAGGTTTCTTTTGCTAAAATTCCTTTAAATATGACAATAACCCATTAAATATGGGTTTCTCTTTAGACAAGACATTGAGAATAAGCACTTTGATCTGTTGCTACAAATTTCATTGTCTCCCAGTAAGCCAAAAAAAGAAAAAACCCACGAATTTTTACGTGTTTCACAAGAAGACAGTGTTCAACTCAGACTAAACATTACAGTCATATGTTTTTCACATTCTTGCCTAGCCCTCTGTAGACCACAAAACAATGCAGCATCCATCATCATAAATGTTGGGACAGTAAATTAGCATATTTTTGGTTGTTTTTAAAGAAAAATAAATATTCCTAATGGAATAGTTAAGACAAATAATTAAAAAGTACTGTGGTATATATCATGGGAGAACGTAATCAGTTAGGTCTTAAACTCATATTATTTATGAAAGGAAGAGTGAAACAGAACTTCTTTTGTTATAGACATTTTCTGATTGTTAGATTCTGTTGCAAAACTTTCATTTGCTTTGGGTCACAAACATAGCAAGTGAAACCTCTCAAAACTAAAACAAATAGAAGTAAAATGTTGGCTTTGTAACATCAGCTAATAGCATTAGATAGAACAGCCACCCCATAATTATAGATCTTTCATACTGTTTAACTTACACCATTACAAAATTACATTTAGACCATTGAGCCCTCAAAGTTATATTTTTATATAATAACAAACACAAAAATTATCCACGTGCTCCCAGTAGCATTACAAGTTAAGTATATATTTGGTGACACCTTACAGTAAATGGGTATTCATTACTAATTCCTCTGGTATTCATTGTAACAACATTAGTCATAAAGAACTAATGTGGATATAATATTTGAGCACTGGTTTATTTCTCTACCTATCACCAGTGTAGGATACAAGGGTAATTCCCTTTTCCCTAGCATCCCTGTAATGCAGTTGAAGACCACACCACTGTCATTGAGGGGGATATTAAAAATATCCTGTGTTATTATCATTGAGAGCAGTGCATCCAGCCGCCCTGGCTGGGCAGTCCTTAGGCACTTGAACCGTGCGTCCAGCCTGTTATTTATCCGTGGAGAGGAACATTGCCCTTACCTCATCATTTCTCCCCTAGATCATGGCTTATGTCCATCTCCAGCCTATTTCCTTGCCTTCTTCTGCAGTGACATGGTTTTTTGGTTTTTTTTTTTCCTAACTCCCTAGTCACAGTTCTGATTGCTGAGGGACCTTTCTTTCAGACACCATTATCAGGTAATATTCTGATTAGTCCAAGTTCATATTGGACACCATTCCCACAACCACCCTAAGGTCACAATCTTCTTTAACTTTCCCACAACACTGCAGAAGGGGATACAAAGTTCTTATTCTCTTTAGTGAACAAAATGTTCTAAAAAAGCACAGAAATATGAACTAAAAATTGAGATTTCCTCCTTCTTCAAGCACAATTTCAAGAGCTGCAGGTGTACATTAGATGGTGTATAAACACATGGCCTGAGTGAGAAGATGAAGCTAAAATATTTTCTTTGCTGTTTTCTACTGGCAACTTCTACAGGTAATTGCAAACCTGCAGTAGCTTTAGAACCGTGGAACATCCTACATGTAATAGGTGTTTGCACAAGGATCTGCTTATAAATATGTTTTAAGTAATGTGGTCTAGTGATTGTAAGCTACTGTAGAAGACAAAAGTATTTGGAGCATAAATGCTAAAAATACACCACTATGACCAATTTATAAAAAAAACCAAATCTCTGTGATTAGAGGTTCTTTTTCATATTTTTAGCTATGCAACACATACTTCAAGCAGTTCATTGCACTATTCCTATTTACTAAATTTATATAATTGTGTGTACCATGAACAAACACATTTGTGCAGATTTTTCTTTTGTTTTTTAATCACTCTGCAGCTGGTAGGGAGATGACACACCTCATTATTTTGTTCTGTGGGTCATCTAAAATGAATGTTAAGTAATTCTGCCTCCTACAGCTTTGATACAGAGACAAGAAGAACTAGGAAAGGTAAGATGCTTGACTTAATAAAGAAGATGCTTCTTATTTTCAACATAGTAATGTGTTTTCATGTAACATGCTTCTTTCAGCAGTTTTGTCACAGCTAAACGTATATTGCAAGAAATAAAATCCTAACCTCCCAAACACCTCTAGACAGTTCAGCTGGCAAACAAGTTTCGCTTCCAGAGCTCAATGAGCTACATGGGCTCCTCTCTCTGAATAAGGATTTTGTGCAAAGATTTTTGTGGTATCAGTAGATGCATATTTAAATCAATGCTTAGTAAGTATTAACATGTATACGTTTTGCTTCTCTACTTCCAGTGTATTTCAGTATCTTCTTTTACCATAACCCCTTTTTCTGCTTGGGCGTCCCTTCATTTTAGTTGGTGTCTCTGCTTTCTAATCACTTCTTATTCAGAAGATTGCAAATTGGGAATGGTCTCAGCTGGGTATGGGACTTCACAGCCCCCACTGCCTGGTGCTGACCTGTGGCCACAAGAGCAGGAGAGCACAGTGAGGGCATCTCACAGGCATCCAGCCGGCCATAACCCAGCTCAGCAAGAAGCATACTGAGTGATAAACTACACAAGCTTAAGTCATGGTACTTGATGAAATATGATCCTGTGCAACAACCCTGTGTATATCCTGATATATCCTGTCAGTGAACAAGAGGCCAGTCAATGCTCCTGGAAAGATAATTACCCACTCATCAAAGCACACAGGCATTTTTGTCCCTGAAGTCAAGGGGGAAAACATGTCTATGGACAAGGCAAGCTGGGGTATTTTTAGCCAAGGAGCTCCTACTGTGACTTATACATTGGGGAATGGCTTCTTCTGGAGAGAGCTGCCAGAAACTTTATCCCTGCTTTTCTGTGTTGTTTTCCTTGTAAATCAGCTCTCTCACAGAAAACATTACACTAACATGACCAATTCCAGATACTCAACAACAAAACTCCTAAAAAGTCTTACCCAGACAATCTCCTCATCTATCTGAACAGCTGAGTAAACTCGGAGAAGTAACTAATGACTTGCATACATATACACGGGAAAATATTTGGGTTTAAAATAAATCCTTAGAATACTGTAATTCTGAGTGCTTTACATCGCAATGACTTTCAACCCTTAATGAGGTATTTTTGTCAGATGAAATTAATGATACAAGGGAGCAAACAGACACCATGTTTTGTACACCCAAAAGATTGTGCATTCCCTCTGTGGGCTCCATTTTGAATAATGCAAGACTTCAGCCCTACTGAGAGGTTTTCTGTTTTGGAAGGAGAACACCAAGTCAATGTGCTGGCAATCTACGTGGTCTCTATGCCTTAATGCCTCCAAACCATCTCCACAGCTCACCTCAACCAACATTTGTTATAAAATGCTGTTCCGCAGGCATGCGCACATCAGCAACAAGAAAAGAGATGACCCAGTAAGGAAGATGGGAGAACAAATAGAAATACTTGTTATCAGAGATGTTAATCTTTCTGTAGTTGTACCTGTGGGAAAATATGTCCCTCCTGAAGACACATGGCGTGGTCCAACAGCCCAAGAACCCAAACCCAAAGACTATCCAATAAGTAGGAAAATTCCAGAATTTGACAAGTGTGGGTGATCTCCAGTTTAGGCTGAGGAGTGTTCTTTGTTGAGTATTATGTGATGGCAAGTGTACTCTTTACTATAAAATGCTTGCAAGTCCAAAGTGAAATTACACCGTTTTTTATCCTGACTCCAAACTTCATTAATCCGATGCCTGATTGAATGGGACTAAGCCTGTAAGGCCTCTGCTTTTCTGAAGTAACATTTCCCTAGACAGTCTTATTTTCTACAACAATGACTGGATTGTAAAGCTGAAATTAATGTAAGAATTGTTTTCTGGATACGTTACCAGATAACTTCTTTTCTGAGGCCCAGAAGGAGAAATTAGGTTTGCAACAGAGATAATTTTTAGCTTTTTGAAGCAAAGGTTTCCTATTACTTAAAACATTCCTAGACAGATAGTTGCATTACACATTTTGCTCACTAGCTATACTCCCATTATTTATCCAAGAGAATTTCCACCTCAAATTGCCACATATTTGTCCTGCAGATTTTGAAAATCACATTTAGAGGAAATAAAAACATTTGGAGTTACCCAAACGATTTTGTAAACAGTGCACCAACTTTAAGTCTGTGAGAGGGTGCAGTTACTCATGAGCCAGGAGACATGAGGATGCAGGAGGTATCCATGGCACCCCGTCACCGAGAGTGGTCAGCAGAAACGAGAAGAAACCAGGTGAGTTGAGAAGTGTTCTGTCCCGGCCAGCAGAAACGAGAAGAAACCAGGTGAGTTGAGAAGTGTCCTGTCCTGGCCAGCATGCCAGTGGGCTTGCCAAGGTGCAGAAACCAGGTTAAGCCATGCCACACCAACCCTGTGCCATTCATCTCAGTTGCTCAAGTGGTTAATTTCCTCATGAGGACCTAGGTGCTGTGATTTCTAAGGAGTATCAGCTCCTGGGTTTGATTTTATCAGCCAGACAGCGAGAAGCATGTAAAATATGTATATAAATTTCCATAAATTTATATGCATATCTAAAATTGTATGGGCACAGGGGAGGGATATATTATGGCAGATAGATTAGGCCATGTCTCCTTAATTCCTAGATATCCTGCAGGACAAATGTCTGATTTCAATGTGAAATACTCTTACTTCTGATGAGAAATGCTCTTCCCACTGCTCTGGCAGAGCAGGAGAGCCAAAGTTTTGGGGCTCTCTTCTCCTGGTGGCACTTGGTGTCAGTCCCATATCAGGGGACATGCCTGACCCAGGCTGTGAGCATCTCCTGTGTGCTCCTCTGCAATCCATCCAGATACCCATGGATATAAAATACTAAATGTTCTCTCCATACCAAAATATCTTGCTGTAGCTTTAAGGCAAGACGACAAATAGGCTTAAATATATACACTAAATGTATATGGTATTTCTCTATGGATGTGTGCAGGAAATAATTTTCCCGATGGGTACAAACTCGATGAACCAAAATTGCATTTCTCTGAAGTCAAGAGTCTAGAGACTAAGGAACCAATGGGGGAAATACTGGGTTCCTACTGAAATCAAAGGCGATTTTGGCACTGACTTCTATAGGAAATGTATCTAGTTGTTGTTGTGAGCTCTAATTGGAATAAAGCTTGAAAGATAATCCTTCAGATTCAGCCCAGGAGACCATGCGTGTGGGTGTTTTTATGACTATAATTTATCACTCTGTGGTGGAGACCCAGAAGGCCACCAGAGAGAAAGGCCCTCCTGTTCAAGGCAGGCCACGTGTTTTTCCTGGAGAGCAGCAAGAGAGATCAATGAACACACAGGAGAGCAGATCTACCACACAGCTGAGCTGTGAATCTTGGAGGGTGCTCCTTCTTGGAGTCCTTTTTACAAGTTCTACTTGGAGCTATGTGTTGTCCAGCCCTGACTTCAGTTCCCAATAAAGCATTACCTCCTTGATTAAAAAGACAAAAGACTTTTTTCAGCAAGGAAGGACCCTGGCAGTTTCTTTCTCCCAGGCAGTACTACCTTAACTCACATGCCCTTTTGAAAATGTATCCAGCTAATTGATAAGTTTTTAAAAATACCTATTCTGGAAAGTAATGTATTTGTTCAATAAGTCTCTCTCTTCTCTGGGAGCAAAAATTAACATCATTAATCCTACTTTACAGAGTGAGAAGCTGAAACACAAAGAGGCAAAGTAATCTAACAGAGACAGTCAGACCACAAAATATAACTATGTTCTTTGTGTCCAGCACAGGTCACGCAGCTGGAGGCTATCTCAGTGGCCAAAGCCCAGCTCACAAACATCCCTCTTCCGAAAAAACTGACCTTACATCTCAGGCTAGATTAGAAAAATAAAGCCTAGATATCAAAGACCAAATTCCAACCTCATTCAAACACACTCAATTGAGTGTTCATGCAACAGAGGTTAACACTTGCAATGATTTTTACAGGCAATATTTTTTACCATAGGATTTGCGGCATACAAAGGCGCAACTTCTCAAACAGTTTCAATAATTGTGTTATATTTAACAGTACCAAATAAAAACACAGCAGTTGGATCAATATTATATTCGTATTTTATTCCATAAATAAGCTCCATTGGTTTGTAGGCTGGTTTTTTTCACTTCCAAAATGTATAAATAAAGATTTAAATATTTTTTGAGGAAACATTACAGATGGTTTTAGTTCCGCAGTTTTGATGCAAACATACTTCTTGGCACCACTTCTTAATATGCCATTTCTGTAAATAATTAATGCTCACAGAAGTGGAATAAAATACATATTACAGTGTAAAACTTGTAATATGGTGTTATAATCAATTTTTTTAAATATTGCTCTGTAACAGGTAAGCTTGGTGCATAGATTTACTATATAAACAGGAATAGAACTCTTCAGAGAGCTAAAATATTGGTCTCTTTTGGTATGTTAAGTATTAATGTGAAACTGCTGCTGCTATGATTATGTGGTAATGCTATTTCAGCTAGTTTCTAAACACAACAAATAATTATATTCATTTTTCTTTACTTCAAGGATTTAACTCACAAGAAATCAATTAATAGCATACTTCTGTGAAATAAGTTTTCCAGGTCTTATAAACACAGTTCTCTTGCTACAGAGACATATACTTTTAAAAGATTAAGATAAATAATATCACTATAACTGAGTATTTGCATTAAAAATTCTTAAAATTATTTCCTCTGGGTAAACTGACCAAAAGGTGATGCTTTGAAAGAGCTGTGTTCCCTTTTAGAATGTTTTTGATTACTTCAAAGTTGCCTTAAATTTTCAATTGAAATATAAATGATCTTCCTTTATATGAAGAGCCAAAGATAAGAAAAATACCTCCAGGTAATTGAGATAATAGTATATTTCATGGCTTATCTAGCAGTCTAAAGCATTTGAGATCCAATTAGGATGATGGGCAAGAGACTCCTTTGTCACTCTGTGTTTCTGTGAAGGAGCTGGTCCAGTAATTGCTAGGAAAAAAAATGCAAAACAGTCTTAAGATACTGATAAAATACATGAGGTGACTAGAACTGTAGAAAACTGAACTGATACTGTAGGTGAGACAGAATTAGCATTGTCAGACCTCAAATCTACTGGCTACATTGCTCAAAAAGAACCCCAAATGGAACAAACCAAGTACTGAAATCTTTTCCATCTTGGACAGGAAGACTGTAATTACATGGGGGAATAGCACTCTTTAACGAGGAAAAACTGGTACTTGTGTCCTGCGTGGAGCAGGATTACCTTGGAATGCTTCAGATCTGCACATGGATTTGCTGTGCTAGTGCAGCTTTCTACCACAACTAATAAATTACTCATTTGTTATTTTTGAAAAAAAATAATTTGAGTGCTTATTCCAACACACAGTTCAGCTGTCAATTCAAGTTTAAAGAACTGCCTACACCAAAAGACAAGATTTTTAAAACCATCTTTCGCTCCGAGGGTTTGCTCATAGTTAGAACAGGCTCTCCAGGCAGGTGCTGCCTCTATAGACTCCTTCCACAGGTAAAGAAGGGTCACAACACCACACTTAGCATGCGCAGTAAATGTTTACCTTTTTGAAGATCTCAACACGTAGTCTATTATGTTGGATGATGATCCGTTTCTGCTTTTCTTCTTGTTTCTTTTTCACTTCAGGTAAATTGTCATAAATCCTGGAATGAATTTAGGAAGTTAGCTTCACACATCATCCCTGTGACTAACAAGTAATTTGTTTTTCCTGTCGGAAGTGTTTGCCTTCAATACAATTCTTGTCATTAATGGGCATTCCAGTGGGACGTATCCCTGCCCATTGCAGGGGGGTTGGAACTAGATGATCTTTAAGGTCCCTTCCAGCCCAAACTATTCTATGATTCTATGATCTCTAAATACTTGAATTAGATATATGGCATGGGAATTATGAACTATTAACAGTAATATTTTAATATAAAATCTAAGTTGTTGAAAACGCTTCTGATTTTGGAACAAAATGCAAAGAAAGAGACAGTATCAGGTTATCGCAAAACAGCAGCATAATTCTGGAGTAGTTTCTAATGAGCTTCATGGAGTTGGTTTCAATTTGCAGCAACATAATTCAAACCAGAATTTGGCCTGTACACTTTTTAATATTTATGTCACAAAATTTATACCAAGTAATTACTTTCAAGTATTTTTCTAAAATATAACCCGCCCATCATTACAAGGCTGTAGACTTTCTTTTCACTGTCATTACGAATTCTTTTTACCAAGGATACATAGTCTATCCACTGAAAAACTAAAGTGTGTTGCCCTTAAAAAGCTGACTTCTGGTCTGATCTTTTTCCATTGAAATCAATGATAAAATTCCCAGCCATATGAAAAGAAAGTCGGACCTCCCTTCCCAGCAGTCCTGTTCTTTGCAGGCAAGCAACGCCTGCTAGTTCTGATTTTTCCTCCTACTATTTTGCTGTACTGAGTTCTTGAAGCAGCCTATTTTGGCTTGCACTCATCCAGGAGATTGTACTTTGGAGAACAGAAATGGGAAGCATTTTGAGCGCCCTTATAAACACAGTAAATTCTGCATGGTAGCCATTCACAGCTTTCCGTGCTGTAAATGATGGCATGAAATGCAATGCAGTTAAACATCAGACACCACTTTGCTAAGACTTTGCTGTAATTCCTACACTACATGCCCCAATCAGGATGAAAAAAAAAAGCCCAAAGTGACTGTACTAATTATATTTTTAAAACTCCAGCATGGGGTACCTCTCAGGGTCATAGTTTTCACACCATGGGTACCCCATGCCATCTGAAACTGCTAGAAAAAAGATGCTGAAAGGACAAGGCTGACCCAAATTTATCAAGTTGATACAGTGCAAGAAAAATACAAGCATTGCATAAAAGCATGGCAAACAGCATGACAGAACAATCCTCCAGCGTAGGAAGATGACTTGGAAATACACTGTCTTAGGCGTGAGACGACAGTGATTCACAGTGAACTCTAAACAGCGGTGATTTGTACCTTTTCGATCTCATATGCATCTCCTTCTCTGGAATAAATCTTTCCTTTGGTTTGAAGAGGTTATCTAGCAAAGGCAAAATAAAGTTAATATTGGAGGAATCTGTGTTTATCAAAATTTTAAAATGTCACTTTCCATGTACTCATAATACGATATTTCTTATTAATTTTTTTAATGGCTTAAGTCTGGATTCAAATCTCCACAGGTCAGTGGAAAAGCATTTAATAACTTCATTTGGATCTGAATTGATTCCTAAAGCTGTCCTATGGAAAGGGAAGGATGGATAAGATATATAGAAAACAGTTTCATTGCAAAGATCATATATTTTAAGTATATATAAGTTTTTTCTTTGTCAACTTCAGCTGTGTACACCCTTTATTGACATCAAGAGCCGGTGCAACCAATTTTCCCCATATGCAGGCAATTACATTTGCGCACACTGGCTGCATCCTCAGCTGAAAATTGTTGGGAACATACCCTGGTATGATCATTTCTGATTCAATTTACACCCATCCTACAGGGCTGTGAATAATTACACCAAGCATTAGGAGGAGGAAAATTATATTACTCCTTCCTGATCAAATATGAAGATATCTGTGATAATTCCAATCAGCATTTCCCTGGATACAGGAAAATAATTACCAATCTTAGCAGTAAGTGAGTCTCAGGAATTGGTAATTTTAATATCATCCTTGCAAAAACAGTTTCTGAATGGGAAGGGGTGGTATTTGTACAAGGTGGGAAGACAGTAAATATGTAATCAGAACTAATTCTTGATGAATGAGACTATGTCTATCCACGTTTACCAGGGAGAAGAGGACTGCTGCCTGCCCAGGTACGTTATTTAGATTTGCACTAGGACAACGAAAGAAAAAGTGGAGTGATGGGAGGGTCCCCCTCCATACAGCAAGGCACATCCAGAGGAGCGAAAGAAACAGCTCTGCAATGCACAGGCTGCTGCCCTGACACACGTAGGCAACGTGGAAAGTTGTAACTTGAGCTTCTCTGTTCAGATCAGCAAAAGAAATGGGTTTACATTCTGGCCTCTGAACACAAGGATGACCAGAGCATTGCCTACACCCAGACAGGTCCAGCTGATTTCCCTGGGGCACTGAGAAGAGGGGTTTGATGCCCTGAGTAGTCACAGTAATCTGAACATCAAAAGTATTTGCCAGTATGTTTGCAGAACATATGTATAAGACAAAAATATGTGTAAGCTTTTTAGCACTTCCATTTTCCACGGAAGTTTAGAAGACATAATACATATCACATCACAGCAGGCACCACGTCGGCCTCTTTCTGCCATCTCACTGAAGAGACAAAATACAATAATCAAGGCAGAGAAGTAAATAGAGAGAATAATTTGTTCCAGAACTGCCCAGTGCAGATGCTGGCCCTGAGCAGACACAGCGACCACTACCCAAGAAAAACCCTTTCCCCACCAAGCTTTCTTCCCCGCTGTTTAAGACAGCAAATGTTTTCAAGATATGTATGGGAGATGTCTTAGCAACAACAGCCTCTAGCAGCTTATGAGGCTACACCCAGAGGGAAAGTTGTACTCAGATTACCGTGTTTCTCAGCAGAAATGCCACATGTACTTTAAGATCGCTGTTGTATCTCAATGTAAAAATAAAAGTGAGCTTTGCAGCAGTTCCTATTCTGAACTGGTATCATTTTCAAATTACAGACTGAGAAAGGAGGGGAGGCTGTGAAGCCTCCTCTGCCTGAGGACTGACTTTTCTCCGCTCAGCTGTTGTCTACACTTAATCATTCTTATTAGACCTTCAGTGCACACAAGCAACGTGGTCAATTTGCTAGGAAAATATAAATTGCCTTCTATTTATTAGTGTTTTTATGTTCGTTTACGTGTTCATTAACTTAAAAGGAATAAACACTTAGATGATATTGCTGCCCAAATAAACCTGAAACTTAAGGGAGCAGATTGCCTGTGACCTAAACAGTCCTGGTGAAGGAAAAGGGTCCAGGGCCATTGATTTTTTGGGACCAGTGTGGATCCCAGCACATTCCAGAGCAGCCTCAGCACAGTCCCTTGCTGCTTGAGGTTGCACACCTCATTCTGACAGCTCAGGACTGCAGATGCATTCCTACCCACAAGATATGTCCTCTAACCTAGAGAATGCTGCGGGATCAGTCTGAAATCATATAAAGCTATCACTATGGGTTTTCTGCAGCACTAAAAGAAAAACAGGAGACACTTAATGCTGCATAGCAAATTCAGGCATCTCTTCTGTCTGTGTGGTAATACAGTCCTCAGTACAAGATCCCTGGTGTATTAACCAGTTCCTTGCACGGGCAAAGAAGAGCAGCCAATGGCACTGGAGATAAAACCCCAATAAAACTGCTCTACCTGCACCAAGCCCTCCTGCATTAAGTCAATTCAGACCCCTCTCAAGATGCAATTGGATCAGATGGAATTGCTGACAAGCTCTGAGCCTGAGTTTTGTATGATTTCCTATGCACTGTGGGTGACATCCTCTCAGATTTATGAATTTTTATTCTATGAATTCTCAGCTGTAGGATTTCTAGAACAAACCTACTTGTTTTAGAGATCCCTTCCTTTTTTTCCTAAATAAAAGCTGTTAATGACACATTAACATTTCCAGACCTCTGGGCGTAGGCACCAGAACATACAATGGATGAAAAACCCAGCTGGGGATCTGCAGGCCTGTGACCTATCCTGTAAACAATGTGGCAAGCTAATCTCTATTTTTTCCATCAGGCACTGAAATAGGCTGGCCTCTGTGTTTGAGTTGGTGGGAAGCACCACGGAGACCAAGCACTGTGTGGGTGCTGGAGATTATGGCTGTTCCTCCAGAATAATCCTCTCCTGATGGCACAGAAAATGTCTCAAAGAGCATCAGACCCCTAACTGCCTGCTGTTCTGCCTGGAACTGAGTATGTGGCTGTGTGGGTGGCTTTGAAGAGAAGGATTAAAAAGAGACTCTGCAGAAAATTCTCCTAGAAGAAAAAATAAATCTACCTTGGTTGTAAAAATACCCATTGTGAGGCAGCTTGGAGTCAAAAGGTTAACACTTATGGCTAAACATTCATGTAGTATCTCTCGGATCACTCTCAGGTCACTGTATCAGAAAAAAATCACATGCTAGCACCAAGCAGAAAGAAAACTAATCCTTGACAGATTTTAATTCAAAAATTAACTGCAAGTTAAATAAAAATTTGCATAAATGAGAGGGGAAAAGAAGCATATGTGCATTTAAAGTGTTTGTTAATATTCAATGCCAAGAAGAAAGCATATTTCAAAGTGGAAAAGCAGCACACATTCAGAGCTATAATAACCTGCCACACATATCATGAAAAACTGAATTAATATTCTTTCCTACCAAGTGAAGATCAAAGTGGGGCATAAGGTGGACAATTCCCTAGGTTGATAGCCTTATAAACTGCATTTTAACAAAGTTCTTATCAAATTTCATAGCCTTGCATTACTTCTGGAGAAAACTATTCTGAAGGATAGAAAAGAAGAGATTTCAAAGCAGACATTCAGCATTTCCAGTAATGTACCACAGTTAAAAAAGGATATAGAGAGATAGGCATGAAACACTTTATTGGTGTTTTATTCAAAGCTTGTGAAACTACTGAGCTTCTGGTATTTGCACCAACACTGTGTGTGATAGTGGTCTGAAATCTCCGTAGTTGGAGGAAGAAGCCACTTCAGCAAGTTGTAAAGGAAGGTAAATGGGTCATCACTGTAACATATTTTAACTAAAGCTAAACTGCACCTCAGACAGGATGAGTAACTTTCCTGCTGGGGAAGTTAGTAAATGTTTAGACAGAGCACAGATAGCATGATTGTGTTGGAACCATCCCGGCTTCCTATTTAACACTAAATCACTGAAACACTTCAAAAGGAAAGAGAGTGACAAAATTTATCAAAGGCTGAACTCTGCCTGTCACAATATACATACATTTTCCCCTTATAGGAATGTGAATTTTCAAAGTTTGTTAGAAGCTAAAATGGGCGTTTGAGAATGTGTTGCCAGTCCCTGAAAGGCAAAGCGCTGATAATGGTGGTTCTCCAATTAAACTGATTTTTCACTGAACTGAAAAAATTATTTGCCAAATGCCCATTTGCCTAGAGAAGTCTTACAATATAGAAGGTTCTTTTAAACACTGCTTCTTAAATCAACAGTCTCCTAAAAATAAATTATCCTTGAATCTAAGATAAATGTCCAGGTAGCATTCAGCTTAGCGTGCCCATAGCACTTGACTGGGAATTCATCCAGGGAATGTAATCGAATGGCTACACCCAGGGGTGCTGCCCAAACTTTTGCACAATGTATGTCAATGACTTCATGCAATGAATTACTTCAGCTGCAGTCAACAGATGATGTTTTAGTATTATTTATCAAAAAAATCAGTAGTCCATTAGTTAAAGGTTTGGTGGTAAGACTGCCTGGACTTATTGCTCACCTCAGAGCAACACTGAAGCTCAAAAGCTGTCCTTCATCCAAAAGGACCCACTGAAGGGTGGTTCATGGGCTTTCCAGCTGTTCAGCTCTGCCCTACACGGTGGCTGTTGAAAATTCTGATCCTCCAGTGGAAAACATTACTAGAATTTCAAAAAAAGCTGTGAAGTTTGCAGGTTCATGAAAACATTTTCATAATAGATTAATTTGGGGCATGATGCAGGATATTGCAGTCCCCTCTGTCTAAATGGTATTTCAAAATTCATGGATTTCATCCAGAAAAAAAATTTATTAGCATCTCACCTGGCCTTTCTAAATCATCCATGTTTGATTAGAGCGTGTAATCTTGAAAAGCATAAAATTTATTTCAAGAAATAGCAATTAATGAAGAAGCAATGACAGATCTTGGTAAATTCATCAAAATATTAACTTAGTCTTCGTTAAAATTTGCACCAGCTTCTTAATCCTGGCTTCTTTGGTTTCAAATTCTAATCATGGGTAAAATCAGACATTCTACTCCTGGATTAAAAAGACCATCATCAAAAATGGTTTTTGGTTTGGCTGTTTCAAGACTGCAATGAAATTACCCCCCAAGCACACTGACTGACCTTTGTGAGTCATCCATTATAAGGCACATTGTTTCAGCATTGTCATCATCCCCACCAAAAAAGCTCTTAATATGTCAAGATTTTCCTATTTATTGCCACCTTCCTTGCAGAGAGGCTGGCAATGCCCCTTCTTTGCATGGATGAGGGCATGGAGGGGAAGTGCCAGTCACCTAATTCACTGCACCACCTCCTCCTCTGTCGTCACAGTGAGTCTGAGCATCAGGCACCTGAGGGACCGTGTCACCCACTGCCAGCGACCTGCAATATGCCGCTGCGTTTTGCTGACTCATAGGCGCTGTTCTAATCAACGTGATGAATAATAATAGCATAAAAATAGGTCATTCCTTCTGCTAATTCAATTACCTGAGGACAGCTTGGTCTTTATTCAGAGCTCTCAACCTGAACCAAGTGGCCAAATGCCAACAGGATCCATGGCATTACTGCTAGCTGTGAGTTTTGACCTGAGAAACGGCACAACTGAAGTCACACACAAAAAGAAACAGACTAGTGGCTGAAAACATCTCATCAGCCACCAATGGCATCTGAAGACCACAAGGATGGATGTTAGTGGCTGCAGGATTTGTCAGATGCACATTCATTGCAAATTGTTTTACTGCCATCTTCTCCCTTTCGTGTCTAAATAAAACCCTCCCTGGTGTAGAGCTTCTCAAGAAACCAACTCCTTGAAAACACAAACAAACAAACAGCAATCCTCACCCTCCAGGCTTCTGCAGTTACAATAAAGCTTTTTGGAAAGGTTTAGATGCATGGCTGAGGAGGTATAAACTTGTTTCCAAAAATATTGTTAAAGATACAGGATTTGGATACAAATCCAGAGAAACACAGCAGGCCCCACAGTAGGGGTTGAATGGTAATGTTCTACTTAGATTGCTATTTCCAATGAAGCAACACCCTCCCAATGGAAAAGAAAATGGAAGGTATGAAAAAACCATATGTGCCTGAGAAATTTTTTTAAACCCCTGAAAATGCTTGTGTACACCAAGATCACAAGGCTGTTCATTATGCAGATTTAAAGGCCTATAAACAGCTGGTAGTCCTGTCAGAGAAGTAATTACATTACGGTTTTTGAGATTTAAATCCAGTTATTTGAACATTGTTTCTATTCAGTTCGTCACAGTGGGATCTCTAATTTGTTCAACATAGTCAACAGCAGAGTAGTCTGTCTTGGACTAATTAGCACTCGAAATTTAGCAGTACACATTACACAGCACAAAGGCTAGCGTGAGAGTTGCAGGTTCTCTGCCTTCAAAGTGCTCTTGTGACAACAAAACCTTCTGCAGGATAAACATTTTCATTTTTCTAAGATGACTTTCCACATTTTGTAAAATCCTGCTCATGAATTACAATTAAAAATGGTAAACGCTTTGGTCTTTTTGAGAATAGAAAGGTAAATGGAAACTGCACAGATGTTGGTATTTATATGGAAATGATGTTGAATGCCAATTATTTCTTTCTTAGTTACAACTAAAGTTGTAACAACATTAGCAAAACATTGGGAAACTGTGCAAACTAATGAATTCATATTATCAATAAAGACACTTTAGTCTGATAAAATAATCTCAGGTGGAGAAAAACTTCTGAAGATCATTGCTCTTTTTTCTGGATGAAAATTATTTTGCTGAAATAAAAGCTTGAAGTCCAGAGTGAAGCCCATGTAAGAAGCTTATTTCAGAGAGATATAACTGAAGCAAGCTTGTCAAATGCAGAGGGGAACATCTTGGGTCGAAATTAAACCCCCTTTTATACCTGCGTACAAAAGGCTGCTACCTAAGGGGGACAGTCCCACCTCTTCCTGTTCTGTGCTGCATTCCTGTGTGGGCAAAGACGTGCACATGTGAAACTGGGCAGGGAATATTCTCTGGTGGTGGAAAACTAATCAGATAAATATTGTTATTGCCACTTCTTGCAGCAAAAATGCTGGAGTGACATGGTCTGCAAGAACCTTGGGGCTGCACAGAGACGCTCTACTCTTCCCCAGCCACAAACATGTTTATAATTCATGCTTGGGATCACTGTCTTGGGTTCAGTGGAAATGAAACTCATCAGCTAACCTGCCCTTACAAAAAAGACCATTGGAAAATGGATAGGAGTGTGTTGACAATGAGTCCTATGAACCTGAGAGTCATAAAGATGCCTACCCCCACAAATCCCGAAGATCTCAGGAAAAAGAAAAAAAAAAAAAAAAGGAAGGGGAAAACTGTCAAACTGAAAAAATCAACCACAAGTTCACACCCTGAAGCATAGGGGTGCCATCAGTACAACGCTGTATACTTAAGCAAGTAATCATTTTACTCTCCTGGGTTCTTAATTTCAAAGGTTGTTTAAATGTGTGTTGCTGTGAAAGAACAGCCTGCTTCCTAAGACTGACAAAACTGCAGGCGGGCTGCATTTGTCTGAGAATTTTTAGACTAGCAAGTAGAACAGAAGAACCAGTACTAGTTCAGTGAGAACTAGTACTAGTACCAAATAAAATACCCATAACTATGGGGAGGTGGGAAAGTAACTGGTTTGCATGCATAGAACTGTTTGGCGCCCAGTTTCTTTGACTTCTAAAGAAGGATGAGGTCTGATGTCTGTTTTGGCCTTCACGAGTGACAGCGACAGACAGGCTTCCAGATGACTACAGGAACATATGTGTCACCATAGGGAGGACATAAAGCAGGTCTGTGCCCTCAGCTACTGCCTGCCCAGTGCCCACTGAGCAGCTGGACAATACCCTGGAAAGCAATGTTTGAGAGAACACAGCACTGACCCTCAGCCACCAGCCCTTGTCCCTTGCTTTGGTGCCACAGTTAGCTGCCCCTGGACCCTGACCAACTCACAGCCAGGAATAACCAGAGGTAGAGGTGGCATTCAGGACTTTCTGTATTTGGACATACAGACACACATTAGGATGATATTTTTCATTTTCTGGCCAATTTGTGTCCTGCTTAAATCCCAGACTCTCTACCACTTGAAAATCTGGCTTTGGAAAACATAGTCAGGGATGAATCTTGCCATCTTTTCTTTGCTTAGGCAGCTTTGGCTGGCAGGCAGCTTTCAATGTGATCTATGCATGGGTGCGACATATGAGCAGCCTGGAAGCTCTCTTTGAGAAGACTGTGGTCTCATTACAACCATAAAAATGAGAGGCCGGTGCCAAGGGTGCTGCTCTCCCTCACCATGTCTCACCCACCGTCCAACCTCCCCCGCACTAGCTCATCTGATGACAACACTGTTTGATGAGTTGGATCAGTCATTTGATCTGATAAAACCTCGAAGAGGGAATGCTGATTTTTTTTTTTAAAAAAAAAGATAATTAAAAAGCAGCTCCTGCTAGATCCAGCTGAAATGTGTGTGCATGGAGAGGCCATGTGCAATGACAAAGCAGGTGCTGATGCTTGTGCCCACAGCCTCTTTTACAGCAGGTTATACTGTAAAGTGACATCCCCAAATCCCTAGGATTTTGGTGTCCACTTTCCACTTCAGTGGACGAAACTGCTCACATTCCCTACTTGGACTACAGCTGCATTTCTATTTTATTTTACTTTTGTTTTGTAAAACTTGATACAAATTTATTCATTGCTTTAAAAGCACATTTTACAGACCAAAACGCCTTTTCCAGAGAACACAGAATAATGATGACAACAAATGATAACTTCTCCTCCTCCCAGCTTTGGGGGCAGGCAGGAGGATAAGGCTGTGACCCTGGTATTACCAGCAGAGACATTGGAAGGCTACAGGCAGCCCTTGGTGAGCATGAGGGGGAAGCTTTTGTCTCTTCTGCAAGAGGAGTTACAACTACGAAAGTTCAGGAGCACCTATAGGAAACAAAGCTCCCCCACTGTGGGACTCATTCATGATACTAATTCTTCTGCACAATAGCATCCACCAGGAGAGGACCCAAAATACCAGTTGCAATACCAGCTCCTACACAGCCCTCTGAACTGCAGCCTACACACTTGTGCTTGTTCAGGGATCTTGGCTTTCCACTATTAATTACACTTATGCATAAATAACAGACCTGTGACTCTTCCGTCATCATAAAAATATTAACATCTTACAAACAGAAAATTACATGTGGATACGTGAAGGCAGACAAGTTACAGAAACTAGAGATTCTCTTCAGATAAATTCATCTTTAATGACCAACCACTAAGAGGAAAATAGTAATTGACTTGAATAATTAATGAATATATTTCAATATTATGCTTTTATTACTCATTAAACAAGCATAAAGATTAATCTCTAATTATAATTAAGGAGAAATATGTTTAACCTTTCTTTTTTTTTTATTGGAAATTATTTGCAGAGTGATCCGTGGGACTTCTGAAGATGATCAAACAAAAGGGAGATATCTGCCACTTCTAATATATATGACAAACTCCTGACCCATGCCACTGCCTGCTGGGGGAGTTTGCTGGTGCAACAGTGGGGCAGCACAGCCCTAAGAGGTCTAAACCCCACTCAATTAACTTGGACAACTGAAGTGTTGAATGAAGTTTATCAACTCTTCAAAACGTCTTACAACTCTTCTTACATGCTTTGTGCTTTGTTTATTTATGCTTATTTAGCTCTTACTATAAAACTCCATTTTGTATCTGATGTAAGGTAGATTCCATCATACTATAACAAATGACATTGATTTAGTGATAGAAATTTTTTACTGTGAGGGTGTTGAGGTGCTGGAACAGGTTGCCCAGGGAAGCCTCATCCCTGGAGGTGTTCAAGGCCCAGGTGAGATGAGGCTTTTGAGCAGCCTAATCCAGGGGAAGGTGCATCTGCCCATGGCAGGGTGGCTGGAACTAGATCACCTGTTAAGTCCCTTCCAACCCAAATAATTCTATGATTCTATAAATCAGTATTCTCCAACACAAAGCACGTCAAGAGCCCTGAGATGAGGACTGCACCTAGCTTTCCTGCACCAAATCTCACTCTCCAGGGAGAAAAATACATGTGCTTCCCAGTCTTGAGGGCATCAAAGATTTCTTTTCCTAGATAATATTATTTACAGAGGTGCTATTGTGAGGGAGCTTCTAATAGAAAACCATTTTATTCACTAGATATTGAGTCTGTTTACCACTAAGATAATAGAACAACCTAATCAACTTGAATTGAGAAATCACAGAGTCTGGATGCATTGCATATAGCTGTTGGGCAGACAAGCTTTCTTTCACAACTAGCTCACTGGTGAGGGCTTCATAAGTCAAATGGCAAGTCCACACCTGAAGCTGCTGAGAAGAGTGACTTGGGACTCAGACTCCCAAATACCACCTGTCTCTCTGCCTGTCACTTCTCTCCCTAAACTGGTCTTCCTGTGAGAGGTATGAAATGCCATTTATTGCTATCACTTCTACAACTCGTGGCAACTTGCATCATGCTGAAGAACACACTTGCACAGAACAATGATGAAAAGTCCTCAAGGAAGGCTCCTTCCACTGCCACAGACCACAGAAAACACCTCATCCCCACTAACCCATCTGCCCTTCAGAGTCTTTCTGCTTTGAGCATTAGGAGAGATGCTGGAGCACTGGTGGGGTGAAACAGGAGCAGAGGGCCTCGTGTTTTTTTCCACAGAGTTAATACAGAAATACTACACACATGGAAAGATTTCAAAGTCAGCTACAGACCTGTTGCTGGTCACAATTCAGCTTACCACTGAGCGGGTGAGGAACAGTGCATTGCTTTTTTTTGCTTGACGTGGTTGTTGAGGAAAGCTTGCGAATGAGTGCTCCTTGGTTGCTTGCAGGAACATCACTCTGTTGGGCTTTCCTCAGCTGGACCATATGTTCAAGTTTCTTCAGCCTTTCTTGCGAACGGGAAATGAACTGAGGATTATGGATCTCTAGTGCTTCCTAAATGAAACAGAGAAACCACTTTGTTTTAAAAGCCTTTAAAGGAAGGGAATAAATATGATGTGCATCTAACTGGGTTCAGTAAGAGATTATCAATGAAAATGATAACTTGCCTGTATGAAAGTTAGTGTACTGCCTTCCTATCTGTCTTTGCATCCTTTTACTGTTAGCAAGCTGCCTTGGTGTGAGATTTCCAGTTCAGACAAAGGAGAATATTTCTGAGAAACCCCCAATTTTAAGAAAATCTATCCAAAAGGTTTTGAATTACATGTCTTTATGTTATCCAGATTCAAGTTCTTGATGTTTTGCCTATTTCCTTGTCTCACCCCATTGCCCAAGCTGCTTGTCACTGACAGTTCACAAGCTTTTGTGTTTATTTAGATTTTCATGCAGATCTGTTAATGGATGATCCAGAAAGAAAACGCTTTCCAGTCAAAAGCTCCTTCAACATTTAGGAATGTCTTAGGACAGAAGACAGGAGTGAGATGTGTCTGAAACATGTTGGAGGAGAAGGCAGGAAAATACATCTGCTGCTGTGGCTTGGTATCAGCCTGGGGTCATCTCTGTACCTAAGGCTGCCAACTCATGGTACGTAATGTCATGCACATATGGGGAATTTACATTCTTGAGGTACAATTTCAAAAGAGTCTTTGGGAAATCTGTGAATTCTCAAACTTTTACCATGTTCCTCTACAGGAATGGCAGGTGAGGCTTAGAATCAGGTACCTTTAAAACTAGACAGCCAAACAAGTCTTGCTAGCTGATGAGAGCTACAAAAACTTCACTGGAAATGAGAAAAATCAGAGCTATGCAAACTTCTGCCCTCAGCCACTTCCAAGGAAGCAACCACCATCCATGGAAAAAAAAAAGAAAACAAAAAAAAAAATTTAAAAAAAAGAAAATGGAAGGAAAAATGGGGAAAAAGAAGAAAGGAAAATAATAGTAATAATAATAATAATACATTCACATATTAAGAGCAACAATAACAACAATTTGACATTTTACCCGCAGTGTCCGTGGGGCTGGTGGAATTTTCTCAGGCTGGGAGCTGTTTTCTGGCCGGGTGAGCACATCGTTTTTCTCACGAGTAACATCTGGCAGGCGAGCTGTGGATAGTGTTACCCTGCTGGCTCGCTCCTGCTCATCCTCCTCCTTACACTCCTTTATTTTGTCACTTGAACCACAGAATTCGTAATCACCTTTGAGAGATTTAAAAGTTCATTAAGAGTGCATGGTTAATTTTTTATTGGGTTCTCCACCTCATTAGACATAGAGGGCAATTTCTGAAATAAGAATGCCAAGGTATTATTAATAGGCCTCATTAAACAGAATAGATCAAATCTAATCATAGGTGCTACTCACTGCCCTGTGACACCCAGAATATCTTTCACATTAAGCCAGACATCACATCAAAGCATAATTAAGCCACTCGGATGCTTAGCTCCCTTTACTGGTGTTCGCTTCCCAAAAGCAAGACACCTCACAGTTACATCATGGAAAGCAAACGACATCAGGCTGCAACTTGCAGTTTGAGTTCATCTCAATATCTCATGTATTGTAGGAAATAACATATTGTTATGGATCTCAATCACATGCCATTTCTCTTTGAGCAGATGGAGGCCTTCATAAACACTAGTCTTGGTTTGTTTGTTTGGGTTTTTTCGCTGATAATACCGTTTTGCTTTCTATCGCTGCTATATATTCATTAGCCAGTGGAAAGACATTAAAAATAATAAACAAAGGGTTCATATGCATTATAGCATATTATTGTGAAAGCTGTCAATAAACAAAGTTCTCCATTGAGAAGATTGTTTTCTACACTTACATTTATGTATGCTCTATGCCTAATAATCCCTGCACAAATTAGGACCAAAAGAGGCTATATGATCAAAAATCAGAGTTGACAAGTTTCTCAGAGAATTAATCCAAAATGAAAAAGGAACTTCAGAAGAGCTTCATATGAAGTATTTTGAAAAGTCACATTGAAGTACTACTTCCTTGCCAAATAATTTGATTTCTAGAACTAAATATCTGGGAATAAAGCCCATTACTGTTTTATTTCAATTTTTGGTTACAATAAACTTAAAATATTTTCCTCTTTATGACATATTGTACATATTATCTTGTACTTAAAAAAATAGTAAAATGTTCTGTGTAGGGTACATTTGCCTTATAAAAGCCTGAACTGTATTTCCTCCCTAATATTGTTCTTGTTAACAATTTGGAAAAAAAAAATGTGAAACTTGTGAACATGAAATTAAACTCCTTGATAAGCCAGGTTAACAGAAGTGTTGATTATCTTTGATAGACCTCAGTGGATGCTGGACTTTAGTAAAACCAAGGCACTTCCAGTTAGTGATTTAACTTTAGGCATGGAAAGTAGAACGTAAGCTTCTCTGTTCTAAACGGGTGTTATATCCAGTAGCTTTATCGTCAATAACAAAAAAGTTTTTCCTACCCGCCTACAAAAGAATCTGCAAGAAAAAAGGCTATATGACCATTTTTTAAGCTATTCTTGGAGTAAATTTCTCACAAACACTGATATTAAAGGCAAATTAACCTATAGTATACCTCAGTTGCCTTCTGCAAAAATACCTCATGCACGAATTCCACTGCTTGTGTCATCTCCATTTTGGCTATTTGACTGAGTGCTGTAGTTCAGACATCCAAACAGGTGCTGAACTAGAAGAAATTATGTTTTACAAGTGGAAACCTTGTTGATAATCAATTGTTAAAACTTATATCTTTTTTTTCACGATAACTACTACAAATGACGTATCTTGTGCTATACCTGTGCACTGCAAGTTTCAGGAAGTTGTGTCAAAAAAAGAAAAAAAAATTATTGCAGATGTAGAAGAAAGGTTTCAAAACAAGGCTGTAAAAATAACCTCATTTCTGGTGTTTCTTGGTTGAATGCTGGTTTCTGGGAATGCTTTACTCTACAGTTTTAATGTTTTTTCAAGATTTTCTTGAATCTACTTACAAAGTAAGCCTATCTTTCTCATTTTAGTCTTGTTTTCTATTAACCATAGCAATGTATACAGTCAGATTACTTGATTGATCTCTCACCAGATGACTCATACTCAGCACTTAAAGCTGGACAAAAATGGACTGACTTTCCATTATTTCACATTTTTCTTTGAGACTGATCTCATCTTATTATTGAAACCATATTCCTAACAACCACAGTAGGATTTGTACCTTACTTTTTAGGAGCTGGTTTTGCCTGTGAACATTTTCTTCTGAGAAGATGCTTGATGAAGATTTTATATTGCACACACTACTGGAGACAGAAATTTTTGGTTTCAGAATGCCTGGTGCTTGGATCTCTTTGGATTTGGAGGTGCCTTTGGAGTACTCTCTCTTTTTTGATGAACCATCATTAACAGCTGCAATTGCGTTTCTCAATGCTGTATCTGGAAGAGAGTCAGAGGCCACTGTGCTACTCCAGCCCACGGTACATTCCTTCTTCTTTCTTCCCAATAGCACTTGTGTTCCTGTGAAAAACAATAAAAACAACCCCAAATTCTATTACATAGGAACATCATTCTTCTCAGTTCTCTGGTCCTTTTAATTTTTATTTCCTGCAAAGCTGCATACAGTTACATTTTAAAAATAGTAACTGATACAAATTTTATCATGACTGTCATGCAGCTGTACTGCAACAAAATGTTACCAATAGACATAATCACAGAGGATACTCTGCCATTCTGAATAATATAGATACACTCTGATGGGCAGCGTGGAAGGAGCCTAGATACCTCCACCATACTATGTGTCCTTCCCTTGCCTCTTATTTACTTGAGAGGAATACTTTAGATTGGTTAAAAAACGTTATAATTACAGATCCAGTGGTGGCTGTGAGGAGAACTGATGTCAAAGCAGTTTGGGGATCAAGGCTCTAACCTCTCCATGGTGGGGTGGCTACCTTAGAAGCAAAACAGAACTGTCTGTTTTCAAGGTGAATTTTAGGCACGGTTTTGGAGAGAGAAGAAATAAAATAGAAAAAAAAATAAATCAGGAAATGAAATCCAAAGAATTGGGGACAACACGAAAAAGGCATCAGGATCAACAAGGTGAGAAGAAAGAAGGAGCAGAAAGGAACTATTTTATGTCCCTATAAACCACTTGGTAGTGGTCCCCAATAGACAGGCACACACACAAGCCAGGCACGCAACGAGTCTGTGCTCTACTTCTTTAATAATGAGCCTAAGTTGTCTATTGGCTGTCCTAGTCACAGGCTTACTCAAGACCTAAAGACTTCTGTAAATGAAAACAACCAATAGTTATTAAAAGATTGGTGAAAGAATGTAATTGAGAGATTTGGGAAGTACAATGGGGTAAAAAAACCCAACAAAAACTGGTTTCAGACTTATCCATAAAACCAAGCCAACAAGGCAGGGATTGTCTTATTCACTCTTGTGGACATAGTACACTTAAACCACTCCTGCTTCATGACAAACACATTTTAAAAAGCAGCCTCATAATTCTTTGCTGACTCATTCTTAGCAGCTGCCCCTCTCCAAATACTTATTTCAAATGTCTTGGTTGAGGACAGAAGGAAGATTAGAAGTGGGTTTCTTCTTTGATCCAATCCACAAGGAAGGATGAAATGCCACATCGTGTTAGATATTTCCTTATCTCATAGTCATCAAGTAAAATTAGGTCCTGCAGTGCAGTATGGTAAGTTTTCAGCTCACTTCCCCCGTCCTTGATCCACTCACTTAGAGATGAGAAACACTCTTTGTCACTAAATATCTCCTACACATTCTAGTGATCTGAATGGCTCATGTTTCTTTTTGATCATCCTGTATTTCTGAAGAAATTAGAGGCATTAAGTTACAGCATCTAGTGCTTTTCTCTTATCACGTAGATGAGAAAGCTTTCAATATCTTAAGTTCCCTTGTGTAACTGTCCACAACATGAGGAGTCGACTTCTCAGGCGTTCCTCTAGTGAGAGACCCCTGAAGTTCAGCATAGACAAAAATTATAACAGCTTTTTTCCCATTAACTTAATTGAAGTAAACCCCTTCCTAAGCAATTTCACAGCCATACAGAAAATCTGGTCAAAGCAAGAAAGTGCACACAGAGCTAGCATCCAAGCTCTCCCTCTTGTCTCTGGTATAATTTGTTTTTCTCATTGCTTTTCACACACGGCAAATATTTGCCTTATCTTTTGTCAAAACTTAGCTCTCTTCTCAGATGAAGTTAGCTTTGATGCAAATACTCTCAAGAAACTGGATGGACTCAATTCTGTACGTACACTCAGTTGGAACTCGTGTATATACAGTGATCAGTTCCTTCAGTCCCTGACTGATCCTATACCTGCAGTTCGGCACTATGTTTCTACAAATGTTTTATGACACAGAGGGAAAAAACTTGGGACAGATTAATGAGGTCATGGACAAAGAGTGTTTGCAGGAGGAGGTAGAAACAGGCAGCACAGTAGGAGAAGATGAAGAAAGCAGCAGGTAGCATTAAGTAACTGCAGATCAGCAGAGAAGGAAGCCTTTTCACAAAGGCAGCCAAGATACTAAAAGGATAGAGGTGGGGGGAAGAGAGCGGCTAAGCCACAGAAAGAACTTGAATGGAAAACAGATTATCTCTTTAAATCACCTTTTAAATTAAAATAATTTACTGGCCAAGAGAAAGCAGAGATGAGAAGAAAAGAAAGAGAAAAGGAGGAAAGAGTTTCTGCTCACCCAAGGCAGCATCACAGTAGGAGATAATTTGCCTTCATATCAAGAAACAGGCTGTTCAACAAATGTGTGTGTTGTGAAGCCAAACAGCTTCTTCACTGAGATTGTTGGGCTGCTTAAACCACCGTTGTGTCCCCAGGAGGGGCCTTTTGCTGCTTTTAGGTATTGGTATCTAAAACTGCAAGACAAATTGTCAGAGTGGTGAAAATAGACTGCGAGGTAGCAGAATAAAACAGTGGAGATGAGAGTGAGCAGAGGAGTTAGTCTATAACTTGTGTCTCTCCACTCTAACATCTTAGAATATGGATCCGAACAAAAGAAAGAAGAGTTGCCTGGAGTATTCACACTCCATTTACTCCTAACTACCAAACTAGCTATTTGTGGATATTGGCTTCCAAGTGTAAGTACAGTAACATTCAGGAATTGAGAATTAAGACCCAGGAACCTTCCTACATATAGTGCAGATGGAGACAGCCTTCCCTTCTATGCTGCACCCCGTCCCTGCCAAAAGAAATGCCACCCACCAGTGGTTTTCTGCCCATAAGGTTTGGGGGTTCCCACAAAGATGTAGGTCAGAGAGAAAGAAAAGAAATGCATGAACAGAACTAGGAACAGGGTCTAAAATAAAAAATAAAAGAAGATGGCTGCTTCTTGGCATTTTATATCTAAGAAAGAATTTTAAAGAACAATTTTCCTTAGGAAATTCAGGTATAAAAATACTACATCCTTGTCGCATGAAAATGTCTTCCTTGGATTTTGTACTAATATTATAAAGAAATCTTAATCCTTATTAGATTCACAGTATGGTGGGGATTTTTTTTTTGTAGTTAATTAAGGCAATAAGAAAAAGTGTGCCTTGTTCTTGTCTAACATTGAAAGCAATCAGAATAATAATGGAGCAAATTTGGTAAATTCTTTCCTCTGACTCCCACTTGAATTAACCTTTCAATTCAAAATGTACACCCAGGCACAGTCAATCCCCAGGAAAACACAGCAAAGCAAACCAGACACGGGCTCCAAAGATCAACTCCCTCATCCTCAAAGCAGCTGTCAATTACCTTAACTAACGAATGCAGATACAAATGATATTTAGAAAAAAAGGCAAAGGTAAGATCACAGGGTTTCACTCTCTACATTCTGGATCCGTTTTTAATATACTGTGTGGGGAATTCGGACTGTTACTCTCATTAAAACTATCTGGAATTGTATATCTAAGTCCCCACGCACCACACTTGAAATATATATGCCCCTCTGAGAATAGCTAGAATTGCAACTGGATGACTAGCAATATATGTTTTTTCTATTATCCCAGGTGAAGAAAGACTTTAAAACTAATGAACAAAGACACAAAAGTGTAATGTTTTTGGAGGTACAGGAGAACAAAATTCAAAGAAACAGAATGACTGAATGACTTCATTAATAAAACTCAGTGAATATAGATCCTAGTTGTAAAAGTTCAGCTGCTTATAGGAGAAAGAATTAAGAAATTCATAACTGCATTCAGAGAAAAGTCATTATTGCCCTAAGCAAAAAAAAAAAAAAAAAAAGACAACAGTTCAATACTTAAATAATGTCTTAGTGAAAACCATATGATATTGGACGAGTTAAAGACATTCTGTAAAACCAGGGGTAGGTTTTCAAAAGCTCTTTTTTTTTTTAAAGAATACTTGATCTCTGAGTAAAATAAGTATATTGTTTTACTGTACAGTATCTTTTTACATTCTCCTCCGTCTCCCTCCGGGGGGTTTTGCTAACAGGAAGTGACCCTGCATTGCAGCAGGTTAAACTTGCCTTTCCTTGAAACACGGACAATTGAGGCAAACAGACCCTTTTCCATTGTTACTTTTTTTTTTTTCCTTTTCACTGTACAGCAGGAGAATACAGCTTTTCATACTTTCACATAACACTCATCCTAGCATTTCAATGTGGATTTTTGACGATTCATGACAAAGTACTTCTTTGAAACTGGACAAAGCTCATTTTAACAGACACGACACTACAAATCCTCCACGACCACCAAGCAAGCCTGACAAGAGGTGGCTGGGGAAGGAGACACACAGTGTTGACTCACTGTGGGTCATTAATGAGATCAGACATCCCCGCTGTAGGTAGGCTTTACATAATAGACCACCTTCTGGGTTTAGGGTTTTTTTTTTTTACAAATTTAATAAAAGCACCCTGCTCTGGGCTGCTGAGCTCTTCCAGACTTCCACGAGCCAACACTGCCAATACTTCAAGCAGAGAGGCGCAGATATTAACATTCCTCTAATGTAAGAAATTTCTACCTTCTTCAAGATTTAAACTGAGACATACGTAGGCATAGGTTGTACAGAGCCCACACATGCTTCAAGCAGGCAAGCAGCAATCCATAACCCAAATCAAGAGTCCAGCCTCCTGATGACAAAGACTGATGACTCAATTCCTATCATGAATCAAGTATTACCTCTGCTAAGACATACGATCTCAGATAGAAGTAAACAGAGTGCATCATCTCAATAACCTAGTAACACAGAAAAATGGAAGCATTGAAAGCAATGACAATATTATTAGTTATTTCAGTGTTTCTCAACGGATGGGAGATAGGATGGATAATTTATTGTTCAGATCGCTGCCAAAGAAAAGACATCACTTTTAATCAGTCAACAAGCTGCAGTCAGCAAGGAGTGCTACAAAATTCAGATGTTCCTACTAAAATTTCTGCTGACCAGCAACGAGACCTATGTCCCTAACTGCCTTTTGATGTTTTTCAGATGATTTGTTTACAACAGGCGGTGTCAGACGTAGTTCAGCATTAGCATCCATGGAAACTACACAGATTGCAAAAAATCCTGTCAGTAATGTAGCTCTGCCTGTGCTCCCGAATCAAAATGTAGTGCTTAATGAGGTCTTAGATCTACCATTCATTAAAAATCTGGTGCTGGATCCTGAAAACCGGGCCACATACTATGCTCCATTCCCAGAACTGTCAATACTCAAATTTGAGGTAACTTTGCAAGATTTAATTGAGAAAATCAGCCAGACTGTTACTCCTAATGAACATGTTGTACTTATGATAATGCTTCCTCAAACAGCCCTACCTGGTGAGGATAAGGCTTAATTATCTCAGCTATATCAATAACACCTCATGATAAAAGTCTAAATTAAAAAAAAATCTCAAACAAAAAAAAGGTTAGTATTTTTCTAACTAGCTCTTTTTTTTAAAAAAAAAGTGTTGGCATCTGTCGATACATTTCTCAGAAGGAAGATTCTTTCTTGTTCCAAAAGCTAATATTTGACTGTAAAAAGTTGTAATCATTTGAAAGAGAAAGCTTATCAAGTGTACCTAAGAGTTATTAGGCTTCAAACCTTTAATCAGTTCAAAGTAGGAAGAGCCTCTTGATCTCAAGAAACAGCTTATTTACAGAAGGTTTATGGCAAAATTAGTGTTGTCCAACACTTGGCTTCAGAGCAAACAATCAACAGCACCAAACAATAAGTCTCTCTGTGGTGACTGCCAATTTATTTTTCTCAAAACACTTTGCAAGTAATTAATCAACCCTCTCTGTTGGTGCTCAGTAAGGGAACACCACTTATTTCAGGGAGTTAATGGGTAGCAATGTGTTACTCAGAACAGGATGTGACGTATCAGCTCCGACTGTGCATGGAGAGGTTTGGTGGAATAAGAATGTAATTTGCAATGACTGCACCAGCAAAAAGGAAATGTTCCTGCCTGGCACCAGCATAAGATCATCTTACGCTCTGAATTATGACAGTGTATTATTGCTAGAAAATATTTTAATGGTCAGGAAATAATCCACCTACAAGATTTGATTCAACTTCTTGCACCAGTGTGTTACCATTACCCAGCTGTTTGAGAACAGCGTTTGTATATTTTACTAATATTTTTCCCATTTGCTTCCTATGTGCTGGGACAGGATAAAAGGAAAAGTATTCCTTTTTCATTAAACCTTTCACAATTCGGAGGTTGGTCAAGCACTTGGTAATTATTTTCTAGTTGAAGATAAAGTATCTTAGAATTTAGACTCATGCCTTAAATCATCATAGGAGATGGTTTAGGGGTGAACTTGGCAATGTTAGGTTTATGATTGGACTCTATGATCTCACAGGTCTTTTCCAACTTAAATGATTCTGTGATCATTGGTTTTGTTATCATGCCTTTTTGGCCACGCTGTACCAAAGCTGTATCTTTAACTAATCCAACACTCCTATGTGACTGGTCCTTAGATTGAGAAGATCTCTGTTCATATTGTTAAGAACCACGGAAATGGTTATTGAAAATACTTTGGAATTTGCTGCTCTACTTTTGAGACATTCATTGTAACATTCATGTAACAAAAATCTGAGTTAGACATCTGTGCTTGCATTTCAAGGATGTCATGCTAGAAGCTATCAGGGACTATTGTAATGACTCAAGGAGTAATCTGATGCAGTGTAACTCTAAAAAAATATTCAGGGTGATCCAGATCATTTAAATGGTGATTTGCAGGCTAAGAAATGTATTGAGCACTCGGTATTCTCATCATGTCAAAGACACCTAGCTGTTCAGCTCCTTCTGATAATTTACTGCAGCCAGACTGAGCCAAGTACTCATTTCACAGACTGTAGAAGAGTTGCTCCTAGTTTAAACCAAGTGTGAATAAGGGGAAAATGAGGCCCTTTACTCCAGTGGCATAATGCAGTCACTGAATCGTCATAGCTCATCACTTTCCCTTAATCATTATTTTAATGCTTCTAGTGTTCAGTCCTCTACTGCTTGCCCTGACTGCTAACTAGGGACTTGCCCTCTCCAGAGTCTTTCACTTCCAATGGTCTTAAATTTTCACCAGCTCTGACAGCTCAAGATGGAAATGTCCACCCTGAAACAAGATGGAAAACAATGGAAAAAGCAAACCCTTAACTTCCATTTCTCCTTCAACAAGGAGAACCTAACTTTAATTTGGGTCTTCAGCAGACAATATTATTATCTTTGTCAAAATAATTTTAATTTATCAGTTTTCCTGAGTGGAGTAAGAAAGAATACTCCTCCATAATGATCCCTTGCTTCTTCTCTTGCATCCAATGAGTGTCATCACCCCTTCCACTGTCACACCAAATGATGGGAAAACTGGCAGCAGACATTTGAAACAAAGAGCAAAACTCAAGAATTTGGTATTCCTTAAATGCAAGAGTCCTCCAGAGAAGAGAAGCCATCCCCCTTGTTTTAGAGTGAATTAAAACCCCCCAAGATAAGGCAAAGCAACTCCTATTGCCCATCACACACATTGGGTCTCTCTCAAAGGCTGTCAGACTCTCCCAGATTCACTCATAACTGAGGACTGCCGATTCCTAACTGAGTTTTCAACATCTGTAATGAGACTGAGTCTTCAATTTCTCAGCATCTCATATAGTACATGAAGGTCACATTGCAGTGTGACACAGACCCAGCAACACAAAACGTCTAGACTAAGGAAAATTGACAACCTCCTCCATTTTAAATACATACCAGATGAAGTGAAACATCAAAGGAGGCTGTTTTAATGGGCTTTTTGGAATGTGGTCCTTTGTTCTTAACAAGTCGGCACCAGCTGCTATGTCCATAATGCCAAGTCAGTAACGTCCCTGACTAGATTCTCGGCCAATGTAAATCAGCGCTGCTCCTCTGAAGGCAGATATTTCTATTGGTTGACGTTAGCTGAAGGTTTGGCTCCTCATGGTTAGCAGGTGCAAGCTAAAGTAAAATCTTCTGTGCTGCAGTTCACATTTCTCCTGTCTTCACCATCTCTACTGCTGTACACATTCTCAGGCTGGAGTATTAATTAGCATCAGCTGTACCTACTCAAATTTCTATACAATAACTTCCATATTGTAAGGCATAGCTTTCATCTAATTATATCTTGTTCGTGTGTATATATATATATGTATATATTTACACACACACACGCACACTGATCTTGTAATCTGGCTTATTGGGTGGTGACTTTCTCATAAACAGAAGATGAGGAGAGAACACCAGATTGGCTGCATTCATTCACTGCAGCCTTTCAAGTACTGTTTAGTAACTCAAAGTAAATACCTATTAATAATCTTCAATATTAAGGCTGCCTACAATTGCCCATCATGATTATCATGAGTATATATTAGTTTAAAAGTGACCTATAAACATTTTTTTGATATACAAAGGTCTCAAATAGTGGGGGCTTCTCAATGCATATTTAAAACAAAAAACATTCTTTTATTTTGAAGGTAGCAGCCTATAGAACTCCCACAGTACCAGCTGTTCCTGTTTTACTCCAATACGAGTGTATATATGCACACACAAAAGAAAATAGCTCTTGAAACAAATTATAGTCTACCTATTTACCCCTTAGTAGACATGCTTCTGGCTCTAGCACTTGTTAATATAACTCTTGCTTAAGAAGGAAACAGAAGCCTGTAATCATCTAGGGCCATTCAATATCCCAAAAGCCTACATACCATCTCAGTTTTCCCATTCCACTGTCTTGGATTGCTTTAATTGAGTAAATTATGCTCTCGAGTCACCTGCTGTTCTCTTTAGGAAAAACTATAAACAACCACGAAAAAAGCTCTCTGATCTGTCTTGTTGACTGATTTAAATGTGTTCTTCCCCTTCCTGATGAGTTCTACAGAAGAAGGGATGCCAGCGGTGCAGCCCCCAGCACCGAACACCCCCTGCACCGGTGCTGGCTCCCAGCACCTGCACTCACTGCTGCCTGCAGACACAACCATCACTACCGCGTCATATTCACCCTCCACTGCTAACTTCTGCATACATCATAATCCCAATTTCTCTACTTTTGAATAGTTTACATAGGACTGTGGTTTACGATATGCCCTTTTGTTGCCTTTCCCACCCTCCTCACTCATCCACCACATCTTTTGTATCTCAACATTGGGCTGTGAGTGCTAGCATAGCACCTACCATCCAAAATGGGTTTACATTTCTCTCCACCTCAGCTGTTCTTCCCTAACAACTCTGCGCAGAAGTTTTTGGCGTGACAACAAAAGAAAAAACAAAAATGTAGATATTTTAAAAGTTCAGGTTTTAGTAGAAATTATTTCACTTTATAAAGCAGCTGACGTTTGTGAAGGTGTTCAGGCACTTTACGATTATTTAAGCTTAAACATAGATGTTAACATTTACAATATTTCATAGTAAAGTGATGATATTGTTTAAGAGGTCAAAATCAATTTAAACTTGTTCCATTTTGTTCTCTTTGCCCCTTTTTAATATTTCAGCATAAACCCCCAGTAGGTAATATTTTGCAAAAGATGGATGGAAAACTAGATACTCATGTGAAACATGCTCTTCATGAAAGGTAGCTGAAAAATTAAGATTAAAAATGCTCTTGTCTTCAGCAGAAACAAGACTAATCTTTTCATTTTTAACTTACCTTGTATTTATGAGACATCAGCTACAGAAAGTAAAGGAAATTGCAGCATTCACTTAAAAGCACTGTTAGCAAGTACTGACAGCTTGTTAAAAGCAGTGATGGAAGGCAGGGTGATGCACATCAATCACCTGTGACAAGGACCGCATGGAGCTTGGTCTGGGTTTACCCTTGGTCTTATCTCAGAGGTGAATCATGTGGCTCCCGGTGGGCCATTTCACCTTAACAGATGCACGTTCCTTAAGTTACCCAAGGGAATTAAATGGGAACCGCTCGTTAAAGGAAAACACAATTATGCCCTACAACTCTATTTCCTTTAACAGTTCAAGTCTGACTTCACGTGTAACATCGATTTTCCAGCACTTACAGTCCAATTTCTTCCCAGATAACAGAAGTACAGTACCCAAAGCAATGGAGTCAGTAGAAGATACAGTCCATAGTGGCGAAATCACAAGATCATATTCCATCCTTAGGATGCTATAGTATGAAATACGTCTTTGAACACTGAGTCACGGAATCGCAGAATCACCAGGTTGGAAAAGACCCACAGGATCATTGAGTCCAACTGTTCCTATCAAACACTAAACCATGCCCCTCAGCACCTCATCCACCCATCTTTTAAACACCTCCAGGAATGGTGACTCAATCACCTCCCTGGGCAGCCTGTTCCAGTGCCCAATAAGCCTTTCTGTGAAAAATTTTTTTCTGATGTCCAGCCTGAACCTCCCCTGGTGGAGCTTGAGGCCATTCCCTCTCATCCTGTCCCCTGTCACTTAGGAGAATAGGCTAGCTCCCTCCTCTCCACAACCTCCTTTCAAGTAGTTGCAGAGAGCAATAAGGTCACCCCTCAGCCTTCTCTAGGCTAAACAGCTCCAGTTCTCTCAGCTGCTCCTCGTAAGACTTGTCCTCCAGCCCCTTCACCAGCTTTGATGCTCTTCTCTGGACACGCTCCAGAGCCTCAAAAATCTGAGAGGTTTGGATTTCTAAGTATAATTACTATCCATGAGCACAGTCCAAGATTTATATTTCATTAATATGCCCAAAATATCCTTTTCATGTGTGGAACATTGATGGAAATAAGTATCTCTAGAGATTATCTGGACCAACCTCTTGCTGAAAGTAGGGCCTGGGATTAGGTTATCCAGGTCAATGTAAAGCCAAGTCTTGAATATTTGGATTTGAGCATGACATACTACAACTAATACTACTGTAAATAGAGTCATCATTACTTTAGTGAAGACACAAGAAAAGTTAGAAAAAAGACACTCTAAAGTGGCCATGACTTAACCCACCCTATAAGTAACAGCAAATCTGGCGCCAGTACCTTTAAGACAAAGTATTTGGGTGTTTATTCCACCTCAGATCTTAATGAGACAGACAATACGTCCTGGAAACTACACTTAGAGATTTCATACAGGAAAGTATGGCCTTGAAAGTATTTTTTTTGTTGTTGTTGTTTGGGTTTTTTTGCCATGGTGACGTACCAGTTGTACTTCTCCTGGCAGGAAGGTATTGCCTACAGCTGCAAGCTAGTATAAACTCTAACTTTCTAGGTCATCAGAAATGTGACAAAATGCTCTTCACATTTCCTTCATCCATAAGAGAACTTCATTAAACTGTTAACACAGTGTCAAAAATTGTTCACTGCCCCTTCTTTGCGAGTTCTTCCTTCTTTTTAAACATTTCATTTCCCAAACATTTCATTGTATAAACACATAGCAGACCAAAGCTTAAAGTAAATAGGTTTGAGTTAGTAAACATAGAAGGAAAAAAAATATCTGAAATAACTGGGAATCTGTTACACTATAAAGGACTTTGCTGATGGGGTAGTTACTTTGCTGTGCTCATAAAGCAGCATCTTACCATACAAGTCTTGTAATTTTGAGCTGTATACTAGGAAGTGCTATAACAAAAAGCAGGAAGGCAACAATGCCCCATTATAGCTTTCTTTAGATGTTTAAAACTAGCCCAGGAAAAAAAACAACTCTATAGACTGTAAGAGATTTGCACCAGAATGGAGTATTGGATCTGAGAGATTACTTCTCTCCCTTGCTTCACCCATTTGGAATTAAGGGGAACTCATTTTTCATTTTCTCTCAGGTTAAAATCATACAGATTGCCCTTTGTTTTAATAAACATGGATGTCTTATTTATTTACCTAGTTTTCTTATGATTTGTCACATCTAATGGCTGACAGCTATGCAATATCTCATTACTTTGGGGATCCTGGTGCGAAAGACTTGTTTTGAAGCATTATTTGTCTCTTTGTACAAATTTCACCCACAGGAAAGTTGTGGTAAGCTGATAAACACCTTATTATATGTTTACAAAGGATCTGATCAAGAGCAATTATGTATACATTCCACATTATTGCTTACACAAAGGGTGGAAGCAGTTAGTAAAGTAACACTTCCCAAGTTTATTTACACCTGCATTATTGTGTACAAATTGGTGGAAATAATTCTCCACAAATCAGTATTTCTCAGCTGGTTACCTCACTGATTTCCTCCGTTTAGTAAAACCATGGAAACATGAGCAGCGTCCTATTTAATTTCTAATTACTTCTAGTAAAAGTGATTCTTTCATGACCACCACTGTATTACCAACCTCAGGGAAGGCTCAATATTATTCTAATCCTTGTTTCTGTGGTATGTCAAAGACAGACCTTAGATGGTGTTGAACAAATCCTCGAGTACCTAAGTACTTTCTATGGAAACTTCAGGATGACACCGTTATTTGAAGTTAGGATGGCATGCAACAAAGTACAAAGCTGAAATTCTTAAATTGCTGGTGTCAGCCAGTGGAAGGTCCCCACTAACCCTCACCCCTTTACATGTCTTCCTTGCTTTAGCACTGGTTGGCATTTTCCCTGTCCTACTCCCCGCTGTGCATTCAACAACAGACAACCTGGATTACACTTACAAACATTAAGAAATACTTTGTCTCCAGCTTTCTTCAGCAGCCAGGCAGAGGGGTGCTTCACACTCCAGCTTTCATTGAAGGACCTGAATCTGGAATGACTGACACTACTGGTTTCTCTGAGCAAACCCCTAGTTCCGTTGCTAATTTTCTTTAAGTTTAAAGCAGAAGGCCTCCAAATAAAGCAGTGCCTTCTCACCATTTGCACCTGGATAATTGCAAGTGCTCTTGCAAGTGCCGCTGATTTCAGGCATGGGAAAGCAAGTGCAGCTTCCCACTAACAGCAAGGTGCAAAGGGACAGTGCAGCCCAGGTTTTGTACCTTGTGCAGCCCATGAGACAGCATGCAACTTCTCATCTTTCTCTTTATTTTCCATTTGTACACTGGGAAAATGAAGGTACAAATGTATCAAAGGAAGTAGCTCATGTTCATGTACTGTAGAGGATGTTCCTGTACTGACCCTTAAATGAAAAAGGCCATTTGAGAACAAGGTAATTGCAATTAAATGTAGCCCAGGGTCACAGGATAGCTGATGGGCAAGTTAGTGTTTTTTGGTAAAAAACAGACTCGGTCATTGACATTCTTCTCATCCACACTCCTTTGCTGGAGATTCAATAAACTCAGCTGTGGTTATTCAAGTTACTGTAAAATAGCTTCTACAGCCCAGCGCAACAGAAACTGTGCCACTCTAGGCATGAAGAAATCCCCATGGTATCTTTCCATTCCCTGAGAGAAATGTTGCGAAGAAAATTTCATGTTTGCAAAAGGCTTAGAGACGTTTGAAACAAATGTGTTAAGAATTTGCAAGTCATTTACCTGGAGCCATTAGTTATAAAGGCCTGGGATTATTACTAGAGCCATCTAAACAAAAGCAGAAAACAAATTTTTATTCACAAGGACCACAAACCAAGCTCAGTGCAACCATCTCCTTCTTAGTCTCACTCCTTGAAATTCAGCCCTTATACAAATAAAAGCCTAATTATTTTTAGGGGCTAAGAACTGGTGCGCTGCTGAGAGGAAAAAATTACAGTTATAAATGGTTAAAAATAGCAGTTCAATGCAGAAAACACAGGTTGAGTTTTCTCTGTCACCTGATGAGCTGCATGCATCACTAGCATGGCAAATACATTCATGGTAGTGCTGGAACTGAAAATGTCTTGGTTGTTCTCTGACTCACCGTGCCTTTGCAGAAGCAAAGATTACTATTATCTGCTCACATAAAAATCATTGTGGTGGGTCTGTTCCAGCCTGAACCTCTGCTCCACCAGACTGAGGTTTATGGAAATTACTTACCTGCCTCATTGCTTGAATTAGGAAGTTGGAGAGAAAATGTAGTGTGATAGCTGCCACATTGCGTATCATCATCTTTCTTTATTGTTACTACCTTATTAGGTCCTCTGGGTATTTCCACAAATGCTGGAACTTCAGACACAAAGACGCTTTGCAAAGAGTATTTTCTACCCAAATAGCCTTCATTTGTTGTCTCTCTGTTAATTGCATTATTTTCTGTTGAGTCTGCACTCCAGGTTGATCTGAGTGGAGTCTTGTTTTCTCCTAGAAGCTTTGTCTGAAATATCTCCTTTATTGGCTTTCCATTAACTATGCCATCTACTCCATCTGCTGTTAATCTAGATGAACTGCATTTTATATTGAAGGACAATGTGGATCTATGAATTTTTTGGCATTTAATTCGAGGTTGGTCAATATATACATTAAGCGACTTGTCTAAATAATAGATGGTATTTGGACACTGTTGAGAAACCTGAAGGTGGACACATGAGATGAACGAAGGTGGTACTTTCTCTCTCCTGCCACTGCTTTGTAGACCCACACCATTCTCCTTGTTTCCAGGGCAAAAATTCTGCTTTTGCTGCTCTTCACCTAATTGCAAGGAAGCTTCAGAAATCTTTAATGGAGAGATATGCTGGTTTACATGGCCCAGGGGAGGACAGCAATTGAGGGCAGCAGGGACTTTGCTGGAGGTGGGGGACACAGCGCTGGGCTCTTGCATAGCCCCAGCTCCCCATGCTGGGTTGCTGGAGCCTACAGCAACACGCCTGGCTGTAATAGTTATGGAGGCAAACCCTTTCTGCTGGTTTCGACACCATTTCCCTCTTGTGACTGGAGATTCCAATGGAAATGTGGTGTCATCTAAAGATGCTCGAATTTCTAATCTGCTGGGATGTACCATAAATGCTTTATTAACGTTGACTGAACCGTGGTTAGTCAAAGATTGCTTCATGTGACAAGCACTGGACTGGGAGATCACAGGCAGCATAGGCAAAGGAGGCCAATTTTCTTTTGATTTATTCCCATCAATCGTCTGCAAAATAACTATCGGTGAAATCAATTTTGTAGTTTGTGATGACAAAGATTCCTGCAAAGGAAAAGATACAAATTATCAACGTATGCTATCATAATATGTATAACCATTTCTCATCTACCATCTATCACACTAGACAGTTTTTTTTCAAGATTTCTGGGAGACCTCCATGAAAATCGCATTGCAAAAACCCCATTAAAATTAAAAACATGTATATTATACTACGATTTTCAGTAATTAACCCATTGCTGCAGTTGGAATGTGAGGCTGCTATGTTTATTTAAGAATGGACAAGTCAAAGGGATTGCCAGTTTCAGACTCTAAACTACTCTTGTGATAGTCTGATGGAATTTAAATTGTATTTATATATATCATGGATCACTAGCCCGAAGGTCCATGTGTGCCATCACATGCTGTCAAGGACATGTGCGTCCAGGGTCAATGCTGCTTTACAAACTCACAAGTTATAACCATGAAAAACTTCTCCATGATCCCTCCCACAAAAGTGATATAATTTCCTGGAAGGGCTCCTGGTACTATTTTAATTCATTAGTTCCCTCTTGCTTATCATTACCTGGTGGCACCTATCAAGGATGTAGAACAACTTATGTCCAAGATTGATTGACAGTGGCATAGATTTACTTTTCCAACCATGACAGCAAACATCTATCTTAATAGACCATACATTACTTCACCTGATGTGATAAAGGAGGTACTTTTACCTTAAAGCAATCCGACAAAGAGTAAACTGGAGTTTAAAAACTCCTGCTATTATTACTCACACGACTGGTCACATAAGTCACATGCAATAAAACATCCAGCCTAATCCCGTTGCTGCTGTAAATTGGCTGATTAGATTGCTCCTGCACTGTGTTCCTAGATGTCCTGATCCTAGCAGAAAAAAGCTCCACTGAATCAGCATGCAGATTCTGAGGATCAGCTCCATAATGAGAGTTCAGTCAGGTTCATTTAGGATTTAGGTGCCATTTGCTTGCTGTGCTGCTCCTGCTTGTTATGAATTCATCTCAGTCATATCTGGGTGTCTATTATCTGATAATCAATGCCAACACTTGACAAGTATTTCACAGAACAAAATATTCTTCTTCCTCAGGGAAGGCTCTGCGAGTGACAGAGTTGTGACCTCCCAGGTGACACAGCCATCGTTCTCAGGGCTTGGGTGCCAAAGATGGGACCCTGCACCAAAGCCTATGGGGAAAACTGCTCCTGCATTTCTGTTCCCCCATGCATGGACGCAACACAGAAAACCAGCTTCTTTCTAGCTTCTTGGGAAGCCTGATTTGGGAACTCAAAGAGGGGGAGTTAGATCAAGACATTATTAATGAGGTGAAATGCCAGGTAAATTTTATCAACTCTTTAAACCAGCTGCCTGTAGCTTTGACAGTTCAATAATTTCACAGCCCCAGGGAAAGCATTTTCTTCCTTGTTTCTTTCACGGTTTGTAACAACATTTGCTTCATATTTTCTGCTCTGCATTTACTTCTACCTACGGTTCTAAGACCTTTGCATGCCTTTCAAACTCTCAACTTCCCTGAGATTTCTACAGTAGGACAAAGAAGAAAGTTGCTTGAAATAATTTATTTTGGATGCGTTTCTCATGCTCCAGTAGTTAATTTGACGTTTATTTCTTTTGTTAAGGGCTACACAGATGGAGACATCCTGGAAGAATCCAAAGCCATGTCAAAAATGCTCCTGATTATCTTCAAAGTCGTGCACAAGTATTTTAAATAATTTCCTTTTCCTATTTCTGCTTGAGTAGATGCATTATTTCCTCCTCCCAACCTTTGGCAAAGAAATGGATCTTTAAGGTATGATCAGCTGATCCTAAGGTCTTTGGGAGCTTTCACGGTTCACTGCAGCTTGTGAAATAAATACACACCTACACAAAGTAATTGTAGTGAACTGAAAATCTCAGACTCTACTTTGAGAACATCTGAGACAGAATGTACTGATATTTGAGATACCACTTCATTTAGTCTCCTGAGGCACTCTTAACAACTTCTTTTCCCCCAACAAAACACGCAATCTTTTCCCCCCTCACAGCACATTGATTCACAACATTTACCCATCATTTTATTTGGCTTTTCTGCTGCTTAAGCTAAGCCTAGCTAAACAAAACCAAGTCCAAATACACTGCTCAGCAATCAGCGCTTGTTTTTCAAACCTGAATGCATTCTGCTGACCGCTATCTAAATGTAGTTTATTTATTTTACCTTGGTAGAGCTTGATTTTCTCTCCACAGCACTCTCCCTCTGAAGGCCTGTGCATGCTCTCTGACCTTCAGTCCCCCATCGCTTTTCTCCTGAGGGAAAAACGTAGAGAAAGTACCATTATTTCAATGTCCTGGAGAAGATGAGTTAGAAAATGTGGTTCTAAATGGAGAGCAAGTAGAAAGGGAAAAGCTACTGTAAATAATTTGATTGCCCTGGGGTCTTGTTATTGGAGGTGTCCTCTTTCTCCCTCTTCCCAGGAGAGGCACTTGGAACACCCCTAGGATCCTGCTGCAAAGATGTATTTGTGGACTGTCTCACAATGTGTTTAAGGCTGATGCAAAACTTGAGTATCCCTGCTTTATATTTCCATGGCTTCAGTCATGAGTGTGGAGGAAGCAGGGAAGAGGGAAAGACAGACTTCAACTAATGTTACTTTTGTGTACTCTGCAGAACTGGGCACACAAATGAGCACATTAATTGGCTGGATGCTATGAGTTTGATTTCATTTGAACTGAGTCACCTTCACATTTAAAAAGCTACGGTAATTTAAAACATTCACAAATTCTAGCACATCATAACTTTTCTTGTTTAGTGATAACTATTACATCAGCACATCAGCCTCTGATTTTCTCATCTTGCTTTCTATGAATGTTACCTTGTTTGCAGCTTCTTACACAGAGCTATTTTCCTTATAACATAGATGCTAGACTATTGCAATGATACATTACGTCTGCTGTCAACAATTTTGCCAGAAATTACGTTACTTTCTATTTTGTAATAAGCATCCAAAATTAATTTTCAAACATTCCCTGTTTGGACTGAAATCTCTTGACACTACTTGCTGTTGCTTTATAGCATCAAGTCACACCCCTGGTAAGACTGGTTTGTTTTGTTTTAGTTTTTTTATTTTTCACTTAGGCAGCCTAACATAGAAGTTGATAATTTTTCCTTAGTAGCATTTCAGTTTAATGTCTCATGATATTGATGAAAGAATATAACTAAGTTTCACTTTAAGAAGTGTTCATTAAAGCACATCCACCAAAGCAGGCTTCATGGCTTCATCTCCTTGGGTGCAGATAAGGAGCAGAAAGGAAAGAACTTGCTTTGGTAAAGCATACAAAGGTATACGTTAATGTTTCACTTGCACAGCTCCAAGATGCCAGCACCACTGTGTATATTCATGGCTGGTTTTGTCACTGAGAAAAAAGGTCCTGAGCAACAGAGAAAAGAGCTGAACCCATTAGCAACAGTATGAGGGGGAAGAGAATCTTATAAAATAGCTGAGGCAGAGGACTTAATACACATTTTTTGGCAAATGCATGGCTGCAATTAGTGAAAATGCAGTGAACCTGATAAAGCACTGGACCATGGTAACTGCTGGTACAAAACACAAGTGAGATACGCTTGGAGCCTGCTCCTTACCCTGTTATGGTACACAGCGCTTTGGCTGAAGGACAAAATCCTCCTGTATCCACATGCAGTGGAGTAGGGGTAACTGCAGGATGTGTCTTATGGAAACCAGTGTGTTAGCACTCTGATGAGTTACATGTGAATACCTTCGCAATGAAGATCTGCTACATATGCTGTCTTATTTACTTTTTACAACAGTAATAAGTAGAAAAGGAAAAAGAAGAAATTTTGGATTGAATTAAGGCAAGAAGTCAAAAAATCCAAAAGTTTTATAAACAAAGCATGTATAATTAAAGCAACAACTTCACCTAAGTTGTGAATATTTTCCTCAAATAATTTACAGTAAGCAAACCACAGTTGTCTCGGATTGAGCTGCAAAGCTACCACAGGAGAATGTCAGCTTGTGAAAGTCAACCAGGGCACAAGGAATTCCAGAAGGCTGGATGGAGATAAATCAGATCCAGACAGGCATTTATGCCATATGGCCTTTCATGAATTTCATTCCAATGTATTTTCAGTATACAAGAAAGATTGAATATTGCAGGGTCAAACAAGAACAAGTTGTCAAATGCACACAATAGATTCCACGTAATATGCAAGTTACTCTTATCAAAGTAACATCCTGTAACTAGCAGTAGTACATAGGATATTCCAATTTCACTAGGTCCCTTAGAATAGCTTAGCATTAAACAAGCAAGAATTAACTAAAAAGTAGCTGTTTCTAGAGCAGGAGAGATAGGAAGAAGTGAGGCTGGAAGAAGAGGAGGAAATATTTATTTTCTTTGTTAAATTATCCAATGTGGAGTTTTGCATTGCATTTTGTACCATATCCTCTGCAATGACATTCTCATATTACTATGGGAATCCTATTGCTGGAAAACAGTCAAACTTTTGGCAAATCATTTAAACTTGTTTCTGAGATAGGTTCAATGGCATTGGTGGCAAAAACTCTGGTATTTTTCATGATATTATTAAATCTGTTCTTGGAAACTTCACATATGTTAATTCATCTCAACAGAACAAGAAAAAAACCCCAACCTTTAAAAAGAGCTTGAATTTATATTTGAAATAAAGACACTTCAGGGAGAACAAGGGTTTAGCAGAGATGTGTCACATACAGAGTTTTCATACAAAGTCTCTTTGCTGACAAAACACATTGCATTGTAACTTTTGTTACACAACAAAATGCAAAGTTCATTTTTTCCCTGGTGCAAAAGCATGAAAGAAATGGCATTTCAAGTACTTTCCATCTCTGTGGGGAGTGTGAAAAACTTATTTCTATCCGAGCTGAAATCCTGAGGATTTGTCTAACCTCCCCAGACCTTCACTTCCCACTGTGACCCACCTCTTCAGCTTACAAACAGGAGGTGCAATGAAGAACAGAAGAGCAGTTGCTGGCATGTGAACTTTGCCCTATTATATCTTCACTCTTTTTATTTTTTTTCCCCAGAAATACTGTTTGTTGAACCAAATTATGTGCTCCTTGGCAAGGCACCTGGACATCCGGCTACAGACTAGGGTTTTCCTAATTACAGAGTGCAGCTGGAACCATTTCTCCCAGTCTCAAGTGCCTGGATGTCTGCCTCGGGCCAACTGGCAGACAGCTCATATAATGATTCAGAAAAGATGTACTTGTAAATCAGCTTGCTAAAACACAGATAAATTGCAAAGGTGAGGGTGCTGGTGAAAAATAGCATGCTGCAAATATTTGGCATGCATGGGACAGCCCAGTTTGTAGCCAGCTAAGGTTTGGTACAAAGCTTGAGACACATGAAAACAGTCCATAAATAACATTATTTTGCCAGTGCTTCAGATCTTTGCTAGACACATACGGGCTGACCAGCTGAGGAAGGTTGTTTGATGGCACCCAGAACGATGCTGGGCAGAACTGGAATGACTTTAGACCACTGGCCCTAGCCTCATCTCCAGATTTTGTCATGAAAGTTGCATATTTCATTAATTTACTATTCATATGCTGACAAATTTCAAATGTGTGTCAGCGCTTCTAATCTCCTCTGCTCTGCTCCAAGCCCTACTTACTCCTCACTGGTGAGGTCTGCTGCCCCTCCAAGCCACCAACATTAGCTCAAAATTAACTCCTCTAGGATCTCCAGGAACCTCCAGCACTTCCCTTAAAAGACCATAAAATAGCATCGCAAAACACAGAAACTAGTATGGAAAGGGGAAAACATCTCCACCAAAAAAAATATGTTTTCCTGTTGATCTTTAGATGACTATCAAATAGACCTTTGAGGAGAGTCGGTGTCCCTCCCAGGTCCGTGGGAGCCATGGTCCCTACTGTGCCCAGGTCAGCAACACTGATTACGCACAAATGCTCAAATTCCCTTCCCAGGACCTGGAGAACATTTATGGTTTGGCTGCAAAGTCAGGCATCAGAGAAATCACTCAGCTGTATTTCTGACATTTCTTAAAACGTTTTTTCCAGCCTTTTTCTCCTTCTATGCATTATTCCTACTGTTAAGTTATCAGCAGATATACCGTATCATTAAAACAAATTTGGAGGAATTAGTTTATACTTTATCTTGTTTAAAACATCAGATTTGTTTAAATTTTTTTAAATTTTCTTGTGACTTATTTAATTAAAATACCTGAAGAAGCCTCGAGGAAAAAATGTGTCATCATTAAAGATTTACCATGCTCCCTCTCAGTCAGGGCTGGGAGAGATCATAATTCACTTCTTCAGATCTGAAGTGAGTCATCCAGAAAAGCCATCCGGACATTACAGAACCATCTAAGATGAAAGCCAAGGCAAAATGAACACCAGAACCAAATCCACATCTTCTGGTCTTCTTCATGTGTCATAAAGAAAGACTATAATAAAATTGCAGAGAGCACTGTCTTCTAAAATAAAACTGAACAATGAAGCTGACGCTCACATGCCTGGTACTAAAAGTAGAGACAGAAAAATGCTGAAAATCCCACCTTATATTGAAGTCCCTACTGACATTACATTGATTTATAGGGCATTTTCTAGTGAATATTCTGTTTACTTGTTAGTGGAGACAGTGATCCATCTCCAGAAAAGCCTTGGTAGAGGTATTGCCATCTTTCAAGGACATTATCCTGAGCCCTTCAGAAGTAACATTAAGTCCCACCTTGAGGTGACATGTTGCATTGACAATGGTCCAAAGACTGCACCCCAGTGAAGACGGGGCACAGGCAGCCCTGTAGCCACATGTAGATTTTCCTCTCTTACAATCTCAAAAAAAATACACCCGATTTTCATCTCTGCAGGACTTGACATTCAGCTACCTTCATGTAGGAAGCAACAGCAGTTTTCACTAAGATACTGAAGAAGCAGGCAATGTCACCCTGATAGCTCACAAACACAGCCAGAAAACCTTATCATACTTACCCATCAAGAGAGGATGACAGAGGGTGAGTACATCAGTCCTGTAAAAACATTTTTACTGAACTTCTTAAAAGAAGTAGCATGGACCTACTTACAATGGAGGTCAAACAGCAATATAGATTTAAAAGGGGGAAAGGTAGCTGCCAACTCTTTTCTTGAATATTTCTTGTCATAAAAAAAGCCAAACCAATACAAACAAGTACCTTGCCACAAAAGAAAGCACTTGAACACAGTTGCACAAAGATAACAGCATTTTAAGGGAGCTTTCTTGGGAAGATTTTCAAGTCAGAGTAAGAAAACAGCCTGAAATAATTTCAGTCTGAACAGGATTCATTATGTAAACAAAACAGAAAAATGTTTTTTCAAGATGTCAGGATGGATTTTCTTCTATTACAAGCAGCATCATGAGATTTGTTAACTGAATTATCTTTCCCTGCTTGCACACCTTGAAGCTGTAGCTGGCTGCCTGCAGAGATGATTACAGGATCTGCCATGGAACGGACAAATGAGTTCTGGTCTGCTATCAAAAAGCCAGAAGTCGTAAATCTCTCATTATCCGTGCCATTAAAAGCAAGGTGCTCATCAGGGGACTAGAAAGAGCACAGGAATTATATCTTGAAACCCATGCATGAAAGAAAAAATATTGTGTTTTCATTATGCATTGCTATTATTCTTATCTTCACTTAATAAAATAAAGTGGGGAATCACTCCTCAGCATATTCATCATGCATGCAGAGAAAAAAATAAGCAGATTCTTTACTTTCTCCTTCTTCCCCTTTTTCAATTCTTATTTCATTTTTTCTGTTTTTTTAAAAAAAAAAATTTCAGTAGCATGGCTAGAAACATATTCCTATATTTCTCTGCCCAGCATAAGTTTTTCACACTAACAAATCTCAGTTCCTAGAAGCAGTGACTAATTCACTAAACATGCCAAAGCCCAACTGTGTGGATGTAACTCAGGCTGAAGACTCAGATGGGAGTACACAGAAAGATTTAACTGACATAGGTTTGATTTCTTCAGTCTAAATAACATGGTCTGCCACTGAAGATCCTTCCTGGACCTCTTCCAAGACCTTTATAAAACGTGGTAGGAAGGGAAAGGGAACCTCAATGACACAGTATTAGAGGAAGGATATCTGTAAGGAATAGAGAATTTGCGTGGATCATGAAGGATATTAGTGTCTAATAGATAAATAGTTCTCTTTCATAATTTTTCTTCATTAGTTTCATTGTATAAATAGAAGAGATATCATAAATGTCACAGGTTCCTATTCCCGTGACAGTAAGAAGAAGAATAGGAGACAAGGAGCAAGCCACCAAGGTCCCCATCTCTGATGAGCAAAGCAATGGAAGTCTTGAAGCTCCATGGTCCTCCCCACTTTGATGACTGGTGGGACTGGCTTCCACCCATGTCTTTTTACTCGTAATAGCAATGCAATATTGTCCATATAATTCACCAGGGTTCTGGGAGATGGATACTTTTGTATAATTTGGACGCATTTCTTAAGAGGATTCTGCAAAGCCATGACTGATTGTCTATGAGCAGCAAAAAATCTAAACTAGCCTTGGAAAGGACAACTCCCCTCTAGGTAATCCTGGCAAATATGATTCCTATATGAGGTGCTCTATCATCATACCAAGACAAGGGGCAGCACAACAGAGATTACACCTTTGTTTTCTTGTCAAAGTTGCTGTTTGGTGGCCATCTTATTCTTTTGAAAAGCTGCTGATGCCAAAAAGTTAGTTTAGATTTTTTAAACATGGTGGCCTCAGCACTTCTGGAAGCAGCAACTGCACAAGAATCACCTGCAGGGGTTTTGTCCTGGAGGTGATGTTTGGGACCTTGCAGAAAAAGGAAGATTGATGGCAACCAAATGGAGAGAAAGGGCTGATGGACTCTGGAAGTCTGGCACTGGCGTGGTGGAGGAGGTGGGAGAGGAGAAAAAACAAAAGCAAGGTGATTAATAGAGGCTTGCTGCTTCATGCAAGAAGTATGTAACACTGACTTTTGGGTTAGACAGATGTGATGAAAATATTTAAAATATGAACTGTAGGTGTGTCAAGTTTATACAGAAAAGAAGGCAGACAGAAGATAAAAACAAAGAAAGGAGGCGAGTCCAAGCAACCTCAACATTTAAATGTTTTCGGTTCCACTTATCTCTAATTTTAAGGCATTCTGAATACTATTCCTAGTTCAGATCCTTGCACTAAGATTCATTAGTACCTACTGAAGCATTATTAGGCTTATTGACCACTGAGCCCCTGATGTACTCTCAAAATAAAGATGTAACTAATTAAACCATTTCATACAGAAAGAGCTATTGGAAAAGATCCACTACCACTCTCAGCATCCCCTTCCCAGCATGTCAGCAAGGTGTCCACAATTCAGTGACCATGCCCATTTCTGAAAGTACAAGAATGTTTGAAATAGCCAGAAAATTCTTAAGTGATTGTAAACATGACAAATACTATGCATAAGCAAATAAAGGAAAAGCAGTTCTGCAGCCAAAAAGTATATTTATGAAGAGTTATTTTAGTGCTATTACGTGTAATCATGTAAAGGTCATAACATGCACAGAATTTGATGGAACAAATGGTTTTTGTAAATAAAAATTCCACCAGTGTTACTCAGAGCTGGTAGCAATTACAAAATGTGCACTTTTGCCTAAAGCTGCTTATGCATAATAGGAGCTGGAGGTAATTATTTGGCCTCAGCAATTCAATATTTCTTACATTTATCTGCTTTGGTAAAAGCATAACTTTAAGACAAGCAACTGTATAGAGGACAAGAGAAAACCTGTGCACTGTCTGTTATGCATGCATTTTATGACGCAATATATTATCTTGCTGCAGGGATTTTTTTACCATGCTTTTGCTTAACAATGCTATTTGCTTTATTGATTTCTTTTTTCCTTTTAATATTCTTCATACAGTGGTGGGTCCAGAAAATGATATGTGCTGTGGGTACAGATGCCTTTACCAAGACATCAAAGTACCGATGCTAACACGTATCTATCTTAGTCCAAGTTTCTTTACAAAACAGAGAAACAGGATGTTCACAGGAGCAAAATTTGACACTGAACGATTTGTACCACAGAGCTAAACTCATTGGAGCACCAGTCATGCCAGATTTAATAGAGACTTTTCATGTTATTTTTTTATAATAGAAGCATTTATTTTTGTGTAATAGTTGGGATATTATTTCTTTCTGGACAGTCCTTCACATTAACTGCTGTGATTACAGACATTAGAAACTGCTTAATAGGTGATGCAGTAGGCTAGAACCAAGAGAAAAAAAATCAGTGTCACAGCATAAAAACGCAGTCACTAAGATTAAAATAATTACGAAGAATAAAAAGTTAAATTTCTATGTCACTAGTTCGATCAAAATAAATAGTTCTGTTTTGCTTAATTTAAGAATACTAAACAGCTCTCACTAAAATCAGTTGCCACCGACTTGCCTCAACTCTGAATCTAATAACTCTTCATTCAGCTGAACTTAGTAATTATTCTACTACATAAAACTTTTTGGTTGGTGAGATAATACCTACATCTGCCTTTTGAAGGGAAAAACAACTCTCCATTCATAGCGGTTTTGCCATATGGCCATGTATTGTTTGATCATGGAATTAGCCCTTTTGATTTCCATTGCAATAAGTTTAGAAACAAAGATCATGGTTGAGATTAAAATAAAAACGTAGTAACACGAACATAAAACAGGGCTTTACCAACTTTGGTTTTATCATCAGATTCAACAACAGATAACTGGTAATTGCTTTTTCTTGGTTGGTTTTTTTATTCACTTAGGCTCTCAGATCAGAAATGGAGGGTGCAGAAAAGCTTGGAAGTGATGATTAACTGTTAAAGCCTTCAGAACCTTAATTTTTGGCATCTTTTAAATACTGGTTGGCAAGGAATGAAATTCAGAGTTCTCAGGCTCTCTTTTGGCTGGAGATGTCACCTGAATGAGGAGGAACAGGGCTGGGAGCTGTCAGCACCTACTTGGCCCCACTGGCTGAGCAGCCCGGTCAGCCCAGGCAGCCGTGGCCAGTTTTCCAAGCACTAACTTGCTACTTAGCAACAACCCAACCCTCATGATTGTTCGTATATTCCATTTCTTGTGCAAAACTAGAAGCTTATATCCCAAATCATTGCATTCAGCAACATCAGAGCTGCAACAGTTGGATAGGAAAATTATTTTCCTTTCTGCGAGACTTCCTTGTGATGCAAGACCAATCTAGAAAATATTTCAATGTGTGAATAGTTTTTTTCACAATAGTTATCCCCTAGGAGCTACTTCTATGAATAAAATAATTCGCACTAATGTCTAATCTATACATTTTAATGATGACTATACATTTTAATGATAACTCATTTAGGGCCAAACACAAAGTGACACGTTGTCTTGGGCATAAGTGTGCTAGATAGCATGACAAAACTATGCTTGCAGGAAAGTCGCCCCTGAATTTTAGCAGTCTTGATTTATTCCTAAATATTATTTACTGCAAGTGAAATAATTAAAGAAAAATATCACCACCACAAAAAAAAGCCTGAAAAACCAAAACACATCACTTTTGCACTGTGCTCTCTACTTGGATCAAACTTTTAGCCTGATTTCCAGAAGGAATTTGATTTATGCCCTATCCTTCTGTCTGTCCAACCTGGGGCTTTTGAGCTTGTGGGCTGTTTCAAGCACCGTGGCAGAAATGTCGACAGCTGATGTCTGACAAGCTACTGCAAAAACCAATGGCCCTGTAGAAATAAGAAGCTGTCACAGAACAAGTTCACCCCGTCTTCCCTGTTTAATCTACAGACACTCTTAACAGCTGGGCAGGACACTCATATTGTCACATTGCTCATGTTGGGTGCTGCTCCTTGTCCTGGGAGCAGAGAGGCAGATGTGGGGGGAAATGGGTGAAAAGATGCGGGGAGGAAGAAGCAGCACCAGGGTGAGACTTGGGACTCAGGGTACCAACTCACATGCTTAGCTCTGCTGCTCATGAAACAACCTCTTTCTTGTTAGCCTGTGTTTTCAATTACAAGTTTTTGTTTTCATTCTCAAAAAAAAAAAAAAAAAGGCTATCTTATGCTGAGATTATGGAAATCAAGAGGCAAACAAAAACAAAATTAAACAAAAGTTAAATGCTGGAGGCTGATCTAATGATGCCATAACTGCCTGGCCACAGTATTGCTGTACCTTAGACATAATCATGTACAACATCTGTTCTGTTTAAAGTCACATAGCGAATTATTGCCAGAATAGTCACCTTCCTAAATTCACCTACTAAAATAGACACTGCATTGGATACCTAGATTTTACTACAGAGAATGCCTGGAATAATGCAGTATGAAGTAATAACTTAACGGCTTAGGTTGGTAAAATGAAATGCTGAAGTAACTTATCTATCAAAAATTAAGTTGCTATGGATGATTACCACCTCTGCTTTTCTTGTCCTACAGTTGTTCTGTTCAGCAACAATCTCTGATCCAGAGCCAACGTATAAGCCATTAAAATATTTAGCTGTACTCTTCATCCAGCACAGCTCCCCCAGACAAATTCCCTCTTAATTTCAGTCTTCTCACTGGGTGCTTTGGGATGAAAATTGATCCCAAAGGTCTCTTCAAGTCTGCCAGTTACAGGAGACAGACTTTGCTTTCAAAAACCTCTTTGGTCATTATCGATACTCTCTCTTACATTAACTACCATTAAATCCTCTAGCTTGAAGCTGCAGACTGACCTATGGAACATTACCTGGCATTTTGAAGCTTAACAGGGAGTACACTAACAGCTCACAAACCCCTACTGGAGACACTGATGCTTAGGTGGAACGTGACCAGGTGATGGTCTGTCTGACACCAAGAGCAATGAACTTGGCTTTAGGAGTGGGGGAGATTAATCCTTGTGCAGAAAGCCAGTGCCTGGGCACTTTGGCAAAAAAGAAGTTTGGAGGAATTTTCTTATAGGAAAGTTTCTGCTGGGTACTTAGTTTAAACACAAAACTCTACAGCCTATCTACATAGCTACAGTCTTCATGCAAACTGTATTTTGTGGTCTCCATTTTGGGCTGGCTCCCAGTTGAAGTCTCTCATGATGCAACACAACTCTTGCCCTGTCACCCTCTTTAACCTAAGCAAAAACACCAAAGAACAATTCTTTGGAAACAGTCAGTGTTTTATGGAATAGATTATAATTATTAACCTGACCTCCTCACAGCAGACTTGCACGCGCACTGTGCCAGTGGATTACTCACTGCCCGTCACATGAATGGACTTGGTTAATATGTTTTTCTACAAAACACCATAACTAGTTCTACCTGGCTTCTGAATCTTTCTGAAAATGTAGCTGCCACTCCTCTTTGCATCCCTCCTGTACTCCTGGGGTAACCTCACTTCACTAATGCATTACTGTGGGTATGCTCTTTGCCATCTTCTGCTGCTGGACTCGCACCTTCATCCTGGCTGAATCCCTGGCCACAAAACCACTGCAGATACCGTGAGAAGGCAGTGAGATACTTTGGTTCTATCGGCCGTGCTATCCTTCCTTACAGAAATATGTTACTCAGAGAAGTGAAATTTATATGTACCCTCTCTCCCCCTTCCGCATAGCACAACTACATCCACTTTTTATCCTAATTTTCTTGAGCCAATATGCTCAGTTAGATGTGCCTACTGGATTCACTGGTAGATGTCTTTACTGGAAGTTACTTTGTTTAACTTCCAATGTTTCTTTTAGGATGGGATCAGGTTTTGGCTGTTCTGCTGTTTGCTTTTTTGGTTTGTAATGGACATTTTCACATCCACTCAAAGTTGCCTTGGCAGTTTCTGTGTCCAGGGGAGAAATGCAGAAGAGCTTTGCCTTTGCTGGGCATGTATAAACGTGTGCTGAGAGCACTCTGACAGCTGCCCCTGCACGAGGAGGCAAACAGGGTCACAAGCCAGCAACATATTATTTTAAACCATGGTCATCTATTCTTCTGTTAGAGCTTCTCATATCCTAGACTGACAGAATTATTTTGGAAGATCAGTTTGGTCTGTGCTATCTTGATTTAGGACCATTTTACTACTCTAAATATATTACTGCATTGGAGTAATATTGGGATTGGCCAGACTGTAAATAAATGCAGTTTATATACTTCATTCAGCATTTAAGGAAAGTTTATTAATCCACAATTAGGTGATGGGTTGGAGTGGGGTTTTTTGTTTGTTTGTTTGGGGGGTTGTTTTGGTTTTTTTAATTTAAATAAAGTACTGAAACAGGGCACAAAATGTTAGTAGTATAAGTTGGTGTTTCTGGCTATGGTTGTTTTTAGAACATAATAGCTAATTCAATACAGTGTTATTGACTTCCCTGAAACTAGCCAAAGAAAAGTTCTACCACCTTCAGAATTTATTCTTCCAAAACCCCTGGTTTTCTACCAAACCTTACAATTAGTGATTATTTATAGACAGAGCTGGATTAAGGTCTGGAATATACTAAAACCAAAATTATTATAACTTCACAACTTGTATTCCTGGAATAAACTTCTCCTCTGGGGAGTCAGCCCCAAGTTTAGCTCCATCAGGCTGAATCAAAACTACTAGAGAAAGAAGCAGGGCTGAAAGCTAAAGTAATGCTGTAGTAAAATACAATAGTGCCTTGCATGAGGAGTTTCCAATACCTTTGCCTACAGCAAGTTATTATAGGAGCCGCTGCTTTGTATGAAGAAATAAACATCTTTATGTTACTGACCTGTATCACATACAGCCATGAAATCAAAGTGCAATTGTAGTTATTTTCTGCTTTTTAGATATTCATTTCTCTTCCCTGGTGCTTAAAGAGGGCTGACTGAATGCAGCTTATACTCAATTAGGTTTCTAGCACCTTCGTACATTACAGACTACTAAATATAATTTTTCCCTCTCCCAAAGTGAAAGTGTTGAGTCATTTCTTTTAAAGAACTGATAGAGGTTATTGCTCATAAAAAGAAAAAGCTGGTGGTTCAAGGCAGGGCTGAGTGAAATAGAGCCAGCCAGCTGGAGCCCCAGAAAACTGCGCATGAGTCTCCGTGAGACTCAGGCTCCCAGCTTTCCTCTTTCGCTCTGTTCACCCTTTCCTGGCTTAAATCAGCCAGGCACTAGCAGCTTATCCAAGATCATAACATGGATTAACAGGGGCTCATCGGATGGAACAGTGTGCCAGAGATAATTATGGTTTAAAATGCAAGAGCCTGGCAGGAAGAGATTGTCATTTGTGAAGCCAGTCCATTTAATGGAGAAATAACTCGCATATTACAGTAGGGGATAATTTGGCATTTACAGTTTCAGTGGCTCAGAGACATAAAATAAAGTCTCATCAACGTGTAAGATTAGAAGTAATTAGCCCCTATATGGTAAAGTCATCAGTTAGAAACTAGACTCCATCTGAGGACTTTTTGTAATGATGCCTCAGGGAGAAGTAAGATGGGACCTTTGACTTACATGATTTGGAAGGGACTGAGACCTAATTAAATCCGCAAAGATGCAGTAACTGCAGTAAAAGGGATTTTTAAATGTGAAAAATATTCCTTTTCACTAAACAAACTAGGTATATTACACTCTGGAATAGTAAAAGAATTAATCAAAAGACACAGCTGCTGCGAGACTGCCAAATAGAAGATGATACAGGATTATACAGAATTGAAGAACTTTTAATAAGAATTGGAGAATATTTAATAAGGTTTTTTTCAGGATAAAGTTTTCTTTATTTGTGGTGAAAACCAAACATACAAGCCCCATCGTAAATCCAAGAGAATACTGGGTTTCTTAAATGTTTCTCCAAGTGCATAAGTTATAATAAGCACCAATTGTCTTAAATAGATAAAAGCTAATTCTCTTGCAGAAATAATATACAATTTACTTTTTCACTCATTAAAAAAGCACAGACTTGCAGCTTTTCAAAGAAGGATACACAGAGCTATTATATTTTTGCTTCTGAGTTCCATAAAGCACTTACCATCTTCCATTTTCTTAAAAAGGCTTGACACTTTGTACTAGATAAATGAAAAATTTTAAGTTACCTTCTCAGTAATGATTCCCTCATTTACATGATTTATCTCCTCGCAAGGAAAATAACAAGTCACTGTGTGATATTAACATTTTTCTACCATATCTTAACGCTCTGCATTTTGTCAATACAGAGCTGGATCATTAAAGCCTAGAAGCTAAATGGAAAAGTATTTTAAGACTGTGAAATAGAAGTGGAACAACAGAAATATACTGATTTCAAAGAGAAAAAAGTACCAAGATGGCATATGTAAGTTTATACACCTGCTTTAAAAAGACTAATTAAAACTGCATCAAACTCACATCATCATAGGGTGGTCAATGCTGAAAGAAGTTACCAGATAGCCAAAAGCTTCAGTATTGTTTTCTACATTTGAAAATAAGTCTTAAAAGCCATTTGATCCTTGCACATATAATGGTGGTGGGGCTATATTTTTAATTTATTCATTTTGTTGAAGAACCATCTTCAGCCATTCCTGAATCAATTCAGAGTTTTAATCTACCATAAAACGTCTGTGAAATTATACACTATTTTGGATTGCCTGTAGAACTGTGAGCTCAATCTTTATTTCAGCAAGACTTGGTGAAAGGATATCAAGCCAAGCCTCCAGTTATAAATACATTATCCCATACAACACATCCACAGTCAACTGTACGATTAAAAACATGTTACTAGCATGATGACCAAAACTACTTACTTAACAAAAAGAGCCCCACATAAACCAGCTACTAACAATAAAGAGGACACCGTGGCATCTCACTGGGGATAATTAGAGTTCTTATAACTCAAACACTGCCCCTCTGGTCCATGAAAATGGAAAATGGACCAGTCATCATAAGCTTTTCTAAATGGATTAGTGCTTTCCTTTAACTACTGTACATATATGAATGGTTTCTCTTCTGTGTAGTGGGATCTACACTATTTGGTCTGATCCATGTGTCATTTCTGTCAGTGTCCATCTATGCACAATGCAGTTCCACCTGCAGCCGAACTGAAGTTCAGTGGGCTCTTTCTTTACCAGAAGAAAAAAAATGTAACCACTCACTCTGATTTTAGTAGTGAGCATCTTGATGGCTAGTCAATCATCATGAGAAAAATCAACAACAATCTAAATACTCAAGTATTTCAAGCCTCCAAGTGACCTTTCAAGAGGATTTCAGTTTGAAAATACAATATGAGGAAAACGATGGATTTTTAAATTCATCTTATATCCAAAGCCTTTGCTAAATGTCTTTTAGAGATTGCTAGAAATGCAAATTAAACAGCAGTAGAAATCAAAACAAAAAAAAATGAATTAAAGAAAAGGCGGGCTGGTGTCCAGCTGGTGATCTGGGTCAATCAACTTATATAAATATTTATCTTGATTACGTGTGTTGGAAACAGCCTTCAGCTTTCAGAAAGAGAGCAGTGTCTCCTCAGATAGTTAGACAAACTTGGAAAGACAAAGTTAGGCACAAGAAAAGAATGAAAACCCTCTTACAGAAAAATATAGTCCCAGAGTAAAAATTAGTAACAGAGCAATGGCAACAGGGAGAAAGAAAGAGGAGAGCTTTACTGGAAAAACACTGGGGTCTAAGGAGGAGGCCTGCAAAGAAAGCCTGGCTCCATATGCACCCAGAACAGAACAGCACAACTAATGCTTTTAAAGCTGAGAGAGCCGTCTTGGTTGTTGGGCCTTTTTTGTTGTTGTTTTTCGTTGGGTTTTTGGCTTGTTTTTTGTTTGTTTTTTCTTTGTTCCAACTAAAAGCCAAAGAAAAGTTTGCTATTAAAGCCTCTGTATCTTTGGACAGAGTGGAGGGGGAGAGTCTCAGGTTAAAAAAAAAAAGTAATTGCAAAGAACAGTCAAGATAAGGAAGACTGCATTTATACACGGAGCATAAAAATAGCAACAAAAGCTAACCATGAGAATTCCAATACAGAGTGTAGAAACACTAAGTAATCCAGAATGCCTGCTAATTTTTAAAAAACGGATATTGATGTCACAGACATCTAAGAAACGGGATTGATTAAGATAAATCAGTCGACATAATGAAAATAACCCAGTATAAATTACTTAGAAATAACAGAATACCAGGCTGACAAAAGAGCAGAGCCAAGAAACAAGGATAATACACAATAAAGTAGGTAAATAAAAGAAACACATACAGCAGAAACTCAAAATCTCCTTACATCTGTTTCCATCCTAAAACAGCAAAAGTGTACTAAACCCCAATGTTTTCCCAGAATGGCCTAGAAAGGGGACCGTTACTACAAAATATGGCACTAAATAAGTAGGAACTTGCAGCAAAAGTCAAAAAAGAAGCAGCAACATGGTAGGGATTTAAAAAACTGCAAACAGCTTTCAAAAGATAGGAAGAGGAACAGAGACGCATGAAACTACTGGGTAGATACATGCATTTTAGAAGTTATTTTTCCTGCACAAAACGTAACTAAACTGTGAGCCTAAACAACAAGAATCAGGATAATGATGTAGCTGGATCCTTGTTCTGACCCAGTGTTGCTGTTAAGTTCCCATGACAGGGCCTCCATAACAGCTACTGTCGGCATCATTTAGAAATATTTAAGAAAGTAAGACCTTAAGAAATAATACAGGAGTAGTTTCAGGGTGGGTTTTTTAAATTGTTTTGGCCGTTTAAGGTATAATTTTATTTGTTTGGGGTTTTTTGTTTGGGTTTTTTTGCTTGGGTTTTGCTTTATTTTGGGCTTTTTTACTGTTATTCAAAGCCATAATGATAGTAAACTTTTATACATAGCTAGATGGTACATTGCAAGTATTCATGAATGTAAGCAACTGCAGGGCTTTACTGCAAGATGACCTATCTAGAAGACTAACCCACCTTTCATGTAAAGGCAATCTGCAAGAAAATTTTACTCTTGCTAAGGAGTAAATAGTTCAAATAACTCTCTTATTCAATTATTTTAGCATGTATAAATTACAAAACCCACAACAAAAGCAGCCTGCAACCACTGTTCTCTTTGATGTATACTTTCAGAGGAATTCAATAAATAAACAAAACAGAAAGGTATTCCAAGGTTCCACATCAAACTTATTTGTGCCAATGCAACATGCATTGGACTGAAGAACAAATCCCTGTTCTAAAATAAAATCTAAGCTTTTTATCGAAAACCAAAACAGCATGTAGAAGGCTTTTGCCCATCTCATTTTATGGGATGATACCCTAGAGAACAAGGTCATAAGTTTCATAGTCTGTATCGCTGTTAGGAAGCAATGACAGATTTATTGTAAAGATTTGTCAGCAACAGCAGTAAGGTCACCCTGCCCCAACACACAGAAAATGTTTGCCTACCTGTAACCCTATTACAGCTGCAGGCTAAAAATTTTCTTACCCAACCTTTGGCTTGAGAAAACATGTCTTTTCTTTATAAAGATGTAATTCTGTATCAATATTCAGCTAATTGGGGGTTCACTGTCATTAATTTAGATAATATGCATCCATCTTAGAAAAATAGCTTCTAGCAGCTTCTTTAATTTAACCTTTCTTTTAGCCTTCTTTTTTACTGTCACACAACTAGTAATCCAGTGCTCACAAATGACCTCCTGTGCCCCGGTCGTGCTATAACAATCAATGGCAGAAAATTCATAAACCAGATTAAATTCTACAGCATTAGCTTTGATGAATTAGTGGAATTTGTTCCCTTTAGCTGCTCAGAGTTAATCTTTGATTTTTAGCTGAATGCACTGCATTGGAAAGAATAAAATAGGAACACATATTTTTGTTACATAGCTGTAATGGAAATAGAGCCCCAGCATTCATTGCAGTAAAGTTGGCTTTTAAAGATTTTTGGCTGTTTATCTCTGTTATCTCACTACTTGGAGCAATATACGGGAAGAACTGTCCATACTGTTTCTGTATAAAGTTTGAGATTATTACATTATACTATAATTATTATACCTTCCTATCTGGTATAACAACTCTAGTATGAGACACAGCTGAGGATCATTTTCCCACAAAGCTTTAAGGATGGCAAATGATCCCAAAGAGAGAACATAACTCCATCACATAACATGTTTTGTTCAACGTAAAATTATTATTCACCATTTAAATTAAGGATTGCAAGGGAAATTCATTCTGAGCTTTTTCCATTTCCCTCATACACACCATTTGGCTAATGAACCAAGAAACCAATTAGTGAAACATCTCAGTTTATAGCAGGTCGAGGTAATCTTTAGCCAGGGCACAGTTAAAACTCCTGCACTGTGAAAAAAACGACTTTTCATCTTCAGAAGCAGCACTGTGGAGTTAATGAGCCCTCTTAATGCAAAGCATCAATGATGGCACCGTTTGCCCAAAGACAGAGGCTTCACCTCTACCCAGCAGCACTTACTAGAAAGCAGAAGGATCTGGGTGAAATCTCCACACAAAAACGCAACGCACCTCCCTTGACATCTCGGAGTCAAATCCAGTCTCATCAGAGCTGGAAGAGGGGTACAGCCACAGGGGTAAGGCAAGGACCTCTACGAGATATGGATTTGGTTTGAGGTATTCCCTGTATGTGGGCGTTCATCTCATGCAGCTCAGTTATGTTCTCCTACAAAGGCATTTGGAGCAACGCATCCAGTATTCTAGTAGCACTACAGCGCATGTGCCACAATTTGGGAATCCCAGATATAGAAGAAACTAATTTAAACACAAGAGCACTTCCATGGATGATCCTTTCTTGCAATCAGCCTGTGCAGCCTCAGTTAGAAAAGGATACTGGAAGCGGAGCCTACCTGACACACCAACATTTAACAAGCCCCAGAATTGGACACAGTTCAGAAGTGGTATCTAGACAGACTCAGATCACCGCAAATATGAAGTGAAAGAAATCTGAATTACTCAAATATTATTAAGCTGCAATGAACTAATCACTTAGGCAAAATACCAAGAGTCACAAACAGCTTAATGTAAACATCTTTTCAGCATGTAATAATAGACAAATAGGAAAACAAGAAATAGCTTGCAGAAGGAGCAGAATGCGTTATGGAAACTACAGGAGCACTAGACATAATCTAGTGGTATGTTTACGTACTGTGCCTACTACTTATTCTCATCTGTAAAATGTTAAGGGGACCTAAATTTTTTAGGTATATTTGTTATTTTTAGCCTTTAGGTGCTAGGTGCTCTTATAGGAAGAATGTACGAATGGGTAGTAAATATGGGAAGATATGTTTTCTTAAACTCAGTGCATCAATAACCACATATTTGCTAAAAAAAATTAATTTACATTCAACCAAGAGTTCCTCTGAGGTTTGAGCTCAATTCAATGCTATGTAGTAGAAGTCAGCCACTTCCATTTTCCTTAGAATAGTAAAGAAAAAGGAGAAAGAATTTGACTTTATTTACAGGAATGGTAATATTATCAGAAGCATGAGAGTCAGTAATTGACACAGAAGTGGAAGCAGAATTCTCCCGTGACAACCTGTAATTGTCAGAGCTCCAGCTAAACTCAGCAGACACGGATTCAAATAACATTTTGAATGCCTGGATAGTACCTGTAGCAAACCTGGCCCCCGCACCTCTAGAGATTTGCTTCTCACTGCATTTTGGTCCTTCCATTTTAATACAGCAAATATTAACCAGAAAACTGTATGGGTAATTCTCCACTTCATGCTAAAAATAATTCATATATAAGTGCACAAAAAATTCCAGCCCCTAGCAACTGCAAGATTCCTGCTTGAAACAGTGATGGGAAAGATGGAACTCCAGGAATGTTAGAGTCAAGCAAGGATTCTGTGGGTGTGAAATTGTTGGCAATTATGTCTGATCACTGGCTGCACATGTTTTGCTGAATGCATTCAGATTTACTGTACAAATTGGCCTGAAGTATTACTGAATTCTGGAAGCCCTGATTAAAATAAATTCTGTTCAAGATACACATACTGCAGAGAGACTCTTGAGTCCGGGGAGAGCTCTGCACAAGCAGGAAGTGTCAGGGACCAGAACAAGAACAAATTAAAAGAAATTAATCGTCTCTGAAATATATTATTACTGGTTTCCAAAAGCAAGCTAAAATGTAGTTGCTACCTGAAGAGCACAAAGGGGAAGAGAAACAACATTAAAAGTAATAAAGCAGAATTTGGATGCGAGGTTGCAGAGCAGCTCACTGAAGATTCAGACAGTACATGAGCATAGATGATTAAGACTAGGTCATTACACAGGAACCTGCTGTGATCATCTATCAGCTGGAAGGCAATCCCAGCAGATACAATAACGCCCCGTGCTCACTCTTTCCTTAGCTTCTTCTCACAAACCTGAAACAGGACTTCACTTAGCAGCCTATAAAATGCAGACAGTAGTACAAATTTCCTTGCAGCCTGCTGAATTATTCTTCAGGTTTCTCCTACCTGGCTCTTTCTGACTGTTTTGTTCCCAGAGCTGGATGAGCTCCTGGAAGGAGTCACTGAAACAGCTCCTTAACTTTGCACAAGCCTATCAAACTCACATTCAGCCTTCTTTCCTTGGATGCTTCTCATATGCATTTCCTAAGTAATCCCATTTGTTCAGGGAGAGGTGTGCAAGCAATCACACAGTTCTGGATTTGCAAGCTTGCCCCAGTCAGGCATTACAAAAGCTTTGGTGCTGCACTATTGCAAGCCCTTAGAATCATAGAATCACCAGGTTGGAAAAGACCCACCGGATCATCGAGTCCAACCATTCCTATCAAACACTAAACCATGCCCCTCAGCACCTCGTCCACCTGTCCCTTGAACACCTCCAGGGAAGGTGACTCAACCACCTCCCTTGGCAGCCTCTGCCAGTGCCCAACGACCCTTTCCGTGAAAAATTTTTTCCTAATGTCCAGCCTAAACCTCCCCTGGTGGAGCTTGAGGCCATTCCCTCTCGTCCTGTCCCCTGTCACTTGGGAGAAGAGCCCAGCTCCCTCCTCTCCACAACCTCCTGTCAGGTAGTTGTAGAGAGCAATGAGGTCTCCCCTCAGCCTCCTCTTCTCCAGGCTAAACAACCCCAGCCCTCTCAGCCGCTCCTCATAAGGCCTGTTCTCCAGCCCCCTCACCAGCTCCGTTGCCTGCACCCTCTGCCAGCCTTGCAGGGTGAAAGCAGTGGATGTTATGCAAGACGGGGCCCTTCTTACAGCCCCCTGATGAGCCCTGAGCATGAAAAGGCCCTCTGGTTTTATGGCAGAGGGCTCAGAGACTCATTTACAAGCCCTTTTATCTTCCCACCTGCAAGTGAAAAGGGACCTGCAGTGGTGTTTGGCTCGCACTCTCACATCCTCCTCCCACTTACAATAACCAAGTCAGCCCACATTTCCCACAGGAGAGAGACAGATGAAAGCAGTTGCTAACAGCTCAGCTGCTGGTGGAAGGCTCCGTGTCCTGCCAAGGGAGGTCTTGGCTTTGGGCAGCACGGCAGCCTAGAAATTGCCATCAACCACCCAAGTCTGAGTCAAGAGACCAGTGCAGATTGCTGGCCAACAAACTTGGTCTCCTGCCTCCATGAAGGATGCAAAAAGAAGATCAAACCTTATTTAATGATCTCATATTGGCCCTGTGAATGCAGGTATGAAGGAGATGATATAAGTGCGGTTGTATACGGGATGACGCCCTGACTCACAGCTGAATTTTGCTTGCAAGGCAGGGCCTTAGCACTTCGGTGAGAAACAGAAAATCTTTTATCCCAAACATAAAAGCACTTTCCCTTTGAGCACAGAAGTGTCTTTCTGCTATCTTACTTGTAACCTTTAGATTAATTTGCTGTTCTAAAATGTTTGCAGGTGATATCATGACAGTTCCCTTTTAAAGAGATTTATTTTACAGCTAAATGGCTGGTTTGTGTTCTGAAATCTCAGCTACAAAGCTCCACAGGTTTTTTTTCTTTTTTGGGGGGGTGGGTCTTGGGGATTAATGCACTAAATTTCTGTACTATCTGCTTTCTTTAGTTGTCCCGCTGTGAGGCGTTTCTCCAAGATTTTCCTTTCTCCCTTCTCACCATATCCTTGGCAAGAAATGCATTTTAGTTAGCTAATTAAATATAGTTGTATTGTACATTAAATATCAGCAATAATATAAGTCAGTAATGTTATATCTACTGTGAGAACAAGTTGCATTATACTTTTTTTGCAATGCATCACTGCGATAACAAATCAAACTTCTATGCTTTTAAAACTTTGCTTGGCAATGTGACTAGCAATGTGACCAGGGTCCAGCAAGTAGTTTTTGGGAAAGAGGATGCTGTCATGATAAAGGCAGAGATCCTCATTCCCAAAGATGATGCAAAGCCTTAACTGTCTGTAGAGGAGCCTGTGGAGCCACAGCCCAGGCAGCTGCTCTGCTACTAGGTCCAGCTTTTTCACCAGCCCTCAACCTAACATGCTTATCCTCCTGGCCACATTCCCAGTGCTTGTGTGAGGCTGTGCCCTCAGCTCTCTGCCCCTCCTCTGGATTTCCAAAGTATTATTGACTCTCCTCTTCCGCATTCTACATTACTGGGTAGGGCATGCTTATGTGTACATCAGAAACTATTGGGTTTTCTCCATTTTGCAGTTTTCTTAATACAAACAGTTAAACTTCTATGCTGAGTGAATACTAGTGTATCCCAGCATTTCAAGATCTGATCTAGCCTAAAACAGCTTATGTTTTCATACATGCTCTTTTTTTCTGCTCCCAAAAGATTCCAGTGTCTTTCACAAGTTGCAATCATAGAATGATTAAAATTAAGCCCTCTCTGGAGCAGTCAGTAGAAGGCAAAGTGATAACTTGCCTTCACTACCCATTTCAGTGGTGCAAAAGAGGGAAATCTTAACTAAGCACAACAGCTAAATGTCAACTGCCAGAGGAAATCTATGGCATGCTTAGAATGCACTAAGTGTAGCCAATGTTTCTTCTGAAGTGCAGAAAAGTACACAAAGGTACTTTTTATCGCAAAGGTTACATGGCTCCAAGAAGTACACCCTTTTTGGAGTGTGCAAAATGTAATACCTTGTTTATCAAGTTATGATCTCCACCAGATGCATAATACCTATAGTATTTGGTGACTCACTCATCTTCTACCTCAATTGTCCATAAATCACCAAAAATAGTCATGAAAAGAAGCAAAAAATACCTATATTTTATATATATCCCAATATTTTATCTACCTATATATGTAAGTACCGATTAGCAGAGATGGATTCCTAGAAATTGTCAGTATTCATTACCAGGTTAACTTGGGCTCTGGAGGATGCAAGCTCAAGGCTCACATTCATCTCCATTAATATTTTTAGTTGGAGACTGAAGAACAGTAAACCAAACTAAACTCTAAAAGAAAATACATATTAGCATTTAGACTAACAGTTATTATCTCCATTTCCCATCAGCTGAAAACAGTGAGATAAAGGATGATGGTTTAAGATTTTTTTTCAAAATGTTAAGGGCTCCCTGAATTCAAAGGGCTGGAAAACACTGGCCTGTAAGATAAATGACACTGGCCCTGACATGTGCTACATATCCTCAATACATCTGGACTCCAGCTGGAATTAAAACTCATATTGCAGTAGCAATTAAAAGACAGAACTAGGTCATGAGCTGTATGCAGGCAAAGAAAAAAAAAAAAAAAGAAAAAGAAAACCCAAACCCTGAAGAAAGCATCATTTGCCCTAAAAATTTCAGCATGGAGAAATTCAGAAATATGAGATTACAAAATGAGGAGGATACAACAGGAAAATAGGACTTTAGGTTATTCAGGAGTACCATGCTGTGCACTAACCTTTTCCCCAAGCAAATGCTGTTGCCACTCTGCAGTTCTCAGTTTTTATTATGACAACTTAATTTTTAGGAGAGGACAGGGAATGGCTGAAGCAGCCATCAGGCACTGAATACTGGCTGATGTACTCAGCCCTGTACACGGGGGTGGGTGCTGCATGTGATGCGTTTCTCTACACCTACATACAACATTGTTTGCAAGAGTAATTTCTGTGGCTGGAAGAATTTTATAAAGGAAACCATAGCAACCCTCCTAAAACCTACGTCCATTCTGGTACGCAGCTTTTTCTTTTCTCTTGTTAAGTTCTGTATCTCCGTCCAACTATTTTATTCCATATGGAAAGGACTCTGAAAGAGATATATATCCACGATGCACTCTATGGTATATCATACTCGGTGTGACAACGCACAGTGTATTATCCACATCCAATTCTAGGTGTAGAATGTGAGAATGAAATCACATTGCTCCAATTCTTTTTTTAAAATTGTGCTGAGAAGTTTCATGCTGTTTTCTGTAGGTCAGCACGGAACCTCACTGCAGACTGCTCGTCTGGATTTGCAGTACTGCACAGTATCATTAAAGAAGAGGAGCACCCTCCTTCGATTTAATTGGTGTCTCGCTTTCATTCACTCAGTCACACGAGCGAAAAAAATGGTTGAACAAAATGTTAGCAAAGTGAGAGCAAGCCATATAGTTGTTGATTAAACCTTCTTTTCAGTATAGATTAGCCTAAAGCAGATCTGTTAACAAAAACTGACATTGCCTGTTAAAGCCGAATATTACTGGGAAAAAAAAAATTATTTTAAGTACATTTCCAAAATAGCCCTCACTCAGCACAAGGACTGTGGGTAAGATTGATTTATATGTTCAATCATCTGACAGCTGTGAATGTATTGGTTTCATCTACACGGCTGAATTGCCAGACATGGGCAGAGCTGCACCAGCACTCCAGCGGTGACACGGGGAGAGCAGGCTCCCGCTCGGCATCAGTTGGCAGTTTCAGAAGAGACAGTAGGCAGAAGAAGGGGCCTACAGGAAAGCTGGAGAGGGGCTCTTTAATCAGAAAGTGCAGGGATAGGGCAAGGGGTAAGGGTTTTAAGCTGAAGAAGAGATTCAGATTAGATATTAGGAAGAAATGTTTCACTGTGAGGGTGATGAGCCATTGGAACAGATTGTCCAGAGAAGTTGGGGATGCCCCACCCCTGGACGTGTTCAAGGCCAGGGAGCTGCAACTAGAGTTACCTTCTGCTCAGTATTCTGATGTTAAAACACTTTTTCCTCTCATCTGTTTATCCTGGGTTATACTACAGATACAAGGGATATTTTATCTATGCTCTCATGAATCAATTTTTCATCTTCCAAAAGACTGCCAAAATAACTGGAAAGAGGTAATTTTACCACTGTTTCTTGTACATTTGTTCTGCACTGTTACGTCCTCTGTCACTTACAAAGCCTGCACTGATGGTCTTTAGTCATCAGGAAAGGTTTATATCAAGGCAGTGAAGATGTATTTTTAGTCGTTTGTGATACAACCATAGACAGGACCCTAATTATTCATGGTAACACACCTTGAACAAATCAGGATACAACACCTATCAAGAGGTTGTGTATACTTTGCAGAGAGTAGAGGAAAGAATATGCATGTGCAACAGAGATAGTAGTTGTCATCGTATGCCCAACAGTAATTTACACTGAATTTTCCCAGTTGCTCCTGGTGTACTGTCAGGTGTCAGACAATGCCACAGGAGGCGATTGCAACCATAATCCCACAGAGAGAACAAAGCTCTCAGAAATGTGTTGCCAGGAAATGTAAAAACACCAAAAATGGCAAAGTGGTTGCTACAGAAAAACATCGCAGTATTATTCGGAGTAATTCATGCAGATCACTTGATTTTGACAGCAACTGAAAAGGATTTGTAAGATTCACCCACAACTGAAGTGACTATCTTGCCAGTAATAGATTAACTCTTTTATCAACTCAGAAAACGATTAAAGACTTTGTGGAAAGACAACATATTTATCTCTGGGGCCACTGATGTCACAAACCATAGAAATATCAGACAGTTTCCCACAGTTGTTCATTACTGCAATGATTAGAGGAAGACTCCCATGTCTAACAATATTCCTAACATAGCTTCTCTGAATGTAAGCAAATGATACTAAAAAAAATAATAAAAAATACTAAAATTTACTGCTTATGATGCTAGAAATCATTTTGAAAGACACCACTGTCAACTAATGAATGAAAACAAACACACTTTTACAGCTAATTGCACTCACAGTTCAATACAGCAATGCATAGCATAGACAAGTCAGTTCTTGAAAATAAAAAGTTTTCAGTCAGTGTTTTTTAGTCTTCTTTTATAGCTAAGTAGATCTGGAGGAGATGCTTTGTTTGTCAGCTGTGGCTACATGACAAGTCTGTGGCACAGGCCCTCAGTATACTTCACAGCTTAGATTTCTTCTAACGTGGGTTATAAAAGTGGTTGCTTTCTGCCTGTTAGCAATTACTGTCAAACATTAGGTGACACAGTTCAGTAGTTGTCATTTAAGCATATTAAGGCAGACTTTCAGGTTCAGAACTTCCCCTCCCTGTAGCTCTGAATGATTTCACCATTTGCTGTTCAACCAGAGAAGACTCTGGGGCTCTCATCTTGCCCCTTCTCTGCTCTTCTGCTCAAGAAATCAAATCTTCCTTGGACATCACTAGGTGTCACTGCTGGGTGCACACAAAACTAAAACTGTTCAAGAGCTCAGCTAATTCCTGAGCTGATTATCCCAGTGGGAAAAAGAAATGCAGTCTCCCAAAGAATTATGCAACTCAAAACTTGACAATTAATTTTCCCTGCACGAATTTCACATGCCATGGGAGTGCGACTGACATGTTACACCATCACACAACCATGATTAATGCACATTACACATCACTGATGGAAATCTGAGGCAGGTTTAAGCCTGGGACCACACATATAGGGTTGGGTGCCACTGTCCTCTCCTCATGTCTCCCTCTCTGGAAGGATACAGAGAAAGAAATGTCAAATAGAACGAGCACTATCATATGAGAGAACACTCTTGAAACATGCCCTGGGCAGGTAACAACTTGGGGTTGCGCTTGACCACAAAGAGGGTAGGGACTGCTGCTCCTCCAGGCCTGGCTGCTCTCAAACACAGAACAGGATTTACAACAAAGGAACACATGGAAAACAAGTAAAAACTTTTATTTTAAGAATTTCGTTTGCATTGCAGTTTTATCTGTGCTGTTGTCATACTTAGTATGTGTAGTCATACCTGCTCATCTTTTCCACTTAAAAGCCACCAGGCAGCTACAAATAAGCATATAATTAAGGTAGTTATGTTGGTTTAGTCTTTCGTTAAGATTAAAGATCAAATTGAGTCATAGACAATATCTTGGTGTTCCCTACTTCTGGAGACTGTTCCCTGGTCACAGAGGTGGCATTGCTGTCTCCAAGGTCCTACACACAACATACATGGCAAGTCCCATCAAGGACATGAGGACCATGAGATACACCTCCTGCTCCAGGCTCTGCCCCACAGCCAGTGACAATGCTGTGCTATGTTTGCTGAAGTTTGCTATGCGGCTCTGACCTGGGGGACCAGTAAAGTAAGTAGTTGACATTCAGCTGGCACTTGCCCTCTGAAGGCCACACTCACAGATCTTGCTCAATCTGCATGCTGGCTTTTCTGGTCTTTCTGCTTTCTCTGCCACAGGCTCCCAGAGAGCTGCAAAACAATAGCTAGAAAATTTCCTCTACCTGTACTTGGGAACTTGTCTTTTATTCTGTTTACTACTTGGGTTCAGAACTAGAGGTTGGTGTTGTTTCAGACACCTTAGCCCAGCATAACTACCATTTATGCAAGCTTTGCAAAGGAAGCCCACACTTCCATATTGCTCCAGCAAAACCCATCAGCCGTAGCAATGTCCACAGCCAGGCAGAACAGCCACAACACAAAATGAGCTGAACCATTCTAGAGCCAGATTTTTTGGCCAGATTTTAAAGACTTCTCAATAAATTTATATGAACAGCTATCTCTAAAACTCACAAAAGGCAGTTAAAATTTACACAACACCTGACTTCTGCCCACTGCCAGAAAGAAACCCTTAAACAAAAATAGCTTTGTGTGATTCTTTTTGTCCTAATTCAAGAAAGGAGAATGGATGTAGAAGAAAGTACTCTCAAAACTGTGGTTATAAATTTCAAGTTAATGTGCAACCAATGCTTGTGGGATTCTCCAAGGATTAGGAATTGACCCCATGGGCAGGGTTCAGGGGACAGAAAGGAACTTACCTGGAAAGACTTAATCCTTCTGCTGTAACCCTGCATAGAGTAAGTGAAAATAAATCATAGAATCATAGAATCACCAGATTGGAAAAGACCCACCAGATCATCGAGTCCAACCATTCCTATCAATCACTAAACCAATGATGCCAAGGGCCATTCCAGTCTCTCCTTGGGCAGAAGCTGTCAGTGTGCCCTTCCAGCCTTTTGGCATTAGTCATTTTATTGCCTCCAGCACTCTAACGCTGAGGCTTCATGGCACTTATGAACAGTAAACTGCTTCTATAGGATACCTCTGTGCAAATAGTTACTATTAATATAGTACACCTTATTTGTAAATATGACACACCAAAATCTTTGCCATGGAATAAAGCTGATTAAAGACAAATCAGTTCATTCTTGATATCTCAATACAACCAACAAAAACCCAATAGTTACTTAATACAGGCTTTACTTAAGAGTAACTTTTGCATACCATCTGGAACTGTCATCCATTGCTTTTTTACTTCATTTCTATTTTTGCCCCTTCAGGGTGCACAGAAAAGAATATTTCCGCAGCATCTTACCACTACAATTGCAATGGTTATCAGGTAACGTTTACCTCCACGCTACCGCTGCTGGCAGGCCAGCACAAACACAGGTTGATGCCTTGCAGAGCGCCAGGAACAGTTCGTGACTATTTATACTTCTCAACCCCATTGTATCAAAAGCTTTTAAGTAATTAGTTTTCCCTCATTAAGTGGTTCACTGCCTGGGGAAGGACACACATGTGCTCCCAAGCCCCATCCTGGATTACAGGACAGCGCTATACGGTCTTGGAGTGGAAAGCTCCGAAGTGCCATGCTGGGCTGATAAGGAGGGTAACACAACCACAATGTTTATTCAAATGCATTATTCCCAAGGCAGAACTGCAGGTGCTATTTTGGCAAGATCAGAGACCAAACAGCCATAAAAAGACTCACAGGATGTTACTGCAAAATGCATCGGAAAGATGAACAGTATTTATCAACATCACTTTCACGGAGACTATATTGTACTTCATGATACACATCAGCTGTCATAGTGATGTTTTTACTAAAGTTTCACTCTGTCCTCGAAGAAGTAAAGTCTATATACCTCATGTACCATAAAGTAAACTACAGACACAGTCAACGAGGCAAGTAGTGCTATTCTACTGCAAGCACATCTCTAATAAAATATGTGTGGCTTGTACCTTCTTACTGACACATCTAATACACTATTCCATTTTTCTCTTTTATACTTTTAGAAGCCAAATAGACATTTGCTAAAGTAATTTAATATTATCACTAATGCATTCAAACACATCACTAAAAACTGTGTTGCTAAAATTGCATTACAGAAAAACAGGTAAAACAGGCACTGTTATCTCCTTGAAAAATATGGGCCTTATGCTACAGCATCTACTGATGCGAGTCTATTGAAACCAACAGGATTATTTACGTGAATAAGGATTACTCCCTTGATTAAGGAGTGCAGGATTACATCCATTGTTTGCATATCTCCTGTTATTTACATATCCCTATTTTCACCTCTTGTTTTTTGTTTTTTTTCTTAAAGCACAGGGCATTTAATTACTGTTAGCACTAGATATCATTATGATGTACTTTTATCCCTTTAAATTTTGGCTGTCTTCTCAATGTCAAATAAAATGCTTTTATGATCAAAATGAAAAAAATTAAGTAGAGGCAGCAGAATCCGGACTATGTAATTAAAAACAAACAAATAAAAAGAGAGAAAGCTTGTTATCCACAATCAAACCTTATTCATGATTAATTTCATATTTATGCTCCTATCCATAGCCTCTGCTCTTGGGACCTGATTACTTACATGAATTTTTTTTAACTGTGACAAGTAGTGAGTTACCTGAGAATTCTCAGGCAATGCTGATAGTATCACTATTGGAAAATAACAAAAATCAGACCAACTGTTGAAATAAATGCCATAGGTAGGTATACTGATAATTAAAAATAAAGCAAAAATGCTGATTTTTAACTTTATGAAGGAGTGATAAGTCTAGCCAAATTTCATTGCCCCAGCTATAAATGTATTCAGCTGAATAAAGAGCAACACCACAAGTTACACTTATAACAGAGAATCAACATTTCTTATGAGGGATCACACAAATTCTTTCAGATTCTCCAGTTTGACACTGTCTTAGTTTTGGTTGCAAGAAATCAGACTTGGACCATAAACATATTTTGTTTATATAGTGTGCTACAGGGATTTGAAAATTTAAATAATAGCAGTTAACTTAAAAAGGCTTAATCCTAACTTCAGTGTTAGTTCTGTAGATACTGTATACATATTTTCTAGAGTTACAAATAAAGATACACGCCTTGTTAGGCTTCTTTATGCCATTTTAAAAACAAAACCAATGCAGGCTATTTTTGGAAAGGCTGGTAAAACACTGCACTTAAGAGTTATTGCAGACTGAAAAGAGCTTACACTGGATTCAGAAAACATCAGAAGTTGTACAAACTTACCAGAGCTACGTGTCTTCTTCCAAGAAGAGTAGTTTATGGTCAAGTACATTTGAGTTACAAAAGATTGTGTTTCCTGGGTCCATTTTGCATAAGGCTTAACCTGAAAATCCAACCGGCTGTGTCGGGCACAGGGGAGGCACCGAGGTTTCCCTTCTCCAGAAGGCATTTTGGCATTCTCCAGCGATGTGCGGTGGCCCGAGCATAGCCGGGACAGCCACCACTTGTTGCAATGGTAACAGGAAAAGCCAGGATCTGCCTGCTCAGGCTGCAAGGAATGAATAATTCATGCCTTCCACCTCCCCACATTAGCATGCTGCTCAGGCAACTCCAATGAAGCAATTCATTTTGTCCTTTGTCTTCAGGAAAAGCTTGCTGGATTAACGAGGGTTATCTGTGATGATAAAACCTGGCCCCGCTGATTTATTTAGTCTGATTGGGTAGAATTTGTGTCCCTAAATGCAGGTTTTACAGCCAGCATATAAATTCAGTTGTGTATACCCAACCTTAGGCAGGTGTGGGTTGTTTGGCTAAAGCAACAATATGTAGCAACAGCACATGAATGTTTCATTTTCTTGACTTAAATATTGAAGCTGGGCTCTTTGTTTCCAAGTGCTTCTTGACAAAAGTTAAGAGGAAATCTCCAAGTATGCTGCTTGCACGTGGTTTGCGCATATTTCTGTAATGACCTCTTGGACTGCTAAATAGCTAACACCTGGTTTCCAAAATGTTTACATTCTAAGTACAAGAAATGGGAAAAATCCTGCAATGGAAACCAGAAAATTTATAATTTTCTATATAAAACCACAATCTTAGATTGCAGGTTTCTCTTTAAAAGAGGGTTTTGAAGGTGCTGTTTTTTCAATGTGATAATTTTTACTTAAACATTTTGAATAATAACCAGTAGCACCATTACATTCCTCACTCTTTACCATACAGAAATCTACAATAACTGAAAGTAATAATAAAAAAATAACTATTACTCTGATCAATTAATCACAAAACTAATAATTAAAAAAAATTAGAGTAGTAATAACAATGAAGGCTTTTTACAATCAATTACCTATGTAGCTATATAATGCATTGTTGGGATGTATAAACACAGATTTTACCATTTTATCTGATATTGCTAAGAGCAGCACTGGAATATTGTAATAGTTTTGGTATCCATATTCTAAATAGGACTTTGGCAAGTAAGAATGTAGAAAACAGATGAAGAAATTATTTGAACTCACTGAGGATAAGGATATCTTAAAAACATGTGATTCAAGCAGGTTTGCTGTCAAAAAGGACACTGAGAGAGTAAACTTGACTACAGTGTACAAAGGGCTTTACAAGGAGAAAATACCTCAGATAAAAGTGCTTCTGAGGTACATATTTCTAATGGAGAATGTGATTACCTGCTACAAAAATCTACTGAGTACACTTTCGACCCCTGTATATTCTAGATGGCTTTCTAGAAGATATGCCAAACAAAAATACCAAAAAAAACCCACCCCAGTTATTTGACTCAGAACAGGCATAAAGACTTAAAATATAGAGAAAATAAGAAAAAATTCCTTAAAATCGTTTTAGCAGTGTATTATGTTCATGAGGCTCATTTAAGTCTATAGTACATGTCTTCTTCTTAGTTGTGTATAGTGATTTTGATAGTCTTTAAGTAAAAAAAAAAATGCAATGATTTCAAGATTTCATACAGAGAACCACAACATTGTAATGCAAATTAGACTGATGAATGTTTCATGGCAGACTTCATAATGTTTGCTACTGAGCCTTTCTAGAACAACCCAAGTGAACACACTTTTTCTCCCACCATTTTGTCATCATTCCATTTAAGACAAGAAAGAAAAACATCCTGGGGCACAAGGATGTTAAATAATTATGATTTCGCCTGAGAACTTATAAATAAAGCTTGTTTCTGCCTCTAGTATTCCTATTCTAGTCTGTTTTAGACTGAGAAATACTCAATTTTATTAAGTCTTTAATGCAGACAGGATTGAATGATTTTCAAGACTTTGATCACCAGCTTAAAACCGCAACAGGGTCAGAAGAGTTTGTGATAATCTACTAGACTTTGGCATGAACTAGAATTTGCTGTTTCTTCCAGGTTGCAGGTCCAGCAGAGTTTCAAGGTGGTAAATATAGAGATCACTGTTGAGGTGAACCTTTCCTATCATGGATTTTGAACAATGGCCAAAAATTTTGTTTTCACATGAAATAAAGCTATTTCTTCACCTGCACTAAATGTTGAAAATGTCCTTTGTGGTATGTGCAACATGAAAGAAGGGTTAGGCAGAAAAGGAGAAGATAGCAAACAGATACTGGCCAACTAAGTCCTGGGAAATATTTCCTCACAGGATGTGCCGAGACAGAATTTACTCTTCATTCTGTATATATAATGATATCTCTGGCTGCAGCTGTGGAAAGGGATTATGCAGGTCAATAGCAATAGAACAGCTTCAGCAATGAAGTTGGCACATCCTGCAACTTCTCTAGAGGTCTCCAGGTAGATGGTGAACAGGAATGAGTGCAAAAAGGATGGAGAAGGAAGAGGGAACAGCTGTCTATTGATGCTATGTGAGTTCTGCCTGAAAAATTGATTGACACAGTTGTAGCTCAGACTACCTATTCAGCCAGTGTCACGTATGCAAGTCAGTGACAAATTATGGTTGACTGTGCTTGAAAGCTACAGAAATGTTGAGTAGCATGAGCAGTAAGATGGAGTTCCTATCCATTGCCATCAAAATATCATCTTTTAGTGCTGTTGACAGTTTAATAGCTGCTTCTGTACGTTGGAGAGCATTGTGGAGTACTGCCACTATATTATTAACCTAGGCTGGAACTTTCCTGCAAATGCAGAGCGAAAACACCACGCAAATGGAGCTTCAGAAACAGTTTGAGATTAAAGATACGCTGTTCACAACATGACTCTCTCTAATTTCATATCAGAAGGACCCAATAATACTTTAACCCCCAATTATGTTCTCATAAATTTTTTCAGATCAAATTGATTCCCATTTTAAATATCCAGATGATGACATTCAGTTCAAATTGAGAATTTTTAATTCCTTTTGTTTCCTCTAGGCATCTGATATGGATTGTGCATTTGGGAGAGGTATGCAGTCTCCTGCTGAGATACGATGAGTGGTGTTCCACTGGGGCTAGAAGGGCTATATCCCTTCAGTAAATCTCCACTGCTTATAAAAAAAAATGCCTTTGTGCAAAGTTGCACTCATGTATGTAATTACTTGAAACCATTCCTAGATTATACTAAGTTATACCATACCTTCAAAATGGTTTGCATTGCCCAAATAGGTCACAATTCAAAATGTGTATCATATTACACAGATTAGGCATATTGAGTAGCTGGAGGGTGATTGTGTGACTCAAGAAAGGGTTTGGTATTCAGGAGATTGGAGTGTGACTGTCTATTGATACCTTTAAATTAGCTACCACTGTAGTATCTGGTTTCTGTCAAGATATTGCAGAAAATCAGTGAGATGTGTCCAGGAGGTTAGAGAATCAATTCTCTGCTCTGCCCATGGGCTGACCCTTCCCTGTTGGCTGTCTTTCAGCATGTCACCTCTGTTATTTGGCTTTTTGTTGTTGTTGGTCCTTGGCACCATTGGCAGGACACATGTTCCTTGCTGAGAGGTCTGTCTGTGGCTGCCACCTTCCCAGGGTGGCACCTATCCAAGGTGGTCACACTGGAACTGGAATGAGGCACCAAATGGTGGCTTTTCTGGCATGTGGCATCAGTAGGGGCAATGCTCCAGGAAAACAAAGGACAACAGCATTAACCAGCCCTGGAGAGCTGTGGTAATGGGGTGCAGACTTGCCAAAGCCAGGGTTATGCATTCTGCTGTGACATTATCCCCCATCTGTTTTTTTGAAGTACCAGAAAAACAAAGCATTACAAAAATGTCAAGCTGTGAAAAGAAAAGTCAAAAGCCAGAGAATTCAAAGTTAATGCTGATTCTTTAACTCAAGTCATTAACTCAGAAGCATGTTTGAAGTCTGGGCAGAAGCCTTAGCTGAACTCTTGCTGGTTTGTGTAACAGGCTGAGGATTTGTACATGCAAGGGGGCACAGATTCATATATGAATATAGGAGGGGGACAGGGACTGGCTGAGTTAAGAGGCTGGACATCACTGATATGGGGAAAGAGAGGTGCAATTAAGAGACATTTCCTAAGAAATTAGGTAGGGGGAGGGAGGTGAGATTAGAGATAAACTCATCGTGGAGACTGGTGGAGAAAGAAAGATTAAGGACACTGACAAATAAGAAACCCAAGAGAGAAGACATGAGTTAAAAAGTGGCCAGGGAAAGAAAAAAGTTCAGACAGGAAAAATAGAGAATAATTTTTGAAAAAAAACCCCAAAAAACGGAGTGAATGAGAGGAAAGCAACTTGGATAGGGACTGCAGTTAAAACAGGACAATGATCTCTCGGAGAAGAAGAAATGTAATTGGGACCGTGAGATACTAGAGATGAAAAATCAAGAGGAACAAACAGCTCACATTTGGTGGCAGTGGACAGAAGAGTCAGGGCATATTAGATATGTCCCTTTTTGGTAAGCAGAGTGGGACATGATTCAAGCCTCGATTACTCTCTCTGCCCAGGATACTTCACAAATTGATCCTGTAAGCTGAGTCCTATCCTTAATTTCTACTAATTATTTCAAAATTCAAATAACACACTGGAATAAAGACTTAAACATCACTAATGCTTCAAATAAAACACCCAAAATTAAGAAATTTCTAACTGAGGAGGGAAGATTTTTGCAAACCCTTTGATACACATATATGTTGCTCTTCTGTTCAAGATCTTACAGCATTTTGGTTCTTTGAAAATACACACTGTTGGATACTTACATTTAATTAAATAGTTTTTTAAGATAATGAGTACAGCATCTTCAGCATAATTCACAATTAAAAGCAATCAAACCCAAAATTCAAAATTGCTCTTATACAAATACATAGCATCAGTACTAGCCAATATAGTTTTCAATGAAATGGGAGTCATAAAATTACATTCCAGAGTTAACAGTTGTAATAAGTACAGATTTATGGGCAATAAGGAAGTATCTATGTGCACATTCCTGTACCTCTCATTTATTAGGCTGAAGCTGAGACATCCCCCCAAAAAACTTTAATTAGTTTAAGCACTTAATTTAACAAAACAAGCAGTTTACACAAATACAAATTGCTATTCTCCGGCCACCACGTACATGAAACTACTGTTTTTGCAAGATTAATAAAGTCACAGGTGATTTTATAACTGCCTAATTAAAGTATAATTTAAACTTAAGAGCAAAGAGGTTTATGCATCAGCACTGAGTCAAGGGAAAGAAAATATAATCTGTTATTAAATACAGTTTCTGTATAATTCTTCTGTTTGTAATATGTATGAAGACAGTTTAGAAAGGAAGTTGCTTTGCTTACAAAGACATGCAATAAAAGTACTTGTGTAATTTTTCCCTTGAATAAACAAGAACATATTTTCTATTCCATCATGTAATCCATGCATTAAGGAAGAATAATAAAATGATGATAAAATAATTGAAGTTAGAAAGTCAGGAAAAAATACTGATAAGTGGATTGAGAGGATAGCTTGCTGGCTCACATTTCAGAAACATTATGTGAAGTGGCTAAGTATTTGCGTGGAGGTTAATTAACTTCACCCCCACACCTCCTAGAGTAGAGCATGGCATTACAACACATTCAGCTACAGTAAAATCAGTGGGAAACAAAGATAAACAGCATTTTCTTAGTCCAGGTCACAGCCTTTTTGCCTGCAATCCTGTATGGGATCTCTTACAAAACTCATTTGTCCCAGGCAGATTCAGGCAGTGGTTTTCAAGAGATCAACATGGACTCAGAATTCCCATTAGTGGACCCAGCTGGGGGGAGCCTAAATTCCCATGGCCTTTTGTAGCCATCTCAAGAGATGATAGTTTTGTTAATTTATCAATAGACAATCCAAAAAAATGGATTGATAGCAAAAGAAGAAGTGGCAATGCAGTTCTGCAAAATCACCAAGAAAACATAGATAGCAAATGTCTCCCTGATAAACATTCACACAGCAACAGCAAGCTGAGCTGTGCATTATTTTGTCTTCAGTAATTCCATTACAATTCCTGCAATGGCTTCTTTCCATCATAATTCATCAAGTTATTTCTCTAAACTTCACTTAGCTATCATTCTGGGAATGCCATTATTTTAAGAATATAAATAGTAATTGCTAACTTCAAATACCTTTCACAGGGATTAGGCAAATCCTAAGCATAGGCAGGTGTTTTACTGTGGTTAAGAGTTACTTTACAAAAGGTCTGCTAAAATGTAAGTGAAATCTTGTCTCTTTCAGAGGCAATAGCAGATCTGCCCATGACTTTATAGGTCACCAGACCATACCAAAAACCTTACTTGCCCCATCCTTTCAATGCCATCCATTCATCACTTAGATAGCAGGGATATCTTTCTATGGCAGATGTCAACAATACCCATCCGTATAGGCCCTCATTCTTTATTTGACACTTATTTAATAAATCATTAATCACCGTCACCTCAGCTAAGAAACAATACTTCAGAGTTTGCTGTATAAGAGATGAGAAGTTGCAGTTGCCTTCAGCTGCACAGGTAGGACCTCTGGATCAGCAGCATGGGAGATTGCATGCCCAATGCCTCCCCTGGTGGTCAAACAAGACCCAGCAGAGGGGTCTGCTGGAGCAGAACAATTGCTATAGCAGGGTGTTTCATATTCTATAAATATGAAATGTGCTAAAGGACAACATCATATTCACATAGATGAGAGAAACAAGAGGCTTTGTTTGCGAGTGTCTTTAAAACTTGGAGCAAAAAATCCATTCAGTTTAGTTATTTTAAAAAAATGCCACCAATATTCTTCATTATACTTCTTCGTTATTGCAGCAGAGACTGTTACGAAGAACTGTCCGTATTGTGCAGCTTGGACCATAGCAATCAGCTGCACGGAGCAACTCTTCTGTATAACACACACAACCTACTACTTAATGATTCACTCCATGGGCAGCTTGCACAAAGAGGAAGAATTTGCTTTTTTGACTCATTTTATTTTCTCACAACAAATAGAAAAATAAATTGATGAGCCAAGTATCTAAACTGAGAAAGCACCAGTAACAGCCTCTATTTCCTCAAATATTTCTCTCCCTAATATTTTTTAAATTTAAACATAAGCTATTTAATTGCTAATAAACCATTTGATATTAACTGTGTTGAAGGAGTAAAACAGAAATATAATCATTAACCAACTGTGCTGTTCATGGGTCCTGACTAGCACCACTGCTGGACTTGAGTTGTGTCTTCATTGTACCACAAACAGCACTGTATCACAAACAGCAGACCCTAACAGTTTTAAAGAATCCTGAATACTTATATAAAGATAAAGAAAAGATGAAGTTACTATTTCTTGCACAGATGCAACCATTTAATGTTACCTTTTCTCCCCAGAAACAGTACTATACAAGGTTATGAAGAGACAAATCCTGCTGTTAGTTCACACAATTTAATGGTAGCTCCACTGGAGTTGGAGTAAAATTTTGTGCTTTTTACTGCACAAGATTTCTAAGGTCTTTCTTAGACAACAAATGTAAGAGTTTCGCTATTTAATTGCACGCTGCAAAGTGCCCACATTGGTCTTGATTAACCTCTGTCTTGGACCATTAGAAATATCTCTCTGACCCTGACAAATCCCAAACTACCTCACTTATAGCCATCCTTCTTCACAGATAATTTTTTCTGGCTCATTGCTTCAGCCAGATGACTCTTCTGTTCGCAGCCCTCCACTGACTGCTCATCCCTATTCCTTCAAACACAAACTATTACAGAGATGTTGATCCTTGCCTCTCCTCTGACACTAACATAGCCTTGGCTGCTGCTCTGTCATTCCTCAGTTCTGAATTGCATTTCATGCCAGTTTTAAAGGACTGACAGAATTCCCTTCTTAAATTCTAAAAGAACATCTGATTTTCCTCTTTCAAACCCTCCTTAAAGGTCATCTCTGCTGTGACTCCTGCAGAGAAAAGTACCAAACACTTTGATAATAGCCAAGAAATTAATGTCCTAGGGCAGTGCTTGTGATCCTCAAGGTAACCTTGTATTTCCCTCAGTTTTTGAGAGAGCCACCCATATTTTCCCAGCCTTTACTTCGACAGTAAATTCTCTGGCACTGTTACCACATTTCAGTTTCTGTTAAGTGCCCGTCCCAATGAGCTGTGATGCCTGGCTGGTACTGCAGTACAGATGGGACTGTGATTCTCAGTTTGGCAGCAACACCAAAAGAAATAGATCATTTCAGACCAGATCAATTTAATGCTTTCCCTTTCACATTTTCATGGGTCTATTTAAGGCTCACAAGAGAGGTCAGCAGAAAAAAACATGATATATGTGAATTAGGAGCAAGCTGTTAAAACATATATATATAAAAATTCTCCATTGATGTTTAGAAAATTGTCTTCTCCACAGGATCCCAGGACAATCCCAGTGGGAAGGGACTCAGGAGGGCTCAAGTCCAACCCCTGCTCAGGGCTTTACCCTAGTAGGTCTTGAATCCTCTGAGGACGGGGACAGCTCAGCCTCCCCAAGGAACAGGGTCCCTCTTCTCCACTGCCCTTGATCATGGTAAATCCACAGATATAGGGGGTTTGCTTAGAAACACACAAATTCGCAGCCCAAGAGGCTGCACTGATGTCTAACAGAAATCTACGTTGCAAAAAAGAACAGAAAAGAAAAAAAAATCCTGTTCGCCCACAACAACTTTGGAACTGCTTAGATAATGGAATAGCATTAGATCACAATTTTAGTATTACCTGCATGCTCAGTTTTCTCATTATAATTTAAAACCATGCATTATTATTTTTTTCAAGTAAAATTAGGAAAATATACTTGATACTCAAAAAGAATCCGAACAAGTCCAGGACCATGTCCTGCACTTTCATTTACTGATCAGCATTTCCTGCTGCTGTACATTTTCTTTGAGTCTGTTTTTGTCGGAAGCCCTTCAAAGCCATCCTGAATGAAACATTGGCCTCACTGGAGCAGATAGAAAAATCTCACATCAGGTGCTACAAGGTACAAATCCTATGGTATCTTTGCTTTGCCATGTAAATTCCTAAGGCTACCCAAAGTGTATAGGGTTTGATTATTTTATTCTCTGCAGAAACTGGGTCTCTTGTAAAAAAAAAAATTTATAGGCACGGTAACCTGCTTGACCTGAAGCAATGAGCAACAAGAAGTAATTTCATTGTGTAGCGTATGGGGTTTCACGTTTTCCCTTTGATGATAGTTCCTTCTCCCAGTTCAAGCGAGTAAATTAATTCACAAATACAAACTTAAACAGAGCTTTCTTCACTTCACTTCTTGGTGCCTTGTTTCCTGATTTATTTTCTTTTTTTTTTTTAAGAATTTCATGACCTTTGTCAATAATTCAAAAGAGAAGAGCAAACCAGGAGATGGCAAAAGTTTTTCTAACTGAGACTCTTGCTAGAAAGGGTGTGAGTTCTGAAAAGGTCACATTAATGGCAGGTCTCTAGTAAATTAAACAGGTCAATGAGGTTGACGGCTACAATTGTGCACTGGAACTCAGGAAAACACAACAGTGATTAAGGATAAGGCAAATGATATTCCAGTCACTAAGCTGTAGCTGACTGCATTTTTGTGGGTTTTTTTCCCCTATAAAAATGAAACAAAGGGATCGGTTTGCTTTAAAAACTATGCTGTGATTCCATCTTAAAATTTTGCTACACTTGAAACACTCAAATTGAACATCAGGCAAGGAAGGAACTCATATTTCACATAAGACAGCCCACAGATTGAGTCCACTCAGACCAAAAGTGTCTGTCCATATTGGTCTATAGGTCTGATGGCTTGTCGTCCTAGGCATGCATATTTTTAATATATATTTTCCTTGGAACAGAATCCATGCCAGGTTGTTACATGAAATGTTGATAGATCCTTCAAGAATGAAATATATATTTGAGGGCTAACATGTATTTATATTTTTAACGTACAAGTTCTGAAAGCTTCAGGCTAATTACATATTTTAATTTAATTACATATCAACAAAACATCTTGTAAAGAAGCAGTTGCAAATTTCTGTTTACAGGGTGTGAGCCCACTGTGTATACACACAGAGAACTGGTAAGCTAAAAGGTGATCAGATCTGTGACACAGTGGAATATCTTCCATTGAATCATGAAGGTAAATGGATGAATGTAAAAAAAAATCCTTATTGCTCTTTAGAACTTCATATCAATTTGCTATAGGAACTGTACAAACTTTATCATTGTCTTCTCTTGTAACAGTTATTTAATTAAGTGGTTCTCCTTAACGCACCGTTTCAGTTGCTGTCGGTATTGAGCAGGTCATTCCAAAAGAAGCAATCATAAACTGCTAGATGGGTTTACTCAGCTGTGGCACTTCTAAGCTGATTTAAGCAGTCTGTCAAAATCGAGTGAAATTAATTAATTCACTGGAGAACCTTCTCCAAACTTAAGCAAAAAAAGTGATGCAAACTAATGGTAATCAGATCCACATTTTTACAGGCAAAGTGATTTTAGTTATTTTAACAATGCTGAAACACATACTCTTTCTCATACATAGGAACAGATCACTGAAGAAAGGATACCTCTCTACCGCAAAAATCCAAAGAAGGACAACCTTATTCCAATCAGACTGGAATAAATTTCCTCCTCAGCAGTGACTTCTACATTTTGGGCATTTTGGTATGCCCCACAGACTCTGTTTAACAACCCAAACTGTTTCAGGACTGTGAAGAGCATTGCAAGTACAGAATAAATGACAAAAATAGTAGCTGGATTATGTCCACATCCAACTGTCAGAGATGCTGAAGCGGACAATTACCTTCTGGTTCTTACTAAGGCTTTTTCAGGTTTTAAGTGCTTCCCTGGTAGCTTGGTACACAATTATAGGTAGATTAGAGAAAGTGGTAATAGGGTATTTTTGCTCTAATCTTCTCTCAGTTGTTAATATTAATTAAAGGACATTTTCCCCTTCATTATACAATAAACATGAACCACTTCTTAAAAATGAGCATTTTAGCTTACTAGCTGCTTACTGCTGGGTTTTTTCAGCATTTTTTTTTTATTATTATTAAAGAACAATGCCAGATACTGGGAGGTCTGTGAGAACAGGAGACAACCTCAGCAGAAACCACTACAACTAAGTAAGGAGGATCTCACTGTTGACCTCATCACATTCAGAACTGGCAGCAACGCCTATCTCCTCGAGCTGATTTTCCCTTACTACAACTGTCAAAATCTTACATGAAAAGACAACAGAAAATCTACAAAATAATCAATCCATTTCAGCCAGAAACTGGGAAGAAGGGATGGACAGAGTTATTGTTCCATCTGAATACCTGAGGAGATTTTCAATCTCTGATAAAGCACAGATTCCCACAAAAAAGTGGTCCTGTGGCATTTTGTCAGAACATATTTGGCTGTGAGATATGAGCAGCTGGCTGTTCTCTTTGCAACCTTGCCGCATCTCACCACAATCACATATCTTCAGTTTTTTGTCTAATTTTAAACATACCCTTGATGAGAATTATGAATGTCTGCCATAGAATGCATTGGTTTGGTAGATGTCTTCATAGGTGAGCTTGCAACCTGTTACTGCAAAGCAAACACTAATTTGACATTTATTACATACTTAGCCATGATTTGCAAGAGGTATTTTCCATCTTGCTTAGGGAAGGTCTCACAATTTGAGCTAGATTTCAGAAGACATTTCTTTTTGGCTACTCAGACCAATAGCATACAAGCTAGAAACAAGTAAATTAAAGAGAAATATAATACATACACAATTATTAAGAGCATACCTGTAACAAAGCGTTATGATAGCCACCATCAGTGACGTATCAAACCAGAGAGATTATTCCAGTAGGTTGGATTAACCCCAGTTTAACTCACTAGCTGAAAAAATACACCCTATCCTTTAGAAAAATAATTCACACAATAAGTTCTCTCAGTCATGCCGGTAGGTAGATTAACACATGAACAAAGCAGCCTCCACTCAAACCATCACTGTGTGTCAAGCACACACACGTGCAAAGATTTCTGAGGTTGCTTTGGGATGTTTTATGTGCTCTGAGGGGAAAAGAAAGAAAATATTGGACAAAATAAAAGGTAACAAGGAGGCACTACCCAGGGGCATAGAGGACCTGTGGAGCTGTCCAGAGATAAAGTTAAAGCATCACTGGTACTGAACATTGACTAGAGAGGGATTGGTGTGGTGAGCAAGGAAATGGTCTCCTGCTGCGCTGAGAGACACAGGAGTGTGAACATGCCCTATAAACAAACAGAGACTCATCAGAGGACCACATGACCCTATCATCACTTTCTCATCCTAGTGGAAACAACCTGCAGGACATCAAATATTGGCTTAGTGCTTGGAACAGAAGGGATAACACAGTTTAGACAGAGACATACATTTAATTCATAAAGCACATTTTCTCTGGTTGCTTCTCAGACAATAACTTCTTTGCTTTCCAATGACCCAGGTACAGGAGGAGAAATGAATGCTATGACAGATTAGAAAACAGCTGGGGTCACCATATATGTGAGAAAAGAAAAGGAAAATAAATGGTAAGTGCACAAGAGCCAACAAAGGCTAAAATGCTAGGGCAGAAGTACGAAAGAATAGTTCATACTAGTTTAAAGTATTATAATTTATATTTATAAAGTTACATCTATATTATATATCTAATATACTCACATAGGTATAAAGTCATATATAATAAATTATATAAAGCAAAGAAAATAGTCTTGAAATGACCTTTGCAAACAGTTTGGATTTTGGTTCCTCACATGGAGGAAAAAAAAGAAGCATAAGAAGCAACTTATGTTCAGAACAAAACCACCTGATTCCTGTCCTCAATTCAGCTCCAGGTTACTTGCCCCAACTTTTTCAGAGAAAAGCTGTTAAACTAAAAAATTTCCTTGCTTTATACATAAAACACAATGAAAATTGTATGCTAATGATCAAACTGTGCTGGCTTCTGGAGTGCTGGATCACACCCAGCATAGTGCAGCAGCAGATCAAAATCTAAACTTCCTCAGCATCACCTTACAGAGGTGGGATGCTATTACAGACATTGTGTCAGAGCTCTGATTTGCTTTTATCTAGTGCTGTATTTCAAGCTCCTTCTCCTGATAACAGTATCTCAAGGATTCGGACTATTAAAGTTATCTAAAAGTGATAATCGTTTTCCCTACAAGGAGTACGTGATCCGCTTCCTTTCCTTCTTTCCTGCCCTTTCCCTCTTTGTTGACACTGCTCCATCCATCTCTGCAGTTTTATGCCAGCTATGCTTTCAATAACCTCTTTCAATAACCTACCTGTACATCTTAATCTTTAAAGGCACCCATCTTTGTCCATTAGTTCATTTCCATCTGCAGCATGACCTCATTTCACTGTAGGGTTGCCATAAAATCATCTGCTGTTGCTGGTTTGCTGTCCAAACATCTGCTGTGTGTTCCCATCCCAGCGAATCTATATTTTGCTTTGCTTCTCTTACTCTGTCCCCCCCACCCCGCTTTGTATGCTGACACTTTTTTCCTAATTATTTTATTTACACACATCTTCGATTCAGTTCTTCCACCTTTGCAATATCTGTCACAGATTCACCACTTCATTTTCACCACTTCATTTTCAATGTATATGAGAAGATCTTGAATTTTGGCCTGTTTGTACATGTAAATAAGGTGGCAGACTGTGTTACCAAATTCATGTGTACAGAAGCCTTTTTAATCTAATATCACTAATATGAAAGAGTCAACTGTTGCAATTGTAGTAAAATGCAAAATTAAATGAGAACGATCTGTCAGTTTTGAAGGACAATTTGACAAATCAAATTATCCAGAATTACCTGTGCTTACGCTTTTTTTGTGCCAGGGTGCTGTAAGGGTCAGATATCTCCCCGTCCAATAGTGAGCACCTATGAACACAGTCTTGCTTCTGGTTGGCATCTCTCCACCCCAACGACACAGCACAAAACTACACTGTACCAGACAAAAAGCAAAATTATCCCCAGTTCTCAAAGAAAACAAAACATACATGAAAACCCCAACCCCTCATGCCCTGTCTCACCATGCGCGTTATAGTCCATTTCTCCCTGTAGACTGGGATTCCACATCTATATCCTCTATGGTCCAGGGAAAACTGGAATAGGTCATGACTCTGTCTAGGTGCTGGTGCAACATCTGCCCCGGAGCACGGGAATGCTTTAAGAGGCCAGCAGTTGTCTGGGCTTTCCGTTCACCAGAAGGCACTTGTAAAGGCCTTGAGAAGTAAATTTCACGTGGATAAGTAGAGAATTAATCTTGCAGCAGGTCCTAAGCCTGCTGCTTCCAGGTGTGCCACTTATGTCAGACACAGGTGAAGGGCAGCTCAGCCGGACCTGGGAGAACATGCTCTTGAATAAGATGGTGCTGCTGGAGCCTGGTATAAAAGCCATTGGATAACTATGTGCCTCATACGTAACTCCAGAGCTAAGGCAAGCTATATATTTTCAGCCTTGATTTATCTGCAGGACGCTAATTAGGCCATGCAACCCTTGCTTCACCTTTCCATCAGCTGCAGAACAGAGATGTCTGGTTTTGGAACCACTTGTGTTTTTTTCTGTATGGTAGCAGCCAAGATCTGACCCTCCTGCTGGCAGCATCTGCGAGCCTCATTTGGTCAGGACCTGAGGGGCAAATTCTGCACCTCTCCGGTGGAACCCTGTAACTGTGGCTCTTGTGTCAATGCGGGTGCTCTCCAGATCAAAATCTCCAGCCACCCCACCTGCCTATCCCCCATCTCTTACTTGCAACCCAAACGGAGCAAGAACAGTTATGGTTTCTTCTTTCCTTTCACATCTTAAAAGGTAGCTGAGCTGCCTAAAGTTTCCTAAACTCTTTCCCAGACAGAATTTTTCTCTTGATTCTCCAGGTCCATTTCTGTGGAGAAAGGGGCTGTCTGCAAGGGGCAGCATTAACCTAAAGGCAAGATGTCATCTCCAGAGGGAAGAAAGCCTACATTAGATCTTGAAGACTTACGGGCTTTAACTTCCTTGGAAGAGTTCTTAGGACTAGAGGATAGAAAGAAAACCAAATGAGATGGGAGAAGATCAGGAGATTATGTATCATTCCAAACAGTCTTGAATGCATTTTCTTGATGGTGTACTAGTGCAGAAGCCCTGAAGATATCTTCTTTTTCCCTTCCACTTCTCTTCATGGTTCCCGTATGGGCTCCTTCCATAGGATAACTGCCAGTATAGCCTCAGAAGCTATTCAGCAATCTTCCAAGTGAAGCGGGAAGGCCTTAAAATCCCACATAGCTAAAGGCAGAAGGGTTAAAACTCTACGCAAAAAAGCCCCAATTCCCCCAACCCCACCACAGACAGTAACTCTGTATTTTAACAAGCTCTCTACCCCAGCGCTCTAATTACACCTCTCTATTAAGTACAAAGACCAGCAGCTGTTCTGTGAAGCCTTTTTTAAAAATAATTAATTAATTATTTCTCATTGGTTAAAAAAAAGAAGTAAAAGAGAGAGAAAGAGAAAACAAAGGTAAAGAAGTTCAAATGAGCTCAGCCTTCACATGCCCAATAACATGTCTGCACTCTTGGTTATTCTTGAATGTCAAAATAAAGACTCTGAGTCTGAGCTTAATAATTTCCCTGGAGCACCGTTGTCCTGCAGGGATGGTTTGCCTTTCAGTTCTTGGCTGCTGCCAAGGGAGAGGTGAGGGAAGTGAACCACTTTATTTATAGCGTTTGTTGTTGTTACAATTTAAGCTGAACATCAGTGACTGTTTCTCTCAGGTCGGTTGCTGGAATCCGTAGGTATTCCTTTAGATCTACATACCAGAGCCTCTCTGCTTTTGTAACATAGTTTAGTCCCAGCTTCAAATACGTGGTTCTAACCTGAGAAAGGATTACTCCATGTTTGATACTGCAATTAAAATGGATCAGGATGGGGAGGCAACAATTGATCCTTTAGCCATTATGCTGATCTGCTGAAACTGCTGACTTATGCCCATGAGCAAAAACATTGAATCACAGAGATCAATAAACAGAGCTGTAGTGGTGCAACTGCTGCAGGCTGCACTGTTAGACTTGTACTGGCAATTATGGAAACTGGGTTGACTTTACAACTGCTTCAATATATGCCCTATACCCCTGATTCTTCCTATGCAAAAACTGCTTAGGTGTCCTTCAAATTACCAAAATAGTATGTTCGTGTCCTGGTTTCCTAGAGCAAAAAATACCTCTGTTGCTTGGTAAATGCTTATAGCTCCCTGTTAGGTTCATTTTCATTTTAAACTAACAGCTATTAAGATAGCTGTTCTTAAACCTACAAAGCTGGATGTGATGTGTAAAGAAGGTTTATAAATGAATAAATGATTCAATGTTTTGCTTTCTGGTGCTGCAGGCAGGCAATTAAATGGGATTGAACTTCACAGTTTAGTAGTTTGGAAGTCCTTAATGTAGATGATTGTAACTACAAAATACTTGATTAATTATATAGGAGGCTAAGGGACAGATCGCTATAGATTTTGTGCCTCTAATGCACTTAGAAACACCTGCAGGAGAAGGATCTCAAGACTAAAGGATAAAGGCATGTAGCGTAAGCATTACATTTTGGGTCTGTTGTGTGTAGGAGAGTGAATGTATCCTCAGACTTCTTCAATCTATGTTTTTCCCAGCTGCAAAATCGGAGGACTACAATGATGTTAGTGATTGCAATGTTTGTTGACTGTAAGCCAAAACACAGAGAGAGAAAGTATCTTTTTCACTCTGAGATCAGCTTTGCAAGTCTGTATTTACATGCCTTTGCAAGAGTCAACACCAAATGCTTAGGATTAGTATTCATTGGTAAACAGCTATATCAAATATTTGATTAAAACATCCCAGCATCCCAAATGTTTGGTAATACCCAAGTCTGCAGCCTGCAGGTCAGAATATAGATAGTTAATGTTTTAAAAATGATCTTTATATTTTCATGTTTATTTTGACATGAAAAAACAAGCAAGTTATCGCTATATTTTTTGATTGAAACAGGTGCTTTATTTACTCCAAATTTGTAACCCATTCCAGCCTTTTCAAAACTGAATTATTTTTTTAAATCAGATATTCACCCAATAAACCATATCAGTTCTTCTATTGTGCAGGAATTTTATCTGTTTACTTTAGAATACTACAAAAACTGAATAGGAGATCAGAGTCTCCCAAATCACAGAGGAGAATCTATTCATCTGATAACCCTCCCGTGGTTTGTTCTTTTCACTGTTTTTTTTTAATCTGTTTTTTTTCACCTTGCTAATAACTTTCATTCACTTACCAAAAAATATTGCCATGAAAAAACTGAATCCCAAAACTTTAGAGCACTGTTGGATACTGTCCCCTGTAAACTTCCACTACATGTAGCTCATGGAAATGGGTTCTGTTGATTTTTCCCATGGAAGAAGATTATATGGTTTAATGGAGTATTTGCAATATGGCTACATTAAATGCCATTTGAAATTTCTTTCGAATTGGTATTGACCGTGTTGAAATGGGACTATGTAGATAACCCTCCAACAGGAAATATCTATGAATATTGCATTTTCATTAGAGGCAGAATTTTCAAACTGATATAGAAATCTCTGGAAAACATTATCATATTTTCCTAAGTAGATTTGCCTTTCTATACAAAGGAGTTAAAAACAGAATAGTTGCTGTATTAGAGATGACAAAAAATAGGCTTCTAAATAATTATCAACTATCACCACATGTTGAAATACCATTTTGTTCCATAGCTGTTTCAATCAATACACTATTTATTTTCAAATAACCATGCACTAAGGATCATTTGGACATATATCCCATAAATACACATTACCTCATTATCGACTCTTTCTATCCACTGCTGCATTATTAACATTTCATTAAAACAAGCAATCAAGCAGTAAATAGTAGGAATTTATAGCAATAAGCAATTGTAATGACTCTTAGACAGTAATTGCTCCCTCAAAACATTTTTGTAGGGATGACCAGTCATTATAGGGATTAAGGCCCCAGGAATTATTTTTCTCTGCAACGTTCCTTATAGGCAGGTAAATTCAGCCAGTAAGCCAGTAAAGTGGGGAGAAATACAATATTTGCAATGAGCTGTATAAGGGAAAGTACACAAGACAGTTAAATTGTACTTTTCATCCAAGGATCCAATCACCTGCACATATACGAAAATGCTAAATTTCAGTTCCAAAAACCTACTGTTTTAATCCTATAAATCCAATTTCTGCAGTTGCTCAGTAGCCTAGAAAAGAAGCCAACCAAATGCTTAAAGAGGAATTGTTTCCTCTCTTTACTTTTGGTAATAGAGCACTAGAGGCTGTGCTCTGCTGAATACGCAGTGCCATCTTTATGCAACTCATGCAGGGAAATTATCCTCCTACAGTATTGTGGGATGACTGATGGCTTTCTCATAAAAGATCATCTACTCGGGGGCAATATCGAAGGCTGCAGTGGCAAATTGCCAAGAGCTTGAGGGCTGCACCTAATTTGCATGTAAATTTACATCAGTTTTAAAGCCATAAAGAAGTGCAGCGGTAGTACTTGAATATTTCTTGATAGATTTAAAAGTATGCTGTGTGATCACCAGAAATAAAAACCTGAATGTGACCAGCTTTATCACTTCCCATGCTGAGTTCAGGGCTGTGCCTCGAACCCTCTGATCTCAGCAGCAGATGCTCAGCATCCCCCAGGATCCCCGTTGTAGCAGCCTAAGCTGTAAAACCCTGCTCCCACCATCTTCATCTGAATGCTGTTTAACATTATTTCACTTTCTCATCATCAAAGCCAGATGCCTTGTTCATCTGCAGACCTGTTGACATCTGTGACCAGAGAGGGATGCAGTGGAGGCGGAGGGGCAGTTGCTGTGCACAGCTACCCCTCACATTTCTCTGCATTTGGGCTCTCTTTTTCCTCCTTTTCAAGGCATTCTGAGCCCTGACCAGCCTCACTGATAGGACAGTAAGATATTAAACTGTCGAGTCAGCAAAATGCACTCCCATGCATATAAAATATATATAGTGTCTAAGAATATCATGAATGTATCAGTGCATTCCTTCACCGTATGCATGGGTGCAGCGATGTGGCTCTGGGAAGATTAAGCCCATTTTGCATAAAATCAATATGAATTGCAACAAGTTAGGGGAGCTGGTGAAGGGGGGTGCTAAGTGGAAAATTACTGAGGAAGGAAAAGGAAGACTGGGAGGGCAGAGGCAGGCCCATGTCCCAGCTGGGCTGCAGAGGGAGTGAGCAGGAAGGATCTAAAATCTTTGGATTATAGACTTAGGCAGGGGAGAACCAGAACCTTCCTGGCAGCCCCTGCTTGCCTGAGGCCAGAGTGGCCATCTAAGCACAGGAGCTGCAGTTAAGGTGATCTTCTGGGTAGCTGCCATGTTCGCTTTATTTCTAACCCTTGCATTCATGCTCCTTATTTCAATAAAATTCCCTGCTTTAATAGATAAGCTGAAGCCTGGAGTCTCATTAAGCCTGAGCATTCAACCCTCTCCTTCAAGCTCTGTCCTCCTACGCTACTTTATATCATTAAGAAATACAGCCCAAGCTGATCCACTAAATCCTTATATTAGCCAGTACAATTAAATCTAACATGGAGGAAAAAATGGAAGCTAGTGATACTTCTTGGTGGCATGAGTTTCAGCGCCAGAGCTGAGTGATGTTGAAACAATGTAAAATGCCCTGTTACCTGACCTTCCCAGGATCATAAACTGTGAAGTTTAATGGGTAGGTATCTTAGAAATGAATGCAATGCAGCACAATCCTGTTTCAATAACATTTTTGATCCTTTTTTTTTTTTTTAAATGAGGGGAATGAGAAAGGTGTTGCAATGTTGGCAAACCCAGCAATGCAATAACTGCACCATCCCCATCTACTTAATCGAAAAGTACACAAGCAATAATTCAGAAAAGAATATACTTACAAACCTTAAATCATTCTATTTTAAATTGCTTAGGAAAATGCTCGGAGTTTCTCAAGATTAATTGTGGGATACCTTGAAGTGAGAACATAAATCCCAATGCTGTCATTCTTTTTCTCCAAGGAGTTAATAAAGGAAGCATCCAAAATAAAAAGTCAGGCTATTGTGCTTCTAGGATTTTACTTCTGTGTCAGATGTAAAGTTTGTGACTTCTGAGTTTCCAAACAACCTCCTAAACATGTCAGCCATTAGCAGTCGTATTTAATGAGATTCACAGATAGCCCCTTAGCAGAATATGTAGTGATTAAGTTAATTTAAATGATTCATCTCCACCGCAGCCTGTTAGACTTGTACATAACAGTCATTTGCATAGCAATAAAAATCTCCATCTATCCACATAGGACAGTTTTATAAAGATATTCCAAACCTTAATAATGTCTACTCTCATTTGTTTGCTTGGAAGTTTCTTTTGACTACTTCTTTATGCCAAGTGCTTATTCTGATAAACCAAATAGGAGATCTCACAGAAAAGCATCCACTTCTGCAACGCCACAAATGAGTCACTTATCAACAGCATTACAAGCCTGGCTGTGAAGAGCCCTTCCAGATGAAGCTTCAGGGTGAATTTTACTTATGTGGCATTACTGAAATTGGTATGTGGCCAAGGTATTAACATTAGTGCTCCACTTTCACACATGCATGCACACATACAAACACAGAAGGACAGAAACTCTAATGAGCCCAATACCAACGACTGTGTCAGTCTGCATTAACCCAGGGCTTAAGCTCCAATCTTGCCTTCGTGGAAGTAAATTGCTAAACTCACTCCGACTTTAAAAGGTGCAAGATTAGATCCTTACATCTGAAATAAATCAAAGAGAAAAGCTCTGCCAAGCGAATTGTTGGCAAGTTTGTATTTTCTGGAAGATCTTATTCCCTGCCGCATGGAGCCGCTTGGCCAAGCTAGATGCAGCAGGAGGTGATACTGCAGGATTGTGTAACATGCAAACTCCCCCTGCTCCCCCCAACCCAAACAATTAATGACTAATTGAAATTACTTCTCCTGAACTGACCTAGAGCCATATGGATTAAAACAGATTTCTGAATGCTAATTACACTACATCATTTTCTCAATTATTTTTAAAATTGGATTATGTACTGGGAGATGGGATGTTTGAAGCAGCCACTAATGAGCAAATCATGCATAAAAACTTGTTTGTTATATTGGTGATTGAACAAAATAAGGTTGTAGGCATGATGTTGTGTCCAAATAAACAGGAGAAACCAAAGAGATTTTGAGAGTAGCACCAACTTGCAAGCTATAATTTAAATAGCTTCAAAAGCTGTGTTAAAACCAGAGAATGTTTTAGAGTACTTAAACAGATATTTCCTTCTCTGGAATAACTCTAGAAGGGCAACCACTTGTTCCAGCATGAGGCTGGGAGCTGAAGCAAAGATAGGCAAGAAAATAGGTAAGCTTGAAATTAAGGTGAAGGATGGAGATGTGAGCAGAATAGGGAAGTGAGGGGTACCACAGGGTGCCTGTGCGCCACAAAGTGTGGAACTGTTGGGATCATTAAACTGTGTGAGTGAAGGAAGTACTAGTAGCTCATGAATCATAGTTTTATGAAGCAACATAGGTGCAAAAAAGCCATATTGCATTACTGACTCCATTCTGCTTGGCTTCAAGGCATCCAGGACAACAGGGACATGTTGCTATCGTATACAGCAAATATGTCGCTGTGAATGCACTGCTTAATGGGTTTTTCTTCTCTTTGATTTTCCAGTAATGAGTAATGTTACTGCCAGTTTGTTGGGGGTTTCAGGGTATTTTCCCAAGAAATGATTATTACCTAAGTGATCAAGAAAGTCATAATCTGTTTTCAAAAGTTGCCGAGGAGCTTAAGTACATAAACCCGATTATCAGAGGGACTGCAGTATTGCATTTTTCTAAATGTTTGCCCCAGCTTTCTGATCTAATAAAGAATAACAGAACAATTTAATTGCTACAAATAGTCTATAGATTGCAGAAGCTAAAAATCTTTAGATTCCCTGCTCAAATATAATAAAATCTAGTTTTAGTGCCTTTATACATCTCTGGCTGTAGAGTTTTGCTGTGATTCCAGGGCAGTTCATGACAATATTTCAAAAGAGTTTCCTTTTCCTGCACAGATCTGTAGATCTATCTATCAATCTGTCTGCCTGCCTGCCTACATACATACCTGCCTATCTGTCTTCAAGTGGCCACCATACTGCATGAAAAGATTTATAGCTAATTTGTCTTGGAGAGTTTTATAATACAATTTCATAGGAAATTTCAGTGCTGTATTTTTTTCCTCATGGCAGCATTTACTGATTGGAAAATAAAGCAACAAAAATCAACAGAAGTCAAGCTGTTATATGCAGTATGTAAAGAATGATGTTTCTAAAGTACTTGCTCCAAAGCTTCAGATTTAAGCATATAAATAGGAAATAATACTCTTTTCTCAACAGTACAGAATGTGTAAGGCAAGATGTCCTTAGCTTTAAACATAATTTTTCTGAGTATCATTCCTAACAGAGAAATTCTGAGCTCTTTGAATCATTTGAAATAAACTTTCTTTCTCTTTAAAGGATGGAAATAAAACAAAACAAAACAAAACACTTTAAAAAACTCTGGATATGTTTCCTACCTGGATTGATAAAAGTCAGTGAGTTGTGCACTATTCTTCCTGTGTTCACAGTTCTTCTTACCATTTTCATGGTCTATATTGCCAACAATTTAAAAAAAACCTCTTATAATTACTGAGATAATTATTTTCTGATGCAAAAATTCTGATATAATTCTGAAATTTAAGTTGAATTTATACTCTGATACCAAAAAAAAGTATATAGCAAGAAGAGAATGGAATCATAATGCACTCAGTAGAAACAATCAATGTCTTTCTTTGAGTCAATCTCCCATTTACAATTTTTAAAGTATTTTCTCTGGTAAACCTTAAAACAGGACTTCCATAGCAACAGAAACAAAACTACCTCTACATTACAATGAATGCTAACGGAATTGCAAATGAAGAAAAAAGAATAACAGTGGTAGATCATTTATTTTTAAGTTATTTGAAAGAGGCACAGTTAACCCCAATGAAAAAAAATCCAAGCTGTGGGTTTTTTTCAGCCCAGCCATAAATCAAAACCTAAATAACGTATTCTGTTAGCTGTTCAAATACTGTTCAATACAAATACTATTCAAAGTATTCTCACTGTTTTCAGTGAAGCGCAATGGTAGAGAACAATTATTCAATTTATTTCATTTTAAACCCAAGATACTAAGTTCAGTTTCCTCCTGATGAAATCCTGATCTCACTGAAACAGCAAAAGGAAGTCAAAGAGCTTCTTGCCACTGACTTCAGTAGCCAAGATTTCACTAGCAGATGTATTTTTTTCTTCACCTTTTCTTGGGTGCTGTGGTTACCTAGAGAACCAGGTGAGTGTCCAGGCAAACATCCAGAGAGCAGCATCACTTCACCAGATTTCATCCTTAATTAATTAAGGGAAATTCTTTACTTGGCATCAGTTGCATGAAGGACTGCAGTGACCCCCAAAGAAACCTTATGGGCAAAACCAGAGCCTTTTGCAGTTCAGTGATTCCATCTTCAAACAGCTAAACTCAGCTTGTGTGGGCAGAGTGAGAGCTCTGACCAGCAAGCAGACTTGAAAAGGCTGAAAAGTTTATTGCTTCCTATTACCCACCTTGCTATAGTGATAGCTCAGCTCCTCCTCACCCTCATCCCAGGCTGCTATCCCACTCCAGTGTGTGTCAGAACTGCTGCAGCCAGGGCAGCCACTGTACCCCTTGAAGGTGGTGTTATTTTTCCCAACAAGATTTTATCTGACATTAATACTTTTCTGGAGGTGGAGCATCAAATCCAGTCACTGACAGCAAATTATTACGCTGCTGAGATTCCTTTGAGCAAAGCAGTGTGTATGCCTAGCAATGCTGGTTGCCTTTAACAGTGGGTTTTGGACAAGAGCACAGCAGTCCCAAGAATTAAACGTTTCATTCTAATAAAAGCTTATTAGGGTCTTTTTTTCTGTGTTGATATTGTCCCCATTACTAATTGATGATTACAGTTCCCATGGTTCCAGGTTAAATGACTAGCAGGTGTTCAGAAGTCTTAAAGCAAGTGTAGGAATAGGAGGAAAAAGTATGCCTGAACTATTACAGCCCCTTATCCAGGTTCACATTCAAATGGTAAGCTGAGAAGCAAGCCATCACTTGCTGCTTGAGAACATGCATAATGCTTTTATTTTGGGGTTTGGATGTTTATTTTTCCTTTGCTGCCTTCTGAGTTACAACACAAATAGTGCTGAGGTAGCTGTTAGAACTAATTGCGCTTTTTACTTGTGTGAACTATGGACGACTATACAGTCAGGTAACATAAAGAAAGCATGAGTCTTCTCTTGGTTGTACCTTCCTAAGTGCATTGACATGGAGTCATCTTTGAATTTTGTTAAAGGGATGATGCCCAGAGGTTTCAGCAGTAGAAATTTCTCTCAAGCATCATTAGTGCTAGGAGGTCACTAGGGCATCAATGTGAGTGATGTCTGGGAGAGAGCTGCAACAGGGGTTGCATATCACTGCCCCACCACCTGTACGTTTTCCTACTGGACTTAGTTTTACCTGTTCTGGTGACTGTCATGGAGCTCATTCCTGGGGAGTTCTTTGAGAAATATGAGATTAAGAAGGTGGCATAATGCTATCTTTAGTGAAATAATTTTGTATCCACTTAGAGGACTGTCTTCATCTCTGCTTTATTTTCTCCTTCCTTCACTCTGGTATTACCCTGCTTCATTTCTTATTTTTTAAACTATATGCTAAATAATTGTATGTGAAAACCATACAAATGCTTTTTTTTTCATACAGTTAACTTTGTAGCTAACATAACATTGCTTTTCTTGCCTTTCTGGTAGTACCTAAATAATTCCACAGTTTGAAGCATTCATGGCTCCTGAGACTCTTAAAAAGGAAAACCACACAGAAAAGCCATTGCTACCTGCAGTTCCTTCCCTGAATGTAGCATCTCTGTTCCCAACCCACTCACGCTTGAATCAGAACTTGGCAATATGAGACTGAACAGACCTGAAGACATGGGAGCCTGAGCTCCCCAGTCAGCAGCAGGGTAGAGATATTTGTTCTAATGAGAAGTTGCATAACGCTCATTTGTTGTGACTATTTTCCAATGTTCCTTAGTGGCTTAGCTAGGGCATGGTGAGGGAGATGTCGTGATGAGAGTAGGATGGATTAGTGTCAGAGGGCAACAAGGATTGCCTGCAACAACAACCTTTTTGTCCCATCGGGAAAGCCATTGTCTGTCATTTGGACCTGATGAACAGTGTTCAAATCTTCAGCAGCTGGAGATGACTAGCTCAGTGAAAAGAATACAAGTCTTGGCTACATATCTTATTATACACCACCTGCCTCTGAAATGAAACTTTTCTTTAACCTAACAGCAAAGTGTGACCATGCATTGGAGTGTTTGTTTCACACAGGTGACACTGGTCTCATTCAAGGAATGGAGCTGGATTTGCAAAGGATTTACACTGACACACTGAATGGATATTATTAGTCCTATAACTCTCACTTGTATCACTGTATTTCAGGGCTTCTACAATTACTTAAGAGATTTGTAAGAAAAAGATTGTCATCAAAATTCAAAATTAATTGTTTTCATCAAAATTTAATTGTGTGTTGTGATGGTTTTAATCTAATCTGGTAAACAGTCTTCCAATAATCCCCAAAGTCAGCAACAGTACCCCTAGTGACCAAAATTCATCTTGCATTGTTTTGCTTGTAACTGCTTTATAAATCCAGATCTACCTTATGCCACATCATCACCATTACATCATGCTCTTTATGTGTAAACAGAGTGTACTTGAAAGAGCATGTATCATTTTCAGTAGTTAATAAGAGAAATGGGAATAAAAGCTCCACAAGCTGGTCTTGTAGCTAGGAAGCAATTCACCACACTTTATGGGAAAAGCTTTCGTTTCTGTTAGCTGTCTTGCCAAGATGAGATGACTCTTGCAGAGACATAAAAACAACCCCCTATTTTTGCACTTACTGGATGTGTAATCTTCAAATAATGAGTATGAGGATGAAAACAAGCCAAAAAAGTATCCTGGAGCATTTTCACACTCTCTCACTAAGGACAGCAGCTTTGCTTGATTAAGGGTTACAGGATCAGACTCCAAATAAGCAGTTAGCTGTGGAATTGAATGCATGATACATTCCTTCTCCTCTCCCCTGAGCTAACTGCCACAAAATGAAGCTGGGATATTGAGGACTTCAAAGGAACTGTAAAAGCTAGGTAACAAGCCACGATCAACCAACATACTTAAATACTCTGTGACAGAGGAAAACTGTTAGAGAGGGAAGCATGATTCTAAGTCCATAGTATTTTCCTACAAAGTGTTATGAAGCTAGCAGGGTTGTATTCCCACAGTACATAATGCAGCAGCGTGGGAGAAGTGTAATACTATTTATTCACATTTTTGTTAACACAGTTATTAGCTCAGCAGGAGATGCTGTGTTTCATTTGTAATCTAGCTCACTGTTGCTGGTGGCTACAGGGAAATAATCAGAGTGAACTTCAACTCAGCTGACCCCTACAAGTCACAGGATTTCTGTGGTTAGCCTGAACTACAGCAGCTCCTTGAGGCTCCACTGGGAATGTGTACCCCAGTGCTGGGCACGATGCAAATGCTTATATAAATTACATTTTTGAGGCTGAGTTTTCCAGTGTGTTCAATGAATGCACTCATTGCTATTCAGCGAATACAGCAAATGAGGAAGCTGTCTGTTATCTGGTTGTGACTGAAGTAGGAGTCCTTGATCAAAGGACAAATACCTTTATATTTAGTGATTCCCTAATCATTCCCTTGAAAAGGTTTAACATCAACAGGTGTCTTTGGTGATGAGATATTTATTTAACTGTCTATATAGCTCTCTTCACATTAATGACATCTACTTTTCCTTTGACTTAATTAAGACTATCTTCAAAGAGAGCCTCTTATAAACAAATTACGTTTATCTGGCTCAGAATTTTAAAATGGAGCATTGTTCGATCAATACAATTGATTGAAGAGATCTAAACACATCTCTGGGAAACTTTTTTCTGCCTTGGAAACTTCTGAATGGCTTGCTTAAGCAGATGTTGAAAAGCATGACAGCCTCAAGTCTCCTACATTGTTAACAGAGTACTGTTAGAATGGGGGAAAACCCTTCAAATGGAGCCATTCCCCTTAAATAAAACTGTGTGAAAGGGAGGTGGTAAACCTCTCATGCTTTTAGAAAGATTAGAGATCATGGAGAAGATGATGCCACTGACAAGAAACCCGCTAATGTATTTTTAGCTTCCACAAGATGCCATTTGGCAGATAAGAGAAGGAAAACAGACAACCCTTCAGTCATCAACCCATTCACTATTCCATCCATTCATCTATCTGCCTCTTCACTGTCCATCCATTCAACTATCCATCCAGTCATACACCCACCAGTATGTCCACATCTCCATCCACTCACTCACTCATCCATCCCTTCTTCCATCCCACCCTGAATACCAAGCCATGCACTGATTGAACTGGAAAGAGTTTCAATATCTCTATCTTGTAAAGATGACAGGAAATTTAGACTGAGTATGTTAACACTTGAAGATATATGTAGATTCAGATGCAATGCATTAGATGCACACTTAGTTTATATTTCATATATAAAATGCAGCCTTGGACTAGTGAATCTTATTTGGGATGCTTTCTTATGTGTCTTTTCAGGCTTGCTTTCATTATCAATAATGTTGAGATTACAGTAAAATAATAAATTTAGAGAAACGTTAAATACGTCCTCCAGGACAACTTTTCACACTGTTGTATATTTGGCATTTTTATCTGTATGCGTGAACCTCCTAAATATGGGATCTGCATTTCTACATACATGCATACATTATGCACACAGAATCACTAGGTTAGAAATGACCCACTGGATTATCGAGTCAAACCATTCCTATCAAACGCTAAACCATGCCTCTCAGCACCTCATCCACCTGTCTTTTAAACACCTCCAGGAAAGGTGACTCAACCACCTCCCTGGGCAGCCTGTTCCAGTGCCCAATGACCCTTTCTGTGAAAATTTTTTTCTTGATGTCAAGCCTGAACCTCCTCTGGCGGAGCTTGAGGCCGTTCCCTCTCGTCCTGTCCCCTGTCACTTGGGAGAAGAGGCCAGCTCCCTCCTCTCCACAACCTCCTTTCAGGTAGTTGCAGAGAGCAATGAGGTCTCCCCTCAGCCTCCTCTTCTCCAGGCTAAACAGCCCCAGCTCTCTCAGCCCCTCCTCACAAGGCCTGTTCTCCAGCCCCTTCACCAGCTTTGTTGCTCTTCTCTGGACTCGCTCCAGAGCCTCAACATCCTTCTTGTGGTGAGGGGCCCAGAACTGAACACAGGATTCGAGGAGCGGTCTCACCAGTGCCGAGTCCAGAGGGAGAATAACCTCCCTGGACCTGCTGGTCACGCCGTCTCTGATACAAGCCAAGATGCCATTGGCCTTCTTGGCCACCTGGGCCACTTCTGGCTCACGTCCAGTCCCTGTCAACCAACACCCCCAGGTCCCTCTCCTCCAGGCAGCTTTCTAGCCCTTCTTCTCCAAGTCTGTAGCTGCACAAGGTCGTTGTGCCCCAAGTGCACGTGCCCACTGAGGCTCCATCCGGGTGGCTACGTCCATCCTGGCTGCTGCAGCACCCGGAACAGCTTTAACTTTCTGCCGGGTGGCCGCCGCGGCCCCTTTCGGCCGGGGTCCAGCCCCTCTCTGCGCCCTCCCCGCTCCGACCGCCCCATCTCACAGACGCGGGTCTCCCTTGGGACCGTTTAAATCTGCCGCGGGGGCCGCCGGGACCGCCCCCTCCCGTCAGGCACCGCGCGGGCCCGGCCGCTGCCGGCTCTGAGGAGCGCAGCGCTCTGGGCCCGGCCTGGTCTGGCCTGTGCCCCACCGAGCTCTCCCGGGCTCTGGGAAGCAGTCCTGCCGCTGGATATCGCCAAAAAAAGCAGTGTTCGTTGCAGGATGCACTGTATACACCTTTAATAAAACCACCTAAGTACCTACAAGCAGATAAAGTTCGCCTGAAGAAGGAGCAGAGAACAGTAGCAAAGGGAAAGTACGTGAAGAATCACCAGGCACAAGGGAATTGCATCTTTGTCTCGCTAATTCAATGCTTCCACGAAATTCATGGCAGTAACTAACAATTTAATTTCTCCATCAGTTCAATAATTTCTCTTCTGAAAAAGAAATGGTCATGCTAGCTCCTCAGTAGGCTTAGAAAAGTATTCCCATGTCTGTACATCACCAGCCTCTTGCTTCTCAGTTATTTCAGTAGAAGATGCACGTTTTATAAAGGCAAAATTAGAGTTTACAGATCTTCCTGCATTTCCAGCATGTGGGCATAACAGAGGATTCCGTGTTCAGGCTGCACTGGAATCCATTCCTAATCTATGACAGTAATCATTTCAATGTGATATTGATAACATACATTTTTGGATGGTTAATTTAGTTCAAATTTATCTCTGCCAAGATATCAAGCTGATAATTGATCTCCAGCTTTGTTCTGCAGCATTAATTAAGTTTTAGAAAAGCTTACAGATCAATTTATTTTAGTTAATGCGAATCTGCACCTAAAACACAACTCAGATATTTATCACTCCATTGTGATTCCCTTTTCATGCTTCAGCAATTCATGTTTACATCTGGTTTAAGTTTTTCTAATCTAAAATAAATCAGCATGAAAAAGCATTTGATTTCTCATTTAGATTCTCAATTGCCTTTAATTAGAAAAATAATATCACTTGTCTGATTTTAAATGGTAGAATTGTTAAAATAATGAATAAGTTGTTGTCAGTTCATAGTTTTTGCAAGCAGACTAAATTTTATGTGCTTTAAAAAAAGTAAAAGCAAATCTGGGTTCTTTTCTATGGACACAATAATATACCATTATTTAAATAAATCATAACACTTGCATGTAATTTCACCTTTATCCATTCTGTTCCATTACATATTTAGATAGGTTTTGGTTTATTTTAAGCTATGGAGGCCAGACTAAAATTCAGTATTTCAAAAGATGCTGATGCTGCTGCACTGAGATGGATTGCTTTATACATGCTGGCTTTTCCAATGGCTGTAACCAGACCATACTAGTTATTTACCTCAAATTCACACAGCACACTCATTTCACAGAAAGAAGAGACTTTACGGGAATAAACTGACAGCTGCCTGACATCTCTTACTGGCAAAACTCCAGTAAACTCTCCTGTAAACACTCTGTGCCTAAGCTACGCGCAGGGGTTTGAACAGCATAGAGCTTTGAGCAAAATCTCTGTCCTGGCTTGTGTTTCTGGCAGTCTAGCCACAGCCATGATTAATTTCTTTGCTCTGAAAATATTGACCTCAAAGGCATTTAAAAGTTGATGTGAAAAGCTCCTCACCATCACGGCCTGACTTGACTTTGCTCTCGCACAGCCCTTCAGGTGTGAACAGGGGAAAAAAAAACAGCTTGGGTCAAATCAAGCCAGTTACAGCAACATCAGGTTTGTAATCTTTTATTAAAATGCAGAAGACTGCTGTTTTCAGCTGGAGGTAGATCCTGCACATGGATCCCTGCCTTGCAGAGGGCTTTTGTTAATTTTTTGAGTTTAAAAGCTTTCATTCACTTGAAGCAGTGCTCGAGCTCCACTAGCTCCAGCTCCATTTGTGTTTTGCAAATAGCACCCATGGTGGCTTTGCCTGCATATACAGGGAGGAAGGGGGGCACGTGCTGCTGTCTCATGGCACGTAATGAGGCACTTCTTTCGCTGCAAAGTATTTTATGATGCTAAAGTGGCACAACTACAGAAACATTCCTTGATTTTCCCACTGTCTCCTTTGCAGGGTCACTGTTTTCTTAATTTTGCTTCAGAGCTGTTTTAAAGTCACCTAAATCTAAGCTGGTCACTGTGACCTTTCAGCACAGCCTGAGAAAACTCAGAATCAACTCTTTTCTCTGTAACCCCCATTTTTACCTAGCACTGCACATATCACAAATACTCGTTTAAATACTTTGCACTATTGCTGTAATAGTGCTGAAGGAGCTGAAATATGGGGAAGAAAATAGTTGTCCATGTCAAAATTTTTGCTGTAGGCATTTTAGATTATCCTGAGCCTATATCCATTATAATTTGATATCTAGCACTATATGTAAGGAGGAGGGAAGTAGTTTTATATGAACCTGAACTGTCTTTGTGTTTCATTAGAGAATTTTATGTACATTGAGTTGTGCCAGTGAGGCACGAGTTGTCATGTAGTTAATGAGCAGGATATTACGAATTAACAAGATGAGATAAAAGCCAGTAGATCCACCTTTATCAGCATTAGAGCAAACGGCTGTAAAATTTTTCCCAAGTATTTAGATTCTGGCGTTTGCATACTGTGATACGACTGCCAAGCACTTGCTGTGAAACTAGCCATAGCCAGTACTGCAGTCACCAAAGCAGTGCAAAGAGTTAAAGGATGCTTTCTGAAGAAACTGGTGATTTTTTTTGCCATGTGGGTCTTGCCTTTTATTTTTCACTTGACCTTTTCTGAACACTTCAGTGGGGTTTTTTTACAGCCCACTCATCCAAAACCCCATGTAGATTCTGCACGGTATTGATTTTGTTCATTGTAGAAAACGCTGACAGAAGAAGTAGAATAAAACTCTACTCATCTTAGGTTTTTGCAACTTGCATTGGTTCATGAAGGTCAGAGGAAAATGCCATACCCCACCCTCCAAATGAGCGGTTGCTTGGGAACTGAAGAATAATTTTCAGATTGTTATATACATCATGAGCTACTGTTCAAACAGCTCCACTGTTCTAAAGGAAGACTAGCAAGACCAGCAAATTCAGGTTTTGGTCATTGATTTCTTTTTTTCCTACTCCCTGTGATAATTTTAGCCTGGATGTCAGGAGTGTATCTTAAGTGTGCCTCTTCACTTCTACCGTCTGCTAATCTATGCAGATCAATTATCAACAGGAAGTCTTAACTAAAGAATGTACTACTGCCTGCAAAGAACTAAAATTAAGGAGTCTTTTTTTTTTTGCATTCAACTTGCGGAGTGGGTAAGAAAATAGATACATCATACAGCACTTTGTTTAATCTTCATGAGTCAAGCTGCAATTTTTATATCCGATCTGGAATTTGGGATGGATATTTTTTTCCGTAAATTAGCTTAGCCATAGTGATAGTACGGAGCCCTATTTCTGTATTTGATGGGTTTTTCAGTATGCAGTTTTAAAACTGGGAATAAGACAGCTAAAAGAAAAATTTCACTCTAGCTTCCTCTGGCTATAATATCTAAGGCAGAAGACTGTCTTTGAAGCAAGAAAGTATTTCAGCACAGTGTGAGAGGCACAATGTGCCACGGGAGACTGCAGAATGCACCCTCCACTCCTCCCAAAGCATGGGGCGGAAGAGCCCAAGCTGCTCTCTCTCTAGCAAGCCTGGCATGAAAGCACATGTTATACCAAAAGAATCAGCAGAGAGACAATCCTTGCCCTTTCCTCCACCTAAATTATACTTTTCCTTCTTATTTTAGTATCCAAAATATCTGGGGTGCTTTATGCATGGCAGACTATAAAATGTTATTCTTTTCTTTGGCTTTTACTGACAATTTTATCCTTCTGGAACAAAGTGTTAATTTATTTTTTTCTTATTAATAGGCCTATTTTTACAGTGCTTCCACAACTGTGGAAAATGGGCACCACAGCATTTTTTTTTTGTCTGCTTATTCAATTATTACCATACAAAAGAAGCTATTTTGAAAATGTCTTTCAAAGTAGGTCAGGACAGAACTATATATGCAAGTAGTCTGTGAGTACCTTTCCAAGAATAAGTAATGTTCCCTGATTTGAGAGAGTGTTTCTGAAGACCTCATTGGCTACACCAGTGTATTTAGAGGAATGTTAATTGGGAATGTAAAACTAATTATGTGGTTGAGCTGTCTGCTCCGGAGCTGTAGGTGCTGCTTACAGCAGGGCCCAAACAGACAGGCAGTCATGCCTTAGCAGCCATCATGATGGTAAAGGTGATAAAAGTTTAGAATATTTTGGTTTTGATTTGCCTCCTTTGGAGCTGTTTTGGATTATCTCTGTAGATACTCTAGCAGATGTGCAAAATTTGACTTTTAAGGGAGATTGATCTTCCTTGTCCAAGAGTGTCTGTTGATGAAGCCACCAAGGGTGCTGCTGGAAGATTTCCATGAGATATTGAATAAGGTTGGTTTGGGGGGGGGTTTGGTATTTTTTCTTTTAAACTTTAGAGTGTCATTGGGCATTTTAAGATCTCCATAGATCTTAGCCTTGGTTTTGTTCTGCTTCATTTCCCTGCCTGTGAAATAGATTAATCACATTTACTCATCTCACAGGAGCATTGTGGAAATGCATACATAAAAGGGTTGTCAGATGTTCATATATCATTTAACAGGGAAATATTGGTACCTAAAATAAACATCTAAGGGCCTTCATGTCCAGGGCAGAGAAATACAAAGAACATTTTTCCATGCTAGCAGCCAGCAAGTAATTTTGAGAGTGACTAATTCTTCCTTTCAGAGACAAGCACCAAACACGTCAACTGACCTGTAGATTTAACTGAAAGTGTGTAGTTATCAAACGTTCTACCAAGTCCGGGGGCCCGTAGGCTGATCTTGCTCATTAATCCAGAATTTGGCATAAAAGGCAGTGAAAAATAGCATGTTTATTTAATTGTTTTTTACTCTGATTCCTTTCAAGTCCATCCTTTCCCACTGACAACAGTCTTTAAAGCATTTCTAGCCTGGTAGACACTGGGAATTAATCCCCTTAATAATGCGGTTTTCTGGCACTGCCACAGTATTGCCAAGTCTCAGTGCTACACATGTGTTCCTAACACTGTACTCCTAAAGACAAGTGACAGGACTCTCTACTTTGCTTTCCTGTTCCTGTTCCTGTTCCTGTTCCTGTTCGTGTTTTTTTTATTTGCTTTAGGATGAAATTCTTGTCCAAAACTTGACAGTCATACATTCACTTCCAGGTGCTGTGCATCCCACATATTCAAACCCAGAAAATAATCAATATAGTTCCACTTACCATATACCTGTACATATATTACTATCTTAATCCCATGATTTTTGAGCCAATACTGTTTTTGTTGTCCTGATCACAATTTGAATGGAATATTGCTCTCATCGTGCATATTGGCCACAGATTTACTTGCAAATATACAAAAGGCAAGGAACTTAAAACAGCACTGCAGAGCCAGGTATATCAGCTAAAATCTCCATCTATGTTTCTGCAAACTTAAAATGAGAATTTTGTGTGTCTAATAGTTTTTTGGGGGAAGCATGTTATAAGGTTTCTAGCATTAGAGCAATGCAAAGGACTTCAAGGTTCTGGAAGTCTGAGTGAGACCTAATTAGGCTGAAGCCTCTTTGATAGAGTTGCTCTTATCATACCTGCTGGCGGACTAAGCCAACGACACCCTACTGGTACTGTGGCTTTTAAGAGGCTCCTTTACTATAATGCAGTTACCTAACTTGTTTGTAGGTTTCACCAAGCTCTAACTTATTTTGAACATTTCTGTTAAGTTTCTAGCAAAAGCTTGACTTTTCAATACTGTAGAGACTTGTGGGAAAAGTCATTTACTTCTTTGCTCCCTCCCCAGCTCCTAGATTCCTTTCCAATTCCTTCTGGCCAGAATGAAACCAGAAATCAAGAAAAGAGGTCTGTGCTTGGGGTTGTTTTTTAAAGAACTACTTCCCTACCTTGTCAAGTGAAATCATTGCATTGTCAAGCAAATTACATCATCTCTTTCAGTCCTTCAGCTGTTTTATTTAGCAGGAGACTTGTGTAATTCAGTTAATTCCCACTCTCCACCAGCCCACATGTGCTGGGTTCAACGCACAGGACAAGCTAAAACAAAAGGAAATTTCTTAGAGGGGTCAGTTTAACAATGTAATTCTATTTTACTGCTGGTATTATCACATTAACATTTCCTCTGCTACTTAAACGTAACCCATCGGTTAAGCAAAGCAATGATCCCAGCCACAGGTAAGGACATGCACCCAACATGGCCCTCAGGCCAAGGAGCTCGTTATTAGGTTGTGCCATCACGTCTTCAGCAGCACCTCTCTGGGCAGCTCATCCAGCCAAGGTTATTAAAACCTGCAGTTAGAGGCGCAGACAAATGGACCTTTCAGCGTGAGCGCGGTATTGACTGCAGTGTGCTGCACTGCCCTTCAGGACAGCAGGTGGGCTGATGTTTGAAAAGTGCTCTGACCCAATAATTAACCCAAGCAAAGAACTGTGCATGTCGCAAAATACTGGTGTTTTTTTTCCCCCCTCTTTGCTAAGAGATCTTCTCCTAGCTTTGACTTTAAATAAGAATAGAAATATAATCCTTCAGATTTCCTTAAGGGTTGCTTCTTTCAAAATAAAATTCTAAAAATCCTCACCTTTAGAGATTTAGATTTTCACTTTTAGATTCTTTTTTTGCTGCCAAAAGATGAAAAGGAACTTTTTTTTTTGCACAAAAAGAGCATAGCCATAATTTCAATCCCATTTATCAACAAATGTTCTGTAGCAAGACGTGCTTATGGTTTTTTTTAGCCCTATCAGACATGGTATTAGCAAAAACTACTGTTTCACAGGTACTTGTGAAAAGCTTCCAGCAGTCTTCTTTGCTAGTTTTTCACAAGTGGGGATTGTCAGCTCACATATGAAGTGCCAAATTGAGATACTTAAGGGGTTCTTCCCTTTCTGAAAAATAGTCTTGCTGGGTGTCAGAAACTGAGATAAGTATCCCAAATAGTTTAGCTTCAAAGGGTTTAGCTATTCAATATGAATTTCTATCATCCAGCTCAAGTGAAATAACTTTCCAGTAATTCCTGTGGCTGGTAAATTAGGACTGACTTCCTTCTGAACAATGTTAGGATTGTGCACTGACTGCAGGCTTCTGTCCTGACCACTTTATGTCACTATTAAAATCACTTGAAACCTTTAATTTATTGTCATTGAGAAGAAAATTCATGACAAGACTAAAGCCTAAAGAGAGTTCATTTGTACGCCACTGAGCATGTCCATCCCCAATAAGAGGGTTTGCTTTTCTTGCAGAGAGACACAGAAAGGTCTCTGAATGCCTGTCATCTTTTAGACTAGCAGCATCAATATGCACACAGGTTAATGCCTCACAAAGGACTGGGAATCTGCATATTACATTTATCAAAAGATGTGTAAATGAGCCATATAGGAGTCTACTACAATGCCTTGCATAATTTATTTCATGTACAATAAAAAGCTGATCAGATTTCATGCATGTTTACTTTTAGCAAGATAACTGCTTGAGCGTTTGAACTAGCTATGGAATACAAATATGTTTCAAAGTAATGTGTTTATCTCCCTGACATTTTAATCTTGAAAACTTTCTTATTCTCATTGTTTTGAGAAAGTGATTCTCCTTTGTGAGAATAATCTCTCCCAAACATGAGAGGACTTGCTATGCTTGAGACGAATGATGTATCTGAAAGTTTTAGATATGCAGAAGTGAAACAAAAGACCCATAGTATAAGTATATATATTTCTGATATTGTTTTTCTTTCTAGAACTTTAAAGGATAGGAAAATGAATTAAAACTGAAGTGACATGTTGAAGTTTTAGAAATAGAAAAATCTTTGTTTCATGCCTTATGCTGTAATCCTTTGCTCTTGGAGCAAGGTCCTTGACAAGTAATAGTCTGTAAAATTGGGTCTTGTATGTCCATTTCATTCTCCATGGTGGTAAATATCTACTAATACAAACTATCTCATATTCATCGTCTTAGTCTAAGTATTATCTAAACCAATTTTTTTTAATGTAATTCAGAGTTTCACACTGCTGTGGCATCAATCAGAGTGGCTGAAGCTTCTGCTACCATCTAAACTTCTCTAATTTCAACAGATTGAAAATTCCCCCCCCCCAATTATGAATGTACCCTTATCTTTACCTTCTACTTGCTAGTTGTTAACATCTTTGTTCTCCAGTGTCTAGCAGGTGCAGGCAAAACTTTGTGTTTTCTTTTTCCTTTTTCAGTTACTTCCCACAAAATTTTTTCTCACCGTATGGATGTCTTCAGATTCCGTATGAGAGGATTGTACCTGGTGTTCCTTAAGCACACATTCAGCGTTGCTTGATGACTTTTCCTTGCAACAGATGCAGCAGAGTTTCCCAAATCCTTCATGCTGGAGGTAATGCTGTTGCTGTTGGGAAGCCTGGCAGAGGAACAGATTCCTCTTTGTTTTCAGTTCAGGTGCTGAAAGCTTTTTGGAGCTGCTGTTAATCTCGCTCGTTTAACCTCCCCACCCAATTACTTTCAAAGCGTGAGATAAAGTTTTCAAGTCTGCTCTATTCAAAGCCCTGAAGAGAGATTCTGGCATGCAGAAGCCTCATCCCTAGCATTACGCTGCTCTGCCAAGTCCTTGAGAGCATTGCCTGGCCCACGTTTCTTCCCTTGTTTGTGGTGCTGCTTCATCGTCCCATGGTTATCAGGTATCTCTCACCACTCCGGTTTCAAAGACATGACCTTATTTCAGACAGAGTAAAATACTCTGAAATCAAGTATCTAATTGCAAAGACAGTAGCTGTACTTTTCAGGCTCAAAACTCTGGTTTTAAATAATTCTTAAATATCTTCTAGAGAGCCTCCAGAGCTCTGGAGTTTTGCAGATCTCTGCAAAAGCTTTTTTCCTTAACGTGACTGATAAGCAAACCTGCTTATGATAGATGCAGTGTCCTTACAGTTAGAAAAGCTAAGATATACACTTGAGTAAGAAATGACTTCCTACACAGAGTACATTTTGTCAAATTATTCTTCTGCTAAAGGATTTCATGTAACAAAGCTGCGATAATGATTTCTGTATACTTATGTACACTTTTAGGACAGCTGAATTCATACAAAGTCGTAGAACTGTATTAGTAGATATTTCTCAAAGTATTCCATTTTACTGTAACAAACCCTCTTTTCTTAATTTACATTATCACATCTTTATGCTAGCATTGCACCAAAGCACAGCAAGGCAATTGCTACAGTTTCAACAGGTCAAGAGCACCAAGCCCAAATGGATGCATAGGTAAAGAAGGCTCACAACATGAAAAAGACAAATAAAACTTCAGTTAGTACTGTATGCTGAAGAAGTTGATTAGTGAAATTTGTTCATCTAAAGCAACTGGGATTTTGCCGCCTGCTGTAGGATGTAAACTCTCTCCTATGATGCTTAAGCACTTCTATGGCTAAATTCCAGGGAGGAAGGTCCAAGGCTTACACCCATTTGGTCTACAGGGGAAAACTCAGTGCCAAATCCAGGCAGATTCACTTAAACAGGCAAAATTAAAAAAAATTGACTTCTTTTAAAGGAAAGAAAACCTTTAAAACCGGCTTTTTGTTGGTTTGTTTCTTTATTTTTGTGGGGGTTTGTGGTTTTTTTTTTTAATGCAGTGATGCTAGTGAAAGTCAGGGTTTGCGTATTGCTGCTTTCACTAGGTGGAACTGGATTTCTTCAAAGACAACTCACACCTCCTCTGTATGGCTCGCCTCTTTCTCCTGTTGCAAGTCTTACCCCGTTTTTTTTTTCAGGAGGCATGGGCATTAGGGTATAAGTAGTGTTTCTTTATCTGTTCACAAATGCTTATAATTCAAATGTGTCCAGTTCATGCAGTCACATGGCTTGAAAAACATTGGTCATTCCTGTCAAATACTTTTATGCTACAATATGTATATGTCAGTAATACTTCATTAAAAAAATGTTCAATTTTTTTCAGAGAGAGAGAGACTTCATGAGGATGATCAGAATGACCCTAACTAGCAACCGTAGAAACTATATAGAGATAATGCTGTCTCGGGAGATGTATTTATTTCTTATCCAAATTTAGATGGCCTATTAAGGTCTGTGGCTTGCTCTTCCAGTCTGCTTCAGTGGAAGACCATCCTTACTAATTTATACATAAATTTAGACTGGATAATGCATTAGAGATTACACTGAGCATGTATTATATACATTAAAAAAGAAAATCCTATTGAATCAGGATCCCTGAAACACTTGCTTTCTATGTGAAAAAACTGTGACAACAGTGTTTTATTCTGGGAGACCAATTGCCTCTGTGTGAGTCATCAGAAGAGTTGAAGTCAGCGAAAACATTTGTGATAGTACAATGAACCAGCAGAACAAGTTTTTCCACAATGAATGTATTCAAAAAAGGCCCAGTATCCTTAGCACGCAGTACACTCTGGCTGTATTTACAATATGCTACAAGATCTGATGCACATTTATGTCTTGCTTCGAGATAGAAGTTGGCCTATTTCAGACTGTTTTCCATGCTAAAATTGAAAATGCCTAGGAAAAAAACACAAGCAGATGAAAAATACAACTTGACAGCAACAAGCCATATGAATGGAGAAATGCAGTAATAATATTCCATAAAATTATTAATTCGATGGTGTCAAAACCCTGAGATTTCCATGCTGGCATCACTCATAGGAGCAGAGAGACCTGCCCAGGGCACAGTGGAGAGAAGGTCATCTGGTATGCAATCAGTTTTTGGGATTGTAGCTTTTGTATACCTGAAGTAACCTGCTCTTTCTGTCAAAAAATTTAATTTATAAATGTAATTTGTGTAATGGCATTGTACTTGTGCCTGTTAGGACTTCGACATCCTGTTCCTGAGCTGCCCTTGGACTGAAGTTGATGTACTGATTTATTTCAAAAGTGTGTCCAGAGAAAGGAAAGAGTTTTCCTGCTCCATGAAAGCTGACCATACTCTTAATCCCTGTTTTTTATGCACTAAACTACCAGGGTTGGCTACTGTGTTTGAGACTTTCCCCTCCGTGCTGAGAGAAAAGCTTTCCCCGCGAGCTGTGAAATGCAGCATTTTGTTCTGCTCTAATTATGTCCTGGATTTTAGGCAGTGTTTCCGGGCTACGTCCTTATGTTCCTATCGTCTGAGGAAACTAGCCAAGTGCTGAGGTTGAACAAAGAGCAGGAAAAAGACATCAAATCTATGATTTGTTTTCCTTCTTAAATAAAGAGACATATTGTTCTGTTAAAGAACAGCCATGTGCGAGAGGGCAATGACATTGCAACAGCAGCTCTAGGGGAAAGAGAAGGTTTGTTCGTAGCAATCATCACGTATCTATCTCTCACTGAGTCAGTTAAGCTCTGGATAGGGTACAGAATGGGACGGGATCACTTTTTCCTCTGTATTTCTCCCCAGGGAATCTTACGCTCTGACTGCATCAGCAGCCTGGTGCCACTGGTTTGTCCGTTACACGGGTCGCCAGGGATGGCAGAGGAGGACTGCTTTATTTTATAACCCTCCTACCCCTGCACTAGACGAAAAAAAAGTGCAGTCTTCCAAACCATTCCCTAGAGTGCCCTGTGAAAGGAGACCATTTTCACAAATTCATCTTTCAGTTTATAAGCAATGACATAAAAGCTGCAGTGACTAGGGATTAATCGAGTCTTTTTCAGTGCAATAGAACTTGCAATATTTAATATGCATTTAGGCATTTAAATAACGCATTTTTGAAACAGCAAAATAACTACAGGTGCTTTATTCCAGATATTTATAACTCTGAATTCGTTATCTATTTTATAATGAAATTAACTTTCGCTGCTATCAAAGATCTTCCACTGCAGGTTATGCAGCCTTTCTGTGCTTATCTGCAGGGGGCTGAACAGATCCAATAAGGCATTAAGCAGCATGAAAATAAATTACTATGAATTCATTAGATGATAACTTAGTTTCTTTTGAAATGCTGAAAAAATGCATTTTTTTTTACTTCTAGGCACTTCATGGGCATAGTCAGGTATGTGGCTTCATATAGTTTGTCACCTTCTTGGAAACAGAATCCCTTAGGCAGAAAACGCAACTAGTGGTGAATGCTTTTTATGATGTCAAGGTCTCCTTCAACTGTATTTATTTAAATGCTGCATCAGCCAAAAGCCTCTTTGAGACTCCCCAAGCCCACAGGGAAACAATGACTTCTTGTTCTTTGAAAGAATCATAAAGTGAACAGGCACCTCCCAACACTGTGATATTCAAGGTGGGTATTGTTACCAAAAACTAAGAGAGACAGAGAGAAGGGATAGATCATAATTTCCGTGAGAGGGCATGAACTAACTCCTCCTTGGCTTGTTGAATTCTGTTCATGACTGAAACCTTGATGTATCAGCTAAGGAAAAATAACAGCATCTTGTCAGATAAATAAACTGTCAGTGGTTTCAGTGTATATGACTGTCATAAAATGAGAATCACTTCCATGTTTTCCCATTTCTGTTTGCCTTTCAAAGAGCAGAAAGCTTTTAAGACTTCTAATGCTTTTAGCATTTTGAATAGAAAAATGTGGAGATTTTATCCTCTGGAGAGGGTCAGATGTAAAAAATAAAACTAGTGAGCTCTCTAAAACAAAGAGATAAGAAGAGCTTCGCTCTCATTAAGTATCAAGTGAATTCAACCACAGTCATTGTATTTAAGAGTTTTTTGCTGCCCAACCTTTTTGCCTAAAAATACTTTCTTTTTGTATCTCTGATAAGCATTTTCCCTGAAAGGCCTGTAAACAGCTTAGAATCTCTGAAAACCCAATCTCATGTTTAGAATCTCTGAAAAAGATTATTACTCTTTCTCAGACTATTTACAGCGTATTACGAATCTCAATGAAAAACTGACTCTGTTTTCCCTCAGCAAACAAAGGCAGTTCTGTCAGAGGGGAAAGAGTGAGCTGTGCAGATGGGGTGGCAGAGGACTACTGTTCCTTCACAGAAAGCGGGGTTGGTATCATAGTTTGTGTTGTTCTGCTTCTGTTCCCTGGGAAAACAACAACTGCAGAAATTCAGATACAGCTGCTCTCATTTGCTTTTGTTTGCTCTGAATTAATATTATGTCATAGTGTTTTTAGATTTGGATTTGGGGGCCAGTGAAATGCATTGGGAAGAGCAATGTTAGGCATTCGATCTGCCCGTTTGCCAGACAATCTTGTTGAACTATGTCAGATTTCCCACCTCATTGAGTCCCAGAGTGAACGTAATCCTTGGTATGGTGAAAGCAATGAAGTTGCATCCAAACGAAAATCGGTTCAAAATTTGATGTTAAAAATACTTAGTTGCTGTTAATGAATCAAAAACACTACACAAACCCACTATTTTCTGTGCTTTCAATCAAATTTTTCATTCACAAAGGAGGAGGAACTCTTTATTGCCGTGCATGGATTATGTTTTGTAAACTGCTTTAACCGTTGCTCGTCTGAGTGTATTTATGAAGTGTGCACACAGACTGAAAATGCCAGGCAGCCTCAGGTTTACAAACTCTTTATTGCTTTCTTAGAAACTCCGAGGAGACCTTATAGAGACCTACCTGAATGGGGCTACGAGAAAGCTGGGGAGGGGCTTTTTAGAAAGGTTTGTAGCGATAGGACTAGAGGGAATGGCTAATAATTGGAAAGGGGAAGATTTAGATTAGGCATTAGGAAGAAATTCTTCACAGTGAAGGTGAGGAGGCAGTGGAACAGGTTGCCCAGGGAAGTTGTGGACACCCCATCCTTGGAAGTGTTCAAGGCCAAGTTGGACAGGGCTTTGAGCAGCCTGGTCTAGTGGGACGTGTCCCTGCCCATGGCAGAGGGGGTGGAATTAGATGATCTTTAAGGTCCCTTCCAACTCAATCCATTCAATGATTCTAAGAGTAGGACCTGACATTGTGAACTGCACTACAAGTGAGATATTAACCTACAGCAAGTAAGAGGAGAAGACGGAATCCAGTCTCACATATTCCACCTCAAAAGGAAGGATAATTTCTTAGAATTGTAATCCTACCGTTACATGTAGAAAAATGGTGGGCCTGACAAGGTCTCCACAAGCAGAATGAGGCCAACGAGGTAAAGTAGGAATTGCAGCTGAGATCTGGTAATCCTATTAGAAATGCATACACTCTTAATCCACCTCATCTCATTAAAAAATATACATATGTATCCATTTGAAAATTTCCATTGCCTCTAAACAGAATCACTCTTGAGCTTGCTCGAGCTTTCTGTCCAGGCTCTGATTCTCCCCTTGTTTGATGTCAGTAATTTTAGTGACCTTTTAGTTGGTGTGCGATTTTAGAAAGGGCTGCTGTCTTTGATTGTAGACACTTAAGTTACTGCAAGAATGATTTAATTTAAAATTAATTCAGTATTGTGTGTAGTAACATTAATCACAATGACTTTATTTGTTATAAAACAGAATAGAGTGATTAAATTCACATTCATTTCATTATAATTTAAGAATGAAATGAAGCACTAACATTCAGAATTGGTTTTGTTTATGGTATTGAATCTTGTACTATGTTGTAAAATTATACGTCATGTATTTGGGGAGGAGAAACAATCTTAATGTATGTGAACATTAGGAAATGTGTCTTGCCCTTTCCATGCTGTTTTCTGGACGTTTTCAGTATATTCTATCACAAGGCTTTGTTTAGCGTATGTTTTCAATATTGCCATCACAGAAGCTTATACCTTTCTATGTCCAACTTACAGGGAAAGATGACGCAACTACTTCCAAAAAGCCTCTTTCTGCTTCTCACTGGCAATATATAAATTGTCTTCTCTACCACCACATTTGCATATGTGACAGTCCTGTACATGTGTTATGGCAAAACTGAACTGATATGTAGGTGTTCCTGACATCAAGGAAGGGAGAACCAGCTCTCCACTGCTCTTATTAAAATTTAGATAAAATATTAAGCAGCTGACATCTTGTTTAAGTAGTTCTTAAAACACTATTTCTTAAACCAGGCCAAATCCACTTAACTTTTCAAGCAAAATAAGTTGTAAAGAGCAGCTAGGATGAAAAATGGTAGAAGTAAATAATGCTGAGAAAAATAAGTTCCTCTGTGTTAGACTACTTTAAGTGATTTGATTGATAAGGCAAAAGCAAGTGTTAGACAAGATAATATAAATGTAGAGCTTAAACCCATTAATCAAATTAAAAAACATGAAAAGCAGCACAAATTCACAGACTGGAAGAATAAGACATAAAGTACAGCTGTAGTTGGACATCCTAACAGGAAATTGGACAATAATAATGGGCAGTTACTGAAGACTGAATTATCGAAGAACATATAGCAGCAGATCAATGCTGATCATATAAGGCTCTTGTAAAGGCAGTGCTAGGGACTTGACTGCTACATAGGTTTTGCAGCTACGGAAAATGCTGGCCCCAGTTTGAACAAAACTGTCATGGTTTAGCCCTGGCCCAGTCAATTTTGGCAGCTAAGATTGCATTTTGAAGCCAGTATGTCCACCTGCATAGCAAGTCACACACCCTGAACTATCCTGCCTGAGGACTTCTGTCCATTACTTGGCCAAATTTCCCCTTCTGAGAGATGGAAAAATGAGGGAATTATGTGGAGATTTTTGCCCCGTTAGAGAATCCGAACTTGGCCAAAACACCCCTATCTTGTTAATGTACAGGGTCAATACCTGAATGGGGCACACAGACAGGATCTGGGAGTTAAAGTGCTGTGAGTAGAGAGGCTGTAGAGCACCAGGACTCTGGCTGCCATGAGCATGAAGTCATGGAGTTTCCTCTCAAGGACTTTAATTTGCGTGATGGCAATGGTAGAGCTGTTTCAGCAGCCCACCTTGTATACATGGTCCACACTGCATAATAATTTTTTAAGGTTTTTTTTTTTAGTCATATTCTGTATGATTATGTGCATGTGTATAATGCTGCAATTCATGTGTTTAGCAACTAGAATAGCAGTTGTGCATCAGCGGAGAGGTTTCTCTGTGGTCAGAGTGGAAGGTTTGTACTGCTCTAGGTTATAGCTCCTCAAGTCCCCCTCCTAAACCTGGAGGGAAGAGGGTGGCTGGTTTGAAAGCACCTCCACCTTCCAGGCATATCTTGTTTCTTGACTTTTTCTGTCAATCAAACTCTTGCTCTCCTCTGATTTAAGCTATGTCTTTGAAATGTACTGTGTATCTTGGTTTGGGAGATTAGCCCATTTGCTATAATTCAATACAAAAAAAGTCTTCTTTTCCTGTTCTTTAAAGTTGAACCAATGTTTGTAACTCGGAGAAATAATTAGGTAAGTAGTTTGTGAGTTAATTTCAGGCCCAGCATGTTAATATGCACTTCTGCTTTTTTCCTATATCCTTTTATGCCTTGCCTAAAGTCCTAATTGATGAAAATTCATTGAAATGATGAATAAAATAGAATTAAGTTTTCATCTCATACATAGCTGGCATTTATGTCTCTTCATCATAAGGTACTGTTGAGATTGAGTTTAATAAGATTTAACAAAGACACTTCCAGGGACAGAAAGAACATTTGGAAATATGTTAGACAGCCTTAAACACAATTTTATCCTATGTCAAAATAGCTATGTTAGAAAGAAAACCCATGGGCAGCATCCTTCTTTGGACAACTCCAAGGATGCTTGCTCTGCTCTTGCTCCCAGGCAGCATCAGTCATTCCGTGGCCCATCGTAGCCATGGCCATGTATTCTCAGTGTCATTTCAAATGACATTCCCTAGGTTGAGAAAACCTCATCCTAAAGAAAAATAAACTAGCAGCTGACATCAGTGCTGTTAAGAATAAGAGTCTGTCTTCCTACATGTTAAGTTCTCAAACCAGAAGATATTTAAGAACAAAACAAATCAATGAAGGTTATTTACATGCTGAGAATTTACCATACTCTACAATAGAAAATAAAGCAATGGCAATCCTACATTTCAGCATATACAAAGGATCTATACCTGGCTTACATTTTCATTACTCATGAAGCGTGCAAAATGTAAATATAAGAATAATACGTGAACATAGTTGTGAAATGATAGCATACAGGCAGGTTAAGTAGATTGTCCTGAGCTCCACTGCTATTTATACTGAAATAAAACTGCAACTTAAGCCTATGCATGACAGTAAACTTAGTTTTCTTTTAGATAACTGATCATAAAAATATAGATTTATCAATATACAGTAAGATATACCTCACTGAAGCAGGTATGGATTTAGATATTAGGATCAATGGGCAATCAAAAGTAAGATCAGTGTTTAAAGAGCATTAAAAAATGTCTGTATTATATTATGATGTCAGGGCAAATAAAAAAAGGCAGATAAAGGCCTAGGAAACTGGTGGAGCATTATTCCTGTTATAACTACAGCTCCAATATTTGCCTGAAGAGAATGAGGATACCTTGAAGCATGAATATAAAATCCCTTGGTTGTACTGGTAAACTATAGGATCAAAACCTAGCAGTTCTTTTTCATCTGTAACAAATTACTGGGTTTATTCTAGGATGTTGTCCAAAGGAGAATTTTACATTGCTTTCAAAGCATATTGCAGCCAGTACTATACAGGGCCAAGAGTGAAGCCTTACAGTAATTAAAAATGTGCTTGTTATCCAGTAAAAAGCAAGATGAGATACTGCAAGAAGAACAAACATGCAGCCCTGGTATGGCCATGCCTATTTTCTATACATTCATGTTGCAGCGTTGAGAAGTACTTTATGTCCTCACTGAGCTGCTGCCTACAGATTTTTCATGTATGTACTCAGCACAACCTGATGAGACTGAGTTGATTTAAACCAGTGAAGAAGCAGATCTGACTCTCAGTCACTTCAAGGCCATTTAGTATGTGCAACCTATTATTCAGTAAATAACCCAAAACATCCACTTTTTCCTATTAAGAACCTCTGTAATTAACATTGAATACTTCATCACACATCTCTATCACCTTGAAACCTGATGGTGATTTGAATCTACTCAATATTTAAGACCTGAATCAGATGATAATAACTAAATCAGGAAAAAGGCAGAGGCCCAAGCTCACCGATTGATCTGCTGAAGATGAACAAAGTAAGAATATTGTGCCAAAAAGAGGAAAGCATGCATATCCATCTCTATCCTATCTTATACCAATTCCTTTAAGGATAATGTACTTTCTCAGAAAATGATTTTTTGAAGTAGCTATGGTAATACATAACCCGTCTTTCTCTATGAGCATATTCTATTCCCATAACTTCCTTTGAAAATATCTCTTGTATCAAAACAAGCACTTAAAATACTTAAATTACGCTGAGTGTCCCAATAGTAACTTTGGAGTATACTCAACAGGACTTTGTGCAGGCAGGAGTGCTATTTGATTAGGAATCCCCCCAAAATAATAGGAACAGTAGTGATATGCTAATCATTATAGTCTGTAGTTCTGACTATATATATATGTATATATACATACATGTATGTGCCAGTTGTTGACTGTTCTGGTTTGAGCTAAAGCAGAACCACTTTTCTAACTTTTCAGCTAAGCCTTGTCTAAGTAACTTGACTTTCTGAAAGTTAACTGTGTGTTTTTCACACAGTATTTCGTTCTAGATGTGATAACACAGAGCACTGGTATGTAGAGAGGCCTCTGCTTGTACTTTTTCCTAGAGAAACCAAGGCTCCTCGAGCTGTTGGAATGCTATAAGTGAAAGGAGCAAAGAAGGATCACACCTGCAGGGAGGGGCAGACAGGACAGGTGACCCCAAACTGACCAACAGGGTGTTCCATCCTATAGTTTGTATAAAACTAAGGGAACACAAGAGTCAAGCTTTTCTTTTGTGACTGGTATACAGTAAGGACCTTGTCTGCCTTTTTGCCGTTGATCCTGGACCCATGCATTCCTGAATCCGGTTTCTGAGTCCAGCTCCTGCCTGCTGTAGAGTCCAGACTGGGACCTTTTCCCCATGCTTGCTCTGCAACATTAGTGGTGACGTAGTCATTGGAGTGGGGGAAGGGTAAATTTAATATATCTGTATATATTTTATTATTAATAGTATTTTCTTTATTATTAATAGTATTTTCTTTATTATTATTGTTGTTGTTTCATTAAAGTTCTTTTAATTTTAGTTTCCAACCCGCAAGCCTCTTTCTCTCATTTTTCTTTCCCTGGGTGGGGCAGGAAGGGAATTGGGTTTACAACTGGTTGTGTTTGGCTGCTGGTCAGGCTGGGACGGGGCTCAGCGACTCACCTAGGACTTGGGTTCACTTTATTGCCTACTTCACAGATTCCGGTTACTAAAGAAATAATAATTCTTTTTCGGGTGAAATAACCACAGAGTTTAGCCTTTCTTACACGTCCAAAATGGATTTATTTACAATCCAGTTATTCAATTTCTTCTATCATTAGAGATTCTATTTCTTAGCCATGCCCATCGCCTAGCAGCAGTAGATAAGAGGGTCCCTATGACAGAGCTCATAGATGTAGGAGTAGCACCGTGGTCTGTGATAGGAGTGCTAAGTAATTCTGTGGTGCTCATCTGCCAGCAACTCAGTGAGAGCAGCAATCAATCCACAGGAAGGCCTGCAATGTAAATCACTTCTATTTTGGAAATGTTTTTTTTCATGCTCTGTACAGAATTATAAAAGCTTATTATGGAAATGAAAAATTAACACACACTTAATTACATGCTTTTTCAAATTAAAGCTATACACCATCAGGGACAGCACACAACACACAAAGTAGCATCAGCAGCTTTTTGGCATCTTTGCCCAGAACTGGCAATCAGAGATGTGTGATAAATATCTTGTCTGTATCGTCACTTCTCTTTGCATGTGCGATGAAAAAAATATGGGAACCGACCAGAAGTACAAACCAGAAACAACAGACCTCTGCTGATTTCTTGAAAATGAGCTTAGAAAGTTGTAAAATGTTTACCCATAAGTGCAATATGTTTTTTTCCTAACCTGTTAGTGACAATGTGTTTTGGTTGTAAGTACCATCTGATTTTACACCTCGTTTTTCTTAGTGTGTTTACTTTGCCTACAGCATTTTCTTAATAACCTGTAATAATAATTGAATTTGACCTTATTTAGTGCCAAAAATGGACTTATCTGCAGTCCTCTTATTCTACTTTTAACGTTTGTGGAGCCCTCATTTCTCTGCCATGCCTTATAAAAACATTCTTTGTGCAACATGAATGCATGTTCTCATCTGTAAAGATATATTTTCAAGAAAAGAGAAGAAATTGAAATTATCTATATAAACTAACAGAGAAATTCAGTCTATCAGATAAGCTCATAAAGCCAGTCATGCATTCAAGATCTTCCTGGGTCTTTTAATAATTAACTGAATTCTAAAAAGCCAGTTGTTGTTGTTTTTTAGATCAAGAGCTTGTGCTTATTATAGGCACAGTTTAGTGTGTTTGTTTGTTTAGCAGTGTTTTAGCAGAGGAGTATAATTCTAGAACACAATCTGCATTTTTTATTCTTCCTTGTGCAAAGAAAAATGTTCATGAAATTCTTCTCTATTAAATTGTTACAAAAGCAGAATTAAAGCTCAGATGCCTGGTTCTACATCGCCACACAGTGTGTATGGTAATTTCTGTCTGTGCAGGAGAATGAGAATATAGCTGTAAAAACGTTAGTTTGGACGCATCACAAGCTCACGCTACATTGATAGGGATAACAGAAGAAAGGAAATGTAATAAAGAATAATGAAGAATGAGCTAATCTTGTAAACTTAAGCCTAGAGTACTTACTAGTTAAGAAGGTGTGATCATGCTTTAGCCCACCCATCACTTGACAAAAAAGAGAGTATGCAGTTATTTACCATAACTCAGGGGAGCTGTTGCAGGTGAAGGAAAAATCCTGCCTAGACAATGATACTAGGAGTGAAACGAGCACTATTTGGATGATGTCTTACGCAGAGGTCCTCAGTCATACCTAAAAAGCCAACCTAGGAGGAGGGCAGAGGAGAACAGGACAACCTCCCTCAACCTACTGGCCACACTCTTCTTGATGCACCCCAGGATACCATTGGCCTTTCTGGCAACAAGTTACTGATTTGCAATACTTTTTCCCCTGAAGCTTCATTTTCTTCAGCTAGCACTTTCCTGCAGGTGGCCCTGTACAACAGAAAATTTTCAACCTCAGAGGTCTGGTCTTAAAAATCTCATTTGTGGCTAAATATTTGTCCCATTGTTCAGATGATGTCTTTCTCCATTAGTGTTTCAACTTTCTTAACTGTTCATGCATTTGAATAACAGAATTTTAGGAAAACGTATTTTCCAGTCAAAAGAGAAAAAGGCACGATCAGGAAAATGGTAACAAATTAGTATGAGAAAGAACTTAACAACAAAAAGCATTATATGCATTGTCTCCATTTTTACTTTCCCTGTGTCTAAGAGACTGCCTCCTCCCCTGGTGCACAATGAGATTATCTGAAGTTCTCTGGTGAAGCATCTCCCACTGACCACAGCTGTGGATCAAGTTCCAGTGATCACTGCCTTTTTATTGTCATTTCTCCTGAGTTCTCTCCTCTGAAGACAACCAACATTAGCCCCCTCCTTAAGGAGATTTCTTTAATTAATAAATTTCTGGAAGTATGTATTAAAAAATGTGATGAGATTTGAAATGCAAGCATTTTATTTCACTTTATTCTTTAAATATGAATGTCCCTTTTTGCTAAAAGATATTAAGTATCTTCAAGGAAAATAGAAAAGCTCAGACAATATGTTAAGCTAAATGATTAATTACATTTTAAAAATTATTTTAGATCATAAACTATATTTATGATTAGTGTATGCTTAATTTGTGGTCTATGTATATGTCCCCTGAAGAAAGGCTTCCATTCACCATAATAAGCACTATTGTTGAAGAAAAGAGCACCAATCAGAAAAGATTTTCTATTGTAAAAGTACATTTAGGTGAGACATTAAAAGGCTGTCGTCCATGGCAAGAAAGGGACAGTTCCTCTCTCACATGGCTCAGAGTGCAGCACTTGGCAGGGGCAGTAAAGGGTATCTTGCATTTCCTGAGTCCAAAAATCAAATCTTTATCCCTGGCTTTTCCCCCAAGTCACCCTTTCCTGATGAAATGCCCTTCATCTTGAAGGAATCGCACTTCTCAGTTTCCCAGTTTCCTCTTGGTACAAGAATTTAATTCCTCTTAAGTGCACAGGAGTAGAAGGTAGTATGCAAAATGTGGTTGTTCTGAACACTTCAGCAATCCATCTGTAGGTCCTGGAAATCCCTCCCCATTGCAAACATAGTGATTTAGAACAAGGAGGCAGGTTTAAATTATTGCTGCCATATCAGCTAGATCTTCATCTTAGCTACTGTCATCAACAGACTTTATTAGCGTTGTTGACTACCTCTGCTCCTCTCCGCTTGCCTGTCTGTGTATATACACAATGATAGGCATTGTGGGTCAAATAATTTACATTTCTAAGCATGTTCTTGTGATTTTGCAAATGGGGAGAAAATTTACAATTCTAACCCTCATTAGAAGGACACTGATCCAATTATATATGAAAAGATCATGGTTTAAGTTTTCCTTTTTACATTTCTTTTATAAAATCTCCTTTGAGAGGGGCTCCTAGCCAGGATGCAACAGGACCCTGTGCCGTTCCTGTGCTCCTTGGCATAACAGTCCTGGCATCACCGGGTGACTACAACCCATGCTTCCTAAGGACTGCATCTGTTGGTAATGACTGTCTCCCAGAAAGGGGCTGGAAACATATTTCTGTCAAAATAAATCTCAGAATGTATGCTAGGGCAAAATGTGTGACAGTGAAATGTGATTTGAAAGTGTCAGGCTTGATGTGAAATGATAGAACGAGCGTGCATTTTCTCAGGAGAGCATGTCACAGCCACGGTTAAGGAAATGATGAACTGTATTTTGAAGAATTCTCATCCTTTCTTTTAAATCAATGTGGAAGGGAAAGTAAACCCCTTCTGGAGATTATTCCCTTCCCAGAAGCTGTTTACATAAGAAAAATGCATCAGGAATCAAATTCCAGGGGAACTTTTTATTCTGATGGGGATTTTTTTTCTAGTTTAGTAAGCAAGAAGAACTAAATATATCATGCAGAAGTTATATAAATACTGGTCAAAATGAAGAAGGGATGCCTTCAAAAGTCCATAATTGAATCTCACACATAATTGCATGCTCACTGAACCTCAGGCTCACGTGCTGCTGCCTTGCATCTGCAAAAGAGCCCAGCGCCTCTAACTCTCGTGTGGGAGGTCCGCAGCAGTCATGCATGGCACACTCACAAACGCCAACCTAAGAGCCTCTACAAAGCAGCAAACAAAACCTTTGCCAGATGATCAGTCATGTTGCTCTGATTCCCTGCCTTTTCTCTGGAGCCTGGTTCTCGCGCTAACTGTGCAACCCATCCCAGCGGCCCCAGGCGGATTTTGTGCTACAGCACATAGTTTGTAGCCCGAATAGGTACAATGTGAGGGAAAACTGCTACATGGGCAACAGCAGCTAATTCAGTGGGGTTGGGGATTTCTTCTGTGTAGTGAGTTTTGTCTGAAGCTCTGGAATATTCAGCCCTCGGGGGAAAAAAATGAAAAAAAAGAAATTATTTGAACTACCTATTTGGGGAGTGGAGAATATCCAGGTCTATCGAGATTTTACTTGGTTATTAAAGGCAGTTACATATTCCTCATCTCATGCATGCATTCACGTTTTGCCCTAAAGCTGCCCTTTGACAGATTTCCCTAGCACTCCCCCGCTGCCAGCAGTCACCTCTCAAATCTGCAGTTATCATTTGCAATGAGATGTTTTCAGGTCTGCAGTTTATGTACTTTTCACATACTGTTTGCTTAAATGATTTCCCCACATCCAGTCACATCACCCTCTGGTAGACCAATGTGTAAATGTCCCATGCTGGAAGTCGGGGCAGAAGGGAAACTCGGCTCCAAGCCTTCCCCTCAGCCAAGCCCACAGTAGTATGTGCAGCCCTTTCTGTGGGCACCTCCTGGAGCACCCCAGGAGGAAGCCTTTGCCCCTTGCATCCAGGAAGGGAACACAATACTGCACATCAGGTCATTTACAGGCAAAAAATATCATCATCAGAAGGTTTTTTTAAGTATGGTTGTCTAAAACTTGTGATTTGTAACTTTGTTCCACTTTTCTGAGTAAGAAAACAAAAAGAGTATTTTAAGGTTATACCATTTGACACCAGGGAAACAGACAGGATACAGAGCAAAAGTTATGATCTTTTTTTCTTTAGTGTCCCAGATAATGTGCTTTCATATTGCTGACTTCTTTTACAAAACTTTTCTTCCTTGTTTCTTCAGAATGGGCAAAGGAACATCACACACTGAGGAAGATTTCCATCATCATCTTATCTTCCTTCCAGCTCTTTCGTTATTTCATGTTCTCATTGTATAACATACCTTTTGCAAAATTAGTCTAGGGCTTCAGGCTGCCTCTCTCTATTAGAACTGTTCGGAGACTCTGATAGAGCCTAGTGTATCTCGTTTTATGAGAAACACTAAAAGGATTTTTTTGCCATGTCCATAGTATTATTTTTTTTTCTGTGAGCATCAAGTGAAGGTGATAAGGCAGAGTGATATTGTGAAGGGATATTAAAATTAGTATTTTCTTCCTCTGTATAGCCAACATTGCGAGGTCTGGTTTGGAGGACCCTTGCCATTAGGTTTAGGAAATACAATCTGCATCACTCTGTGAAATATTTCTGGCTACTTTAAATGAAATATATAAAATTTATTTTAGCTTTTTTTCATTTAAAGTAGTTTTTCAAACCCTCTAATGTCAGCCAAACACGGGAATAGTCAGAGTCCTTACTCACACTTAAAAAACCTTAAAGCCTGATGACTCGAACATGCACATTACAGATTCTCTGGCAATGTTATGGTTCATATATCTTTCATTCAGTAGAATGTTAGTTGTCTGTTCTCCTTGGAAATAGGAGGGAAAAAAAATAGAGCCACCTTAAACACCAAGGTAGAGGGAAATAAATACTTTATGAATTGGCCTCCATAGTTTTTAAGAAGGAAATTATTTCTTACACTTTAAGCTAAAGTAAAAGTTGGGTGAGGCAATTGCATTGGTAGGGCTTTGACATTTCTTCTGGTGCTCCTTTTCCATGTTTATATGTACTATCTTTAAGCATTGACTCACTCTCACTGAATGTCTAGAGAACTCACAGACTTTTCTAGTCTTGCTGGCTGGCAGCAACACACTGAGAACTAACAGCACCCACCCAGCCAAGATTTGCAGTATTAGTCCCCATTGCCATTTCATAGAGTGTTCCTAAAACACTCGGGGAGTAAACCAGAGAAAAGATACAACTTCCAGCATTCTTATACATCATGGATGCACTCCCCGTCTTTTGAACTTGCTTTTCTTGGTGGAATACATCCAGCAGTTGAAAGTTGTGTTGTAGAGGTCTTGCCTTTAGGCTGGAAGGGTGCAGTATCTTCTGGCCAAAGCTATAGTCTGGGTGCGGAATGCAAGATTTAGGGAGAAATTTGTGCAACAAAGAACTCTGCGCTAATTGCTCATCAGCTGTTGACATTACACAGTCACAGCCACTAGTGTGGCCTCTCATGATAGATATTTCTGCATTTAGGCATGTCCTGGGCACAATGAATTAATACAAAGTAATTTTTACAGCTTTTCAGAAAAAAAATTTACGCCGTCTCACCAACCTTATATCTGTAGGCAGAAGAGGAAGACAATTTGTTGTAGTGGAAAGCAAGAAATCAACAGAAAAGAACTGAATGGATGAGTTCAATAGATGCTTATGCAATACTGAGATAAGAGTAATGCTAGAGTGAGAAAAATAGAGATTTCATGTTCCCCCAATTTTCTTCTGAGATCTTGTGCATAGTTACAGTGGTTTATTGCTAATGTTGGATATTGTCAGAAGAAATGCAATACGTATTTTGCGATGGTTTGATTTGTAATATGTTTCTTTAGTTACAGACTGCAAGGTTAGACCTAATTTTTCAAATATTATGTATAGATTTGATTTAGAATCATAGAATCATAGAATAGTTTGGATTGGAAGGAGATGATCCAGTTCCAACCTCCCTGACATGGGCAGCAGGGACACCTCCCACTGGATCAGGTTGCTCAAAGCCTCATCCAACCTGGTCTTGAACATCCCTAGGGATGGGGCAGCCACAGCTTCCCAGGGCAACCTGTGCCAGTGCCTCACCACTCTCACAGGAAAACATTTCTTCCTAATATCTAATGTAAAAGTCCCCTCTTTCAGATTAAAACTCTTCTCCCTTGTCCTATTCCTGCACTTCCTAATAAAGAGCCCCTCCCCAGGTGTCCTGTAGGCACCATTTAAGAACTGAAACTTTAGCACAGTGTTTTGCTCTGAATTTGGTTTAGAAGGGGACAATAATGTATATGGAACAAATGTACAAACTGAGAATAGCACAAACATTTTGTAGTTTCACTGATCTTGATATTTTATTGCATATGAGCTGTACCTCTGAAGAAGATAAGGGATCCAAGCTTTCTGGTTAGCCAGATTTAATGAACAAGTTCATAACTTTGAAAGGGCAGATGCTCTGCGAGGCAGTAATACTGCAAACTTTTCAGAAATGCTGATTGCATTTGGTGAAGAAGATCTGAGTTAGGCATTTGAAAAAGAAAAATTGTCTTTAATCCTTTCAAGTGAGAAGGAATCTTCGCAAAAAAAAAAAAGACACATTGCTCTCCATGTGATACTCGAAAACATCTGCCATCTCCTGGGGGCTCAAGGAGAAAGAGAAAAGAAGCTCATGAAATATAAAATTACCCTGGAATCCATATTAATGACTACAGCTTTCTTTCCAGTGGGCTCCACTGTACTCTTCACCCTGTGTTTTACGTTGCCGCTCAGGCTCCCCAGCACTCAGGGACAGTCCAGGAGATGTTAGAAGCCCTGTGGCAATGCAGTTGTCTCTCCTTTACAGGAGCAAATCAGGAGCCAGGCCACGTCTGGAAAAATTGCAGGGTTTGCTGTAGCAGGAGAGGATATATTGCAGGGTTGATTCTGTGCAGAAACACTGCTGTGTAACTCATGTGATGGAGCCCTTCCCTGCACAGAGGGACAAGACAGTAATATCCTTTTTGGTTTTGCATTTGGTATCAGGTCCACTCTTCAGCAACTTTCAGTTTCCCATGAAGGAAACCTGTGGAAGTGCTGTCTCATTTTCCCAGCTGGGAGGTTGATTTTTTATTTTTTTTTCCAGTTGTCTGGAACCTCTAGGGAAGCTTTTTGTTTCTGGGGGTGTAACCAAACTCAAGGGAAATTAAAAAGAATATAGTTTCTCCTCATTTAATTTTATTTTACTGAAATATCCAGAGACGTGGAGCTGTGTGTCCTAGATAGCACATCCATCATTCTGCTTTTGCTTGGATAAAGTTTGTCCTTAGGGATTCCCAGGAAATCTGTCTTAAAATTACCAAACTTACCGTCACCTGAAATTATGTAGTTTGGGAGTTCTAAACCAGTAAGAAACTTCAGTTTCCTTCTTATTTGCTCCAATTTAAATAAAGATAAGAAGGTCCTTAGAAACTATTCAGATGAATTTTTAAGCTCAGTTGAAGCTCTGCTCTTTCCTATTTGGGGCAAATGCACTTCCACTCATGGGATGCCCGTGCTGGAGCACCCTCAGCAACCTGCAAAATAGCTGAAAAAAAGGTATTCAACTAATGGGTTTCTTGAAGACGCAATGGGTTCCTGAAAAGAACCTGCCATTGAGTGATCACAAAACCAGTAGTTATTCATCAGAAAAATAAACATACCACACTTACTTTGGAGGAGTCTAACCATGGTAGGACTCAGTACGTGCTCAAGCACTCTTCAGAGTGCACCTGATCCTTCACAGTTTGCAGTTACTTTTCCTTCTGCTTTCCTCCCTTAACTGAAAGTGGAGTAAAAAATCAAGTTTTATTTTCTGATTCAAGTAAACAATACAAAGGATTAGGCTGTGTGATCACAGATTTTCTTTTTTATGTCTACCCTGACTGCTCAGATAAGCCTGTATGCCTGGGACGAGCATGCAGATCTGTGGGTGCAATGACAGTATCGTCTGATCTTGACTACAGGAGGGCACCTTCCAGACTCACTTTTGGATTTTAGTTTTGAGTAAGTACTTAAGCACATTTCATAGAAGAAATGATCTCTACCTACCTTACATTTCTGTCTGTGATAAAAGACCAAAGAATATAGTTCTAACAGTTTGCATAGAAGCAGAAGATATAATCTGAGATACTTAAAATGGGTAAGAACATATAAAAAGAGTGCTGATTAAAAAAAAAGCCACAGGGAAAAATGTCCTACAATTTTCCTGCTTTTCAATCAACCTTTTATTTGTACCACTAACAATAACTTATATACATAAGAAGATAGAAGAGTTATGAAGACATAACACACAACCCTTTCAGTAGAAGTTGTATCACTGTTGCCAGAAATATGCGATGTGGGATTTCCTTGCCCTGCTTAGTACAAGGTTCACAGTCCTGGGTATCATTATGAACCTAGAAGAGTAAACTAGATTTGAGACTCTTTTCCTACCCATTCTTGTCCCTTCCCTGGTCCCATAGGCTGATTACCTCTGCCTTCCCCAATCCAGTCTGACTTTCTCCTTACTCTGAGGTACCAGTGAATGCAGCCCTAGGAATGAAGGCTGCAGCGATGTGTCCTGTTCAGTAGGTGTCCTTTTACCTGACAGACAATTGCCCGATATTGTCATGAAATACTTAAAGATGACAAAGAAACAATTAAGCTGCTGCGTACAGCCTGAGACAGCACCATTTGTAAGAACCCATTTAAGTGCTGGGTGGGAAATGGGAGGAAGAAAAGACAGAGAATGACAAGTGTCAGTTGTAGGAAGAGAATTTTCAGGAAATAGCAAAATTCTGCTTTGCTGAAATTTGATGGAGTTATGACTTAATTATAACTGACCAGGACACGGATGCTCATATCAAAGGTCAAAGTGAGGCAGTGCCACACTACAGGAAAAGCACAACCGACAGTCACAGTTTGACTTTAAGAAAGGAAAAGTGAAAATAAGTCATACCAGATAAGTCCTTTCTTTACATGCCCCAAAGTCACAAATAAAATAGTAGCTTAGCCATGTCAGAGAGCATAATGCAATTAAAAATGTGTTTATTATGAAATTGTGACTGAACACGTGCTTTGAGAAGCAAACTACTGAAGGACCAATCCCAAAATTTCTTTTCTGGGCATTTTCATTTTTGGATACTTTGTGACTGATTTGTTCAGTGTTCAAAATGTATTTTTAATTTATTCAAATGTCAGAGAAACCACAGAAAATCCATCCACTGACCTAGATTTATCTGTTCTCAAAACTGAAATTACCCTTTAACTGATAAAAGATAAAAAGCAATTTACTGTTTCTTGAACTTAGCCATGTATAATAGATGATTAATTATTTTAAAAAGCATTAAGTTAAGCACCTTGTCATTTCCCCTCCGAGGTCAGGAAGGCTGTCTGTTATGTTGGTGATAGTACACAGAACAAGATGCATAAGAAAATTGCCCTGAGGTTCCTTTCTTTCCAGCTGGAGTAGCTTTCTTTTCCTAAAATGAAAAAATTAACAGTCATTTCCCATTCATTCACTCATGCTTTTTTAGGGTTTTTAATTTTTTTTTAAGATTTAAAATGCATTGAAATAAGTTCATGTGGATTTCTGGTGAAATATCAACAAGAACAAACACAGATCTTTAGGCTTTTCAAAAGGATAATAAGCCAATTTATATTGAATAATAGTATTACAGAATTGGGTATATAGCTGAACTGGAAGCACAATATAGCTCAAGGGAACAGATAAAACTGCTGTCTAATTCTCTGGAAAGATCCAGGGTCATCAGCTGGAATAAGGACAGACTTTAACATCTGTGTCTGGTACCCCTCAAACCATGTAACATAGGGACGATGCTAAGAAATAACTGCAGGCTTTGCAGTTTCGAGGACAATCCTATTCAATGCTTTTCCTGCAGCACTTCCACTGAAGTGACCTGCCATGCTGAAGAAAGTTTCAGTAAAGAATTTCATGTAATCCAAAATGTGTGGAAACCAGAGAATTTGGTTACTAACAGAGAGACTGAAGGATTGTCCAAGGTGAAGGCAGCCGCAGGGGGATGTTGGTGGTGGGTTTGGGGCTGTGGGACCAGGGAAGATGCCAATGAATGCTGTCATTTGGCTGACCAGATGCTGCCACTTTTTTCAGATCTACTGTCATATCAGGCAGGACATTTCCTGTCTAAAAAATGTCTTGAATTACTGACCAATGACATGGATTAATTCTCTCTGGCTCCAGCAGCTGCACGCTGCTCATCCACAGAGCTTGTTGTGGGAATCGTTAAAACAAACTGTAAGAAACTGCAGCTCAGGATTTTTTGTTATTTTCCTTAGGAGCAAGAGTGTAGAAGAGTTGTAAATGGATATTATAGGTGGAATATCCCTTAAAATAATGAAAGGAAACCAAGTCGAGCAAGCATGGAAAACAGGTTCTTATAACATCTGTGCATCAAGTATATTTATAAAAACTACTACAGTCAATCTTTTCCAGCTGAGTGTCCAGCAGTTAAAATGTATATCATATTACAGTAACTGTTAGAGGAAACAAGAGAAACAGTGTGTTGTCATTTAATGAGAGAAAACATCAAGCGTTAAACTGAGAAACCAGTATTACAAACTGTTCAATCTCAAGACAGTAAAAATTGACCAAAGCAGTATATGGTGTAATGATAGGAGCTGACCTGGCATTACCGCTCTCTTTCAACACGTTAAATGGGTTAATACAATCTAAATTATTTCTTACAACTAGTGATGATTTTATATGTCTATGTTTTCATACTCACATGCACTTTGGTGATATATCTTGATAATTATTAACCTAAATGGGACTTACTGGGTTGGAGATTGGTGTGACAGAGTTCAGTATCATTAGAATAATGAAAAGCTGATAAGAATATCTCTGCTATTCTGCCCAGCAACTTCAGCTATATAGAGAGCAGACGTGGGAACAGGATGAAAGTCTGGATGGGACCAGACAAATGAATCTCCTCAACCATGTTCACCGGTTCCTGGAACTCCACAAATTCAGCCAGGTCTTACAGACCTTCTTGTAGCATTGTAGCCATGCTGACGAATGTTAATTGATGCATCTATAATTGTACCTAATTACTGACACTGAATTATTTAGTCTAGGCAAGAGGGAGCATAAGCAGAAGTAATGGGATTAAATTAAGACAGGAAAAATTAGGTTGAATATAAGGGAAAATTCGCAGGCAATGAGATTCATTAGGATGGGTCCCAAGGGAAATGTTGGGCACCGCTTTGCTTCAGACATAGAAAATGAAGTTGAACCCATATTCAGGAAATTACCTAGTTAATTTGGTATGTCTCTTCCATTTTTAAATTATTGAACTCTTCAGTATCTCAACTGTTGGACAAGTTTTTGCACCAGTTCAGGTGCCAGCCAATCTTACGAGCTGATGTCTCTGAAGAGATGATTACTCTCAAAGCACTTCCACGAGAGCAGTCCTTGTACTTGTTTAAAGTGAGTCACACTTAAACTTTACTGTAAAGCCAGCAACACTTAACCTGTGGTTAAGTAGTGCTTACATGCTCCCCAGGGTGGCAGTTAGGAGGTAGACAGTTGTTTTCCTATTCTGGGATTATAATTATCTCCTGTTCCCCCAGGTAGAAATATGTGATGGCAGAACACGAGGAGGTACGAGAACCCTTTTAGAAGAGGCATCCTTAATGCCTGCTCTTTCATCTCCTTTTATCATTTGACCTATAAGAAGCTAACCATAACAAGCTAGCAGAAGTAACTGCGAGCATAATAAGACATATGCAGAGTGAACTTTTATCATGACACGATTAATGATGTTTGAAAGTGCTGCGAGTGGCAGGAAAGGTGAAGCAATCTAAACCAGGGAACGAAGAAGACATATCACGCTTATTGCATTTTGTAATGCCACCTCAAGGGAGGCAGAAAAGTGTGAACTTTCACAGCCTTATTCACTATAAATCCTAAATACAATTCCTATTGGAATTGTCTTAAAACTTCAATAGAGTGACAGATCTCAGAAGACAGAAAAAATAACTCGTGGCCACTGATGCTTGCTACTTCTGTTTATCTTCATCTGTTTATGTTTAACAGCTGATGAGTTTTATTTTAGGCTTTCCGGCATTCAAATTGCATGTAACCAGCCTCTCCAGAAATTGCATGTGCTTTTGCAGAGTGAGCTCAACCAGTCCTTGCTGCCAGAAGAATACGGGCTGACTTCCGAGCTAGTCCCAGGCTGCAGATGAGATGATGCCCACTCTGTGAATCATCAGCACTCCTCAGTGCCATCAGCACCACGTCATCGCCTGTACACTCCACAGCACATAGCTGACCAGGATATTTCCAGAGTTAAACCATCATTTCTTACACAGCTGAAAGTAAAGGAAAATTGCCCATATTTTGGAATGAAGTAGCAACTAAATAGGAAAGAAAAACTTGAAAACATCTTAATTCTCCATACTCATTTAATGAGTTAGCATTTTCTTTTCCTGAGTCTCTGATTTTTGCTTCTCTGTAAGCTGAAATTCAACAAGGTGAGTCAGGTTTTGAGAGATATTCTGCATACCTCTTCATTTATGAAGATCAAGACTTTTCAAAGTCCAGAAATTGCTTACAGGCTTCAGCTGCTCAAATCCTTTCATATATTTTCTCAGAACTTTTCCTAATCAATTAGAAAGCTAATGTAAAGAGCCTTTTTTAACCTTTATTGATGATCTTTAGCATGTTTCTCTTTAATTTAGAACAGCATACTCTCTCTTAACCAGTAATATTATATACTATAATTTAATTGCAGTTACACGGGGTTGGAGGCACTTCTCAGAAACTGGCTTTCACCAGTCAATGGCTTTGCCTTTCATCTTTATTGAAGATGGAGCTCTGAACTACCAAGCAGGGATTCCCAATGGGCTGCACCAGGAAAGATGAGTGGAACATAAAAATCTTCAAAGATTGCTACTTTAAATTCTAGCAGCTTGCATCTCTCCTTTTCTTGATCGTTTTCTTTCACTCCTTTTGTGTAACTCTTCGTTAATGTTTTAATTTCCAGTTCAGTTCTTTTTCCTCTGATATGCAGTGGAAACCTGGCCTCCAACAGTGGTTTCCTGGCCCTATGTTAGATTCTCTCATGGCTCATGCAAGCAAAAGCTAACAAAAATATTAAAAAGTTAATATGTCACATACACCAACCTGTGTTGCATGCCAGCTACAGGTAGGCACCTTTCCAAGTATCACTCATCTCTTCAATCCACGGTCCCAGCACTATTCATATCATGTGTGTCGGCATGATGGAATTTAGCCAAACTCGGGTTCCTGCAGCTTTTATTTCTGCTTTTGTTTCTCAGCCCAGTCCTCTATACATGGAGGCTGACAAAAGGTGAGGGATGAATTTTTATGGCACTGGTTTCTATTGCTGAATGGGTACAATTTGTGGCAAGTGAAGTCATTAGGAAGATTCCAACTGAATCCACACGATATTATGGTTGTAACTATACTGAAAATTTTTTAAAGGGCTGCTTTGTGAATCTGTGTCATAGGGATGCAATTCTTTCTCTTGAATTATGTGCTGGAGCTTTGGTTCTCAGGGGGACACTCCTACTTGTATCAGGAAAAATCAAGATTTCCTTTTTGTTTCTCAGCTCCACCAAAGTCTATTTGAATAGACGAAATAAAGTGCATATGTCCTTCTAACCTCTAAAAGAAGCTGTAAGATCAGGTTTGAAATTAATTACATAATTAGAAAAGAAAAACCAGTATATTTTAAATCCTTATTTTTTTGCATCATCTGTCAAGAACAGTGCTCAAATATTGAGAGTTACAAATATCTCTGTAATTTTATCTGGTTTTGTTTGTACAATACTCTGACTAAACAGCAACAAAGATTGCAAAGTTTGATGTCATTCTGTGTCATACCTGTAAAGTGTGGGAGGTAAACAAGGGATGTTTGCTGCTCTGAGAATGCAAAGCCCACTAGCTGCCCTGGTAAGAAATGGATTTATTTTTATCATAACTCAGAATGTCACACAATAGCATAGTAATACTATGCAGTTGTTCTTAATAAATATTTGCAAGTACTTTAAAGATACCACTTCAAAATATAAATAATTATATCTTGAAAGAAGGTAGTCAAGACTTGAGAGACTTCATTACCTACCACTGATTACTAAAACTGACTTTATTTTCACATTAGTCTGTACAGGATCATGCTATCTCCCCTCTCCCGCATTTTCTTTTTCTCTTCTGCCTACTAGAAACCAGTGAATATATTGGGGTCCTGAAAGAGCCTTGCAGAAAAACTGATTCAGTATTTAAAACCCATGGAATGGGTACAAGATGGGGTTGTGTAACATGTACATACATTGCTGGTGACTTCTACAGGCAACTATCATAGTCCTGGTGGCCTTGCTGCTTGATGACATCATAATAGCTGGAGTTTTAACAAGCTGTGATGCTTTTGTTTCAGAATTGTCATACGTGTTTTTTTCAGGATCAGCAGAAAACTCTGGCTATGCTAGCACAGTTCATAATCTGAGTCCTGAGATGGAACTCAAAGAATGTATTTCTCATTTTGAGTTCAAAATTGAATTAGCTGTTATTAGCGTGCAATAATTTTGTAAGCATAAAAGATGAGTGGGGAAAGATAAAAAGACTATGTGCAAAGCTACAGTTTTCAAATAAAAGAATGTGCTTAACCACCATTTTCCATCACACTAGTAGGTCTCTGCTTTGAAGGATCTGTTTAATTATCTTCTTTGTTTAAACCCTTGAGGGTGTAAATTCAAGCACATTTTAGGGAAGAGCATTCCTAGAAAATCAAAATCTTCTGGCAGAAACTCAATTCTACTTGCATTTTTAATATACAGAGATACGATTTTCCGAACCATAGTTACAGTGTTATGGTTCCCAACAAAACATCCATCCTGAGGGTTAATAGAGTAGGGGTGAAAAAGTTTGTCTCTGACAGTGACACATGAGCATTATTTGGATTCCAGTTCCATAGCGGACACAATGCAGGGCAAGCACCTTGTCAGCAATTAAGAAATAATGAATTTAACAGAATAATGGATATTGATTAGTGACATTTATTTCTGATAAAATGAGAAGAGTCAGCAAAAGTCTGAGATGTTGAAACTAATTATAGCCTAAGCAATCCACTGAAACAAAGTCAAAGCAGTCATCTGAACTAACTAAGCCTGGGACAAAGAGAAGTAGCAATACCCATGGCCACCCACAGACACACAGAACTCCAGTGGAGAGGAAAATTCTGTTTAACTTAAGCCTGAGCTTCACTATAGCAAAGGAGGCTGGGATGAGGCTCACAGAGACACTGTATCTTTGTATCTTGCCCCTTCCCATTTGTTGTCATCACTAATCTCGCTGCGTGCTGCTATTCAACACAAATGGGGTGTACGTCATAATTCCTGTCTTCTAACACTTGTTTTAAAAATTTCAACCTACAAATTAAGCTTGGAATCCGCAGGGCAGTTTTGCTGACAAGATTTCTGGAGAATGACTTGTATTCAGGAGAGATGAAGAGGTCACTGAAATTGGAGACCCTTCTATCCTGGAGGGGACGGAAGAGTAGGAGAAGACTGGCTGGTTGAAGTGGAAACTTCTGATCCTAATCAGAGGGAGGGTGAGGGCAGAGTGAGCTGACCTGAGTGTGCCCTCCCCTGCCAAAAAAAAAAAAAAAAAAAGTAGCTTTGAGCATGATGAAAGAAAAAGAAGGAGGAACACTCTGGTCATGATTCCTGTGAGCCTCGTCTGTCCTTAGGCTCTATCTTTTCACCCATGTTATATTCAACCATCTTAGTTTATATCTTAAAATCTTACATTCCTGAGTACACAACAGACTATTTCTTGCAATGTTTTCTTTTACTGTCTTTATAAACACGTCACATTAGCTTTGTTCTTACTAGTGGGAAGCATTTTCCCTAGAATGCTGCAATATCTCGTTCAGCCACCCACAGTGGCAATCACTGTTCTCCCAGTGGAAGGACAAAAATATTATTTACCAGACCTGTCACTGACTGGATAGTCCTAGTTGCATATCACATTTTTAATACTGGATTGCCCTATAATGTATTTTCTAATGTCCTCCTCATTCATGCACTTGAGGAGATTTACAGAGGATATAGGATGTGGATTTATTTATTTATTCCAATACCCACATTTTTCTGATGAGTTCCATTCAAAACCTCAAATAAAATATTCTGGTGATTGTTAGTCAATATTTTTGCTGTTCTAATTACATTTATTAAATGCATATAATACCTTGTTTTATAATGATGAAATATTTTCCACATTAGCAAGTGCACTTTTTACATATAAAAAGACTTAAAGTCTATAAGTTTGAAAAGATGTTAACCTTCCATTAAAAAAAAAAATTACTACAGTATTCTCTGTGCCATTTAAAGTAGAAACATACATTGCACGTGAGTGCAATAAAATTACATGCTGAATTAAACATGCAGTGCTGCAAAGTTTTAATCATCTATTTACTTTTTAATTTTAATGTGGTCTCTAGAAGAGAAATCAAAATACAGATAAGATTTCAAATGGGAAAGCCCTTGTAGAGTGAAGATAGTGGTGAACATGGAAAGGAGGTATGTCTGTATTCTGGGTTTTCCTTTGGTAAACAACCAGCAGCTCACGTAATTTTTTCCTTGTAATTCCTCCAAATTGTTCTGCATTTGGACCCTCAAGGGGAAATAGAGATCCTCCTCGCTCCTTCATGGCACATGTGGCAGAAGGCACTGCTATCTTATTTTTAGTGAAATCTCATGGAGAACCAATTTAAGTAATTCCAGTGAAGAAAACCCCTGGGAATGAGCCCATGACAGTACTGTTTTTCAGCTGATGATAAAAGTTTTTCATTTTGAAACTGCAACAGCTATACAACATTTTGTTACAGGCTTTGAAACAAGAGATGTTGGTGCTTGCCAGTAACTGTGTGCCAGACCTTGTAATTCGTTCACAGCCATAGGAAAGAAATGTTCAAGAAACTCCACTTTCATTCCCCAAAGGTTCCCTTTGTATGTGGGTAGTAGCAATCTTTCACTTCAAGATTAATACTTCTGATATCTTTGAAGTTACATCTAATTTTCTACAGATTCTTTACTAGGCATTTTTGGATTTACTTGCTAGTGTGAGAGTCCTCATGGGATAAAGAGACATTATAGGAAATATTAAAAAAAAAAAAAGGATAATACTTTTAAGATGAAGTAAGTTGAATAACAAAAGAATAAGCCTGTTATCTTTGGAAAGAAACAAGATGCTTTCTCAAACATCTAATCCCTTGTACTTCCTTGAAAAAGATATCAAGGCTAAAACAAAATATTCTGATTTTTACACAAAAAGCAAAAAAAAATCCCATATTTTGCTAGTAGGCACCTTGTGGCTTTTTGAGGTTAACAAAGACCCAGAAACAATTTAAATGCATTAAAGTTATGCATATTCATGAAGATATGCTGAACAGATAACACAGCAAATGATTTAATTGAAAAATCAGCCAGTGTGCATATTTTTTCCTGTGATTCATGGAAACGCGACAAGATCTGTTCATTAATATGATCTCATTTATTTGACATTATTCATGCTGCTTAATATGCTCTTCATACAAAGAGTAAAAAAATCAAAATTACCAAAAAAGTAAAGAAAAAAATAAATTTAGAAAAATAGGAAAGGAAAGAATGTCCCTGGGAAACAGAGTATAGGTTATGCCAACTGCTAATATAAGAAAATAAATGCAATGAAGGAGGAAAAAAGCAAACAGAATGCAGTGAAAAAGAAAAGATAAAATGGGGAGGAAAGAATCCCAGAACATGCAGAAAGTGTTTAGCATGTTTAATACAGGTAAGAGCTTCACAGAACACCAACACATCCTGTAACTCAAATCTTTACCAGCTTTTGGCCTTGAATATTTTTACTCTTTTGTACTTTTATACCATTTTCTTTTAGATAGGAAGCTAACAGAGATCCTCAGTGAGTTTAAAGCAGTCCAGCCCCGTACAGTCTCTGAAGCTTGAAAGCAATGCAGAAGAACTAGCCCTAATGATGAGCAATATAGCATAACAGACTAACTACAACACACGGCCTTCTTCTGATATGACTGTACCATATGTTTCATATTGTTGATTAAAAATGATGGTTATAGAAATTTCCATAGTGGAAGCACCCAGCTGGTGTCAGCTGGGACTAAAGAGAATTATCGTCTGTTGAGGAGTTTGTTCTACATGGCGCTATTTTTTGTATTTCATTTCCAGACTTTTTCAGTAGGTAAAATGGGTGGCAACTGTACAGCTTTCCAATAGGAAAGCAACTTTTATGAAAAGTGAACAGAAATGTGATGGTATGGAAATAAAAATGCTAGCAAGAACAGAACTTATGAGATACCAAAATCACACTGAAACCTCTTCATCATGTAATGTCCAATCCTGTCTTAGGATCACTTGGTAGTAGAGATGGATAATATATCAGACTAAGAAAAGCAATGTCAATCTGCTGATAATGCTATAGGAAGAAAAATTATTTTTTTGGACCTATATTCCGAACAGAAAAACATAATTCAGACATTCATGTAGGTAACAGGCCTGTGCACTGCCTGCATTGGTGTACACAAAGTCTGTTTAAGACGGATGGCTTTTGGTCAGCATTCCATCTCTGATCTTCCTTCCTGGCCATCATTTCAGACACTATCTTTGCTAATTGAATCAAAAAGGAATTGTCAAGAACACTGCACTAGACTGAAAAACTCCAGCACTTTCCTATGTGTTGGTTGTGATTCTCATCGAATCCTTGTGCGTTAGGTGTAATTTAAACTGTGAGCTCCTGATGAAGTACCATCTGTATTTATGATGCAGTATAAATAACAGAAAGGAAATAATGCAATCTATCAAATGCTCAAGGCTGAAAACTCATTCAGTCCTAAATTATTTCAGTTATTATGACCACAGATATTTAAATGTGAGATAAATTCTTATAATGTCAGTTGCTAATAGACACTATTAACTAAAATTTATACTAGTAATTGTAGATATTATTAACTGTGTGAACTGATAAAAAAAGAAAAGTCTAATTGGGGAACGGAGATTAACTTCATTAGAGAGAACATAATGATATAACATATCTTGTTTGACTTCTCCAAATAACTAGACCTTACAGCCAAGTTGACTAGAATGAATGTGTTCTTTACTGGCCAGAATGTGAGCCTGTATCCACATCCATACACCTTAAACCGGGTATATGGAAGGCCCTGGATTTCAGTGGAGATAGATACTCATTTAGAAATCCCATTCTTCGTGCCATTGGAAGGGAGGGAGGAAGGGAAGGAAGGAGGAAAACAGGAAGGGAATGGATGAATAGGTTAAATGCTTTCAGATTGCATGTTGAAAAAGAACCAAAGCCGAAGCAAAAAAGAAGTAAAGACAAATTAAATAAAATCTCTGCACTACACCGCAAAACAGAATCCACTGAAATACTAAATGTAGGTGAATGTTAAGATTTATTTTACAAATACTTATTAGTACAACTGATCAGCATATATAATTTTTCATGAATGTTTATTATGATACAATGTTCTTTTAAAACACATATAAGCAATGTGTAACAAACAAACCATGAGAGCTGTATGACTGCTCCCTGCAAAGTCCCATTTATCACTAAGACTGAAAAGAAATAACCTGAAGATACAGAGCTCTATCAGAATGAATAGGCAGAGGAAAAATAAAGAATTATTTCTGTATTTTGTTATTTCCCCAAGTAGTAGAAAAAAATGAGGAAATGCTTACAGTATTTGTTCTGTCAATGACAAAATTCTCATTAAAGCAAACAGTAACACACTGGATATACTGTGGAGCTTTTTATTTCCCAGTATTTTCAGTCCATTTAAATAGAATGTTGTAAATGTATGTTCTATTTTTACGAGATTAAAAACTGATTTTAATAAGGACTGCTTGAAAATTGTTTTCATAGTCCCAATGTTAAGCCCTTTTACTTTCTTTATTTTATGAGTATGACTCTATTGTTCACATCTTATATTCTCCCTATGAGACCACCATACATGAAGTAGGATTAAAGACTGAACTTCAGGAAGCCTATCTGCTCTGTTTAAACAGAGACTTCTCCAGACTGTACGTTAATGTAACATAACGTCTCAGTGCAGTATTTAATCATCTGAAGGAGAGTGAGGCCACTTTCACAGAGATGTGGAATCTAATTTTTAACAAATTGGGAAAGTGTCCACTTTTCAGGGTCATTACTCATAACTACGGCAATACATTGCTCATTCTGGTGCCTACTTGATCTAGAAATAAAAATGAAGAATACTAGGTCATTAGAGGTCCTTATGCTATTTGATTCTTGAATATTAAGGCAGTTATTTTTTAAAAGGGCTATGAATGGCAATATTCATCTATGTTAGTCTCTGGAGTTTGTCAGCCCAGGTGACCTCAGTTGTGGACAGGTGGAGCTGGTTTACACTCACGGGAATCAGAAAATAATTAAAGCCACTCCCCAAGCCAATGTTTTTCTATCAACCTGTGATTACTAGATTGAAATATGCTAATTGAATGGATTGAAAAATTCTGGCCAAAAGCTCTCCATTTTTATATAAAGTGTTATGACCTGAAAAGCTTTTCCTTGCCAGGTTTTTGTTGGTGGAGAGGTTTTCCTGTGGGAGAAAAATATCTTTTATTTCATTAAGAAGTTCCTACTGGTTTCTAAAGTTTGACCAGTTTAATTGCATGTGCTGATGAACATTATCTGGATGGCAGATGTGGACTCAACACCATGTTACTCCCTCAAATGTAAATCCCTGCACTACGGAAGAGGTGAAGGACAGAGCTGGAGTTTGCAGGTAGGACAAAGAATGTATGGGGGAAAAAAAGACTAAGTAGCATGTATGACTGTCTTGTGAGTTAATTTTGAAGTAAACTAGAGCGGGGGGGGGGTAACGAAACTGTCTAATTCTAAGAACTGCATGCACCTCCATTTGTGGGTAGAGTAGCTCCCTGTTGGGCACAGTTGTTTAAGCCAATTTTATGTAATAAAAAAATGGGTTGATTTATAGTATGTGACCTGTTGTGCACATATTTTAAAATTAGATTAATTATCTTCCCTCCACCGATTGCTGAGGGAGAATAGATGAGAACATACACTAAATATTTACCATTTGAACTATTTTAGGTAGAAGAGATACATCCTAGCCAAGCTGTTCTGACAGAAATGGTGGGAAATGTTCCTAGCCCTTCTTCTTGTATCAGAGTTGCTGCCATAAATGCTGGTAAGCTCCTCTTAAGGAGCACATTTAGTCTTTGTAGCTTAATATGGGGTATAGAATCCACACACTGTCCCGCATCAGATGCAGTGTTTTGTTTAGTCTGTTATAACTGATGGAGTGCTTAGATAAATATTCACAGCTTTCTCTACTGCTCAATAGACCCCTGAGATGCTATAGCCTGAACAATAAGATACAGCTCTTGATTCATTTTCATCTATTTATACATTCCAGAGAGGTGACCTGCTTTCTTTAATATCCTGTCTGCTCATCAAAATTGCACTGTATTTCCAGAGCCAAATTCACCACCTCTGCACCTGCATAATCACTTACACCACAGCAACATGGTAGAAAGGGGAAACTGGGACCACAACCCCAAATTGCAATACTTCACACTCTCTTTGCGGGGACATAACTAAATACAGAAGGTGAAATCGTGAAATAGGCCAATTATTATTTCCACCATAGCCTGTTCCTTCCTTGATATGTAATCCAGCCTTGGATTTTATTTGGGTTTGCTCTCCACTGTGAAGGCAATGAGTAAGCTGATGCATAGCAACTTACATTTATTTATCATCTAGCCTTAAGCTCTTATAGCAAAGAACTCTTTTTTTCCTCCATCGTGTTTCCTAACATCAAGTCAGCAGGGATACGCTTGGTCAGAAAACTGTGGTCTGTAAGCCACTGCTGCCCTGTCATCAGAAAATATGGTATTTTAATTAGCACTTTCGTGGGTGAGTCATGGGGAAACAGCTTCAAATGTCACAACCTTGCACAGGAGGAGATTTGAGGCATCAAAGTCTGTTTGCAACACTGTAAATCAGAGAAATGATTCTGAATCAGTAAGGTTAAATGGATGTAAAATAGGTGTATCTGTGATCAGAGCCAAATTTTAGATCTCTGCTGCCCATCAACACCTTCAGCTGGACAAGGTAGCAATGATTGCTGGAATTAAGGAAATATGTGTAACTTCTTGAATCCTCAGTTTTGTCAGGTACCCAACCCAGTGAGTAAATTAGATTTTCTGCAACATACCACCAGAAACCTCCTTCCATGTGGTGTAGTGAAACCTAATAAAATCCTGCGTGGGACCAGGATTTCACTCTTAAGTTTATCATTACTCCTTAGTACATTCTGCAGCCAATTAGTTGTCCTCATAATTGCATTTCTATGTAATCCATTTTGATTAATTTGTTGAACACAATTTTGAGACACACCATGTCAAATGCTTTAGTAAATTCTAGATGCTTTAATGTGTTTCCTCCCCTTCTTCCATTAATTTAGAATTTAATTTAAAAAGTAATCATTTTTGCTTGGCATGATTTGTTCTTTACATACCTATGTAAGCAATATTATTTTTTTAAATTAAATACAACTGTGAACCTTGAATAACCTCGAATGTTTTCTCCAAGGAAGCATGACGTTTCAGTCAACAGTATTTGTCTCAAGAGTAAAAATACTTTACATCCTAAAAGACCTCCAATATAATTCCTATTTCTGTGTTTTGCTGGTGCATTGGGATCACAGAGCTCATTTTTGAAGCCAGAGAGTGAACCAGCACATCATTATTACACTGTTTTTTAAAAAATTTTAGATTTTCACTTGGTATGGCCCAGATATGCACAGATCTATAGAGAGTGAGATTAGATGCTTTTATCATGAGTGTATTTATTAGGTGAAATGGGACATGTTGGTTGCTTAAATCTCTCCCTAGCAGAAAATCTTTAAACATAATACATGTATATTCATCCCATAGAATTTTCAATTACTGTTAAGTATAGTTATAAGTGTTAGTACCTGAATAGTTGCCAGTCTATATTCTGTGTATAGCTTATATGGGTTGTCTAGTTATGGAGAAGGATTGGCTCTATTAGGGGATGATTTATCCCATCCTGACACATCCGAGATAAATAGGATGAGCGCTTTTGGCAGATATTTGTTCTCCACCAGCCACAAGGTATCCTAGACGACTACCTTCAACCAGGCCCAAACTCCTTACAAGTAGAGAAGTTCTATTCAAAATTCTTACCTAAGAAAAAGAATTATATCAATAACCTGAATTGCTGTTTGAAAGCTGACAAATGTGAAGCATTTAGTATATCAATGCCTTTTGTTTGTCTGAAATGTTATGCTAAAAATGAAGGTATTATAAAGATGAATTTCACTCACATTGTTCTAACTGTGTAATTTATTAATTTTTTTTCCAGGACCAAATTTTAACACTTTTTTTTTTTGGTCCTGAAGTTTAAACATTTTGGTTTAAATGGTTCTGTCAAAATAACTTGCAGTAAATGCTAACAGCAATCCCAAAAATACGAGGAATGAAAAAATGCATGTTATTCATTGGAACTGCTGTATCTTTATAATGCAGAAGAACAGAGTCAATATAATGTATCAGCAGAGGGCCTGGTAAATAATTTCATACATACCAGTTCATATTTACTTATAATTCACAGGAGCACATTCCTGCAATCAAGAGACAGGGATGCACAGCATGAAAAACATTTAGCACAGAGCAGACTGCATGAATAATTGCCTGTCAGAGTGGCTTATTAAAGGGAAACTACAATTTTACAAGACAATCCTTGTATCTGCTTGTCTAATCTAAAGACGGATAGTTATATAAATACAAAGAGATCAAGAAAAAATATTTCTTTACAAAGAGATCAAGAAAAAATGTTTCTAACTCTGAAGTTCAATTAAAAGTTCAGTTTTTAAAGCATTAAAAGAACCATCAAAATCTGACAATTTTGATAGAAACATAAGCAGAGGCCTTTCTAAATTGGAAAGTTAATCCTCTGCATTTTAAGGCAGTGGTAGTATTTACAGGCAGGGAGATGAAGGGGATGGTCGTGTGGCTGTGGAAACCATGGTCTCTTATGTAAGGAAAAGTACCTGGTGATGTGATCTGAGGCACAGCCTCGAAAACCTAAGAGCAGTTGTACCCAGTGTATGGGTGCATCACAAGAAGCCTGCTGCCTTCCAGGCAGAACTGCCAGTAGGCACTCACTGGGACAACTAGAGCCTTGCAAAACAGTTATGCTTTAAAACATAAATGACTTCCCACATTTAGCAAGCACCTCATGCCCCAATTCACCCCTGTTGTTTCACATGGACCTCCTTAGCATCAGCCTGTGTGCACAGGCAGAGTAGGTGTTCTGCTTGAGGGACTGACTCTTGACAGCCAGTGTCTTGGTGGAGATCATAGAATCACCAGGTTGGAAAAGACCCACTGGATCATCGAGTCCAACCATTCCTATCAAACATTAAACCATGCTCCCCAGCACCTCATCCACCCGTGCCTTAAACACCTCCAGGGAAGGTGACTCAACCACCTCCCTGGGCAGCCTCTGCCAGTGCCCAATGACCCTTTCTGTGAAGAATTTTTTTCCTAATGTTCAGCCTAAACCTCCCCTAGCGGAGCTTGAGGCCATTCCCTCTTGTCCTGATCCCTTTCACTTGGGAGAAGAGGCCAGCACCCTCCTCTCCACAACCTCCTTTCAGGTAGTTGTAGAGAGCAATGAGGTCTCCCCTCAGCCTCCTCTTCTCCAGGCTAAACAACCCCAGCTCTCTCAGCTGTTCCTCATATGGGATGCTCAGTTTCCTGAAAGGACTAATTCTGCTTTATTCATCTAATTAAGTGGTTTCACTTCCTCCTCCCTGACTGATAGAGAGATTCTTGGAGAGCAGGGAGACTGAAGTGAAAGAGAGTGAAATTTAAAAAAAAAAATAAAATAAAAAAACACAAACCAAAACTTTGAGGGTAGAGTGTAAGGAAAATTCCCTTTATAAGACCCACAATCCAAACAAAGCGTCACAAACAAACCCATGGCCTTTGAAGATAATTCAGTTTTATACATCTATTTCAGCTTTTTAAAGTGTCTTTGCCTTCTTTTTATGCCTTTGAGGTGATTCAAAACTCCACACCATGAGAACGAACTAAAAAATATTTCATTATTAAATTGCATTCAAAAATAAATGAAAACTTAACAGTAAAGGCCTTAGGAACAGCCCTTGCACTCCAGTGACATTCTGTCAGGCTTGGTTTAATGTTGCAATTGAGAGATCTGAAGTCTGAAACTTGTTGACTAGAGCTGATGCAAAGCTAAGGCCCACCAAAATCAAAGCGAGTTCTTCCACTGATTTCAAAGAGCTTGGAGCAAGGCCAGGGTCGAGAGAACAAAGGCAGCAGCTCTCAAAAACTTGTTACCCTTTCTTCCACCAACCACTGCTGGGACTTTAAACCTGGATGCTGAGACTGTCACAGCAGTGGCGGATTTGATAATGGCCATGATCTGTTCTTTTTCCACTGTGAAAGGCACTGAATCTTTTTATATATAGTATACTACATATATATATATATATAACTAGTCATAAAAATCATCAGATGGAAATATCTCAGTCATTGAAAGAAAGCTTTGCTCTTTTCCAAGTAATACACTTGATAATGTTTCACTTGAAAAAACTAATAACTTTTTTATAACAACCCAAGAGAATTTACAGCTAAGGGTTCTTTCTGAGAACATTCAGACTCCAGGACTATATGGCTCGGTATAGAAAAATTATCAGTTCTGAATATCATAATACTGACACAGTTTCCAGAAAAGGTTGTAAACAAATTATTGGGACTTTCTGTTCCAGGAAATACATTAAAAACAGTAAAAAAAAATTAACTTGGCCAGTGAGAAAGCTGTCTAGACAAAGCTTCCATTATATGATTTAACAATCCCCTGCAAATGCTGCCTAAAGATAAAACTAGATTCCTGTCCTTTTATTGCAGTTCATGGAAATATATGTATATTATAGGTACACATACATATTCATTTACAGATAGATGAAAAATGTTCAAAATGGTCTGGAAAATGGTTCATTTTATCAATATTTCTCTCTATGTCAAATGAGTAACTCATTGATTTTCAGGCAGAAGCTTCTGATGAGAAGGAAGATTTCGTCATTTGCAGACAAGGATGTCTGTATTTCCATTTCAAGCACGGTCAATGCATGTTTGAATAGTTACTATGGGTGATACAAACAATCTGTGATGATAGAGAGAGGAACCGTTCACAACTGCCTATTTCCAAACAACTCCTCATAAATAGTTTGCAACTTGAAGGTTCAGAATAGCCACAGCAAGCCCAGGAATAGAGAGACCAGCTTTACTGTCTTTGATTCATCTCAGTGTAGCAGCCTCATAAAAATAAAAAAGTGACATTTTTCCAGCATGACAGGAGAGAATTTTGAGATGTTTTTCTAAGTCAGACAAAAGGAAGGCACTGAGAATTAGATCAGCTCTTCTCTTTTTTTCGTAGGCGCAGCAATGCACTGTTTAATGTTTGGTAGCAAGTGCAGTATAATTGCAAAACAAAACGGAATACCAAACCTGTCTCCCACCTGAGACCCACACAAAACATGGGCACTATCTGTCTTCACTTTTTCAGGGTCCTGGATCTTATACCTTCAGAAGAAAAATACAGCTTGTTTAAGGAAACAGTATTTTTGTTTGAGTAAATGTCACAATTGTCCTGGTGAACCTGGTCACAAAACTATTTTTTGTTTGTTGCCCCAGTATTTGTTGTTAGTAGCCAATAGGAGATTATACCAGGTTTCCTGAAGAAATTGTGTGGTAATACAGACAAGAAAAAAATGGAATTAAAATAGTGTGAGCTAGTAACCATGTGGGGTTTACTTGGACAGCTTCATTTTTAAACTTTCTGACTGCCAAAGTGGGGGAAAAAAAAATTATTGGAAAGAAAGACAAGCATTTATAGAAGATCAAAAGCAAGTAGTTGAGTTCTTGGCTTGCTATCTGTTTGCAGGTGAATAAATAATACTTCTTTTTGGAGAAACTGTTTTGAGCTACTTTCATCAATTGTGAGGTACAAGGTTCAATGGAAACATTTGGTTTTTTTTCCCAAATGGAACTGGGTCTGTCATGCCAGCACAGCTTGAAAGTTTGGTGTTAGCATCCCATCATCTACTTCAAGAGTGGTTGAACTGAGGACTCTATCCAAAGCCAGAGGAAGTGGCAAAAGCTGTTATATTGTTATTTAAGGCACGGGTGGATGAGGTGCTGAGGGATATGGTTTAGTGTTTGATGGGAACGGTTGGACTCGATGATCCGGTGGGTCTCTTCCAACCTGGTTATTCTGTGATTCTGTGATTCTATTGTACAGCTGAGAAAGCCTTTTGAAAGGTTCTTTAGAAGACCCGTCCTGCCACCTTCACAGTATAGCAGGAAAGCCTGTCAGTCTGTTTGGCAAGAAATACATTTAGGAACCTGGTTTTGGAGGCGTGCCAGCAGATAGGCAGCCAGAGAGATAATGGGTACCGCTTGCCCCTGGACCACGACTATCAGTGCTGCACAATTCCCTGTGTGCTTGGCAGAAGCTTTGGTGGCTGGGTTTGCTGACTGCTTTAGATCAAGCTGTTGTCAAAAGCAATGTCAGCTTCTTATGCTACATGCAGTCTCCTGGGCATCCTCCCGTCCCTTTCTAACTTGTAAGTACTATACCATTTAGATAAAAAGCTGATAGGATGCTTTCTATTTTTTTTCTTTAAATAATAACACTTTTTTTTTTTTATAAGTGCAGGCCATTTCTGTGAATCCTGCCTTGTTCTTTGTTCCCACAAAATAATTTTCATTGTTGCTTCAAATACCTCTTATTTCAGTAATTAGTTCCTCAAGCCCTGTAACAGGTGCTGGTACGTCATGTTCTTTCATTGTAATTTCTCACTGTCATCTCATTGTTCATCAAAAGATGAGAGGGAATATTGTCTGCAGACCCAGGAAAGCATAAAATCTAACCCTGCCCTAGCTAATGTGTCACTTTTGGCCTCAGGAAAATCACGTAATCAAGAGGTGACAGAAGTGGTCTGATATTCTGAGTTTCTCAGTTTCTGAATGCCTGTCATATTTTAAAAAGCTGGCCTTAGCTTGGCTGCCTCTCAGTTGTCAATGGAGATAAGGACACCTTTCTGTCTCACAAATGAGAGTTAATATTTATTCAGTGCTTTCAAAATGTTAAGTGCTACATAAGTGCTAGGTGTTATTAACAGGAACAATGTATGTTTTCATCTTGAGCCTGTACTCTTCTATCTGATCATTATCTAGCTTATAATAAGTAACAATTTTACCAGATACAGTCCCAGAAAACATCTCTCTTGCTCTTCTTGGAATATGCTCCTGATTTTTATTATGAGACTTGAACGTAATATGTCAGATTTAAAATCATAGATCAATTGGAGTTTATAAAGTTAAACTAGCTGGTCTTTGGGAATGATTCTTCCTTAACTTGCTATATTCAGCATTTTGGTTTGTCTGCTAGCCTTGAGTTTGCCAGAGTATGTAAATGGGGCTCATAATCTCATTTTGAGTGTAAATTTCAAACATGATGCATGCACTAGTAAACATTCAACAGAAAAAAAACCCTCACATAAAAAAATTATACTTTTGGTTATTCAAAGCTGTTGTGAAGGGGAACAGGTTGTTATTAAACAATAGTAAACTATGCTTGCTTGTATCTTGGGAGTAATTTGTGCTACCATTTTCCTTAACCGCTTTGGATTTAACTGTAAAATTCGCAATGATATTCCTGAATATTTACTCACACGTGCGAGTCTGTTGCTTTTAAGTACGGGTAAAAGTCCAGCTTGCGTATGGACTTGATGAAAATTAAGTTTTGTGTGTTTTGTTTTTTCTTAGAACATAACACTTAGGTAAGTAAGTACATCTTGCTCATGCTGCTAAGTATTTCAGTTGGAAATAAAAAAAACTGGACCTAGATTGGGTGAAATTTTGGGTTGCAGTGAAGTTGGATAAACCTGAAATTGCTTAGTTACCTCTGGAGTACTTCAGCTGCATCAGTCCTACAGGAATAAAAAAACCCACCACTTCATATAGTCAAATGTTGCCCTTGAATATTCTGCTGGCAACTGAAGTTCTGCAACCAGCATGCTGGTTATCACAAGTGTCACTCTGCCAGAGGAAAAGCTTAAGAGGTACCTACATGTAGTCAAAATTCTTATATAAAAGGAAAATTGAAGATTACTAAGCATATATCCAAAACCATGTGGCAAAGCCTGGAAGAGCACGAAACTTCCTTCAGGCTATCGTCAGACTTCAGCCCGGGTTTATAAATGCCATCCCTTGGCTGACATTCCAATACAAATGTTGAAGGAAATGCAGTTTTGGCTTCTTCATTTTCCCTGAGGATTTTCCACATTTGTCTGCAAGAGATGCCCAAGATAATCATACATATATCAGGTGTATGTAAGACCAAGGCTGAAGTAATTTTTGTAACACAAACTCATACTTAATTTTATTTCCATTCTGATTAAAAGCAATACATTGAAAAAAACCAAACCCAAACCAACCCAGTATTTTTTAAAAAAGCCTTTCCTTCAGGCATAAAAATCTATTACTTTATGCATACCCAAACAAGGAATGTAGGTACCCATTCATCATAGAAATTATCTAGAGCATAGAGGTCATTCACCCCAAATTGTATAGCAAAAATAGATGATGACTATCTGGAATGGAAGCAATAATGTTTCCAGCAGAGTATTTTTAATAGAAAAGCAGAAGTTATTTATTATATGATTTTATATGTCCTCCACATCACCTCCTGGGAGGAATATTTCCAAGAGGAATTTGCATTGTATGTATGGAATCACTACTTAACGTGTTTTGACTGAAAATATTGAATTTACCTACAAGGCTTGACAATAAAAAAAATAGTACAAACCCCGTGATATTTAACTGAAATTGAACAAACATTCCTCTTGTGTAGTCATACACAATAAGTATGAAATATAACTTGATTGCATCTATGCATTTATAAAGTATCTCTTATTTATTGCAAATATATTTCATGCAGGGTAATGGTTCTGTTTCCATTCGTCCTCTTCAAAAGATACTCCTAATCTCTGTGATGAGAATTTCAAATATCATTCATGGCCAAATACTGCATTTGGATTTTGTAGAGTTAATGTTATGAAAAGGAATGTTTCTTTGCTCCAAGAGAAATATCTCCAATTCAATATGACGCGTTAAAAAATAAGGTGAGAATCCAAAGATTTGACATAATGATGTGATAAAGCCTTCAGATTTTATGGAAAGAAGCATTTTTCAGTTTCCTCTTCATAAATGAAAACCATGTATGCACAGTGTGAAGAAGCGTATTATGCCTAAGTATGTAAAATATGTCAGCTTGAACATTTTGCAGTTTAGTGAAAAGTGGTTTTTGGGAGGATACTTTACATCATGTTTGCCAGTGAAAAATAAAAATCTTATTGTCTCAATATTATAGTCCTATCCTACTAGCATTTTTTTCCTAGTTGTAAAAAAAAAAAAAAAAATAGCATTGGGATATTTATGTCTTGTGAATTAGAAGGAGTGCTTTTAACTGGCTATCGAAATTTTAATGGCATTAGCTCTATTTGTAAAAAGCTTTCATTAAAATGAAAATGTGGAAATTAATGACCTCATATGTTGCTGATACCCTCATTGGTATCAGTGGGGCTTTATGTTGGCCGTTAGACTTCTCATGTTGTTTATTTTACAGACCATGATCAGACAACAGGCCAAACACTTTCCCATAGATGTCAAAATGAATTTTGCTATTGTAACACAGAACATGGATTTCAGATGTAAAAGATGTAATTCTTTAGCTTTCATTTTATTGAATCTGGTACTTCCTGGCTTAGGAGTGTACTTAATCTTGGGTATATAGAATTCCCATTTAGTGCAGATATACATGTGAACTGAGACTAATAAGTGCCAATCTATATAAGAATTTAATATAACTTAGTTAGACCTGAAGATGGGTTGTCAGCCATACATTTCTCATAAAGGAAAGCATGCTCCTTTAGTCTCCCTCAAGACAGAAACAAATACCACAGCTGGAGATTCAGATTTGAATCTGGAGACCCAGAAAGGACAGACTGTAGCAACAGCTCACTTTATTAGCTAATTACAGCTATCTGCAGGTTTAAATTAACCTTTGAGTGCTGCTGTGTATCCCCTACTCGCACCTTGTATCAGTAAATCTACCTCTATGTTCATGGAAATGATTCCTGGTTTCAGTAACCTAAACGAAAAGTCAAGCAGAGGTTCCCCGATTTACAGATTAATACTGTAATATTCCTAAAAATTGCTAAATCATCTAATGCTTGAGCAGCATTGGCAGTTTTGCAGTGTGTATTTATTAGCACCACAAAAATAATGCATCAATTGTATAGAACTGCAAAATACTCATCTTTAGAAATATACACTATTGCTGCACTGCTCTTTTCATTACTCTCTTCCCTTGCATGGAAAACCAAAGATGGCTATAGGAACAGGGCATGTATGTCCATTATCTTAGTTAATTCACTTTGATTTATCTTATAAATGCTTAAATCAAAGAGCTGGCTTGTAAGTTGTCTTTGGTAAGACTCTAATAACTTACCCATTAATGCAGGATAAAGATGATGAGCCATGAAGTTGACTTTGAAAACCTTTTGATCTTCTCCCTCCCAGGCATAACGAATAAAGGTATACAGGTTTGCTCTGTCACAATGGCCTTTTACATTCTGCAGGACAGGAGAAATGAAATTCAGATTGGTTCAAATATGTAGGTGGTGATCTCGGAAACAAATGTCAAGGATGGTAAAATGGAAGGGACATGGAATGTGAAGTTAACTTCTTTGGATGTTTAAAATGAATACTTGGTCTCAAAACCTGACAATGAAGAATGCTGTTACAGATACTCCTCCCCACCCCCCAGATTCCTAGTGATATAAGAAAATAAGAAAAAAGACATTTAACCAGGACTTGAAAGAGGACCCATTTCCATTCTTAAGGTACGTGGCTTCTTTGGTGAAGGCCTAATCCCAACAAATGACAGCCAGTCAGACATTTCACCTCCATTTCTTTTAAATGATATCCTTCTGCTTTCTCCTGACTTTTACACAGGTTATTTTGGTTTTTCTAACAACAATTTTTTTCATCTTCTTTAATGATGGTTCTGGGTATCTCCAAGAGTTACAGGGATTGGGATTAGGAAGCTTATTTTCCTTACGTGTTCTTTTGCAATCACATATTTCACGCACTCATTAGCCAGGAGAGGTGAAGTTTTGACTGAGTTTTTGATTTAGGTTTAGAAATCAGAAGGTTTCTGATCTTCATGACCAAGGGAAGGTTCACTTGGGACTGGTGGGCTCCTCAACATGGTAATATCCAAATGCAGGGAGCTTGCTACTCTTGGACATCAGCAGAAACTTTGTTTTAGTCCCACAACTCCAAGAAGGAAGTGGGCAGAGATCCTTGAGGGTCAGCTGGCAGGAGCCACAAGCTAACCAAGAATCATAGGATGGTTTGAGTTGGAAGAGATGATTTAGATCATAGAATGATTTAGAATCATAGAATTGTTTGGACTGGAAGGAACCTTAAAGATCATCCAGTTCCAACCTCCTGCCATGGGCAGGGACGCCTTCCAGTGGATCAGGTTGTTTAAAGCCTCATCCAGCCTGGCCTTGAACACCCTCAGGGACGGGGCAGCCACAACTTCTCTGGGCAACCTGTGCCAGGGCCTCCCCACCCTTTCATCTTAAAAACCATCTCCCTTGCCCTGTCCCTGCACTCCCTGATAAAGAGCTCTTCCCAGCTTTCCTGTAGCCCCCTTCCAGGACTGGCAGCTGCTCTAAGGTCTCCCTGGGACCTTCTCTTCTCCAGGGTGAACAATCCCAACTCTCAGCCTGTCCTCGTATGGGAGGTGCTCCAGCCTTCGGATCATCTTCGTGGCCTCCTCTGGAGGAGTTGCTCGAGCAGATCCTTCTCGCGCTGAGGACCCCAGACCTGAACACAGGGCTCCAGGTGAGGTCTCACTTGAACAGAGTAGAGGGCAAAGTAGAAACCAGAGACTTCTCAGGAGCAAGCATCCTGAAGACAAATGGGACCTTTCTACCTGGCAATGGGGTGCTGTTGGTTTTCCACAGAGCTGGTTTTGTGCAGGTCAAACAACTTTTTGGGAGAGGGGGACGAGGTGTGCCTAGAGTATAACCCAGCAATAAGGGGACTGCCTGCAAGGTTCCACCCCATCGCGCTTCTCTGCGGGGAAACCAGACAAAACTTGGCCCGGCTTTCCAGCTGGCTGCGAGGGGCAGGACAAGGGCTGGGTGGCTTGGCTGCTCCTGCTGCCAGGGAGCCCCGGGGTCGGTGGAGGGGCGAGATTCCAGCTCCCACCGCCCCATCCCGAGCTCCATCCCCATCAGAACCCCGGGGTCGGTGGAACAGAGAGGGTATCATTCTCCTGTACCCGTCCCGGGCTGTAGCCCCCTTCGGAGCCCCGGGGTCAGGCTAGGGGCGAGGTTCCAGCTCCCACCGCCCCATCCCGAGCTGCATCCCTGTCCTCGCCTCGGAGTCAGTGCTGGGACGAGGTTCCAGGTTCCCCTGCCCCATCCCGAGCTCCATCTCCACCCTGGCCTCGGGGTCGGTGGGACAGGGAGGGTACCATTCTCCAGCACCCGTCCCGGGCTGCATCCCCCATCCTCGCCCGGGGGGTCGGCAGAGAGGGGAGGGTCCCAGCCCACCGCACCTCTCCGGGGCTGCAGCCCCCTTCGGAGCCTCGGGCTCGCTGCAGGGCCGAGGTTCCAGCCCCCACCGCCCCATCCCCGCCCGGGGTCAGTCTAGGGGCGCGGTTCCACCCCCCCTCCCCACGCTGTCCCGGGGTCGCGGGGCGGTGCCAGCCCCTGCCTCCCGTCCCTCCGCAGGCTCCGCCCGCACCACATGACTCCGCTGTCGGGAGAAACTTTTTCTCCCCCCCCGCCGCCCCGTCCCGCGGTTGGAAAATGGCGGCGTAGGAGCGAGGTTTTCGCATCCCCGCCCGCGGCTTTCTCCCTTCCTCCCTCCCCCCCTTTTCCCCTCTTTCCCAGCGCCATGACCCGCTGGGTTCCCACCAAAAGGGAGGAAAAATACGGCGTAGGTGAGGACCCTCCCGGCGCCTCGGGAGAAGCGGGATACCGGGGGCTGCGGGTCGGGATGCGCTCGGGGATGGGGGGGGAGAAGTTTGGAACTTGTTTGGAACCACGGGGCGACCTGCGCTGGAGTCACGGGCGCTGGGAAACAAACAGACAAACAACCAACTTTGCTCTTTTTCTCCTCTTGTTTCTTTCTTCCCCAGTAGAAGCGAGTTTAACGTTGTTTTTCTTCCCCCCCCCCCCCCGGTGGCAGCTAAACAGGATGCGCTTCCAGCGGCTCGGGGGGAGCTGAGCGGGGCAGCCCACCCGGTGTCCCCTCGCGTTCCCCCCGAGGACGGGAAGGTTTTAAGCCAACCGAGGGGAGAAAAAGAAAAAAAAAAATCAAAAAAAAAAAAAAGCTCTTCGTGGTGCAGGGAGTGTGATTTTCATGCAGATGAGAGGTTTCCCTGCGCGCTGCTGCCTGCGGATCCATTTCGTCCTGTGCCTCTTCCGTCCCTCAGACAGAGGGGGATTGTTCTCTGCTGGTGGTTTAAAACATCCCCGCTCGGATTGAACGGGACCCAACTCCAGGGGTTTGGGCAGTGCTGGGTGGAGAGGGCCCATCGGGATTTTGGAGGCGTTTCGTGTCGATTGAGAGTGGTTTTTAGGGGTTATGGAGCCTTTCCTGGCATGAGTAAGAGCGTCTGTCTTGGGGAAGGGAATAATATATCTGACCGTTTGATTTGTAAAGAAGAAATTCAACGTCCGCCGCAGTTCTTGGACTCTATTGGTCGTGAAGAAGAACTTACTTTCCATGTTTACCCAGAGCTAAGCCTTGTATAAACAATGAGACCAGGAAGAAGGGAGTTCCTGGGTCTAACTAGAGCCCAAGTGATTTTAGCCTGGGGAAGAGGAGGCTGAGGGGAGACCTCATTGCTCTCTACAACTACCTGAAAGGACGTTGTGGAGAGGAGGGAGCTGGCCTCTTCTCCCCAGTGACAGGGGACAGGACAAGAGGGAATGGCCTCAAGCTCTGCCAGGGGAGATTTAGGCTGAACATTAGGAAAAAATTTTTCACAGAAAGGGTCATTGGGCACTGGCAGAGGCTGCCCAGGGAGGTGGTTGATTCACCTTCCCTGGAGGTGTTTAAGGCACGGGTGGACGAGGTGCTGAGGGACATGGTTTAGTGTTTGATAGGAATGGTTGGACTCGATCCGGTGGGTCTTTTCCAACTTGGTGATTCTATGAATTTTAAATTCTGTGTGTACATCCCTAGAAAGCGAGAGCATGACTTTTAAATTACTGGCAAATCCTAGCTGGCTGGTTACACTGTGTGAGAGCTGTGAGTAATATCAGTGCTGAGGGTGCAGAATAAATATAAAGAACCAGAAGTGCTACAGATGGCAGTCACTCATTAAGTTTTCCAAATACCTGCTTCGAGGTATGGGATGAGTAGGGTATTTCTGAAAGACTGGAATGACTAAATTGTCATGTAGTATGTGCTGGTGTTATAAACCATCAACACTCGACAGCAACTTCCTTTTTTATAGAGCTCGTGTCTGCTACGCTGGGAAAGGCAGTTGCCTGGATGTGGCTTTCGAGGTATCAGTGTTTAGGAAGGCATTTTGAAAGGGTGAGAGAATAAGAAATGTGGGATAGACTGAATATTATTTTAAAATATACCTTAAGTATATTTGGATATCCGTTGTGGGAAATTGTATGTGTAGGAAGAGAATCAGACTTAAACGTAATTTACGAAAACCCAAGCTGTTTGACAGTTTCCCGAAGCACAAGATTGTGGGCTCAGTTGGTCCTTTTTGTTTATGTCCACTACTCTGGAGAAAAGTTTGTCATGGTTTCATAATGCGTTTGTTTTTCTGTGGTGGCTTCTTTCTTTTTCTTTTTACTGCAAGTTAGGGGAGAAGGATGGTCCTCAGCAAAGTTAGGGTATTTCCCTGCTGAACAGCAGGGGTGTGAGAGTTGAAAGCAGACGTGCTGCAAGGAGATAAAATCAGTTTTAGAGCTAATTGAACATTGTGATTCAGTGGCCCGTGCTCTTCGGTTAAACTCTGTTTTGGGAGGAATAGCTTCTTTTTGGTGTCACTGGATTTCCTCCAGAGGAAGATAAATATCCAGTTTGGTTGCACGTGTTTTGCACACCTTTGCAGTGTTAAAAAAAGGGAGCTCCTATACACTGTGAGACTTCAGGTGTTTAATTTTTTTGCTGCTTCTGAAACTTTCAGATTGTGGAGAATGGATGTAGTGGTTTCATAGCCCCAAACAAAACTGGAGAAGGCATTGTTAAGGTGAACATGCCAATAAATGATTGTTTTTCTTCCTGTCTGTTTACCATGGTCAGTCCTGGAGGCTGACAGTGGAACGTTATTGTCTGACAGCAGAAAAAAATATATCTGCCTCTTCACAAATGGTTGAAGTTTTAATTGATCAGTGTTAATTGGATTGTTAATTGAACCACTGTCTTAGTGATGCAGGTGCTTAGTAGACTTACTGAGTACCCTTAAGTAAAACAGAAGTAATAGGAGAGTATTATGAGCTATATTGCTTCTGTTGTGATAGTGGCAGCTCAGAAATATACGTATGTATACATACATGTGTGTATATACATAAGATGTGTGTTTATAAAACATACAAGTGTGTATGTAATATATATACTTTTTCTCCTCCTCTTGACTAGTGTGTTCCTGTGCACAACTAAGCTTTCTTAATATTTCAAGTCCCAGAGATCTACTGGCTGTGATGCAGTACGAATAATTTATTGTGACATATCCATGCTGAAACTCTCATAGGATACAAGGAGTGTTGAGAAATGCTCCTCCTGCTCAGCCCACTCCTCTTCTCATGACGGGGTTTGCAGGTGACATTGGATGTCCAGCACACGTGCAGACTAAACTGAACTGCCCTGAAATGAGGAGCGCTGCTGCGTGGTGCATAGGCATTATCTCAGCAGGCAGTTGTGAGTGTGACTCAGCTCTGCTTCCTGAGAGAATTCAGGGCTTGACACACGGGGAGGTTGGATGAGGAATGGGTGTGGTTATAATAGGATAATACAGTTATTCAATTAACATACAGGGAACCACAGGAGAATGATTAGCTTAATTGAAGTACTTTTTCTCCACTCTTGATGCTGTATGTTGTTCCCCTTTGTCTCTGTGCCCAGCTCTGTATTTCATCTCTCATCCTGAGCCAGTGGGGTGGCCCATGGTGGTGTTCAGATGGCCATGTGGGTGTACGGCTTCCGCAGTCGGAACACGAGAGGCTTTCAAAGAGCTCCAGAAGCTGCTTATGTCTGCTGCATACCCTCAGTGTCCCAAGCGGCTGCAGAACGTGGCTGCTCAGTCTCATATTTCCTGCTCTTAGTGTGATGTGAAAATTGTAATTTTGGTGTTTCTTCCTTATTCTGGTGGAGTGGGGATGCACTGAGCAGCTTTAAGAAGTCTGTGAACCTGAATAGCACTTCTGAGAGACTGTCATAAAGAGGTTCTAGCCGCTTCCAAATCCTCTTGACTTCTACTGTTGTTTGACCTTTTTCCTTTGGATTTTAAACTGCAGTAAGAGATAGAACTGGTACTGCTATGGTTGCTACAAACATTGTATTTAAAATGCCTTTGTGTTCAAAAGTATGTGCCGATATGGAGTAGTTAGACTGCTACTGTGATAGTTTAATCCTTTTGAAAAAAAAACCCAAAAAACTGTGGAAGGAAAAAATAGTGCCGTGTGTGTCTATGCATGGTCAGATGTGGGAAGAGAACTTCCCAGCTACAGGGCTTGTGCTTTTGAGGAAGAAATGTTTTTACACTGAGGGTGGTGAAGCACTGGCACAAGTTGCACAGAGAGGTGGCAGATGCTCCATCCCTGAAAACATTCAAGGTCAAGCTGGACGGGGCTCTGAGCAACCTGATCTAGTGGAAGATGTTCCTGCTTACAGCAGGTGAGGTTGGACTAGGTGACCTGTAAAGGTCCCTTCCAACCCCAACTATTCTGTTTCACTCTGTGAGATCCTATTAATTTTCAGCATGCTGACTCTTTTTTCCTCTACTATTTGTAATGAGTTGCTGGAGAGCATGGATAGTTGTGCCCTCACTGTGATCATTAAGCCAGTGTGGGCTCTGCCTTGCAGGCAAGTTGCCCCTGGCTTTGGGCAGCTTCATAAATTCAAAGCCTTGAATAAGAAAGGGCTGGATATCTGTAAAGGGAGCTGCACTGCGTGTTAGTGCATTGGGACAGCATGCGATGTCTGGGTAGGTGCTTCTTAATGCCATGTATTAGGTCAAAGATAACGTGTATGTCAAGGACTCTAGCATTTAAAAATAGTGTGTACTTCTATGACTGTATATGTACAGTTATTGCACTACTATGGCAGAGTTAGGTGCACTCAAGCTTTCCCCAAAGTGGAGAGGATGCTATGAGTAGTCGAGGTGGCGTCTGTAGTTCTTGTCATTATCCAGTATGGTGCAAGCTGCTTAGATACACTCTGTACTCTGTCGGGGGGGTGTCTAGATGTGCATTAGTTTGAAAAACAGCAACAATCAAATGAAAAAAAAACCAAAACCAACACCCCACAAAGCAAGCCAATTTAACCGTGAGCCACAGTAGCTGGGAGTTCCTGTATTTTTGCTTATATTGTGTGTCATGACAGGGCAAATCATAACTAGCCTTATTTTACATGCTTTGAAACAGGATGGACGTTGGCCACATTCAAGTTTTGGGTGTTCTAGGGCCTGTCTGAGACTGGCATAGCTTTTCAAAAGGTCTACATAGAAGTATCGTCAAGCCTGGTGCATAGGTACATATATATTTTTTTATTGCTAGGGGTAGGCTGCAACGAGTTGGTGGACTAAGTTGTGATACAGCGGTCATGATATGTAAGTTTGGCAACTGAGTTGTACTCTTGTAGTGGCCCTTTGAAAGAAGGGGATAGGAATCTAGTAAGGACAGTGTTTGTTTGAAGCATGGGAACTGCTATGGCCAAGCACTGCTGCTTTGCTTCTGCTACTCGAGAGAGGACCGCAGTGGTTTAGGACAGATTTAAGACTTTTATGGAATCTCGGGTTTGCAGTTGACGGCTGCAGTGAGTGGTGGTGGCGGCACGTGAAGACTCTCGTTTATGAAGTAGAGAGTTAATGATCTTGTGCTTGTATGTTTGAACCCTAAAGTAGGGAAGAAAAGGTTTTTAGGAAATTGATGAAGTTACATCTTAGTGATGTATCTTAGGAATTCTGGTGATGCTGATTTGGGAGTGAAGCTCAGAGCTGACAGGATAGTTACCTTTGTACTGTTACTGACAGCAGGACGGTGCTCTAACATTTCCCAAAGCGATGCAGTAGAAATGCCCGTGCAGTATTTGCTGGTGTATTTATCAATATATGACTGTTTTGAGAAAGCACAAGGAAATTCAGTCTCCTAGAGACAGCATACCCTTACAGATTAGAGTTTTATTTTGCGCTGTCTTACAATGCCTTCTAATTCTCTGCTTGCTTATGGGATGCATTTCTGTGCCCCCATCCCTGGCATATCATGAAACACAGGTAAGGGACTGGTAGGTGAAGCTCGCTTGTTCCTGAATGAATGACCTTAATTTGACTGCAGGCATGTACTTGATTGCACTCGCTATACTCAGCAGTCACCGTTGTTCCCTGTCAATAAACACTTCTTGCAAGCAACAGATTGAAGAGGGATAAAGATATTGGTTAAATGGAAGAAACGTGTACTCCTCTTGTTTGGTTTCCTCCAGGTCGGTGACAACATTGCAAACTGGAATTGTTCTGAGAAATTATTCCTGTAGGAATTTACTAGAAATACTTCTTTTTTTTAACTCACATAGTGTGTACTGACTTCCTATGGGCAGCTGGCTGCCTCCAGGCATAGTACGGAGCTTCTCTTTAACTCCTCACAGAAGGTTTTCAGTCAGTTTTGGAATTTCTCAGCTGTTAATTGACACTCTTGTTCCTAGAAAATAAAAGGGAAGGGGAAATTTTCACAAGATGAGGATTTACACTTCATGTTGTACGCAAGTGTGGAAGTGAAAGTAGGATGAGATCCTGATGTAAGTTTTTTTGGTTTGGTGTTAATTCAAAGGGAGAAACAATTTCTAGTTTCCACCTGAATTTCAAGTAGTACCTTGTTGGGTTTTGTAGCTTTCCTCTTTATCTCTCGCTTGCCATAAATGCTTGATTTAGGAGCAGTGATATGATCTTAATTTTAGACTGTTTACTGTACTTGGTACAGCTTTCTTTGTATTTGTATAAATGCGTTTTCCTTTCTGTATAGACAAGGCTTTCAGGGAGGGAGAAACTGGATGCAGCTTAAAGTCAAACCAGTGTCTCCAGAAAGCCTTTCTGTCAGCTTGCAGCTACAGGAATAAGCATTGCAATAACTTTTGAAATATTTGTGTTTCTGGAGTTTGTCCAGTATTAGCTGTAGAACATATGTAGGATATGCTTTGTCTAATCCTTCTGTAGTCTTTCAGGACTGAAATCCAATCCATCTTGTTAAATACTTGTAGATCTGTCTGACTGTAGATAAATAGCTGAAGCTGACTTTTATTAATGAATCAAAGCTCAAACGAGGAGCTAGTGCTAATCCAGTTTCAGGGTATTCACTCTATTAAAGAGTCTGAAGCTTCCATAGAACGTTCAGTGGTGGCTGATCATCATCTCGATGAAATACATGGGCTGCTCTTCTTTATGGCTCATCACAGGGAGATAAACGTTGGCTCTTTTTTTTTTTTTGTAAACTTAAAGACATTTCTAATTCATTTTTTTCTGGCCTGTGGTAGATCCCAAGGCTATTCTGACAATAGTTGTTTTCGGAAAAATGCGTTAATGAATTCCTTAATGAGTTACTGGAATACTGTCCTCCTTTATCTTGGGAGGGGAAACTGAAATTACGCCCGGTCTAAATGAAGACAGTCTTCATAGAGATATTTCTTGTAATTCTGAGACTTTATCTGCATTTTCAGGCAGTTGTTTTGTAAATGTTTATATATTTATAGTATTATTAATCTTCCCATGTTTATGTAATTTGTGTGCTAAATCTGATTTCTGATGTTAAGACTTGTAGCACAAGAAGCAGCAGTTGCTGAATTCCAGTTTCATCGGCAAGATAAGAAATATCTCTGGTAATATTTTTCTGCTCCATATAGTTTTATAACTAAACTTAAATAATTACATTGAGGACTATTATGTGTAATCATGTGTTCATATACATAACCAAACACATAGATGAGTAACTGAAGTAACTATTGGCCGTGATATAAGAACTGTATTTTTTTAATAATATTTCTTAACACTGCTGCTTAATTTACAGTACTGTTTATATTATTTTAGCATAAACCCTTTCATAACATGTTTTAGAAGTTTGTGGTGGCTGATTTTACCACGGGGTGTTGGAGTTGGAAAATGTCTGTTACCCAGTAGAGAATGCAAGCAGTGAATGATATAGGGTTTGCTGTGCAATTTATATGAACAGGAATGGAGTTAAAAGTGTGGGTATATATAAGTCCTTGGTTTCTTACTGCACTCTATTCTGTACATCTGTACAGTTGTAGTAGCTGTGTCACTGTCATGTTTTTACTGCACACATTAATGAATATCGAGATTGAAAACCTCAATATTAGAACCTAGCTGAGGTAGGTGCAGGGGTGTTGGGAGCCTGTTGTAGTAAAGCAGGAATCCCTGAGGAGTCCCATTACAGAGGGCATCGTTGGTGGCAGCATCGTGGAGAATTGTCTCCGTTGTGGAGGTACCTTGCCGTTAGATGTGATGAGTTTCTAACTGATTGCTGGCAGAGCTCCTGAGCAGCTTTGAAAACGTATGTCTGACTCTTCAGGTGGGTGCTAGGGATTTGCGAGAGCACATTTGTGAAGTGCCCTAGAGCCTCTTCAAACACCTAAATACCTATTGGAAGTCCAGCAGTAGGTGTTTGTTTGTTCTGCCTGCCTTTTTCTCCAAACAAAGCACGGAAGTGCTGTCATCATTGACTTGAAATTGAATGTAATAAAATAACATATGTTTAGGGAATGTAGCTGAATAGCCCATGGGTCCCAAGAGGAGGTGACTGGTGCTGCACAAGGAGCTGATGATGCTGGAATACTCAAACATAAAGTGCAAGGACCTTCAACTGTGCTGTGCTAGAAGAGGAGGGCTTTCTGAATTCCCATACGTGGAATAAAATAAAAGAATTCAGAAGAACTAGGATGTCAACCCCTGTGCTGGTGGTGCCCGGGGTCCTTGCATAAGGTTGAGGGGGGTCATTGGAAGTGGGCAGGGATACAAGATCATGGAAAGCTCTGCTTTTACCTGTCTCCAGGAGCATGCCTGCCTGCCTCCCAGCTGAAGTTTAGCCTTGAACATCCTCCTAATCATGCCAGCTGGTCAGCAGGAGAAAATGTTGGTGGTAGGGAGAGGTTGAGTGAATGCACCTGGGTGCTGTTACTGGGGAGTTGCTTCTGCTTCAGCATGGTGTCTGTATAGTAGTATCTGTAGGAAAGGCTGCCTACCAGAAATGAAATGAAAACAACTGGTAACGTAAGAAATAGTCTTGTAGTGGACCCTGAAACAGGAAATCTCTCGACACTGAGCCAGATGGAAGTTGCTGATGATAGTTGAGTTTCCAAGTCCTGACACAGATGGTGAACAATTTAAAGGGATGCTTGCTTTCAAAGAGATCTGCTGTGCCTGTAACTCTAGTCAACAAATTGTGACCCTGAAATGGCTGCAGATAATCAAGGCTGTGACTTTGAATGCCCTATGTAGGATAAATATTGTCCTCTAAAGGAGGGGTTTCACTGCACTTGTAATGACTGTTTCACTGCAGTTTTAATGACTTAGTAGAGAAGTGGTTAAGTGTGTCACTTGGGTCGGGAAAGTTGTAGATAAGGGTCTGCAAGAACCTTCATCCTGGGTTTGAAAAACTTGTCCTCATGATTTCTTATTTTTCCCCACACTTCTTTGGGGTCACACAGGAGCATGCTACCAATTCTGTTCTGTGTTGGATTATCTACGGCTCATTCGTGACTCAAATATGTAGCAAATAATGCTTATATTCAAGCCTATAGTATGCTCTGTTTAATGAGAAGGAACGGTGATGTTGCCTGATATCTGGCCACTGGACTTGGCTGCCAAATGGCCTGGTGGCTTTGGGCTCTGTGTATAATGATGCTTTGATTTGTATCTGTTGAACAAAATGTAATTGTGATATTAAACTGTATATGATTATACATGAAAGCTTCCTTAATACCTGGTTATTTTCCTTTCTAATCTTTTCTTTTTAGTTTGTCATATGCTGCTTTATTATTAATGATTTCCAAGCTTTGTTCTTTATTGCTTATAGTTGTCCTTATAAATAAATGCCTACCAATTTTCTGCAGGCAGTGCCCTTTGTCTCGTTGTCTGTGCTGGAATTCCTTCCTTCCTACTCACCTAGCTATTCGTTTTTCACCCCCCACATTGATGGAAAACAACATTTATACTTGGAGAATTACATTGGCAAATGGAAAATAAATGAGCACTGTTGTCCTCTTGCCCTCCAGCAAAGAACTGTAAACTCTCTTTAATCTTTTCAAGTATGTGGAGGCTGAATTCTTTCACCAGCAGAGGATGTGTGCAGCAGTTACAGACCCTCATCCACCTCCTGCTGTTCTACTGTCTTGTTACTTTCCCTTACCGTAACTACTAGGTGTTGGTTGTGTCTCCATCAGTCCACAGCCTTCCTGATGATTCTGTGACGAAGAATCTTAGGTGGAGTAGACTTGAGAAAGCTTTTTCCCTCGCATCTGAGGTTGATGTGTCCTGTGTTTTTGTGGTTTGTTTTTTTTTTTTTTTTTTTGCACCGATCTCAGTGAAGTTTGCAATGTGAAAGGTTATGAAATGGTGGTTTTACAGATAGGTTAAATAAGCTGACTTAAAAAAAAAGTGGTTTGTGGTTTAGGTTTTTGTTTTTCTGGTTTAGTTTTGGAGGTATTTGTGCTTCCGTTTCAAATCAGAGTTACTCTGTAGAAGGTAAGTCATTGGTATAGCACGATCTAACTGCCTCCGTTCTTGACAGCCTGTCAGCAGTGCCTCTTAGCTGTTTACAGTCTGTCTTCGTGGTCTTGGTCAAGTCTGTCCTGCACTTCTTTGTCTTTTCTGGTGCTGCTCGCTAACGGCTGGGCATTAAGAAGACAACCTTTTTCTCATGGACTTCCAGGCGACGGGCAACAGTATGCAGAAGAGCAGCCTAGAATTCCTGAGAGACTGGGACTTCCTCCCAAACACTGCAGCTGGCATTGACTGCTTCTTAGAATTAGTGACATGTGACAAAGCACTGGAAGGAACTGAAGCAGTGGATAAAGATCCCTTTCCCAGAGTTTTCAGTTATTGAGCTCTTCTTTTGAGAAGACAGTTGTTCTTACTCACAAGTTAAGTGACTGGAGATGAGAACAGATTTTTGTGGCACAGAGATATTTTTTAGTCTGTAGTTTCCATAGTGTGTGAGTCAAACGAGACTGAACAGCAGCCTCCAACTTATGATGGAGAGCCAAATATTCTTTTGGTATTCATTATATTACATTTTGTTTACTTTTATTTGTTGGTTCTGGTTTTGAGTGCTTCATTGTAACTAATAGTTCATAAGGATTTAAAAAGCGTTAGATGTTTATCTGATTAATAGTCATCTGCAGTTAACATTAGATTGGATATTTTCAAAGCTAAGCATCACTGTACTACAAAGCTACATGATTGATAAGGTGCTGATGGATGAGGGGATTTTTTTAGTGCGGGCTAATACAGGACTGCCTGCTACAAGGTCTCAGTGTGTCTTCAAAAATGCTGATTATGAGAATTGGACTTTGGACTCTGTTTAGTCTGATCTGATCTCTCCTGCTGAATCACACTACCAGGATGTTGATGCAGGTGATTCATGTGCAAGTCTTAATGTGATTATAACAAATCCTTCATTAAACTGATGCTGTCTTGCAACCATACCTGCAACATCGATGGGTAGTTACTTATTTAGTCAGTGTATGCTGCCCACATAATAGGAAGTGTGTCCTATTACCAAGGTTTTCTTTGGGGGAAAAAAACCTTTGAGAGCAATTGAGGCTTCGTCTTGCTTTGAGCTCCTAAAAAATAAAGCAGTGGACTGGATATAGCCAGATAAGCACATTAATAAAGGCTTGGGAGAATTACTCAGTTATGGTACGGTGTACATTTTTAGAAGTTTTGTGTAGGTTCAGCTTGTGTTTGATTTTCTAGTTGAGTGTATTCTTGAAATGATTTATTAACAGATTTTTATTGATAACTTTTGCTGCAAAAGAGACCTCTGTTTATTTACTGGACTGTGATAACTGAGTGAACTGGTTCATGTTTGTGCCTTAAATACAGAAAGTACAGTTTGGGCTTAATGAAACAGATGCAGGTTGCTGTAATTGGAATGCATGAAGGTGAACTTGTTGTTGGCTGAATGCTGGAAGAAAGTTTAATAATCTTAGGGCTGGAATATCTAAAATATTAGATAACTGCATAAGTTTTTACAGTCCAGGCGTGGTATCATCTGTAACAGCATACTGACCTGGGAGTTGGTCTTACATCAAGATACAAACTTTAAGATTAGGATTTCATATCTTATGTTTGTATAACACTGTCTTGATGTTTCCATAAGATTAAGTAAGGAGCGTGGGAAATATAAAATGGTTTAGTGAAGGGGAAGTAGGGTAATTGAATGTCAGCTCAAGTGTTGATAAGATGGGTAGGATAGTGATAGGGTTGAGAAATGACTGAGTAAACTTAATGAAAAGTAAAAAAATGGTGAAAATTAGTGAAGCCTTGGGCTCTGCCATCGTGTTGCCCTGCTTACTGCATCTGCATATCACAAGTGTTTTCTTACATTTGCATGCAGCAAGTCTTGTTCTTGAGATGTTAATGGACTAAGAAACATTTTTAAAGTTTGAACTGTTTTTCTCCAGAATACTGAACCCTCCTTACTGAGAAGAGTAGTTTATACTCTTACAGGAAAATGGCACAAATACTGTCCCTTTCCTCACCCTTTTGAACACTCCTTTATCTTTGCATGCAGGCTGTGGACATAAGTCCCTCTGCAGAATACTTCAGTTGTCTCACAGGAAGTTTTCACCAAACTTAGGTGTCGCAAGTGTGTGTTAAATGATATATTAAAAAGAGCTGTTTTGTTTGAATTGAACATAGAGCAAAATATCTATCACTAGTTTGTTTTTGTTTAATAGTTTTGTTTTGAGGTAGAGTTGTTGAAAGTGCTGAATGAGTGGAATAGTTGAGAAATAACTGCAGGTTATTATACTAATTAAGCACTGCCCTGGGCTGCCCAGCCTGCATGTGCTGTATGCTTATGCTTCACCTCCTTTCAGCAAATAGGTGGAGTGATGCTGGGAAGATAACACACAAAACAATAGTTATTTATTTTTTTTTTATATAGCGACAAGTTAGCAAGTTACTTCTTGGTTAGTGGCACCCTGAAAGCCTTGTTAGTATTAATATACATGACCATAAGTGGCATTTTTAAAATACAGTCTCTCAAGGATCACCTTTGCTGGATTTCAGTTGACTGAGGGGTGTCCTGGCCATGGGGAACCAGGACGGGACTCAGTGGCTGTTGGCAGAAATTTCTCATCTGGGATTTTCCCACGTTTATTTATGAGAGATTATTGGACTAGATCAACTTCATTTAGACTAGAAAAGGCTTTAGAATTATGAAATTAACTTGTGATAAAGTTAAGTGTTGTGACTACGTATATTGAGGATCCAGTTGTGCAGAAAGCTGTGGAGCTCAGCATCAACAGTAGAGCTTTCAAGTGGTCCTCTAGTTCTTTTTTCCCCACTTCCCCGAAGTTTGTATATTTGATTTATGGAGTGGGTAAAATGTGATGCTGGGTTTTTAAAGACTAGGTATACCAAGTCGGTTACATTTCCTTCTCCCTATTTCTTCAAGAATGAACAAAGAAATTAGTATGAGTTCAAAGGATTCCCCTTAAATGAGATTGTACAGAAGTGAGCTCCCTCTAACAGTGCTGTAAGGAAACTCTGCTTCTAGTGGAAAGGGTTGATGTTGACAGACCGACTGCAGCCTGGAGTGAGCCGGACAGTGACTCTTTGTTTAGGCCAATGACTGAGCCAACTCTGTTGCTCTTCTGAAAGCGGCATGAGGCATATGATTTCTTATGGGTTTAGAGAAAAACAATTTTTCCCTGTTTTTGCAAAATGCTGCTCTTATCTTCTAATGCTTTCAGTACTGTTTGACTTGCTTCCATGGTTACATTTTCCATTAATTCTGATATAAGATACAACTTAAGGAAAAATATTGTATATTTCCAATTTCTGCAATAGCCTGGCTGTTGCGGAAGAGAGAAAGTATTGGTGGATCAAACTGTGGCTCTTAGCAGGTAATTTTTCTTTCTGACTATTATTTGTAAGCTGAACAAGTTCCTTGGGATTATTTGACTCTGTGTGCTTTCTCTGTAGTTCTTGCTGTTGGAGAGCGCTTGAAGGACTGAGAGACAAATAAAGGTGATGGCAAGTGAAAATAAATTGGGTACAATTTGATGAGTAAAAAAACCTGAAACACCAGCTTCTCCCTTCCCCATTCCATAAGCTTTTCTGAGAAAGCTACAGAATTTTGATATTTTTTTTTTCTTGTAGGAAAAAGGAGGAAGAACAATAGGGAAAGAAAACTTCCCATCACCCCTTTTTCCTCTTTCTTTAGGATTTTTGCTCTGCATCATCAGCTCTATATTGGAGTGAACAGCGTCTTGCAGGGACCATATTTTTGCTATTTCTGCAGTAGTGCGATAGCAGTTTTATTGTATTGAACTTGATTTTTATAGTCTTTCAAATGACTATTAAAATATAGCTGTGACATTAAGCTCCCTGCTATAGAAATGCTTAGTAGAAGACACTCTTCCCAAGATGACATTTGGTGCAATAGTGACCTGCTGCAATGACAAGGGATGAGATTGAAGAAGCAGGGGACTGATGCATCAAGCATCTTCAGATGGAGCTGAGTGCAGTATGGATTGTGTTTGTTAAAATCCTCATGCAGGTGTAACTGGGCTTCATGCTTGCTGGCTTTTGCATAGTAGCTGCCAAAAGCTGAGAAACATATTTTCATAAAGGTTCTGCTTCATCCACGGCCGGTCTTCTGCCCAGCCTGTATAGGAGGTGATGCTCCCAGTCACTCGGGAAGCAACATGTTCTACTTGAGCTCCAAATTGGCAACTTCTGATTGAACGTTGGTGCCGGTGCAGACTTTGACCATAATTTGTGGTGGTTTAGCCTGGAGCACCAGGTTGAGGAGGACTTAAGGGTTTGCCTGCATTGCGTACGTGACTCTCAATACAGTAGCTTTAATAAGCTGGCTTTAAGATTGTGCTTGTTTGAGGATGTTTGCTCCTGCTTCTGTTTGGCAGGACAGTTCTGAACTGCGCTGTTGTGTTTAGGACCTTCTCCTGAGGCTGCAGTTAGTGTTGTTTGAAGTTGATGCTGATGCCCTCTCAGTGCTTGGCCCCGTGCTACTGCCTTGCTGTTGCTGATTTCTTCTGATTGCTCAGGCTTCTTTACAGAGCTGTTTCAGAAAAAGTGCTGAGGTTTTGAGCAAGCTGAACTGCTTGCAGCTGCTGGCCGAGGGATGAGGCGGGCGACAGCGCTGGTGCAAGGGAAGGGGTGGGGATGTGTGCGACTGGAAGTACATCAGCCAGGAATGGGTGTGGAGCTGCAATGCTGCCAGCTTTGGTCGCTTATCATCTCTTGGGGAACCTCTGTCTAATGATGCAGCCTGACAGTGACTCATGACCAGTTCATACACGTTTGAGTCTCTGCCAGCATTGACCGTAAACTGAACTAGTTCCTCCTCCTCTCCAGTGTTTAACTCTTTTCCTTCCTTCTTGTGCCCAGCAAATACCTTCTTAGGTTTTACACATAACAGTATTGAAGGTTTAGCAAAGACTTCAGGTACAGACTGTTTTGAGTTTCAGTTAATTAAAAGTAGAGAAGTAGCTTCTTCATATACATTATGGTAAGCACACTGCATGCTCAGGTGCTGCCTGTATCTCTTTTGAGGTCATTTCCTATAGACCTATCAAAGCAAGGGCTGAGTTATCACTTCTCTGTGTACCCCAGTGAAATGTAGGAAATTCAAGGAAACATGAAAACTCACTCTCTTTGTGATTCTGCATTTCCAGCAGACAGATGCCCTGACATCTGCCTCTAGATAATGTTTTCTGTTAGTCTAAATCAGCATCTTGCTTTTTCTATAAAAGCCAGCGTTAAGAGCTTGGGGTGGTGTGATTACTTCTTGCGTACGATGTGTTTCAGTTAATGGACTTCTTAATATTAAAAATCAATTTGAATGTTCTTGATTGTGCTTCTTGTTAGCTATGCGTTATGGCACATTGTTAATGCTGTTATAGTCAATAATATCTTTTTTCTTTTTTTTTCCCTCTAACACTAGTTTCAGCTTTATACCCTCGGTACTTAGCAGTGAAGTACTCTGAATACAGATTAAGTAGCAAGGAGGAGGGAGAAAGCTGTTAAAAGAGTGAGTTGGCATCTTACTTCATTAGCTCACTAAAAATAAAGTATCTAGCTTAAAAGAGGAGAGAAGGAAAAGCAAGAACCTGAACTTGGTTCTTGGCAATCTCGGCTAGGTCCAGAGCTGTATTTATATATCTATTTATTTAGTTTTTGATTAGAGCAGAAATGACAGGTGTGCATCTTGTTCTGTCCTACTTGAGCTTTTCCTGCCAGATTCAGCAGCAGAGCTGTTATGCTTCTGGAAGACAACATGACTTAAGTTTGGGGATTGCTCTGGATATACAAAGTGTGCTCAGGTTATTAATTCATGTTGGGTAGTGATAACACGCCAGATGTGTTACAAAACATATTGCTCCCTTGTGTTGCCTTCTGTTATGAAACCTGACATGTCTAGTTGTGTTTGTAGAGGCTTGGGTGGCCCTTCGCTCTTTCTGAGCTGTGCTCAACTAACAGTTGGTGCTGCACCTGTGCTTAGATTCTTCTCTAAATGCAGAATTTATTCCTGTGTATGTTTACTAGCTTCCTGTTGTGTGTTTCATGTCCTCCCTTTGGAAGTGGGACGGCAGCTGTCATAGTAGGGATTTTGGTTTGAGGGGTGCCAGAGTCCAGGTTCAGGATTCTCTCACCCTTGACAGATGTCCCGTGTAGTTCATGGAGGAGAGGCAGTGCTGCTGGGCTCGTGTGGGAATACAGGTTCTGGATATGAACCAAGGTGAATTTCAGGAGTTTGCTGCTTGGGTGGAGGACAGGGGAAAGAATTGGTCTCTCCTTTGTAAGAGGAAAAGAGAATAAATCCTTACTTCCTGCTTAGATTTGCTGGATTTAGTTGAGTCCTACTGGATAAGTCACGTTTGTAGATTTAATCAATAAAGTGCAGTGCATTGCTGGGGAGGAGGAACCCTGAGCTGTATTTTCTTAGTTAGCTTGGTGCTAACTGTTCAGCTCTGTGGGCTTTTTCAGGCTTCTCCTCTCTTTAGGAAATTCGTCTTTTGTGAATGTTTGGGTGGTGGAATAATTAGACTATAGAGAAAGAATCATGAACCAAGCTTGGTGAGACCAGGAACCACAAAACACGTGATGACTTCAGTAAATCAGGAAGACCAAACTTTGATTAATACACACATGAAGTAATAATCTTTAACAAATCTTTCGTGTGACTCATGTCTTTTTTCATCTTCCTCCTCTATTAGCCTCAGTTGTAAAAATTGGAAACTTGTTTAAGTAACAGAGGACTAAGGAGTCTCCCTAATGCTGAAAGCAGCTGCTTCCCTGTCAGAGAAACAGGAGGAAAGCCTTCACGTTTCTTTTATTTTTAATAGTAGAGATTTTGCAGGAGGCTTAGCTTTTATCTCTGTGGTTTCAATCTTTTTATGGAAAAAGCACAATTACGATTTTTTCATTTTTCTTAAAAGTGTAAAATAAAGCTGATAATGTGTTAAATGTAGTTCGCTTTTTTTTAGGAGTGTGGCCTTTAATGCAAAGTAATTCCAGGGAATATTACTCTAACATTTTTATGGCATCTCTTATGATATCTCAGCTTTCATACAGACAGGGAAAAGCTTTTTTCAGTATATATTGATGTTACTTTTGTTTGCTTTCTCCTTTTTTTCAATTCTGTCATCTCTCTCCAATTCTTCTAGTATTGCACTCATCATTTTTCTAATGCATGCCGATTAATGAGTGCAGTTCAGTAGAGGTGTTTGTTTTGTATTCTTTAGCAGTAAATGGGTTTTTAGTGCAATTACTGTAATGCTCTAGTCATTGTTCCTTTCTCTATCAACTCCTAGAGTTGAAAAAATTGTTCTTCCTGTGCCCACACTAATCCTTTGCTTTCGGGACTTCAGTACTTTTGTGTAGATGTGCTTTGTGGTTGCGGTGGAAGGAAGAGGGGAGCAGGGAGAGCCTTTACCCAGAGAGTTGTTTGGCTGAAGGCACAGCTGATGAAATATATCTTTAGTGCTGAAACCCTCTGTCCTGTGGGAATGAGAGGTGGCTGCAGAATGGTTTGGTCGCTGTGACTTTGTGCTTTGTGTTTTCTCTTTTGTCGTCCTAGTTCTGCTCATTGCATCTCAGAGCTGAAATACAAAGTTCATAGATACATGAACCTTCAGCCTTCATGTCAGCTAATTAACAGACATACTAAATCCATATGCTGCTGGCTTTGTTCAGTGTAGATCTCAAGAGCCACAACTGTTCTTTATGCATCAGCAGCACATCACTTAAAATTACTGGGTGCGTTCCCTGTCGTGTGGAATTTAGGTTTCCCTCAATATTTATAAGCAGGATAGATGTAAGAATGCATCCAAATTGTTCAGCAGCCAGTGCGTGTGTACCCGTAACGTGATTATCAAGGAAATATGGTCCATAGGTGTGATATTGAAAACATAATGGGCCTCCACAGCTCTAGATTAAATCAATCATAGTTAATTATACTTAGAACTGGCAAATAAAGCTCTGTTTCTTTGTCTATGACTTTGAGTAAATGTTGTGGTTATTCTTATCTGCAAGCTAACCTTGTAAGTATAATTAGAAAACACTGGTCAGATCTAGGTATCTGTTAGGTGCATGGCTCATGCCAGAGGCATAGTGGAGCAACTACCCCCTTTATCTTCTCAAGGGTCTTCTGCAGGGAGGGCAGTCCTCCTCTCCTGGAAGCAAGTCCCCTTTAGAGGTGAGTCTCTTGCTCATTAAAGCTGATTGCCATGTCTTGGGCTGTATGTACTTCATAGATAGGATACTTCATCTATAGGGCAGACCAAGCTGAGAGAGGTGGCACTGAATTGCCGGAGCCTGAGCTAAGTTGTATATTCCTTCTGTGGAGAGGCAGCATGTTTGTAGCTCAGAAAGCATCTTTCCTGACCTCCAGTGACTATGGTATCTCTTTTGCGTGGTCTCTTAAGTTACCACTACCACAGATGTATCCCTTAAGGAGAAAACACATCATAAATAGCATTTTTGTAGATAAAGGGTGTTCAGTTGCAACAGAGAAGCTCAGCTGTGCCTTGTCAGTCGTAGTTTATTAGAAAGGAGAATAAGGAGAAATCTGAGCATGGATGAAGAGCATAGGGGTGCTGTATTGGTTAACTTGAACTATTTAGTCATAAACCTTTTGATGCTTGAGTAATCATATTCCTTATCTTGCTTGTGCATTGTAGCAAGGGTTTCTCTGACTTACCAGGCTGTGTAACTCCTTTGCTGAAACAGTGAGCCTTGATTCTCAGCGCAAGCCTGATAGGGAGGCCTGATGTTAGTGATGTAAATATTCCTAACGCTTCATCTAGCTTAGAGCTCTCCCAAGCTGAACATTTGTCACGCTGAAAACTGTATTTTCCAAATAAGGCAAAACTTACTTTAGTTAGAGGAAATTAAAAATTGGAAGTTATACTTTGGGCTTTTAAATATTTTAAATGGTGACACAGAATGCAGTTGATCAGACAAAATATAAGCATAGCAGTTTCCTGTTTTATTCCTCCAATTTTTGGTTTTTTTTCCTTTAATTTAAAGCCTTGCTTCTCCTATTAAATATTTTATCTGTCATAATATCTTGTGATGTCACTCTACATAGAGTACCCTGAGAGTGAGTTATCTGCTAGCTTTTTTCTTTTGTAGGCATATTTTTCACACGTTTATGTTTTTAAAGATAAATCTTCCTTCCATGGTCAGTGCTTCTCACTCAGTTCAGGTCAATGGGAGCTGTGGGCAGTAATTGCCACTTGATGGTTGTTTGTCATCTTCCCTTGAAAGAATTGGTCATTACTGTGGAGCTCCTGTTACGTGACCCTCCTTCTTATGACAGACACCAGTTCACACTCTTGGCTATAAATTTTGATGCCTTTTATTCATAAATGCCTTTGATCCTTAGTGTTGTTCCATTTAAATATTTGAGAAATGCTTGAGTATGGGACTGTTTTTAGTCTGTCATAATGCAGATCTTTCCTGACTGGAATATCGGGTGCAAGGCAGTGAGATTGTGTGTGAGGGTCTCAAAGGGGCAAAATATGAGTGGAATTAATTTTTGGATGTGTTGAGCATCTGTGGGTCCTCTTGACTGTAGTGATAGCTGTGAGTGTTCAGGAGCTCTACGTAAAGACCTGGGGTGTGGAGTTAGGTGTTGAACTCCAACCACGCAAATTTGGACGAATTAGTATTGACTGTGTAACTTTTTCGTCCCTAGTATATGCAAAAGAACAACTGAAATCCTTTCTGATGAGTGTCTGAGCAGACTGTCCCACGTGCTGTGTTCACCGTCATTAACATCCCCCTGCTCAGAGCAGTTTAAAATGTTAATTTTTGTTAATGAGTTTTACATGGAACCCTCTTCTCCTGCAGAATAGCAATTATGGTTTTGAAATGTTCTGTGCCAAATACCTAGGAGGGAGGGTTTATCTCTTTTTAATAATGAAAAAGCTAAGAAAAACATTAAAACAGGAATAGCTAGCTTGGGTTGTTTTGATGTCAATAAAACTATATTACTTTCTAAAGCCTTCGTTGAAATACTGTTGATATTAGTCTCTGTGATGCACTTGACCTTTATTCTTTTACCCTGAAGTGTCCTCTCCTCTGTTTATAAACTTGCACTGTATACTATGTTTCCTCTTCCAAATTGCTGTTTCGTATTTTATATCATCTTTGCACTCCCATTTATTTACTACTTAACTTTAAAGCCTGTAGTCTGTCAAGCAGGAGGAGTACTGCACAGAAAAAGACCAAGAGAACCCATTATGTATTTGTTATTAGCATAGTAAGCTGAAATCCACTAAGTTCTGGGGAGAATAAATAGTAATTCCTGGAGGTTGAAACTGAAGTTGTGGCCATAGTTGGAGGCAGTGATGGGCACTGTGCCCCATCCTCGTGGTGGGATTTTACCTTCTCATGTGCTTGCTCGTACGTTTTCTGCTTGCGCACTTGGGGCTAAACCGATTATCAGATTTGAGGTCAAGAAAGTATTTTTCTCTAGTTAGTAGTTCTTACAGATGTAATTTTTGTTGTTGATCTTCTGTGTAATACCGGCTCTAGCCTTCCTCTTGGGGGTGCTTGGGAATAGGAGAAAACTGGACAGGTAAGCAAGGGTGCTGCAAGGGTGCTACCTGGGTCTGATGTTGCCTTCATAACTGTGGCTTTTTGGGGGTTTTAAGTTTGAGGCTTTTTTCAGAAGTTCTTTGAGACCTGTAATGAGTGCAGTAAAGTCCTGTGAACTCTTTTGGTCTGAATATCTGTGAAGATTCCCTGCAAGGGAGAGAGTCACACATAACTTGCCCAGGTCTTTCTACTCCAATTATAGTATCTGCGAGTCCCACTGGAGTGCTTTTGGGTAGTGCTGCACACCAACCCTGTCCTGGGAAAGTAAAGTAGATAGAAAAGCAAGTGCTGATCTAAGGGGTGGTAGAAAGTTTTGAGGTAACTATCATATTCCAAAAATGCTTCCACTCCCAAAAGAGTTGTGACAAATAGTAAAAAATTTTGATTCTAAGCTATTTTTCAAAAGCCATCCTTTGACACTGCGTTCTGGAAGATGTCACTGTGATGAGGAGGTATGTGCTCAAAGCAACACAGCCCTTTATGTACTGGAAATGCAAGGATAAGAAGTACATAATGCTTCACGGTGAAGGAGGAAGACTACTTTTGCTGTTTCAGTAGTTAAGAGTAGTATTGTATGAGGTGCCTTGATCTTGGTATCCTCGCTCGAGGGAGTAACTGCAGTTGTCTAACTGTGCAGAAACCGTTGTGAGTGTACTTTTGACTATAGTTCATTAACTACAGTCTTGTGAAATACTGGAGTTGTTATCTTTGGGCAGGAGGACCCTGCTTGGTATTGGAAGACTTTTTTTCTTACAGAGAGTTTGCTCCATATGAAATGTAAGATCTAGCTTTAGGAGTCATAACTGTTTTGTTTTTCAGATTATTAATCCTTTTTTTTTTTTCTCTAAAGGAACACAGTTTTTAGCGTTATTTGTCAGATAAATTTGTGGACATTGCTGTTGTTGATGCTCAGTTTCCAGACTTTCTTTAGGGGAAAGGTAAGGAGGAGAGTGGTCTTTGAATTGCTTCTTTTTCCAGTTGTAGTTCAGAAGATGGCACTTCTCAAAGATTCTGCTTTCTTATCAGCCAGTTCTTTAAAAACCCCAAAAGCCAGCCTGTTGTTTGTTTGTTGGTTATGATGTCATTTTGTTGATCAGTGTGATAATGCTTTTCTGTTTGAATTGTCTTTGTTAGTATATATCTAACTACTGCTTTTTCACAGCAAACCAATTTTTACTCTCAAGTCACTCCCTGGACAGAAGCAAAGTCTCCCAAGTGCAGGCAGCCTGCAGGCTGGTGGCTGTGAGGCAGGAGACTCAGCAGTTGCTTCCAAGCATTAAATTTTTGCGGTTGACTTCATCACCATCTGAAGGTGTTCAACCAGTGCTCCTTCAAGGAAGGTTAATGTGGGTGGTGGCTGACTGCTGGTCTGAGGGGTAGTGATGAGCAGACTCTATTTCAAGGGCTGAGCCTGAGCTGGAATTCATGACCTACAATGAAGTCACTTTTAGATTATACACGGCTGCGAGGTTTGTTACTTACGTGTGTCTAGGCAAATCTGAGCTATTTCTCTCAGTCCAGAATCCTTTCTGCCCTGTTTTACGCCTCCATGGTTGACAGCTGTGTAATGTGAGGGTCCTTCAGAAGCACGTCGTGCTTCTTGCTGCTTACGCCGGATGGTAGGACTCCTGGCTTTTTTCTGGATGCAGCACTGGAAAGGGAAATGGTTTTCACTTCATAGTCGCTCCTGACCCTGCTTGTGACTGGAGCCAGCCAGAAATATTTGTGAAAGCAAATGCGTTTGGTCAGTTTGCAGGTTTGGTGGTGCAAGTTGTGGATGTTGCCAGGGTTTGCTGATGAGTCAGGTATGATAACTTGATGGTAATACTGTAAAATGGGAGAGAGGGTTAGTCTCTGTCATGAATACAGTGGGTTGATGCAGTTACCTCTGGCACTTAGGAATTTTGAAATCATATTGGTTTTTAATATAGTATACATGCAGTAAATGAACGAAATGTGTGAGAAATCATTCTTTACTATTAGTGGTGGTAATTCGTGTTTTCTAAAGACACGTTGTAGGTGTTCTGAATGTTGAAATGGCAGTGGAAAGCTGCAGTTCATTATAGAACTGCATAAAATTGACAAGTGCTGGAAGACAGGCAAACACAACAAAAACATTAATTGTGTTTTGAAGAAGCAAAGCATTGGAAATGGAGTGTCTTTGGAAAGTGGATGGTGGAGCTTTTTGAGTTTTTTTTACAAGGGGAAATATTAATGGGTTATAGTACTTGGCAAACTTTTACAAATTTTTTTTTTCTGGAATCCCTTACAAAGAGGTTGAGAATGGCAACAATGAGTAATAAAAACAATTTCTTGGAGAAACAAAAATCATGAAAGTTACAATGCTTTGCATGTTCTAATTGCCATGTTTCCTCTGTCCAGCTCTCTACAATTATGACGCAAGGGGACCAGATGAACTTTCCTTACAAATAGGCGACACTGTACACATATTGGAAACGTATGAAGGTAAGCTGGCAAAAGTTGCATTCGAGAACATGGTTTATGTAGTTGCATTACTTTTCTGTTTGTGACCTTATCTTCTCTTGTTATCAGGTGATGAATTACTCACTCTCTTGCTAAAGGACAAAACACATTATTTTTAATGAACACAGAATTAACCGATGCTAGATGTGAGTGAAGATGTGTGTGGTCAATACCCGGTGAATAGCCATTTCCTTTTCTGTGGAAGATGGATGTTTGCACAGCTTTATTTGTATGGATCAATTGTAGCATCTACTCTACATTAGGAAAATGATAGATGCTTTTAGGATACCCTCGGGTAATGCAAAATAGCCTGCTGCTAAAAGAAGTCTATTCTGTATTTGAGTCACTTGGGTCCTAAATTATTTATGTTCCTCTAATAAGATGGATACATGTGTTACAGTGCCATGGACTGATTTTGGGCTTTTAAGATGCTTTACTTGTTTTGATATGAAGCTGTAGAAACTTTACACATGCCAAAATCCTTTCTCCTTGATCCATTAGAAAGGGAATTTGGATGCTGAGCTTGATAATCAACAGAATATGAAAACTGTCACAAGACTCTTAAGTTCGTGCTTGATCCAGAACTGAGCCAGGCAAAGTATAGCCCTTTCATTATATCCTTATGGCATGTTGTGGTTTGGAAAATATAAGTAACACATAACTAAACTGTGTTTGTTTAAAATATTGTAACACTTTTTGGTTTGTGGAAATGGGATTTACTTTAATATATTGATTTAATTTGTTTCTTTCTCTAGACATTAATCTTTTGGTACATATGTGATGGATTTATTTTAGATATTGGCTTAATAGGGTTTTTTATTGTTGTATTTACAATGCTATTTCAACAAAAGTAACAAGCTCTACTCATCACTGTACAAAAAGATTTTCTCATTACTCCTGGGTTGGCATTTTCTTACAGAGTTCATTTTGCCACTGCAGTGCCAAGTTTGACTCTAAGCAAAGCAGTCTTTCTGTTATCTGACATTATATGCTTTAATAAAAAAAAAAATCTAACAATGCAAAAATTTTAAATGCAAATTGAACTATTTAAATATTGTGCAGCTTTGTACTTTTATATAAAAATAGATTTCTTTAATGAATGTGGGAGAAACTGAATCCTGAATAGGGTATGTGAAACCATATCAAATGATGACTGCTGCCAACTAAGTGGGACAGTGGAGATGACTCACTTTGCCCCTAGACTTGAGTAATAAAAAGACCTTCACACTCTCATTGTTGTTCACTTTCAAGCACATGGGATGAGTTGATGTTAAAAGAAAGGCCAATAAGTTAATGTTCTCCCAAACATTTTATACAGTGATTACTCATTATATACCTGCTGGGATGGGAAGTTAGATGCCATAATTCTTATCTCTCTTGTTCACAGAACTGCCATTATTATGTAATTATTTGAGCTTTTTGATCTCCAAGTTCCTCTATACAAAATTTGTGTAGGTTGTGCCCCAGGAGGTTTTGTACCCTATGTGCTAACTTCCAGGTGTGTCCCTGGGAACTCCCTGCCATCCATCCTGTCCCTGTCAGGGTTGTGTTAGGCTGTGGTGAGATGGACCAATCTGAAGAAAAGACCCCTAATATGAGCATGGGGCAGGACTCATTTGTAGAGTCAGTAATTCCTCTTTGCTGAGAATCTGTGTTTCTGCTTCTCAAAGGTCCTCCCCTTTCCTCAGTGTTTAAGATTGTGAGGGGGAAAAAAATTGGCTTCTATCATTGATATCAGGTGTATTATGCATTCTGCTCTTGGCATCCTACCGTAGAATTATTATGTTGAAGTACTTTTCTGCAATGATTCTTAAGGTGGGACTAGTTTTGGTGACTTTTATGTGTCTGTGGGCTTTGATGTGGTAGCCTGTAGTTGCTTGTGCGGTTTTTTTCCTCTGCATTGGCTTTGTTGTCAAGAAAAGCTTATGGTAGATCCTTGCTGTGCTGGTCTTCTCTCTGCAGGTGGAAAAGGTGGTAGATATGTGTAGTCTGGAAGACCTGTTTTAAGGACAGGCAGGCTTCCATAGAATATTGTTGTTACCATATGCCAGAGTGGATTGCCAAGGTGAACGTTGTGTTTAAAATATTGGGGTTTTTTTTAGCTCTGTGTACAACTTAGTTTTGAATTTGATTTTAGTTGTTAAGGAAAATAAGGAAGTATGACAAATATGTTGATGTAAAACTTAGATGTTATTGTTCGTGGATTGTGATAGAGTATGTGTTAAGAGTATAATCAGAACCAGTATTGAGAAAGTAACCTTTAGAGCGGTTTTAAGAATACTGCTCAGTTATGCACAGCCCTGAGTGCTGTTCAATTATGCATAGCCCTTTCTATGGCTAGTTTAAAGCCCAGTCCAGCTGAATCAAGAGGTCAGACCTAGAATAAGTATTTGATTTAATGATAACTAATAGTAATTAAAAGATAGAACTACTTTGGGTATAGGTATAGATTAAATATAAGTTAGTTGAACTGCTTGAGGTTTTATTTAAACTTTTAAAGAATAAATAGAAATGTCTCAAGAAAGAAGATGGATGATTTTTATGATCGGTTGAAGCATCGTGAAGCATTTCTGAGGGAGAATTGAAATGAGACAGCGGAGATGAATTATCAAGGTGGACTTTAAAGAAGAATAATGAACAATAGAGAACTGAGAGCCCATGGAAAAACACCAAGAACTTGTCCAAGAAAGCATACCTGTTGTATAATGTATATAAATATCTGGTTTTTGTGTGGGCTTTTGCCACTCGCTGAGGTGATGGCCCAATTCTGAGTTGTTGATAAAATAAGCCTAGTTACACACAGTCTGGTGAAAACCGTTTAACATACTACTAAAACTGTTTAATTTTTTAAAATTTTAATCAAAAAGAACTTTTTCCTGTAAAGTGCAGGAAAAGATTTGCACAAATAATTCAGTATGCAGATCCTGTAAAATTGCAGGCTTGTTGAACAGCCTGTTTTTTTATAGGAGTTAGGAGGTTGGAAATGAATATGCATGTTCACTGTTAAAAGTTTCTGTTCTTCCAGGAACCAATGCAAAGATGAAGCTACTTCCTGGAGTAATTGATGTTGAAAGTCAAATTAATATTTTTCTTTCAGGTAGAATTGCAGACAATTTTATTCTTCAGTTAGAAAGCTTCCTCTCACTCCTTCTAATGTGAGCCTTCCAGGAAAAGCCAAACAGCAAAACCATATGACTTCGTAAATATCCTTCATCCTGCAGGAGAGGAGGGTTGCATTTCATAGCAGATTTTGCAAAAGTAGTGTTTTCCAGGTTCTGAATTAGTAGTTGCCAGATCTTAGAATCATAGAGTAGTTTGGGCTGGAAGGGACCTTAAAGATCATGCGGTTCAAACCCCCCTTCCATGGGCAGGGACACCTCCCACTGGATCAGGCTGCCCAAGGCCCGTCCAACCTGGCCTTGAACACCCTCAGGGATGGGGCAGCCGCAGCTTCTCTGGGCAACCTGTGCCAGTGCCTCACCACTCTCATGGTGAAGAAATTCCTCCTTATGTCTAGTCTAGATCTGCCCCTCTCCAGTTTATTCCCAGTACTGCTTGTCCTGTCACTACAAGCCTTTGTAAACAGACTCTCCCCAGCTTCCTTGTAGCCACTTCAGGTACTAGAAGGTCACTATAAGATCTCCTCAGAGCCTTCTCTTCTCCAGGCTGGATGAACCTAACTCTCTCAGCCTGTCCTCATATGGAAGGTGCTCCAGCCCTCTGATTCTTTGTAGCTCTTCTCTGGACCTGTTCCCACAGCTCCATCTTCTTATGTTGAGGATTCCAGAACTGGACACAATACTCCAGGTAGGGTCTCACAAGAGAGGACTAGAGGGGCAGAATCACCTCCCTCGACCTGCTGGCCACACTTCTTTTGATGCAGCCCAGGATGTGGTTGGCCTTCTGGGCCACTTTATTGTCTTGATTCTCTTTCTTTACATTATTTAGTGGAATGGGCAAATGAAATGTATGATCAATAAATGTGGCTTATTAAGGTGAATAACTATTAAATATAGCAGTAAATAAGTCTGAAACCCAAGCTTGTGTGTTTGAACAGTAGTTCATTTCTAGTGCTACTCTGGGAAGAGAGTTTGGATTCTGGGATAAGTATTTGAAAGTAAGTTATTCCTGATAATATGGGAACATTTAGTTGTTGGTTGCAGGTTTGTTGGTTTTTTTCTCCTCTCTTTTTTTAATCCAGCAAATACCTTGTCTGGGTGACTGTGCTAAATAGATGCATCATTCAAGGGTAGCAACAGCAGTCTTCTGCAGCTTTAATAGAAGCACAAATATTTCATTTTCTTAGGTGGGCATTTATGTGGATGCATATTTCCAGCCATTATATCCCATGATATTTGTTAAAGGTGGGGCTAGAAACCCTGTAATGCACCAAAAAGCCACTTAGAAGCCCTGATCACTCTAGAAAAATATTTTTGCCACCATCCTGTTTTTCCTCTCACTGGTCTTTTGTCTGAGCCCAAATTGGCCATGAGAAGAGCAGGGAGGCTCTGGGGCTCTTTGCTGAGTGCTCCAGGGAAGTGTTTGACATCAGGTATTTGCCCTCTGTCACCTCAGGGTTTGGGCTTTTAATTTATTTTTGTTTCTACGATCTCCAAACTGCGGAGGTTACAAAGTTGAGAACTAAAATTAGTCAGGGCCACAATGTCCATTGATAGGCAAGTTAGGATACTTTGTTAATGTCATTATCAAGCATGTGTGCTCACACATTCCTCTGCCTCTTGTTTTTTTTTAATGTGGAGGATTAGATATTGCTCATCTAAAGCAGAGGGTATGCAAACATACAGCGAGCTGTATTTATTATGTGTTGAAGAAAAATCACAATTTTGTGACCTTAATTTCTCTAATTCCTGTTTGGGAGGGAGTTGGTTGTTTTTTCTAGCGCCTGCCTGTATGTTGTGGAGAGCTGCCCTCATGTTTCAGGTGGGGAGCTGTGAAACAATAGGACTTGGGTTTCGTGGATTTGATTAGAGATGGCTTTGTGTCTTTAAATGGCATTGCCCTTAAATGTGCATGTTCATGGCATGCCTCCAGATGAATCGTTGGGAGTTAGCTCTCTTTGATACTTGGGCTCCCCACCATGTAGCTACAGGCAAGATACCCAGGAAGAACTTCGTTTAGGTGGCATCTGGCAGTGATGAGCCTGGTTGGACTTGCCTGGCTACATTTCCACCTCTGCAGTGTGCAGGAGTGCAACCAGCGCTGCAGACTAGGAGGAGTCTGGCTGGAAAGCTGCCTGGAGGAGAAGGACCTGGGGGCGTTGGTTGACAGCCGACTGAACATAACCCAGCAGTGGCCCAGGTGGCCAAGAAGGCCAATGGCATCTTGGCTTGGATCAGAAACTGCGTGGCCAGCAGGTCCAGGGAGGTTATTCTCCATCTGTACTCAGCACTGGTGAGACCGCTCCTCGAATCCTGTGTTCAGTTCTGGGCCCCTCACCACAAGAAGGATGTTGAGGCTCTGGAGCAAGTCCAGAGAAGAGCAACAAAGCTGGTGAAGGGGCTGGAGAACAGGCCTTATGAGGAGCGGCTGAGAGAGCTGGGGTTGTTTAGCCTGGAGAAGAGGAGGCTGAGAGGGGACCTCATTGCTCTCTACAACTACCTGAAAGGAGATTGTGGAGAGGAGGGTGCTGGCCTCTTCTCCCAAGTGACAGGGGACAGGACAAGAGGGAATGGCCTCAAGCTCCACCAGGGGAGGTTTAGGTTGAACATTAGGAAAAAATTTTTCACAGAAAGGGTCATTGGGCACTGGCAGAGGCTGCCCAGGGAGGTGGTTGATTCACCTTCCCTGGAGGTGTTCAAGAGACATGTGGACAAGGTGCTGGGGAGCATGGTTTAGTGATTGATAGGAATGGTTGGACTCGATGATCCGATGGGTCTTTTCCAACCTGGTGATTCTGTGATTCAGTTCTCATAGGCAGATTTGACTGCTTTTTACCTGCAGTCTCTTCTAGAACTCTTCCTGCTTACTGTGAGGCTCCAGAAAGCAGAGGTTCAGTGGTGAGGAGCTTTCTTTGCTATGTGGGTTTTTAATCAGCAGGTGCACTGCAATGCTCTTTGTCAGCACAGACGATGCGGTGTTAGAAGCAAGGTGGCAGAGATAACGCAATCGTATGTTGCATAGTTTGTACAGTGCATTTGACCAGAGTTATGGTGCTTATCAGTTTAGACTGCAGATCTTCAAAATGTTGGTTTATTCAAATAAAACTGAGGAAATTTAGTTCTTTAATAGATTTGAAATCTGAGCATGTCTGTGCACAGATTTCAGCCAGTGGAATAAGTGCTAACAAAAATGCTTTGCTTTCTTGGCACCTGAGCCAGAAACTGTCCATGATCATTCTAGCAACAGTTTTTGTTGATATTGTGCTGAAAGCAATGGGATTGCGAGATGTGAGGCCATTGCAGCCTCTGTGGTGAAGTGAACTGTGATTGTTGTAGGCATCAAATTAAAGATAGCACTAACCATCCCCAAGTGATCCTGTAGCACAGATTTCTGATGTGATGTGAAGGTGATGAATCATTCTACCTTCTGCTACTGGACAGCAGACTGAAAAATCCTGTGTGCTTGAGACTTCAGTTTGTATTTCTAGTCCCAGAGTGTAGGTAATGAATTTATCAGCATGTGTTATTTTCCTTGAACTGACTTCCTGCACTAGTTCTTACCAGGAGTGGGACTGTAGTTTCTTTTCCCACATCTGCTTTGTGATCCTTCCCCCTCCTCACCCATGTTGATCTTTGGGGATTGATGCTTTGCTCTGCAAACATCATCTTTGCAGGGCTAGAGGGCATGTATTTGGACCCAGGCTCAGATTTCTGAAAGCTGGGGAGGGCAGCTCTGGTCACCTGAAGTTTCCCTGTGATGCTGAGCAGGAGAGAGCCATGGCTCAGACAAGCTGAACTACAAAACTGCCCCAGTGCAAGCATACAGACAAGTTAGCACCAAACTGGGGGCAATACACATAGATCATCTCATCTGCTTTCTCTGGCACAGCATCTTCCATGAGGCAAAATGAATGTAGTTTGTACGATTTTGTTTTCGCTTTGGTTGTCCAGTCGCACTGAAGTGGGATGGCTGGAGAAACACTAAAAGCTGTAATGGTGATGGCTTGCAGATGTGTCGTGAACTGGGGGCAGGATAAATGAGACAGTTTCCCAGGCATGGCCACCTGCCTAGGAGTATGGCACAGGCTGAATAATGATGCGGCATCGGGGCTGCTCCAGGGTGGGTGTTTGCTGCCTTGTGCTGAATTAGAGCTGTAGGGCTCCTTGCTTTTATATTTTGATGTGTGACTCGTAAATCCCAAAGTACTCTTGTTTTCTGGTGAGATAACAAATGGCTGATCCTCATTTTGAAACTTAGATTTGTGAAACTTAAATAGGCTTTAAAATCAAGCTAGTCAAGCAGTACATTTCTGTGAAGTTAACGGTCTTAAGTTGGTTTTGTTTGTGTTGGTAAATTAGTAATTAAAATTAAATGAATGACAGTTAAATGCATCATGTAAAATGCCATCTCTGTCATGTAGTCTTCTCTGTCAGTTTGATCATTGTCACTCTGTTTTTTATAGCTTCCAAGATGACTTGTTTTAGCCAGAATATTAATCCTGTGGAGAATTTAAATTCAGGTGGGATATGCGCATTGATGGGAGTGAAGCGTCATCAGAAATCACGTTAAGGTGCTCTTGAGCTGAGAAGGAACAGGTGGTAGGTGACATTAATGAACTTTTTCCTTTTTTCCCTCCTAGGTTGGTACAGAGGTTATACGCTACGAAAGAAATCCAAGAAGGTAGGTGTTGCCAAGGTGGAATGCTCATTTTTCTCTTGGACAGAGATGCATTATGGCATTGGGTGTGTGTTATAATGGAGATCTCCAGCATACGTTATGATACTGCATGGGAGCGACTCACCGTATGTCCCCTGATCTCTACTATCTGTTCAGGTGTAGTCTCGGTCTCTGTTGGAGGTGAATTTTTCAAGTTAACTGAAACTTGTTATAGCATGGCCTAAAAGCTGAGTTGCATATCTTTTATTATGCAATGCTACCCAGGGAGGTGGTTGATTCACCTTCCCTGGAGGTGCTAAGGGGCATGGTTTTAGTGTTTGATAGGAATGGTTGGACTCAATGATCCGGTGGGTCTCTTCCAACCTGGTTATTCTATGATTCTATGTACAGTCACTATAGATGGCTTGATCAGCTTGTTTTCTGCAGTGACTGCTGTACCAGAGCCTTTGGCTCCGTAAAAAGTTCAGAACTTTATATTCTAGTTGATCTGTTTAGAGGTTGACACTCTGCTTCACTGTCTGTTAAGTAATGTATTGCTCATAAAATGCAATTGCATCTTGGAAAGTGATATGGAGATCTACGTTGTGATTTTCAGTCGTACTTTGTAAGAGAGGGAGTAATCTTGTGCAATGTAATTTTGCCTAGTTGTTAGGCTTTCAGTGTGCATAAAGGGCTGCTGTTTATAGCCGTCTTTCTGAAATAAAAAGAAAGGAAACAACACAAATACTGGTTGTAAAATTGTGGTTTATTTTTTGATCATTTTACTTTATAGTAGTAATTAACCAGAATTAAATGACTTCTTGTTTTGCTTCTTTTTTCACTTAAATTAAAACACTTAATGTAATGTTTGCCTACAGAGGTACATTTTGAGTTGTTTCTGCATTTCTAAAAGTACAGAGCTGAGTTGTGTGGTTCATCCCACCCATTTCCTAACCAGGCCTGTTCTATGGTTTTTCTATTCTATTTTGATGTTTTCTTTTTTCAGAAAAAGAAACCGTAGTGCTTGAACATGCCTTGTACAGCCTAAGAAGCAATTATGCGTTTTTCTTGCCTTAAATTAATTCCCTGTGTTGCTACATTTGTTTCACTGTCACTAAATGCAGTGATTTTTTTTTTTTTAACTGGGACAAAAAGACACCTCCCCCCCCCGCCACCCCCCAAATCCAATTTTTGTAGCTTTCCAAGAATGTCTTTTTTTTTTTTTTCAGTTTCCCTAGTGTAAGGACACCAAACTACAACCTCCAAGGGTTAGGTGGAGGAACTTACTTTCTCAGCTTGTTTGAATTATTTTTCAATACGAGCTTAAACTAGTTTGTGAATGTTACTGTATTTCTGGAATCTCGAGATCAGTTTAGATGGTAAGTTGGTGGTAGAAGACATGATGTTATGCGTAGTCTGTGTTCTGCGCGTGTTTATTACACAGCAAGGCAGCCTGGTATACTGCCCATACTCACAGAGTGTTTGTTTTAACTGGGAGACTGGAAACACTGGAGAAAACATTGGGAACAGAAGCAACATCTTACAGTGGGGTAGGAAAGTTTGGTTAGATGTGAGGAAAAGCAAACAGTGGCTTAGATTACAGGCAGAATGTCATTTTGGAGTAGATCTATGTAAAATCATCTGTCCTTCACACTTTCAGAAGAAAATGTGTCTTAATTTACAGCTGTGGATAAGAAGAAACACCTCTTTGCAGGGTCACTTATGACAGGGTGTCTGCTGTTTTCTTCAGCATTGTGAGGACAGGTTTAAGAAAAACTTGGCCTGTATTTATGGGGGTTACATTAAGACCTTCGTGAAAGAACATGCAACACACATAAATGTACGTTTAAAAAACCCAAACCACCACAATGTAACTATTCTGATGTCCGAGAGGATGTGAATGGCTCTGCAGACCCAGAAATGTGTCTTGGCATATTTTTAGGTAATAGATAGAAGATGTTTTGTGTAACTGTTTAGTTCAAATAGTTTTTTCTCTCCTTCCCTCTCAAAGGGTATATTTCCTGCCTCCTATATACATCTTAAGGAAGCAACAGTTGAAGGCAAAGGGTAAGTTTAATTTGAAAAAAATGAAAATCCATTTTCTATTAGTATTGCTATAAGTTTTGTGTTATTAGATAACTTAAGCTTGCTTTCAGTTAGCTGAGGAGCTGATGGTGAAAATACATGTGTCTTTTAAAAAATATTTTAAATTGGTATTTCACCTCAAGTTCAAAGGTGCTGTTGTAAGCAATGCTTCTGGCTAGTGCTGTCAACTGCATCATCATATAGTTGAGTGATAGCATAATGTTCTCTGTATTAATGTAAATGTTTCAGAAAAATTAATAACTTTTTTCTTTTTAACTTTTATTACTCTCTCTACTAATAATTACCTCGATTGACTTCCTTCACTCCCTGCCCTCTGTTATCCTTCCAATTTTAGTTTTCCCAAATTCTTTTATCTTCCAGCCTTTCAGTCTTATGCCTTCTGCTTGGTGTATTAAAAGAGGCTTTTGATATGAGATGCTTTTCTTTTATGCAGATGAAATTTGAGTAATTTCTTTATTCTCTCTTCAATAAATCTTGTAGCCTGGCCTCCACACTGAAAGCCTGTCAAGTTACTCATTTTGTGGTTCTCCTGCTCCCTTCCCTGATGTGTGTGATGTTAGTTTGGGCTCTTTTTTGTTGTTTAACAGCTGTTAAAGTTCAGGTCTTTATCAAATCAACTTTGCTGGATGTGCATGTCAAAGTTCCTGATGTTGATACAAAAGTTTAGTTTAAAAACAGGAATAAAGCGCCAACGAAATTCCAGAAAAAAAAAGTGGAGTGAAATTAATAAATAATTAGCCAGGTATGAAATGGAGTGAGTCAGGATTAATATATTTTGTTCCTTTATGCCCAATTTATTTTTATACACTGTTAAATATGTAAATGATAAAACTACTAATCATGAGATTGCTGTATAATGACATCTTTCTTGCTGATTACAAAACTGCCTTTAAGTACCCTACTTCTGAAATTTTAAAAGACGTAGCCGTTGTTCCTTACTTTCATGGCACATAAGTTTCTGTATGACTTGCTCCAAAAAATTAATAGTAATGACTTGCATGTTCAATTTTTCTTTGCAAGGCCAATATTTTGAAAAATAATTACCTGTTAGTATCATAGTGTTTATAGGTTTAAGTATACCTAGCTTTTTGTCTGGGTTGCTTCTTGTAAAATCAGCATCTCAATAACAAATGTTATGCTGAGGTATGTGTTGATATCCTTATTGTGTGAGTATAGAAATAAGGAGGATGGTGAAGGCGGAACGTGTGAGCTTAGTAGCATAATCTCAGCCCTGTGAATTACCCGTTACATCACGTGGCTGGTGTACACTGCTTATCACAGAAAGACCTTAGTTGAAAAGGACATGGAGTCCAACTCATGTATGTGCACAGGACAACTCCAACGTTCACATCATATGTCTGAGGGTGTTGTCCAAAAGTTTCTTGAATGTTGTCAGGCTTGGAGCCATTGCTACTTCCCTGGGGAGCTGTTACAGTGCTTCACCCCCCCGCCCCGGGTGAAGAACCTTTTCCTAATGTCCAACCTAAATCTCCTGGCATATCTTTCTGCCATTCCCTTGGGTCCTATAGTTGGTTGCCAGAGAGAAAAGACCACCTCCTCCGCCTCCCCTTGTGAGGAAGCAATAGACTGCGATGAGGTCTCCCCTCACCTTTCTCCAGGTTAAACAGACCTGTACCTGATAATACATTATTTTTTAAGTTACAAATTCATAAAACGTGATACTATTTTCAACCCTCTCATCATTGAATTGTCTTTGGAAATGAACAGTTCCTTCTTAGGAATGATTCTGCCATCCTACTGAAAACTACTACCTAATTTTAACTTTTATTCTCTTTCTCTGAAGACAACACGAAACAGTGATACCCAATGAGCTCCCGTTGATTCAGGAGGTTACCACAACGCTGCGGGAATGGTCTATAATATGGCGGCAGTTATACGTTGTAAGTATCAACTTAGGAAAACATTCACAGTAGTATATGGTTTATGAAAAGAGCGATGCTGTGTAAGGTACAGTGAGAAATATGAAGGAACTGTAAATGAAATTCCTCTTCTGTTACTGCTTCTAAAGCCTACCTTTAGTGCTGAAAAGCTATTTGCCATCTTCTGTGTTAAGGCACAAATCTCAGTGGTGTTTCTTTGGAGTGTATTCTCAAATACTGTGTATTTCTTGAGCAAAATCATGGGTTTTTTTAGTTACCTTGATCTAGCTATAATTTGTTGAGCAAAGATGACCCATTTTTTGTGGGGTCCTGTAATACAAATCTAACATCTGATTGTATTAATGAAATGAAGATGATGATTTTCAGGGCAGTTCTTAAGGCTGGTGGTCTATGTTGTGAAAATATTGAGTACTTGATGTCAAATTTGTGTGTGCAAACTTAAACCTTTGAATAATCATCAGTATAGGCCTTCTGCTTCTCAGTATTCCTGTTCATGATTTATCCTGAGTTACGTGCCTGATTCTTTTCCTATGCTCAAGTTCCAAGCACATGAGAATGTATTCTTAGAAATTTGTAGTAATAAGAATGTGCATTGATAGTCTCTCAGATGGGATATTAGAAATATAAAATAACCATGAAACTACACAGGTGAAAGTGCTTGTAAGTAAGGTCTAAATAGTCTTCAAATATGCACTTAAAAGCGCATTCATATGTAAAGCAACATCATGCTATAGGATGTGAAATACCCTGGCTCAGATTTCTCATGCTTTCTTTGTTCAAGGTTACTGTAATAAGATAATGGGAACATCAAAGTCTTATATTTCAGGTAGGGTTTAATGCAGAGTCTCTGTTTCTTATAAATATGCTTGAAATCATAAAAGTGCAAGCTGTGTAATGAAGACACTAACTGGAAATAAAGATGTTTGTGTTGACTAATGTGGTTTATAATCACACTCATTAAAATAAACATAAAGAATGTAGCATGCTGCAAGTGATGTAGTGTTGCAGTAGATGAGATGAAGGATAATACCTTTTATGAAGAGAAACAGATTATCTATTAAAGAGAGAGCTCTGACATGGTGTAATGCTAGGGAAGTTGCATTGAAGAGCAAGGAAAAAGTAGACAGGCAGAAGCAAAGTAGGAGGAGCGGTTTCGAGAGAGGATACTGAGAACAGCTTTGCCTTTGGTTCCTCTGCTGTGTTGCGGAGGACAGCAAGGATTACAGTTTGACCCTGTTGCCCTTTTTTGTGGGGGATTATCCTGAGTATGAAATCTGATATTGCTTACTGTCAGAGAAATACCCCTTGCAGAGATACAGAAAACTTGGTTGGGCTACATATAGAATAAGAAAGGAGGAATAGCAAGATTTCAAATAGAAGTTTTCTTACCAAGACTTCTGTGTGCTTTTCGTAGCAGTAGCTTTTAGGAAATTATAAGATGTTTCTGCTGTGGGAGTCACTTATTCCAGCTATTAACTTTAAACATCTCATTGTCATGCGTTTACTTCTGTGAAGGCATGTGAACAGCTAAACATCACTGCGGTGCTTTGCTGGTTACCTTTAATTCAAGAACAGGAAAAGTGTAATGCTACCAGTGGCCTCAGTTTGGTAGCAGAAGGGGTTCTGGTCCTTGTTATGGGTTTGCTGTGGGGAGGTAGATCCCTTAATGAATTTGTTTATAGTTGTACCTCAGGGTTATCTATTAAATTGCATGTGGTCAACTGCCAGGAAGAGCATTGGTGTTCTGGAATTGTCTTTTCAAGGGAGATTTGTTTTACTGGAGGTAGCTGGTTTCAAACTGGTCAATCTGCAGACTAGAGAGATATTCGATGTTGTTTGTCTTGCATATCAAAAGTCATTAAATGACCACATATGCCTTCATTGAGTAATGAATAGATGTTCAGTTTTGATTTACAGATAGCAGAGGATGTGGCATGTTCTTCGTCTCACTAGTTCATGACAGCCTGCAGCATTGAAAATCATGAAACTCTTTCCCATTTGGATTTGTCTGCATTTAGCTTCCAGCCATATGTGCCTGTTGTGTCTTTCTCAGCTACATTAAAGAGCTTTTAATAACGGGTATTTTCTCTCTGTGAAAGTTCTTGCTCTATAATCAAGTCAGCTTTTTGATAATCTGAACAGACTGAAGTCTTTAAGTTTCACAGTCAGATATTTTCCTCCCTCCCCAAGTCCTTGAGTCATTGTATTCTTTTCCTGCACCTTCTGCGTTTCTTTGTTGTCTTTTATATATAGTGAGGAATTTTATTTTAATTATTTAATTATTACAATTGTTTTCATTCAAATAAGGCTTGGGCGTAGTCTGAATGAAAGATAGCTACTTGTAGCTGAATAATTCATTTATGTAGAGTGTTTTGAAAGATTTATTCTTTATAAGAGTGTATTGAACTGATGGCTTAGATTTAGAGACTTATTAAGACAGTAAGAGAGGCTGCTTTTGGGTAAGATCAAAGCATTCAGGTCCTCTGTGTCATCTTTGTCTTGACATTATCTTTCACAATAAAGATAGAAGGGCTGTTGTTCTGCAGCTTTAGTTTTGCATAGTGTTGTTTGTACTAAAATTGTTGTGTATAGGCACTGTCCACAGCTTAAACCAACATGTCAAATTCTGTACTGTGGCTTAAGATTTGATCTTCTGTCTCTGAATGCATGTGTGTATGGGCATGCATATAGAAAGCGCTCTGGAGAAGAGGTTTCTTCCATTTTAACTCTGGACCTTTATCTTCGTGTGTCTTAGCTTAGCTGAATGTTGCCAGGGAGAGTTTGTGTGCTGCTGTGCACTATTTAATATCCGTAGTTGCAGCCTTTATAAACAATTAAGGTTATTTTATGTGCTGTAAGGCTTAGTGCTTTCCTGGTGTTTCACTTCCCTTCAGGTGTTACGTGTGGGTTTGTAAGATACTGATGCACTTGGCTTTGCTCACTGAGGAATTTGAAAGTGTTGTTCTGAAGGTTTAACTAGGGCTGGGGGGAAGGGTTCTGTAGTGCACTGCAGATGGAGCATTGCAGGGCTCAAGCCTCTTACTGTTAAAATGCACCATTTTCAGTCCCGTTCTACTCAGTATAGAAGGCCATTGAATAAAGTTGCTCTGTGAACCAAGAAAAGGATATAATTCCCTTGAATGCCTGTTCTGAATACAGTATGACCCAAGGTTTAAAGTAACATAAACACAAGCATCTGTGCTTGTTTAGATACCTGAAGCAGAGTGTAAGACTCTTCGTATTCAGTGTTCTGTGCTATAGAAAGTTAGGCTCCCATTTTAGTTACTGGTGACCTCTTACCCTTTAGAAATCGTAGGGTTGCAGTTTATTGTGTATATTGAAAAGATGCTCAGTAGACATCAAAACTAATTCATACCCATTTTTTCCTCCAAACAGCAAGATAACAGAGAAATGTTCCGCAGTGTACGGCACATGATATATGATCTTATTGAGTGGCGATCTCAAATACTGTCTGGGACTCTACCCCAAGATGAGCTCAAAGAGCTGAAAAAGAAAGTGACTGCCAAAATTGATTATGGCAACAGGTTTGTGAACAGTGTTTTCCAAGTGTTTGTTTGAAATAAAATCAACTTGTTTAGCATACATCAGCTGTCAGTATTGTTTCAGAGTTCTTCCATTCCTGTATTTATGGGGATGTAATAAATAGTATGATATAAACAGTCCTGTTATAGCAAGATAATGAAGCTGATTTATCATCTTTAAAGTATAGTACAAACTGTAGTATGTAAAGTGAATTCTGTATGTAACTCTCTCGCTTCCTTAATGCTATTATCAATTTGATATTGATATGAAGTTATAATTTTTAAGGTATTGACAAGTGCAAGTGTTGCCTCCATTCAAAATATAATTTAAACTCTATTTGCTTCTGCAGCATAAACAGTTGTTGCCTTCTCACACCACCAGCTGCATGTGCCCAGAAGTCACTTAGCTATAATGTGATGTTGAAGGATTTGGCTCCAAAGCTTATTTGGCTCTTTGTTCTTCTACTTATACAGTGTCTAGCTTGTACCAGAAGATTAACAGACAGATTTAATAAAAGAAAGAATCTATTTAACAGAAGAGTGTGGAGATTGTGAAGGAGATATTACCAACAGCAAAACAAAAAGACAGCAGTGTGGGTTGTATATGTTAGAAATGTTAATGATTCAGGTGTATTAACTTTCCAAACAGTGGTCTGGATTTAAGAAACATGTTATGTAAATACTGGTTTTAGGTTATAAGTTTTCTGTACAGTTATGACTTTCCATTTTGATTGAAAATGAGAAACCATATCTCACGTTTTAGTCAGGAAATTATTTGAAGCAGTGCTTTGAGTACAGAGAGACAGCATTGTAGTACAGCACACCTGGGGACTGAAAAAGTTTTCAGAAAGCCAGTGTTTAAATCCCTTGTGATGTAAATAATTCATCGGATTTCAGCTATTTGTGTTTTATTCCTTAAGAACTGCCAAATTTGTGGTATTTCTGTTCATGCACTTTATCAGCAAAAGCTGTGATTTAAAAGAATAAAATCAGTAACTGCATTCAGTCAGTAATTAGCATTTATAATTCAAGATATGGACTGTTGTACCTCGATAAACGATTAACCAGATGTTGTTGATATTATTTATTTGGCTACTGTTTTTTACCATCTGGCTAAGAAGTTGGTTAAGATACTCTGAATAACCTCCAGATGCTCAGCGTTCAAATACAATGGAACATCTTGTGCTGTGCTTTATATTCATAATGTACTGATAGACTAATTAAGTGATCAGAACATTCTCTGTGGAGTACAGGAAGGAAGAGAATTTGAACTTCTGAGAAATACTCGCAACTGAAAGATACCATATGTTTCCAATGTAGTACATTCCCTTTTGTCTAAAGTAGGCATGAATGATGATTCCAATATCCAGACAGAATGGATTAATTTTATTATAAATGTTTTCTGATGTAATCTTATCCTAACTTTTCCCGTTTTGTGAAATAGTGATATGTAAATAAGATTTTTTTTCCCTATAAATAAAGACAACAGTTTTACTGCATGTTGTCAAAATAATCAAGGAAGTAAAAATAGTCTTATGAGTTCGTATTTTTAATGTTTTCCTGAAATTGGGTCAGGTAATTTTGTTGTGAAAACACATTTTTTTGTTCAGTTGCAAAAAATCTAACTGGGACACTTAGGGGGGAAAAAACCCCCACACTTCTTTTCAAGCATAATTTGCAAGTTAAAGGATAAAACAAAGGTGTTAAACCAAAGGAGTGTTTGCTTCTATTTATTTGGCAGTCTGTGCAAACACTCTAGTTATGTTAAAGTGTAGTAGGCTGCTGGAAGATTAGTCCTTCTTTGAACACTTGAGTTGTCTCTTCCTCTGGTTTAGGTGGGTGTCTCCTACAGAAGGGCTCTGCTTTTATTCATTCAGGCCTGGCAGTTACAATACAAGTGGCTGGTGGATTTATCTCCTGCTGTGGCTGCTGGCCAGGAAACAGTAGCTGGGGAATCAATGGTAAAACCAGTTTCTCACCAGATAACTCATTTGGGAGCTTGATGGTCCAGGGATGCTTAAAAGTTTCATAGTGACCAGGTAGAGCTTAGGAGGTATTTCTTAATAAGCTGTTGCCTGAACTTTGCAGTTTTTGATTGATGTTCATCTACCTTTGAATTAATGCATTGCAATTAGTTGGAGGGGGTTTCTGTGTTGACCCTGCTCAAGGCTTTCTTTCAAGTCTCTTGGTTTCCCACTTGTCTAAGAGGGGTGAGGAGTGATTCTCCAAATGCATGAAATGACTCTCATCTAAATATTCCCCCTTCTAATTTAAAGCCATTTCCCCCTCGCCCTATCACTACGTGCCCGTGTAAAAAGTCACTCCTTAGCTTTCTTGTAGGTCTCCTTCAGCTCCTGGAATGCTGCTGTAAGGTCTTTCTGGAGCCTTCTCTTCAAGCTGAACAAAGAGGAAACAGTGTCTTGCGAACTTAGTTGTTTAAAAAATGACTTCTCCAACTGTTCCACTATTTCATTTACAGTGGCTTTTTCTGTGCTGCGGGAAAAAGTGGCTTCAAGCCAGGGATGGTTATATCTGGGGTGGATGACACGTTAAATTGTTTTGTTGTGTATAATTTTTTTTTTTCCTATCATATAGCAAATGTGCCTGACTTCAGTGTTTCAAACATTTGCACAGTGTTCTAAAATCAGTTATTTGAGCACTGTTAATTCACAAGCATTTTCTTGTTTGTTTAGAATTCTTGATTTAGATCTGGTTGTAAGAGATGAAGATGGCAATATTTTGGACCCAGAGCAGACCAGCACAATCAGCCTTTTCAGAGCACATGAAATAGCTTCCAAGCAAGTTGAAGAGAGGCTACAGGAGGAAAAAGTAAGATATATGGTGTATTGTAGCTTTTCCTTTTGAAACACATGACTGTAAAGTAACTGGGTGACTGTTAATTTTTAGCTTTGGCAATGAAAAAATGGATGTCTTCATAAAGAGTTGTCAAGCTTAAACATTTTGTAAGAACTTATATGTCTTAGGCTATTTAGTTACCTTTTTCATCCTTTAAAGGGCTTAGAAGTTACGGTTAAGAACTACATCAATAAGTTGACTACATCTGTAGGTTAATATTGGAGATGTGTATGTAGGTTTGTATGTTAGGTTATCATGAGAGTCTGTTTTTGAGAACAATGTTCTTGTTATGATTGTGTTATTTCTATGTGCCAGTCCTGAAAATGTGATACTTGAAATATACGGGGCAAATTCAAAGACGTTCTCAGACTTAACAGCTGCTTTTTTTTGTAATTCAAATCCCTCTTTTTAAAAGGAAGAGCATTTCTGTTGTAAGGAGTCGTGCCTGTGTCAGCAGCAGTTAGTGGAGCATGGTATTCTGGAGTAGTTGCATTGGCACAGCAGAATGAGTTACTGTGCCCTGTTGGGCTGCAGTGGGCCATACACACACTTGCAGCCCGTACCAAACTTAGTGCACCAGTTGGAATGGGATTTAAACTGATAATTTTTTGCATCCAAAGTTGTTCTTTTGTCCGTGCCTTAGCCAGTTTTCTTTTTATCCCATGTGTATTCCTCCCTTTAGCCTAGAGAAAGTACTTGTGTATCCCCATCCCTCCACTCCCCCCTGCCTTTTTCTTTTTTGTCTTTCTCCTTACGTTGTGGCACTTCAAGGCAGGTCCAGAAAATGCAGTAAATCCTAATGTAAACAAAGATCACAGGAGTAGACGCTTAAGACAAACTCCCTCTTCTTCTGTCTGAAAAGTTTTTAAGAAAGTTTTATAGCAGTTGAATATTCATTAGGCCATGTTAAACTTGAGTTTTTTCTGTTCTTGAATTACAGTCTCAGAAACAGAATATAGATATCAACAGACAAGCCAAGTTTGCTGCCACTCCTTCATTTGCTTTATTTGTAAATTTAAAAAATGTAGTCTGCAAAATAGGAGAAGATGCTGAAGTCCTGATGTCTCTGTATGATCCACTGGAATCAAAATTTATCAGGTTAGTGTACTCCTGAGCATGCTCCCTAATGTGTGCTACTTAGTTATAGGAGTGAAGTGGTTTTGCAGATGAGAGGGCTTATGATAGTCACATTTCTGTGGAAGGTGTAGAACAGGGTCAACTGGGAAGCAGCAGTGCAGTAGCATTTCATCATTGTGTTCAGCACAGCATCAGGCAAGACTCTTCACCTTGGGTGTGTTTCAGGATCATAGTCTTTCTCATTATGCTGTGTGTGGTTCCGCAGGTGCAGAGCTTACATGAGACACGAACTCACTTGGAAAGCTGTGTGCCCTCCTTTACCAGCAGCCTTGGCACACAAATGAGAGTTCAGTTTCTACATCTCTGGCTTTCTTAAAGAAGCTCTTACACTTTGTTGCTGAATAGTTGCTTTATTTTAGTAAAAGATATACACAAAGGGAAAGCCAGCTCTCCTCTTAAGATAATGTTCATTTGTTTAGGATAAGTAGATTGGGTTTAAAGTAGCCTTCTGTAAATTCTGAAGTTAATTTTATCTGCTTATGTTAAAGGAAGCCATTTGAACAAAAAGTCCTCAAAATATTGTTCTTTCAGTGAAAACTACTTGGTGCGATGGTCAAGCTGTGGACTCCCTAAAGATATAGACAGATTGCATAACCTTCGAGCAGTATTCACCGTAAGTGTGTGCGCTTACTTCAGCTGGCAGAATTTAAAGTTCTTGTGCCATAGTTTATGAAGAACTGAGGAAGGTAATGATCTCTACACAAAAGTATGGAGTTACCTCTGCAGGTAGTGATTCTGGGGAAGGCTTACATGAGGCGTTTCTCAGAAATGACTGCTAAATATTCTCAACACCTGGCTGAAACCAGAGTTGCTTTTTCAAGTTTCAACTTGCTAGAAATGATTTGGCCTCCTAAGCCATTAATTTATACAGAAATCAAGATAATACATTTAAATACTATTAGAAACACTCTTTTACTCTGGCTACAGTTTGTCCTGCTGCTAGAGGCTAGCATGGTGAAGGCAGATTCTGAGCAGCAAACCTTCTGCCTACTAAAACAGGACTTGAAAAAGTGTTGTTATCAAGTGATCTGAAGAAACCTACTATTTCTAGGACCTGGGCAGCAAAGATCTGAAAAGAGAGAAAATCAGTTTCGTCTGTCAGATTGTGCGAGTGGGCAGAATGGAGCTGAGAGACAACAACACTAGGAAACTAACTTCTGGGCTGCGGCGACCCTTTGGAGTAGCAGGTAACGTGTGTGCTTTATCTCTCTGTATCACATCATATTCTTGCATAGAAAATTGGTTGTAGGAAACTCCTGTGGGGTCGTATAAACTCAAAATTGGTCCAAATTTAATCAGATCGATTGCTGCATTCTAGAATATATTGTAGCTTCCAGGACTTGTGTTAGAGAGGGGTGCCAAGGTTTGTTGGCAACATGATGTTATTCTATAGGTAAATTCTGAAACTGAGCAGTTTATACCTCCATCCCTCTCCTGACTCACCATTACTTCAGTCCCTCAGGGTACTCCACCACTCTTGCCATATTGATCACTTAATTCAGTACGCTTCATTTTTGTTTTCAGTAATGGATGTTACAGACATAATTAATGGAAAAGTTGACGATGAGGACAAACAGCACTTCATACCATTTCAACCGTAAGTAGGGAATAGTTTAAAGGATAAGCAGAAATTAAAGAATTAAGATTTTAACTTTCAGTTTAAGAAAAAAAAACCCAAACCAAACGTTTGATTGGAAGAAGCATTCTGTAAATTAACTTCAGAATATATACTTCAGTGTGATATTTTGCCTTGAGTAGTACTTATTAGTTTGATCATTTCCTGTTAGTTGTAATAGTGATAGCCCCCAAAACTTTTAGTTTTAGTTCTTGAGTTTAAATCATGTATACACGGTTTTGCAGTCTTGTTTTCCTTGTGTTTAAAGATGTCAGGGTGATAATGTGCAAGAGGTGAAATACTTAAAATAAGTATGTTGCTGGTTAAGCTTTGCCTGAGGTTGATAAGGACCAGCAGCATTACTGGCATCCACTGCAAGTGACTTCTGTGGAATAAACAATAATGTTTATCTTTTCCTCGGTAGCAGCTATAATTTCATAGTAGGGGCCATAGTAATTCAAATACAAACAAAAGTTGGGAATTTGAAAGATGGCTTGATATAGCTCCTGCAATATCTTCTTGTAATTTAGTTTTATAATATGAGTCTTCTACCAGAAATATTAGGTATTCTGGTGAGGGAGAGGATGTGTGTCTGATTCATATAATTTTTACAGCTGGTTCACAGAATCAGGGAGAACAGCCTGCTATGTGGATCTGGACTTACTTCTAGCCGTCTAAAACTGCAGACCTTTCCACAGTGACCCTAAGGTTGCTGACATGGAGGTTGACAGATATTATTTTACAATGATTTAAATGTGTACTTTAATATGCAGACGTATATGAATTTAATGTAATATCAAAGATAAGGCTTGACTTGAAAAAGCAACGTCATATTAAGACATATTGTAATATTCTGATTTTTTTGTGTGTATGTAGATGTGCTTTTAGAAGTAGAAGCTGATGAGCAAAAAAGGGGATATGTGGCAAACATGGTGTTGCATCTGTAGTTCATAGGGTTTTTTTAATTCCATCAAGCATGGCCAAGTAGAAAGGATAAGTTAAAAGTGCATAAAATATGAATGCTTAGTTTTCCCATTGTGTAAAACGTTAGACAGCCATCTGTTCAGACAAGGCAAAACATAGTTATGTTAGCTAAATTCTTTGATTACTATACTAATGGATATTTGGAGGGTTTTTAATAATATTAAAAAACCCACCTTGAAATACTGTAATCTCAAATTAACTTTATGTTGGAAAATAGGCTTAATTGAGGAAGCCCTTGTGATCTGAAGGCGTAGGGCTGCTGAGTGGGTGGCAAGGGCTGCAGGTGCTGCAGGGAGCCAAGCAGGTGTATGCCTCACGTCTGAAACTGCTTCACTTGCATGCAGCCGTTTTGCTGGAATGGTATATAAGGTGTTACTGTGAAAATCAGAAGTACAATACAAGTTTCAAGGAAAACGGGGGGTTGTAGGGAAGAAGGCAGTCATGATACATTTATTGTGTGGGAAACAATAGCAAGCTTAGTTTTTAGTGAGTGTTGAAGTGTGCAATGAAAATGAGTCTGTGTGTATCAAAGTGGATGCTAATGGAACATCTAGTTTTCTGCTCCATTAACACTGATTTATTTTTTCTGTATATATAAATCAGCTTTTGGAAAAGATGTACAATGTGATTTTTTTTTCCATTACTAAATTAAAATATCTTTTCTGAAAAAGTATATTCCAAAAAATATGAGTAATGTGAAAACATGCGATGAATACTGATGTCATAATTTCCAGCATAGACTTAGACTGTATATATGAGCCACACTTTTCTTCTCATTCCATGTTTTGCTTCTGTTGTACCACATACAATTCTGTTTTCATATCCTTGTTTGTTTGTATTCATTCACTAGCCACCACCACAATGGCTGTCAAAAGCACAGGGCAAGATTACTTAAATGACACCTAGTGCTGCTGTTTATTTTTAGTTTCCATCTTTTCATTTATTCATCAAGTTTAACAGAATGTTTGGGTTATCTCCTTTTCTTCTCCTATGCCGTTTCTGTGGGATTTTTCTAGCTTTTCCTTCAGGCAGTATGCACTGCTGCTTAACCTGCAGAGTGACAGAAGTGACTCTGGAGGTGTTGCGGGGCCAGCCTGCTGTATATATTAGAGAGAACTGCCTGTATAGGTTTTCACTGCTTAACAGGGGATTCTCAGGTGGGAGACATCCTTCCTATCTTCAGAGCGTTACTGGGGCCTGTGCATGCGAGTCCCTGGAGGGAGAAGTAACAACGGGAGTGTGCTGTACTTGTCTGTGGTAGATCAGCATTCTTCTGATTAATGATCTTCCTCTGTCTTTCTTGTTACCTTTTCTGTCCCTTGTCCTGCGTTGACTAATATATACTCTGTCACAACTATGATATGATCTTGTGTGTTCCCTTGTTGCTGTGACTTCTGGTTTTCTGTGACCCTTTGTTTCCTGGTGTTGGTCGTCATGTGCATCCTCCAGGCTAGCGTTGGATGACGCCATTCGACACAAGCAGCTGAACATATCATCCCGTTTTTCACCCAGGGTGGCAGGGGAGAATGATTTCCTTCAGACTGTTATAAACAAAGTGATTGCTGCTAAAGAAGTTAACCACAAGGGTCAGGGTACGTACTGTTCTTTATATACACCGGTGTACCTAAAGCTGCTCATCACTTGATTTGCAACGTGATTATTTTAATTTTGGAATCAAGGGTGCATAATATTACCTTCACTTGCTCACTGCTGTTTGGTAACAGATGTGTTTGCATGATTTTTTTTACTCCCTCTTCCCCATCCTTCAGGGTTCATTTTGTTGTTCCCACAATACCCCACGCTTCCCCTGACAGTGTTAACTCTAGAGGTTGTCTGTCCTTTCTCTACATTGTCCATTATTTGGACATCTTTCTATTTCTGTACTGGAAATGATGACTCGGGGAGTCAGCTCTCATGCCCTTGAGGACTTTGGGCTCATGTTGAAGGAAGGGCTACTCTTTTCCTTCCCTTCCTTCGCCTTAGTTTTCCGCTTCGCAGCTGCACTCGCAGCAGTTGGCTCCCTCTCAAGAAGACAAAGGCATTGCTCCCACCAGCACCGCACTCCCCTGAGCATGGAGGTGGTAAGGACGGAGCCATAGCAAAGCAGCCCTGCTGGTGCCTTGTCTTATGGGCTGCTCACACCACTCTTCATAATTCTGTGTATGCTCGGCTAATGTGAAACTGAGCAAGGTTCCACAGTCTGGCTTTGGGGTTTTTTTTTGTCTGTGTATACCACGCATAGTGATCATAATGTGTCTGCTAGTTAAAAAATGAACAGTGTAATGGCTTAGTTATTACTGTGCTGGCTTCAGTACTTTTTGGGGAGTTTGGATTAATTCAGCGTTACACAGGGCAATGTGGAGTTTCCCCCAACAGTATGGATGTGAATATCTGTATTGCTTGTAGGGAAATACCTGTATTGAATATCTACCACAAGAGACCCAAGGCATGTTTTATCTTTTTTACTGATTTTCACTAAAAAATAGCAAATCAAAATCTAAAACTATTTTAAAAATTATCCACTAGCTAAAGAGGAAAACTTAGATCTGCTTTCCCCTGCCCCCATTTTCACCTGTGGCCAGTGTGTAATGGAATGGAGGAAACATTTTATATTCATTTCAGATTCTTTCCCTATGAAAGGTGCTCAAGCAATCAGAAAAGGATTAAGAGCTGTTGCTGAGCCAGTCAATGTAGATACAGTCACTGTTTAGTGGCATAGCAGCTGTTAGAACCACCTCTGGCAGCAAGTCAGTATACAGCTTTTTAATGAGAGATTTTAATAGAAAAGAAAGCTGGCTGCCAAATAAATACAAAATGAATGTATAGTACATTGTGTGTGTAACAGGATAACCCACAATCTGTTTTAGAGGAATATTTTTTGGGTATTTTTCATATTTTAATTTTAGGATTTTCTTCTGCAAATTGCTGCCGTAATTATTGCATGCTTAAACTTGACTGCCAGTCCCTTTACCAAGTGTAAGACTTTCTTGGTTTTTTGTTCTTTATTTTTTTCCCATTCTGATGTATTTCTTTTTTCTGTAACAAATGCGCCTAATGTTAGTTGGCAAGCAGTTGATTTTTAGTGGCTGCTTCTGCTACTGAAGAGAAAAATGTCAACTGTGTAATGCTGATGCTATAGATTTCTTTGTGTTCAGTGCAGTAAAAACAACTTATGGGGGTGGTGATGAATCAGTTTAGGATACGTATCTGATGTTGGTGCTGGCTTGTTGGCATCTTAACATTGGTTGATTTTTATACTTATGTTTTCCCGTTCAAACCAATGTTGCCACTTCTCTTTCTTCCATTGGGAGATAAACATTTCATTAGAAGGAACTTGTGAGAGTTCATAGGATAGATATAAGCTTGAGGCAGTTCTGCTAATGGCTTAATGACTGTATTTCCATGAGAGCTTTTGTGGAAGGGTTCAATGATAAGAGAAGTCTAGCTCTGAGAAGAGGAGGGATTTTTCTAGGGTAACTTCAGCTTTGCACCAGGGGCACAGTAGGCTCGCTTGCGTTTTTGCAATGTAGACTTGTAGGTCCAGCTGAAACCTGTTTCCTTCTTTTCTGTTGTATCATCTTGTCAGGCTGTTTTTCTTCTGAATGGATACCTGTTGGATTCAAATTTTTAGACTGCAAGTAAAATCTTTTGCTTTGATAAGCTTCAGATGAGGGAAGCAACGTGCATCTGTTTTTAAACACCTGCCTCACTCCTACCTACCAAGATGCCTTCTAGAGGGTATTGCTGCAAAGTGCACAATACCAAGACCTGAATATTATCTTGCACAGGTTTCCACTTTCCCATTTTTTATTAGCCAGCCAGCTTCCAGGTGGGGATTTATACAGCTTTCCAGAAAGCTGAGTATCATCAGACACATCATTGTGTGCTGTACTTATGGTTCTGCTTGAAGCGCTGGGATTTTTTTTCAGTATTTTAAAATACTTTTGTAAGTTTATTTTTTGTAAATGAAGAACAGTTTCCTTAATGTATGTCATTATATTTTAGAATGTGTAAAAAGAAGTGTTCAGTAACTAGACACACCACCCCCCACCCCACTCCCAGTTTAATAATTTTGTATTTTGCACAACAGGTTTGTGGGTGACTTTGAAACTACTTCCAGGAGATATTCATCAGATTAGGAAAGAATTTCCACACTTAGTGGATAGGTCAACAGCTGTCGCTCGAAAAATGGGGTTTCCTGAGATTATTATGCCTGGTAAGCCATTGCATGAAATAATGCTGCTTTGTTATATTTTAACCTTCTTTAAATATCTGTGTATGGAAGCTTTTGGGAGGGGAAAAAAAAAAGCTGAATTTGCAGTGTGGTGTATATTAGAAATACGGGATCATCAAAGGATTTTGTCTCATCTAAAATAGATGTAAAACACTTTGGTAATACTTGCCACATGTACTACTTAAATAAGTAAAACCAATGATCCCTGCAAAAAGACTGATATCATATCAACAGTGGAAATTCTCTTTTTCCAGTGAAGAAAAATGTGTATGTAGTACGTGCTTCATATTATCCCTCTAGCAAGGGCGTATGTAAACCTTATATCTTCTTTGATGGATACAAACCAACATATTTTTTCAGAGGAATAGGTTTGATTTAGAGATATGCAAGTCTGGGGTTTGTACTAGATTTGGATAGTGTATTTGAAAGAAATCTTAGTGTATTTTTTTAATAAATATATTCCATGGATGTTCAGTTCTGGTGTTTGCACCCCCAAACTGCTGTCCAGCATAGTGCTTCCCAAAATAAATACTGCCATAAAAAGCAGACTACAGAAAAAAACACACTGTCCTTTTCAGATTGATGGGCTCTAGAGGATCCATTAGATATTTTCAACCCCCATCCCAGTTCCAGCTCTTCCTGTAGTTGCTGACTGTGTGTTTCTCAGATGGTTTACTGTATATCCAGTATGGTGTAAGTGCCATGGCACTTCTGCTTGTTGTGAGCGTATGCTGGCATGTAAACCATCTGCCTCATGAAATTATTGGAAGTCCCCTGTTTCCCCAATTAATTTTTGAAATTTCAGTTGAATTGGGGTGTAGTTGAAGAGCATTTTAAGATGTAAATCTAAAAGTAAACCTCCCTTGCAACCTCCAAACCAGCAAAACCATCATATTGCTTCCCAATGGAATAAGTTAAACAGACCTCTGTAGGCTGTTAAATATTTTTAAATTGAAAAATATCTGTGTGTGGGATAAAGTAGTGACTGTGATGAATCTTATCCTTTCAAATTAATAAAAAATAGGGATGCTTTTTTAGTGATATGGTATGTACTCTTGATGATGATGTAGTATTCTTTCAGTCTAGAAATAATGTGTGATTTTTTTGTTAGATTCAGCCTGCTGCACTATGAGTCGATAATTCAGACATTAGAAGTTTTAGCATGATTGTAGCTGAAGAGCTATTTAGTGCTACCATTTTAGCTAAAAAGCTGTTTTCAGTATTATCTTGAATATTCCAGATCCCATAGCTTTTAAAGGTTTTGCCTTGTATGTTTGACTGCTGTTACTAAAATTTCTTGGTCCTTGTTTCTGTGCATCATTAGTTTCATAAATCAACAGATATACCATGAAAATTTTTAATAATTCTGTGCTTTGCTTTTTCTGTTAGGTGATGTTCGTAATGACATCTATGTAACATTGGTTCAGGGAGATTTTGACAAGGGCAGTAAAACAACAGCAAAGAATGTAGAAGTTACAATATCTGTTTATGATGAAGATGGAAAAAGATTAGAGGTAATAAAGTATTTAACACCTGTTTGTTGGGGTTTTTTTTATTATTTGATGCATCTCTGTTTAAGCCTTTTCAACATCTTTCTCTACTTTTTTCAACTTAAGTCTATTATTATTTATAACAAAATTGGTTGTTTTATATTGAAAAGAAAAAATGGAGTTTAAGATAGACGTAAACATTTTGTCTTTTGTTTGTGTTTTCAAGAGTGTTATTTTTCCTGGTGCTGGTGATGAAGCCATCTCGGAGTACAAGTCAGTAATATATTACCAAGTAAAACAGCCTCGCTGGTTTGAGACTGTGAAGGTAAAGAACCTGTTACAATAACTTCCTCTGTGTGGATTAATATGCAATTAATCTAGGCTTCGGTGGAAGGTCGTGAGAAACAAAACTAGGGAAATTCAATGCTTGTGATCATGTTTAGCAGGACAAAAGGAACTGCTCAACTAAGGAAGACTTTCAGATGCTGTTGGAAAATAGATTTGACTTTTATTGCATAATGCATTTTACATCATCCTTTTGGTCAGGACAACTCTTACAGGGTCACAGTGATGCTGTTTAGGAATGGTTTGCTCTGTTTCCGTGAAGCTGACCTGCAGCAGCAGGACCTTAAGGTTAAAATCTAATTCCTATAGTATTGAGCTCACCAGTGTTTTAGGATCTGGCTGATTGTGCATTAAGCTTGCTGAATTGCTTGGGTAATAAGATTTTAGCTGAAATGCCAAGTTTTAATATTATAGATGAGGCTGATGTTAGCATTATAAAATCTATTCTGTCTAGCTGTAGTCATTGGATGCTGTATATATGTACCAAGAAGAGACTTAGAGCTACTCCCCACAGCATTGTTTAAAGTTCAAAGGTGCTCTTTTTACATCTGTAGACAGGAAGCGGATGCTAGAGAAGGTTAGAAACCTTGGTGCACCGTTGGGGAGCAGTGTACAGCACAGACCTGGAGTGCAGGAAAATAGGGTGGTTCTAGCAATAATGTTAAGGGAGAAGAGCATTGGTTACATGTGGAGCAGAGATAAGTGTGTGTAGTGCACGTTTTGCATAGGTAATGGACATGTTAAGAACTTTTACTTGCTGCTGTTGATAATCAATCAATTTGACTCTACCGGTCAAATTCGAGAGATTCATTCCTGGGCTGGGGGGAGTGGTAGGGGAGGTTTTGTTGTTGAAGCCAAGCATATGAAGTTGAGTAACTTAACAGGGCTTGCTTTATGCCTTCTCTCTTTCTCGGTACAAGAATTGGCGATTTTCCTGGGGAATCTGTGACCTTTCAAAGTCTTCTATGGCAAAATGAAGCTGCTGCTTAACATTAATCTTTCCAAAAGCATCAAGCATGTTGTTGAAAGATGTCTAGATGAGATTTGGTAGTGGTCAATGGTTTTTGAAGATATTACACTGACTATTTTCTTTTTCTGTCCTCTTTCCCAATGTGCGAAGGTTGCAATCCCCATCGAAGACGTAAACCGCAGTCATTTAAGGTTCACGTTCCGTCATAGATCATCACAGGACTGTGAGTAGTTCATCCTTTTCATTACGGTTCTTGTCAGTGCCTGGTGCCAAAATCTGCTGAAACAGGCGTAACATTATGAGTCTGTAGTTAACTATTGTAACCACTTTTAGTGTGGGGATAAGGTTTTTTGCCTGCTTATTTTACGTTAGCATCTCAGGTTCCTTTTCCCTTTACATCTTTCTCACTCTTATTTATTGGTAATTTTGCACATTTTTTGCTGTAGAATATATGTGTAGACAAAAGCATTATTCGGGTTATGTCCACTGGGTGGATTTTAAGGCATGTAATATGCTTCTTGGGTACTTAACTGTGTAGTATATACTACGTTAGCCCATAGTGGTTATTTAATTGAAGTTGTATATTTTCTAAATTGATCATCAATGAAAGACTTAGTTTGGGGAATAACAGTTGGCAATAAAAACAATGTGCTGAAAATCAGTGTCAAAATTATTTTGTGCTACAAATTAGTGGAGTCAGAAGTACTTTTAAAATGACTCAAAAACTTAGGCTGGCCATGGTTTAAATATTAAATGGAGAATGATGCCTTAGGGCTTCAGGGCTTTCTCACAGGCTCCTTGGGCTGTCTCAGGTTGATTGCACTTTCCTTCAGGTTTTATTTCTTACCTATGTGATTTCTGCTTGCTCTGTTGCTTTGTTTTTGATAATAGATTTTGAACAATGAGGGCAAACTGAATGCATTTTCTAGTTCGTGCTGGCTGTAGAATGGATTGGTTTTCAGAAGCTTAGGCGCTTCATCTGTAGTTATGGATCTTGTTTCTCTTTTGGTTCTTACATTCCTCCTCCAAATGAGAGCGCCAAATGAGATCCTTGATGCTGATTTTTAAGGTGCCACGCACTGCCGTTCTTTTAACTCCTAAAAACCTTGGCATTATAAATGCATAAAGCTTCTGTTTTGTTTTTAGAAAGTTGCCTTAATCCAGCTTCCTAAAATAACAAACAGGATATAGAAATATTCAGCAACTAGTTACTGTTGGTGTGGTCAGATTCTTAATGCATTTATTTTGTATTTTTTTTTGTTCTGTCTTGTGTTCAGAAGACTTAATTTATTGTACAATTTCTTCATCTGCAAACATTCACTATGGTCATTCATTTACAGGCTATCTATGGTTTTGAGATTTAGATGGACTGCTTATATAAGTATCAAATACCTAATTGTGTTGAATTTTTTTGTTTGTTTTTTTTGCCACAGCCAAAGATAAATCTGAGAAAATATTTGCCTTAGCATTTGTGAAGCTCATGAGATATGATGGAACAACTCTGAGAGATGGAGAACATGACCTTATAGTTTACAAGGTAGAATTTTGAGATACTTTAGTCTTTCCACAGTAGCTAATTCAGCTGACTGACATAGGGAATTACTGTTAGAGAGTTGCACAGAAAGAAGTATTACAACCTACTCCGTTAAATCAAGCAGCTAAATAGCAAGTACAGCTAAATAGTGGTTTGCATATTTGGCAGATTGATTGTTAAACCTTGAATATGCTTTGCTGGGGCATGATTTAATTTCTAAGGCACTCGTTATTGAGTTTTATGTGGGTTTTTATGACTGTGAAAAGTTACTTCTGTAGCCTTTAAATATCATGTCTTGGATCCAGTCTGTAGACAGGGTAGTGTTAAATTACTGTTGTTAAAGACCCATTGGAGAGCTCCAATTCGGGAACAAACCTAAGAAAATCCAGTGTAAAGAATAAAAGATTATTAAGGCTTTTTACTAAATATTTTCAAATTGTTTCATTTTTCTATTTAAAACACCTCTGTAGGCAGAAGCGAAGAAGCTGGAGGATGCTTCCACATATTTAAGTCTGCCATCCACTAAGATAGAATTGGAAGAAAAGGGACACTCTGCAACAGGGAAGAGCATGCAGAACCTTGGAAGCTGCACCATCAGCAAAGACTCTTTCCAGATTTCTACTCTAGTTTGTTCAACAAAACTTACCCAGAATGGTAGGTTCGTAGAACCACTGGAGCTTCTGCTTTGTGCAGTTGGAGTGGGGGTGTATGTACTGACTTTCCTGCCTCTTCCATCCCCCCTTCCTCTGCGAATGGATGGTGGGAAGACTTGCCAGGCAGTTTTCAATTTAAATTATTTAGATGCAGCAAAAACATCTACTGTGTGTGTGCCCGGCCTTTTCTCTGCATATGGGCTTCGTTTTGCTTTAAAGTAGTATGTGTCTCTAAGAAAGACAGAAGAATCCTGAGTTAAGTAGAAACAGGAATATTGTCTGCTGTATAGTTGAGACATTTATACTGAAGTACATTGTAAACAGTCTCAGTAGCATTTTCCTTCTTTGAGAGTGTGAATAATAGTGCTAAGGAAGAGAGTGAGTTTGCTTTAAAGAGTAGGCGATATGATGGCTCTGATCCCAAATATGCTGTTTTATTTTATTTCCAAGGTGCGATATCCTTATCTTACGCTTAAGAAAGCTCTGATGTCTTCTTGTGTTGGGCAGAAGGGTTGTGAGCATGAGAATGTTGCATAGAGGTCACTCTTATGTTCAGACATCTTCACATGAACAGAGTACCAGAAATGGAGTTGGTATATTTTATTCTTTTTAAAACTTGCCTTATATACATTTTTCATGTGGATTTGTCAGCTGGCTGACTGCATCCAAAGGCTATGGAAAGTAGAGTCGATGGCAGCCAACAAAAGCAAGTATTTCACATTTCCAGACTGTACCCTCTCTGTAATTTTTCTGCTTCGTTGCTATGGAGCGGTCTCTTGTTCTTTTCTCTGCACCAGGAGTAGACTCGGGAGTGTGGGTGGGTCATTGAGATGTGAGTGAGTCATGCCAGGGAAGAGGGATCGTTCCCTCTTGACTCATGAGAAGGGAGGGCTTGGTTCGGATAGATCTATTGGGAGTTGAAGTTGTGGATGATGAGAATTTGGGACAGGGGGTGGGTGGGAATAATAGCTGGACTGTCACTTAGTGAGTTCTCCTCTGTCCAGCGGGCAACTTACTACTCTGGTATGACTTAGCAGTCAACTCTGTTTTACCACAGGATTTTTCTGTGGCATCTCTTCTGTAGCACATCGTAGGTATTTCATATTCAGAGCACATCAGATTCACTGCAGTCTGGCAGTCTTGCAGCCTAAGAGGGTGTTTAGCAAAAAAATTCGTAAATTATTTTGCATTATCATAGCTCCACAGTAACAGAGTGGTTTTGGGGCTCTATTGGACACAGAAAACAGCATGTAGAATTGAGCTGCTTTTTATTTGTGATAGGATTAGTCTTTTTTTTCCCCTCAATCTTTCCTAGTGCTTGTTAGTAGTTACAAGTATTTTGTAGTGGTCAATATATTGACATTGCTTTCATATAAGTATTAGTAAAATTAAGAATGAACATTGTTTCATGCTTAATTTACATATAATTTGCTTTGAACTTTTGATCTTTGCTTAATGTTACTGTTAATTATGTTGTCTGTGAAACTTTTACTCAAAGTTGCCAGAGACTTTTCTTTTTCTACCAAGTATTTTGATGTTATTCAATAAGATCACCATGTACCCTTAAGAAATATAGAAAAGAAGCAAAAAAATTTCATCATTAAATTACTCCCTCAAGTATCATCATTTTTCATATAAAAATTGGAAATGCTGTTCAGATTATAGTTTCTGAAGATGATTTTAACTGCTGTAAAGTTGTTGGTTAATATTCTTTCTTTAACTTCCTTAAAATGTAGGAAGTAGAAACCCATGATTTTAATTTTCCAAAATGTTGAGCCAAAACATAATTTTTTCTATTTGGTCATCTATACTAATTCTTTTTTTTCACCTTCTGTAAGTATCTTAGAATTGGCTTTAAGACTTATTAACATAGTTTCAGAATTACTGAAAATAAATCAGATGGCTCTTTCTGCATCGTGTTTGATGTAGAAGACTATTTTTTTTTATGTAAGCACTTTGAACGCTCTCTTGACGGAAGTTCTGTGAACTATAAGTTATTAGTGTTGCTTTTCTGTTAGTAATTGATGTCTGAAAAGTCTCCAAAAATAGCAAACGTGGTAACTGGTAAGACTTCAGCTATGTTCTTTGAGAGAAATTGATAGTATGAACTGTCTACTTAGTTAATAGAGCAGCTGTTAGTGATTTAGAATAGTAGAATCATAGTCATTAAGATTGGGAAAGACCTCAAAGATCATCCAGTCCAAATGCCAGCACAACACCATCACGGCTACTAAACCATGTCCTGAAGTGCCACGTCTCCACACTTTTTGAACACCTTAAAGGATAGTGACTCCATGGCTTCTGGGCAGACTGTTCCAATGCTTGGCCACTTTTTTGATAACAATTTTTTTTCTAAAAGAATATCTAAACCTCCCCTGGCACAACTTGAGGCTATTTCCTCTCATCCTACACTTAAGAGACCAGCACCCACCTCACTACCACCTCCTTTCCGGTAGCAGAATAGCCATAGCCAAAGAAGAGGGACCATCTGTAAACAAGCTGAAAAAACTCCAGTCTCCTCAGGAATCAGTGAGAAGATTAGCTCTCGGAGGCATCAGAAGTCGCTATTCATCATCACTTTACCTCTTGTCCAGCTTCTCCTCATTTGCCATCTGAGGCAGAAGAATAAGTTCATACTCCCGTATGCACAGGGTTATGGCAGGGCGTGCCTTTATTCTGCTCTCCAAACTTCCTGTAACAAGTAGATCCTTTATGGGATGAAGAAACACTTTGATGTAAACATTACACATAAATGCACTTGATGAAATAGGCCTTCTGTATTCAGACTCTGGAATTTAAAAATTGATGTGAGACTGCATCCAACTATAGACATACACATGTCGAAGTCACAGCTGACAGTGCTCTTGGCATCTGATGTTTTAACAGGCAATATGGTACCGGGACCCCACCTTCTCTAGGAGGTGCTTGATTCTGATACCTGACACTTAGTTTGCTACTGTTCGTGGACCACTGAATGTGTCAGGAGACACCCCAAGTTTGATTTTGGCTTTTATTGATTTTCTTTGGTTTTGTCTGGGCTTTCTTCAGGTCAGAAGTGGGAAATTTGATCCCATATGTTATGGGATATCTACTTGCAGTTGATAACATTTCAGTAGATCTTTCTGGAGTGGGAAATGCTGGATCTTCTGCTCTTAGGGTAGATAGATAGCAAGATCTGTCTTGAATCTCTTCCTGATGTCATGTCCAAGTCAGGGCTGTGCACTGACTTTGTCTTCCTGAGTAGACTGTGACAAACTGCAGTCTTGTTTTTTTCCACATAGCAAGGCACTCGTGGTGGTTTGAATCTTCTTTTCCATCAACTTGGAAGCTGGAGAATATCGGGAAATACATAAGGAGGGGGGAAAATGGCATCAAAAGTGATGTTCCCTCTATGTGAAGACTGCCTGTGGATAGTAAATCTTACTGATGCTTCTTGTAGGACTGCGAAAATGAGTGTCCTTTTACTATCAGAGTGGTGGGAATAGAACTGAAATTGTATTAATGAGCTTGTCGGAAAATTTTTCTGATTACCAGTAGCCAGAGAGCTGTCTGTTATCCTGCCTGTGTGTTTGCTGTTGTTGAAGCATCCGGGGTGTCTGTATGGTTTATTTAAGGTTATTTCTATGTTTTCTTTTCTGTCTGAAGGACTCACACTTCTAGATAATAGTGGCTGTTAGTGATTGGAGTGAAGATTTTGAGGAACTGAGGGGACTAGGCTTTCAGCAAGGAGTTGAGGAGTATTACATAGTCATTCAGCACAATTGGTATTTATTTTCATTTTAAAGAATACATGATATGATGGATTGTTACAGTGGCATAAAAATGAAGATGTAAATAAAGAATTAAAATAAGTCATAAAGAGTGTAAAATGAAATGCTTAAAGCCAAGAGGGAAGACTATTTCAAAGAACACACAGAAATTTAATTAGAGTGGAAATATTGTCTAAATTGAGTTCAGTGACTGGGCTTTGAGAAATGTTTGGGTATCTCTGTAGGGAAACCTTTGCATACATGCAAGTCAGGTATAGAACCAGGAAGTTGGGCCATTTGCTTCCAACTGCTAAACACAATGTAATAGAAAATCTTGTGTAGTCAGTATAATCATAAATTACATTTACTTAAATAAAGTAAAGTTGTTGCTGGCTAAGTTGGCAGGGCAAATACTTGTTGAAACCCTTTGCAATTGAAAATTCTTGCACTGTCTTCCTCTGATATCTTCTGATCACATAAATTTCACTTGACCTAGGCTGACTTCAGTATTACTATTTACTATAGGCTAAAATACTGTTTTGCATTCTTACCCTATTTTGCTTACTGTATTATTTTACAGCTAAACCTGTTAAAAGAGTTGGATTAACTGACCGACTGGGGTTAATGCTTGCAGTAACAGAGTTGAATGCACATTTTTAATGCACACTGGAACTTATTTTTCTCTTTCTGGTGGTTGGACTGCATTGATGTTTTCTGTTTGCGTATGTATATTCATTTATCATTTGCTGTGTCATCGTGCTAAAAGATCATGTGACTTTTTTTCTTGGGGCAATGCACAATGCCATTCAGAAGCAGTGTGTGGGATGGCTTTTGTTCGCATCATTTCTTTTGTCAAGCTGATGCCTTTTTAGAAATCAAACTGAAACCAAGTTCAGCGCAGGAAAACTGATATAAACACGTTCATGAAACACTTCTGATAGCTCACAGAGGCATCTGTAGTTTTCTTCCAGAAGCCATTTATCTGTTAATGTTGAGCCTCTAAGACTTTGGTTTCAGCCTGCACCTTTCTTATAGGATATATTAAAAAAAAATGAAAATGGAGGGCTTGGATTGTTCAAAGCTTTAATGTGGTAATGCGCTCTTTACTTATACTCCCAAAATGAGGATAAGAAGTCCTGGTTTGAGTGCTGCTCGGAGGGGAATCTATCCCAAGGAGAACTGCAGCCCATTCCACTTGAAGTAATTCCATTTATTACTTGGACTGAAAGATTTTGGGGAAGGTATAGCAGCTGCTCTGGGTCTCTGCATGTAGTTTCCAGAAAATACTCTGGAGGTGTGTGCCTTGGTAAACGTTCTGTTGGTTGCTTTGAAAGTTGGAATAAAAGGTGTGAGGGGACATTACTTAAGAGAAGCCGCCTGTCCTTATTGTTTAAGAGTTACACTGGGCACAAATCACATAATGTTAACCATAATGGGAGGTGGGTAATGTGCAGTAGTAATCCAGAGGTTGAACTGAAGATAGACAGTCTTTAAAAATCTTCTGTTTGTCTCTCTTTCGGGGGTGTCTATTGGGGATGACTCACAGATAACTTTTGTGCTGAAAACTGACCTTTAATGGGGCGGAGACGAATTTTGCTCTGATGCTAGTTTGGCTAAGGCAGGATGACCATGGGGCTTGGGGCTGGTGGACAATTCTGGGGCTAGGGTGGGTCCTGGTGCTCCAGGGTGGTTGCCAGTATTTGCTAGCATGTTTATTCACAGGGGAACCCCAGTTGAGTTCCTTGTGGGAAATTTTCCTTAAAGGAAACTGAAAAATGGTGTTGTGGCTCTTTACAGCTAAGAAAAGAGAGGGCTTGCCTTCTGTATTCCCATATTTACCAGTGAATGCTGAAGTGATGCGATCTTAATGGTGGGTTGTAGAATTGGGGGAGATGATTTGCATTTGATTTGTTTTTTGATCTGATCTGTACCCTTGCTGTCCAAATTGCTTGGAAGCAACCAAGCAATTTGGGCGTTATGAGTTATTAAGCAGACTGTGTTCCACTGAATAAGCTTAGTTTGCAACTGTTTGTCTTGAATTGTGCCTTATTTTCTTTTCAGTTTATTCAGTGAGAGCAAAGAAACTAGAAACATTAATGCTGGAAGAGTCACGGCCCTGTAGATAGGACTGTGTTGGTGGCTGAGTAATTTCATTTTGGCTTCTTTTTTCTAAACACACAACTGTTATGTACGGCAAATTAAAACTGAGGGATTGGACTTTCTTGGCCTAGATTTTAATGCTGGTATTTCAAAAGCAAGCTGTTTTTTGAAAGCCCTTCAGATTACTTTTACGATAGAAGTATTGTACTAGATTTCTGCAGTGTCAGAGGCTTGCTAGAAATATTTTGTTGTCCAGTGAAAATGGCTAACCTAAGAAAGTAGACTTATTTGTCCTGAACATAGTTATGGAGTATGAATGAGAGTAAATATCTGGCATGATTTTTTCTTATTCCTAGTTGATCTCTTGGGACTTCTGAAATGGCGATCTAACACAAACCTCTTACAGCAGAATTTGAAGCAGCTGATGAAGGTTGATGGCGGTGAAGTGGTTAAGGTAACAAGTTAAATTTCCTTAAAAATAAGCTTGGAATCATAATTTCGCAGAATCCTGTAATAGAGGTATTCGTGTCCTTTGCTTTGTTCCCTGCCTCCGCAACGTGTACTTTCACATCAAATTGTAACGAGGTGTCTCTCAGCCTTTAGGATGCTAATGCCCTTCTCCGTGCCCTCAAAGAACATTTCAGATGTTGAGTACTAGTAAAACACACGTAAAATGCAAATTTCTGAAAATCTAAGTTGTTTTTTTATCACTCCAGTGAATTTTTATATCCAGTTGTGTAAAGGCAAAGAGTGGTTTTCTTTACAAGATTAGAACATCTTGGAATTCCTACGTGGTGATATTAAATGTATTTTTAATATATGGATATGGAACACAATCCTACTGTGCACTGCTGATATATTTTTCAAAAAATTATTCCTCTTGAAAATATTTAGCTGAGCCAAGTTATTTACACTTGCCAAGGCCACTGAGTGATTGTAGAGACCTACATAAAGACAGATTTAGCTGTGGAAAACTGTAAGCTGGGACTTTATTGAATGTGTTGCAATAAATCAAATCTAAGAGAGTGTCAAAAGATGTAATGTAGTAGGGACAGATGACCCTTAAGGGCCTGTAATGTTGTTTCCTTACTTCAGTGGATTTTAATTTGGTTAACAGAAGCATAAGGAATGCCTCATCGTAAAGTAATGTAAAACATCTGAGACTGCTGGTATTTTCCTTTATTGAGTAGGGTGAAAATAGTATCTCACATGATTTGTTTTTCAGGAAGGTTCTACCTGCTGCTTTTTTGTTATGATCATTTTATAGGTAAAAACGTGACACTGATAATCACTTCTACCAAGCATTGTCATAGTTCTATCATTTGTGTTTTTCCCTCTTCTCCAAATGTCATTGGAGAGTGTATTTTGTGTGATGGATCTTGGTGATTTTAGAAACACCAGAATTCAATACAAACAAGGTTTGAGTAAAAGCAATATTGGAGTGAGTTCTCCAGCTGGTGCACACTCACCCTTCCCTGCATTGTTCCAGGACTTGTATGAAATCATACTCCCTTCTCCCTGTTGCGTGTGGCTCTGAGCAGAACTTGACTTATGCATAGCATAGGAGAGTGAATGTTTAATATTGCTCTCTTTACCTTTCTTACTCTTTTTTTAGAAGATCAGTGTTTACGTTATCCATCCGTTACAGAAGTATTGAGAACTTGAAATGTAGACTGCTGTGTTGCACGTTTGTAATATCTAGTTTGTAACTCTTCTGTTCTTTCAGCTCTTTTTGCCCTTCGTGTTCTTAAACGATACGTGGTACAGCCTCTGTTTATTAGAAGTAGTACAGATGTGATAAGACCTATTCAAATTTTCTATTAAACTGTTTCTGTTTAAGAACTCCAGTAAAATACCTCTGCCAACTGGTATTCATTTATCACTAAGTAGAGATCAGCTGAGATACTCATTCTGTGACAGACTGTTTCAATAGTGTATGGAAACTGTAAATGTTATCTCCCTTTAACAGAGGCTCTGACTCTTCTTGTGCATAGAGTCTGTAGGATATGAGAATCTAAACTAACAGTCTAGAAATTATTCAAACTGCCTCCCTACCTGAGAAATGTTTTCCTGCCACTTTATGCAACAAAAGCATCTGCCCTGTATCCTTCCTGCTATTACAGGAAGTCCTTGGGAACAGATTTAAAACTTGAACTCTACTAATGAAAGTCAATATATGACACAGATGGAATTAAGTTCTTTTCTGAGTAAGATCTAAAAATTGAACACCATAGCTATGTAATACTTCGCTGTGTTATAGTAGAATCAATTAAAATATTGCCATCAGATTGCTTCATATGATTTAAATTTCCTGGTTGAGCAGGGGTGTTGGACCAGATGACCTCCAGAGGTCCCTTCCAACCTCAGTCACTCTGTGATGCCTTGGTATGTTGCCTCAAGATGAAATGAAGACTTGATTAGTCATGACATGGCCTTCTAACTTTCTTCTGGTTTTCAAGGGATTTGGCTAAGGAGTGTTTGGCATCCAAGAGTACTACTCTTCAAATCAAGACAGAAACTTTTGTCAAAGCTCAAAACTGTGCTTTACTCTTCCTGCTAGCTGCTGGCTAAATGCACTTTATTTGCATGTGTATTTAATAGAACACATGGGACTTTGAGAAGGCTATAATTTTCTTTCCGCCCCCTAATACTGTAGAGAAATTATGAATAGAATCTCCCCCAAAACTTCAGTCTAAAATCAGTTTGTAAGCATTTTGACTTTTCTGTTTTTTCATCTTCAGATATTAGTAGCATGAACTGTGGCTCCATGTTCCCTTGTTTTGAGGAAGATTTGGCATTCATCAGTGTTTAGTGAGCTGCTAAGTGGAGGTTAATTCCTGAGATTTAACTCTAGATTTAGTAGATAGTGCAGTAGATGTACAATCTAGGAGACTTATTGCCTAGATAAATATTTTTAAAGGAGGAAGGTGGGAGTTGGGCTGTTTCTGTCACTGCCACCGTGTATATAATATTTCTTCGTAGCTGCAGTTTCAGGAATCATTTGCCTTCTGCTTGTTCAGACATTCATCCCCAGCTATACCTTGTCTCATCTACAACACCCATTTTAATTCATTGAGATAGGCATGCTGGGACAATCCATGTTGAAGCCCTTCTTTCTCAACCAGAATGATTACAAATTGAGGCCATGATCCATCCTCATTCTGCTTTGGAGAAGCCTGTGTTTTTTTTGTCACCTGGTAGAAGAAAGTGCCCAGACACAGAATCCCATGCTCATAAAACTGAGCGTGTTGATGAATATCACTGGTCATGGATTACTTGCTGTCCCTGGGAAGAAATGCTGTAATATAAATGTGTAAAACAGCTTTTATCCCTCTGCTTAACCTGAATTCCCTGACACTAATCTGCTCTTAACTTTCATGTTGTACAGATCAGGGTGTCCAGCCAGCTGGCTAGTGAAGGCTCTTCCTCTGTTGCAGTGGTACAGGCGTGTAGGTTTTGGGTTGGGGCAGAAGGTGTGCTCTGTTTCCCATGCCTGCATGTATGCTTTCATTTGAATTTGTGGATCTGAGCTTACATAGTCATGAAAAGTGATACACTGTGCACTACTTGTTGCTCAGCTCAAAACTATTGAGGATGACCTAATTTGTTTGGCATGAGACTCAGTTGCTTGTGTGGTTTGTGCTCCAAAATATCAGTTTTCAGAAACTGCATGATCCTGTTGACTGTATGCTGAAACTGAATTTTAAAAGACATTGTTCCTTGACTATGATAGATTAAACTCCATGTTCAGATGTTCCAAGTGTGATTTCTGACTTATTTTTTCTGTTTGAGTGATGTGGATCTAAAGGTAATCAACTTAACTAAATAATGATTTGCTGAAAACAAAAATGCTGTATTTTCCTATTACTTGGCTAACTTTTAAAATGTCTTTACTTCGTAAATATGTCTGTAGAAGCCTGTATGAAATCTGAATTTCATTTTTCTTGTAAAATCTGATGATTTTTGTGTTTATTTGTAGTTTCTTCAAGATACATTGGATGCACTTTTTAACATAATGATGGAGAACTCTGAGAGTGAGACATTTGACACATTAGTGTTTGATGCTTTGGTAAGTTTGTCTTGTGGATGGACTAAACTGTAGATACTGTAATGATGAATAAAACAAATATGGTGTAAGTGCTAGAATGAAGTTTCCTAATTAAAAAAAAATCTTAGCTGTTATGTATTGTTTAATTTAAAGATTTATTTGAAGTTTCAGTTGGGCTTGATCAAAAGAGAGCTGGGTTACATCATGTTATCCTCCAAGAAGAGATGGAAGTAATCAAGTCTAGTCATTTTAGTGGATTAACAGCACAATTTAGGACAGAAACAGGAAGTTTCTACTGAGAACAGAAAACTGTAGTGAACAGGAGATTTTCACAGGAAAGGACAATATGAATATCTTGGGAGGATAATCAAAAGCCAAAGTCTGTGGTTTTTATGTTGTTAATGTGATTTATCTGAAAATAAAGGTAAGAATTTTTAGGGGGGGAGTCTAATGCAATAATTATGATGGTTTTTTTCAGGTATTTATCATTGGACTGATTGCTGACAGAAAATTTCAACATTTTAATCCTGTCTTGGAAACCTACATTAAGAAGCATTTCAGTGCTACGTTAGCCTACACGTAAAGTTTCAAATTTACTCTTCCTAATATGTCTTGAATATTTTTTTCAGATAACATTATTCAATTACTTGGTTGTGTGGGTTAATTGAGAATTTGCCCATAGAGCTTGGGAGGAGGGGAGGTTCTTAAAGGCTGGAGATAGTATGTCTTTCTCTTGTGAAATACCAGTAGTAAAACATTTGATCATTTGCTAGGAGGAAATGTTGATTTTGGTGTATTACAGGAGGGAGTGATTTGATATCAAGAGTTGTTTTGTAAGGAAAATATGCATAAGCACTTCTCAGTCATACTTGAGAAAGAAATCATTTCTGTATAGGATGCTTCAAATATATGTTGTTTGGTGCATTAAATTGATGTTCTGCCCTGAATTATCTGTGTTACTGTCACTTTGTAGAGGAAACTGTGAATGACAAAAAAAATAAGTCTGTTACTATTGCTGTCTTAATATTGATGCTTAGGATCTTTGCTGCTGCTTCAGTCTATTGATGTTAGAGGAAAAATGTATAACGAATATCTCTGCAGTGGAAAATAAATCCAAACTGGAAAACCTGCTGTGCGCTTTGCTGCTGTTATACAGTCATTGCTATGTGACCAGAAAATGTCTGAGCAAGAATTGATTTAAAGCAGTGAAGGAGAGTTAGGCCTTTAGATGCAACTTTGGTATTACGATCCCTTCACTGAGTTGTGGCCACTGTTTCAGCCTTCATGTGAAGTGGGTAAAGGATGAAGCATCCTCCAGCATCTGGTTTTATTCACAAGAGCTGGAGGTGGCCCTTTGACTGGCAGGCATGGAAAACATCCTTCCCTTCCTTAAATACAGGGGGGCAGAAGCAGCTTTAAGGTTGAGAATGCTGGAAGAGCTGAATTCTACCTTGACTTGTGCTCATGGGCATGACAGATCCCTCCTTGTCCCTGCCTTTTATTCCACAAATTTCTTTATGTAAAAGAAGTTGCATCGAAATTATCTGTGGTTGCTTGAATTTCTTAAGCAGTTTACTCCTCTTCAAATAAATGTCTGTATATCAAGAAATCTCTCTATTCAATGTTATTTTCTTAGTGGTATATAATGTACTTTTTACTTTTAGTGTGAATGTTGAAACACACAGCATAGCTAGGATGATTTAACATGTAATTCCTTGTAGTTGCATTAAAATCGTGGTTTTATATTCATTGAAAGGAAAGCAGTTGAAATTATTTTCAAAATTATTTCGCTTTCAAGTTTGATAGACTTTAAAATGTGGAATAAAAGAATTTCCAACTAGTGTTACGTACATTTTGAGAAATAAGTTTCAAAAATTCTAGCCCCAAATTCGCATGAAACATTTGTAAAGGGGATGCCTTGTTTAACGAAGAAATTCCCTTTTTGTGTTTAATTCTACAAATGTGTTTCTATTCATTTAATTATTTTGATTATTACTAGTAGTTGCATCGTAATATAAATCTGAATATCCAGGAGAAAATAAGTCTTAGCGAGATTTGCTGTATTGGCTGTATGATGAATTGTGTTACGGTCCATGTTTTTTCTTCTTTCTCAAGAGTAGGTTACAGCTACTTACCAGCAAAACCAAGAACTCAATGAGTTTATTAGTTAGATAATTAACTTATTGACTTAGTGTGCACTACTTAAGCATATGATTTTTCTTTACACCTTTCATAGCTGTAATTCTTCTCTGCGAGCATACTTGTAACTTATATGCCTGTTTGTATTTAAACAGAAAACTGACTAAAGTTTTGAAAACTTATGTGGATAATGCTGAGAAGTGTGGTATCAGTGATCAACTCTTCAAAGCTATGAAAGCTTTGGAGTACATCTTCAAGTTCATAGTCCGATCCAGGATATTGTTCAATCAGTAAGTATGGTGAATGCTAAAACCTCCTGTGATTCCCATCGATAATATCATTCAAAAAGCATCAAAATGATAACACCACAGACTACAGTTGCTCAAAGTTGCATTGTTTTACAAATATCTCTTAAGCTGTTAGAAGTTCTTTCAGGAGACAACTGTAGCTAGGAGCATGCCAGATTTCCTTGACGGAGATGTATATTTTAAGTCACAGGGCACTGCTAAAATAATGATGTGTTTCAGTCTCTGAACAAATTAAGCTAGCCACTGTTTGGGAAGCTTTTGCGAATAACCATCTCGTCCTGTGACTGAAAGGTTGAAGGTACTGAGTAGCCATACTGCCCTGTCCCTCATCCCGGCCTGGGCTTTGCTGTTGGCTTCTGTCAGATGGCTGTGAAGATCTGGGAAGACTGAAGTAATGAAAATCTTGCACTAAAGCAAAGGGACAGATTTTCTGGATGGGGAGCATGATGTTTGTCCTTGGGTGGTACTTGCAGGGCTCGGGCAGAAGCTGTGATTTGCAGAGGGCTTTATTCATAGGCCAAACGTGGAGAGGGAAGAGAGTCAGAACAGATGAACAGCAAGGGGGAAGAGAGTATGAGATGTCCCTATTTTGAACCACTGCCTCATAAAAGAAAATCAAGTCTTGTTGGAGTTGACCCCCCAGGAGCTTGGAGCTGCCTACCCTCCATAGCTGTCAGAGCAGAATGAAGCTGTCGGAGATCGGTTGCTGTTTGTAGGGCTCTGCAGTCTCAATAGGTTTCAGTGAGTGAGGCAGGAAAGTGGAGAGAAAGAAGGGCTGCAGAAATCTCAAGAGCTGTAGTTTTTTTGATGGGAGAATTGTCTGAGTTTCTGTAAAAGCTTCTGTGCCTGCTGGCGTGGCAGAGGTCTGCTGGGGGCTGTTTTCTGCTCCCCCCTTGACCTCCTGCATGTTGAATAGCACTGAGACTCACTGGTGCTGTCTGCAGTGGCCATCCATCCATGAAGTCAAACATAAATAATTATTCTAAGTTAATTTGAAAGTCAGTAGAGTGCTTTATACACAAAAATAATAAAAAAGTTACAAAACAATATGATGATGTATTTGTCTTCGTTTAGCGTCAGCCCTTTGCCACTTGTTAGTGATGGTAACAACCTTATTACAAGGGATTTATGTAGAGCTCTGAAGTTACCGACTCCACCAACCTTTCCCTAATTTGGAGATTGTAATTTATTACTGTCGGAGTCCTGCTGTGAGATTCATAAAATGCTGAATGTCACTTAAACTGTTGCACGTCCTACAAATCACTTTAAACCAGAAAAAAATAATCATCTCTTGCTGCAGATTAGATTTACAGACAATATGACCCTCTAGTATTGGCCATTAGATTTCTTCCTGCTAACTACTCATTTGCAGTTGGGAAGAGACAGATCTCAATGACAAGGGATTAATCAGCGAAGCTACTGAAAGCTGAATGACACTACGCTTTGTTCTGCTGTAAGGCTTAAATCCTGCCTGAGTGTGTGATTTGAAGCGATTATAATGCAGAAGTGTAACAGTGTTCTGAAATATTGTGGGTGATTTACTGAGAAACCACAATGAGTAAGCAGAATCTTTTATTAAATATATTACATATTTATAACTTTAGTAATGTGGTAGTGGACAGAATATGCGGAACATTTTAGTAATGTGATTGCAGGCAAGCTTCAGTTCTGGATAAATACATAGAAGCCGTCTAGTTAAAGTGTGGTGGCAAATCTATTTCTTCAGTATATCGAGGTTTATAAAGGCAAAATTTAAGTGAACTTTAGAAATATATTTATTTGGTTTACTCATTACTGACCCCAGTAGTTATGTTGCATTTACAATAGCCTTAAAATTTTGAAGGCAGTGCTAGAAGGGTCAACTCAGTGTAATCCTGGTTTTCTTGTAGATGCATTTTTTGTGTGTTAGCAGGTGTATGTACTTATTTAAAGTACAAGTTTAATAACTGACATTAGAAGCATTTGCAACTAACTTGTTTATTTTTATTGCAATTTCCTTTTTGAAATGCAAAGCTTTTTTCTGAAGCAGTTTGATTTACTGGACTGCCAAGTTCAGTTACTCTTCATATTAGTATTAGTTTCACCTCTTTAATCTGTTCAATTGTACACTGAAATCCATTATTGAAATTAGGATTTAACAAGAAGTTTGCCCTGCAGAACCCTTAGTTTTAGCACAGCAAAATAACACAATTTAATATTTTTCTGTAGCATTCATTTCCCCTGTGTTGAGGTCCAATGGCTTTTTAAAGTATTTGTGGCTCCCAAAGGCGTATGAACACAGTATTAAAAATTTTACACATTAGTTTCAGTGTAAAGCAGCAAGAACATGCTGAACTCTGGATTTATCTTAAGATAAGCCTCTTTCCTTCTGTAGTAGGTGGTACATCGTGTTCTCTTCAAACATGAAGAAATCATACTGTGACTGTACATATAAAAATTCTGGGTTGGGTGCTTTTTCTCAGCTGCAGACCACATTTGAGACCACCTTACTGGGTCTAACTCCAGAAAAAAACAGGGGACTTGAGCTCTTGCTGGGAGCTGCTTCATGCAAAATATTTGGGTGAGCTCAGGCACAGAGCTAGTGAGACCATGGGAGGCTTTTGAAGCCCAGTTGCCGTTGGATAAGGCTCTTAGAATCAAAGCTCACTATGTAAGTGTGGGGTTTTAGGTGGGGAGGAAGTCCCATTTGATGTTTATAAACACTCCTGTTTAGATTTGACCTGGATGCCATTGTCTACTGAGCTGCTTTTTTGTTTTCTTTTTACGTGATGTCAAGTCTGTGTGGCTGAGGTTCAGGCAATAGCTCTTAGGTAGGTGAGTCATACATGCTGCCAAAGGGAAGGGGGGAATTTAAAGGATTTTATGTGGTGTTAGGCTTCCTCCCACCCCTTCCCATTTTGTAGTAAGAATTATCTCATCTTGTAGCCAAAGCAGAGATCATTCTGCATTTAAAGTGTCCAAGAATGTTTCAGGAACACTTTTTCCTGTGCTGTATTGAACCGGTGGACCATACTTTTCAGCTTGGCTATGTATTTTTTGCCTTTGGTGTTGCTCAAGCATCTCGGGGCAGTTTTTATGTCCCTGAAAGCATCTGGCGGAGAGAGGGGCGTCTTATTGGACAGATCAGCTGTGGAAAATCCTGCCTGAAGGCATGGGGACCTGCCTTGCAAACTTGAGCTGTGGATTAGTTGTTCTTCTGCAGCAGCTGTGCTGATTGTATGGGAAGCTGAGCCTTAACTAGTTTAGTGTTAGTGAGCCAAAAATTAGAGGTGAATTACATTTAAATTTAGTGCTCTCTTCCCATGGGAAAAAAGGTGGAGTTTCAGCAAGTAGTGGGTTGATGGACTTTTTCTTCCTTTCACAGAGTTTAAGGTCACTCACTTTAGGCCACTGGTAGATTTTAATGATTGCTGGCAAGTTGTCTGGATGCTTTCTGGCTTCCTCATCAGAGAGCTGCTTGGCATTGGTCCTCCCAGACATCTGCTAGCTCCTATGCAGGGTGAAGAAACTATCCCACTGCTGCGTGGGCATGTGAAATTGGGTCACTGCTGAGGGATTCACTGTGACTTGAAGGCATAAACAACAATACTGAATGTGGCATTTTACATAGGAGGCTCGAAAATAAAAATCTGCTGCTCCTGCTGGCCCAGCCCGGTCAGTCTTTCTTGTCTTTAGTTTTTTGTAAAGAAAACTCTTCGTTCAGTGAAGAAACATGTAGAAATTCTTGAGTTTGATTTTTTTAAAGACATATTTTCATTTTATTTGGATTGTGCTTGTGAAACCTAATTATTTTTCAGACTTTATGAAAACAAAGGAGAAGCAGACTTCAGGGAGTCCCTGCTGCAGCTCTTTAAGTCCATCAATGAGATGATGAGCAGCGTCTCTGATCAAACTGTTATAGTGAAGGTACGTATTTTACACGTCTCCATCTTGGCTTTACTCTTGCATCCTAAGCCCCAGTTAGGTGGTTGAAGTGTACGCTTGTGTTTGTGCCCAAAAGCATATTTTACCTCAAATGCAGTTAATGGTTAGTGCTTCTAATGGAATTTTTGTGATTGTGTAAGGAATGTGCTTCAAACAAGTAAGTTTGCTTAAATTGCTGCAAATACATCACTTCTATCTTTAAAAAGAGAACTTATGTGTTAAATGATGTTCAGCTTATTTTACTTGGATAATCTTAGCTTTAAGGTATTTTTAAGGCATTATCCTTAAGATGCTGATGGCAATGTAGATCCTTGTATTCTTATGCGCTTATATCTTAGGCTGGTCAAGAACTTCAATATAGTATTTTACGCCTGAGTACGTGATTTTAAGGGAAAATCAGTAGTGAGTTAGACTGTAAACTGCACCTCACACCCCTCTTCATTGACCCTTTAAAATGGTTAGCTACTTTTGGTGGCATTGGCTAGCTCTTGGAATTGAGAATGCTCTCTGACCTCACATGAACATAGATATTAATATCACAGGGCAGAAGCATTGAGTTATAGCACTGGTGGATATTTTTTAGGAAGAGAAGCCTGAGGTCGTTGTGCCAATACCGATCCCATGTTCTTCTGGTGAATCTCTTTAACCATGGAAAAGTTCAGAGTCCATCATAAGCAGTGTTTTTGATAAGTTAAGACCTTGAAGTTCTCCTTGTGGTTCCAAATGGCATTTAGAAAAGGACAGAACTCTTGGCCTAGCTGTGCAGAGTCCGTTGAAAGGTGATGATCAGAAAGGGTTTAAGAATTGGGTTTGAATTTGGGGGTGATTTGATAGTATGGAGTCATAGAATGGTTTGGGTTGCAAGGACCTTTTACACGTCATCCAGTCTAACCCCCTTTGCAGTGAGCAGGGGCGTCTTCCACTAGATCCAGGTTGCTTAGAGACCATTCCAACCTGACCATGAATGTTTTGAGGCATGGGGCATCTACCCCTTCTCTGGGCAACCTACGCCAGTGCTTCACTGCCCTCATTGTAAAGAATTTCTTCCTTACGTCTAGTCTGAATCTGCCTGCTTTGATTTTAAAACCATTTCATCTTGTTCTACCAGACAAAATATTTGTCCCCATCATTCTTGTAGGCCCCTGTTAGGTAATGAAAGGCCCAAGTAAGATCTCCCCAGAGCCTTCCCTTCTCTAGGCTGAAGAGCTCCAACTTTTCCAGCCTTTCTTCACAAGAGAGGTGCTCCATCCCTCTGATGATTTTTGTGGTCCTCCTCTGGGCCTTCTTCAGTAGGTCCATGGTGGAGGCTCCAGGACACAATACTCCAGGAGGGGTCTGAGCAGAGGAGAGGGAGAGGATCACGTCCCTTGGCCTGCTGACCATGCTGCTTTTGATGCAGCCCAGGATACGGTTGGCCTAGCATGTTTTCAGATTATGAGGACTGAATATAAGATTTATTTTCCTAAAGCAGATGAGAATTGAGCTTTTTTTCTTTTTCAGTGGTTTATACCTTATAAAAAGTATTTAAAAACACCCCCCAAAATAATGTTGTTGTCTTCGTATGAGATGCAGGAAAGCAAGACAGTCTTTCTAGCAAAGGCTAGAGAGATCAAACCACAGCAGTATCTTTCCTGGTCTGTATGTTGTTTCATGTTCAGATCTCTGCAAACTTGGGTGCAGCACATCTTCTGTCTGCATTTCCCTGTGTGAAGTAACCGGTGTGAAACCTTGACAGATGAGCCACATTGGACTCTGAGAAGTGTGCTTGTGGATGCCTTTCAAAAGCCTTGACAATCTTTCATTCATTATTCATTGCTTTAATCTCCTTTGGACTCCAATTACTTAGCTCTTAGAATACATAATTGTTAGTATTGGCTTTTTGCTGCTCGTGAGATTGCTTTTATCATGTTTGAATAGCTACTGAAGCACTACTGGTTTTTTTTCAGTAACTAGGAATTTGTAGTTCTATTACAAAGAAAAAATCGTCGAATAGGTGGATAAATGTGAGGGCTCTTTGAGAGAGAGTGAGGATGGCCCAACAAAGCTGTTTGATTCCTTTGAGGGTGTCAATAACCATGTAAAGTGGACGTGACATTCCAGGCTTCAGCAGTTATATCAGTGATCCGGAGTTGTTAGTTAAGTATTGTGCTAGTGGTGAGGAATGTCAGCCGCACCTCACAAAACTGAGTGGGTTAAAAGGTGAGTTTCGAGATGGTCACATGCAAGGTAGTGCATCTGGGGAAAAGTAAATTAATCCCTGTATGATGATCTACTTGGAGGTGGCAGCTGCAATTTGGGGAAGTGCCTTGGAGTCATAGAGTCATAGAATGTTTTGAGTTGGAAGGAACCTTAAGGATCATCCGATTCTACACCCCTGCCGTGGGCAGGGACACCTTCCACTGGATCAGGTTTCTCAAAGCCTCATCCAACCTGGTCTTGAACACCTCCAGGGATGGGCTGTCCACAACTTCTCTGGGCAGCCTGTGCCAGTGCTTCACAATCCTCACAGTAAAAAACTTCCCCCTAATACCTAATCCAAGTCTCTCCTCTTTCAGCTCCCTCCCTAGCTTTCCTGCAGGCAGTTGTAATCGATAGCTCTCTGAGGTCATCACTTCTATGTGCAGCAGTGGGCAAGCAAGCAATAGGGTGTTGGGTGTTAGGGGGATAATGAGAACATTACAGGGTTGTCATTTAGTTGTTAGACAGCCTTAGTGCATCCCCATCTTGTGTGCCAGATGCTGTTCTCATTCTTCTTACCTTAGGAAATAGTTTAAGGGATATGGAGGACTGGAATTGGGAAGGGTGCACCTTCCTGGTGAGCAAGCAGCCTGTGAAGCTCTTCTGCATGAAATCCCACATTGGGTGCACTCACTGACATCAGTAGGAGGTTAGTTTAAAACAAGTGAAAGGAAAAAAACGTCATATCTGAAGCTTGCAGTCACAGGGGCTCATGGAGGCCAACGGCGTCAGCAGGCCAAGAAAGAGGTTAGCCAGATTTACAGACCATAGATGTGCTGAAAAGACGACTGGAAGTGCAGCCTCTAAGGGATGCTGGGGGAGCCAGGGGAGGAATGGACCTCAAACTGCAAATGGCATCTCTTGTGGCCACTTCTGGGGACCAGTGCTGGGCTATATACACTGTTGGTGTGACACTGAGTGTTTCTTGTGCTGTTGGATACTCTGAAGTTTTGTAGAAAATAAAGATAAGCAGATAAGTTGCTTGGTCCCTGTATTGTGCAATTATAATCGGTAGATCTAGCTGTAGCAATTTCAGGGTTTTTTTAACATGTTTTTAATATATGTTGGGGAAGCTAAATAAGTGTATACAAAATAGGTCTGTTTGGAGAGATAAGAAGTTGAAAAGATCTACATAGAAAATTAAGGTGCTTCACATTAAGAGAGACTGGTGCTTGATTCACACATTTGAATATTTCACTTTCTCCTTGCAGAAATTATATTCTGTCTTGATAGTTTATCAACATGAAGCAGAACTGCCACTGGAAAGTTTCGCTAAAGTGTTTGCAACTTTTTTTTTTGGGCTGATTATACTGTTTTATTTTTTTCCCTAGCCTGTCTGTTAAGAGAGCAGACTTCAAGCTGACACTATGTGGAGGAGAATGAATGACTGCAGTTTTATGTTCTTAGCAAGAATTGCTCTTCATCTATTCAAATATTTATGTCCTTGTGGAAGCTGATGAGCTGTTTCTGACTGTAACTCAGGTCTTCGGTTACTTAATATTTTACATTTAAATTGCCCCTTTTTTAATTTGAATTTTTCAAGGCTTTTGGTACATTTAAAAAAGAAGTTTCCTCAAAAGAATACAGTATGAATTGTACATAGATTTAAGGTTGTGGAGCACAAAAAGAGACTTTGAATTTGTGCCTCTTTTAGAATTATTTAAAATTTCTTAGGGTGTAGGGATGAATTTGTATATGTGGCTGCTTTGCAAACCTGACTTCAATTTCAGACTTGAAGGAAACAAAATCAGGAATATTTTCTGTGGAAGGCATGTTAGAAGTGGTACTTAGCAGTTTTGCTGACTGCAAGAAGGTATAATTGTATATAGGATTGATTAAATTTTTCTCAAGATTTAAAAGGGAAAGATAAACAAAGAAAAAAGCAAAATCCCTGTTTATCTGCACAATCCTCTACTGCACCAAAATCGTGCTTTTGCTTTGTCAGTCAGAGGAGGGGGCTCTGGAGGTAACCCCAGTGCTGACTCTTGTTTGTTGCCAGCTGCGTTGGTGCAGTAAACGGTCGCGTTGTGGCTTAAAAACTGGTCACCCACACTTATTGCATTTGTATAGTATATTTGTACTGGTTGGCTTAAGTGTATTCATGGAAAAACCTGTATTTTTTTCAGGGTGTAAAGATCTGTTTCCTTTTGTGAGTTTTTGGTGTTGCAGAATTATAACAGTTTACAAGCATTGTTAAAAGGTTATTTTAAATTTGAGTTGTAGTGCTTCAGCTATGTATTTTTACAATAAATACGTAAAAATCCATATGTTCCTGGAACGCGATTTGAGCAGAGCTCTACTAGCATCTGTACTTCTTGATGAAGTCCAATATGTTGCAATCAAAGCACTGAGGTGTAAGAAGGAATGAAAAACACTTACATCTTAGGCTATAAAGGCAACATTGGACAATCCTGTGGGTTTGAATTTGAGAAGCAGGTATGGTGTAAATTACAGTGCTCAAAACAACAGTGTTTGTTTTTTATAGTTAATTAACTAAATGTAATTATTAAGGGTTTTTTTGTCTGTCACAGTTGATTGTGGTGGAGGCAGGTGTTTGGAGGCCACTTTTACACTTGTTTGATTTTTTTTTTTTTTTTTTAAGGTGTGCAGCTCTCAAAATTTGAGAGGGAAATTCAAACAATGATTTGAGCTGAAAACTGTTTTGGTCTTCCTTTTGGTAACAAAAGTTTTTCTTGCATGATAAATGGTAGTGGGCTGCAGCAATAGTTTGAGTAGTAGAGAGATTAAACTTTGTTTTTCAAGTACCAATTTGATTTTAAGAATTACTTGATTAGGTAAGGTGTGTGGCTTTGCTTTACTATGTGCATATGTTCTTTAATCATTTCAAGTGTAGTGAGCTTTCTTTGTTTTAGCCCTATTTTCTGCTAATTGGTGCATGATAATTATTTCCTTAACCTCTTACTGTTCAAGCGTGAGCTCAGCTGAAGCCTAGCATGACTTTTCAAGTTTAGAGAAAAATGCAAATGTTTCTGCTTGCATTTCTCTGAACCAAGGGCAGTTGAGCCAGATGCATCGAATTTGAGGACTGTCTGATTGCGGCTGTTTGTATGAGGGAGCTGAACTATTCTCAGCAGGGTTCTTGCGGTTTGCTCTAATGTTTGCTGTTATGCGTGACTTCATACTGCTGTTCAGAATGACTGGAAAAAGATTGGTTGGTAGCTGAGTTAGTGCTCTGTGCTTTAAATGGTCTTGATAAAGTAGGTTTGTGTATCAAATTATTCTGTAATGTGACCGCAGAGACGAGTGGAAGGTGATAACGTTTCACTAATGCAAATTCTCCTGTGTGTGTGTTTTTTTAATAATCTTTGTCACTTTTAACACATGATGCACACTTCTCAGTGTCTGTACCACACTTTTTTTGTACTCTAGTATTAAGCATTTATTGCTAAAGCCAGAGAAAAGCATTTAAATGAAGACAGGGAAATACAATACAAGCTGCTGAGGTACCTGAAATAAAACAAGACACTACATTAGTCTGCAGGGCTTTTCCAATAGGTTGAATACTTTTACTACCATTGTTTATAATTAGTTGAGTAACAAAATGCAATCTTAGATTGAAATTGTTGTCTTGTAGAACCTGTATGGGAGAGTCCGTTGTTACACTGGCAACAAATACAATAATTGTTGAAGAGCATAATGCCACTGTACTTGTGGTCATACTTTATGCTCTTTTACACCAAATATTGTGCCATAGGCGCTGGTTCAGTTATAATTTGGAACAAATGACTGTTAAAGACTGGGGGAATTCAGAAATAGTGTTTAGGCATTCCTGGAAATTGTTTCATCCAGCTGCTAACTGGGCTTAATTTGAATGGATTGATGAGTGTAATAAAAGGCCAGTATAATACTTGTGTAGAGAAGGTAGGTGCTTTGTGTTGGATGACACAAAAGATGAAAATTAACATTAAAACCACATACAATTTGATTAAGGTAAAACAAATTTATTGCTTCATCAAATAAGAGTTTGTAACAATACACTATATTTGACAAAGATATTTTATGCCTAATTTTGAGACTAGGCATACTGTCTGAAATGAATGACTTCAGAAAAAGACATTTTTAAATTAAGTATTTTTCTTTTATGTAGTGTGAAGAGATGAACTTAAGTCCTAGACAAAATTTGTAGTGTGCTATTCAGAATACGTTTTGTTTAGTACTTTGCAAATGCCATTTGTTCAGTCTAATGACAACCATAAGTTAGTATTAGTAAAGAAGCTTTTGTTACTGTTTTTTGACATTCCTTTTCAGTATAAACACAAGAATGACATAAAAGTTGAGATTTTTCTGGTTTTGCAGGGTGGCTTTGCTATGCTCTGTGCTGCTTTGTTTCCATTTGCCGGTTACCATTTTTACTATCACAGTAGTAATTTCTTGTTTGTATTGATCAAGAGACTGCTCAGTATTTTCAACTGTGTCATAAACAACAGTAAATTAGTAAAACTCCCATTGTTTATAGTTATTATCCACAAAAAAACCCCAGAAGTGACTATATGGTGCTTAGCAAGGCTACCCTATCTTATTTTAGTGTACTTTCATATGACAAAGAAGTGTTTGTGCAGACACTTTGTCTTCTGTTGAGTGGTAGAAGGATGCCATGGTGCACTACAGTACCGTGTTGTTGGTCCCCTTCTGGTGTAGTATAATTTTTCTTGTTCCACAAGCCCTCAGATGCACTAACAGCTACCAGATGTGACAGAGTAATGGAGATGCTTGCAAACAGTGCTTACTGAACACACAGGCTGCAGTGTGACTTTCTGGCTTTGAGGCAGAACATATTTAAGACACGTTTCCAAATGGCATATGAAATATGCTGTAATTGTACTGATCTTGTAATGCTGCTTAAATGTGGTTTTGTGCATATGCACTTCTATATAGACCTTTTTTTTGTGGCTTGCTGTTACGTTGGATCATTCATGTTTGGAACAAGAATCTATGTGACTTTTCAAAAGATGGTCTAGGTGACTTTGGATGCTGGTGACTGCATGCTTAAGGTAATGCTGCTTTTAATGAGGGAAGCCATCTACAGCGAACTTCGAGGTTTGCAGCAGAGTCTATGGAAAAGTACTAGTTGGTCTTTTGTATTTCCTGAACTTAAAATTAGGGAGGGCTTGAAGGGAGCTGGTATCAGAGGAGGGACTTACACAAGATCCTAGAAGGAAATTCCTATTTAGGAATGAAGGAGGATTTGGATTGCTTGGGGGTCCCAAATCTTAGCAGAGGTGCTTATGTTTGCCTGATTACATGAAGAGAAGGTGTGTATCTGCCCTCCAGTCTCTCTCTGGGAAGACCGTTGATGTGTGCTTGTCTTCAGGAAGAAATGACGAGCTCAAGAACTTACCTGGAGGAGCTGTCTTACAGAAAATTTTAATGATTGAGGTTTTTGGGATTCTTTTTGTTGTTATAAAAAATAAATTAATCATACTTTTATTTCATATGGTTTATGTATGCAAGTGTTGAAGTGCTTTAGCGGGTTAGTTTTTGGATCTGAGATTATTTTTTTCCATTCAAAAAGTTGCAGAACAAGTTCCTTTTGGAATAAAGTGACTGTTGACAATGTTTTCTGATTTGCTGGCTTGGGATCAATTTTTAGTCATGGAAACTCCTTGAACCTTTAGAGCTGAAGAATGGACTAGCTTTTCTCTAGGTAGATCTTATTCTTGTCTTATTCAACCAGTGTGGAAATGAACAATCAGGTGAAAAAGAGGTGTGACAGCATGAGTGCTGCAGTGGACCCTTCGCTGATGTTCTGAAGGAACACCATTAGAAAAAATGCCTCCATTGGACTTGGCCTTATTCATTCTGGCCTTCTTACCATATCTGAAGTCTTTTTTCCTGCCCACTAATCTTTTGATACGGGCTACCACTAAATTTGTTTCTTCAGCGTGAAGAAAACCTCTGCACTATTTAGCTGCTAGCTCTGAAAATAGGAAAATACAATTAGCTGCTAAGTCATTATAAGCACATCAATGAATTTATCTTAGAGGTTGCAAAGGATGACTGCTCTAGATAGAGAGGTGGTTGTGATGGTTTAAGGAATAAGTTGCAATTATTCTGTGGAACGATAAAACCTAGGAATGTCATCCTCTGTATTGGCTGTGCAGAGAACTGTGACCATCAATTATTTCTTAATTTATTCTATTTAAGGCAAAGCTTTGACTTTTCTGGACCTTATTATTTTCACTTAGTGAGTTTTATTTCTTGGCATACTTAACTGCCTTTTTTATAGTTTAGAAGGGTATCCTTGAAGCGTTACGCTCATTGACTTAGCAGTTCAGTAGGTTGCATTGGCAGCTGGTTCACGTAATAAGTGTCAGTTAATGGTTCTTTTCATTTGTCCGTACTTTGGCTGTGGTATAATACCTTTTATATATGGATATGATATTCATAAAGGGGAGATGAGGGTGTCTTTCTGTGAGTACACAGCTGTGTGTATGGTTTTGTGTGATGGAGAGTGGGAGAGGTAAAGGATGAGACATAATACTGAAAGGTACTTTGCGTTAGCTCACAGGCTGATCTGCACTTGCTGACGTCATGCTGATCCTTGACTCACATGTGAATCACATCCCAGGAAAAGTAAAAATCCAATAATACCCTAACTGTCAATGTAACAGTAAGTGTACACAGAAGTTTAATTTAGTAACAGGGAGAACATATTCATTATTCATTTGATGTGTTGTCCTTTTTCTGCTTTGTCTCCTTTTTTTTCTTCCCCCTTGTGAGTTTATTTGTGTGCTTTGTAGTACTTACAATGAATGATTTTGTAACCTGATAAGGGTAGTAATAATTTCTAACTTGTTTCCACAAAGAGAGAAGCTCCTTTGGGCAGTAAAATTTTTATTGCAGCCCAGCTTGAAACTCTATAATTATTGACTGAGTATGTGAGACTGATATTTCCAGCTTTGTCTATGTATCTAGTGTGATCACATGGCAATTGCTGCCAAAACCTGTGTGATTAAAAATCAGAAAATTAAGGTTCTTCATTATCTGTGTTCTCTAATGCTGTTTTGAATTTTCAAGTGTCGTGCATGTCACTGTACAACTGGGAAGTTAAGATTCTGATTTAGTTCACCAGGTACTTCTTGTAGAAATGAGACACTTGAAACTTTGTCCAGTGCTGATCAAGAGTAGAAAGTAATCTAATTAAATTCTTTCAGTTGAAAACAAAAAATAGGTTGCTTGTTTTTTCCTGATATTACATGAAAAGATGAGAACAGGTTTTTTGTCATATGAATTTAATATTCCTCACTTATTCCCAGGATACTGGAGTACGTAACCTGCATTGCAATTGGGCTACACTAACAAAAGATGTACTTTCAGCTGCAGCTTCTACCACAGCAAAATTTACAGCGAGAGCTGCTCTTCTACAAGAGTTAATATCAACAAAAAGTTATTTCAGTAGACTTTTGGATTACACAGATACAGATTTAATCATGAGGCGTGCAGAGCCTACTTGTCTGTTAATATTCTGTCCACTAAGTCAGTTGAGACTGGAAATTGGGAAGTATACTTTCACTAATTTACTTTACATTTTAAGATATTAAACTTTAATTTGTTAGTCCATAAAGTACAACCTAAGTTGCTGATAATTGTGGTAACTACAGGCTTTAAATTGATGTGGTAAATAGTTTTAGCCTGATAGTACTTCATTTAATCTATTAAAGTGTTAATTTTAATGATTTTACCAGCGCAGTGTGAAATTTTAATTCAAGATTTAAAATGCGAGCTCTTTTTTAGTATGTGTTACTAAACATTTATTGCTACATGCATTTGAATAGTAAGCAAATAAAAACACAGCAATGGCTGCGGTTTAAAACTGGTCATGAGAGTCCTCATCCATCAAAACACATAAGGGTGTACTTATTGGGACTATTTGCATAATTACAGTTATGAGCTTGATTTCTGAGCGTGTAAGTAGTCCTTTAAGCATATGTGGAAATGTTTGATGATTAAGCTCGCCAATTGAAATGAACTATCGATAAAAGCCGGATCACTCTGAAATTTGCATCTAAGCCGTTGACCTGTTTGTTTTTCTCTCTTTTAAAAGTGGCCAGCAAGCTTTAGCAAACTTCCCACGCTGGCTGATTGAAGTTATTTGACAGGTTTCTTTCTCTCTTGAAGACCTCATTCTGTAGAAGCAGAGATTGTTAGTGGCTTTTGAATTCAAAACTCCCTCCATGCCACACTTTTCTGCTGTTTCTGTGATTGCTTGAGCAGGTGAAATGTTTACAGCTTATTCTTAATGAACAGCAAACACCAAATAGTATCAGTGCTGTGAAAATATTCCTTTTTCTTTTATTTGAGCAAATATAGGTGGCAAATGTTGGGTATTTACTCACTTCTAGTTGATAGACTGAATTTGGGAGGAGAATTGAACGTGTGCTATAACTGTCTTACCCTATATGTTCTGTTCTCTGTGTTGGCAATATTTCTGTAATTATAAATATTCAGTGAAAAAGATATGTATGTATTAACCTTGCAGAAGACTATATGAGCAGATGGGCAGGTGAGTGTGGTGTGCATTTAAGTTTTAATAATGTAATATTTTAACTAGAAACCCCTTCAGCTGCCATTGCCTAGTGTTTTTCTCCAGTATGGGTAATATCACCAGGGCTGTATTGAGCACTTGCTTGCAGCCACTTGTGTACATGCTGGAATAGCAAAACTTAGAAAACTCCAAACAAATCTACTGATGCTTTGTAATCTGTAGGAAATATTTGCCTGAATTTGTGCTTTTGGGTATGGTTTTGGTCATGGGCATAAGCTTTCTTAAACAGTATAACCAAAATCACTTTAATCTTAATAATTGCTTCATGCATTATTCAAGAAAAGGCATATTTTGTATTGCTGATTCCTCTGCTAATCTTATCTAAAGATATGCAAATGATTTAATTAAAATAATTATACTGTATAATATACCTGAACTTTGCTCTGAAATAGTAGATATTAATCGTTAATGGTACTTGTATTTTTAGCTGGAAAGACAAAGTATTTGATTAGTAGTGGTTTCTAAACTTTTTTCCCCTACTTCTTTTGCTTAACAACTTGGACTGAGATGTCCCTTGTGACTGTAATCAAACAATTGACCTTCTTGCATTAAAAAATGGTGGAATTTTATTTAGAATGACTAGGGTTGTGGGATAAGAGTGTGATTGTTTGAAAATAGACTATGTTTTTTATGTATCTACGAGGCAGTGCTCCTTGAGTCTTTCTCCCTGTGGCTCTTCCTACTATTAACAACTACTGCTAAGTAGAATTTTTTTGTCTCTTGAATTCCTCTGATGGTGGAGTTTCGTATTATCATTACTTGTCACATCATGGACTTAAGACTAGAGAAGAATTGCTTAAAAAAAGAGAAGTATAAGGGTCATCTTTCTTCTAACTGAAAAAGATAGGGAACACGTGGTGCTCTCACTGATGGGAACTGCAGATATGAAGCATTAAACCCACAAGCAGAAATGCCTTGTATTTTAAAGCAAAACTCCCATCTGTAATCTAACTGTTTGATATTATCAATAAAATGCAAAAGTAAGCAAAGTAAGTCTGGATGTTGTGGTGTATATTTGGATTACTGTTGTTCCTTTCTAGTCTGGTGCTCAGTGGAAGCAAGAACCTAAGGAAACTCAGTAAGAATAGTTCTTGTTATGAGCTAATAAGGTTATGATCAAAGCCAAAGACTTTTGCTGTAGAGTTTCTTAAGTAGAAGATTTTTTTCATCTGTTACTTGAAATAGTGCATTTAAATCCATTTGCAACTGACGAACCAACCCCTTCCCCAACTTTATCTGATTGAAATTTCAGTTGGTGAAGACTATGTGATTTCAATCTGTGGTGTTCGAAGTCCATTTACTTTGGTCTAACCCAAACTGTATTCTGGCATGATTGCCTTAAATTTGTGGGCAGTAGTTTTCAGTGGCTTGGGTTTTTGCTCTTGATGCCTGTAAGAGAATGTTTGTCCTAGATATGAATAAATAATTACAACATATTACCAAGAAGTGGAAAGACAAAATTGATTAAAGTTGCAACAAATAGTTAAAATAGTAAACATCTGTTTGTATCTTCTGAATCCTTATGTATTGTGAAATAGAGTGACAACTGCAAGCTCAAGGAGTTTTCAAAGTTTCATTAGTGGCTACTGAAAACTTGCTGCTGGGAAAAGTGACAATTATGCATTTCAGTTTTGTTTTTAAGTAGTGCAGGGAAAATTAAACCCAAACAACTGCAGCATGGCTGAGGAGGAGTAGGAAAAGTTGCTTCTCCCTCTCTACATATGACATGGAAGAAACATAGTTATGTGCTGTGTACCAATACACCACAAGGTTTCTGTAACATCTTGGAAGGAGCTTGTAAGTCCCTAATTTTGATGTAAATTGTCACTTTTCCCAGGTTACCAGTCTTTCATGTCTCTTTATTCTTTTAAATCTAAAAACTTTTCTCATTGAGTTTCAGGTTAGGTAACTTGCCCCCAAAATAAGAGCAAGCACATAGTAGGGGCTCAGCTGTAGCCATGGAGCATAATAAAACCAAAGCAACCTATTCTCGTGTGATTCTCTTCATACAGTCTTTGCATCACCTTTAAAGACAGGTGAATTTCAGTCTTGTTTATTTGTTGGTTCTCTTCTTTTAGGGGGCAGCACTTAAATACTTGCCAGCTATTGTCAATGATGTGAAATTAGTGTTTGATCCAAAAGAACTGAGGTGAGTAGAGTTAATGAAATGTGTAGTGTGAACTTTATCTAGATCTTTATTTTACAGACATATAAAAATGCATATATATACAGAGGCAATGAAACATGATCACCTGAGGTATTTTATCTATTTGGTTTAATTACGTTGTATATTTCTTTCCCCTTGCAAATATTTGTAGGGCTACACAAACAGGCAGTTTTTAAAGTGACATGTATGGCATCAAGGTTTAAGAAATGTCTTAACAACCTTTGCAGTCTTGTGGAGTTCGGCTGTGTAATGAGATGGCAAGAACGATCAATAGGGCAAATGACATCAAAACTCTTAAGCTGTATACCTGATGCTTCATTCTTTTGAGTATAAATTTAATGTAAATAATAATTGTGGTTTTGTTAGTGAACCCTTCTGCTGGATTAACATTTCAGTAGCTCATAAACACAGGTAAGTTGCTAGTAAAATGAAAGGGTGATAGGAAGATGTTTTAGAACAAAAAAAATCAAACCCAAAACAGTAGAGAAACCACATGACAACTATTATTTCAGGGCCACTTTTAACTCAAGAAGAACAGAGTTTCTCTTTCACCTTGTAATATCACTGTGTTTAAGTTGAAAAAAACCCAACCTTTTTATCTAATTTGAATACACAAACCCTTATATGTATTTTGTCTGTTTTCATTCTGCGTTCTGGTGTTTTCTGAGGAAAAGAAACGTAAAATAGATGAGCATGAGACTATCATTCCAGTAGTTTGAGGAACCCAGCATTTAGGTTCTGCTTGCTTGAGCTGTAAACTTACTTACATGTACATGTACTTACATTATATGTCCTGTGGACCCAGGGAGTGCATCTTTGTCGAGTTTCTGGGCTGAATCATAATGTTGATGTATGGTAGAAGTACTGGGAAAATACACTAAATGAAAAATAACAGAATTAGGCGTGGTTTTCCCTAAGCACTACAGTTTTTCTGCCACTTAGAGTATTTAAATTGAGATTGACTAATACTTACAAGTGAAACTTCCAAGTGTCGCTTAGGAAAACCAAACAACCTCAAGATTTTTAGGAAGCAATTATTGAAAAATTGTGTAAAAAAAAAAATCTGTGTGATAGGGAAGCTCAGCTGGGGAGTGTGATGGTATATTATCATCCCAAAATGTGTGTGGTTCTGTTTCTGGGGTTTTTTTTTAATGTTGACAGCTTGTAAAATCAATTACCGCTATTTATATTTTTGGATTATATGGTCATGTGTTAGTCCATTAAAGTTATGTGATAATTGAAGCAAAGAGGCAATAGCACACATAGATAACTGAAATTTGAAAACTAAACCCTTAAATATGAGAGAAGGGCTTGAAACTGAGATAAAAGGAAGAGGACAAAAGAAAAGACAAAAAAAGCCTAAATAGATGCAATAAAGACAATTCATGTTTCTCTGAATTTAATTATTTTATGTTTGTAAAAAGAGTTTGCTTGTCCAAAAGTATGTGGTCATTTATTGTGTTTTGTGCTATTGGATTTTTTTTTGTTTTTTTGGAGAGATGTCAATATATTTTTACTTGTCTCTTTGTATGCAGCAAACTCTTTACCGAATTCATCCTAAACGTTCCTGTGAGCCGTCTCACAATCCAAAAGCTGTACTGCTTGATTGAAATAGTTCACAGTGACCTCTTCACGCAGCACGGTAAGCAGGACCTCTGTAACCGTTAAGCTGTCGCATTATTCATTGTGTCCAGACCTCTGCTAGTGCAAGGTTTGTCCTTGCTGCTGAATGCGGTGGAGGTTGTAACCAATTAAGGTCGTTCAGTCAGAAGGGCAAGAAGGTATAAAGTAAGTGAGTAAATGCTAATTGACACTTACTGCAGGTTATAGATCATAAAGAAGTGAAAGCAAAAACTTGTAATTTTTAATTTAAAAGGGCACTTGTCATCCAGTGTTGTTGGCATGTATTCTGACTTCAACTATGATGTATTTTATCAAAAACTATTAATACGGCTTTTGTGTTCAGTGAAGTTCTATGGAGAAAATAGAATTTTTTGATGTTCTTTCTCTCTCTTTAAGCTGTCCCCTAGCTGAAGTAAAACAACGCATAAACCCTTCAGAGTGTGCTGTTCATCCTTGCTTTCTTATTTAGCTGGGGTTGTTTAGCCTTGAGAAGAGGAGGCTGAGGAGAGACCTTGTTGCTCTCTATAACTGCCTGAAAGGAGGTTGTAGAGAGGAGGGTGATGGCCTCTTCTCCCAAGTGACAGGGGACAGGACCAGAGGGAATGGCCTCAAGCTCCACCAGGGGAGGTTCGGGCTGGACATTAGGAAAAAATTTTTCACAGAAAGGGTCATTGGGCAGTGGCAGAGGCTGCCCAGGGAGGGGGTTGATTCACCTTCCCTGGAGGTATTTAAGGCACGGGTGGACGAGGTGCTAAGGGGCATGGGTTAGTGTTTGATAGGAATGGTTGGACTCGATGATCCGGTGGGTCTCTTCCAACCTGGTGATTCTATGATTTTCTCCTTTTATATTAGTGGGCCATTGAAACGTGAGTTCAAGCACTCATTTTACGGATTTCCTCATTTGAGGTGAAACGTTTTATTCTTCTTCTAGATGACTGCAGGTTAAACTAACCTAAACTAAGTGCTTATGTGCTGTCAGAAGTTAATGAGGGAGCAAATAGGCAATGGTTCGGTGATAAAGTAAATCTGAAAGAGTTCTGTTATCAGACCAAAAATCTGGGACCACGTGATGTAAAGTGCTGATCAAACAAACTTTTCTGGCTCCAATTTTAAAAAGTTTCTTGATGGATTTAGTTTGTACTGGCAAGTCTTATACCGGATTGGATGACTAACCATAGCTATATTACTTTTATTGGACTTAGTAATCTAGTCATTCAGCAAACAAATATTATGCCAACAGAATCTATGTTAAAATCTGTTATGCTCCTTAATTTTGCACAACTGTGTGTGTTTGTGGCTGGTGCAGTTCAGTAGCACTGCTAGAAGACAGGGGCTTGTGTGGATATGGTACGGATAACTGTGGAATGAAGTATTGTTGCTCTTTCTACTTCTTTCCACTTGAAGTTTTCTTTCTGGTTTTACACAAGAAGCAATGAATAATAATGTCCAAAGAGCAAGCTTTACATTTTGATGGCACTTTTTACTTAGGCTAAATTTTTTGTAAGGTTATTCTCCAAGTTTAAGATTTATAACAAGTACCTGTAAAATTATTTGGTCTACATGTTATATGTTACATGCAAGTTTTAAGTTTTAAACTTTGGTAACGAAATTAAAATAATGAGAATTAAAACTGGAAGATAGAGAAGCTGAAGACTCTGAGTCTTTCAAGAAACAGAAATTTACCATAAAGAAGCTCTCAGTGCAGTTAAAGTCTCAGCTGAGCAACCAGGCAGAACACTGGTTGTAAATTTACTTCCTGCAGTTGTGGATGGTGATGAAGTGAGAATGAATATCTGAAAAACAGTCTACCAGCCATGTCACCACGTACTGAGCCAGCAAGCTCAAATGCAGTTCAGTTTGATCTTTGCTTTTGAAAATTTCAGCCCTTATAAGCCACATCAAATGACTTGATTCTGAATTGCAGGGTTTGCAAGAATGGAGAAAAAAAAAAAGAATGCAGGTTGAGTTCCTTCTGTTGGAGCTCGGGTAAAATGGTGCTAGTTTCTCTGAGACCATTTTAATGTTTGCTCTTTTAGATACATAGGTCAGTGTTACTTTTTTCATTCATTCTCAGCTTGCTCTCTGCATAGTAATTTTTCCTTCTTCTGGCTGCTTTTAGGTTGCAAGCTCTTTGGAGCAGAAGTCAGTAATAAAAGGTATTATACTTGACTGTCTTCTATAGGAGAAAATTGAGATAGCACAGGTAAAACAAGAAATTGTGACTATAAAAGCACTTCTAAGGAAGGCTGTAGGGGCACATTATGTATTTATACATTAAACTTTGAATTCTCTTATTCAGCCAATTTCATTTGTAGATGTGAGAAAACTGTGTGTGGCTGGTTTTTTTTAAACCCAATTCTTAAATTCAGTTGTTTGGGTTACAGTGAATGGTATTTCCCAACATTATTGGGCTCCTGAGAAATTTAAATGTATCTACTTTAATAGCAGGGTCATTAATCTGAACTCAGTCCAGTTTTGTTGACAGAACAGTGTTACTTAATGGGTTTTGGATCTTATCAGAAGGCTCTTAACCAGAGGTTTTAATGCCACTGGCTGTTGAGAATGTCTTGAATCTAATTTGCTTCTCTTGAGTGACAGCACGGCTGGACTGGAGCAGTGTTGTGTGCGAAAGGATGGAGCCTGGCACTAAGGAGGACGCGCCGAGCTCAGTGCAGCAGTGATGTGGCTGTGCCGTATTCCATGGGCTTTATTAGCATACGCACCTTTGCACTGCCCTCCATTCCGTATGGATATGTATGACAAATAAGTAGACATGTTATTTGTCAATAAACAAAACATCTTAAAAGCTTCTCTAGCAACTGATAATTCTCTATAAAGCTTATGTCTGGAGAACCAGTTGTGTTGGGAAGCTTTCATAAATAATAAACTTCACTTGAAAATAAATTAAAACCACAGCCAACAGCCTTTGTTAAATTTAGGTTTTGTTTTTTTCTCCTACTTGCTTTGTGGGTTTGAGTTGTTATTACTGAAACATAGTTTGACTGCCTCTCATCCTCGTTGTTGATTCAATAATTTTTAACTGATAGACAATACTTTCATATAAGTATCCTACTAAACCTGTATCATATTGCAGAAATGAGATTTTCTCTTCTAAGAGCAATACGAGGCACAAGGTTGTGGAATTGATAGATAGCTGTAAAATGTATGGAAAATCAAAGAGCATTTTGTCAAGTGTATTTCTGTTGGTGAGAAATGCTCTAGTTCTGTGCTTTGAGAGGTCAATGAAGATTTAATTTAGTTCCTGAGGAATTAAAATTCAAAATACATGAACTTGTGAAACTTGAAGGATTTTGGGATGAGAGGGGTGAGTGTGTGAAATAGTTTACTGAAGCATTGTGCTGGAAGAATGATATTAAGTGAGGGATGGTTCAATGGTCTTCAAAATCTGAACAGTTTAGGACCCTGGATGAGAAGGTATTATGTTTTTTGTGCCTTTAAAAAGGGATGTTAGGTACAGTTTTAAAATTTATTTACTTCTTTTCTGGTCATGTTATGTGCTATTTATATGTGTTTTCCTGAAATTCAAGATATTTTTTCTCCTTTGCAAAACTTGTGCTTATTTTAGTTTGCTTTCTTCAACAGCGAGAGAGAGAGAGTGTGTGTGCATGTATGTATTTGATGGGAGAATAGCAGCTAGGTGACTTCAAGGAGCATATTTTTCCAAGCGTGTGGTTATTTACAGAGACCAACAGGTAGAAAACAGCTCTCTGTAGAGATTAACTCTGTATCAGATCTTCATGCTTCTAGTTTCTGTCCTTGAAACAATAAATAGTCAAATACCACCAAGAAGAAAATATTTTCCTGTTGATTGTCTGCTTTTGCAGCTGCTTTTGCCCATTTCCAGGGGTTATATTTGAGTTCAAGGGCTGCTTTGTACATCTTAGACATTATGCCTCTTTTCCCCTCCACATTCGTATAAATCTGTTATGGCTTTGGCAAAATAAAGGTAAATTTTCCCCTGGAAAAGCATAATTTGTATCTTGTTTTTCTGGAGCATGGAATGATGCAGTTGTTCTCCATGGTGTTTAATGTAACTGTTTCCAAGGGCTAAATCACAGCAGTGATTGAAGAGCATACCCTTTAGGAGTTTTTCAAGAGCTGAACTGCCATGCTCTCCAGTACAATTTTTGGATGATTTATCCCATTTTTGTGTGTATATGTCGCCCAGATAGTGATAGTGGCAGGATAAAGAACGGTTGTGAATGGAGAGGTTGGTAGTCTGCTCTTTAGAGGAGTTTGTTTGAGACTGTCCCATTCCCTGATTTTTGTAGAGGAAAAATTTGGGTAGAAGTCTTTTGCATAGAGGGTGGATGCTTCTGTAGTAGAGTCTGTGAACACCCTGGGGTTCATCTGTGCTAGGTGGATTGCATGCACTAAAGCTTTTGAAATTGTCAGTGGTTAACATCTTGATTCAGCAATTTATCAGGTTTGGAACCTTAAATAAAGCTGTAAATGTACTAGTTTAGATAAATATCTAAAATAAATATCTGTTTAGATAAACATCTTGCTCGATGAGGACATAAATATCTCAGTATGGTCTTATATATGCCATACATGTGTAATATTTACAAACAATTATAACAGAATATAAGCATAATTATAAACATAAATAAATATTAATATATAATAAGTACATAAATATAACTATATAGGACCATACGGAAGTAAATGCTTGGGTAAATAAGTAAAACATTATCCCTACTGTGATGATTTAGGCTGGACATTAGGAAAAAATTCTTCACAGAAGGGGTCATTGGGCACTGGAACAGGCTGCCCAGGGAGGTGGTTGAGTCACCTTCCCTGGAGGTGTTTAAGGCACGGGTGGATGAGGTGCTAAGGGGCATGGTTTAGTGTTTGATAGGAATGGTTGGACTCAATGATCTGATGGGTCTCTTCCAACCTGGTGATTCTATGATTCTATGATTTACGTAGATCTGTTATGTTGCACACAAAATCTTTTTTGTCTCCGTAAAGCAGCACACTTCTGATTGAGACCAACCCCTGCATCTCCTCATCCTTTTTTGACCCTCTCCCATCTGTAGAAGGTCCACCTCAAACCCCAGTACAAAGGAGGCATTTCTTCAGATTAGCATCTGAAACCATTCTGTGTTTTACAAGTTTTCTGTAGGTCCAAATACAAGTATGAGTTTATAAATTAGCGTGGATCAGGTTTTTATAAAAAAATGCCTATTTTCAGTTCTAGATGTGTACATACTTAGGGTTGGTAGTTACATGAAATGCCTTGTCCTTGCCAACCTCAATTTTGTTTTTATGTAAATAGTGTTTTATCTGATTTGTTTTGTCCTATAGAGCTGTTTGTTTTCTCTGTTGCTTTCTTTTACAAATGACTTCCAGCTAATTAACAAGTGAGCTGTGTAGCTGCAGTATTCTTGAACAGTTAGGAAATCTAGTGATTTCTCCATTAGGAAATTGTTAGTCTATTAAATGTTAGTAGACGGCATGTAGCATATATAAGTGTTTTTATTTTTTTATTATGACTAAAATGATAATCTTTGTTTCCATGCTGTGTAGCAGAAGCAAGGTTACTAAGTGTAGCTTTTACTTTTTTGGCCACGTTAACTAAATGAACCATAAAATGAAGAAATGCATTTGTCAATGTCCCTCCAAATGAGTTTCTTTTTAAATTGACAAAAATTTATTGCATGTATTTAGCTTTAGCACAGGTCGTGTCAGTGTTTCATTTGAAGTCTTTGCTTGGATGCTCGTAAGTTGATAATGCCTCCTGAGTATCCCTTTATAAAGATTAATATTTTATTCTTACTGCACATTCCTGTGACATTTATCATTGTGGGTTGGACTTGTGCGTTAGAGAACAGATGTCGAATTATTGTTGTTTGTAATCACTGAGCATCATACTCTTGAGCAATCTTCAGAGCTGGCTTTTGAGCAGGAGACTAATGTTATAGCCAGTAGATTTATCAAGGTTGCCCATTAATCAGGACTGGGAAGTATTTGTGGCAGGTGGGCTGATGAAGGTTAACATTTCCTCTTACATACTTCTAAGTAATCAAGATAGAGTCGATCAAATTAGTGTTTTTCAAAATAGTTTATAGCAAAGGATGCCCTTAAATTCTTATCTCCTCATAAAGCATACTATCATAATTCGAGATTTGTTAAAATATATATATATGATATTTGTATGTGTGTGAATTAATGGGTTCTGTCTTTGCTGTTTGGTACCTTCAAGCTGTTATTTTAATGGAGGTATCTGGAAAACCTTGAAAGAATGGAATCGTTTCAGTAGCTGTTTCTGCTTCATTTTGAATTGAAGCTGGGCTCTGTTGTGTGTTCAGAAGTCGGTGGGACAAAGATATTGGCCTACTGGATGGGGTCTACTGGAAGCAACTTTAAAGTGAAGGAGCTGTGGGGCTGCAGGGCAGCACCCAAGCCCATTCCAGCAGCACCGTGCACTCTTGCACCAGTGAGGACCAGCCATGTGCTGCGCTGTCTTCACAAGAGCCTAGGCAGCAGGGCTAGGGAAGTTTCGCTGAAAAAACTATGCCTGAAGTCAAGAGAGTACTTCATGGCTTCTGACAAGTAGGCTTTTAAAAGCTGCAGGAGGAAGAAGTATGTAAAAATCATCCAGTATGCAAATACAATTTTATTACCTGCCAGAAGCTGATTACCATGAACTACTCTCTTGATTTTAGGCATAGCTTTTGTCTTTCCCATTGACAATGTTTATTTCTTTTTGCTTACTTCAAAGCAAGCTCTGTATCATTGTTTATTCCTTAGCGTAAAAGTTCCATTGGTAATTTGAGGGCCGAGTAATCTTAGAAGAATTTCACGGTGTTGGTGTTTGAATGGTTCTCTGATGTGTCAGTGTTTGGCTATTTTGTTGCTGTTTGTTTATGGGCTTTTTTGTTTGCATTTAAAAACCTGGGAAGAATTTTGATCTTTTTATCAAGTACTCAATGCACCTTGATGCTTTGTTTTATCCTCCCATGTTCTAAAACCTGCAACAGCTACAAACCAAACAACAGATGTTCACAAGCTGTTGTTGAGGAAGGCAGACAGCCTGTACAGTGGTAACCGAGGAGAGTTGTCAAGCCTACCCAAGGGATCTTAGTCTTTTGTATAGGTTGTGTAATTTCAAATGAAGTAGTATGACAAATCAATTAGTTTTTCCTTTCTCAGAAATTCAACTTGAACGCCTTCCCTGTTGATTAGAATATACTCTAGACAGTCACACTCACAGGTGACATAGTTGCAATTTTTGCCGTCCACATGCTTGCAGATAAAAAATTGATCTTTGACCATTCTCCATTAGTAGGGCTTAATAATGACATGAAACATTTTCAGACCTCTGTAAGTTATTAAAGATTGATTCATCTCACAGGCTTTGCGGAGGCATGTTCTGTATGTCTTTGCTGGAGGGCTTAGCAATGGGGAGTCAGGGTTCGTTCTTGCACCTACATTTAGTGAAAGGAGTGTGCTTACACCACTGTTTTATATGTTTTTTCTTAATCCACTGTTTTCTTTCCAAGTTAGTAGAAACCTAAGGTAGCAACATACAGTGAGATTTCACAGTTGCAGAGGTATGAGGCTGCAATCTCAATGCATCTCTAGGACAAACAGACTGAGCTGAGCCAGGATGTTCAGTGGGTTGAAATTTAAAATGGAAAATTAGTAGCTAATTTTGACCTGCATCTGCCTGGTGTTACTTGTCATTTAAGAACAGCCTGTGTACTTGAGCAAGGAAGGGAATATTTTTGGGGGATAGGAGGGAGTGGTCAAGGGTGGAGAAGTTCAGAGACAGGAGTTTAATACAAAAGTAAAGTGGTGATTATATGAAATACATGATGAGTAAGTACCAGGAAAAACTGCATTACGTAATGGCTGGATCTTCACTCATTTTTTTTTTTTCCCCTATTCAGAAGGTTCTGTGTTTTTTTTTTTAGCTGAGGTTATGTGTTTGAAATATGTGATACCGAACTATTACTTAAATGCACAGATAGCATTGTCTATTGTATTAGGGCAGTTTGGAGATGTCATTATTGTGATTTTGTGCTTTATATAATTTGATAAGCATCCTGGTAAATAAGCTATTCCGGTGTGGACAATTCTGTTTAGCATTTTATTTCACAGAGGTCACCAGCTCCTCTCACTTCTAATATCTGTATAGATTTAAGATAATACAGTTATAAAGAATTAATGGGAACTTAAAATGAAGATGTTTCTCTGTTACTAGATTTGGATCTTCTGTAATCCAATTCTCTGCTCACTAATGAAAATGAATATGAGGGGATGTGATGAAGTCAGTTAGGTGCATTTCCCCCTGTAAATACATTGTAGGGTCTAAGGTGTGTTTCTTGAGGCAAAAATTTGAACAAATGCACCGTGATTTTTCTCCTTTTTGAGCTGCATAAAGCTGGAGGCTAAATGACCAAGAAACAATTAAATAGAAAAACTCTGCATTGAAGAAACTAGCTCTTCAAAGCACTTTCTTTGAATGAGAGCCTGCTTGGCGTTCCCAGTGAACACATACTTACGTGAGTCACTTGAGACTGAAGAACATTTCTCTTGAACCACTACAAGTTGCGTGTGCTTATGTGCTGTTATTTCTCATCCTCCATGTGTGAGCTTACAAGGCAGAACGAGGATGCTGGTGTTCCAGTTCCTCTCTAACATCTTGTTGAGATGGAGTACTCTTAAGTCTGCATTATAGTGTGGTATTTCTTCATTACTTTTTACATCAGTAACTTCTATTTTTCCCAGTTGTACAATTTGTGAAAGTAGGATTCCAGCCTTCGCACTGTGTATCTTGCTGTAGGGGTGAGTTTGGGGGTGCGCTCCTCCTTTTAATTCTTTCCTGCTCTGCAAGAGACAGAAGTCTGTGGTCACTGATGACCTGGGAGTCCTGAAGCAGCCACAGTTCAAGTTGGACTTCATAGCGCTGATTGAAGGCTTCTGGCAGACTTTGGGCAGAGACTGTTTCCCTATGAAGTCCACCTTTGCCTCGTCCATCTCATTTCCTTCTCTTTTTTAGTGGCAAAAACAAGTCCTCTTGAGCCCATACCTTATCACTGTTGACCCATCAAGTGAGAGTTAATTTTCACCTTAGTTATGTGTTTATAATGCTTGTATCATTTTTTCCACAGCAAGCTGAAACACATCACTATAAGCATGTATTAATGTCATCCTTGGGACTCCTTTGACTCCTGCCTATCAGTTTTTTCTATCTGCAGTGCATATTTTAGCTCTGCTGGTACTGCCACCAGCAGACTGTCAGCAGTTCCTCTGTTTTCACTCTGGGGAGTTTTTGAAGTTGACACTTGTGTGGGGCTTACACAGTGCAATGGTCCCTTCTGCAGCACTGACACCTTGCCACCCAGGGCATGGCACCTCCTAAATACTGATGGGAATCATAAGGAAGGGTTGGGGGTGGAATCACATTCTGTCTCTGGATGCCTCTTCGGCAAAAGGTGAAGTGAGTAAAGTTACTGAATTCTGGTGAATCAAAACTGGGGGTCACTATCTCTTGGTGATGCTCTTTGTCATCCTTACAGCTGCTGGTATTTGCAGTAGCTTCACAGCACTGTTTTGCTTATTCTATAATTTCTGTGTATCCTGACTGCCGGTTACATCCACTGCAAAAGAACAGAGATGAAATGTGTAACAATAAAAGGAATATTTGGTTGCAGATGGAGCTTCTGCTGCTGAGTAGCACCCAGCAGCTTCCTAGTGTTGAAAGCCCTGCTTTGAGCTATTGATCTCTCGGCTTCTCAGGAAAATGTTAAGTATAACCCTAAATAAGTTCTTTCCCTTTGCTGTATGGCGGTCATCCCCTCTTAATTGAGATGAATCTCTGCATTTCATTTTTTAGTCTTGTGCCTCCCGCTGTGGTCTTGTGCTCTTGATGTCAGGATGGTGATGCCTATAGTCCAGAACTATTCAAAATCCTCTTAGAGACTTGATTGAGTGCTCGTGAGCATTTCTGAATATTCCAGGGACTTCAGCTTTTGTGTGAAAATAATCTCTAAGCAATGATATAGTTGTTAAGGACTGCCATGAAGCCTCCTCTGGTGAGTCATTCATGTGCCATCAAGTCCAAGCAATTTGGGTAATATCACTAAAAAAATGTCAGTGTGTTACATCTTTTGTGTGGCTGTCAAGAGCTTCATCCATATTTTCCCAGGCACTGTATAATTAGAACTCTCGAGGGCCAACAGCCAATGTAGCATTTGACAAAGTGAATTCTTCAGTCGTCTTTTCAGAGATTGTTGTCCACGTGGATTTTATACTACAAGGGCATCTTTTCGAAGTAACTGATGTTGTGGTAGTGTATGTCTATGTGTTAGGAAAACAAAAAATTCTTAATGGTACCTTTTTGTTTTTCAAGATACTTGGTTCACGTGCATATACACACACAGCTATGCTGCTTTCTGTCTTGCCTATATGACTTCTCTGAGATAAAGCTGCCAGCCAGCTTTGTAATCCTCGTTCCTTTGGGCAAAGCAGAGTTTACACCATATTCCATATGTACAGAAGATAGTTGGGCAGATTGGTAGGATAAGAGACTTGTGAGCTGGTGTCTAGTAGAGTAAAAGAGCTGGAAAAGTCTCATGGTTTTCTTCTGTTCCTGTTCCACAGTATTATTTATAGGAGGTGGGAAGATACTGAAATGCTTCTAATTCCTCCTTGTCCCTTCCTGTTCTCCTTTTCTTCAATGCCCAAAATATGTTTTAGTTCTATGCTGACACTATATACGCTATAATTTAATCATCATTATTTCTTCTTGACTAAGTCAGGCTCTGACGATCAAGAATAACCAGTTCCCCTCCTTTGGGCATGGATTTATTTGGGAGCTGGGGATGGAGAACGCTAGAGGATTGTAGTACTTTTGAGGATAAAGTGTGTGTGCTTCTAGTCTCATGCTGTGGTGTTAGCAGCTGATGCCACTACACAGGAGTCAGGCATCTCTGGCTGTGCCATCTCTCCTAAAGGAAAAAGAGCACGGTCCAGGGTTAGGTCTGAGTCCTAGGTCCCTGCACTCTCTCTGTGCAAGACAATTTGCAGGATACACATTTATTAGATTCATTAGAGCAGTGCCCCACTGTTACCTGCTGGTAGATTTCGGAGTATAAATCGTTGTCTTGTTTCCTTTACAGTCTTGACTTCACCAAAATGTTGAGCTTAATTATTTAGCTTTATGTCTGTCTTCCTCATCTTCCCTGTCTCTCTCTGCAAGTCCTATACTTGCCTTGTACAGGATTTGCAGGAACTACATCTGAATACCAGCATAAAGTATTTCAGCAGCATTTTTTGAGCTCTAAGAGACCATATCATACAGCTGAACATTAATTGGAATGACATCATACATCTCTGTGAATTGTATTTGTACAATTAGGCTATACTGTGTTGGTACCCAGTACAGGTACGGTAAAGGACATTTAATATACCTTTCCAACACTCAACCAGTTGAATGAGTGGGAATCTATGTGAATATGCACTGTTTTGTGTAATGTTATGTGATGGCACTGGGTAGGTCCACTTGACCGGAGTTTGTAGATCTCGGTTCACATCGGTGAGACCTCTCAAGTACTCTGCTTGGAGAGGGTGAGTAATGCTTGTCTGAATGTTCATAACCTAATGACTTTGTTTTCACTTGTTTTATAACTTTTTCAAGTTCTGATGTTTTGGTTTGGAAAGTGTATGACTGGAAATCTGGAAGATATCTTCTTTTTCCGTTGTTTTTCATTCTATGGAAGCACTGAAGCAGATTGCCTATTGAGGCAGTGCTGTGAAGTTTTTTGATGCGGTGTATGTAACCTTATGTTTTGTCTGCAGACTGCAGGGAAATCTTGCTGCCAACAATGACAGATCAACTGAAATATCACTTGGAAAGACAAGAAGATTTGGAGGCTTGTTGCCAGTTGCTGAGTAACATCCTGGAAGTGCTTTACAAGAAAGATGTGGTTAGTATCTTACAGTTCTGTGATGATTAGCACTTAAATGAATCTTAGTAGGATGAAATAAGCAGGTAGCACCTGATGGATTAGATTCTCTTTTCTTCCTCCCTCCCCCTCATCCTCTTTTAAGCCATCTTTTTAAGTCACCAGTGAAGAGGTTGCGTTGACAAGTCAGGATGTTCCTGAGGCATATTCAGTACAGCACTGTTACCCAATAACACTTTTCCAGACGTTGGTTAGATAGTTAGTAAATAGATATTCGTAGGAGTTCAGACTTCCTCTTACGTGGTGTCTAGCCTCTGCCAGGTGGAAAATGTTTGTTTTGTGTTTTATTTTTTTCCGTGAGCATCTGGGAAATGCACATTTGAGTTATATTGATATTGGCCTGCTAGGCCAGCCTGAAGTGGTATGTATGTATATATAGACACACACACACATATACATATATTTACAAAGAGGTACTTTTTCCGACATAGTAAACTTGTTTTGCTCTTTGAAGTGCCTTTTAAAGTAAGCTAGTAGAACTCTCCACCTTGGTAAGGGATAACCTGAATTGGAAAGTAGGAGCATCTGCATGAATATAATAAGTAGTGTAGTTGTCTTATCCATTCAGAATGTAAATGTATGAGATGGTTGCACATGATAACCTGTGCAGTGCCCTGGGCTGGTATGCAGATGTGTAGCTTGCATAATAGTCCCTTTTTTGTCTTTTCTTGACTTCACACAAATATGCAAATATTAGTGCTTTGCCGGAGAGCTGTAATGATTTGATGCTCTCTTAAAGAAGTTTGGGCTTATGAGGCTGCTGCCTGAACCTTCAGTCCTATGCAGAATCATACACTAATTTAGCTGGAAAGAACCTCAGGGATCAGCTGCTCACATTGCATCTAGCATCTTATTTGACTATGTTTTTTGGGGTTCACTCTGCTCTCTGTTTCTTTGTTAAAGTAGTTCTGTGTGACTGTTTCAGAGAGTGGGTTATTTTAAAAAAGGCATTTTGTTTTTGACCATGCGACTGCTTCCCATCGCTCTTTGTTGGCTGTGTTTCTTTCCCTGGTAGCAACTCACTTGCAGCTCTGCAGTGGGGCTGCAGGAGTGGCAGTGGCAGAGCTTAGAGCTGCCCTGCGCGGCTGTGAGGGGGCTGCCTTAAAATTGCAGTTTGGTACCTATTTTCCAGTGCGGGGATAGAGAAGGGGACAGGGAAAGGAAGAAAACACGGTGAGCGAGGAGGGAAGTAAAGTAAAATGGAAAATGGGCAGGAGCAGCACAAGTGCTGGGAATGCAGAGAGGAGGAGAGCCTTAGAGAAAACTCATAGGAGAGCTGAAGGGCTGAGAGGAGCAGGGTACTGAGATAAGATTCATCCTTCTCTGAAGATGTGAACTTCATCCCGAAGGTAGATCTGTCAGTGGGAGGAGGAAAAAGTCTGTTGGAGCAGTAGCTGTGTATATTTGTACTGATGATGGATCATTCTTCAAATATGCAGATGTTTTTTTCATATGTGCCAATCTGCCTTTGGTAGTTAAACTTAATCCAGTGATAAAATGTGGGTTATTATGCAGATCCAAGGGTAAGAAAGAAATTGTTTCATTGGAATGTTTGCTTGATGATGCAAAGATGCTTTATGTAAAAAAAAGCTTATCTGTTTCTCCTTGTCATGTGTTTGGCCTTAGTTCCTGTAGCCATCATTCTGCATGAGGTGTCTGAACTTGTTTGTTAAAGCTAGTTGCACTAAATAATTCATTTTCAAGTCTTTTAAAAATAGTGACAGGTTACTTCTACTACAGAAACGTTTATTTGAAACAATTGACTAAAATTGCAGTTCCTTAACCAAAGTTTTGCTTTGTTTCTTTTAAGTGAGCTGTTACAGGGTAGCCCCCCCATATTTAGTGATGCCTGTGGACTTTTGATGTGGGGAAAAATGACTTAGGAAAATAAAATTATTAGGTAACTAAGTGTCATAAACTTTGCTGTATTTGCAGGGACTTGCTTTTCATGTAAATAATCGTAACAATAAATGTTAATTTATGAGTAATATGTATTAATAAAATGGACTTTGCATGGTGTTAAAGTGGGAGACTAATTTTCTAATTTTGATCAACAGCAGTGAGTGATGTTGTATTTAACTTCCACAAGACAGGCAGATTTAAAGGCAAACATAAGTAGTTCAGTTGTATTGGTGTCTGTTGTATCTAGTTACCACTAATTTATTCTTTTTCTGTAGGGGCCAACACAACGACATGTCCAGATAATCATGGAAAAGCTTTTGAGGACAGTAAACAGAACAGTCATTTCCATGGGACGTGATTCAGAGCTCATTGTAAGTGTCTCTTGATGCAAACTTAAATACCTCTGTCGCATCTTTTTGAACCTGACTGTAATAGGATTTAAATCCCAGGTGACCCAAAGCAATCAAAACTTTCTGTAACTGCCTTTGTGTTCAGTAAGCTGTAAAACATTGACTTGTAATTTTTCTGTGGTTTACACAGAGGGAGAAAAAAAAAAACCATTTAAAAAATATCAGTGGCTAGGTGATTAGCTGGGTTTTAGATGTCTGTGTTAAGCTAAATGTATTGTTTGTAATTAGTTAGCTGAAAAGTGCGGGAATGAGACTTGCATATTTGCTGCCACATTAGCAATCTTTTGACTCTACAAGCATTTACTTGCCTTTTTTACTACAACTGAGTTTAAGATAACAGCAGTATGTAAATGATTGAAGAGTAGAACGGAGTCTCAAACTAATATTTTTTGAAAATCTAGAGGAAGGACTGATAGACGAGCTGCAAGTTAAAACATTAGGTGCTACAGCACTAATTTTAAAGCTAGACATCTGAATTTTTCAATTGTCATTATTATTGGTCTAAGTAATGAAAGAAATAAGGAGGCCTATTGATATTTAAAATGAAGATAGATCTTGGCATGTTTTGTGTACCCTCACTGTGTGTTTGCCTTTACCTTATACTCCTCCTTAGGGTTGTGCAACTGGCAACTAATATATAGGAAACCGGTCAAAGTGGAACAGGTTTTTCTTCTGCCTGAGTGCCTATTCTACATTAATTTGCTTCAGTTTGGTTCTATACACAGTTTTCTTTCTTAAAAAAGCTTTTATTTGTTAGTCATAAATATCTGAGTCCATTAGGACGTGGTTTTTATTTTTTTTTTATCTCTGCTTTCTTTTCTGGTTTTATTTCACACAGTGATATTTGGCTTTTTATGAGAAGGCTTTCTGTTCTCAGCACATCTTTCTTACCTACTGCCGTCCCATTTGTGTAGCATATGGTGGTAGTCATGTTGGCAAAATGTATTGCAATTTTAGTTTTGTCTTTCTTGCACCATCCACTAACACTTTTTTGTCTTTCACTTTCATCACTTTGATTTGCAGTAATAGCCCTTGTTGTAATAATGTGATAATGATTCACCAGATCTGCTGTTGGAACAAGGAGTGGTTATAAGTAGAGATCATTCTCACAGAATATTCTAGTGTTGGGGTGCAGTAGCAGTGAAAGGAAGTCAAAAGGTTTATACAGTATTGTTACTTTGTGTATCACCACAGAAATTATTGATAATAAGCAGAACAGATATATTTATCTTTCTGTACAAAGGTACAAAACTTCACTTCTTCCTCTAGTTGTATAGAAGGTGCAGTCTTGTAAGACGTATATTTCTTCAGTTACATTTTGAATGTGAATAAAGCATGGCTTTGATGAACATGATTTAGATCATATTTTAAAATGCTAAATATTCCTTTTGCATTTATCAAATTATATTTTAAAACTTCTCCTGTGTATATATTTAACTACAGTTGTATTAAAAATATTCATAGTGGTCTTGAATACAGCTTGAAATTACTCTGTCTTCACACTCTGTAATTATGTAATGAGTATTAATAGGACCAGACATTTTCAAGGACAACGTACTCCTTTCTTAAAACTTAGTCTGCTGCAGAAAGGAACCTCCTGTAATCAACTAGTAACAACTCATTTGTGTGGCATCTGCAGTAGGAAGACTAAAATGTGAGCAATTATTGGGAAGCATAATCTGACTCCTCTTGGAGCAGAATTTATATTAGAGAATTAACTATATAGGATGAGTAGAAGGAAGAGATCTTAGAAATAAAGGATCTTAGAGGTATAGTTCAAGTAACTATAACTTTTGAAAAAGAAGGAAAAGGTAGGACATAGTGATTTGTTTCTTATATAGATACAGCTATATTGGTGTACTAAAGCTGGCATGTTTTCACCTTGACGAAGTGCTTAGCTGTGTAATCTTCATCCAAAACCTAATGTTGCATAATACACTTTAAATATAAAAAACAGGCCTTGGATCAAAAAAGCCCGAGAAATTGGCCTTTACTCCTGTAGATGTGAACTATACATCCTTTAAAATTTATCAACCGTTAGCTTCATCTTGGATGCATTCCTCTGAGAGTCTTGCTTTGAATAGGTCAAACAGTAGGAAGATGCAGTCTAAACAAATGCAGGATGAGGATCCTCCTCATCTAAGACAAGACTTCTTTCCATTAGGTAGCAACACAGGATCATAGATTCAGAATCCCCTTGCAGCATCAGATTTGTGTAATTTCACTTCTTTACAAACTTCTTCTGATCACTCTGGAACTACTGCTGCATTTGGGATGTATATGGGTAAACAGTGAAAAAAATTGTTTTTTTGTTTTTATATTTTAGTAATTTTCTTTGAATACCCTTCTTTGAACGTGAGGCTTGTGTGCCTTTAACTCAGTGAGAGCTGGTGTTTCTGAGGGGCTGGGGTTTTATGTGATCAGCAGAGGATTGTAATGAATTTCAGAGGTCAAATGAAAAGGCAGATATTTTGGAACAGAGATAGCAAAGTAGAATGCTTAAATATGATGTAATTTTGAAGATTCTTGCTCATTAATGTAAATAGAAGGTAAGGTTCCTAGATGTGCTGATGCAGTGGGAACATAAAACACTGAATTTATTGTTTCAGGAGGATGTGTAATTAGAGACTATTAGAAAAATGTAAATAATTCAAATTACTTTTTCATTGTAGCTAATGGGTAAAGACTGGACGACTGCTACTGGGTCAGTTTCCTTTGGAAAAATGTTAATGAAAGATGCATGAGTTATAGTACCTACCTGACCAAAACCCTGACCTTCAGAGTAAGGCAAGGGGCCAGCCTGCAGTGATGGCAGTGCCTGCACAGTAATCTGTAAAATGTATTTGTTTCACTATGTTACAAACATTCCACCTTAATCCAGGAAGTATGAAAGGATTTTGGTAACTCTTCCCTGATGCCAGCCATATCTCGGTATGAATGTGGGAGGTATTGGCTGTGGCCTTTTAAAGGTTTTAGTCTTCAGTATTCACCAAGGCTGTATCTTGGATCTGTGGTGGTTTTCTGCCTGTTGAACCTTAACTTGCCAGATACCTCCTGCAATTAAACAGGGTTGCCTTATCTACGATGTTGAACAGACTGGGAAGATTCTCCAGAACTTTCTTTTGGCTTTCATAGAATCATAAAATGATTTGGGTTGGATTTTGCATGTAGTTTTTAGAATTTTTGCTTCCTTCACGTGTGAGTTTCTAGATAAAAAGCGTATTATCTTTTTATCATGTACCTTCAAAAAAGAATTATATTTAAATAAGATTGACCAGTTATGGTCAAGTTGGACAGCACAAATCAGTTTTAAGATGAAAAAAACAGACAGTAAGTAGAACAGAATATAAGTGATAGATTAAAAACTGATTTGACCATGATTTTGGTAGAAGTTGTAGCAAGATGTATTTAAGTTAACCTTTGCAATGCTGCAGGCTCTCTTCTAGCCTCCAGAACTTTTGGGGAAAAAAAAAAACCAAAACCAGATCCTCAGTTCACCAGTGTCTGTATTAACTAGGATTAAGCACAGTTTGGCCGCTCCTGTAGGTCATTTCAATGAAAACAGTGAATTTATATACTTGGAAATTAGCATTGGTTTCCAGCCTGCCATATCAAATGAGTTTTTAACATGCACAAAAAAAAGCAACTTGTCACCATTTGTCACCATTTTAATACTCATTATTTTTTGGCTGCTTTTTCCTCTGAAGTTTCACTCGTTATTTTTACTTGTTCCGTTTGCTAACTGAGTAGAGAACTTTGTGTTATTGTAGCGAAGGTAAGAGCTAGATGCAGCCTGGAGGTGCCGAGTTCTCTGATGCAAGGCTGGGGATCCGTTGCTGCTCACAGAAGTTGGCTGCTTTGTGTTAATTCTGTGCATGCTTAGAGCTAGACTTGATTATGGTGGATTAAGAAGTCACCTAGAACAAGGTCGTAAAATGTTTGTTACTGAAGAACATGTTGCATGAAAAAAAAACCAAAATTGAGAGTACTCCCTTGTATCTTTGTTGAAGCGTAATTCTCTTCCCTTGCCTAGTAACTTGAAGAATGTTGCATTCCATGTGAGTCAGCATATTGGCCTCCTTCAGTAAATCATAATTGACCGGCCACGATAGTAGGTCCAAAATGGATCATGACTACTCCCTGCTTCATCGTGGTCGGCAGCTTGGTATGTTTTTCATTTACAAGGCCAAGAAAAACAAGCTTAGCTGCCTAGTTGCTGAGCTTCTTAATTCTAGAAAGGACATCCAGATGGGGTTTTTGGATCCCAATGTGTACAACTTTTGGAAGATACTACAGTAGGCAAATTTGTGCAACTGTGTGATCATTGTCTACGCAATAGACAATCACAGTTACTTTATGTTGTGGAACAAAAAAATTCTATTTTGATACAGATAGAAGTCTAGCTCTACTTGTGAGAGACACTGTCCTTGAGAAAAGTGGCTCTGAAAAATGCGTAGTCATCTCTGGTGAACAGTCAGCATGAACATCTGCTGTGATTGGGGAGTAATGCTGTTTTAGATACTGCTGAGATGTGTGACTAGGAAGCAGGGGAGAACTTTGACTACTGATGAATGGAGTGTTTTTCATGTTGCTTATTTTCTCCCCCTCTGCCCTTTAAAGCAAGGATGTGGTCAAAACAAAACAGAAAAGCTGCAGAAAACATCCCAAAGTAAAGCAGATTTCTGGTGGCGAGATGTGAAAGCCATCTGAGTTCATGAGAAAGAAGACTTAGAGGTGTCCTTCAGTGATAGTGAAGGAGATGACACCAGTCAAAGGAAAGAGGAAGAGCTGATGGCAGCTGTGGAGAGTGAGAAGTGTAAAGCAGAGGAGAGTAAGTGGTCAATTCTCCATCTCTTGGCATCTTCAAGGCAGGATGACTTTCTGGAAGGCAGTAAAATATAAGTCTAAGTAAAGTATGAGTTATTGAGGGTCATGGGCAAAGGTTCTGGGGTGAGAGTTATTTAGAATTTGAAGCCAGATGATGTAAATAGTCTTTCTGTGCCTTAAAATCTGTCAGATTTAGCATTAATGGGTTCCAAAATGTTGAGGAGAAAACCTTTTTTCTTTTTTGCTTTTTAAATTCACTGGACATAATAAAAAACAATGCTTTGTTTTATGGATTTGCATGTTCTCTTATTTTTCAAAAACATTTGAAATTATGCATTGCAATCTAATATCACAAAACCTTAAGTGGTATTTGAATGATGGTAATGATTTTGTTCCCTCACTAATAGTGAGGTTTTTTTTTTTTATGTTGCAAAATAACTAATATCTGCAATGTAGCGAATGGGTATGGAGTGTGACCTACCAATGTTTATCAGAACAAACTGCATTCACCTAAGTAAATTGACAGGAAAATTCTAGCACTCCAGTTATCTTAATAAGCCGCAGTTGTATCTTACGGGTGCCGAAATAATACTAAATATTGTTCCATGCAGTCTGTTTCATTCTGTTAAAACAGAACCATACTGGTAGAGCAGTTATATTTGTAGTGGCAATCCAGTTAACAAATTTCAGTAGTAGTATCTAGTGTATGTGCTATTATACAGATGTTAAAGAACTGGTATAATCTAACAGTGTACTTGATTTGAAAGTGTTCTTGAAAAATAAACTTATTTGATTTGGAAAAACTTATTAACCTTTAAAACATAGACTTAAATTAAAGGCATAGACAATGGTTTTGCATCTTAAGCAAGAAAAAGCAAACACTTTGTACCAACAGTAGGATTTTTCAGTTTTAATAATTTTTTTTAATGTATCCTGATTTTTAAACTATTTTTACAGTGACTTTTTTTTTCTTTAAGAAAACAAGTGATACTCACATGAATAGTGTTTCCTAATAATTCTAAAACAAAGAATGTAACTGTAGCTTAATGGAAATTATACGGACTCAGAAAATAGCAAGTAATATAAAATCACTGCAGTATTTATTGACTATAAAGGATTTTTAAGCATGATATGGGAGAAGTGCATATCATAAATTAGTGTATGAAAGTGCATGGTACTGTCCGTGAATTCAGCAAAGCTACGTTATGTGCTACGTTGAAAGTGAAGATGCGATTTCTTTGTTATAACCTCATACCTGCATTTTATAAGATGTTCTACATTAGGGTGAAAATAGCTTTCTCAGTTACATGTAACTAAAAGCTCTAAAGATTTAGGTTTCTCTCTGTGTCTAACCTGAGCCTGAGTGATTCTAAATGTAATACAATATGATACATTTTACACACTTGCAAAAACATTTTATTACAAATTACATTGTATGGTACGATAGAACACGATATGTAAGTTTAAGCAAGACTATATGTATGTTAGCTTTTCCAGTTTTAAAAAAAATGTAAAAAATTAAAAATTTGCAACTCCTTAAGAAAATAGCCTGGACATGTACAGAACACGCCGTGAGAACTTCCACTTTTAGCTCTTATATGTTTCACCAGTGAATTTTCCTCTGTCATTTTAAATGATTACAGAATTCTGGTCTCTGTATGAGTCAGTAACCGCACGTAAAAACAGTTCAGTTTTGTGTCAGAGGCCCTGCGCACAAGAACATTTAGAATAGGTTTACGGGAGAAGCTACTGATTCAGTGACGCTAAAGGTTTGGAATTGATTGCCATTGAGAGATGCTTGATTTAGTTTCTTTAAAAAGCCCCCAAACACTATGCATGTTAGCGTGGATGAGTTCATCAATTTAACACTATTATAAAGTTATACTAAATAGTGTTGTATTTTCTTGCTACGTCCATATTTGCTATTCCTTTCTGTTTAGGCAAAAAAAAATATATTTTCTTGTTTGGAAATACTTGAGTTTCTAAAATATGTAGGGTGGGCTGTCTTGTAAATAGTTTTATATCTTTCAATTAAAAACTGTATAAAATACACAAAACATATTTTTTTTTTCCACGTGAAACAATTGCACTTCCTTCCCGGTACACAGGATCACCTCTTCTAATCCTTCAGCTTTGACAAATGTATTCCAGGATATTGTTTGCTTATGTACAAGAACTCGTAGCCCTCTTGAAGGTTTACTGCAAAGGTGACTTTTTTCATTAAAGCATGCTGAAATTCATTTTGAGGTGGACATAGGCATCTTCTGCATTTCTGTTCCCATTTCCCATTTTAACTTCCTTTTCTTGCTTTTTGCTTTGGGGGGGAAAAGGAAATTATTTTCCTCAAGTTTTCTTGCAGTAATGGATTTGATGCTGAGTTAAGAGGAAAAAATATTGTAAATGAAAACACTTCATATTTTTTAGTATGTGCAAACTCTTCTGCTAATGATTACATTTCTTCCACCTAAAAGCTGAAGAATTTGTACCTTACTGGTGCTGCAGGATATGCAATTTCAAACCCAGTCCTTAGTAAAGCAGTTTGTTGCATGATGCTTTATAAATGCTTTGGGGGAGGAAAAGAAAAAAAAAAGAGAACAAGATTCTCACTATCTGGACACTTCTACCATGAAAATTTTTCCAGAAACAGTCATTCTAGATGCAAGTTTAAAGATAGTAGCAAGTACTTAAAGGAAAATGTTGCTGTTCAGAGAAAAATCTTCTCATTTAAAAAAAAAAAAAAGAGGGGAAAAATTGATTTAAAAAAAAAGGAGGGGGGGAAAATTGATTCAGGTCTTTTCCCTAAGTGTGTTGGTTGGCAAGTACAATTAATAGATTGAGATATAAATTATAATATGTTGAGAAACCCATCTGAGAAGCTCAGAAAATAAATAGCATTTAAAATTACTGCTCCTTCCAAACAGGTTTCAAGGCGTGATGCACACTATAAATTTTCTGATGCCTTCTGCAATAGTGTAGAGGTTTTCCAAAGACTGTGTTACAAAAAGATATTAAATTATGGCAAATGCCAACAATCTGTAGAGCTTTTGATTGTTCTCCTTGTGGGATTTTTTTTTTTTTTTCAGACTTTTGGATACGAAAAGACTAAAAATGAGATCTAGGATAGATGATTGTCCTCTAACCTTAACCCTGTCAGCTTGATGTGGTTAAAGGCTTGTCCTGACTTTGGGAGGTTTCTAGCCACTCACCCATTGAAGATGAGCAACAAAATCGTTTGTTTGGAGATGAGGACACAGCTAATTTAGAAATGATGACACGTTGTCAAAATGTGATAGCTTGGCTGAAGTCTACATTGCGTGAAGGCAAATATACACATAGTCACACCTTAGAGATTATTCATGGTCTTGGACCACATGAAAAATTGTGCTTTGTCCAGGATATATGTGCTGAAAACTGCACTCCCCGATCAATGTGGATTTGTAAAACTGAAGACCATTGCAAACATAAGGCTTGCTTGTTTTTTTTTTTTTTTAACCCTCATGGTTGTTTAAAGACAATAAACCGAACCCCCAAAAGGCTTTAAACCAACAGTGATAGTTAGCTGTGTACAGGATGACGGCCTACAATTTATCAGGTTAGAATGTGATGCTTTCAGATCTAAGGGGGGGGGGGGAAATAGTTTTACTTTCCATCTTTGTACAAATTTTCAATTTCAGGTTTTACATCCCACATTGGTGAACTGCAAATAAAAGTTGGCAAGGTATTCTCCTAACGCCTTGCTTCTGGACATGAGTTTATAGGTACAAAGGCCTTTTTGGTACATACGTTGAGAACTGAATGCTGCCAGAATGCTCAGAACTACATTGGCCAGTAACACTGATCAGTCTACCAAGATCCCGTTATAGATGATTGATACAACTCCAAATATTTTTCAAAGAAGGCCTTGAACTCCACGTGTAATGGACTTGGGTTAAAGGAACCAGAGTTTCCATCTTCCATGCTTTTTTGATTCAGTTTTGGATTTTTGCTTGGGAGTGGAGGAGTAGCTCTCCTGAGAATAAGGCAAAGGTGCAACCTGAGTTTCCTCAATAGGATGAAGTTTTCTCAAAACTGGCTGTAGTTTATCTTCTTGCTGTTTAAAATCCAACTCCACACTAAAAAGGGGAAGGAAAACAGCAATTAGTCACTAATTATGATGGCAGAAAGATTTCAGTTAAGTCAACATTTAATGCCAATGTAGAAGTGCTTAATTTATGAAATTCAAATACGAAAATAATGTTTAATTCGGATCTCCATATTTCTTGCATCAGAAGCATATGTGTAGAAAGGTCAAAAAAGGACACGCTGTGAAAAAGCAACGGGAATGGGATTGTGCAAACTTCTCCCTCCTGTTTAGGTGTGTTTGAGGAATATGGTATAAATGCTGTGAAGTGTGGCATAAATACAAAGTTATTGTTCCTGGATGTCAGTTCACTTTTATCGAGTATTAAATGTGGTTTTGGAATTATTTCTGCCATTGCTTATTTGGCAGAAACCACTGAAGAACTAGGTTCTACCTTTTGAGGCCTCATGCTCTCAATGTAGCTCATCTAAAACTACCCCTGTTGTGCTTAAGGAGACTGTATCAGCATACCTGTGTGTGTGAGCATATGGTACGAAACACCTGAAATAATTTCAAATGAAATTGTCCAAGTAAGCTGGAATAACAGAAGTCATGGGAAATTTTGGTGGACTTAAGTGCCACAGCCTTTGCAAACTGAGCATGTAATGCCATCTAATATCATCTGCTCATTTAGGTGGATGTTATTTTCCTCTTAGGGAGGAGGACACGGAATCCAAGGTGCTAAGACAAGTTTTGGGTATTTTTGTGCTTTGTTTTTTAAGAACTGAAGAGTCTGCCAATGTTGACTTTCAATAAAGCCCTAAAAAAGGCATGCTGGAAGGTGTAAGGTCTTTTTTGCATCTGGCTGTGCCTAGTTTGGTGCCTAGTTTAACTGTTAAACACATTCTGCACAAAAATGCCAACATTTCAGTGATTTGGATCTATGGATGAACTTTCTAATAGTAGAGGAAAGAAATACACTAGGTAAGTGTTCAGATATTCAGAATATTTTCCCTCATCTCTGTGTTGTTAAGCAGTAAAAAGACATTCCAAATTGAAGATGGTAGTTTTTACATTTTAGCTGTGTGCTAGAACTATATCTCTGAATACTGAATTTGCAGGAGACAGCTGTGTTGGGTATCTTGTTACTGCAAAAGCACCCTACAAGCTTTCTGTTTAAACTAATATCTGCCCCTGATAATGAAAGAACAGTGCCATCTTCAACTTGATAATACATTCTTGTTTGCAGTGTAGCTAGCAAAAAGCAGTTGGTTCAATACTGTGGCATTAATTTTATGGTAAGATTGGGTTATTAGTTGATTGTGAATGCCCTACCATATAAATGCTTTCAGTAATACAGTGAGAGGATCTTGGCATGAAATAGATTGTTCTCCAAGAGCTCTCTAAATCTCATTTAAAGTGGAATGAAAATCTGTGCAGAATTTGGTGAGTATTAGAGTTGTTTGTTTCTCAAGTGTAAGTTTGGTTTTTTAAGGCATTCTGGCATTGGCAGAGTTCATTTTGGATCAAGATGTTCTTGCAGGGGAGCTCTCAGTAGCTCCTTGATATTGATGGAAAAGATAAATTGTTTTAAAAGAGCTTTGTGGAACAGATTAACTTTTTTCCGTAATCAATTTCTATTAAAGATAGACCACAAGAGAGAAAAAAAAATCTTCATTCTAGTCCATATGACAAAAACCATGGTTTTATCATTTTCTACTGCATAAACCCATTTGCAGCACAGTTCAGGTTGTCTTTCAGCTGTTTACATCAAAGTGAAATATTTTGCTTCTGAAGAGTATAAAGAGGATGAATGAAAACATTCATATTATTTCAGTATTTATAACTGTAAATTTTGCAGAATAGCTGATTGTTGTTTATCAAGATCAATTTATCTAGCTTGGTAGGCTTTTTAATGTAATGGCTCCTTTCAGGCAAGTGATTTGTTTGCTTGCAAACATTGGTTTTTAGTGTGTACCTGTCTGTGCTGCTGCAATATAACAAAAACCTTCTGTAGTTTTCCACATGCTTTTCTAAATTAGCTATAGACCAAAATGGTCTTTACATCAAAGATCTGAAATACTGTTGAATTCATCAACTGGTACATATTTGTATGACTTCGTTATATTTTTGTTACAGGGCTGCCGATACTCTCTACAGGCTGTTCTTCTGGCTTTCCATGCTTGCATTCATGAACTTGATTTTGTCACCTGTCACAGCTCTGACAACTTTGTTTTCCTTGCTGCTATTTCTGTATCCTAAGTATCTGTAGGTTTGCTCTCAAAATGACCTTTTCCCAAAATGCTCTTTATCTTGTGTGGCTGTTCTCTCTTCCAAACTCTATCTGCTTTTGTCTCTTCTTTAAGCCTCCCCATGATAACTCCATAAACTTAGTGAAGAGGGCTGGGAGCTCTTCAAAAAGGAAATCCTAGCAGCTCAGGAGAAAGCCGTCCCCATGTTCCCGAAAAAAAGCCGGCAGAGGAAAAAAACAGTTTGGTTGAACAGAGAGATATCAAGAAGAGGAGAAATGTTTATGGCCTCTGGAAGAGGGGACAGGCCTCTTGGGTGGACTACAGGAGGGAAGTGAGATTGTGTAGAGAAAAAATCTGAAGGGCTAAGGCTCAACTAGAAATCAGATTGGCAAAGTCTGTGAAAGATAACAAAAAATCCTTCCATAAATAATAAAAGGAGGACTAGGGAGACCGTACAGTCCCGACTGGATGCAAAAGGAACAACAGTGACAGGGGATGAGGAAAACGCTGAGGTACTTAATGCCTTCTTTGCCTCAGTCTTTAATTGTAAAGAAAGTCGTTCCGTCTGTGTACAAACCCAGGAGCTAGAGGAGCAAAATGAGGCTCCCGTGATCCAAGAGGAGGTGGTCAGAGCCTTGCTAGCCCAGCTCGACACCCACAAGTCTATGGGGCCGGATGGGATTCATCCAAGTGTATTGAAGGAGCTGGCGGATGTGCTGGCCAAACCCCTTTCCATCATCTTCCAACAGTCCTGGAAGACTGGGGAAGTCCCACTGGACTGGAGGCTGGCTGATGTTGTGCCCATCTACAAGAAGGGTCACAGAGAGGACCCAGGAAACTACAGGCCTGTCAGTCTGACCTCAGTGCCAGGGAAAGTCATGGAGCAGGTGATCTTGAGTGCTATTGTGAAGCACATGCAAGAGAACCGGGTGATCAGGCCCAGTCAACATGGGTTCACGAAAGGCAGGTCTTGCCAAACTAACCCGATCGCCTTCTATGACAAAGTGACTCGGCTGCTGGATGAGGGAAAGGCTGTGGATGGATCTTCCTGGACTTCAGTAAAGCCTTTGACACAGTTTCTCACAGCATTCTGCTCTGGAAACTGTCAGCCTCTGGGCTGGACAGGCGCACACTCTCCTGGGTGGAAAACTGGTTGGCTGGCCGGGCCCAGAGAGTGGTGGGAAATGGTTTGAAATCCAGCTGGAGGCCAGTGACAAGTGGGGTTCCCCAGGGCTCAGTGCTGGGTCCAGCCCTGTTCAATGTCTTTATCAATGACCTAGATGAAGGCATCGAGTGCACCCTTAGCAAGTTTGCAGACGACACTAAGCTGGGTGGAAGTGTCGATCTGCCGGAGGGCAGGGAGGCTCCAAAGGGATCTGGACAGGCTGGACCGCTGGGCAGAGTCCAATGGCATGAGGTTTAACAAGGCCAAATGCCGGGTCCTGCACTTGGGGCACAACAACCCTACGCAGAGCTACAGACTAGGAGAAGTCTGTCTAGAAAGCTGCCTGGAGGAGAGGGACCTGGGGGTGTTGGTTGACAGCGGCTGAACATGAGCCAGCAGTGGCCCAGGTGGCCAAGAAGGCCAATGGCATTTTGGCTTGTATCAGAAACAGCCTGACCAGCAGATCCAGGGAGGTTATTCTCCCTCTGTACTTGGCACTGGTGAGACCGCTCCTCGAATCCTGTGTTCAGTTCTGGGCCCCTCACCACAAGAATGATTTTGGGGCCCTGGAACGAGTCCAGAGAAGAGCAACAAAGCTGGTGAGGAATGGCTTCCTTATAAGGAGCGGCTGAGAGAGCTGGGGTTGTTTAGCCTGGAGGAGGCTGATGGGGGACCTCATTGCTCTCTATAACTACCTGAAAGGAGGTTGTAGAGAGGAGGGAGCTGGCCTCTTCTCCCAAGTGACAGGGGACAGGTCAAGAGGGAATGGCATCAAGCTCCGCCAGGGGAGGTTTAGGCTGAACATTAGGAAAAAAATTTTCACAAGAAGGGTCATTAGGCACTGGCAGAGGCTGCCCAGGGAGGGGGTTGAGTCACCTTCCCTGGAGGTGTTTAAACAGGGACGGTTGGATGAGGTGCTAAGGGGCATGGTTTAGTGTTTGATAGGAATGGTTGGACTCGATCCAGTGGGTCTCTTCCAACCTGGTTATTCTATGATTCTGTGGTTCTATGATGGAGATTATAATGTTGGCTTTAGCAGCTTTTTTCCTTAGATGAAATAATGATATTCTTTAATAGACTGAGAATTGTGAATAAGCCCTATGAAACGAGATGAATCTAAATGATATATAATGCTGGTATCGCACACATTTGCCTGACATATCTGATTAGGACATACTAAAGGTTTGTTTACTTACAGTATTGCTAAATCTGGAACACTGGGTTGGAGTTTCTCTAATTGTGTTCAACCTGTCTCAGATTTTTCCTGTGCATGAAACGTCAGCGTGAATAGAATCACAGAATGGTTTGGGTTGGAAAGGACCTTAAAGATCATCCAGTTCAAACCCCCCTTTCCATGGGCAGCAGGGACACCTCCCACTGGATCAGGTTGCTTAGAGCCTCATCCAACCTGGCCTTGAACAGCTCCAGGGACGTGGCAGCCACAACTTCTCTGGCAACCTGTGCCAGTGCTCACCAACCTCAAGAGAAAAAATTTCTTCCTGATTTCTGATCTACATCTCCCCTCTTTCAGTTTAAACCGTTACCCCTCATCCTGTAATAGGACGAGCAGTATTTGTGAACAACTATAAGCAATAACATTTTGTTGTTGATAAATAATCTGGTTTTCTGTGTTTTCTTCCCTAAACAACTGTATATTTCAAGCTTTACAACAGAAACGATACGTTTTAGGGCAGTTCCCTGTGTTATCAGTGTTTGCACACGTCATTCCCATGAAAACTTGGCCAAATAAAATTAAATAATAGACCTGTGAGAATTTTATTTTGATGTGCTTATTAAACACAGGCAAGAACTTTGTAATTAAAATCTCTGAAATTGCTTTGCAGTGAGATGGGTCGAGTCCAGGAAGGAACAAAAACCTCTTCGCAGTTGCAGCCCTAAGTTACGTTAGTCTGTGCTTGACTCAGCCCCGGAGCTGAGGACCCCGAGCCTGCTTTTTCTGTCAGCTTGTTTCCCGCTGGGGACTGATACCAGTGCAAAGGGAACCCAAAAGGAGATGTTTTTAAATTTTTAATTTTTTTTTGCTTCCTTCTTTTCCCATTTCTCAGAATCCTGGTGTTATTTATTTCACAGCATGGATGTGCGCTGAACTGACAGGGGACCCTAGCTGAAACATGAATCATTATCTAATTTTGTCCCTAGGAAGAGCCACTGACGTGCTATGGAAGTTGGGTTTTTATAGCAAATGAGGCAAAGTGTTGGAGAAAGGCAGAGGGTAACAGTAGGGCAGTTGAATGCTGCCTTGAGAACTATTTTTATACGCGCCTGTTAATTTTGGAATTGAAGTCAGCAGGGACCTCTGTGGGGCTCCTCTTCTCTCTTGTTTTGAGCTTTGTCTCTCCCAGCCTTTGCTTTTTGTATGTGTGAAATGGAGTTATTGTGTTCAGAAAACAATGAAGACTTGCGTAGTGTAATAACGAGTACACCACGATGAACTTGCAACAAAATCATTATCTATGCAGAATTTGCTTTGTACTCAGGAAAGAAGAAAAATTACACCGAATAGCTGCTCCTCCTGTGTCCTTGGTGCCTGATGCCCAAGGGGAGAGGAATCAAGAAGTGCCCCACTCTCTAACTGAGCACTCGGTGTAGTAGGATTGATCAACGCGGGGCTGATTTGGCTTCCAGCCATTCTTGCAGGCCCTGAGAACATCTCGGAGGCGCTTTGGGGGTTGTGTGACATGACGTGCCTGTGTGTGCACGTGCTAGATAATGTTTGTGGGGGAAATCCAGTGCTTTCAAGAGGTGTTATAACTATGCATGTAGGGCCCATTGTAGTGAAAAAGGAGGTGATGCAGAGCCCAGGTGGACAATTTAGACACCTCAAGGCATGCACATAAGGTGGCCAAATTGCTCGGGCTGCTTCTTTCTGGATAATCTCATTTTCTAAATCCTAGCACTGTGGATCAGGGATTAATGTTGTAGATTTTCTGGGTTTTGTCATCATGTTTTTTTAAATAATTTTGAGAATATATATTAATGAGTTTATTTTTTGCCTGCTTGCAGTAGAGTGAACTTTTTTCTAATTTTGTTGCTGTATAAGGGACTGAAAACAGTTTGAGGAGTCAACCATTTGGTTTCAAACATATGGGCTGTGGGAGGGTATCTGGCAACAGGCTTAGAAATACAGATGGGTTTACTTTTCTAACACAGTCATACATTATTAACATGAATACTTTTAAGATACTAGATGCTACCAATTGGAGATGTTGGTTACTTGCAAGATCATTGAATCTGGGTAATTCAGGTTTGGGACTGGGTTGCTGAGGGCTTTATCCAGTTGTCTCTTGAAACCGCCAAGGATGCAGCCTGCTGGGGCTCTGGGCAGCCTGTCTAACTGATTTCTGCCTCAAAGAAAAACTTTCTCCTTCTCCTAAACCTGAGCCTTTCTCATTTCAGTCGACACCCCTTCTGTTTACCTTTTTATTACCTAGTTTGTAAGGTTAAGGCCCAGATCTTGCAACCATTTGTAGAGCAGCTTAACTCTCTGCATTTAAGTAGGCTAGGTGAAGCGGGAATTAAAGAATATTATAGTGTCTCCTTCTGGGTCACATTAATAGGATGACATGGCATTAGTGCATGCCACATCTTGCTAGAACAGGGTACAGATAAGCTCTAATCACTTGAGAATTAGCTTAATACACTTTTAAGCAATCACTGTTAAATTTCCTATTTCAACCTGAACATCACAAATGCTGAAGATCCAAAGCATTGTCAGAGTTAGTAAGCCATTAAGATCCATATTTTCTACTAAGTATCTTACAGTGTAGAGATGAGAAAGAATGTGAGTTAATTAATGTGAGCAGGAAATAAAAATGAAAATTACTGTTCTCATCATTTAGTTACCTGATTTTGCTGTACTGATGCTATCTCATGAATTTATGTCTACTTGTCTTATTTTCACTTTGTATTGCCATATTTATTACATAATTATACTATATCTAACCTTTACAAGTGAAATGCTTCCACACGGGCTCTGTGCTACCTAATTCACTTCTAGAGGATTTTAACCTGTTTTATTTGCCACTGCTGTATTTAGTTACATTTCATAGATGCTAATAATATGTTTCCTTGAATAGCTGGAGTACACCTTACAGTAACTTTGATATCAAAGACAAAATTGAATACTGAAAGGCAGCATAATTCAAAATTTCGAAGTAGTGAAAAATAAAAAGTAGTCAAATTAATGGTTGATACGGCTTTGAGTAATTTCCCCCCTTTCCCCTCCCAAGAATTACAATAGCGTAATCTTGACTTGTTTGCCCCCTATGTAGAAAATATGATTAGATCTACTATGAAGTTTACTTCCAGAAGCTAAAGTAGCCTTGAAAAGTTGTTGAGTACTTCTGACCTTTTAGACTAAAGGGAAGTCTAGCATGAATTCTTGAAGATGCTCATTCTCAGAACTAATTCACGATAAAGGCCTTAGAATAATGCACAAAATATTAAACAGAAGACTCATTTTCTCATGTAGATTTCTGTTCAAGGATTATAATTCACATAGGATGGTAATTTAAACAGGAGCAGAAAGGGCAGTTTCACTAAAAGATAATCACAGAATAAAACGGGCTGTGAAGATATAGTTCACGTGGGCTTGAGGTGTTATAGAGTTGGTACATTTTCTGCATATCAATGCAATTTCTTCTTAATAGCCAGATTTTGCTGGACTTCGGAATTTGACTTTGTCCTGACAATATGTCCTTATAAAACTTGTTTTCTATCTTCAAAAAATTTCAGTGGTAAATCTACATTAGTTTGTAAAAGACAGATGCAAACACTGTTTGTCTTTTATACATTTGTCTTTTAATTTTTAGAATATGATTTTGCAACTTTTTTGTGCCCCCAGTTTGAGATATTAATTAAATAGATCAGTATTTGATTAAACAGTTGTTTAGTTTCACTAGTTAATCACATTTTTGGACTACTAATTTATATACTGTCTTGAAATTCCTATAAAGGTACAATGCTGAATACTTTCAACTTACTGTTTTGAACTATTGCTATGTATTTGGAACTTCATATTGAGGCTTTAAAACCTACAGTGACTGCGTTGGGCAGTAAAAGTTTTTCTAGTGCTCAGAGCTTCATCAGAGGCAGCACAACTGATCCTGTCCTTACCAGAATCCTAGTGACTATACGCTAGTGAAGCCTTTGGGGTAATGACTCAAGCCTTTCCCCCTCTTCAGAGCAGCAGCTAAATTGGTATTTAATTGGGAGTAGAAGCAGTGAGCTGATGTGTGCAGCAGTACGGGGATGCGATTAACCTGGCTTTTCTGCAGCAGAAGGCGGTGTCAGTGACTCCTGTGTCTGGTGTTCCTGCCAAGCTCTTGAATGTATTTCTCGTAGGAGGCATAAGTAGAACGTTGAGGGAAATGGAGAATCAAATTTAAATGTGTTTCTTTTTGTATTGATTTCTAGAGCAGTGTAAGTTTTTGGTACCTCACCTTTTTAATACATCATCCGTTTCCTATTTATTAAAAAAAAAAAGAGAAAGTAACCTGTTTTTCCCTTTTCCTTTAATAGTAAGAAGTATGGATTCATTCTATTGAAAAGACAAAATAATATAAAAATATATTTAGAATCTTAGAAAAAATGTATCGATTTCATATGCAAAATATTTGTATTCTGAAAAACTTGTTTTGGAATGTTTGCTACCAATATCAGCATTTTTGATACAAAAGCAGCTACCCCCTCCCTTAAGTACATGTGGGGTTTTGCCACCTTTTCTGCTACCTTTAGCTTTTGTACTACATTGTATTAATATTTTAAAAAAGTCATCTTGATAGTGAAGAATTTAATTACATTGATTGTTTCTGCCTTCTAACTTCTCATCTGTGTTATACTTGACATTACAGGATATAGTCAGGCAGTAGGGAACTTAATCATTCCTCTAAGATGCTGTTTCACTGCAGTTTAAAAATAAAGGCTTGAAAGAACTCTGAATATTTTTTAATGTTACTGTGTTCAAAATTGCATCATATTTAAAAAATCCAAACGAGCAATGCCAATTACGGATAAGTTGAGGTTTTCTCCTGAAATGACTGATTTGTCTCATGTGGGTATTGGCGATATTGTTCTTCAGTCTCCCCTACCTACAAGTTGGGTGAAAAAACCTCAAGCTTGAGGTGGGTCCGAAATGGGAACATATTGTAAAAGGAGTCTGCGGTACATCCAGTGGGTCAGCCAGGATGATCCTCCTGCTCTGACACTGACATTTACTGAGAGCTTGCAGGGTCCAGTGCCCTCAAAGCTAGCCAGGTTTTCAGCGCATCTTGAACAGTTTAAGCTGAGTTTCAATTTCTGTTCCTAAAAAGTGGTTTGTTTGGTTTTTTTGTTGTTGTTTTTTTTAAGAGAAATTGAGTCACCCTATGCAGCATTCGTCGTGCAAACTCTTTGCAAAGACGTGGCATGTATCATTGCATCTAGATTTAAGAGTAGCATTAGCACCCTTACTAACAAAATGCTGCGTTTATTTCAGAGGCTTTGGAACTGTAGTATTTGACTTGTGGAGGAGCAGAAGCTCCTACAAGGCAGTCTGTCTTAGGGGTAGTTTTATCAGTGAATTTCTCTTTTTTCCCTTCTGGCTACTTATCTTGTCTTAGGAATTCAGTCTTCTCATAGTTTTTCTGGTTTGCACTATCTTCTGGTTTTAGACTTCTTGCCTCCAGCATATATTCTCCTAATCTGTCAAAAAGCTGAGCTGATTTTTGCTAAAGCTTTCCCTGGAAGCATCGCTTTAGGCGAATGCCCCGTGCTGATAGCTTCAGTCCAAATGGCTATTCTGGTGGGAAGCACTGAGGGGCTAAACCTGCCTGCTACACTGTTAGTCTCTTAGTAGGGAAAAACTTGAAATCTGCATTTCTGGACTTGTTTCATTTGCAGTTAAGTATCAGCAGTAGAAACTGGGAACTTACTTAATTTAAATCTGCTGACTAGAGATCAGAGTTTTAAAAATTTTCCAATTAAAATTCTGTAGCTAATGAAACAAAAATAGTTTCCCTGATAGAAAAGTGCTGTGTTGGTACCTTCCCAGGCTGCTCTGATCAAGTACTTGCACAGGGGTTAACTTGGAAAAAGGGAGGCAGGGTAGGCTTTATATGCTTCTAAACATTGCTCTAAAGGAAGGATGCGTTAATTGGTTCCTTCCCCTGCACAGAACAGCATCGATCCCTTTCTTGTTAGCTGGTAAGTAGAAAAGATGGATTTGTAGTTTTCCATCCCTTTTTCCTTCAGCAGCGAGGAAACAATGTATAAATAACTCCAGGTCTTCTGCCTAAATCAGAGACTGAAGAGAGCATTAGGGGGTGAAGCGAAAATGCGAATGTGCTTTGGTGGCCCACCCAATGTTTGAGACTTCATTTTAGCTTGTATCATCACTGCAATTAATAGTCAACTTTATAATTTTCATCTGTACTGTATTGCCTGATTTTTCTGATATACTGTAATACTAAGATGCATTTGTTTTCATCTTACCTGTAAGGCATGAAAACATTCAGCTGTTTTTTTAAGGCTGTAATGGAGGAGGGACCATCAAGTTGTCAGTATGAAACACATCATTGAGCTCATAAAAACTTCATGTCATGTCCACTGCCTGTCTGTTATTCCTTCACAATAATATGGTATGTGCCAAAATGGATCTCTGAGCTGATAAGCTTTAGGAGGAGAACCTCTGCTTTTGGCCCTGATGCAGAAGGTGCTTCCTTCTGGAGGAGAGATTATATCAGGTACAAACGAAGTTAGTGGTGCTGTTTGTGTTCGGCAGGACCTGTGTGCCCTGCGTGCTTTAATGCTTCTTCACTAATACAAAACTACATAAAAGCCTGGGTATCAGTGTCATTTCACTGATAAAACTGTTTAGATTCCATCTCAGTCTCCAGTAGTTATCACTATAGAAATCAATGTGAAGTATGTTGGCTTGTTGGACAGAAAAAGCTAGATATCTGCAGTTATGTGGAAGTGATGCCCACACCTTGTAACACGTCACATCCAAGACCTACAGCAGAAGTAACGACCATAATCATTTATTCATCATCTGAAAATTTTAGACTTTGAACAGACATACCTGTTTCTATTTCATTAATTTAGTGATGTTAAATTTATTTTCTGGTTTTAAACTGGTTTGTATTACTTTAAAATCAAGGGTAACAATTGATCTTGTATAAGTGAATAAATCATTACTTTCACCCTGGAAAAAGTGGGAATATTAGTATTTTTAACCTACCTATAGATAATACATGCACTGTTCCTGCATGTGTCGCAATTAGCCGTGTCTTGACCGGTCCGATATGAAAGCCTACAAAGACAAGAATGAGATCATTAAAAAGTTTTTGCCTTGTATGATTCTTTTCATAGAAATCAGAACTTCAGGAATTTCTTTAAACTTTATTATTGAATATAAAAATCTAGCCACTGGGAAAACAGGATCAAAAATAGCATATTAAGCCTTGCTGAGCAATGGGAAGATTATGTTATTTTGGAAAATGTCTTTAATGACTGCAAAGAGAAAATAAAAATTACTTGTTACGCTTCTAAAAATGTAAAAGGAAAACAACAAGGAAACCAAGTTAAATGAATCTCTTTTTACAGTTAGCTGCTGTGTACCAAAGTGATGAACCATCACTGCAGATGGACACGCTTACAGTTTCCACGGATGTGAGAGTGCTGTTTGCTGTTTTATTTCCTCCTTTGTCAAATATGTGAGGCTTTTCCTGGATGATTTTAAAGTCCCTTCCAACTCAAAGCATTCTCTAGTAATACGAAGTAATGGGAAACAGTACTTAGTACAGGCTTAATGTGCCTATCCCTAAGATGAAAATTCAGCATTTCCTAAATGCTACAGGGTATTTATTTATTTATATATTATACTGTTTTGTTTAAAACAATTATCTGGTCCTGTGTCATTTTTCCTTACTATTTTAAAGCTTTAAATATTGACTTAGAAGTTTATTGCATCACTTATTATTTTATATAGATTTATACTTCTGAATATACCTGAAGTTTACTAGACCAACCGTGTCTTCACAGGTGACATTTTTATTTCCACTCTGGTTACTTCGATTATCTATTTCTTGAGGCAGTGTTAAGGCACAGTGCTCTGCGCCTGGGAATACAGCGACTTGGCACAGTGGTAGCACAAATAGGAGTTTATATTAGACTTTTATAATGAAGATTATTTTTCAATTCTAAAGCAAAATGCAAGGTACAGTTATTGCTGATATGGCTGGTTTTATTTACTTGAGGAGGGCTTGGATTTAAAATTTGATAGGAAGTAGTTATTCCATGGCCTCCGAAGTACTTCTTATTCAGAGGAACGTATTCAAATTAACCAGAGTGCTAAATTTTAACACAAGAACAAAGCCAGATGTGCGAAAGAACTTCTATGAAGCAGAATTTCTATACTATGTGCTATTCCTTCTGGGGAAAAAAAAAACCCTGCTACAGTACAGGTTGTTTATATTTGATTATATTTACTTTTTATGACCTTTAAGAGAGATAAAGTAGTGCATGGTTTTCATTTCCCCTTTTAAAATCTTTGAGAAGCTGACATGCAAATTGTCACCACACTATTAAGCTTGGACTTGTAAAATACTTTTTTCATGGCTGATCATCAAATATTAAAAACTCTTACTAGATACAGCATTTAAAGTTTCCAGATCAGTTGCTGAAGGCCTTTATTTACTGGAGATGTAAAGGATATTTAAGAATCACCTTCAGAGCAAAACAACAAAGTTTTCTGAGTAACTCTTTGTAGGTAAAGGCATAAACACTCTGCCTTGGGTGCCAGGTTGTTTGTTTGTTTTCTCCCCGTTACTTTGCAGTTGGAACACTTTAATTCATCTTTTTAAGCTTGTAAACTGCTGTTCAAATACACCGTTAATTATTGCTCATAGACACTAACAAACCTCCTCCTCTCTGCCAGCCTCTCTCTGCTGCTTAAGAAATACTTCAATACTAGTGGTTTTAGTAAATTTTCCAAAGTGCAGTGTTTACAAAAGGAGACTGTATTATCCCAGTTATTTATCCTGCTAAGACCGGTCCCTGTTATCCTGGATTGCTGTGAGCTGAGCCCTGTGACAAAGAGTGATGGTGACATCTTATTTGTAGAGTCACTTAGGAAAGTGGTTGGTTGTGGTTTAGAGATATACCTGGTGCTTTCAGGGATTTACTCTGGAAGAGTGAGGTTTGTGGCATCAGTTGTAAAAGCAAAGTGGTCAGGTCATCTGTTTACAGTGAATCTCGACAAGTGTTTATTTTTCTCCCTAACTGGGGATTTTGAGAATCGTGGCTTTCACTGTAGGACTGGGAAAAGATGATACTTTTTTGTTTGAAAGAAAAGGGAGGATGAGTATTCTTCTGTGTGCTGAAAACCATGAGTGGCGAAGGGATGAATCGGAGCCCCTAGGAGAAATCTGCAGTGGTGGTGTATCCCACTGAGACCACTCAATCTGGCACAGAACTTATGAACACTTCAGCTAGAAGTGGGATTGAACACTCAAATAAACATATTGCAGTATTAAAAACCATACAGGTAAGTCTCTGAATCTTTACCTTCCCTATATGCTCCCACCCATAGAACAGAGTTATGTGCACAGTCACTATATTAGTTACTATGATGGTTCACCAACCATTTGCCACGAGCACCGTGTCCATCTTAACTAAACAGTGTATTTTAGTTGCAGTAAACTCACTGAATGCTGGTAGGCTGCTTACTCACTTGGTAAAAGCCGTACTGTGTTTGGTTTTAAGTGTGGATGTGCCAGTTGAGTCACAGACCCCTGTTCTGCTTCCATAACTGGCAGTGTTTTTGATAGCTTATTAAAACTAAGAGATCATATACACTTTAGGTTAATAAACTTATCGTTCTCAAAATTGAGTTTTCAGTGTTTTATTTAAATTGGCTTCTAGAGCATATGATAATCTTTAAATGCACAATAATTCCAGACTCTCAAATACTTAAGACATACTTCCTAGTTGATGGTGTAAGGCAAACTCATTAAGCTGATGCAAATGGTCCTCTAATATAAGTATTTAAAAATTATGTGATATTTGGATGATCAGTTTGCAACACTGATTTCTCAGCCTACACATTCAGCACTGCTTGATTTTAGCATCTTTGTCATTGACAAAATACTGTGTATGGCAATACATACTTTTTTTCTAGTCAGGTGTAATTTATGATGAACTTCTCTTAAAGCATCATTTTCTGTATTGAATATGTTCAGGTTTTCAGAGATGATTTTCCTTTCAAGCTACAGATTTAGTAACATTGCCTTCTCTGAACCATCCTGTTGTTGGGCTCTGCTGTAAGCACCGAGAACACTACATGGTGTCACAGTGTTTGGTTTCCAGAGGGCAGTTTGATAGCTCTTTAGCCAGGACTGTGTTGTTTGAGTGTTACTACAGCATAAATTCAATTATTTCTATATAAATTAAACTCTTCATGAAAGAGTTCTGTTGTTGATACCTCAGGGCTTTGGACTTTCATTTTCTTGTTTTCATGTAATTATCTACATAAACACTTGCATGGAATTCATCTACTTCATGCCAGCAAAGATTTTACTATTGGAATAGCATTTCCATGTAAATCTTAGGCACGGAGGGTGATTAGCAGTGCAGACTTACTGAAAAATTGAGGTTCCTATCAGTGTTGACAGCTAGAAACAGATTGTGAGCACAGTCTGGATTCAGGGGCAGAGTTCTGGGGGAATATGCTTTCCTTTTGAGATGGAGTATTTTGGATGAGCTACTTTTTTTTCCTCCTCAAAATAATTTTAAGGGTATTCCAGTGTAGAAGAGCTCATGTTAGATACCAGTATATTTTTTATTCATTGGTAAACAAGTCAGTGTTTTTCTCTAAGAGTAAATCCTGTAAAATGTTCTGCACAAAACAAAGATTCCTAGAGAAAATTTGTTTTCTTTTTAGAAAAATGAAAGTTGTGTTTTGGTCTGTTTTAGATCCAAAGTGGAATATTTCACTTTGTACTGAATGAGATGCCTGGGAGCCAGGAGTTTCCCCCCAAGCTATGACTCCTGTAGGCAATGTACTTCACATAAAAATAATCACAGCATTAAGCTTTGCAGCTCATTTTACCAGTCTCAACATCTTGATTTTGAGAATGCCTCATTGGTTTAAATACAAGAAGTATTACATTTTATAACTTGCTTCAGTCTCTCCCCTTTTTTGTACATTCTTCAAGAAGGTTAAACTTGATCCCTGTGAGGTTGTGCTGTCCTGTCTGGTGCATAAGTTGGGGCACCTCTGCTCAGCTGTGCTGCCCCTTCGGTGCGTGGATGTGCCCTAATGCCTTATCACACTTGGAAAGAAGAAAATCCATCAGCCTTCAAGTGAAACGGAGATCTAGTTACACTTGAGGTACTGTAACCAAAAATTGTGAATGTTGAGCGCGAGGTTGTTATTTTGACCTTAGAGTTGTTGTCTATGTCTCCTGGCCTCATCCCAACTCTTTTCACGTGGTGTGGTCCCTTCAGTGCTCTGGTGGACTCTGCGACGTGGAGTTTGCATGTTTGTGCTGCAGTGTGGACTGCTCCTTTCAGGTCTCCTACAACATTGCAGCATTTGGGATTTGCAAAGAAGTCTTTTTTTTGCCTTTTTGCCTGCAAAACCAGCAGACAAGCAGTTGTGCACCTTGGCCAGGAGAAGTGTATTGATCTCGAAAGGGGAAAGTAAAGGCTGGTAGCTCACAGGATAGTTCTAATGGTGTTAAGATGTGAGGTGCTGTCAGAGAAGTGTATTGATCTCGAAAGGGGAAAGTAAAGGCTGGTAGCTCACAGGATGGTTCTAATGGTGTTAAGATGTGAGGTGCAGTCAGATGGTGGCACTTGGCATCTTTGCCTTTTAACACAAGTTTGTTCTTGACATCTACTTCTGACTTCCATGAGTAAGACCCTACCAAATCTAGCCCCTTCCCCTACCAATCAGCAACTTCCAAATTTTTCCTCACCATCATACTAAGAAAGCTGATGTAGTTTATATTTGGAAAAATATTTATCCTGTGGATGCTGAAGAAGATATTTTGGTTTAATTAGGTTGCTTTCTGGGCAATTGGCTAGAATCTGTAGTCCATTAAGATTTTCTTTTTCCAAAACCAATAAAAATAGAATTGAGTAAATATGGGTTTTGGTGAGGTTGTGTTTGCTGTTTGTTTTATTTTGTTTTGGTTTTAATCCTATCAGTATAGCCAAGTAAACATGACGCTGCTCGTTCCTAGTTTGATGGGATGTGTGCTGATCTGCAAGAAAGGAACTGAATGCATATACTGGAATGTTTAATCAGCTTCCCAGGCTTTCGTATCATTTCCGTGTTTCATACTACTTTAGCATCTAACATGTTTTGGTGTACACTATCAAGAAGTCATTACTCCAGTAGCTTTGTTCTTTGATACCTTACACCTTGTGCTTTCTGTACAGATGGGCAGGGTTAGTCTCACGTATTATGTGATGCTGTTTGGTCAGGTTCTAGAGAAGCTATGGGTATAAGTTAGTGCTGTTGCTGTGTCTGCATCTAACTGGCTGTGTTACCTTAGGAAGAGTCCCTCATCTCCATACCCAGTTATTCATGTATTTCTGCTATCTACATTACATATTATTTTCAGGAAGCTTTAATTTTATTGCATTTCTTTTAGCATTCTTGACACAACCTGAGCTTAACCTCAATTAACACTTCCAAGTATTAAAATATTACAAGGAAGAACAACCATTTTGCTAAGATGGACTGGCAGTAACTAATAATAGGCTGCAATTTGCAGAGCAGCCTAAGGAAATTACACCCTCTAAATCCCTGTGAAATGCAGAATTCGTGCACCTGCTTGAGGCTTTTTTTGAAAATACCAACTGTAACATCAAAATCTTTGCATCTTACTCGTTTTTTTACCCTCATTTAAATTAGAAACCCCATTGAGCTGAGAGGGAGGCTCTGTATATGGTGATTTTTTTTTCTATTGTTCTGTAGGCTAGGTAGGGAGGGAGCACTGATTCAAGTATTCTAGACATCTTTAAAAACAAAGGAACAAAACCTTACAAAGTGATCTGGAAGGACAGATCTGTTACATCTGGATGTCTTCCCTGGTCTGCTGGGACGTAAGGAATGCTTCACATTAATTGAGTTACTTAATGGCATGATTTTATAGAAGTGGCTGTGCTTCAGAGTGTGTTTATGCTCTGATGGTTCTGCTCTTTAGATGATATTGATGTTCATCACTCTTGATGTATTACCACCAACAAGGAGAGTAAACAGACTTCAGTAATTCTTCTTTTTTGTTGATGTTTTTATTAAAATATAGTGAAACAAATTATCTTAAGAAGGCAGTGGGCCTTTGAAGTGGTTTTGAAGTGACAGTTCTAGCGGTGCTGAATAGCTGAGGAAGTATAGACCATGCTTCTCCTTAAGTCTTTGTATAAATGGGTATTATATTGTTATGCTGGGACTATTTATAGCATAGCTAGTTAAACACACCAGTGTTATCCACCTTTACAGAACAATGGTTTAAAAATAAATAGTCTGGCAGAGAACTTCTCAAAACCTTTGTTTCTTACTGTAAAGTATTACAGAGCTGATATTGCTAGTAACTACGCTTCAAGAGAAAATTACTCATACTTACTATTAACATAATTGTATTTTGGCAGCATAAGATGACTTCACTATGCCATGTGTAGTTTACTCGTCCTTATGAATAGAATAAGTCATGTTTTAGCTATGTAAACTGAAGGAAAATCACTTGTATATGTTTTGCAGGTTAAAATCCTGTTTAGCCATATACGTTTAGTCTAACCTAGGAAACAATTGCCATCCTAGGTCGATGCAAAGCCTCATATAAACAAATTAGTATCAGAAAAATCATGTTTCTGTAGGATTAGTCTGCCTCTGGTTCCCTTAAGAACTTATATTCTGTCATTAAAGGTATGTACAGGTATAAAACATCTCAAGATGGCCTTTGGCTCATATAAAGGTGTTCTTAAAACTCACTTGTCCAGTAGAACAGATGAAAAAGCATTTTAGGCTTACTGCTGCTGTGTTTTCATTACATTCATAATTACCAGTTAGTGGTTTTCATTTATAAATGATAATGATATAGCCTGAAAAAAGTCAAGAGTAGCGTTGTGCTTTGAGCAATTATCTTGAGGCTTTTGTGTTTGCTGTCTACTGCTGGATGCAAACTTTCAGTTGCTTCCCATTTTTCAGAAGGTTGGGTTTTGGCATCTGTGAGGTTTTGGGTTTGGTTTTTTTCTTCCTGTTTTCTATCTCCTTGGCTTTCACCTAAAGCTTTTTCTTTTTCCCTTATTGGTTACGTTTTTCCCCTATTGGTTTCCCTGTTACAAGCCCTGGGAGCATCCCTGGGCCCCTTACTTGTGTTTAAGAGGATGTGTTCCCCTTTATGTGACAAAATACAGGTTAGCTCCACAAGCTGTGTGGAAGTCCTTGGACTTTTGAGAGCATCGAGAGAGAGAGAGAGGTCCTTCAGTGTCTCGCATCGGGTTAGGTCGTCCTGCATTAGGCTTAGTTATGCGTGCTGTAGGTGGGTTGTGTTACAGTTAGGAGTAGAAGCCAGCTCTTTGTAACTGCTCTGTAGCTTGCAAAGGGCAAGAAGAGCTGTGGAGCTGCCTCTTTCCTGTAAGAGGTTCACCCAGCTGGAAGTTGATGCCTGACTTGCCTAGCAAAGTCACATCGACTTGTATCCAGGATTTGCCTTCATGGTGGTTCTTTCCCACACTGGTCTGAAGCTATTAGCACAACATTTTTGGGAACCATCGACATACTTAGCTGCAACAAAGCTCAGTACCAGTGCACTGAAGCACAAATGCAGAAATCCTATGGTACTGAGCCAAACACAAGCTGGTTTGCCTCTAGGGTATGTTGGGAGCTGAGGAGCCCTCACCAATACCGGCTCCATGTCCCTAATATAAATGTCACAGTGCCACAGGCACTGGGTTCTTGGACTCAACATTACCCTTTTCTTCTAGCTTAGATCCCTGATGGCCAGCACGGTGTGGTGGTTTTGTTGAAGTAGTTACTATGTGGGGATTAACTAAACCTTAATGCATACAGCGTTCCTCTCGCCTGTGGGTTACCAGGAGCCTGGGTAGACACGCAGCGGCACAGTTAGAGGGACCGAGGATCATTCCATACTGATCAGGGACTACAGCTAAGCAGCCTCTGGCTGTCATCAAGATAGTGGGGAAGACTCTAGTTGCCCTGCTGGATACAAGTACATAAAAAAACCCCAAAACAACAACAAAAAACCCACTGCACAAATTCAGTCATTTTTTGAATTTTTTTTTTTTAACTGATGGCATGGGATGGAAGCTGAAATCCTCTGATGCTCTAAAATAATACTGGAATAATTTTTCCACGCTTATTCTCCTATTTATCTTTTTATTATAGGGCTGATATTATTCATTTGGCTTCTGAAAATACTTTGAAATGTACAGAAGCTCAATGGTGAGATTTTTTCAGACTGTTTCCAAGACAGTAGTTTGTTGTCTTTTGCTGAATCCTGACAGTTGGACGCAGATGAATAATTTTCTTTTTGAGGTATTTGCACTGTGGGTGTATGGCATGACTCCCAAGACGGCAATTCAAGTGCTTTCACCTCGTAAATACATTTTATATTATACTCAGGTTAGTCAGGGAGTGAAATTTTTTTGTTTTTTTTTAAAAATACATATTTTAATAGAGCTGTCTAGTGATTTTTAAAAACCACCCTTGAGAGAAGAGAGAATTAAATTCGGGTGAAATCACAAAATCTTATAGGAATTAGGTGCATACAAGGTCTAGCACCTCTCTTGAATATTTTTGATGCTGTTGTCTCATCAGAAAAATCAGGAGGATAATTAAAATGTCAACTCTTTGTATTAACAGCAATTCGGGGAATTTATTTGCTCTAGCTGGGTAGCAGCAGTATAGCTGGCATGTAATTCTTCGGCCAAACACATCCAGCAGGTTACTGGGGGTTGCACTCCAGTAGTTATGCTGAGATGAGGTTGGTCTCTTTACCCCTTGCACTCTTAAATCTCTCTGCTGTGACTTGCTCCTGACCTCAGAACGTTGTTACTCAGATGCCCTAATACCTTTAAACCTGCAGCTCATCATCAGGTCTGCCGCACCCATCCTTTTACTGCAGCTTCAGAGTGTGATATGTTCCCTTTCTGAGTTCCCATTCCTCTTCCATGCCTAAATCCGTCTAGTTTTAAAATTAATTTCCTCTGCATGTAATTTTTGCGACTAGCTGGGGTGATGTGTTCGGTAGTGTAGCCAACAAACAAAAATCCCTGCCTGCAGCTCGTGCCCTCACACCTCCCTGTTGCTCCTACCCTGAGCTGAACTGTTTCTTAGCTACAGAGTGATTATTCAACTCCCTGCACCGTGGCTAACAGCCCTTGTTCAACCGCAGTACAGAGATTCAAAACTGCACAGTTTTAATGCAAATGAAATCCTCTCAACTCGTCGGACCAAAGGTATTTCATAGGTACAAACTAATAGTGTGCTTACAGGTGAATAACTGTATTAAAGCACAACCCCCTGGATTTTGCTTGACTCAGACTTTTAAATTGAGATGACTACTATCAGGCATTGTTTCTATAAAGGAGGGAAGATAGAAGAAATAAGAAGCCTGTGGTATTTCTTCATAATTTCAAAGTTATTTGAGATATCACTGCAAGCTCGCATGCTCTGTGTGCATTCCATCTGTAAGCCTGTACCAGCTTACAATAACTACATCAGCCGTACTAGGTGCAAACCAAAGAGCTTGTTTAAAATTCTGAATAGTATGCAGCAGCATGAAATTGAGAATGCAGAGTAGGATTGCTGCCCACTGATCTTGCTGATTTTGTGGTACTTGCAAGCAGGATAGGGAATTGTATGGATAAAAAGCAGCAGGAAGGACCCCGGAGTGCTGAACCCTTTTTCTGTTGCATCTTGAATAACTCTTTGCAGGTCTCGGTACTTTCTATTTTCCCATTTTCTTAAATAATAGTAGTTTGAGTATTTCACTGCAGTACAGGAGAATCTGTAGAGCAGCAGCTCGGTGTTTGCTTGACCTTTGAACACGGATGCTCTGAAAGGTCCTATCCCTGGGAGTTTTTTCTGACAATGAAGTAAACGAATCTCTTCACATTCACCAATGAAATCGCGTAAGTTGTGCTGGGTTGAACTGTTCTGGCATGTAAATTACTTTGTTAATGTCAAAATACCTCTCCTCATCTCAATCCAGACTCTTGTGCTGATGAATTAATAGACTACGCTCAACTTCTATTGCATGTCCTCTGGATATTGGAACCAAGAGAAAAATACAGTAATATACCCAATACAGTGCTGCCTGTCCTCTTCTGGTTTGTTCATGCAGCAAGTGATATGGTGAAAAACATCCTCCACCATCGTTTCATTACTAGAAGAGGACTAAGCACAGTGGGTAATGTTTGGAGAGATTTCCAAAAGGGTGTTTTTCCTTCTTGGTTGTCCTGTGACACAGCTGATCCCTGTGCCGCTGCTCCATTAGATGCAGAAACAAACCATCACAGTAAACTGTTACAAAAAGCTCAAAATCACCCCAGTTTCACTTAACTATTCTATTAAACTGCTCCTTTTCTAAGTGCTTGCTTATAACACAGAAAAAATGGTTCAACAACAGGGAAGAGTAACCTAGTGCTAACTGCAGACAGTGAGTACCTGCCCATGCCCCTGCGCTGGAGTATTCTGCATATTTTACCTTGGCTATCTATTTAGTCACCTATCTTCCAATTTCCTCTATATTTGCAAAGTCCAAAATGAAGCCATTAAGAGAAGTTACAAAATAGTATACAGCTCCTTAATTTTTTCAAGGCTTGAGCTAAGGACAGTCCCTGGATCTGTAAAAGAAGCCAGCAGTGATCCAGAGGTAGCACACAGGGAGGATGGACAGACGTGTCTAGGAGCTCCTCTCTTAAAAGATGTTATCCTCCAGTTTCTGAAACATTCCACAGATACTTGAATCCAGCTCAACTCTTCATCGTCTGTGATGCTTGCTTACCCTGAGTTCTGCAAATGTGTTGGCAGATGAACTTTTTTAAGACTAAACTGCGTGTTTCTGTCTTAATTTGGGAACCTGGGAGCCTCAACTGTTTAAAAACAAAATGCCACTCTTTAGACAAGTCTTTTTTTACTGAAATTGTCCAATCAAAATCCATCTTTCCCTTGAGAGGATAAGAGATAAGCGTATCTTTGTGTACGCACAGGGACTCAGAAATAGTTGTCAATTAGAAAGCTGTGGATCAATGTCTTGGTGAATGAACAGCAGTGAGAAAGTTGAGACTATAAAGCTTATTTTGTCTCCTTTTTACATGACTGGATAGACACCTGGCTCCTTGCTCTGTCTCTTTGGATTCTAATACTATCGACAGTCAAAATGCAGTTATTAAAGGATTACTCTAATTGTGTAAAGTGAAAACTGGTAATTCAGTACCTAAGTAACATCCTCCTTAAAAGACTGATTTAGCAGAAAAACTCTCCTTGCAGACATGTAATTTGGACAGCTCAGTGACAGTTGGAAAAGCTTCCCTTATGATCTGCGGTAATTCGTACGGATATATTTAGTAAGAACATGGTCTGCTTACACATTTTTTCAATCGTTCATTATAAGACGTTACTGGTGTTTCCAGATTGGACTTGTGGAAATTTACTTTTATTGACTTTTCTGTCACTACAGCCAATCTGACGGAAAAGTCTTGAACCTTAATTTCACTTCAAAGCCCGAAGTACAGCTGAGAACTGCTGAAACGGGGAGGTGTGGTGGTGAATGATATTTCATCTTGGGTTTAAAGTCTATTGAATAGCAACTAGATATAAATCAAATTATTTCTCTGAATACTTCAAATACTACTTCTTCACATTGTGCCTGTGTAGTATATGCAGATAAATAGCTGGAATGTATTACCAAAACAAGTTATGTTTTGTAAGACTCGGAATGTATAGTTTTTTTTGGAGAAAAGGGAGTAAGCACGAAGCTGAAGTAACTTTGCTAAAAAGATGATGTTTCTTTTTTGATGTTTGTTTTATGTTTATTCCACATACTGCTTGTTATTAGCCGTTACTTTTCATTTTTGCTCATCATTGTTTGATTGCTGAAAACCTCCTCCTGCTACATTCCTAACAACGGATGTTTAATAGCTGTCAGCTAGCTATGACACTAGGGTTATTTAACACAGTGCTCTTTATCTTAAATGTTACAGTGTCAAGGTACTCGGCACGCCTATGACATGTTCCAGGAATGCCTGTGAACTGTGAAAGTTTGCCCTTTTTATCCATCCTGACAATTTGATCTGAAGCTTTGATTATGAGCAACAGAATGAATTTATCCAACTCTTTAACAAAAAAATCCTATCCAAAATATAAATTTCATCAAGCTTCACAGGTCTATGAGATACTGTGCTGTGAAATACTCGTGTTAACTGCCTCTGTAGATGAAACTTCAGATTCTTTTTTAGTGATGTAATTCAGAAGTAGTATAGTAAAGGTTAAACCTTGGGCAATGCAGAATATTTTATCTTGAATGATACTGGATCTTTTAATAATTGATCTTACATAATCAGCTTTTATTTGGGGTAACTAAATTTTAAATAAGAGGCTCAAGGGTGGACTGTGGATACTAAGAGCGGGTATTGAAATAGTCTCTGTTAGGAAATATGAATCATAGACTCACCAGGTTGGAAAAGACCCACTGGATCATCGAGTTTTGGCATGTAATGAAATGGTTGTAATGACGAGGTATCTCGAGCTGAGAGGTGTCAGTGTAATATATTGCCGTGCTGCATCCTTAGGGCTTGTGTTTGGGGAAATACAGAAGGGAGAAGGCTGGACTACTGTTTTATAGCTTGGAAAACCAGGTTAGTTATGGTGAGGGCAGGTAAATGGACTTTTATGGTGTCGTAATACTTATCCTATCTCCTCAGAAGGGTAGGTGAGCATCTGAATGATGGATGAGGGATGAGCGATAATTGGGGAACGAACACAGGGCCTGTCACAGGTCTACATGCGAAGAATTAATCTTAAAACTGCTTCTACTGACCTAATGGAAAAGCATAAATGATCATGGAGTGCACTTCACTTGAATATGGCTCAAAGTTTAAAGTGTGACACATACATCTTTTGGGCAATGACGAAGCCTCACAGTTCAGCTATTAATAATCAGAATTAACTGTATATGTACAAAAAGAGAGGGAGTAATTATATGAATAGCTGTTGGTAAGAGTATTTTGTTGCTGTTGGAACTAGAAAATAAAATTGCTACTACGATAGTAGAAAGGTTCAATCTATTATCTTTTTGGAAATAGCAGAAAAATACAGTATGTATGGGTTAGAACTTTAAAAAAAAACTCCTACAACTAAAAAGCACTTATTTTTGCAGAAATTATTTCTTTTCCTTGACTAAGGAAGCTGCATCCAAAGAGATTTCCTATCTCTTCCTTACAAAGGTGAGTTGTTAGAATCTCCAAAGTGAAGAAAACTATAGTGAGGGTAAAGAGAGAGAATTCAGGAGGTGGTCTCAGGTAGAGTAACAGTCAGGATGAATGTGACCACTCCTAAGGGCAGGCAAAACAGATGTATGCAAAGATCGCAGAGTTGCATGTAAAGTTAGTCACAGAATCACAGAATAACCAGGTTGGAAGAGACCCACCGGATCACCGAGTCCAACCGTTCCTACCAAACACTAAACCATATCCCTCAGCACCTCGTCCACCCGTGCCTTAAACGCCTCCAGGGAAGGTGACTCAACCACCTCCCTGGGCAGCCTGTTCCAGTGCCCAATGACCCTTTCTGTAAAGAATTTTTTCCTAACGTCTAGCCTAAACCTCCCCTGTCAGAGCTTGAGGCCATTCCCTCTTGTCCTGTCCCCTGTCACTTGGGAGAAGAGGCCAGCACCCTCCTCTCTACAACGTCCTTTCAGGTAGTTGTAGAGAGCAATGAGGTCACCCCTCAGCCTCCTCTTCTCCAGGCTAAACAACCCCAGCTCTCTCAGCCGCTCCTCATAAGGCCTGTTCTCCAGCCCTTTCACCAGCTTTGTTGCTCTTCTCTGTACTCTCTCCAGAGCCTCAACATCCTTCTTGTGGTGAGGGGCCCAGAACTGAACACAGTATTCGAGGAGCGGTCTCACCAGTGCCGAGTACAGAGGGAGGATAACCTCCCTGGACCTGCTGGTCACGCCGTTTCTGATACAAGCCAAGATGCCATTGGCCTTCTTGGCCACCTGGGCACACTGCTGGCTCATATTCAGTCGGCTGTCAACCAACACCCCCAGGTCCCTCTCCTCCAGGCACCTTTCTAGACAGACTTCTCCCAGTCTGTAGCACTGCATAGGGTTGTTGTGCCCCAAGTGCAGGACCCGGCATTTGGCCTTGTTAAACCTCATGCCATTGGACTCTGCCCAGCGGTCCAGCCTGTTCAGATCCCTTTGCAGAGCCTCCCGACCCTCCAGCAGATCGACACTTCCACCCAGCTTAGTGTCATCCGCAAACTTGCTAAGGGTGCATTCGATGCCTTCATCCAGGTCATTGATGAAGACATTGAACAGGGCTGGACCCAGCACTGAGCCCTGGGGAACCCCACTTGTCACTGGCCTCCAGCTGGATTTCACACCATTTACCACCACTCTCTGGGCCCGGCCATCCAACCAGTTTTCCACCCAGGAGAGTGTGCGCCTGTCCAGCCCAGAGGCTGACAGTTTCCAAAGCAGAACGCTGTGAGAAACTGTGTCAAAGGCTTTGCTGAAGTCCAGGAAGACCACATCCACAGCCTTTCCCTCATCCAGTAGCCGGGTCACTTTGTCATAGAAGGCGATCAGGTTAGTCTGGCAAGACCTGCCTTTTGTGAACCCATGTTGACTGGGCCTGATCACCCGGTTCTCTTGCATGTGCTTCATGATAGCACTCAAGATCACCTGTTCCATGACCTTCCCTGGCACTGAGGTCAGACTGACAGGCCTGTAGTTTCCTGGGTCCTCCCTGCGGCCCTTTTTGTAGATGGGCACAACATCAGCCAGCCTCCAGTCCAGTGGGACTTCCCCAGTCTTCCAGGACTGTTGGAAGATGATGGAAAGGGGTTTGGCCAGCACATCCGCCAGCTCCTTCAGTACCCTAGGGTGAATCCCGTCCGGCCCCATAGACTTGTGACTGTCCAGTCGGGCTAGCAAGGCTCTGACCACCTCCTCTTGGATCATGGGAGCCTCATTTTGCTCCTCTAGCTCCTGGGTTTGTACACAGGCGGAACGACCCTCCTTACGACTAAAGACTGAGGCAAAGAAGGCATTAAGTACCTCAGCCTTTTCCTCATCCCCTGTTACTGTTGTCCCTTCTGTGTCCAATAGGGACTGTATGGTCTCCCTAGTCTGCCTTTTATTATTTATATATTTGTAGAAAGATTTTTTGTTATCTTTCACTGACTTGGCCAATCCAATTTCTAGCTGAGCCTTAGCCCTTCTGATTTTTTCCCTACACAATCTCACTTCCCTCCTGTAGTCCACCCAAGAGGCCTGTCCCTTCTTCCAGAGGCCATAAACATTTCTTTTCTTCTTGATATCCCTCAAGATCTCTCTATTCAACCAAGCTGGCTTTCTCCCCTGCCGGCTTTTTTTCCGGACCACGGGGATGGCTTTCTCCTGAGCTGCTAGGACCACCCCTTTGAAGAGCTCCCAGCCCTCCTGGGCTCCCTTGCCCTTGAGTACTGTCTCCCATGAGACTTCACCAACCAGCCTGCTGAAGAGATCAAAGTCTGCCCTCTGGAAATTTAATGTTACCGTCTTGCTAACCTCCCTCTTCACTTCACCTAGAACAGAAAATTTTATAATCTCATGGTCGCTTAGTCCTAGGCGTCCACCTACCGCCACATCCCCTACAAGGCCTTCTCTGTTCACCAACAGGAGGTCCAGGAGGGCACCTTCCCTGGTTGGTTCATTCACCAACTGTGCAAGGAAGTTATCTCCCACGCACTCCAGGAACCTCCTAGACTGCTTCCTTTCTGCTGTGTTGTACACCCAGCAGATATCAGGCAGATTGAATCATGGTTATTTTCCAAACAAAATCTCTTAAATCCTGGTGGCGCTCAGTATATGATACAATTGGTGCATCACAGATGGAATTTGTTGCATTCTTTCTGGTTTTCATTTATTTATCTGTAGCACAGCTGTCTTCTGCTTTTAAGCTTATCTATCTATTGCTTTCCTCCATTTCCAGTTTCCTTCTTAGAAACTATTTTCTTTTGCCACGTCTGTAATCGAAAAAGCAAAACAAGACCAGAGAGAGGCAGAAATCCCAAATGAAGCCATGGCATATTATTTGTGCTGCTAGCCCATTACTTCCAAAGGCTGTGCTTTCAGAGGTTTTATTTTTATAAACTCTTTAAGCCTTCTTTTCTCTTTATTTGAAATAAGGAACTCCCTGTTCCTTAAAAGTATTGGCTTGTGCGTGTAGATGGATTGAGTTAGACAGCAGAGGCTGTTACTACTTTTATTTGCTCTGTTTCCTGCATCTGAGCTGAACAGCTGGCCTGGACTTGAAGTAGCTTCTGAAAAGGAGAAAAGAAAACAACATGGGTAATAATTGCTTTGGCGATCTGACTTTCACTTCCCATCGTTCCTGAGTCGGGGTGATAAGTTTTTGCTCAACTCTTGTGACCTTGAGGATGATGCTCACAGTAAAGACAGAAGTCATTAGGTGAGGATGCACTCTCTGCACCGGCTGAAGCTCTCCTCTTTGGTTTAAATATCCATCCAGACACATGTGGTACTGGTTTATTTTCTCCTGAGAAATGATGGTAAGAGACACAAATATCCTCTATTCATTGGAAAACGTGAAATGGCCTTTAAATCCCATCCATGAGAACATATCCTTTCAAAGCCTCTTCAAAGGAGCCTGGGACTGCTTGTGTTGTGAATGTTTATTGAGAGCTCTTTAAATTCCTGAACCATTGTTGACTAATAAATGAACATAAATTATCTCTGAAACAGGTTCATTTAACTCTCATCTAATGTGTAGCATTTGGCCTGTTAGAGTCAAAATACTGTGACTTATTTTTGTGTGGCAAATTGAGTACTTTGTTTATTAAAATTGCTGATGAGAAAGGCCTAGATTATGGTTACTTTTCATGGTAAGGATTTAAAGGACAGCTGCAAAATATTTTTGATTATCTGTTCATCTTCTGTTACATATTTCACAAGTTGTACTGTAGTGAGCGAGGCTTGGGAATGAGTGACTTGCATTTTGCTTTCCATCCTGCTGTCCTTAGTGAAGCTCCATACAGGTAAAGAGCAGAATTGGACTTGCTTACTTGAATGCACGAATATAGCTGAATATAGACAAATATGTCTATAGTTGATATAGATTGCTAATAGAGTTCACAAGAAGATAAAGGAAACATCATTTAGAGCCTAAAACTTGTTTACTATTGTAAAGCTGCACCTTGCATCTGGAAATATTCAACATTTTATCAACTTTGAGCTGGAAGTTTGAATTGAAGCTGTAGCTCTGTTACTTCTGTATATGCATGACTTAACACAAATGTTCAATGCCTTTTGCTGTGATGTAATTTCTTTTTTTGTAGAAGCTTCCACATAGTACGATATGATTACAATTTTGCCAAAGATTCAGTAAATGATGATGCATATGAGAAACACAGAGTTTTAGAGAGCTGGGGTTGTTTAGCCTGGAGAAGAGGAGGCTGAGGGGAGACCTCATTGCTCTCTACAACTACCTGAAAGGAGGTTGTAGAGAGGAGGGAGCTGGCCTCTTCTCCCAAGTGACAGGGGACAGGACGAGAGGGAATGGCCTCAATCTCCACCAGGGGAGGTTTAGGCTGAACATTAGGAAAAAATTCTTCACAGAAAGGGTCACTGGGCACTGGAACAGGCTGCCCAGGGAGGTGGTTGAGTCACCTTCCCTGGAGGTGTTTAAGGGACAGGTGGACAAGGTGCTAAGGGGAATGGTTTAGTGTTTGATAGGAATAGTTGGACTCGATGATCCGGTGGGTCTCTTCCAACCTGGTTATTCTATGATTCTATATTGCATCTTGGGGCAGGGGAGCAGTGTTAAAGGCCAGGGGTAATGGTTTCTACACCCATCCCCAAGTGTACTGTATGTTATTTAGATAGATTTAATGCCTTAAAATTATGCAGTATCCAATGGCAAGAACTGTGTTTCTTGATGACCTGAATTCTGCATTGTGTGATCAATAATTGTGACCTGGTCCCAGGTCAGAGGAAGAGGGAGGTTATCTTGCACCCTGAAGTCTTGGATTTGATAGAGCGACCCAAGATGGTACCATTGGGTGTTGGAACTTCTTCAGCTTTCTCTTCCTCCTGCTGTGGTTTTCCCCTTTCTTTTCAGTAGAGTCGAGTGCTGTATGTTGTTGCTAATTGCAGATAATGTAGTACTGACATTTTGTAAAGTATACATAGATGATATTCATCCAGATGATGATACTGCTATCTTCAGAGATGCTGATACAGTTTTGCTGGCATAGACTCATTTAGTGATGAATTGCAGTAATAGCAGTTCAAGACCTACAGCATATTAGTGAAAATGAATCCACTGAGCACTAGTCCCATGGCACTACAACAGCACTTAAAGAACACCGATTTTCTTGAAGGAGGAAAAATCTGATTAAGAGATTTAGCTGCAGGTTTGTTGTTTGTTTTGTTTTCTTTCTTAGTAGCAGTATGTTATTTATATTTGTTTCTTGATGTATGTTATTGTAAGGAATTTAATATATATAAGAAAACCAGGAGAGTGCCATAAACACAGAACATTTTTTTTTCTCTTTAGCAGATGGGAGATTCGTATATGATACAGTGAACAGAGACACAGCAGTAGTACTGCTTTTAATTTCTTATTATAAAGTGACCTAACAGCTGGTTATAAAATGAAAGAAGATCAACATGCTGAAATTGATATGTAATAGTGTACACAGCAGTCTCTGGGGCAAAAATGTTGTAGAAATGCATGTAATAATTTGAAAGAATTATTCTAATACAAGCATGGGGCAGCCTATTATTGAAATAGTTGCCTAATTTGAGGGAAATGGGGATAAAGAGAGGCTTCATGTTAATAATGCATTGGTGCTTTGCATGAGAACAGTGTGTTCTTTCAGCTCTGGAGTGTGATCAGTGGAGAACAGAAATGTCCCAAGCATAATGCTGGACTCCTTTGTATGATCTCCTTTAAAATCACTCAGGTGCTAGGAAATTAGAGGCATGTGGAATGTAAGAATTCCTAAAACAAGAGAAAATATGCAAGTATGCACGCCCCTCCTTTTCTCCTTACTCATCTCTACATCCTTAGTGTCTAGCTGGGAGGAGGCATGTTTGGGACATGCCTAGAGTTGAAAGTAGCTCCAAACAGAAACTCTTTTCTGCTCTCAGCAAGTTTTAAGGCAGCATCTTCCTATGTCCTTGTATTTAAAACAACAACTCCATCTAAAACCTCATTTTGATTTTCAGATATGTGCTTCCAAAATTTATTATAAACCTTGACCACTGGTGTAACTGTTACTAGTTATGATTTTGCATTTAACCTCAGAGAATCAGTAAAACATTTTAATCATCTCTTCTACATACCAGAACATGTTTGAAAAAAAAAATCAAAATAAATCTTCAGGTGGTGATTTCACCATTGCCAAGGAACCTATGTGGGCAAAGCAAAGGAGTGCTAATAAACAGGTTCTTTTTGATCAAATGTAACCTAGTCTTGCAGACTCTAATACCCAAGTCTGTGTGTCTGAGGCAGTAGAGATATTGTGCAAAACTTGAGTGTATATATAGTTTTGCAGGTTTAGGCCTAATATAGGCTACAGCTTTGTCAGGCTGACAACTTTAGAAGGATTATTTGAAGATCTGAGCTATCATCAGTAATTTGGGCCAGACCTCTCTTGTGCTGAGGGTAGGGATACATTCCTAATATTTGCGACATTAAATGGCTCTGCTGTCAGAGGGCAGGAAAAAATAAGTATTTGCTGCGCCAGTTGTTCTACTCTCTTTAGGAAAGAAGGAAAAAATGATAGCTAAGTGTATGGAGGGAGCATTGGTATTTATAGTGGGTGACTTTGTGAGTAGACGTGTGTGTTCAAACACACAAGGTTCTCGATGATCAGGTGATGAGTTATGATGAAGAAATATTTTTCTATATTTTGTGATTTGACAAGTAGCCTGCCACTTCTTTTCAATTCTTTTGCTGTGCCTGTAAGCTAAGAAAGTAAAAAGGAATACTTTTTATGAATAATAATTAAAAAATAAAAAATCAATAAGTCTGTGTTGTTTTCAGTTTGATCAAGAAGCTGTACAGGTCCTGAAGATCCGGGATTTGACTAGGTATTGTAAAAATACTGTAACCATCTTTAAAGTAATTTAAAAATGCTAAGGCTGTGTTGACAGCATTGTTTCACAACCATCATGATTTCTTAATGAAAAACATTTTTAATTTTTAGGATTAATAAGATGGTTTCTGCCTTTCTAGAGAAAGAGTTGAATTAAAAATCTTAAGATGTTCCTTCGACTCAAATTAAAATGTAGGAACAGTATCAAGAGCTGGTTTCTAATTCTAAATCCAGATTTCTTCTGACAAATTATGACTTAATTACAGATGTATTTAAAAACACACAAACAGTTCATATACATTTTGAGGTGCATTCATTGAGTGAAGATTAGTGAACTAAGGCAAGTAAATCTGAAAGATGCTTGTTAAGGGAAATGTAAAAGATGGGTTGAACTGTGTAGATGAAGACTAAATATTGTACAGTTACAGTAACTATTACTTGTAATGCCTTATAGGTTGATTTAAAAAAATCTAAGGATAAACAAAGTTTTGTTTCTTTATGCTTGAGTTTGTCGTGTGTAGAGTAGTCTGGGTGCTATAAGGAAGTCTTTGATAGTCAATGTTTTCATTTAATTACCTTCTGAAAGAAATGTAATTAAAAATTCAGAAGGTGGAAGTAAAACAGACAAGATTCATGTGCCGTTAATGGCATTATACTGAATTGTAATAATATCCCTTAATCTTAAAAAGGTAAGTCTCTTACAGTATTAACATTTTTCTGCTACTTTTCATGCCGTGTTAGGTATTATGGTTAATACAAGTTGCTGATGTGAAAGCATCCTCACTAATCCTGCTTGGAGAGCAGCTAGTTCTGTGCTTGTTATAAAAGGTACAAGAAGAGATATTATAAGTTCTTCATTAAATAACTACTTAATTACATCCCAGGACTAGCAGATACCAAATCTGTGAATATTGCTGGCAGGTTTCCCTAGAACCCTGTTCTAAAGCAGTGAAACTTAGTCCATGTGAGAAGCGCCGCAATACACGTAACGTATTGGTGCAAAGGGTCATGCAGCAGGGGGGGTCAAATTGACCTTAAGAAATTATAGGCCAGGACTTGTTAGAAAAGGCATTTAAAACAGCTTACATTCATTTTAAAAGTTTCTACTCACCCTTCTCTGTGAGCTTCTCCTTTCTCTAGCTCCTGTATAACACCCAACAACACTTTTATGGTTTCCTGACTAGAGCTGATCAAATTTTCCATCATCTGAAGCTGCGCTTTCAAGTCCACAACTTCCGTGTGAGGCACAATTTGTTGGCATTCCTCGCTCACCGTGACGGCTGTCTGGCAAGGCTGGTTCTCCTCCATAGGTGAAACGTTTATCTGCAGGGTCTGTTCGTTACATTCGGTGGCTTGGCACTGCACTCGTGACGAGCAGGCTCGAGCATCTCCCGCCTGGGGCTGAACCCCGTTCAGGTGCGCGGTCCTCTTTTTGTCCTCCTCATCCGTTGGGCACGGCGACCAGTCGGTTTCGGCTGTGAGGTTTGGCAAGTCGGGCTGCGAGGCGTGTGAACCGGCCCCCGGCAAATAAACGGTGGCCACTTCAGTCTTGAAGACCCTCCCGTGGAGGGGCTGGATGACCTCCTCGCTCCCCAGCCGCCCTGCCACCTGTTTCGCTCGGCTGGGTGGCCGGGCGGCGACGGGCTCCTCCGAAGTGGGGTCGGATGAGTTTGGGAGAGGAGGAGGCGGCTCTTTGGGCGAGCTGTGCAAATCGCTGATTTTCCAGGCCTCGGCCCCGTTGTCACAAGATCCCGTGTTGGTGCGCTCGTTGATGTGGGAAATGAACTCTGCTGTTTGCAAGCTGCTGGCCTTCCTGCTCCACTGAATGGCCTCTCCTGAGCTTCTGCCGTCTTTGTCTGTAACATCTATTAGAAACCCATTGTTCTGACTCTTAAACGTGTCGACAGTCGAGGCGCTTTTAAGAATATTCCCCTTTTTCCGATCCAGAGGAAAGGTCTGGTAACACTTTTTAAGATCAGGTGAAGTCTGAACTCCTGTGCTTTTGGTGACGTTGGGTATTGACCTCCGGGCAGGCACCGTCATGTACTTGCGATAAGCCGTTTTGTAGGAAATGGACTTGGCTTCTCTCTTGTCAGGATCCTGTGTGGTGGACAGCTGTTTCTCCCTCTGCTCGTTCTGGGCTTCACAGATATCTTTAAATCTCACCTGGAGGGCTTTGTTTCGTTTCTTAATCTGCCGGTTGGGATCCAGTGCATATTTCATCTCCAACGCGAGCGACGCCGCTGGCTCGACTTCGCTTTCCGAGCTGGTGAGTAAGCATTTGCTGGGCTCCTTACTCACCATGATGCCTGCATTCAAAAACAGTTCAAAAAGCCTCATGTTACAGCAGAAATGCTACTTTCCCCCCAAGTTTGCAATATTTGAGCTGACTTCTTCTACTTTGAAATGGCTTTCACAACCTTTTCGCTCGATTCACTTAAGTCCTTGTCCTTCTTAATAGGCATTGGTGTTCTGCTAGAGAATCCTGTTTTGCATCTTGATTTGTTATAGCCTGCTTCTCAGAGAGGAGCCGGGCTAAACGTGGTTTTCCTGGCACCAGGAGTGTTTTCCAGACCACTTTCCAAAGGACAGACACCATGGCTGTCGTGCTGGGTGTGCTAGCTTGGCAGTTGAACTTCACTACAAGGGAATACTTGTTCTCAGGAAGCCAAACATCTGAATTTACTTGATAGTCAATTAAAAGTACAGGGAAAATGGAGAACAAGTGTCTTTGCAGAAATAAATCTAGAGCACTGACCACGCTTAATGCTCCTTTAATGCAAATGTTTAGTGGCAAGAAGCGTCAAACTGGCATTCTTTTACAGTATGCTTGCTTTCTTCTGTGTAATGTACTCTGTATCTTTACAAGAAATTAATTGGTTGTTACTTGGATATCATTTTTTCTTTAAATTTGCCTCATAGCTAAACCTAAAACCTGGATAGAGATTAATTATTGTTAGCAACTGGTTGGTACTCCTGTATGCATAAAATTTATGAACTATTGAAGCTTGTGGAAGAAGTCAGCAGTGCATCAATTAAGGTTTTGCTTCAAATGCAAAACAACCCATCTTTTACTAGAAGCAGTCATATGCCTTGATAATAGAGCTTCTTATCCCAGAGGATCCTAAGGCACTAAAGAAAAAGCCCACAAAACCCCTGTGATGATTCACAGAAATTACTTAATCCACTATTGAAATATAAGCACCTCCTCAATGATGAAAAGATGCCAACTGCTTAACACAGCACATAGCGGAAAAAAAAATCCCAACAGCTCTGTTGTTGTACAGATCGTGTGGGATCTTTAGTGACTGGATAGTTAAGACCTCATTTTTACACCTCATTTGAAGTTGTCGGTTTTACTCTCCTATTGCACAAAGTTCATCCTAATGCTGAGATTTATTGAAGTACCAAATTCCCACTTAATCCAAGTGTTCTGCATGTCTCTTCTATTTAAAAAACGCTGTACCCTCAGAGGGACTGGGGAGTACAATGTAAGATGAGTAATAGGAGTTTCAGGTGTGGTATTAGAAATACATTTTTAATTAAAATTCTTTTGTCTATTAAATAAAAAATGTGAAACTCTTGAAGAGTTAAGTGCCACATTAGTGTATGTTTTAGAAAGTCAACTCAGTGGTACAAAGGAGTTGAAGCCTTATGACTTGTCTATATTTAGTTTTAATTTAAGCAAACATAATGGAGATATTCTTTTTGATGGAAAATTGAATGTTTATGGGTTCTAAAAAGTACACAGAGGTTATTAAGATATACAAATGTGCGTGACAGGCAGTCTGTATGATAGGTTAGACTTCTGGGTTACCAAATTGCTTTCAAAAAATCTCATGCACTTGTCATTGCTTAATTATTTTTTTCCCCGTTTTTTACTACCCCAGTCCCAGTAATTTGCAAACAAGTAACTGAAATATTCTGGCATCTGCCTAGTTTGCCTTTTTCTGTCAAACTTATAAGGTTCAGTGAGTGAGCAGCAGTCATTTTAGAATGGGAAGATTCTTTCTGAATCTGTAGGAAGTCTGAGAGGAATGCAAAAAGGGGTAAGATTCAGGATAAAAAAAAAGTTCTAATGATGGACTAGATTGCTAGATACTAGTTTTCAAATGTAGATACAGACCCAGTATCTAATACCAGAATGACCAAACCCCTCTTTTGGGGAGAAAAGATAAAAAACTGGAAATGCTAGAGGGAAACCTTTCATGCAGAAGGTATATATATAGAATATAGGGATTTTTTGAGGGGAGGGGAATGGAAATTAACTACATACAAATGTCAAGAATTCTTTGTTCCAGTTAAAACCTTAAATAAGGAGTCAAAAGTGCTTTCTGGGGAACATCAGTATCCTCTGCTGGCTGGTTTGAGTTGTCTTTTAATGTTTGTTTATTGAAGTTACGCGTCTATTTGAGACAGAGTGTGCATCCAGAGCCCCACTGGCTCACAGCTTCCAAAGATGGTATATTACTTATGAAGTCATAGAATAATAGAATCCATCCATCTCAGTCTATCTTGAGGTAGAATTTTTAAATGCTTTATAGAATAATGAAGTGCTTTATACGATACAAACCTGATCCATTAGCCTGCACGACTGGACAGACATTAGCTTTAAACACAGATGAAATACGTTGTAAAAATGACTACCAATGCCAAAAACTCTGCATTTTCATTAATCTAAAACTACTGGAAGCAAATCTTCATAACTGTCTGGTAAATTAATTAGTTTACCAAAAAACTAAAACCAGAAACGCAACAGCCGTTATATCCATTAGTTTTCCAGTCTGCTAAAGTGAGCTCATGTGGTACTAAGAAATTGTAGCAAATGTGAAATGTTGCATTTACAAAGCTGTGAAATATTCAGTAATTACAGCTGAAAGAGGGCACACATTTTTACCCATGAAAGAGGCTTACGAAAATAGGTTGTTAGTTCTGAAAGTCACTTATTACAAACATCTCTTAAGGTAACCTGGAGTTGTCAAAGGGACTTTTCTGGCACTTGGTTACCTGACAGCAGGCTCCATTAACAATTTATTCTGAAGTATTGGCTTGATGATTTATTAGTGTTCCTCTGACCTGTCTCCATTTTCAGATTATTTGAGATACTCCTTTAATCCCATAATCTGTGGGGCTGCCAGACCACTGGGTCTGTTTGGAATGACTTCACAGATGGAATTAATGGAGTATGTAACCCAGATGAAACCAGGAGCCTGGCAATACTTTACAGAATAGAAATAGATAAATGGGGTACTATATTATGTGATGCAGTTAATTTTAAGTGTGTCTTTAATAGCCAATAAATTGATTCTTCAAAAATTGCTTGTCTCCCAATTGCATAGGCCTGATTGATTTAGCTAATTCAGAGTTTTCTATTCCCACTAAGAGCTTGGACTAATAATTTTATAGATTCCAGTGATTAACAACAACAAAAGAAGCTAATTTTTTTTTTTTTAGCCTTCTTGGATCTCCGTGTCTCCAAGGAGAGCTAAATGTGCACTTTGGATAGCAGAGTGGTAGAGCAAACAGTTGATTGTGAGTTAAATATTTAACAGAGGAGTTTATATAATACTTTTTTGTTGTGTTTCATTTTTGCTCTGGACAAGGTGTTGACTGCAATTTTGGCTTACTTAGGCAGTGGCATTTACAATGTTGTCTCCTGAGAGGCTTTGCTTAATCATTCAGCCTGTACTTGAGATCAGGCTGTGCTAGAGGTCTGCCCTCTTTCTGCTGAAGTTAGTGCCAACAGTCACACTGATTTCCTGGGGAATGGGAGCAACATCAACACACCCTGGACCCAAACCGGGAGACTGATAAAGGAAATCACTTTGTAGTGTGTTTCCTTCCCAGCACTATGTATCTGTAATTCTGCTGCCCATTACTCAGCTTGGTAGTGTCTTCTGGAACACAAGGCAAAGCTGGCATACATAAAATGTGCGGCTGGGAAATACGATAGAAGCTGTGGGATTTTTTGATCCTTAGGAAGGTAGTGAGATGGAGTTTCTCGGTTTGCATGAGTGCTGCAGAGCTGATGGCTCACTATGTCAGGGGGCTAATAAAGGCTTTGAATTTGAATTTTAGTTGGAGATGCCAAGTAAATACAGATAATAAATTTCAACTTTTTGTCTGTAATTACTCTAAACAAACCTCGATTGTATGAGATGATGTGCTAAGCTAAATATTTAAGTAATCAGAGAGTTTATTTTTCAGTTTTTAGCCTTGATTTGTTAATAAACTTCTGGCTGATTACCCTTAAGCAGTGTTCTTTTATGTTTGAATATGGAAATAAACTATTAAATAATAATAGTAATAAAGTGATGCACAGAGAAGCCCTAAGTTAGTATAAAATCTTCAGGGTACATTATGGCAACCACCTTCCTTATAATTTCAGGTTCTCCATAGCATGTTTTATTCAATTAAACAAACCCTTCCCTTTCAGTTCTCCATTTATTGATGCTGTCCAGATTTCTTACCCTCAGTTCAGCAACGCAGTAGGCATTTCTAGGAAGGAAACCTATTTTATGTGATTCGCACCTCAGTTATGAGAAACAGTGGGTTCCCAACAGCCCTGTTCAAGTCTGTTTCAGCAGGTAAAGCTTGGGTACATAAGTAAATCTTTGTAGGATCTCTGCTCTTAATCCAAAACTCTGCAAAGTCACTGCGCTATAAGGTGAATTAGTCTTGAATTTCCAGACTGATTTGTTAATGAAGGAAAAGGAGATTTATAGCTTACCTTATATTTTAATTTTATTTTTCTCAGTTGTAAAATATAGAAGTATACTTGAAGAATAAATGTGTTAATAAGCAGAGTGGAGTTAACCTGTCCAAGTTCCAAATGCAGGGAAAGGCATATGTCTCAGTCTGTGTATTTTCAGAGCAAACGAAGGCTTTAGAGATGCAGCTGTAAACTTCTCTGTTTTGGAGTGCACAGGTTATTTGTGCATGTATGTATCTTAAAGGAAAAACAGTGCAAGGGATTGCAAAGAATTGAGTTTTACTATGTAAAGGAAGGCTTACTTAGACCAATTATTAGTGGTCTGCAACATCTTTAGGCATCTGAATATATGGACACTCTACTTTCTCACAAGACATCCCCCCTGCCTTGTATGCCATTTTTATATGTCCAAATATTATTATAAAATGTTATAATGCATCTTGATTTTTCAACCACTCTTTGATGTCTGTTAGTCATCTTGTAAGTGTATATGTAGACTTTAATACGCTTCTATCGTTAAAAACAGATATTTGAAAGAAACTTGGATTTATTTCCTATAAACAAATACAACCAGTGATAGCAACCTGAGGATATTTTAAGTGTAATCTAAATGGTTTTCTTAATTTAAATTAAATAGACTGCTTCTAACATCATATTATTTCTTTGACTTTCAGACATTTTGACTTCTCATTAAATTCACTTAGGACTATTTTCAGTCTTTTAAAAGGAATTCAGTTATTAGATTAACTGACTGTGTTGTTATGATACAAACTTAAAAATCATGTAGTAGCATCCTAAAGATTAATAAGCAGTGTCCAGTAAACAAAATTCTACTGATAAAAATAATGGAAAATATGACTGATCTTAACCGATTACTAATTATTTGCAGAAAATTTTCCCATGAGTCACATTTTTTTTATAGAGTTTTAATACACAAATATGAGGATAAAATATGGACAATTTCAAGGGTTCAGGTATGCCTTGTTTTTGTGGTGTAAAAAGTGCTGATGACTATTATTAGGAACCCTCTCCAGCGTATCTATTGACATACAAAACTGATGTGTTTGACTAGTCTGTCTTCCTCTTGTCAGAATTGGTCATGTAGTATAGTAGAGTTAGCAGTGCTGGTAAATGTCAAACTAGTATTTTTTAAAAATCTGTTTTGAAACCCTTAGGCATTGAACTTGAATTTTTTCTCTCTAGAACCTCCTTATTTATTGCTCAATACTGAATTTGTTCTTACTGCTGCATTTATGTATTCAGTATTTTATCAAGTAGAGGGTGAATTGCCCTAGCCTTATAATCTATTTGTTTCTGTAAGTTTTACACCATTCCAGTGAATTACAGAGTATTATTACCATTTGCCTAAATCAGTGTTTTTCAGCCTGTGGTCTGGAAATGCCTGGAGATTTCTCACCTGTGTTATTGCTGTGCATGCCAGAAAGAAAGGTTATGTATGCACCTTAGCAAAATTATAGTTTGTGGAGGAGGGGTTGTATTTTCACTGCAAAAAAATTAAGAGGTTCCACACAATAAAACCAAGTGTACTAGCTTAGACTAGTTGTTTTTTTTAACAGCTTTGGGGTGCATTATTTAAATACAATGCATTGCACTGTAAACTGCAAATGTTTGGTAGAGTTGTGATGGTTTATTAGTACAATTTCAAAAAATTGATCTTTTGATCACCTGGTTTCAGTAATGACATATGATAAGATTCGGAAATGCCTTGGAAGTCTTTCTTTGGAATAAACATGATCGTGTGGCATTTGATTTGTCTTTTATTCTCTCATCCATTGGTAGGCTCTGTAAGAGTGATATATAAAAATTATATGCTAGCTAATGGCTGAGATATGAAACAAATGCCTTTAAATACTTGTGTGAGCTTTAGCTTTAGAACTAAGTGGCAATTTATAGAATGTATGATATAATGAGCCTCTAGAATTTTAGATAAAACAGGAATGTATTGTAGGATAAGCTATTAAAAAATTCCCAACAACACAAAATAATTTCCCTGAATGCACAAGCTTGGATATGCGATCTACAATTCTGACATATCTACTATGCATTCTGAACACAAATTTTAATAATGCTTAGATTTTGTTGCTTCCTACGTTGTTGCATGCATAAAATGAAAAGGAATTGATTCATCATGGTAAAATTCTGTATAGGAAGGGTTAGTTTTCCCATAATATGTTTGTGCAACTAATAGTGACACTCACAGGAGATCTGCACTTGCATTAAAAACAATGCAGAACCTTGTAGTCTGAGTTAATAACTATTAACTTTATATTGAAACTAATGCAACGTCCAAGGATATTCCCTATCAGTTCATAGTGTTACAATGCCAAATGTTTATTAGGATTTAGTGTACTGGAAAAAATGATATTACTATTAAAAGAATTATGCTTATATTTTTTTACTGTGCAATGCAGCTACTGCTACTATGAAAATCTGAGTAAAGGTTTATTAGCATTATTTTTCAATGTAAATCTGTGCAACTCTTTGTCAGTGTTACAGCTGGTACTCCCAGTATAAGGATGCTGCTGAGGATGTGTTGCTAGGAGAATCACAAATAGTTCTGCTTATACTGTACTGTCTTCCAGGAGTCCAAAAGCCAGTGTACTTCACTGGAAGGCTTTTTCATTTTTATGGGACTATCTGTTAAATAATTTAAACAGCAAGCTGTTAAAAACAAGAGCTTAAAGACAGTTCCTTATCTGTATTATCATTGAATGCTAACTTTTAATTGCTTTTAGTGAACATCAATAGTTTTTGTGGGTGTTTGGGAAAAAGAAAACAACTACCAAAGGACTGGAAGAAGGCAGTTCTTTAGTTTTGGCCAACAGGTTTGCAAAACTGTTAAAAGAGCTGTAGGTGCCAGGGACTGAGAACATGTCCAGACTGCAAGCATCTACATCAGCTGCAGCTTATTTGCTTTTTCATTTTAGCTTTAGTGTTGAGTAGGGTAAAGAAAAATGAGACAAGTGGGTTCCAACTCCGTGCTTCAGTCTTGAATCTGTGGTTTTGCTGTGCAGGTAATGGGAAGGCACTGAAGTGTGCAGTGTGCTTAGGTGCAGTGCAAGGTATGCAGACCAGTCCATTCCCCTGGGAAGAATCCACATCATCTCATTGTATAGGAAATGGGGTTTGTAATCAGTGTTACTGCGTATTACAAATGGGAGATGACAGACGGGAATGACTTTCCTGAGGTCGGTGGTTGTAAGGCATCAGAACATTGTCAGCTCTTTCTCTTTGGATCAGGGCTACATGCAGAGAAGCCTTGGGAGGGTGTGAAGTGGCACCAAACAATGTGGCAGGATAATTTAGATTTAAAACCTGACACAATTAGCAGGATATTAATTGGTTAATAATATTAGTTTAGGAGATTTGTATTTGCACTCCAGTGCTGTCAGCAGTCACCAGGAAATAATGGCTGCATAATTTTCACCTTGAGAAGAACACATGTGAACAGTTGCTGGTTTCAAGCAGGTTCTGGCTCTGCTGTAATTGTAAATTAATGTACATCCAGACCTGAGCATGCCAATGTTGGTGAAAGACTGAGAGAAGTGCAAAATCATACAATCACAGAACAGTTTGGGTTGGAAGGGACCTTAAAGATCATCCAGTTCCAATCCCCCTACAATGGGCAAGGACACCTCCCACTGGATCAGGCTCCCAAGGCACCATCCAACCTGGCCTTGAACACCTCCAGGGATGGGGCAGCCACAGCTTCCCTGGGCCACCTGGGCCAGTGCCTCACCACTCTCACGGTGAAGAAATTCTCCCTTGTGTCTTATCTAAATAAATCAGTTTGACTTCTGCAAAAGCCAAGTCTTGTACAAAAAGGAGCATTAGTTACCCAAAGAGTGCTATTTGTAGGGCAAAAAGTTGTGTTTTAATTGCTGTACTGCAAGTGAATAATAGTCCCTAATGTTGCAAAACTTTTCATCAAGGCTAGTTCTAAGATGCTTTTGAAATAAGTAATGAGAATAAAGAACCAAACTCTCATGTGAGCGAAAGCTGTCTTCAGTTTGAACATCAGTGCAAATGCGCCAGAACCTCAGCTCCCAAAGTCTCAAGTTCTCATCAAATGTGGACTCGGGGAGACAGGTTGGAGTTGATGGGTAGCACTGGTGCAAATGGCTCATTCCAGGTCACAGGGAAAATAGTTTTGTGTTGGTGTGGGAAGAACTTTGTGGAGAATGAAGGCGGGGAAGCAAGGAGAGTGTGTCAAGATGGTGTGGAGATGTTGAATAAATTGCTTCCAGCTTTTGAGGACCTGGCACATGTGGAGTAAGATCTCAAAATAAACACTTGGGTGATGGTGTTATAGGATGGGTTGTTTGTGATATATATGGTTAGGAAGTGTATTAAAGCAATAATTAGAGATCCTCTTAAGAATATTTATATGCCCCTTTTGTCTGTTCAAGTTATATACTCTGCTTGTCTGAAGTTGCAGGGTCGTGGCTGAGAACTCCGCTATTATTAATCCGAATTGCCTGATAATGCTTTAGGCACCAGAACCGTCTACCAGACGGATAATGTACATGGTGTTTATTGTGGCTTTGTGTAGTTTTGTACTATCACAAAGTGTGAATAAAAGAATATAACACATTATTCTCATTAGCTTGCTAGGCTAGGACTACCTAAAATACACAGATTCATCTTGAATTCGGCAACTTAGGCTCAGTCTACAGAATGGATCACTGTTATTGGTGTTAGCAGGCAGTTCAAGCATAATTTCTGCTGAATTATTGTCTTCATCACTGGGATGTTTTGTCTGTCTCTCTGTCAGCTCCGTAGAGATATCACTGTGTTTTATTTGTCAATGGCCTTGATAAACAAAAATGTATTGAACTGATCCACGAGTTAAGTTCCTTCACTTATGTGTATCTCCTTATTAATTTCTGATTGTATTTTCAGAAGAGAACAATGAATATAATAACAAAATGAGTGCAAACAACCAATTACTAATTATTTGAAAGAGAGATTGGGCTTTCTGTAGCTTTCTTCTTATGTCTATATAAATACACAAACATTAGCGATTTCACTGAATTGTCCCTTCTTCTCCGAAGGAGAGTAGGAAGTAACTAACCAGACCAAAACTACTTATTACTAACTTCAAAATACAGTCCTGAATTTACACACCTGCTATAGTGGGTTTGTATTGAGCATCAAGAGCCTCTGTTTCATTTTTTTAGAAGTCATTTACACCATGGCTGGGCTGTATATCTTGCATCAGCTTTGACTTTTCCGACTTGCTACAAGCAACAGCATCACAACTCTGACATGAGTGTTGGTTGCTGTGATTATCTGGGAAGCACAAAGCAGACTTGCTAGAGTTAAGCTGGTGTACTACTGATATACAAACTACCTGACTTTAAGATGGTTTTGGATATATCCATCCACGCGGTGGTCACAGGGGTGGACTGTCATACCTGTGTTTTGCTTTGTGTGTCTCGCTGAAACTTAATCAGACTTCTTAGTCTTGTGGATTAGGTCACTCTGGAAATGGGATGGAAGTATTTAAGTTGTATAGGTCTTGTAATTCTGGTCAAAGGTGGGTCTAAATACAAAACTACAATTTTTAACTCATTGGAAATTGTGTTGGATATTTTTGGCAGTAAGGGAAACATTCCACAGCTTCAAGTGCTGTGGCTACAACTTGTTTCATAGTCTTTTGTATGGATTACTGTCTAGGTGTCTGCATTTTTCTTGTACATTTAAAAAACAAATAAGGAGCTGAAGAATGGCAGGTATAAAGCAAGCAGGGAAGAACGAAAAGAGCACAAACAAAGAAAATCCTTCTTGGTTAGCTTTTGATACTTCCTCCTCACTTAGACCATATGGAATGATCTTCCTTCACTTTTGTTTCTGAGATGGTTTAATTTTGTAACTATGTGGGCTTTATTTACAAGGATGCTATAGCAATTATGGATAGGCAAAAATAACACAAACCACTCGCTTCTCTTCCCCATGGATGTCACAAACCTGAGTTAAGGTTGGGATTTTGCCGGTATTATTCAGTACAAAATATAAGGAACTCCTGTGGCTGGTAAAATGGAAGTAAAAGTAAATACAGATACAGGAAAAGTCTTTGGATGGTGTAGGCTGCTAAAAAAAGGTAGTTAATGGTCTCTCTAGAGACAGGTAGAAGATTTCAGCTTTGCATCCAAAGGAGCAGGATGTCCAAGCAGAAATCAGTGTGGGAGAAAGTGTTCCTCAGTACACAAAACTGGTGCTGAAGAAGGACCATACAACTGAGGCAGATAGCACCTATAGAAAAAAAAGCTTGCAGAGGGATTCCACAATGTTCATTTGCTGTAAGAAGTCAGTGTGCTGGGCGATGCACTGTTTCTGCAGATCTTGTTAAATCAGCTGCAAAAGCCACGTGCTTACGTATTCCTTGGTCAACCGTATAACTGCATTTTTAGCCTGTTTAATGGAACTCTGGTGTTAAATGAGGATTTTAGAAACCATACTGTTAGCGTTCCTGCAGAAAAAGCCAGAGCAATGAGAAGTTCATCTAAGACTGTTATAGTCCTCATGTGAAACGTTCCTTTCTACGTGATGCTGGCTGATTACTCTGTTCTGCTTTCCTGAACGTTAAGTGCTGAACTGTGTGGGTGAATACATTGGTTTGTTCTGTCTCTTAATATTCAAATATTATTTTACTAGTTATAGTTTATTGCATCAAGACTTAATACTAAGGCATTTCCATGTCATTTGGCTGCACTTCACCATTCAGTTGAATTCATAACATGTACACCAGCACCTTGTGGGCAAGCCTTTTACTGGTTACAGACGGCTACTCCAATCAGACTTTTTTAGTTGCTGCAGTCTCAGATATATTTGGCCATAACTGCATAGCTTTTGTGAGATTTTTAACGTGTTTTTTTTTGATATGGGCTGAATCTGAGTCTAAATGACCAGCAATGTGCAGAGACTGGGGAATCTGAAACATTGCAGAGCTCTCGAACTCCCCTGCAAGGACAAAAATCTCCTCTTGTAATGATAGATTAAACTCTGCACCCAACTAGCATAGGTGGCCTTCAGTCTCAGGGCTTTTAAATCCATCTCTGTTTTATTCAGACTATGAAAATGGCCCTTATTCTTCTACACTCCTCTATATGAAAATCAGTGGATCTGGCTGGAAAAACTATTACTCGAGTTAAGTCAGGCCTGGTGTCCTTCTGCCACTGAAAGGGGAATAAAACAGGCAAAGAGGAGGACATCAAGAGTTGCCATTTGATCACCGAGTTATGTTTACAATCAGTTATCTTTGCCTGTGAGACCTAGGCTTGCATTTATAACTGGAAGGTGGAAAGCAGACGAGTTTCAAGGCATTGATCACATCACCGGGCTGTGCAAACGTATTAAAAAGTTGAACTGTTTCTGGGAGTATTAAGGAATCAGCGAAGAGCCTCTTTTCTTCCTGAATGTAATAGAATTGTAGTAAATAGTCTTCAAAGTGGAGCTGTGCCACTAAAATAAGAGAATGCTCTGATCACATTCTGTGTGGTCAATAACAATCTAAAACTGAATGTCGATACCTAATGGGTTTGTACCTGTGTTTGTTCATAGGTTATGTGGTATTTTTTAAGTAGAATAAAAGCAAGGTCCAATTTTCAGAAGGCTAAATTATGAAACTCCCACTGTATTTACCACTGAGGGTTTTTTTTCATAGAAATATGCTTTTGATCTCATCTCCTTAAAGCCTATTTAATTTTCAGACTGATTATTAAAAATATAGGGAGCATTGGGCTATAAAATAGATTTGTTGTCTACATGTTTTTTAATGTCTTGCCCAATTTTTCAGCAGTTCTTTAAATAGTGGCTGTCATATAGCAGAATATAAGATCTTCTAAATAGCTGGTTTAAACAGGCACGTGATTTTTTTAATGTTCTCAGATATTCTAGATTTACTGTTCTTTCCTCAAGCATGCCTGAATTATGTGACTACACATCCTCAGTTCTCCTTGTTCAACATGACTATGGTCAGATGAGGAACTGCCTTGAGACATCACAGCTCAAGAGTTTTGTGGAGGTATCCGTACATTTTAGCACAGATTTTTGGCAAGCTAATAGGTTTCCGTGACTGTCGCTGCCACATCAGTTGGTGTAAAGGACTTATGTTGCTAAGTTTGCTCTTAAATCATCCAGAAAATGATAAATGAGATGTTAGTATTAATATCTCATTGTCACCTGTACCTCTATTGTTGAGTTTGGATTTCCAAGTAACATAATAGTGTGTTGTGGTGACCAATAGTGTTCGGTCCCTGGTAGTGCATGTCAGGAGGACGACGCATGCTCTGTGATTCGGCATCTGGGCAGGCTCTTGGGCTTCTTAGCCATATTCTCCTTCTGTATGTTAATTTCTTTTGAACTTAGCTACTCTTCTTCCCCCTCTGAATTAACTACATATGCTTAGCATCTCTCATGCAGAAATGCTTCTGTCAGTGAAGTAGTTAACTGGGAAAAAAAATGCAGCAATGATCTTATGAGCTACTTGTTTGTGAGCTTAATTAGTAGAAGGGTGCATTGAATGTTAAGTGCTGTCCCTCTTGATAAGTAACTAATACTTTCTTTTGTGGTGCTGTTGCCCAGCTGGTTTTTTGTGTGTCAGTCTGGGGGAAAGGCACTGATTTCTTTCAAGATTAGAATTATTTTGATCATCTGTTTAAAATATATATACATCATTAATAATCATAGAGTCTTAAAGAACACATATTTTTCATCAAGGGCATCATGACGTCCTTACCAGAAAAAAAAAAAAAAAAAAAAAGCTTGTTTAGTATCAGCCTTCCCCGTGAGCTCATTCCGTGAAGGCAGTATGCTTTAAATGCAACAGCACCTTGCACTTTGGCAGTGATTTTATTTTACAAGTGTTCAGTATGAGTATTTGAATTAGCAATATACATTATGTATGTCTATTGAAATCAGTGACCCTATGCCATCGCTGCATAGAAGAATATAAGCCTCCAGATGATAAATTAGTAATATCTGAAAACCAAGATATTTTAATCTGAGCTGCTGGTATGCATTTATAATGCTAGAAAAAATCCAGCTTTTAAGTCAGAACTGTTATTTGTACTGGAAGAGAACAGTATGATTGTAGTAAAGCAAGGCAGGCATGAGCAGACTGGTAGAACACCAATAGACTTCACACCAAAAGTAGGTTAATACATTACTCTCCATGCTCATCATATTTTTACTATAGATAGGTTTGCTTGAAATTTTACATTAAATTATTCTGAGTACATAGCTAGGACACTTAACACGTCCTGTGATTTATTTTTTTTAGTTTATTCTTTTTTTGATAGGAGTTTTTCCACCTAGGAGCTAGATTTTAACCTTGATTTATGCAGCATTCCTGACAGCACTGTAAATACGAATGGTAATCACAATGAAACACTTAAGTGGAGGGAATAAATTCCCAGTTTGCATTAGACATGACCTGTTACTGTTTTGTCTTTTGTTACTGGTTTCCAGCTGTCAGCAGAAAAATGATGATTCTTGGAGGCTGGAAAAAACAGGTCTTTCCAAACTTCCCGACCATAGAGCCTAAGGAGTTAAATTTTCCATTGTGATGTTCGTGCGGGATTTTAGCTGCTTAGACATACAAGGTCAAACGCAACTGCTCCATTACCTATTCCGACTGGTGGCAGAGAGGGGGGCACAGTTCCTTTGGGACAGGCCTCTTGGGAGATGGTGACATAAGCAGAGAACATACTCTCTGCTTTTGGCGTTACAAGATGTCCCTATTTTGCTAGTGCTCGCCACCCCCCTCCACCTCCCCCAAACAGATCCAAGCTAACTGCAGTCCTGCATCCCCCTCGCTGCTGGAACTCTCAGTAAACGTGGCATTAAGTAGAGACGTTGAGGTCACAGGGGAGGATTTTTACTAGGGAGGCAAGATGGAAATGCAAGGCGTGAAGCTCTGGATGCCTTGCAAGATGCAAGGTCCAGGACTACCTCTCTGGTGCCGGATCCACGCTACGTTTTGTCCCGTTTGCCTACTGCATTTTCACAGCATCTCCATATAAATCTGTTTGATGATGCTGATGAGGAACTCGAGCTGGAATGGTGTATTAAACCGGGAGAACCGCTGCTTCCCAATAATGACAGTTTGCAGAATAGCAGCAGCTTCAGCCCCTGATGAGGATGTTGGGTTTGGTTTGGTTTCTAATGAAGTGCTGTACCGCAAGTTACCGGATGAACGCATCCGACGTTCTTCCCATGCCAGGTTGTAGGGACACTTCATTAGGGCTGCGTTCGGACTTCCCCGCACCGAAGTTAATAAGCAGCGGTAGTTCCTCGCAATCAATCACCTGAGAAACTAAAAGCACTTCGTGCATCCCCCCCAAATCCTCTCCCCTAGCAGGGAGCACGGGGAGAGAGCCTGGTATTTTTCTAGAAGAAAGTAGGGGCTTGACACGTACAGGGCTATTCTCTCCTTATCTGTCATGAAAGTTATTGGATGCAATAGCCGTTCCCAGGCAGGCACCCGCTATTGCATAACGCCGCGCTCGGCGCGCTGCTCTCCGCTCATCCCTACCAAGTTTCCAGCGGGAAATGACCCGGGAGCGGGGTATTTTTCGGAGTCCTGGCTCCGCGGGGCCAGCGAAGCATCCCCAGGGCAGCGCATTCCGGGGGGCGGGTCGAGCTTACCTTATGCTTCCTTAGACAGAGGTGGAGGTGTGGGCGCTCCCCCTGCGCTGCATCTCCCTCTTTTTCTCCCTGGGCCGGGGCGGGTGGCCGGTCGGGAGGGTCGAGCATCTGCTCCCCGCCGCGCCGGGGCCAGCCGGGCGCTCAGCTGCGGCCGCCCGAGCGCTCGCTAGAGGCAGCCGCCGCCGCTCGCTCCCCCGCTGCCCTCATCGGCTGCGGCTCCCGGGCGGGGGAGGAGGGCTGAGGGGGAGCCGGAGGCGCGGGGGGGTCCTCTCCACCGGGGAAGGGGGGGAAACTTGTTGAGCAGGACCGGCAGGCGTCCCCCAGCCGGGCGGGGAGGAGCCTGGGCGGAGGGAGGTGCGAGTCGGGGGGCTGGAACTGGGGGTGTGATGCTCGCTGGGTGCCTGCGGGAGAAAGGGGAGGGGGTGGCGGGGGGAGCGAAAAAAGGGGATTCGCGACCTTGCTAAAAACCTGCGGGTGTTCCTCTAGTTTCCCCTGCGCGTGAATTCGGTGCTCGCGGGTGGAAAGCCGCAGGCGCTTCGCCCATCCTTGCCGAGCACCCCGGTTTTCCCGATGCGCCGCAGAGAGGGTGATGCTGAGGCGTTTGGGATTTCACCAAAGTGCTTGTTTAAAGCTACACAGCTGCGTTTTATTTGGAGGAAAAAGTGGTTGAGATGCTGGGCGAATAGATGCTCCCGTCTGCTTTTAAACCCCGAATAAAATGGGCGCAAGTTAAAAGTGAAGCGGTTTGAGAAAGCGAGGATTGACAAACACGGTAATGTTCTTAGAACTTGAATCCCGTGGTTCCTCCATTTCTCTCAAACCACCTTATCGTTTTATAAAGGGCTTGTTAAAGCTGGTTTTCATTTTAAAAAGTTAGAAATTAAATGGGTCGTGTATTTATCAGACCTGTCTGACAGACAGAAGATGTCACAAGAGGCATGAGAATTTGTTCAGGTTGAGAAGCTGAGAATCGGTCCCCTTTGGAGGATTTCTGTAGTATTGCTGCTTAATAAATGTTTTTCACCACAGCACGAAGCTCGCTTAGCCCTGTTGCCACCAGGTGCAGACCACATAGTTTGTCTGTAGCGGCACTATCTTCACCATCGGTAGCGTTGATGAGAATTATTGATCTCTGGATTTACTTGAAGGGACCTCTGATTTGAGGTGGCAGATCAGACCAGCTGGATGGGCCAGATGAGCCCTCGCATGAGATGCTCCGCTGCTTTCTGGGCTGAATGTGCTTCTCGTCACACCGCAGCAGGGCGAGACACCCCAGTTAGGCACGGAACAAGTTAGTACATCTACATAGCACGATGCAGCAGAAATACTGGCTCCAGTCCTGGATATCTTTTTAGAGTTAATTAGCTGGAGCGGACCATTGCACCAAGGAACGTGTGCTGCTGCGGCGGTGGCTGGAGTACCTGATTTGTGCTAGCGTTGCTATCTTTGCACAGGGCTCTGCTGATAGAGCCCGACAGTGGGTAAAGAATTCCTTATGGACCCCGCTGTCACATAAACATCAGCCTGGAAGTGTGGAGATGAATTCACAGGAATCCTTGCCTGTTAAATTGCAGTCTAGCTGCAGAGGACTGGATCAGAGAAGTGTTCAACAATCAGACAGTCAGCAGAGGGCAGCTAAGTTGCTCTCCCTGTCTGCTACCTGTCCAGGTACTCTACTTGTCCTCCTCCCTCCCTGCCTTATCTTTGCAGGTTTACTGCTGATGCCTGAAAAAGAGTGCCCGAGGGCACGCTTTCTCCATCACCTGCTGCTCTGTGGGGTGCGTGCTTCCCCCTGGGACTGGGGCTGCATGATCCCCACAGCTGCACCACAAGAACTGAGCTGGTGGCACAGTTCACAGTTTATGATCTCACTGGGTTTCTTACATGAGAGGTTTTTCCCCGATAAAAAGGTGGGAAGAACTTAAGCATTAACTTCCTTTTTGATACAACAAACAGTGCTTTTTTTGTATTTTTTTTTTCCTATTGCTCCTTTTCTTGTCAGCAGCACTGACTTGCTGTATTCCAGGACCTCCGAGATTTTCTCTACACCAAAATAAATTTGTTCTTGGCTGCAGCCTGTAGGCAGACATGGGTAGAATTACATGGTATGGTGACCACATTTTAAATATGAATGCTGCTTCAGCAGAAGCAAATAGGTCAGTGGTAGTAGATGCTGTTAGTTTTTCACAAGCTGAAGATCTGAACTGCACATCCCAGGACGTGCAGACCATAATTGCTAGAAGAAAATACTCGATAACCTCAGTGACTTGAAAGGAAAAGCCCTCTGATGGAAGAAGCAGTTAAAACAACATTCTTATCTTCTCCTTAATTATATTTAGAGGCCATTGTCCCAGAGCTGATTATTCTTGCGCAGCATTATGTATATGCCTCATTTATAAAGCTAGGCAACTATACAACATTTTCCTGTAGATTTTTAGAGAATTAGAAAGAACTTTCCCATTGTGGACCAGGTTCTTGTTTGTCCTGCACACGTGTAACTGCTGACACTATTGGTGTATAGAGGGATACTTTAAATTGTGGTCTGTGAAAAATAACATGTTTCCTGATTATCATGCTTATTGTTACTGTAATAGTCTCTGGAAATAAATACACTGGGAAAATCGACGTGCTTCATCATCCCATTTAACAGTTTTACAGCCTTTAAAAAGTTCTAAGCGCAACTATTGCATTTATGAGATACAGGGTCAAAACAATGCTTGTGAAGGGAGAAAGAGGTCTGCCTTGAACCTGAAAGGATGCAAAAAGAAGAGACAATATTTTTATCTTTTTTTTTTTTTTTTTCAGATCACAAATTAATTTCTCTCCTATGGAGTATACTACCTTCCCAGATTGCCTTTTACTTCAGGTGTTTGTCAAAGAGGAGTGAGTGCTGCTCCACTGCGGTGGTTTGTTCCCATTACACGTTTAGGTGTGCAGATGCAGATCCTGCCTTGGACTTGTAGAGCAAGTGATAGAATCATCAGGTTCTATCTTAGAGTTTTTTTTGGTTTTTTTTTTTTAGTAGTATATTTGTGGAGAAGTAGTACAGTCTTCCATGCTGCTAATTTCATATTAACTTTGGGTATCTGTGTATTTATAAATGATAATATTTCTGCTAAGTCAGGTATTGCAGACTCCAGGTTTTCCTTTATTTTTTCCTTATATTCAGTTTCTGGGAGAGCATTACGAGGCAGGGCACAGCTGAGTGGCTGAGATGCTGGTACTGTCCTGGTGTGGGAATGTCAGCCCATGCTCTCCTGGCAGGTGATGCCAGGATATACCCTCTTCACGCTGCTCTGACTGGAGCTTTGCTCCCTCAGAACGCTATGCCCAGGGAGAGATGCATGTTGAGCAGGTGTTTTGTATGATTACGCTCCCCTAGAACATGCGGGTCCTACAGTGTAACACTAAAATGTAATTTTCTGCAACAGTCTATGAAGTTCTTGTCGGCCTTTGAGGAAACAAGCTCAAATCCAGCTCAGGGAAAAGCACGTGGCAGCCAGAGCTCAAGTTACCTGCCAGGTGTTTCAGTTAACACCAGCATGGAAAAGGTGATAGCCAACACCAAAGTAACTTTTCAAAATCAGCGTGAAAGCTGGTATTTAATCTTACTCAATTTTTATATGTGTGCTGTACACAGAGGTGCAGGTTCAGGAATGAGTTTAGCATCCAGTCGGAAGGGAGAAGCCAAGGAAAGCGCTAGTGCCAATACAGTGGGTGAATGATGGGCTGGTGGTGGGGCTTTCCATGAACAAACCTCGCAGGAGGGTGAGGGTGGTTAGCAAGTTTGCAGATGACACTAAGCTGGATGGAAGTGTTGATCTGCCGGAGGGCAGGGAGGCTCCAAAGGGATCTGAGCAGGCTGGACCACTGGGCTGAGACCAATGACATGAGGTTTAACAAGGCCAAATGCCGAGTCCCTGCACTTGGGGCACAACAACCCTGTGCAGCTACAGACTAGGAGAAGTCTGTCTAGAAAGCTGCCTGGAGGAGAGGGACCTGGGCGTGTTGGTTGACAGCGACTGAACATGAGCCAGTAGTGGCCCAGGTGGCCAAGAAGGCCAATGGATCTTGGCTTGTATCAGAAACGGTGTGGCCAGCAGGTCCAGGGAGGTTCTTCTCCCTCTGTACTCGGCACTGGTGAGACCGCTCCTCGAATCCTGTGTTCAGTTCTGGGCCCCTCACCACAAGAAGGATGTTGAGGCTCTGGAGTGAGTCCAGAGAAGAGCAAAGAAGCTGGTGAAGGGGCTGGAGAACAGGCCTTATGAGGAATGGCTGAGAGAGCTGGGGTTGTTTAGCCTGGAGGAAGCTGAAGGGAGACCTCATTGCTCTCTACAACTGCCTGAAAGGAGGTTGTAGAGAGGAGCTGGCCTCTTCTCCCAAGTGACAGGGGACAGGACAAGAGGGAATGGCCTCTAGCTGCACCGGGGGAGGTTCAGGTATGACATCAGGAAAAAAATTTTCATGGAAAGGGTCATTGGGCACTGGAACAGGCTGCCCAGGGAGGTGGTTGAGTCACCTTCTCTGGAGGTGTTTAAAAGATGGATGAATGAGGTGCTGAGGCATATGGTTTAGTGGTTGATAGGAATGGTTGGACTCAGTGATCCTGTGAGTCTTTTCGAACCTTGTGATTCTGTGGCTGTGCCGAGCCGCCAACCCAGGCTCATTCTCAGGAGGGTGTCACTGCATGGTACCTTTCCTGCAGGGCCTGCTACTTGGTACAGATTAAGTATCTTTATTAGGGGAGGTAATTTAAGAGCCAACCCTAAATAGATGAGCTGGGTTACTGGGAATCTGTAATCATTTAGGACTAGCCTGATTTGTCACAGAATCTTACCACTTGTTTTTACTTGAAAGAAGATTGAGTTTTAATTAGTTTGAAGCATGGATGACGATGTGCCTTTTCTCTTGGTGGTCATTTGGACCAGCGCTATCATCATGGCTTTGTTAACAGCAAATATTTTCACATTGCTGACTCTTGTTTCATGTTAAGGAGGTCACTATTTTCATGCCATGATAGCTGCCTGGCTTTTTACACTAAATCTGTTGTTTATTTATTTACTTGAACCTGCCATTGGAAGAAAAATGGAGGAATGTTAAACAGGCTCCTCTCCTCCAGCTGAGGTGAATGTGAACTTGGCTTGGATTTCAAAAAGCAAGGAGAGGTACTCCTTGCTTTGAGGAGCATAGTATAACCTGCTCAGCTGTGATGACAGGAAGTTAAGATCCTGGAGTCGTATCAGGCAGAAATTTGAGGGATTTTATTTAGCATCTTTCTCAGTGATGCCCCATCCCTGGAGGTTTTCAAAGCCAGGTTGGATGGGGCCTTGGGCAGCCTGGTCTGGTGGAAGGTGTCCCCCCTGCCCATCTTGGGGCAGGGGGTTGGAACTAGATGATCTTTAAGGTCCCTTCCAGCCCAAACTATTTTATGACTCTGTGATAAGTTTTTTCCATGAGCTTGGACAGCTGATTTGAGACTGTGCTTGTGTGTGTCCTTTATCTGTAAAGTGCAAATAATTACACTTCTGTTGACTTGGAGGCACATTTTGAAGAGAAGGTGGGTTTAAGATTATATGTACAATACCCAGAATACCTGCGTGCAGCTAAAGAATTAAATAGCTGATTAAGTGAAGTGCTATATATGGGGTTTCTGCTCTAAGAAAGAAAATGCTGCGTAACTTCATTAGCTATGATAGATATTACTTTGTTGGCATAGCTGTGAGTGGGATTTAGACTTCTTTTTTAATTTCCCTTTGTACAGATGATTGCAAGAAGACTATAACAGCAGGCCATACCGGCTAAAAGTGAGATTTTGAGTTCCAGTTGAATGCTGTCTCATCAGGAATACAAATTGCTTTACATGTTAGTTTGCCATTCATATTAAGGAAGAAGTCCTAATTCTATTGAGATAGAAGGTTTCTTTATTTTAATGTTTTCACTGTTTTTATAGTTCAGGAAAGTTCAGTTTTGGTATACAAATGTTTTTGGGCAGGGATCTGAACTGATGATCAGTAAATGCTTGTCTTATTCTAAGGATGGAGATTATGAAGTAGTCTCTTGTGGTGTGTATGAGCTGTGGAATCACTTGCCTAATAAAGATGTTCTCAATAGATGCGGAATTCTGCACTGGTTAAATTATCATGCAGCCTGTAGAGTTAGGAAATAAATGAGGGTCTGGGAGACCATGATGTATGATACCCTAAATGGCTGCATTTTCTTCATATTTGAAAGGCAGTTTAGCTTGTCGTCATTACTGATGATTTGTGCTTTTATAGCCCTTCTTTTTGCATTTCAGAAATCCTTTGTGCCCATCTGAATAATAAATCACCTTGTTTGATTTGTTCAGTAAGACCAAAAGTGAAATTACATTCTTATTAAGATGTCTTGAGAAACTGTAAGTGCAAGTAAAATTCTTTAAAGGAATATTATGCCAATTTTTTTAATATTTTGTTTTGTTTATTTTATTACCTTTTCAAATCCCAGGGATATATCTCCAACTGCTTTATGGCAGAGAGAGAAATACTGCCCTGTTAAAGAGTAAAAATGAAAAATCTGATCATACTTTTGATTGCCTTCAAGCAAACGATTTCAGATTTAAGCACCTAATGAAATCTCGAATGAGCATGAATTCCATCTTAGAATTCCCGTTACGGACAAAAGGAAGGCAAATGTAACAAATAATGGCTTCTGCTTCATATTTGCTCTTTAGAGGAATAATACATTATCTGTACAACATGTATTTCATTAGAAGGAGGGTTTGATGCAAGCTTTCTGTCAAACTGGAGAACCATTAAATGATATAAGGTAATGTAAACTCCCAACTCATCAGTGAGGTTTTTGGAATTGAAATATCAAACTGTTTCAGATTTGAATGTAGCGTAAAGATACAGGCTTTTATGTGCTTTTACATGTTGCTTTAAAGGTAGAAGCCCAGATAGCTGTCTGGTGCTAATGCATAATACATTAAAAAACAAGCTGAAATAAAATGTATGCAACTAATGAGAAGTGAAAATTATATGAGAGAAAAGTGAACAGTGCAAATAGCCAGAGGTAAATTGAATGTGCTGTTTCTGTCAGTGCTCTGGGTCTAAAACTAAATTAAGTATTTTTGCCATAATAATCAGCAGTGAACTCTTTAATGTAGTTTCCAAAGTCCATGTGCAGCACCAAAATAAAAATCTCCTCAATGACTTTGATAACTGGAAGAAAAATGATGGTGATGAATGAAAACAGGTATAAAGAGGCAGGCTGCAACATCATGGGCATCCAAACCTGTGGCCATATCCTTGCAATTAAGAGCTTCTCCTCCCTTATTTAGTGAGGGGCGTTTTGAAAAGGTCTGGTTATGTGAATGTGATGGCCGCCACGAATTTTAAAAAGTGCTACATGAATTTAAAAAAGAGAATTTCACAGTTTGTTTATTGGTCAGGAAGGCAAAAATTCTGTGTGGTCTTGCTCAAGGTAGCCTTTTTCACACAATTTCTTACTATACAATGAGTGATTAAAACAGCATCTTATTTGGGATTTATTTAAACATTTTTTTTATCCACTGCATATTTCTTAAAACCAATAAATGCTCGTGTCATAATGTGGCTTGCAAACCAGCATAGTCACACATTTAAATAATGGATCCAAAACAGTAACTTTTTTTTAAATCCAAAACCAGTTGGAAACTGTTGGAAACCTCATTTTGGTGATACAGATTCCTCATAGTAATGCATCATGTTAGAAGACTCAAAAGAATTTAGGCCAAGGGAAATACTCTCTATGTTGTTGGTAGTGTTTGTAAAGGAAAATAATATGTTAAGCTTTGAGGAGTGCCAGTACTCCAGCTAATTTTTTATGTATGTTTTAAAAATAAAATAACCTGAGAACTTAGGCAGTTGGAAGTAAGGGTATGCTGAATTTTACTGACGCTGCAAAGATTGAAATTATTAAAAGGTATGTGACTAAGTTTTACTTAAGAAAGGAACACAAGTTATTTGTAAGAGTCTTAAAATCCTAAAAGCACAGGATATGTAAATAGGTTGTGTTATGCAGCAGTCTGATGATAAATGTGGAAAGCCTGATAATGACACTAAATGAGTTTACAATTGACAGCAGACGCTGAATGAAGTCCTCCTTAATCCTAGGTCTGTGGCTTTTAAAAAAACCAATATAATAAAAATGGCTGTGTCCTTTATAAAAAATGATCTCTTTGATGCTATATTAAAAGTAGCACCACATTTTTATTTTCTTCAATTTTTAAAAAAGTTCAGCGCTTTAAATATTAATACTTAGCTGTACTTGAGGGCTCTAGTTAGCAGTCGTTTTAAATGAGAGGGTGTCTCAGTATAGTGGTAAAGGCCAATAATGAGAATCGCTGTCAGGGAGAGGTGTGAGGTGCAGGTGTAAGGGTGGGTGAAGGCAGGAGAAGACAGGTGATGGGCACAGCCCTGGGCATGAGGCAGAGTTTATGGGTAGAGGTAGCTGATGGGCTCAAAGGGCTTTTGCATTGCATTCAGTACCTTTGTCTGCTCTGAGAGGGGCTGCTCTCTCGGGGAAGGCTGCACTGGAGGATGAAGACTGGCAGGAGATGTGCAGATTTTGTGCTCATGGAAGCTGGGCTTTGGGAGGAGATAATGATGCGATTTACTAACTTTTCCTGGAAGTCCTGTGTGCTTATAACTCTGAATCTGAAAACCCAGAAATAAATCTATGGTTTTTATAATACTGTGGTTTCCTTCTAGGAATTCAAAGTAGTGCCCTGATATTTGAGTGCCTCTGTCTCCCCTTCTGCCCAAGCCTCGCTCCCTTGGATGAGGGATTGGAATGACTTCTTGCCTCCAGATGTTACCCGTTCATCAGACCATCTTGTCACAGAATTTGTGCAGTGGCTTCCTGGTCCTGCTTTTCGTGCCTGCCTCTGTGAATTCTGTAGCTACGACTTCTATCACTCACAGTGTTTAAAAAGTAAATGCCTAAATTAAAAGTACCTTCTCATATTTGCTTGAAATTCATCTCCTATTAGCTTCAGCAGCTGCCTCCTGGTTCTAATTTTGTGAAATTCGTGAAGAACAGCTGTGCACTCATTGCATCTACCACCTCTGTGAATTTGTAAACCTCAGTCATATAATTTCCCTCTCTGCCGTTTTGGAAGAATCTAGGACTTCGTGGCCTCTTCGCTGGAGGTAACTTCTCCATCCTCTTGTCATAGTATCACAGAATATTTTCAGGTTGGAAGGGACCTTTTGAGGATCATCTAGTCCAACACCCCACTGTGGGTAGAGACATCTTTCACCGGGTCAGGTTGCTCAAAGCCCCATCCAATATGACCTGGAACACTTCTGTGATGGGGTATCCAACCTGTCCCACTGTCTGACCACCCTCAGCATGTTCAAATGCAACCTGTCCTCTTTCAGTTTGAAACCATTACTCCTTGTTATGTCACTACAGGCCCTGGTAAAAGTTTTTCTCCATCTTTCTTGTAAATTCCGCTTTCGGTATTGGAAGTCTGCAAGAAAGCCTCCCCAGACCCTTCTCTTCTCCAGTCTGGTTGCCCTTTCCTGTACCTTCTGCAATCTGTTATTGAGCTGTGGAGACTGTATTTATTTGAGTTCAGTTTTACTTCTCTGGGAGATGGTATAAATCAAAGGGTTCACTGAAAGGTAGTAGTAAACATCACTGGAACTTTATTTGTGAGCTTAGTCTTTCCTGAGGATGATGAGCTGGGATGATGAGCTAACGAGATTTGCTTTGATGTATAATTTTTGTTATTTCACATCAATTACCAGATGACAGATAAGCTCTGCAGCAATTGATTATCTAAGTAAGGGGCTTGATATCCTGTGGGAAGGCTTCTGGGAGCTGAAGGTGATTCTAAATGACAGGGGCCTCCTGTAAGCTGACACATCATGTCACTGACATTTTTGTTGGCACAAGTGACACCAGTTCTTAGGTGGAGGGGACTAAAAAGGATGAGTTAGACTTGCATGTTTGGAGAGTTTCATGGAGTAAGGGGGAGCTGCCTTGCTGTAGGGACTGCCTTGTGTTCACATGAGCATGCGGACTGTGGAGCCTCTATATGAGAGCTGCAGCATCCCCCCATTCCACAGAGGGTCCCGATTTCTCTTGGGGCTTCTTTTGTGCTTTCCCAGATGTCCACATTTGTTGTGGGTACTTCTGTCTTTTCCTCTAACAAAACAATTATAGAAGGGTTGTGCCCTTTGCTCTTGTCACTATATTCCGTAGGAGCTCATTTAGTAGAGAATTTATGATGAGCTGTTGTTCATAATATTTTAATTAAACAGAGCTGAACTTGAAAAATCTCTTTTTTGGGGGGAAGAAAGGGGCTGGGGTTTTATGAAAAGTTTCTATGTTCATGTGTTGGTAGCAAAAAATTACAAATTCCTGGCTAGAAAAATCCCAGTAACTGCAAAAATACTTGTTAATTCTTCCATTGAGTAAGGAAATACAACAACAAAAAAATTAATAGTTCACAGGTATGCAATAAGATTTTCCTTTGATTTATGCATATTTATCACTTGGCTTGAATTGTAAACATATTAATTCCTGCCTACCAGTTAATGACTTTGGATAATGTCTGTACTCTCTTTTTGCAGAAATTGTCCATGTACTTCACAGTTATTTATAGGAATAGACTTTGTCAGGTCTGCTTCCTTAGCCCTGAAAGACATTTTTGTCTTACTTAAAATACTTTAGAAAAAATATTTTGAAGTACTCCTTCTTATAAATCCTTGAATTTACCTCCTCAACAGATAACAAGTATAACAGCCATACAAATAGAAAATACTTACTGTTTTCAAGACTTCTTTTTGCTAAATATCAAGAGTTGTTTTGGTGTTGCAGCCTCTGCCATAATGCAGGGTTGGGTTTGGCGTTGGGTTTTTTTTGGTTTTTTTTTTGTTTGTTTGTTTGTTTTTTTTCTTGCTATGGTTTAAAATGTTCTGTCCCTAATGGAAGTAGTTCTGATGGTATTAAATGCATGGACATCCTGTCAGGAAAAGTGCTTTCAAAATACTTATACTGTTGCATTCAAGTAGGAATAAAACAGGCCCTGGGTTTAGTTGAGATATTTGAGATCTCTCAAGTATTTTCTTCTATTTTTCATATTTTTAGTATATCTAAGTAGTACTGCATCATATATAAACACAGTGACATATTTCTATTCTGTGATATTTTAATGACATAGTAGTTCTATTATTTTTACATATTGCATATGGCAGTGGGTGGCAAGCAGGCTCATATCTGTATCTTGAAGGAGTTGGTTACCAGTTGTACACCAAATAGAATAATGTTTTCAGTGGAACATTAAGACAAATAACACTTCTCAGGAAAAGAATAAAATTCCCCTAGCTTCCTGTGGCGATTCATGGTTAATTGGGATAAGCCATGGGATTCAAACATGGGAGTGAAAATCTTGCATCGCTGACCCTGTGCAGCCCTCCTCCCACTCCTGCAGCTTTAAAGCCTGTCTGTGTTTTCAGGATTTTTCCTTGCAAAGAATGAAGTTGATCTGCTTAAAAAATATTACCAGTATACAAACACGGGCATCTTTCAAGCTTTAAAAAATTAACCAGGGTTTCTTAGTGCTAAAGCGGGAATGCCTGTGATTTGAGGATCAGGGTTTTCCATAGATAAGCCTTTTTTGTGTGTGTACGTGCTTGACTGGGATAATTTTGCTGATCCTGCTTACAATTTTCTTATTTAAAATTATTTTTATTAAATCTGAATTATAAATAAGCTTGTTCTTTTCTGAACTAGTGAAGGCTACACAATGTTTTACACAGATCTGAGCATGCAAAGGCAGGAGAAGTATTATTTGTATCTAAATCTTTCTCTGCATCCCTTGAGATTTCTATGAGTGACTTTTTAGCATTCAGTGTAGAGAAAAATGTTCCAAATGAAAGCTTATTTTTGTCTTTGAATGGACTTGAGGACTGGACAGCTGTATACATGTGCATGAGTTGAATTCATCTTCAGATTTCTGCTTTCCATCACGGTAGCGAAAGACTTCCATGGAGAACCTCTTACTCTTTACTTTTAATGGTGCTTTCCGTGGTCTCCATCTTGCTAGCTTTCTGAAGGACGTAATCCTTAAACTTTCCTCTTCAACATTTACAAACTCAGTGCTTTTATCCACAGTGGTTTTGTTGGTTTTCCCCCCACTGTTTCAATGTCTGAGCTGTCTTAGCCTTGGTCCAACTGCATCAGTTCTGACTTTCAGCTTTTCTTTCACGGGCTTAATGGCAAAAATATCGGCAGTATTTTATGAGCAGTTAATCCAGAGCTGGATCCACTGGGATTGAGGAGTGTGCAAACAGCAAAGAAGGGAAGAGAAGCAGTTTTCAATAACGTCTCATGGGTATATATGAGAAGGCAAATGGAACTGGAATCAAACACAAATCTAAGAATAGAAACCTGCAGCCCATCTTTGGCCTAGTTACCATCTCCTGTGTCCTGAACAGAAGCGAGCGGGGTGCTCAGGTGCTGCAGGTCACTGCAACACTGCTGGCTTTATGGAGCTGTGACAACTTGTGGTCTGTGGAGTAAAAAACTACGTATTTCTTTCTGCCCTCGGCTTTGTTGCTGTATTACAGCTGTATGAAAAAGTGTTATGCGCATAAATATGTGGATTATCAAGAAAACTTTAATTAAATGACTGAATAGTAACTAAAGATGGCATGGGAGGCAGGTTGTTAAATTAAATTCATTCCATATAGCTTTTGCTTTAGCTCGTGCGCTAGTTTTACTTACTCTTAATATTAATATTTCTTAAATATTTCGAATATATGTCAAAGCTGCTGCTTTGCCTGACTTGTTCTGGTTTGAATGTACTTTAGCTTGAGAAGCCCGAGGCCTGAGGGACTGGGATGGGCAGTCTGGGTGAGTTTGGGCAAGGAGCTAAATATCAGAAAATGCGAAAGAGATTCTGCTCAGTCCTGCTGTAACTGCTCAGCTTGCAATTTGAGAGGGAGAACGGTGAAAGGAGTGTGCATCACGGGCTGTTTGCTGACCCAGGGTGGGAAAGGAAGGACACTGCCTCTAAGCACTGAGCTGCTCGGAGCAAACCAGACCCATTCCTGCTGCCTTCTCAGGATCGTGGGCTTCCCTCTCTGGGCTGGCAGTCCCTGCTCCTCTGCTGGCACTCCAGCAAGAGAAATTGGGGTTTACTGTGGAACGTTTTAAGTCACTGATTTTAATCTTGTTTTGGATTTGATTTTAATTACTTTTTCAAAGAGAGATTAATTCTCATTTAGGTGTGGATATCTAATTAAAAAGGATCTCTTGACTTAAGTTTCTTTTGTTAACCACATGCACAGGCTGTATGTATGTGAAAGCAATTACATAGCTGAATATACATCTAATCCCGTTCTTAATGTTAAAGTGTTATTGTGTTAGAAAATGATAAACGACTTCTTATTTGTGAGGGGATTTACTTTTTTCCCTTATGATTCTTGCCAAGTCGATGTTGGAAGGAAAATGAAATTCAATTATAAATCGAAATTTATTTCAGTGGTGGAAAACCAGCACCTAAAACCACTTTGTTTTTACTTGAATACATCGTGTGTTGGATAGCATAAGGGAAATTATCAAATCATATTGTGCACTTTAATCCTAGTGAGGTATTCAGTACAGGAGGTATTTCCCTAAAATGCTTTAAGTGGGTTTTGGTAGGCATGCAAGCGTGGAGAAACCTGAATTAGCTTCATGTGGAACCAGCAGAGCTTTATGAGCAGATATTCCCTCTTATAAGCCCTGTGCTTATTGCTGCCAGGCTGACTAGTGTAGGGGGAGCGCTGTGCGGGCACCGGGGTGCTGCCTGCAGGACTCGGGATACCCAACCGTCACCAGATGGTCACTACGTGCAGATGAGCTCTATCCTCTGGAGCTGGGAAGTAGTGTCCCACGTCTTGGCTTTTCCACGGAATGGAAAAGGTAAATGAGGTCTCCTGATTTTAAAATTTTTAGTTTGTTCTTAACTTCCAAGTATATGTTATTAATCTGAAAGAAATGGAATAAACTGAATTTGAAAATAAAAACTAAAATCTCTGTGCATGCAGAGGAAACTCTTGTGGTGTCTTAACCTGGTTTAACTGTTTCAAAAAGATGCATGTGCAGGTGTTGGCTGGCTGCTTGCTTCGATTCTGTGGTTTAGTTTTCTTAGAACAGGTTTCTCAGACTGTAATTGTTCCAGTCAATTAGTTCTCGAAGCCATCATGCTTTTCATGTGTTGTAAATACTTTTTTAAAGAAATGATTTTAAATGTAATGCTTTTTTAATTCATCCTTTTTGTTCACGTGAGTAGTGCTGCTCCCATTCGCTAGGTATTCTTACTCTGAGAATTGTCAGGAAGGGCTGAAAGCAGAAATCGCCTCCATTACCCTCTGTGCCTGTAGTTGAGTACATGCTGTTTTCTTATTGAAATCTGCTGCCTCATTTTTCCACACTGCCTCCTGCTCCTGAAATGAAGTATGGATCCTTTGGCCTTACGGCAAAGCAGAGATGTCCCTGCTTGCAGCTGAAAACTGTGCAGGTCTGAGAGAGGATTGCATAGCTTGGGATTTGTAGTCCAACACAGGCTCTGTAGGTCTCCTACCAGGAGTTTCGTGTTTCCTCTTGTGCTATTGAACGTTATGATTACCCTAAATCAGAATAAGAGAGCCCAGTTTGTTCTTAAGCTAGCTGATAGTCTCCTTTTGTCCTGCTGCTGTTAATTTCTGCTGTTCTTAGGCGCACAGGTTTCTGCAGTAGGAGAAGGATAAAGACCTGTTTATCAGTAGCGTCGTATTGGAGCATATTATGTTGAACTTTTCGGTCATTGTTCCAAATAGTAATAAAAAAGAGTTTTAATTAATTTGATTTTCTACAATATAAATGTTCAGCATTTTTTGCTTAGATTGCATATTATAGAATGATTTCATATTCTTTTCACAAAGTGTCTTTGAGCTTTGAAGCTCTTTTTGATAATGTATGTTGTTTAGCAGTAGGTTGTCTGAAATAATCCCCCGAAGTATTCTGACTTACTCTGAGTTTAATAAGAAATGAAATTCAATAATGTTATGGGGAAGAGTTGTGTCATTCTTGGAGATGCAGCCCACATATTATTGTTTTCAGGTTCTGCAGGTGAGTCCTTCCATGTATCAACTCAAGCCCTCTTTGAGCTGCCCTTGTTTCTTGGACTCCTTTTTTTAATTAAAATGCAAAGTGCTATATAGGTTTGCATTTGTTTACAGTGTAGCCTTATGAAATACAGATATGGCTACTTCTCTAAATATCTGTAGATAGCCTCCTGTGCTGCCTGTACGAAACTCTTTAAATCTGAACTTCTTGCTTTTCATTGTGTAGAAGGAAACACTACTGTTTTTTTGCTCTGCTTCTAGCATACCTTGCACACATTTTACAAAATATAACAAGCTGGAGAAAATACAGACAAAGCAAGATTGCCAGCATGAGAGACAACCGATGTATGCTTAAGACAAAGAGAAAACTTCCCAGTAGACAATTCCCATAGGGTAATGGTGATGATGCTCCTGTCTGTCCCCATGGGATAGGTGGAAGCTGAAAGCCTGGAAGCTGCGGTGGTTGTAAGTTGGCAGGTGGCTGAGCTCTGCTCATAGCTCTGTGACGGTCTCATACGGGACCCTGAGTAAATTGTTTCTGCTCACTGTGCTTCTGGGTTCGTGGCTGTGTAATGGAAATTATAGGGTTTCTCATTCCTCTGGTGAATCACGTTCCAACTTTTGAATGAAGGATGTAACACGTGTGTTAGCAGGAGTTATGTTTCTCCAGACCCCATCCTTGCATCTGTCCCGGAGGAGTGCGAGTGGGATTTGGAAGCCAAATTGCAAGGGAAGAGGCAGGGAAGGTGAAGATACTCCTGTAGGCAGAAGAGAGCGGTTTAACTTCTATAAAATCCCCTGTTTGCTACTACTGGATATTAATCTTTTCAGCTCCTCTTATCTGTCAGCAATGGTACATAAAGTCTAACTTAAAGTATAACCTCTCTGGGAATTGTATTTCTCTTATTTACTGTACTGGCATGTGGATTTGTGTAAGTACTATTAATTTTGCTATGAAATATCACAGCAAGTTTAACTTAAGTTAGAAAAGTCATAATAAAGGACCTGACTGTTATCAGCAGTGCTGTCTTTCTTTATTCAATCAGTTTTCCTACTCTTTGGGGAGGAGGGAATGAGAACATTGCCTATAATGGGGTTTTCATTTTGATAACATGCAAATGTGAAAAGAGCCCTGTCTTTATTTTTAACGTTGATGAGAGCCTTGCAGTAATTCCTGTCTGCAAGGACTGTGTAACCTTCTGCAGCACTGAAAGCTGAGAAGCACAGCACAACATCAGAGACCTCCTTCCCCATAAATGTCCTTCCCATACCCACTGTCTGTTCTGTACCAGAAAATTCATAACAGAACAGCCCCCGTGGTATGGTGTGGTGATTCATGTGATTATGAACCAAAGGTAGAAATGAGTTCAAAATAACAGAACTTCCCCAAAGAAACCTCTTCTTGCAGGTTGCTTTTTAATCCAAGGACATCTAAGCTGTGTGTATCTATCAATTAAATTTTGATTGCACTTACTTCTGGTCTTTCTTTCAAGCTCTCCAAGCCCCTCAATAAATGAGTTGTTAAATATTTTATACCACGACAGTCGAATGAGAAGCACTAAAAATAATTTGTCTTTAAAATGGCTGTTGCTTTTAGGGGTGTATTCATCTGGCAGGGTTACCTATCTTGTAAGAAGAGGTTCATTTAAAAGATAGTATCTTCCCTTAGCATTCCCATGATTTGTCATAGTGATATCTTACTGCAGCATGATTTGCCTGCTGCAGAGACAATATCCATGGTACCTGTAGGCTATCACAATTACTGAAATTGCTTCAGTGCAGTCGTTCTTAACTTAGGATGCCAGTTGCATTGTATTATCTTTTCTTTGTATTTGCAAAACTTAAAATCCTTTACCTGGTCTGCATCAACACGATGATAGCTTATTTATGTGGCTTTCTACATCGATCATGTTTGATAAGTAAAATTGTGTTTCTAATTGCATTAACTAACATTGTGATGTACAGATGTGTTCAGCTGTGAGTGCAGTTGTGTGGTGTAGGGTCTGTGGACTATATTTTGATTGTGCCTCTGTGTAGTATCCTTGTAAAGGCTGCAGCCTGCTGTGCCGAGAGTGGCTGACTGCCTAGCCTTGTGAGTATCTCCCTTCCCACAGTGATGCTCTGTCTTCTGTGGGTCAGCGCTCAGCCTCTTTTTCTGCCTTTGTAGCTGGTGCCACTGCAGCAGCGTGGGCGATGCAGGTAAAAACAAACCTGTGGTCCTCTGGGTTTGATGGTGCTGCAAGGAGAGGACACGCTCCTGTGCTGATGGTGCACGTGTCTGTGTCTCTACGTGTTATCCACTGGCTTCGTTTTAATTTTGGCTCTTTGCTGACTTGTTTGCTCCAGAGAAAGTTCAGCTTTTTTCGTTGTCATTTATCTGAGTGCTAGAACAGATATATCTTTCATTTTGAGGGTGCTTCAGAGGATGATAATAATAATTATAGTTAAATTAGCTTCCTAACAATAATGTGAAGAAAGTAAGACATAATTTTGTGCTGGGAGATCTAAAATAAACAAGATTAAAGGCTTTCCCTGGGACAAGGAAGGCAGTTAGTTTGAAGTTCATATTAGTGTCGCAAACTTTGTTATTCCCCTGTTAAGCCCGTAGCAGGATGACTGCACTGCCTGTTTACATGTGTGCAAGCATGTGCCCATTTCTGCGTACTCTTGCTTCTCGTATCTTTTGTTTCTGTTCGATGCTGGGGACAGGGAGAGGTGGAGGCCTTAGAGAGGTGCTTTGGCATGCATAATTCCCCAAGCGCTGAAACAGTGGATGAGGATTTTGGGAAAGTACAATGAATGTTTATGAGTATGTCTATTCGCTTAGCTTAACTCCAGACCCTAAATAGATGGCAGGTGATGGCATTGATTCTTAAGTTGGAGGGCAGAGATGCCCGGTATGTATGTTAACTTTGAAGACAGGCTATATCTCCAGTCAGGTTTCATTACATGGAAGAAATTTCCAGTGTACAAGAGAGATTGAAAGGGGTTAATGAGATCTGTCTGCAGACAGATGTCTTAAATGACAAGTAGGCTGAATTGTCAAGGAAAAGGGTCAGAACAGTGTTTTTCCACTGAAGCAGAGAAAGAGTAGAGGCTGAAGCTAAGAGGAGCCCCTGGGAAGAAGAGGGCTTGAATTATCCTGTGGGAAGGGGCATCTGGAGGTGTTCGTTGACGTGCAACACAGCCGCTCTTTGTAACCCCCCAAAGTGCCAGAGCTGTTACAGTGGGATTCCAAATCCTATGGCCACGCACTGGGTAAGAAGGCTGCCGGTGGCTGTTGATGGGACTGTCAGCTGCATCGCCACTTAGATAACCCAGGTGAGCAGCTGGAACAGTAACAGCAAAGCTAACAAAACATCATTAAATCCGTTTGGGGACAGTGAGCAAATCTTAAACCAACCGGTACCGCTCCGAATGCCTGTTTCTTTTTTAGATGGTGTAAAAATGACAGTGCACATCTCTGCTCTGCTGTGAGTTTGCATCTTTGCTGCCTTACTCAAAAGTTGCTCCTCTGCATAGGGTTCTGTGGAAACCATTCCTCAAATAGGGACCAATGCACGGGCATACCAACTGGTTTGTTCTGTCTCTCCTTCCTTGTCCTTTATGATGTACCATGATGTATGAAACCACGAGTGGTACAAAAGGCTTTGAGTGGCAACCACCGATAATTACTATGAAAGTAAGCGATTCTAAATCCCAGAATGGTTCTGTTCCCATATTCAGTGCTGCATGTGTGCAAAATTCTTTAAAAACATATTTGGTATGGTTTCTCCTTATTTTATTACTGTTTAAATTCTGGCCATATGCATAAATACTGTTGCTTTCCGTGTTTTATTACTTTTATTTATAGTTCTGTTATTAATGTTAATAGAAGTGTAAACCAAGATACCCCAAACACATTTATTGAGGGCAGTTCTCTGGATTTTCAGTGAAATAATTTTTAGTATAGCAGGGGGAGAAAAAAGGCGGAGAAAGGTGTATAGAAAAACAAAAATAAATGGATTGACCTTCAAAAATCTTAAGCACTGTGATTTCAGTTGAAGGGCGTAGTACTTACTACTGAGACTGTATAGAGCTTTTTAAAGTGAAGCATTTTTGGTTTAAATGGATCTCTTTGAAAAAGAGCCTTAGAAAAATGATAAATGGTGTTGTTAAAACGTCTGATTAATTTCTTGCTTGCCTTTTACGAAAGTTAGTGCAAAGCGTTTTCAAACTAGGGAACGCTTTGTGTATATTCTCATTGTAGGTATCATCAGATTTCTAATAAATTAGCCTTTTACAGAATGGATTTCAGTTGAGCTGTTGTGGTCTTCAGTTCTAGTTTGGATATTTGTGAAGATCCTTTTTTCTGTTCTTTCCAGAGACATTTCCCTGTATTCAAAGATGTGTGGTTTTTTCCCCTTCTGTTCAGAAATATAGGATTGTCCTTCAAATGAAACAACAATCAGGATTTTGTTTATTCATTTAGAGGCAGTGGATCAAAGCCTGCAGCAGTGTTACAGCATGGAAAATGGGAGCTGGTTGAATATTTTTACCTTGCGGGGGCTCACAGAGACTGGAGAGGAGTGGGAGACTGCAGGTCTGTCCAGGCAGAGCAAGGGAGAGCTGCCTCCAAAACAGGGGAAAGTGCCTGTAGGTTTTGTTCTTCCCCTGGCAGCTGTTGGTTGAAAGAAGTTTCGAATCCTGTAGACAAAGACTTCTTGCTAATAACCAGCTTTTCCAAATAAAATGCCTTCCAAAATAAGTACCTGCTCAAATAAATATGTAATTATGGTACTTCAGTGTGGCCTTTTTTCCGCTGTAGTCCTCAAACTAGTTTTTTTCAGTAAAAGTTGAAGTGGGAAACTGAACCTTTGTTGCATTTATTTTGCTTCCACAAAATTATTATGTTAATTGCAGTAGCTTTTGTCGACTTTAAATGTACCTCAGGAAATTTTTGCTTACTGGTTTGCCGTGTAGGAGTTGTGCTTAGCAGTTCCTGCAGGGGCTCAGTGTGGAATGGACCTCTCTCACATTTTCTCTTACTTTTGTGTTGTTTGTAAGAGCTTATGGTTGCAGCAGTTTGCACCAAACAGGCTGGAAACTGCAGACAGATGTGGGACTGCTCTGCTGTGGGAACTGGTGAGAGCACAAATCCTGGCCAAATCCTGATCTCCTGATGGTGCAGGAGAGGTTCCCAAAATGGGAAGAGCTGGGAACTTGGGACTTTTGACAGCAGAAGGATGGCTCTACCTTCAGGGGGTCTTTGGGGGCACCTACCAGCGGCCCCCCAAGCTGTTGAGATGCTAGAGCCAGGTTCTGCATTGCAGTTGATCTCCCCCGTGGGAGATTTCAAGACCCAACAGGGAAAAGCCCTGAGCAGCCAGATCTAACCCTGGAGCAGTCCTGCCTCCAGTGGGCGGGAGGAGAAACCTTCTGAGGTTTCTCAGACAGCTGACATCGTTATCCCAGCTGAACATTCAGTCCACCTAAATGCTGTTCTTCCATGCCCAGTCTATGAAAATAGAAAATTTCTTCAGACTTCGTGCACTTTTCAGGAAAATCAGCTCTTTTTACGTTGTTTTCTGTTTTGTTACCAATGTGCTCAGCTGGTCAGGATATGCTAATCAGCATCGAAGTCCTGTGAAGGATTTCCTTTTAAAACAAGTTTTCTATTGATTGATAGAGATTGAACTGTCAGAGATCAATATGGATCCATAAAATATGTTCTGAGGTAAAACAAGTTATGTATGATGGAATAAGCTAATATTCACGGATAAACTTCTCTATCAATCTTCTGAATTCTGAATGGACCTACTTTAAATTGGGTTGACCTAAATGGGCTTTTTGCTTGGCAGAAATGAGGCAAACACTGAGCTGCTTAACTCAGATTGGGTAATTAGATGGTATCACTTGTTCAAGAGCTCTGACAGCAAAGTTTGTCAGCTAAAAATACTTTAGTGGATCTTGATTTGCACAAAGATTGTAATGTGTATGTATATGTATAAAATGTAATGCTTGTGGCAGCAGGTAAAAACCCGAACATTTATTACTCTCGTTATTACAAATGTTACCTTCTGCTTCTCAAAGGAAGGACTCAGATATTTTATTCTTTCCATTTACTTGTGTTTAAGAAGTCAGGGTTTGGCCTAAGGAAATGGAAAGTAGCATGTATTCAGTAAGAAAAGAGTTGATGAATGTTAGCATTTTGCACTTGTTTACATTCTGCTGCTGTATCCATGAAATTACTTTCTTTCGAAAGGTGCTGCTGAATTTGTTGTCAGATTTTATATTACAGGAAAAAAAGTTTGTTTTAATACTATAAGAAATATACATATAAATTTATATTTATATGTATCTTTATGGGTGTTTTGCTTTGTTTTGGTTTTGATTCCTGTCCTTACTCCTGTGATGTCACAGGTAGACGCTGCTGGTGGGAGCTTCAGGAGTCTGTGTCAAACTCATTTTATGTGCTGTGTGGACTGCTAGGATGCAGTGATAGCTGCGAGTCCCATCCGTGTGCTGGCCAGCAGTGCTTGCTTGGGCACAGTCCTCTCTCTAGTGCTGAGACTGAAATAAGAGAAATAAGGCGCTTTGCTCCTGGGGAGCTTCATCACCTTCACACAGAGAGATCCCTGCTCCTGGTTTTGGCATATTTGCTGCTAGGTCTCAACCTTAATCATGTGTTTTTATTGACACTTGTGATGATGTGACCTGGAAGGTACGCTGGTGCATTTTAACCGGCATCTAACGAGGAGCTGTGTGGTGTGGGGTCATTATCTGTTATGCCATAAAGAGTATTCTTCAGAACGCGAAATGTGAGGAGATTCTCTGCCTTATCCTTGTTAGGTTGTCATAATAGCTTTTGTAATATTTTGCTTAAGTGAGCAAGCTCGTCTGCAGACACACTGGGATTTACATTTAGTAATGAGGTGGTTCATCCTTCAGCAAAGCTCGTGTGGCCGCACACAGTCTTAACAGAAGTTACCAAAAAGTTGAAATGTGGGGCATTTGGAAGATAGACTTTTATCTCCTGAGTCCAGAAGCGGTGACAATTTCATTCACGGCTTTTAGAAATGATAACAGATGATTTTTATTTCTTTATTTGTTCCTAATGTACCGAGAGTATATGATGTAAGCAAAGAGAAAACTTAGTGCATTTTTATATCCCTGCAGACTATCTGGCAATTGTGTGGCTTAAGCACTTTTTCATACAATTTACTTTGTTTAAATGTTCTGAAAGCCAAAATGTAGTGAGGAGTTCATGCTAATGTTTGGGGTGGGCTGTTTTTAATTATTTAGCCATTTATTTATTTAGCTGTGTAGTCATTTACTGCTGTGTAAGGGAAATTTTACTGAAGAATAAATGCAGCGTATATGGTTTTTATCTGTTCCTGATCATAGGAATGGGGACATTAGAATGGAGCATCTCTTAACTTACTATAGTTTTGATTTCTCTTTACATTTTCTCACTATACGTAAAGAGCTTAATAGTTCCAACTTGGAGATTTCCTTGGAAGTAAATGGGCAAGACTGCTTAAAAGATGATGTTTTACCCTGCGGGAGAAAAGCATTGGCATGTGTTGTATCTCCTGCAGAGAATTCTCTTCTCATTCTGAAATTTGTCAGTGTTAGTATTACTTTTGAGGATTGTTTGATATTAAAATTTTATACCAGTATCTGTTAAAGGGCCATTTGAGCATTTATTAATTTATTGTAAAGATAATTTAAGAAAATAAATGCTTTCTGAGCATATAGGCCCCTCTTAAGCTTTTCCTTCAGAACTGTATTTAATGGGATTAGAAAAAAGTTTAAATTTTCGTATTGTATGGTCATGTTTTTAATATTGAATGTAGTTTCTGAGTAATAATGCATTGTTTACAAAGATGAATCAGTGTCTTTGGTGGTTTATTTTTGTTGTGAGGGGTTTTGTTTTTTCCTTTTAATGGAGCTGAATTACCAACCCTCCAGCGTGGGAGCTGGATCTGGCTTCTCTTATGACATGCGTGCAGATGTCCTGAGTCCCTTGATTTTCCTTTGGGAACACTGAATTCTCATTTACCTGAGCATACCTGGTTAGAAAAGAAAGAATGAATCCGGTGCCTCTGCTTTTGAACAGCAGAGAAATGAATTGTATTAAACTGTTTACAAAGTGCATTAAATGCACTTCTCTGGTCGACATGTGGTAATTATCTTAGTCACTGTGTGACTACTTCATTTCGGAACTTTGCTGGTAAAGAAGGATGTGAAAGTCTTCCAGGATAAACCTTTACTCTGTTTCAGGGGATAAGTAGCTAATAATTGCTCAGGGCAATGGCAAGTCCCAGGTGTTGCCCTTGCACTACTTGCTGTATACACATAGGTTTGCAATTACTCCTGCAGTTAAAATGGAAATTGCCTTTTTTAGAGAACTAGATCCTTTTTTTCTGTGTATTGCTTGGAGGGGTATACTACAGAAGATGACAGTGGTCTCTGAATCCAAGTAAAGATTTAAAATCAATTTAAGATTAAACTTGAATAACGTTCTTACCTATTGCTAAATAGTTAATAGACCATATTAAAAACACCTACAGTAAAATATTGCTCATAAATAATAACAAATTTTTATTAGCATCGCAATTAAGAGCATGCTGGCTGCAAATGATACCTCACTAAGAGCAAAGAAAATTATGAAAAGCAAGCAGGTGACTGGTAGTGTACTTTTTTCTCATATTAAATAGGTTTTCCTAACCAGCAGGGGCTTGAGTAGTGTTTAGCAGGTGGGGATCTAAAGATAAATGTTGTAGCAGGGATGTCTCTGTGTGTAATGCAGTGGAGGCTTAAAGGAATGATATTGCATCAAAGAAAGAAAGGTTTTTTGTTACCAAGGTAATACTAAGATGAGCATGAGTCATTGTTTTATGCAGGCAAAGAAGAAAAAAAAAATTTGATTAATTGGTCAAGGACCCTGACCCATTCTGCTGGGGACCACCAGCAGAAGCTGACATGACAACATTTAGAAATGTCTGTAATTTTCTTTAACTGAAACTTAAGTGCACTGCAGAATCCCATCATATTCATGTTTCATTTGTATTTGTTAAGCCTCTTTATTTTTCTGTATTTATTTTTTCTCCAGCAACTATTCCAAATCTTTAACAAGCTTTCATGTTTTCGTTTTCACAATTGCACGTGGAAGCAGAGTGCTTAACCATGAGACATTAAACTTTCATGTCTGCTTTCCAATTCTCACCATGCTAATCAAGAAGATACTCTTCTATAATTATCTCTCTCTTCAGTGACTCTTCATTTTCCCTGGCTTATGGGGACAATCACAGCAGCAGCTCCCCCCAAATTAGTGCACTGCTCCAAGGAGAAGGTTCGGTTTCCTTGGCAGGAGCCAAGGTGGGGGAAGAGAGGGCTCGTGTAGAAGCAGCCATCCTGGCAAGCAACCAGATGAGGGGAGAGGGTCACCAGCAGAGGCAGAGAAGATAGCAATCAAATTCATCCACATCTCTAGCTACTCCTGTATCTAAAATACACACTAAAATGTGTTTGAGAGTCTAACAGTTGCTCCACATTAATTTTTTTCTTGTACAAGGTTGCTGTGATAATTTCCTTTTCATCCTTTGACTCTTGCAGCCATGCATTTTAACTTAAATTACTCATCAAACACATAAGTAAACACAAATATGATCAAAGCTGTTAGCCAGTTATAGAAACTAGTTTGTTAGACAGAAGCAGAGGCTGTATGTTGGCTGGTAGCTTACCTGGAAAGAGCTGGGTTTGTGAATATGAGGTTGATGTGTTTATATGAAGGAAGGTAAGTATAAATGTATGTGTTTGCAAAGCAATGGACTTTGCAGCTTGTGGGAGTGAGTGTCTATAAAAAGATACCATGAGCAAAACAAAGTTTGTCTCCAGCTCTCCTGAGCATTTATGAACTTTCTACAGAACTTTACATGAGGCAATGGACTGAATTACATCTGCAGCCTAGTCTTAAGCATCCAATTTAAAAAATTTATAATTCCGACTAGCAATGAAACATCACTTTGATTGACGACATCATTAGGGAAAATGGGAGTGAATATGGTCTGTTGAATATTTTCTTGCCGGCATAAGCTCTTTTACAGTGTCTGTTATGTAGACTGCTTGTTATACGGTGTTTTGACAATTAATGTTTTGAGATTTTTGAGATGATCTCATCTTATTTACATTTCATAGTAGTAAACATTACCTTTGTAGAGCCACAGCTTCTATTCTTGTCATAGTTTGTTATAAAGTTCTTTTGATGTCATGGAACAGCAGCTCGGGTGGCCTTTCCTTTTCATATTCATGCTGTTTTCGTACGCCTAAGAACTATCGTCAGGTGCTTTTGCATTGTGTGGAAAAAAAATAATGTTCTTGCATGGGTAAAATCAGTTATGTAGGAGTTTAGATCTAAACTCCATTACCTAGAAGAAAAGCAAATTCAAGGAGTGCTTATCTGGTGGAGGTTGGGGGATTAGACTGTAAATGAGAGGGATCATAACACGCACAGATAACCTAGTGTCATTTTGCATTTGAACTCAATTACTTGGACTGATGTAGAAATAAATATTTTAAATTGCAAGTAATGCAGATCTTAAAGGTAACAATAAAAATTCTGTGCTGGGCTTAAAAGGAAGAGAAAATTCCTGAGTGCTCTGTCAGGCTGTGCATGGCATAGAATAACCTTGAAAACAGCACAGAAAGGAGCATTTACAAGTTTATCAAATCATCTGTAGAATCATTTATTTTCTCAGTAATTGTGCTGAATTTTTTTCCTACATTTTTATCTTCATTAAAGACCAGAAAAAGTGTGGATGCTGTCACAGTAATCACTCAGCAGGTTTTTAGTAAAGACTCAGAGAAGGAGGATGGGCAAGCAGAAAAGTCATTTATGGAATCAGAACTTCTAGTAGCCAAGATTTGAGTTCTTACTATGATGCTTTCATGTACCTTAAAGAAAGATTACACTTTTTTCAGTCACTTTTTACTTTCTCCATGATTTGAGAGAGAGAGATGTTCGATACCCCTGCTCTGTTCTTAAAGATGTTATTCAGGTCTGGTTTTGTTTGGGGTTTTTTTAAGCATCGCAGTATCTGAAAATACCACTCAACAAAATTAAAACTTGGAGTTTCACTGTGATGCTCAGTAGAATGCTTTTTTAAAGAAATGTCCTCCTTCAGCAGAGTATCAACTTCCCAAATGCAAATCCTGATACTGTGTGATATTTTTTGCAGTAGTGTTTATTACCTTCCAAAGCCTTTAATGCTTGAGCAATTTTTACATGAATATGCTGCAAAATCTTCAGTGAAGGTGGTGATACAGCCATGAAATTGGAAATAGAAGCTTTTCAAGATGTCTTCTGTTCTTTTGACAGAGTTTTATATATCCATTAATGAATTTAAATGACAGAATTATATCTACTGAATTATGTGATGCTCTGTAGCAATATTACATTTTGATAGTAAGTATTATGTTCTCGTATCTTAAATAATTGATTTGTTTGTACTTTTGGTTTTGATAGGGGAGTTTTGTTGCATGCATGACTGCCATTTTAAGGCAAATGGAAGACTATCACTATGCTCATTTAATCAAGACTTTTGGAAAGATGAGGTCAGATGTTGTGGTAAGTTTAACATGTTTTATCTGTCTGTAAGATAGTTTTGCTTGTGGTTTTTTTTCTTCCTGTTACATTAGTTAAATACACTTGTAATGTATACAAATGAGTTTGACATTACTGATTTAATATAAAAGTAATTAGAAAAGCACTATGACTTACAAATTTTCTGAATTTGCAAGGAAAAAATTAGCCGTCCTGCCACACACAGAAGCACAACTTGACTCTGGAGCTGTTCAATATTTTAAAAAGTAAGCGCTGAATCAATAGATTTAAGGCAATTAAAAGAAACCATTAGAAAATAGTAGTGCTGAGCCATTACTAAAAATCTGTTTTGTTTAAGGAGAGAAGAAAAAAAACCCCAGCTTTCTTGAGGAAAGAAACTTGCAGTGTTAAATCTTCCAGATGTCTCATTTCATTTGTTTAAATAGCTTTTACTTACAGATCCACTCACTTTAAATTTTATACAAAACATTTTAACCTTAAAGATGCCCTTAGTTTTTAAATAAGCAGTAATAATTGAAATTTGTCTTCTCAGAGTCATTCAGTAGCCTAACTAAGCCAGCAACACAACTTAATTAGAGCATAATAGAAGAGAGTTTATAGCTAAGGAGATAACTCTCTAATGACCTGAAACTATCATTGCCATATGGGAAGTGCATGCTGTAAAGTAGCGACCAAACTTGTTGGCTGAGATCCATCAATTAGTGGATGACCTGAAGCCTCATCAGCTGTCTTACATTACTCACTCCGGTGCTGGAGATTGTTAGGTGCTTTAGGCAGCTTTCACTTGCATTTTAATCTAAAGGGTGGCTTTCTTTAGGTACCCTTCTTTCTTCCAAACCCAAGGGAACAAAACCCAGCATCTTTCCTTTGTCTTATTTCTTTATATTTGGAGTTTCCAGTTTGCCTTTATGTCTTTAATGTTTTTCTTATTTCTTCTTTATATTCTGCAAGATTTGAGCTCTTTGCCCCATGCCACCTTTCAGATAAGGTCCTAGAGCCACTGATGCTTAGCCTGTTTGTACCTGATCTGGCTCTACTAAAGTACAAAGCTAATGATTTAAGAAAGTGAAGACAAAGTCAAGCTGCAAAGAGCTGTATATGGAATCTCAGTATAGGAAGAGTTGCTTCCCAGTTACTTTGCTTTGGGATCTTGGAGCTGTTCCATAGGTAGTTCTCTACAGCTGGTTTTGCACTAATGACAAGTCATTCCCAAGCTAAATGCAGCTAGGGGAGTGAAAATGTTTTTAATGCAGATAAAATAAATGAGTGTTAGGGTTAATCTAGCCAAATATTTCTGTACTTTGCAACTGGTTCAGACCATGTGTCTCTGGAAAAGGCAAACCATTTACCAGGTTTTACATGGAAAACCAGAAAACTGGTTGCTCTGAAAACATGTAATGAAAAAATACAGAGAGAAAAATATTGGTTAGCAAATCTGTGATTATTTTGATGGCAATGCAAGTGTTTATATTAAAGTCTTGCTTTTTTTTCTCTGAATTGTTGGAAAGGTGTTATATAGGTCAGATCTTGGTGAAAACAAGGGAGTAATTATGTATTTGAATTTTTGCAAGTGGTCTATTTATAATCGCTTGTTTTAACAGTTTGATTTATATTCTATGCAATGCACTGGGATACATGAAGAATTACTTCGTTCTTTTGTTTTGACTCTGTATATTCATCCCTTTCTACATGTTCTTGTATTGCATAGTTGGAATTGTTCTGGACAGTTAAAATCGTGTTTTCCATCAATGTGTGTACTGTTTGACGACTTCTTTTCTATTTATGCTATTTGATTGTGGTTTACATTAGCAGATACAAAAAGCTAAACTTGGTCAATTGCTGCAAAGCTTTTTATGTCTTTAATTAAAATGTACCTTTTTAGTGTTTTAATATTGTTGTTGATTAAAGGATAATGTATGTTATTCGGCAACAAAATGCATACAAACCTGGTAAAACATTAAATGGGTAATGTGCTAATGGTAGATAATGCTAACTTAAATTAACTTTAGAATATGAGTAATAAAAATGAAGGTATGGGATGTGGAGGTATAATGCCAATACATTATGAATCTTATGGTACAAGGAAACTGCAGTGCATAAAGTGATTTTCCTTTTTTTATAAAAAACAAATAAAACTGAGTCATCATTTAGGATAAGAGGATGAAGATACCAACCCAGTTTCCCTGTTAAAGAAAAAAAATTACATAACCTTATCAGTGAGAATCAAGAGGGAGGTTGCTCTTCTTATGAGTATTTCTTCATAGATGAGGTTTCACTGTGAATTTTAAACCCATATCATGTTCAGTATTTTATGTTTTTGCATCAGAAATTATGCCCCATGAAGCACTCTCAGGACCATTGCCTGCTTGACCATTATTTGTGCTTTGGTTTAAGTTTGACCATGTTCATTCTTAGGGCCTTTGTTTTCTGTCTTCAGTGGTGGGAGGCTGCTGAACTGTACTCTGTATATTCCTTGGTGCAGTATGGTTTATGTGGAAAAGAGGCCATTCTCTACATCTTTATTTAACTTCTCGTGCTTTCTCCATTTCTTTTTAATCTGACAATTTTTGAGCTGGTGCCCTTTGACTTACCCATTAGAGCTTAGACCCAGAAGTGTTTTCATTCAAATCCAATGTCCCTACATATGGAGGTAATGCCTGCATTTCCTATTACAGGAATTTCAGTTTAACCACAAAGGCATAAAGAAACTGTGTTTTAAAACTGAAACTAGATGAATTAAAACAGAAATGAAGAGCTTTTCTTAAAAAAAGTTACAAGAAAAAGGGAGAACATAACTGAAGCTGTGGTTGCTTCTTCACTATTGGACAACCTTAAATTTTCCTTCAGCGTGTGGCTTGCTCAACCAGAAATTATAAGCCTGGTGTTGGAACTGCTAGAGAAAACTTTGTCCTGTGCTGCGTAGGCGTCAGTTTAGATTGTTATAATGGTCTTATTTGGCCTCAAAAAATCTTAGAAAAGATGAAGTAAAGTGTGATAAAATTGGTCTTGTATCTCTGCAGAAAATATTGTTTAGGTTCATTAAGGTATTTCTGTTCAAAGAGGAATTTCTTACTGTCAAGTCTGCTATCATCCTGAGATGAAACATCATCCAAGATCAGTGAGGTTGTTTCTGGGACTCACTGATCTATCTCCCGTTTTTACTTGGTAAAATTTATATTCAGTTGAGACACATGTGGTATTAGTTGACAAAAAAAATATATATGCTAATGTTTTTCCGTGTGGAGTGCCTCAGAAGTATTCCTCCCTAAAGGCGTTGAAGACAACATCTGGGAGACAGTGAAGTATGTGGAGAGATAAACTCCATAGGGTGTTTTAAACTGCAATTTTCTGCACCTCCTTTTTCTTCTCCCCCTTTAATATTTTGCACTTTGGGTTTTAGTATAAGTATGTGCATTGGTGAGTATAATGCATCCTTTCATGACAAGCTTTGACTAACCATTGATGTGAGCAGGTGATTGTATGATTCAAAGCAGGCTCTTTATGAGATGTTATGTTGAGAGTCATGGGGGATTCCCTGTAGTGGTGGGAAACTGCACAGGCAGCCCGGCCAGAGCCATCCACGATCTTGAAGAGTGGACTTTCCAGAGACACCCTCATAGAGCAGCTCAACAGAGGTTAGGATGTTGTCCTGAAAAGCTAAAGCTGAGCATATTTGACTTCTGACTCCTATACCTCAGGACTCAGCAAAGCTGAAATTTTCATCAGCTGAGCATAAAGTGTTTTTGCATCAAGTTCCTACATGCTTTAGCTAGTTACTTTATTAGGCTTGAGAATTTATCGAAGAGCCTCTTTGAAATCTAGGTCACAAAAAAGTAAGTAGTGATACAGGTGTGTCAGGGTGTGATGCTCAGCGGTCCAGGGGAGATGGAACTATCTAAGCCTCCTCAGTCACCATCTACCCAGTTCCAGGACTGAGCTTACACTGTTTTCTTTCTGTAATTGGATGGAAATTGTGAAGGGGTCCTATCTGTTATCAATTTTGCTTCCCTGGAATATTGAATAGGATTTGTGTTTGTAGTTGGATAGAGATCAGGAATTGAAACCCTTGCTCTTTTAATGCAGGTTTTTATCATTTCATTATGTTCAGAACAATTTGTTCTGCTTCTAGGTATACTGAGAAAATGCAGGCTTTATAACAACAGAGCGTGAACCGATAGCTTCTCTCTCCACTCCCACCCCCCAAAAAAGCTGTATTTTTCTCGTAATATGAGGTTTATTCATGTAAACCATTTGTTTTCCTATAAGAAAGGTAAAATGGACGAGAGAGCAGTATTACGAATACATAAAATACAGTTAAGCATCAGAAGCTTTTTATATGACCAATAATTAGTGTAGTTATTACAGAGCATTATTTAAAGTAGCTGTATGAAAGTAGGATTATTAAAATGTGAATATCAGTAGATTAAAATGTAGAGCTGAATCAGCAAAGTAGGTCAGATTGTATGTGGCACAACCTCCAGGGTCAGTGACAAATGCAAGTCATCGACAAAGTATATGAAAATTCATCCACTGTTGCGTGCAACTTGATCAGCAGAGTGTGCAGAGGCTCAACAGCTGAAATGAGTGACAAAAGTTTAAGGTAGGGTTTGCTACAAGAAATTGGGAAAGTATACATCTGTATTCATAAAATATTAAGGGTGGGGAAAAAAAGCACAGTGAGCTCAAATCTGCCCTCTTGGATAGGTGATGACCCTTCCCGTGGTGCCACTTCCAGTGATGTTTCAATAATTGAGCTGTGAAGCAGCGCGAGTAAGAAAGTTACCCGATACCTGTAAAAAAGCCCACACTCAAATGAAATACTGTGCAGTGCTTGGGCAGCAAAATACGCGATGTGATTATTAGGAATTATGTAATTCTTTCACCAAAATACATGAAGAATAAGCAGTAAAGTATGCAGTTTGATCTCTTAAATGAAGACATATTTTACTGAACTCATGGAGTGTGTGTCTGGGATAAATTTTGCCTTATGCAAGAGTAACATCTCATTAACCACAAGCAATTCCAAATTTTATCTCAATCCTGTTAATGTCAAAACATCTTTACTGATATTGTGTTTTGGGGAGTGATTCTGGTAAAATAACACAGCAGTTATTTTACTAGTACTACGTATTTTTTGCTTAAAATGTGTTTTTCATGCTTGCTGATGCTCTATTGGCCCTTTTTGGACTGAGTCTCTCCTTGGGTACTAGGAGGAGGGATACAAAGCATCCTAGAGCAACCCTTGTGCCATGCACACGGCAGAGCTGAGTAGGCTGGAGATTCACATTGCCTTGTGATCTCGATGTTGTGTCCTCATGATCTCTGCAGCTTCCTGCTGCCTGCCCACTGTGAATTTCTGAGCCAGGAAAAACATCTTAACAGAACAAGGAATCAAAAGATAAAATGTGACAAAGAGACCAGCTCTTACACATGAAGAAATACTTATGAGACCAGTAACTTCATATTTGTTTCTCACTGAAAAGGTTATATAAAACCCAGCCTTAGTTAAAAGTCCAGTGAATGTAACATTTGGGGTTTTTTTTGTTCGCATTTGACATTTTAAAGATGAACGAGATAAATACCATTACTGAGAAGCTGTAGCAAAGGAAAAATATTCTAACCTTGGAATAAAAGTTCATTTTTATATCTGTGTGAAGTGGATCAGGGACTTTTTGCTTGAAGTTCTTTTTCCTCCTTTATCTTTTCTCTGAGCATTTGATATTGCTCAAATTGTTAGATAGCAATTACAGATTCCTAAACTGTAGAAGGTGATTTACATTGTAAAGTACATGAGGTTTCTGTTCCAAAGAGATGTTTGTTTATATCGATGTAGAAATAAATTGGTTTATGCTATAAAATTAACTTTGTTCTGGGTCAGGTTCACTTGCAGAAGCAATTACTGCTTCTGCATTTAGGTAGAGTCTCATCTGGTTTGGATGACCAAAAGAGAAACGTTGCTCCTGTTTACCCCAGGTCAGGGTAACGTGCACCACCGTGCTTACCTGAATTCAGTTTTGAACTAGAACATAAATACTAAAAACATTCGTAAGACTGATTTCAGGCAAGGGAAAATTTCAGGAAGATATTAATGAGAGAAGGGAAAACTCATCAACTGACTCTAGGGAGTATTTTTAGTGCAATCATAAAATTAAAATTAATATCTTAGGTTGTTGGGTTTTTTTCCTCTTTGCATGCTTTTAACAACTTCAAAAAGGTCCAGGGTATGCCAGGCATGTGTTGCGATGTGTGCTGCAGTACGTGCTGCACAAGAAGGCACTGTGAGACTTTGTCTATAGCATAGGAAAGAAATTATTTTTTCAGCAGAAACTGCCTTTAGATAACTAGGAAACAGTGCTTGTATACTGTGGGTTGTTTACAATGTAGGATTACTACTGTCATCATTTCTGAAAAGTTTAAATACAATCACTGTAGGATTTATGTACATCATGTATAAATACGCCTTAGTAGGATTTATGTATGTTGTATATGAATAATGGCTTTTTTATGAAGCAGAACAATAAGACACCTTTTGAATCTAGTCATTAATAACTGACACTATCACTTGCATGGTTTTTAGATAGAGAAGAGTGTTCTTTTCCAAATATTTTCTCTTCTTTTAGGATTTTCTGATGGAAACATTCATCATGTTCAAGAATCTCATTGGGAAGAATGTCTATCCCTTCGACTGGGTTATAATGAACATGATGCAGAATAAGTAAGTATAGAGGAAAAAGCACTGTCGCTTTCTGAGATGGCTGTTACGTGTTTGATCTGAAACCATAGTGTTGCTTGGAAACAGTAAAACAATGCAGCAGCTAGATTGTTTGTTTTTTTTCTTCTGTGAAGCAAATAATTATTTAAAAATTGGCTTTGGAGGTTGCAGGGCAGTGTTTAGTGGCCTGTTTTAGGACTCTTGGAGTCCACTACAAATTAAGGATGGCATACAGTGTACCAAAATTTTGGAGCAGACTGCAGATACAACAGGATCAGTGCATATCTTATAATAATAAAATGCATTCCTTTGGGGATAAATTACGTTTTGCATATGACCTCAAAAAAATAGTGGTTATCACGTGCTTACGTTGAGTTGTATGTTCTGAGATATTTTCAGTGGTATTAACGAGAAAGAATTGAGAGGACATTTTAAACCCAGGTTCCATCAGCCTGGAAATGAAGAGACAGACTGAAAATGTTTCTAATACCCACTTTTTTGCTCAATAATTGCAGCTTTCTTATTATTTGGAATGCCTTTGTGCAGTATTTTATGTTTGTGACGTTTATTAAGTGTGTCAAATGCTTTTATGTGTACTGTGATGAAAGTATAAGGAAAAAACATTATATTTACTAGTTGCCTGGAGAAATCTCTTCTGTGCTTACTGGTAGCTGCCATGGCTATAAAGTTGTCAGTGTTTACTTATATAAAATCCTGAACCACAGTTCCTTCTCTCTTTATAAAAATGCACCATAACTTTAATCTTGGCTTTTGAAGTCTCCTTAACCTCCTAATAAAATCCCTTCTTAATAAATATGAGTTAGGAGATACAGCCATCTTTTGAGTTATACCTACCCATTGGTTATGGATACACAATTCTGCATGGCTGCAGCTTGCGAAGCACCTGCAGTTTTATATGAAGAGCTCTTCTAGGTTAGCTGAAGAGTCTAAAGCCCACTGGGTTTCTTTTTTTTTTTCTCTTAATTTTGAAACTGGTTTTGGTTCAAGAACTCCAACTGTCTCAATTGTTGTGTTGCAGTTACTTTGGAAACCCTCACAACAGGTGTTACCTGGCACCCTTTCGAACAGGAGAACACCTCTGTGCTTTGCAGGCTCTTTTAAGTGATTGAAATATGATTGAGAAGGGCTGTGTTTGGAGACTATTAATGCCAGTTAACCAGTGACACAGCAATTACTGCGCTGTGAATAATATTGCAATGACTCTTTCCCCAGATGTAAAGAAGATGGCTATTCCTCGTGTTATCTTCACAGTATTGCCGAATGACCTCACAGTGTTCATTTGGGTGGAGATTTGACCTCAATTATTTTTTTTTTTAAACTCTGGAATTATGGTCATAGAAACGAAAGAGCAAAAATATAGAAAGAGCTTTTCCCTCCCCACTGTTTTTTCTTTAAAGGACAAAGTGATCCCTACCAGGCAGTTCCTCACTCTGAAAGTTTGAAGTAATACAAAGGGTGATGCAGAGATCTGCAGTTAGTGTAGGGGCTTTGATTTTCTGATCCGTAAAAATAGTCCTGTCTTTTCCCATGCTGAACATTAAGTCCTGAAGAAACAGAATGGGGATGTGTTGTTAAGGTCTTTGATTCTTACTGAATAAATGCAGTACCATGGAATATTTGAGTAGTATTTAAAGTTAAAAACAAAAATATTTTTCAAGTCTTTCTAGTGTTGATGAGTATCTGCAGAAGTGCTAAGGGGGGTTGTTCATCTCTAATTCACAAGTTTGTTTGCATTACACCAGCTTGTTTGTAAATGCATCTGAATTGATTTGAGTGCTTTTCATTTTTCCAGTTGAAGCTAATGTGATTACAAAATCCAGGAAGCTCTTTTGTGACTTTTTGTCCAGCTGGTCCGTTTATTTTCACCTCTACAACTTTTATTGAAGTTAGGAAAAATTAAAGAACAAATCCTGTCTTTTAAAGCTACCGCATCCTCTTACCTCCAAGCTTGCTATTTTGCATCACTCTTGCAAAACACTACTTTCTGCAGATATAGTATTTCTGTGCTGTGAGCCCAAGCGAGCTAATTTTCAGCTATATCCAGAAGGTCGGTGAGTTCATTTGGTCCTGTGCATGAAATATGTCTGATAGTGTGAAACAAAGGGAAGAAAATACCTAGCTGGAAGTTGGACCTCTCAGCGTGCAGCAGAGATGGTGCTGAGGTTGTAAGGGTGGTACACTAATCTCTTAGGAGGCACCTCGTAACCTTCATGGCAGAGACAGCCCAGACAGTTCCTCTCCTAACAGAGGTTTGTTTTCAGATAGTTAATAGTGCATTAAAATGTTCTGGCTGAATTAGAGTTGTAGCTACAGGAGAAGAGGGGTAAAAAATAGGAAAAGGCATGTGAATGACTGCATTGCAGGGATGTTCACAAAGGCTTATCTAGTTAAAATTTAGTACTACACTTCCTATTTTGCTGAAATAAACACATAAAAATCTTCATATCTAATGAAATAACTGTTATTTTTTGTTCTTAGATGTGCCACTTAATACTTGTGTTTACTGACTAATTTTATTAAAAACAGCATTTATTGTTTTAGCAAATCAATTTGTTAATTGAGTCCAAGATTTTGAATGTCACTGATTTAATGTAATCCTTTGGTTTGTCACCAGTATGTCTAAGATGGCATTGATTTGCTGACTGCTGATCAGACGTGGCAAGACACAGTAGTGACAGTGTAGGTTCATCAGGTGCTGTGCAAGATAAATTGGCATATAGTGGGTAAAAGAAAATATTATTCAACTGATGCTATGACTTTTCCTTTCACTGGCAAATTTCAGCGCAAATCAGCTGCTGTTTTACAGTAAGCAACAATATCCAAGCAGCAGAGATGGAAAAAAACACTGATGACAGATGGATAATAGACCGTAGTGCGTTACAATTGAAAAAGCTACTTCTAGGAGAAAAGCAAGAAACTGTGTTTAAAACAAAAAGCTGAATGCCGAAAAGGCCAGTACCTATGAGCACAGCGCTTTCAGGCATGGTTAGTTGAGAAGAATATCCAAATAGTATTTAATAATTAAGTCTTCATCCATATATTGACCTGAAATGGGCATTACTTTGGGGTAAATCTGAAGGTGAGAGAAGACAGAGGGGAAGAAAGAGCAGAAATGGTCTTCAGATACATAAAAATTTGCAGCCGAACAGATGGGAATGGCCTTTGCATAGACGTGTTGAATTGTGTAAGAAATGCTGGTCATAAACTGTGGCAAGAAATATTTAAGTTCGAGGATGGGGGAAATAGTCTAGCAGAGAGCGCTGCGGTGGATTGCTTGGGATGTTGTGAAGTCTCCAGCAGCAGAAGTATTTAAAAACAGTTTGATAAGCATCTGTTAAGGTGCTGGTTATAATTTAGGGAAAAGAGAAATAGACTAAATGATCTCTAGAGAGTCCTCTGAGCCCTGCCACTCCGTATTGGTTGGTGGATGCTGGGTGGCTGGGACTTGGAGAGAACCTCTGCAGTGGCAGGTAGCAGCATGGCTGTAGGTCTGCAAGGTTGGTTCAGTAAAGACTGGTTCTGTGCTTTGGCAGAGACTCCCTGCTGTACTTGGCTGCCCAGGGGGCCCATGCAGGGAATCCACTGCCTTTTACTGTTTCACCACTTGCCTACGTGATGTTTCAATGAGTATCGGTCACTCAGTGCTATTTCTCCACATTGGACAAAGGCAGGATTATGTCTAGTTTAAATTTCTGTAGCTTTTCATTTGTTGGGTTTTCTTTTTCAAAGGGAATTTTTAAGCCTGGTAAATGCCTGGCAAGTGATTACTAAATGTATCCATGATCAGTGACTAAAAATAAGAATGAGCTAAGACAACTATAGAAGAAAATACTGCTTGTAGTTATAAATAGCAGTCTTGGAAATTTCTAATAATGCTCTTTAAGATACTTGGGCACCTTTAAATTACATCTGTTGTAAGGTTTATATGTGTTCCCATTTTCAGGAAGAGTTATTTCTGTTAAGGTCGAGGTATAATATCATTGGATTAGAACGAAGTGTTTTTATCATCTGAGCTGACAGCTACTGCGACAGCTGCTTTGTAGCAATCTACCACATGCTTGATAATGAAATTTAGGCCTGATCTTCAGCCACCATGGTATTTCTCTCATTCAGGTCTCTGTTACAGACTCCAATAGCTGTGTTTAATAGTTTAGTAGAAAGGGGACTACAGAAAAGCCAAGGAAGAGTTCTTTACGAAGGAGTGCAGGGAGAGGGCAAGGAGGATGGTTTTAAGATGAAAGAGAGGAGATTAAGATTAGATATTGGGAAGAAAGTTTTTCCCCTGAGGGTGGTGAGGCACTGGCACAGGTTGCCCAGAGAAATTGTGGTTGCCCCATCCCTGGAGGTATTCAGGGCCGAGTTGGATGGGGCTTTGAGCAACCTGAACCAGTGGAAGGTGTTCCTGCTTCTGGCAGGAGGTTGGAACTGGAGGTCCCTTCCAACTCAAACCATCCTATGATTCTTGGTTAGCTTGTAGCTCCTGCCACCTGACCCTCAAGGATCTTTGCCCACTTCCTTCTCAAAGTTGTGGCACTAAAAAAAGTTTCTGCTAATGTCTGAGAGCAGCAGGCTCCCTGCATTTGAGTATTGCCATGTCGAGGAGCCCACCAGTCCCAAGTAAATCCTCCCTTGGCCATGAAGATTAGAAACCATCCGATTTCTAAACTTAAATCAAAAACCTCGTCCAAACTTCACCTCTCCTGGCTAATGAGTGTGTGGAATATGTGATTGCAAAAGAACAAGTAATGAACACAAGCTTCCTGATCCCAGTCCCTGCAAGGAGTCAGGAGGTTTTCCTGTGTTTCAGGATAGGGACGAGGAGAGCTTCGGAGGCAGATTCTTCATTCCAGAGAAATGCAGGGAAATGCGCTCAAGGAGTTTTAGCTGTAAAAGTAGGTAAAAAAAAAAAAAATAGCAGGGATTTTGTATAGTTTACATTTTTCCCTTCTACATCATGTTTAGAAAAGATTCAGAAATGTTTTAGAAATTGTTTTTAACTTCTGTCAGAAGCTGACAAGCTAAACTTAGGTTCCTCTTAAGCACGTAACTCAGAACATGAAAATAGTTCCTCTCTACATTTTTGTAAATGAAAATAATTTAGTCTTTGGTCTTATTTCTGGCATTTGAGACAATCGGTTCCTTTGGTAGACCTTATGATATATTAATTTGTAGCTTCTACTTTCATCTTCAGCTGTTCTGGTGGAAGCTGAGCTGCCTATGAAAAATGAATTTGATGTTTTGTGTTCTATTTTTTGTGTCTAATGTCCACATTTACATAAAATACCTGGTTATTTTGCCTTTTGAAGTCAAGAGAAAAAGGAAGGGGATGCTTCTCAGTGAGAATGAGGCTTCTTGTGCCTACTTACTTTTTTTCAGAGGAAATATATCTTGCCTTGCGGAGGGAATCTGGTGGGTGTTACTGTACCTGCTCCCCATTAGTGTTACATTGGCTTTGCAGGTGGGTAGAGGGATATTTCCTTCTGAAAACCCAGTCTAGAATCTCACTGTGTTTTCTGTACAAAAAACAAAACCAGTTTGCAAAGAGGAGGAAGAAGGATCAGGGAGATGCATCTGGTAAACATGTACCTTTTTACTGTTCCTGGAGTGTTTATTTTTGGAGCTTCCAGGGAAATGTAGGCTGTTCTGTTCCATGTTTGTGATAGCAGTATCTGTCAGATTTATACTGCGCTTTCAGAATTAGCTTCAGCTATGTATGTGACTATCCATCAATAGTGTGCAAACACTGAAGTGGTTATGAACTGAGGCAAGTTTTGCGTAACTGTAAACCTTAAAATGTAGTACAGGCTTCAGTAGCCTGAGAGTTATTCTTGCTGACAAGTAACCCAGAGCCAAAATAAAATTGGGTTTCAGATTATTGAAATCTTGCTTAATTGCCATAATCTGCTATGCTTTGTACAAGCATATAGAAACACTAATGTTTTTTAATAAATGTATGAATGCAGGCTCTTTTTACTTACGTAATTGACCCATCAACCATCAACTTGCATTTGTCAAATTAGTTGCAAGTGCAAAAGCTCTTATTTAAAATCCATCTCAAGCTACTGATGGATGGGGGTGTGGTTTTCATAACAGGGGAAAATAGTCTGAAAGGGTGACAAAGATTCTTGATAGAAAGCTACAGAAAATGCAGGGACACAACTCAGTTTTGCAGAATGTGAAGTACTATCAGACATATGGGATGGGGGGAGGAAGCACAAGAAGCTTTGAAATCATTGCTTCATTTTCCAAACCCCCTGCATATAACAGTGTTCAAGCCTACGTGCATACCATTTTCAAAGAGATTATTAGTAGGCGTGACTTGAAAGCTTGCACTTATAACTGGGGCACTGATCATTAAAATATTTTCTCTATATGTGTTCCTATGGAATATGGTAACTGTTTTACATTTCCAAATAGGATATTGTGATGAAAAAGGTGTTTGAAATGCAATTATATTTTAGGAGAAGAAGAAATGTGTTGTTCCAAGAAGAGTCTGAACAGTGGGAGAAGCTTTGATTAGAAGGAATTGGCACTACTTTTCCTGACTATTAATACATTTCTTATAGGCATCTGCACTCATGTATTTAGAAAGTTTAAGAGTCCAGACACGCAGCTTGAACAACAAAATAATTTTATTTTAGGGATGGGATGGAATGAAATAAGACTTCAAATGGGAGCAATTTTGTTTTTCTGTAGTGCCAAATATTTCTCTGTATAGAAAAACCTCCCACCTTTTACCATGTATGTATTGAGGATAAACATTTTCTAAGTGTGTAACTTTCTTAGGAGACAGTTTTCAACATTAATTCATGTGCCCAAAAGTTTGATTTTCATTTGTAAATAAAAGAGATGAATGCACATTGATAAATTGTGTACAGATACAGTTTCTGTACATGGAGGGAATTTTTTTGCTGTCTGTAAAACCTGGTTGCATAATGTACTGACCTTTTCAGTAAAGACCTTGCAGGATTTTTGGTTTAGGATTGTACCTGTCAAATTAACTGGACCTAAGAGTAAAATGAATGTACTTGGCTGTGTTTAAAATAACACGGGGGAGTGGTTCTAACTCAAAAGGCTGAGATTGCTTCAGTGGGTGCTCTTTTCCCTTGATGATTTCTGTAGCAGGAGGAAAGGAAGTATCCTATGTAGCAGCTTATTCTTCCCAGCCATTCTGAGTTAAGTGTAGGTTCTGGCATAGGGAGTAGATTGATAATGGTAGTGTTGTGAATATTTATGAACAGTTTGGGGGTTGGCAGTCCACTGGATTTAGTGGATCTGTTTTTCTCTGTTATTTCTGTGATCTGTGATCATTTATGCTATGGAAGTTAAATAGCAGCCTTTGCACCAGTGAAGCTGCCAACAGTGGGCATGTATGAGTGAGATGTTGCAGCCCTCTGCCAGCCCCCCCAAAACATCTGCTACTTCTCTGCTCCTCCTGTCTATTTGCATCATGATTAGCCTTTTCTGGGTCTAGAGGTGGAATAGTGATTTCCAGGACTAAAATAGTTACCATTTTGATCATTATTATATGATCTAAATTACAGGGTTTATGTGTTTGGAGACGTATGTTTGGTTTTTTTGGTGAGGGCATCCTGCAGAGGTGAGGAACGTGGGCTTGGGCTGGGTGACTGTGTCAAGCATCTGCTGTGACTCTGCTTGTTCTGTTTTTTGTTGTTATCCTTCCCTTGACAAACCTACTTTTTTCTCCTCAAAGCATGGATGGGGTTTGCTCTCCTCCTAGGAATGTAGATGTCTGTACATCTCTGAAATCAGATCAAGGCTGTTGCAGATGTATTTCGTCCTAAAGCACAAGGAAGATGACGCGTTTAATTTTGCTGGGGAAGGAATGATGTTTGTTAATACTCATTTCAAAAATATCACTGTGGAGCATTAGACTAATACACATGTATTCATTGCTTAGTAGTAGTTAACATCATCTTAAAGTATTTCTGATATGTTTCATGACACTTCAACCTTTTATTTACCACAGTAAATATACCGTAACTTTAAAGACAAGAATAGTGTTGGGGAACATCTCTTCCTGAACTGGAAAGAAACACATAGGGACAAAATGATCCCAACTGCTGGTGCTCTTGAGCTCACATTTTGCATATGAAGAGGGGAAAAAAGTGAACTAAGATTTTTTTATCAAAGAGATTTTTTTCTTCTTTTCCTCTGTTACAAGGCCTTTCTGTTTTTGACTCATTGCAAGGTTTTAAGTAACAAGGTAGTCTTAAGGTTTAGACCTGTCAATATTCCTGTTCATTAACTGGTTACCCTCCTTTGAGTGGTGACAGATTTAATAATTTCAAGGCATTTTGGATGCTACATATGTCTTACAAAGCCTGATAACTGTAAGATATTTGTGAATTTGGACTAATGCTTCATCCAGCGGACTTCCCATGTTACTGCTGTGGTTTTTACATACAGAGTATTTCATTGGGCTTCACTGGAAGGGGGCAGCTACTAAACCAAGAGTTTGCCCAGCTGGTCATTTTCCTTGATATATTTTACCAACTCTTAAATATTTATTCTGCAGACAGGTAATGAACACTTGAGAGGCACCTCACAGTCTGTTGTTTTCAGAAGCAGCTCAGAAACGTGATATTCTGAAGGAAAAATAGGGCATATGAGCTCTGTGCAACCGAGCAAAAGTAGCATGTTGGCTCAATGGTTACTATAAATAAAAGAAACATAACATAGCAAATAGGTTTTTCTTCCTCAGTTTCTGGAATCATCATCCACAGAATGCTGTGGATGTCTTGTTTCATGTGTTTTTAATAAGATAATAATAAAACCAAACAATTATTTTGGCTCTTTGCGCTTTTTTCCAGTGTTAAGAACTCCTGGGTTTAATATATTGTTTTTAAAGAAAGCTACAAAAGGTTATTAGATGACATGTCATGATAATTCTCTGGTAAAAGTCTAATTGATATTCGAAGAAGCATTGCCAAATTAATTTCAAATGTAAAAGCATGATTTGCATATTATTTTCCCTCCTAGAGTCTAAACCTCTGTTGTCATTAAAATATGTTGTAAAGATTGTACTCATGAGCATGTTATACCAACCGATTTATTTATCAGTTTGATTTTTATGATTTTTTTTTTGGTTATCAAGTCGTGCAGCTCAAGAAGAATTCAATATATTCTGCACTGAATAGTGGAGAATAATACCACAATAAGTGGTACTTACTTTTTTTGCCTGGTTTGTGCTTTAATTCTTTCAGGAGTAGCACAAACCCTTAGCAAGGTTTAATTTACATTTAATTCAGATAGATCCTTTAGGGGAAGAGTTCCTTTAATTTATAGTTTTCTAATTCAAAATTTTCTAATTATAACTGAAAAAACCCTACCTGTAATTTTAAATTGTATTTATAATTCCAAATGCTCATATTCTCTTTTGCTGTCTGTACTCACTCAAAAGACCCCAGTGTGCAGAATTTCAGAGTTTATCTGTATATAAGGCTGAGGGAGGTCAGATCCTGAACATTTGAATTCACATTATTGTACTAGTGTGGGTTTTTGGGATGAAGCTGCATATGAATATTTGCTTTCTCATTTCATGAAGCCTTTGGGAACATTTGCCTTACAGCTTTATTCCACTTTGCTTGGCTCCTCGCATTCAGTTGTGGTGCCAGATCCGTCTTCCTCCCTGCAGCACCACATTTTGTGGGAGCTCCTGGAGGGGAGTGATTGCTGTCTAGGTTATTACAGGGAAAATTAAGTATCAGTCATAAATGTGGCAAAAACCAAGAATGAGAAAATTATGGTGATGTTCTTTGGTGGTGGGAGTCCAGAGACCATTTAAGAGCATCGTGGTTCTCCCTCCTTCTATGGTGCTGAGGCTGAGTGGTCCTGGACTGGCAGAGAATCACTTCTGTGAGACTTCTACAAGAGTACACCACTCTGATGGAAGCAGGGTTGAAGCTAGGTGGCATCTAGTCCTCTCCTCCCAATTCATCACAGTGGCCATTGGCCAAAAAGAGTGGAGCCCTTCCCTCACGTGCTGTCCTTGTTCTCCCTTCAAGTGGCAGGACCATGTTTCCTGATGTCTGTTCCTTAGACCTCCCCGTGCTGCGCCATTGAGTGCAATTTCTCAGGGTCTCGTATTTAGATGCAGCTCCAAATTATCTTATTTCTGGTAGCAGGGCAAAAGGTTCTGTCTTATCATACTGCAGATAGCCTTGTGATGTGTGCAGCATTTACACAAGGACACCAAAACCCACCTGAATGTGCCGTTCCAGTTATTAATTGAAGTTCTGGTGCCCTGACAAGCAGCCTGTACTCTGGGGCAACTGCCTGGATCGATCCGTTCTGCATACTTAAACAGCAACATCAGCTGCTGTCCGCATCGCATATCCAAATATGAAATTGCTTCTTGCTTTTGGCACAGAATATATGGCATGAACAAGAATGTGTTAATATTTGTTTCTTACAAAAGCAGCAGCATGAAGTAGGTAATTAAATGAAGCTGAAGGTGTTAAATCAAAAAGTGTGTTAGCAAGACTCAGTTTTTACTTACAGTACAAGCTGGTGTCATGTGTTGTCTGTCTTTAACGCAGGAGGTGTACCAATTTTCATTTAAAATCGTTATTTTTCCATGTCAGCTTCATTTAAGTTAATAATATTGCACGTTTTAAAATATCTAGTGAGTGAAGTATGTGCTGCTTTTTCACACTTGAGTTTTACTAATCTTTTCCTTTTCCAGTATTAAAAAATAAAATCAAACCCCACAATATTTCAGTCTTTAGAAGTAACAGAAAATGTTAAGGCTTAAATGCTTCTCTTGGCTGCAGTGAAGATTTCTGTAACTAGCTTTGAAATCAGATTGTAAATTCTATGGTTTTAACCATCATATAGTGACTTCATTGTTTTCAGCACATAGAGATGAGAGAGAAAATGGCCTTTTGGCTGATCAGTTGTATTTTAGAAAGCATCTTATTTACTTTTCCTGTAAAATGAGTTGCTCTGCACTGTAATTCTCCTATTTTCCTTAGTTAATAATAAAAAGTATCAGAAGCGCAGAAATTCAAACCCCTTTTCTTCTTCCAAACAAACAAGGAAAAATCCAAGCCTGTTAATATTCAGGTAAGTGGGAGGTTCTTTTGCTCTCCTGAGGGGTTCCCGGAGGAGATGGGAGTTGCAGACTCCCCAGGCACAGGGCTGTGTTGATGCCAGTGTGAAAGTGTGAGGTGCAGTTGCCACCACATGGAGCAAAGCTGCCAGTGGAAAGATCAGAGGAAGCCCTTAGCCCTTTATTCCTGCTGAGATAGGTATTTCTTCTGGGAGAAGGTTATAATATTGCCAAGGAAAATAGAGTTTGCGTGGTCCCCTCTGCATGTATCAACAAAAAATTGCAGTCAAATCAGTATCTATAACATTCCCAGGTTATTCCTTTTGACTGCCTTCCATCAATCACTTTTTTTTGTGACACAGGAATAAAAAATTTAGGGAAATAGTAAAAGCTCTGATGTTGTCCCTTGTGCATTACCAGTCTCAAGAGCTATCACTCAAGAAATGCAAGAAGACATTTTCTTGATGGTGATAGGAAAAGTCGGGAGGCTTGAAACCTGAAGGACAAGTATCACAAAAATTCAGCAAGCTTTTGGAGAGATTTATCCTTTGCATACTGAGCCCATGAGGCTGTCTGTGTAGGTCCAGGTGAAAAGAATATGTCAGGTTATCAGACTTCAAGCGCTGTGTACAGAGCTGTATCCTTCTACTCTCTTACCCTTTCAAAAATCTCATGCAATTTATTTTGCTGGGATTTGGTGAAAAATGACAGCTGGAAAACATGTAAAGGAATCTTACACAGCCCTCTGGGCTGAGCTGTTTTTCACTTTTGGAAACACCAGTTCCTGTTTAAGTGTGCCAAGCTAAAAGGCTTTCCCTGAAGTGGAAAAAAATAACGGGTTTGCCACTTTTCTCTGTCCCAGACAGTCCTGTGGGCAAGGAAAGGTGAAACTGTGACGTGGGGAAGCCTCTCAGGTTGCTGAATCTTTCATTGTGTTTAGTGGAATTGCACCCTCATTGCTTGCAGGCTGTTGTATTTCATAAGACAGATGGTCAGAATGGACCAGCCCTTGTGACTCCAGTTCTCATGCCAAAATTGTAATTTCCCATTTTCTTGTCTTGTAGAGCCAAAAGAGTTGCTTTGTAGGTGAAAGGTGTACATAAGTACCTGTTGGTGTCCAGCCTGGGTCCATGTTGTGCTGCTGCTGGCACTGGGATAGCTCCAGTTTCCAACACATTTAACACCATTTCAGCTGTATTTCCTTCTCTTGCCAATAATTGTCCATTTTAAGGAGAACGGAATTGTACCAGAACAAAAATAATATCAGAATATTGTTGATAATTTTACTGCATCATTTCATTTCAAATGCTGGTTTGTCTACTGCGAGGTTTTTCTGCCATGCATTTGTGGCATATTAAATGAACGTGGTAGCAGGAGCAGCAGCTTGATTAAAAAGAGATATTTGTATGTCTTATAAAATAGTATTTTGCTTTATATTTATTTAAATAATTGACAAGAAAGCAAGATTATGAATTTAATATAATTGGGTGAAATAAGCCTAAATCCCTGTTTGCTTTTAACGTGCCAACATGTTCCTTTCCTGGGTTTTCATCTTTTCAAATGGCTAACAATTATGTAGCACTTTGGCTTCAGAGAGCAGTAGCCTCGATGCACAAAAAGCCGGTGAGGCCTTTTCTGGGGTTATTAAATTTTAGGATCAGAAGTATTTCATGGACAGATTCTAGAAAACAGGCTTCTACAGTTCAAGTACAAGAAAGCACAGCCAGTGGAGTAATAACTAGAGTTTTTTAAAAAAAGAATAAAATTATTCATGCTCTGTCATTACTGTACATCACACAGATTGTACGATCATGTGTGATTATAGGACAATAAGAGTTTAAAGTATAGTTAGAGAGAAAAGAGGTACCATATCATTATCTATCACCAGTATGAAGGTTTATACACTGAATATGAGGACTGAAGTCATCCCTTCTGTCTCTTAATGGCAGAGCAGACAGATTTAGCTAAGCCGTTCTTGACAATTTCTCTGTTTTCATCATAAGGATTTGTGTTACAGTTAAGCAGGCACTGTTGCAGCTAGTAAAACAGACATACTGACAGATCTTGGGATGAACAGATTGAAATGATAACATAAACTAATTATTTTCAACATTTACTAAAACTAAAGCGTCCTTAAGATAGAGGTAATCATTTGTGTTAGAAAATAATACTGGGCCAAATACTGTCAAATACTTCTGAGCAGCTCCTGTTCTTCGAATGGGTGAGCTGTAAACTTTCAAGGTGTTTTTCATTTGGAGTCTTGAAACCAGTAATATGAAAGGTATTAAAAGCAAATGTTTTCCTTCTTTAAGTTCATTGTTTATACACGTTTATCAAATACCTGTTGAGCTGCTAAAGGTATTTCACTGTTCAGTGTATTTAAGGCTATACTTGTGTTTGCTCTGCTGGTGACAGTAGCTTTGATCTCTGAGATTTTCAGATTTTTGTTGTGCCACAAATGGGAAAACCTTCCCCATCTGCAAGCCAGGACCTAACACTTTTCTGACTCCCTCCAAAGCCTGCCTGTGCTTGCAGTGTGTCATCCAGAGCCCTCTGGCTGCTGGAAGGACTGAGCGTTGGAAATGCCTTTGCTATTCCTTCTCTGACCTTTCACACCCCCACATGACTGTTTATCTTGCCTAACCCTCACCTGCAGGCTCAGGAGGGGCATTACAGCCCTGCCCTTGTGGGAGTTGTTTGCTGATTGCCAGTAACTTCAGTAAAACGCAAAAAAAAAATAAATGTAAGGTTGCTCCAGAAGGTGTGAAAGCTATTTTTTAAGGTCAGTATGATTATGAGGAAAATGAAAAGGATACCTGCAGGAAGCTTTGGAGAGAGCTGAAACCAGAGCTTCTGATCCCTGAACCTTCTATCTGTGGCTGCTTGTGACAACTTGCTAAAGTTCATTACAGAGCTACTGCTACAGGTGAAAACCATCACCTCTTTGAAATACAGAGCATTAATTTAGTACAATATCATCCACCTGATGAAATTTGTTAATTTTTGTCTTTTTTTCATATCTTAATTTGCTTTGGTTGGCTTTATGCTGGTTCACGTCATCTGTCTTTCTGCAGCTATTGTATAGGGAGCATTTAAAAGCATTGAGCTGGTGTGAGGGCTTTATCTCTTGTGCTTTTGCTGATTCTCAGCATGAGGATTGCTTCCCTGATGTGGACCAAGTAGTTACTGATGGGTTGTGACCTGCAGGTGATAGACAGTGTGGCCTTGAGTAGGAAGCTGGCAGGGAGAGCCTTGCCCCCTCTGTCTCAGCCTTGGTCTCATATCCCTCAGCCACATAAAACTTCGGGGTAGTGAGTAGTTTGCTAAGGTGATTCATCTTCCACCAGCTACTGTCTGTAAGAAACATAAGTGTTAACAGGAAGAGATGGAGTACAGTATAAACTTTCCCTTCAGAGTTACTGCAGTATGTGCAGCTTACGCACCATGATCATCAAATGTGGGGTACTTCCACTGAGTTCCTCTGTGTCACAGGAGCGTTGTCCCTGGTGCTTGCTTGCGGTCACTCCTGGTTTTCCTGTGTTCTTCTCTAATCCATAGTGATGTTCCAACGTAATTTTTTTCATCAGCAGCTTCTCTTCTTTTGTAGGAAACTTGAGATCAAGGTACAGCAGCAATTAGGTGCTAATACACAGGGTGACAAGTCTTCTGCTCATACATGAACAGTGAGATACATTATAGCATGTGGCAAGTCCACTTATTCTCAAAAATGCTGAGAATTTAGTCCACCAGTTTGTCTTCTGGATAGCTATGAGTGTCCATTAGATTCCTCTGTTGCAAGGATGTATTGTATGTGGGTTGGTTGGATGAAGCACACAGGATGTGAAATGGGAAAGGCTATAACAGTTGTATCTACCCTCCCTGGCTCTATTTCTCTTTCCTGGTTTTCTCATGGTACATGTGAAAATAAATTTGGATTCCTGTTGCAGTTGAATGGCAAAAGCTTTGTGGGAGGAACAGATGATCCCATACTAACAGAAAACTTAAAAAAAAATTACCTTTACGACATTACTTAATGCTGAGATTTTCCTTCTGAGAATTCGGGTATTCAGTAATCACTGGTTTTGTTCCTCTCTGTGGTTTACCTTTTGTAGGCTCAGTCATGTCTGCAGTATGCAAGGCAGAGCAAAAGTACTCATAAGGTCGGAAAAGCGAGCATGCTGTAGAGAATATAGTTGATGGTCTTCTGATTGATCACTTACAGAGATATCCAAACAGGAATATTTCTGGAATGAATTTTAGTTGCATGGTTTTGTCAGTGATATTTTGAAAGGAAGTGTAATACAATGATGTAGTTGTGAGTATTCACTCTCCCTCCAGTGTTGTTGTCTCATGTTCTTGCTGGACTGTTTTGTATCTCTCCAGCTAGAAACTGTGGGTTTTTTTAAAGTCAAAGTGAAATTGCCAGCTGTCAAAAGCAGATATGTTTTATATTAGTTCTTGAACACTGAATACTTTTTCCTTTGTTAAACTTTTTTTTACAACATGCTTCTACTGCAACTACTTTCTCAAGGATAAGTTTTCTTGGAGGAAAATAATGCCCTCTTTGAGATATATCTCATAACTGTTACCTTATTAATGTGTTCATACTGGCATGTATGGAACAGCACTGAACACTTTTTAAGCTTACATAAATGCATTCAGCACCTGCAACTGTATTGCATCCCAGAAAATACTATTTCTTAGCCTTAGAGTTTTTCTGGTCTACGTAGACCTGTAATTTTCAGTGCTTCTGACACCATCTAAGGATTTTAATATTTTTTTAAGAGTCATTCATCATCTTTTCCAGTTTGTCCAAATGTTTCTACTGCAGGAATGCCAAGAAGCAAATGCACTTTTTCAGGTGAATACTGATCAAGAGATGTAGAGAGGGATCATTGTATTTTCGCTCCTTGCCAAATCCAGTGCTGGAGTACCTTAGTATAGCAGTGAACTTACACAAAAGTGTGCCGAGTTTGGCTTCCTTCAAATGACACTTCTTTGTATGCAGAACAAACCTTCAAAACTCATTTTTCACTCTTATTGTGTTTTGATACAGGCAGACTGCTAAGGAAAGGGAACAGGGGTTTGGTTCTTCTAGAAGAAAACGTTCTTGGCTCTGCTGTAATTTCTCTTGAAGGCTGAAAACACGCTTTCTGCATTCATTTCTTCATTCCCCTGTATTAATTTTCTATTTTCTGGTCTAGTCTAGTGGTCTCCAAAAGAAAAAGAACACCACCACTCTAGTAAACTTTATTTCTTGATTGAAGAGGGTGAGAATCCCACTGTCTCATTTGGTGCTGAAGTAAAAGAAAATGTAGTTTGTAGTGAATATGAATTTACCAACAAGTATTAAATACAAAACCAAAGGGACTTGCAAGATGAAGATGACTGTCATGGAGAGACCTGCTCAGCTGGTCATTAGCTAGTCAAGGGTGGTGAAGGTTTTTAAAATTTCCGTATTTCTAAAATGCCGTTGTGCTTGTTGATACACATATTGGTAACGTAGCATAGAATAGAACAGAATCATAGAATGGTTGGGGTTGGAAGGGACCCTTAAAGATCATCTAGTCCAACCGCTGTAGTGAGCAGGGACATCTTCCACTTAATCAGGTTGCCTAGAGCCCCACCCAGCCTGACCTTGAATGTTTCCAGAGATGAGGCATCCACCACTTCTCTGGGCAACCTGTGCCAGTGTTTCACCACCCTCATTGTAAAAACTTTCTTCTTTATATCTAGTCTGAATCTACCCTCTTTTAGTTTAAAAATATTACCTCTTGCCCTGTTGCTGCAGGCTCTACCAAAATGTTTATCCACATCTTTCTTATAAGCCATCTTTAAGTATTGAAAGGCTGCAATAAGGTCTCCTCAAAGTCTCTAATCCAGGCTGAGCAACCCCTACTTTCTCAGCCTGTCTTCGTGGGAGAGATGTTCCAGCACTTTGATCATCTTTGTGGTCCTTCTCTAGACCTGCTCCAACAGGTCCATGTTTCCCATGCTGAGGCCTCCAGAGCTGGATGCAGGGCTCCAGGTGGGATCTCAGCAGAGCAGAGTAGAGGGGAAGCATCACACAGTGCTTGTCAAGTACTGCTGAAAGTTCATGGCTGTCTTAATTAAATTAGACTGACTTTTTTACAGCTTTGGGTATTTGAGTTTCTGCCAAGACAACTGACAACAAGAAATGAGGAATATGTGAAGAAATAATAAAAAATTTATGCCGGCACATGTGATTTATTCATCCAGCATATAAGATATATTTTAAATTCCAGCATCAGAGCTGTTACTAAGATACATGAAAATAGACTAAAACTGTTGATCATTTTGTATGAATATGCAGACTGCACACTAGTTTTCCATCCTGTGTATTTGAATCTCAATTAATTTTAGACGTGCAGCACTTCTAAGTTAAAACTTTGTTTCACAGTTAGTCAGGATTTCAAGTTAATTATTTATGTTAGAAAAAAATCATGTAATAGAAGTCATTAGGAGAAAACTGGAATGTTGCTGATGATAAACTTACAGCAAAGCCTTGCATATTACGTCTTAAGAACATAAAAACCCAAAACTCAAGGGTACCTCTGAAAAACAAGCAAAATTTTTTTTACAGGTTTGAGGTTTTTTTAATTTTTTGTTGAGCAGTTTCTGGATGTTATCTTCACGAAGCAGAAGTCAGTATGTGGACACCTGAATCCACAGGGAAAATGACAGCATTTCACTCAGCCTCTTCTCAGTTAGACTGTTGCCTTGATTTCCGTTATGACATGACGTCTGTACTATGAATTGCTAATTTGTTTGTTATGAAAATTAGGGAAAAACATATTACCCCACTGAAGCTCATGAGCAAAAATACTGTTGTATTCAACACTTTTTCCCTGGTTCACCTGACAGCACTAACTCCTCCATTTTGTGCTCAGCCTGGATTTAATTTAAATTTGTAAGCTTTCCCTGTGCAGTACACAGAGTTTTGAATCAGAGCACGCTGTTCTCTCTCCTGTAAAATATCTAATCTGTTTTAGTTACATGTTTCTGTGAAAGCTGTTCTCTTGTTCTGACATGGAAATCCTACCTGTACAAGCGTGATAGATGAAATACAGCAGTTGCCTTGATTTCACATGGGGGCTTGTGATAGTTTTGTTATAGCTGATAAATAGAAAGGTTTTGTGTTAAGACACACTGGAGTGGGTTTGGGGTGAGCAGTACGCTACAAGACTGGGTGATATCGTGAGCATTGATCTGTAGATCTATAAAAACTGTCTTTCCAGTCTGTCAAACAGAGCAGTGAGAGTTGTCTTACAGAAAGTATGTGGCATACGATAGCGATATACTGCAATTAACCTGAGATAGCTGGCTTGTGATGAGCCAGGATTTAGTGGTGCATGCTGTTTTTCCAGGTGTTTCAGCTAATTCAATTGAAAGTCTGGAAGGGCTGAATTATGTTTTGTGGATAGATATGTTAGATAGGAAATAAATGCTGTTAAAACTCAGCGGGTGCCAACAGTAGGTTCTTGTGCAGTAGAAGAGATTCACTGGGTCAATGAAAAGCTAAAAGTCCTCTTCTCTTCATCTAAGGTTCATGTGGCTGTAAAGAGGGCAGTCATTCATCAGATGGCACAGTCAGAAAGGATGAATGCTTTATACTGAAAGAGTTGCCACCAGGTCATCTCCAGCTGTGTTATTAAATGAAATTGCAGTGATATTGAACCACCTTGCTTTAGGGTTTGGGTTTTTTTTTTTAGCCTGCTCCCCAGTGCTATTTATTAATAATTGAATTCTCTTCATGCGGTGAATAACCCTGTTTGGGATGGCAAGTACTGTAAAACAACTTACAAAGCCAGTGCTGGATTTTGGAATGCTGCAGAACCCACTAGGAGCTTTAGGCTGAGAAGGAGCAATCCTGAAAAGCCTTTTCTAATGTAAAAGAGGGAGATTTACATGTTTTTGGGGTTTTACGTTTAGAGAGAAAGTCTTCATGTAAAGGTTTCTCTTGTTTTACTTTCTACTGTTGCTTCACTAAATTTGATACCTTAATTAGAAATTTCGGTGTGAAAGATCCTTGGGCTGAAGATGCGTCAAGAGCAGAAGAGGTTTTCTAGTGCTGGACACCCTCGTTTAGCTTGTAAGGGCTAAGTATGAGGATTTTGTCTTTGCTTTGCAAACTCTTCTCTTTGTCACGTTTGTCCATTGAAGCGCTGCAGTGCACATCTAAATGTATTATTGATTTGATCCATCTCTAGATCTAAGTTTCCCTACACAAATTCTCTTTTGAATTCCATTGGGGGAAAAAGAAAAAGTCCGCCTTTTTTTTTTTTGATATTTGGGGGTTCTTTTGGTTGGATTTTTTCCCCCTCCTGATATTTCCCATCATCTGTCAGCCTCACGGAGCAGCAGCTGGACATGCTTCACAGCACACGTGCGCATCGGTGCCAGGAGACACGTGCAGAAGTCCCTTGTCTTGAGGGCGTATCGTGCTTGCTGCACATTTGCTGAGGCACCGTGTGGTGCAGAACAAATAGCTCCTGGATCTACCGGGCTTGTGGGATGTGTTCTGTGCAGCATGTGCTGGGTAAGCAAGCCAGAGATGCAGTAGCTCTAGGCTGATGTCTAGCTGAACCTATAGATGAGATGAATAACTAATCTGAGTGAAGTACTGTTTGGATTTAACAGTACTTCTTTGTTAGGGAAAAAATGGTAATAGATGTGGATTGATTGATTTATTTGCTTGTTTACTCTCAGAGCACTACATTTTGGCTGTGTTATCAAGCTACCCATGGTACAATAATCCTAAACTTTTCTCATAACTTTAACTTTTATAACAGTGTTTCTTTTTACTTTTTTTCAGTTGTGAAATATGAAGAAAAATAAATACAAAGAGTTAAAACTTTATCAGCCCTTTGTCCCCCTTCATGCTAAACTTCTTAGATTAATCTCTATTTGATGACGGTTACACATACTTAAATTTCAAATATGAATTTCAAAGGTACTCTTATCCCATCATGTAAGTGTCCTGATGTGCAAATAATAGGATAATTAAAAATTCATATTTATGAAAATTACTTTCTTTGTTTGCTAGTATATTTTGCAATTCAATTAACAGAAGTGGGTCTTGGGTTCCAGGTGTATTGTAGTATCCTCCAGCTCTCTTTAACTGCAGCAAGCGATTGCTTTGACCGTTGTCAGCTTACAAAACATTCCTTCTTTCCCTGAATCATAAATTGCCTGGCTCCAGGAGTGCTGTCTGGGAGGGGGAAATGCAGAGGCTGCTGATCTGCCTCTGAGCACAGCATGGTTAAACTGTGTTTGGAGTCACAAAAGGTGCAACTCATTCTCATCGATCCAAGGGAGTAACACCTGGCATGCATATTTTGGTTATTTATATCTTATTCAAGACAGTTCATATATTAAAAAGAAAGAGGAAATTAAAGCCCAAGTTTTCAAAGCAGCATAGGCGATCTGTACACAATGCATGACTCCACATATCGTCAGAGAGAAAAAAAAAAAGTAGTAGATATCCCAGCAAAACCTCTCCAAGGGGATGAGAAAGCTCTGCTGACTGGCTTGCTACCGTAGTTCTTCGATGCTGGTTCTTCAGCACTGACCCTCACATGTCCCTGAACAGAAAGTAGATCTCTGTAGAATTCAGTAAAATATAAATATGGTGCCTAATAAAATTGGTTGACCTATGTTAATTCTAGCTTTGTTTTTTTTTTAAAGTTGTAAACATGTTTGCATAATGTTTGGCTTATTTTAATCTAATTTAGCAAATACATAATAAGGTGATTCAAACTAATAATTTCTGTGGTTATTTTTTTTATTTTATGGCAGTCAGTGTGAATATTTTTTTGTAACTAAGTTTAGTGGGTTATATTGATTTGAGAGTAAGAGGCTGAGAAGTAGCACTAAGTTCTGGTGAAAAAACTTTAAATAAAACGATCAACCAGCTAGCAAAACCTGCTTGGCTCTGTGGATATTTATGTATGTATGTAACTAAGCACATTTTTAGGGGTCTTGCTCCAGACTGAGCAAGGATGCTGTCGCAAATGAGGGTTTTGGATAGAACTTTTGTTTAAAAACAAGTGTGACTTAATAGAGTTCAGTTATAAGGTCATGCTATTACTTACTGGATGGTGGAAAGATAAGAGGGAAAATCAGGTTATATGTGCTTATGGCTAAAGAATTATATGTGCTTATAGCCTAAGGGTTACATGTGCACACTCAATTCCCTATGTCGCTTAGCTCAAATTTCCAAGTGCTTATCCCCAGTTCACATTCTCAACTGAGCATATGTTGTGAGTTCCCTCCAGAGTTCAAATCCGTGTTTTCGTTCGGTAGGTACTCAGGCTGATCCTTCCCTCTAGATGTCCAGCATTAGTTTGTACTGTAGTTAGAATTTGCGGTTTTGCTAAGCAGGCTTTCAGATATCAGATTTTATAAAATAAATAGCAACATAGTCAACTAAGGAGTGAGCCCAACACGAACCATGAAACTCGTGGGTACAGATACCCTTGCAGATGATTTACTGACCCTCATGCAGTGCTTGGGTGCAGTAGTCATATTCGGGTCTGGGGTCTTCTTGTTCTGCATTGGATTCCTTTGCTGTCTTTCAGACAGGTCTTTATCTTACTTGGGTGCAGATTGTGGCGATGTTCCTTGAGTCCTCTGTGTTCTCCTGTGTTTTGTTGACTCTGGAAGCCCTGTTTTGACTGAAAAGGTTGTATGTGCTGGGAGAGTTTCTAACTGGAAATTTTCAGCTTCTTGGCTAGTGCTTCAGAATAAGTCTTGTGACTTGTGCTAAGAAAGCTAAGCAAACAGCATGCTAAATCACGTAATAGTAACTCCAAATTATGTATTCTACTTAAAATGTCACTTATTTAAGCTAAACAACTAATCCCTGTTGAAGAGGTGAATCGCCTGGTTGTGCAGTCCAGCTGCCATCCAGGGAGGATTCAGATGGGGCTCACCAGAAATCTGTTATTGGGAAAAGATCTTGCTTTGAGGAGCACCCTTGAGAGGCATCACAGCCAAGGGGGGATCATCACCATGCAACCATGCTGCCCAGCAGGGAGAACTCAGAGAGGACTCACTTAGACTGTTATGTTTACAGGACAAAAGTGGTTGAATGGTAGTCAAAATTGCATATGAGGCTCTTATTGCTGGTCACTGTGTCACTCTTGGTTCTTAAGGGTTTTCTGGAGGAGTTCTTGGCCCAGCTGCAGAGCAGGCTCCTGTGGAACCTGAAGGAAACTGCTGCTGGTTTGGTTAAAGGAAGGAGATGGAACACATCCATCACAGAAGCTGATGGGAAAATGCAGGGAAAATACTAAAGGAAACTTACTCTACGATGTAAATTCAATGGGTTAAGACGGGCGTAGATTTGTGAAGGTTTTGAATTTTAGCTCGTATTTTGGAGTCCCTCAGTCCATTTTGGAGCCTGATTTATAGCAAATACAAGAAACGGACAGATTTAATGTCAAAATTCAGCTATTTCAAGACACCAGCATAGAGAATTTATAATCCAGGTGCAAGGAAGGATGCCAGTAGTAAAGGCATGGCTACATCAAGAAAAAAGTCTACATTACAAATGCAGTGCAGCTCTTTTCTGAAAGCACCGAAGGCTCTAATAGACACAGGCTTCAAAATAATGTACATAAATTGTACGGACAGATGATGGCCTTTAGGCCCAGGTGCTGTTGCAAGGGGATGCGCCAGGACATAACATTGGAGAAGGGGTGCTGGTATATAGCCTGCTTTGAGGACTCGCCCAGGAGAATTAGACATGTCTTAACAGATTTATAATCGCTTCCCATCCTTAAGCATGCAGGAGAGCAGCAGGGATTTTGGTAACGTACCACAGCATCTCTTTCAGGGTGTTATATCATCATATTGCTGCATTGTGCAGTCTTAGTAAATGATGTGAAAATAAACACCAGTACAGTGTTTCCTGATATTAGTAAGGATGCAATTTTGATTATTTTAGCTTACCTTAACATTTTTTTCTCCTTTAGTTTTTTGAACTGATTCCCAAGCCATGGCAAAATGCTGTGAGTTAGCTATGGTGTAAAATCAAATCAAACCCATTGTTTATCTAAATTCTGTGCCAGTCTAAGCTTCAAGAAAACGATTTGTCAGGAATACAGTATGTTGGTTTCCATTTTCTATAAATATTTGTCTAGAATGTGCTTATGACCTCTTTTTGATGGCAGTTTATTATGGTACCTACTCTATTATTGTGAAGTTGGGGTTTTGGTTTTTTTTTTTTAACGTGATGTTAGAAGTTACATATACTTTCAACCTTCCATTCATAATTCATTTAATTAAATCTTTGACTTAAAGGAACTTCTGGCTTGAATACAATTAACTTAAAATATTTTTTTTAATAATTACAACAGAAATATTATTGGCAAATGGGCCTGATGTAATCTTATGTTCAAGTACATACATATACTGATTTTCTTACATTTTAATCTGAGAAATCATGTTATGCATTAGTTACTCAAACAATGGGGCATTGCATGTAAATTAAACTTTACGAACTTGTTTGACCTCTCTTTGCTAATGGGGTGCCATTGTCAAAGACGTTTGTTTGCCATAAAGTAAGATTTATACTGATGGTTTTACATAGGAATGATTATATTAATTTGAATTATTTTTGTTAGAATCTCAGAGCATCTGGGCAAGATCATCTGCATTTTATTGACCTTACAGATGTTCAAGTTGATTCATAGACGAATTAAGTAATTTGCCAGTGCCCATGCAGTGAAAAACCAGCAGTGAAGAATAAAACTCAAATCATATATTATTTTCACATGTTCAGCTCCATTTTGATAACTAGTGCATTTTCCGTATGAATATTAACCCATAACTCTGGTTGAGATAGCACCGTTCACATCTTCAGCGTAAAAGTGGAAAAGTTATTCAAAATCTTATATAAAAATAAGGAAGGTCAATGTAGTACTTATTTTTTAACGTCATTGTAGCTATAGACAAACATTCACCCTCAACAACCTGTAGATGTATGTAGTTTTGTGAATTTTAACCTAGATGTCCTTTCTGATTCCCATATTTCTGCTGGAGGTCTCTTCCAGAACACTGCTGCAAAACACCTTGTGTAACCATTCCCCCACTGGATTCAGGGAAAAAGAACTAGGATGGGCTTGCATGGCTTAAGGAAGCCAAGTATAACCCATTTTATTTTGACTGGTGTAGATAGGAATGCTTTCCTGAATGACTTTACTGTATGAGCTTCAAGGGTAGTAGATTCCACAGCAGGGATGTCAAGGAGGTAAAGGATGGGAGCCTCTTATATTTGCATAGCTGAATCTGTAAGAAGATGCCTTCTTTACAGACTTCTTCAGCCTTAAATGTAGAATATAAGGCTTTTTGTATACAGGTTATAGACTCAAAGATAATAAACATCAGCCTTATCATAACTTTCTATAAAAATGTTACTACTCATAATTGTGATGGGTATACATTGACATATGAGGGGTGGATAATGATTGTGATGCTAGCACATAAATTTATTTCACCTTTCTCAGATAAAAGGTTGGATCAGGCAACATGTATTGCATTATCAAATTATCCTGAGTACTGGAGTGTGTTGCATGTAAAGCTTCAGTTCTAACAATACTGTGCCAAATTAGCAGGATTGAATAGATGCTGAGTAAATAATCCTGTTTCGTTGTTAGTTTATAATGGATTTGTTGATAGGAAACTACTTTTCTATCTGTTTGCATCATGATAATTTGATAACCCATTTGTATTATTTAAACTGCATATTTTGTAAATGCTGAAGCAAAGTAATTTTTAACAGAAGCAGTATCTAGGAACTGCTCTCCTAAAGTGGTTTTTAAATTGCTTTGCTTGCAGCTGCAGAGTTTGCCATAAAGAATGGTTTCTTATTCTGAAATTTCAAAGCCGCAGGAGGGGTCATATAACTGAGAAAGGGATAGCCTGATGATTTAAGACTATTTAATGCCCCGCTTGTTGTGAAACAGTGTGCTGTAGACCTTTCTGATCCAGCAGAATGTATCACTGCAGCTTCTTATGCCCTAAATCAGGAAACTGATTTATCGCCTATTAGGTCTTATTAGATCCCATTCAGAAGGAAAAATGAACTACTGTAGCTGGATGGCGGAAAATTAATTTGAAATAAATGTTATATAGTCAGGCTTCTTCAGTTCTCCTATCCAAGTCAATCTCTGTGACTGGAGGGCTGGTTTTCCAGGTTTGATATGGTTTCTTATAGAGACACATAGCCTGCATGCACACAGGAAAACAAGGATGATGTAAAACTGTCCATTCGAGACAGGTGGAGCTCTGATGTGATTACTTTACACATTTATAATCTAGATTTAGAAAGAAAGAAACTAAACCATTAGCTGTGCCTTAACATACCCTCCCTACACATCTGCTTGGGTCCATGTGGTGGTACCAAGGAGGAGCTGGCAAGGTACAAGGATATGTCTCAAGCTGCTGCTTTTTTCAGGGTATCACGTTGTTTTAGGAGGGAGCTTAGGTATAAGATTTTGTTTCTTCCAATGGACTTCTCCAGGAGAAGTCCTGGGGAGCCGCAGTGGATGTTTTCCCAGAGTTTCAGATTTTTATGTGTTTAAATCCGTTGTTTAAAACTGGAGTTGCTTGTATGTGTGGTTGCCTGCTACACGCTAGCTAAACGTGGGGCACAAAGCCTCACAAGGCCCTCAATAATTTTTATGAATTATATTCTGCTGAGTTCAATTCAGCTGGTAAGAGCAGTGGTCATCTTCTTTTCCTTACTATTTTAAAACTATGCTTAGAAATATGGATTGATAACAACGTACTTTGGTAGCAGGAGAGCAGATGGTCTGGAGTGAGCAGCTTTAGCTGCAGAGGCTGGGAGGAGGAATGTGGGGGAGAAATGATCTTTTCTGATTCTCACCCCACTTTTCTTTCAGCTTTGCCTTTTATTGCTATTATTTTTAGTTTAGGCAAAGACTCCTTCAAATGCAATGCAACAGCTGTCCCTTAAGTTAAAAAATACAATTGCAAGCCACCAGTAAGGTGCAGGACTTTGGCTTCATGTTTGCCTTCAGAGAGGACACTGAGTGCTGTTGTGAAGGTGCTATTATTTGTTGTCCCATCGGAGGTGCTGGGTATAGGCTGATGAATAGCTGCCTGGGTTTCAAATCTGCTGAATCAAACTGACTGTTGGATGACTATTGGATGGAGCGAGTCCAGACAAGAGCGACAAAGCTGGTGAAGGGGATGGAGAACAAGTCTTACGAGGAGCGGCTGAGAGAGCTGGGGTTGTTTAGCCTGGAGAAGAGGAGGCTGAGGGGAGACCTCATTGCTCTCTACAACTACCTGAAAGGAGGTTGTGGAGAGGAGGGAGCTGGGTTCTTCTCCCAACTGATGGGGGACAGGACAAGAGGGAATGGCCTCAAGCTCCGCCAGGGGAGGTTTAGGCTGAATATTAGGAAAAAGTTTTTCACAGAAAGGGTCATTGGGCACTGGAACAGGCTGCCCAGGGAGGTGGTTGAGTCACCTTCCCTGGAGGTGTTTAAGGCACGGGTGTACGAGGTGCTGAGGGGCATGGTTTAGTGTTTGATAGGAATGGTTGGACTCGATGATCCAGTGGGTCTCTTCCAACCTGGTTATTCTATGATTCTATGATTCCCTGGGAGACCCACAGAAATGAAAGGGCCATCAGCAGAGCCCTTGCACTTGCTTGCCAGCACCCACAGACTTCTTAGACTGGGTCCACCAGGTTTTTGACTGTATTCACTTTCAGTGAGGAGTTTCACGTCTCTGCCCTTGTAATCCTCAGTCGAATAATCGTGTCTTGTTAAATGGGTAGCAACATGCCTGTTGCTTTTCACATAAAAGGAGAAAATATTGAATTCAGCTAGCGAGGAGGTGCGGAAACACAGGTTTGCTGACCATGATCGATCATACTCTTTTGAGTGGTAAGACTTCTTAAAGAATGAGAAAAAGAGATTTCTGGTGTCAGAGACAGCACTGAAAATTACTCTTGCAGTTCTAGATGAGTGAATGAACTTTTACTTATTCTCTAACACCAAACAACAGATAAAATACTAATACCTTGCCTTTCATTTGTGTATCATCATACAAGCACTTTATTGTTCCAAGATTAATTCTGGTTGTGCTTGGGTTTGTGATTTACAGGTTTTATCTGAGAGCAGATTGCCTTTATTGAGTAGGAAAGTAAAACACTGGACTTACACGGCATACAGGGCAGGTCTTTTACGATGGAAAGTCGTTTGCTTCTCACTAGCATCTTCTGATGTACAAAATGGGATCAGTACAAAAGTTTTGAGATTTCAAGGAAGTTCAACACCCTGTTAGTTCCAGATCAGCCAGTTGTCTTACTTTGCTTACTGGGGCCTCCCCCCAGTATTGATCTTTGTGATACGTTTCCCTTGCTCTGCGCAGCACTGAAGCCCCATGCTGTGGGACTCGCAATGTCTTGAGGTTTCCCTGGGGATTGTTGGCTTGTACAGTCACCTTACAAAGGAAAGGACTCCATCCCGTTGAGTCTTTGCTAATTCATATAAAAAAACAGATGTCTTTTCTCCAAATAATGGTTATTTCTTCACATATGAACTTTGTTCCGATTTTGCTCAACATCTTTATTTATTGTTTGTCTGTTCTCATTAATCTGCACTTGCACGATGAGTTTTCCTTCTGTATCTTCAATGCAGGATGTCAGGTGAAATTACAGATGAGATCTTACGCTGTAATCACCCATCCCTATTGATTTGCACTGCCCTTCTTCCCTATCACACCAAATCCAATAACATAGGCAGGTGTAGGAACTATTACATCTTGTTAGTCCAGTCCTTTTCCCATTGCAGTTCACATTTCTCCAGGCAAAGCATCATGCTAGAATGTTCATGATTTCAGAGTCTTTTACCTGCATCTGTCCCTGTAAATGTCTTTAAGTAATTTTGAAAGAAACAACCTGACATCTCAACTTGCTGTGTGCTGTAGAAAGAAATTTAAAAAAAACCCCAAACTATATTTACCATAACTGAAAACTTCTTAGCAGAAGTTTATTTATATAGCTGTGATCATCCAGTAATTATGATTTGTCACAGACTAATATTTACTTTTTTGACCAATTTTTAAACCCACTCATTATATGACATACAAATTAAGAATGAAGGGTTGTGTTGGTCTCTGAATACATAATTGCAATTTAGATGCTTTCTTGCAGAAATAATAGGTGTAGAGTTAATTTGGACAATGTGTGTTTTTATCTTTGTGTTTCTATACAATTAAATTATCCTATTGTGGCACAGAGAAAATAATGCTTATTTGTGTGCTGTAAGATAGTATTTTAAGTGTCATACTTTTTATTGAGATTGTATAATGAGGGCTTGTAGCATGGCTTGTTGGCTAACAGTGGATCGGTTACGTTTGCTCATTCCGTGAGAGGTGAGAGGCTCTGAATAGCATTTCTGGCCCCAGTTGTGAGTGAGCAACTTTACTGAAGCAAATTAGGTAATTTCTGATAAAAATGTCAACACTCAAGGAGCTGAAATCGCAAGAGGTCCCTGCAGAAGTCTGCCTTTCTCCCTTATTAATAACATTTTCTCTTAAACACTTAATGATGCCTTAAGAATAAAAATATTATAATTTTGTCATGAATTACAAATTTGAGTGAATGTAATATAAATGAATATATTCCCCATTATAGGAGCATCATTTGAGTGTTATCATCACCTAATGCTCTCTTATGTATAGGACTAAATCACAGTTTGCGAGGCTCATTTGCACCATCATGTGCTGTGCATGAGGTATATAGGGAGTGTCTAACTTTTAAGAATGTAAAGTGAGAATTACATAATTCCAATATACTACATTAAATTTTAAGGTACGTATAGCTAGAAGAAAAATGTAATAAAATCCTTCTGCTATTTCCCCCAGTAAAATTTAAATGACTCAACCTAAATAGCAGAAGAGGAAAGGCTGTTCTTTCCAATAAAGCTAAAGAAAAAAATGAAAAGAATCTTAAAATGTGGGGGAAAATCTTTATCTCAGTTGGCATTTTCAGGGGGAAAAAATAGGATTTTTTTTTCTATACTTTATAAAACACTCATAATGTGTTTTCTTTTAAAATACTGTTTTCCACTGAAAACCTGAAAGAACTGAGGAAAGCTAAGATAGCACATTCATTCAATTTTAACATCCCCTACTTCTTCAGCAGGGATTCCTAGCTCTCTTTGACTTATCAGTGTGATCAAAATCACACCTTTTTTGCAGGTTTTTAGGTTGGTGCCACAATAGTAAAAGTTTTGGTTGAAACCACTATAAATTATATCATAGTTTTGTATGCCACTTGCTACCACTTTTATTGTCTTTTGGATATCAGTTTGCAGTGATCAAGGTTTGAGTACTGCTGACATTAAAGCTGAAATTATGTAAAATCTGAACAACCTGTACATGCCATTCTGCTTTTAATTTGTCTGCTAGAACGTGGAACAAATCCAGAAAACGGCTTTTACCTTATGTAAACCTTTGACAAATCCTCTGGTTGTTCAGTGTTGGCCTATATAGCTTCTTGCTGTTGCCAGACTTGCTATAATATCTGCTGCAGATGGACTTGAAAATGCTGGCAAGCCTTATCTGTGTGAGCATCAATATCCTTTCTAAAAGCAGCATTGACCCTGCCCTTCATGAATCACTGCAATGCCAGCATACTGCTCTCCATCAAAAGGCTCCTGTTGTTAGTCCCTGCATCCCACTTAGATCGTTCCGAGCTCATTGGTGCTGGTGCTTGTGCAATGTAGCAGCAGCTTCATTACTGGGAATCAGGAAAATCCAGCTGCTTCTGAACAAGCCTTCGTCCTTGCGAGATCTGTCTGTGTCTTGATAGTCCTGGCCCATCCTACACTTGGTAGCTGTAATTGCTGCAAGTCTTGAATGTTAAATGACCTCGTCACGGGCCTTAAGTTAGTACTGTACAACTTTATTGCCTGAGCCTCAGTGCAATGGAAAAATGGAGCAAATGGTGTATTGGTTTAGTGTGAATCTGTAACACAGGTATCCTGTCGTGATGAGGCTTAAAAGACTTGTGTTCCTTGAGAAACTTTTCAGATGACAGATCACTAAGGAAACATGTCATTCATTTTGCGTTTCTCAGAGCTATAAAATCTTTTTGCTCCTTGGTATTTGGGCCTTTATATCAGGCAAAACCCACTCATTTGTATTTATTAAGACTTGGATACACTGTCTCCACACCTTCCAACAATGTTCAGCTTCCGCTGGACTTTTTCTTGCAGTGATTGCATTAATGATTTCCTGTACGATCTCCATTATTGGACTCTACTTTGCAAATTAATTGTTCTGTTAAAACCAGAATTTTACGTGAACAATTAGGAAAATATGACAAAATTAACATAGTGAAAAAAAAAAAAGCTTGATCTCTGAGTAGTTGAGAACATTGCTGAATTAGAAACGTGTATTCCTACAGGAAGAAGTAAACTTAAAAGCCATAAAGTACTTGAAGGCTTTTATGGCTTACCATGAATAAAAATAAGACCCTATTTCACGAAACCACACGCCCTTGTGACGAGCTGCAGGGTAGGTTTGTATCTCCTGACCTCCTCACTTGAATGGCAGCTGTAGGCAGCTCTGGCTGCCTCGGCGTTTGGAGCCACAGGGTGCTCATCATCGGCCTGGAAGGCTCAACAGGGTCTCAGTCAGCAGGAGATTCAGCTCTTTCCAGTCTGGCAAAGAAATATACTCTTGGCTTATGGTTGGACTTAATGATCTTAAAGGTCTTTTCCAACCTAAACAATTCTCTGATTCTTTTATACATTGCATTATGCTGTATAGGATTGGGAAAGTGTTAGATGTTACTATATTGCCATATACACAACCATTAGTTAAAAAAAAAAATCAGCGTGAACATTTTGGGGCTTTATGAGTGGGAAAAACTCCGAGTGTTGGGGCTAGTCTGGAATTTTTCCCACTTAGTTTCTGTTGCCCATATAAGCCCATAAAATAATTACAGTCTACTCATAGAGAAGCTGCTTGCTTTCAGTGCCATTGGCATTATAAATTATCTACTCTAGAGATAGCCAAAACGTGTAATTCAGGCCAGAGGAGGACATAAAAGGAGCATAAATGGTGCATAAATGTTATGCGGGCCTTTTGGCCAGCTGTACTTTGACCAATTCCAGGAAAAATTGTTCCAGTGGCATTGATTTTTTTTTTTTTGATTTTTTTTTTTTTTGTGAAGTGACTGGGTGAATGTCTTGTCCTTGTGAGACTGAGAAATACAATCACAGCACAGCCCTGTGTCTGAATTAAGTGCACTGGCACTGTGGTGCAATGCTTCACACCATCTGCATGGTGGGATATATGATGCTCCATGCTGCTGGTGTCCAGTGACACTGCTGGAATCAGGAACTTTCCAAATTCTTTCCAAATTAGGGTAATTCCCAAATTAAAAGTGCTGGTTTTTGGACAAAATGCATAGACCTGCTTTAGTGTCGGGGACTCACTTCTTGCTGTGTCCACATTAAAGCCAATCTTTATATGGCTCTGCCTTAGCAAAGGTGAGAGTTCATCGTATGACAGCCGTACCCTTAGGTTATTACGCTGTCTTACAAACTCTGCTGTCAGAAATAGTATTTTAGTCTTACGGTGCACTAAGAGTCTCCAAGCTACTATCTGTATTTTAAAAGCTAGATAATTTCCTGTAATTTTAAAAATACTTTATCCATGTAGTGTATTTTAGTAGCTTGAAGAGCTTCCTCAGGATTAACAGAGAGGGAGAGTGAAATTAAGGTGTTGCATAAAAGAAATTGCAAACTGGATTTCATTCTGCAGAACCAAGTTGCAAGACTTCTGAAGCTGGTATTTGTTGTCCGATTCTACAGAGATGCTCAGCCTTCCCTAGAGAATGGGTGTGCTTCAGTGATACTTGCAAGCTTTAATCTTGTTCACCCCTTGGGAGGGTGGGACTGGGTGGGGATTGTAGCAGCTGTGTGCCTGTGTCCTCCAGAGGTGGAGTGAATCCTGCTTTTCTGCATGTTACCTGCGTTTAGCAGTCAGGGAATGGATCTTAATGTATTCAGGTCTAAATGTCTGGAACAATTGGGTAAGCTTCTTAACAAAATGAAAAACACATTTGGCTTTACTCTTAAACAGTGGTGTGTCCGAGTTGGTGACATATATATATGTTTGTATGTCTACCATTGTACTTCACAACTTATGGGACCTTTATCCCACTGACACCCTTGGCCATTTTTTGCAACCCCAATTGTGTTTGCCTCTGAGGTTTTAATTTTAACTTTACCAGGCAGTAACTAATTACCAGCTATAAAGTCTCAGGTTGATTGGCAGGTCTGAGTGAGTGCTGGATCCTCCCTAGTCTCAAACACATCCAGAGACTGCACACTGCAGCCACCTTGTACAAGAGCACGTTGTTTCCATGAAGGAGAGACCTGCTTAAAGGCTGTAAATTGATCTGTTTGCGGCATCAGAAATGTCCCTCTGCTGCCCTGCAGTTCTGCTGGCGTGTGCTAGGCTTGTTAAAAGAATGAACCAAAAAGGGATTGATTGTTCAGTTCTGTTGTGGTCTCTTATGACACAGTTCATTTTTATCAGCAGTGTTATTTAGCCCTTCTAAATTAGAGAAAACACATGCCTAGTAAGGATGAAATGAATGCTGAAGGCAGTCAGAAGTAGTCGGTGTCTCTGGGCTTCCCTCAAATAAGGGATGGGGAGAAAAAAGTGGTATGAATGTTATTATATTATTAACTGCCCTGTAAACCAGATTTTTGTGCTTTATCATCTGTGACTGTTTCTGTGTGCGATCCCTTGTATGCAGGATATATTAATTCTTTCCATGGCAGCCAAAAAAACTGCTAATAATGGCGAAAGGGACAGGCTCTTGATGGGCGTTGTGCTGTTACTGGCAGATATTGAAGCACGACACTGAAATGTTTATTCCAGTCCTGTCTCCTTGCTACAAACGGTATCAGACAGGAGCCCGAAAGAGAAATTAAAAGAATAGCAAACCACTGATCTTGTCCAAAGGTTAATAACTGGGTTAGGCAAGCAATAGTCTGTACAGGAGACGAGCACTGTTCTTGTCTTGCTTCAATCTCTCCCTCGCATACCTCACTGCCTTCTTAAAACATTTTGCATCACTTAAGTATCTGAAAGCCACACTTCAGATCAAATGCAGGCTCCCCTAAAGCTTAGGTAAGGGGTTTTTACTTTACCAGCATTATTGATCCCTTCACAAGGCTGTCAGCCACACAAGCATCCCTGGAACAGCAGTGCAGAGCAGCCACTGGGGTTTATCATTCTCATCTATTGTGAGAAATTGCCTTTTAACTCCTCTTTCCAGGGAGCTGGTTCATGTGCGGTTTTGGTGCTGGTGGTGGTGGGGTAGATCCTAATTTTATGAAAGTTCAGCTCTTCTGGACAGTGTCTCTGTGTTTGTGATTTCTGGTAGTTAGACAATAAAAGTAATAATAGAGAATAGGACTGGGAAGAGGCAGATTTAGGCTTGACATAAGGAAGATTTTCTTCAGCATGAGAGTGGTGAGGCACTGGCACAGATTGCCCAGGGAGGTTGTGGCTGCACCATCCCTGCAGGTGTTCAAGGCCAGTTTGGATGGAGCCTTGGGCAGCCTCATCTCACAGAACCACAGAATTACTAGGTTGGAAAAAACCTCCAGGATCATTGAGTCCAACCATTCCTATAAACCACTAAACCATGCCCCTCAGCGCCTCTTTTAAACACCTCCAGGGACGGGGATTCAACCACCTCCCTGGGCAGCCTCTGCCAGCGCCCAATGACCCTTTCCATGAATTTTTTTTTTTCTGATGTCCAGCCTGAACCTTCCCTGGCACAGCTTGAGGCTATTCCCTCTTGTCCTGTCCCCTGTGACTTGGGAGAAGGCAAACAGGTTAGTTTGGCAAGACCTGCCTTTCACGAACCCGTGTTGACTGGGCCTGATCACCCAGTTCTCTTGCATGTGCTTCATGATAGCACTCAAGATACCTGTTCAATGACTTTCCCTGGCACTGAGGTCAGACTGACAGGCCTGTAGTTCCCTGCATCCTCCCTCTGACCCTACTTGTAGATGGGCACAACATCAGCCAGCCTCCAGTCCAGTGGAACTTCCCCAGTCTTCCAGGACTGTTGGAAGATGACGGAAAGGGGTTTTTCAAGCACGTCTGCCAGATCTAGTGTGACGTGTCCCTGCCCATGGCAGGGGGGTTGGAACTAGATGATTTTTAAGGTCCCTTCCAACCCAAACTATTCGAGGATTCTTTTCAGCTCCCATTCAAACTTTCTGCCATCAGGCATCATGATGAACTTTACATTTTGGATGATGGACAAAGAAAAGAGACCTCTCCAGCAATTTGCGTAGGTGAGCACACCTGATTTATGACCCCAGCAGCACTAAGGAGATGTTAAACTAATCTTTGGCCACCTCCTTGGTCTGCAGATTATTTTATTTTTCCTCATTAGTATTCTGTGATGGACTTGATAAAGTAATTAAATACTTACAGGAATAATTGAGATTATTTTTCAAGCAACATTATGACATTTGTTTAGCCAGCTACAATAGTCTTAACAATTGATTGCATGGTTGATGAAAATGCCAAAGAATTTGAAATGTAGGGAATCGATTTTATTGATTTATCCATAATTACCTAAAAGTAATCTTAATCAGTATTCACATTTAGGTATCCATGGAAATGGGTGAGTTACAAAAGACAGTGCTGTCAGCAGAAAAGGAGGGAGGTTCCCATGCTGCAAACAGTGAGACTCTGTCAAATATTTGAAATCTTTTAGCCAAAATGAGTCAGAACCTTTATGCTTCACAGGAAAATGTGCCTGTGCCATCACTTCCCATGAGTTATTTCTTTTTGTTTCAGTTATTTCTCTCCCCAGACTGAATGCTTTGGTAAAAACAGTGTGGTAAGAAGCAACATCTTCTGTTTTGTTGATCTTTACCACTGCAAAACCAAGCTGAATTCCCAGCTCAGGTCAAGACAAAATAAGAACTAAGATGACATTTTTGAAGAATCTCTGCTCTTGCATTGTTAAGTACCTTTAGGGGTCTTACTTGGAGGGTGTATCAGGAAAGCCGTCTTCTTCCTCAGTTTGGAAGGGCAGAGTTTGGTTCAGCATCTCTTTGCACTCACAGCAGCTGTTGGTCCATGAAAGCATCAGTCTGACAAGAGACCTGGGTATTGAAGGCTGGGGAGAGACCCACCAACCTTGGCCAGCAGGCTGGGCGAGCATCTGAGAGCCCGCAAAGCTGTCCTCTGTGACTGCACCCTTTCTTGGAAGAGGTGTTTTTTAACAAATAGCTTCACCAAGGAAAGGTGATGATATCTGTGCCATAGCAAAGATTATTTTTTTTTTTGCATTTTATTCAACAGCGCATTATAATGAAAACTGCTTGTTTAATAGCTAAGGTGATTGCAGAGATTTCTTCCAGCAGCACTGCAACAAATTACATTAGTTTTAAATTAGAAGACCTATTGCAAGTTTTTGCCAACTACCATAATAAGAAACAGTCTCTTTGAATGAATTCACTAAGTCTTCTTCCTTTGGAATATTAACTTTGGGGTTAGAGGAACACTAATGCTGTCCATTTGCAATAGATGCTACTTTCCCAGTATCGTAGCCTTAGCTAAAAAATCCTAAATTAAATTGTCTTCTGGCATTTCCATTAGAAAACACTATTTCTAAGCTTTTATTGCTCCATTATAAAATTCTGTAGGTGGTGAAATTTAGTACATGAGGTTATATCCGTGACTGGAGTTACATCTTAGCTAAAATTTCAGGAGACAAAGTTTACTGGTGCTTTTGAAAAAGATTGTAGATATCTAAAGCTGGCTCTTTCCTTAAAGTCATCAAGAAACCACAGCCTAGACTTCAGAGTGGTGCTCAAGAAAGGAAGAGAAGGAGGGCAGTTAAACTCTGCCACAGGTTGTCCAAGGAGGTTGCCTGGGCGAGTCCACATTCTTGGAGGTACTGAAAACTCAGTTGGACACAGCCCTGAGCAGGCTACTCCAGTTTGACTGGAGACCTCCAGAGGCACCTTCGAACCTCAGCATCTCTAAGCTCCTCTGACTTTACACCAAGACCATTAACCAGGCAAGTACTCTTCAGGTTGAGCTTTACATTGGTGCTGTCCTTGCCAGGAAGTCCATTGATTTGAACAGGTCTATGAGATGGTCTGTATATCAGCACGGATCCATCTGGCTGCTGAGTAGTCAGCATACATCTGCAAGGGCTGTAAACCCTCATCTTTTTATTTTTTTAATATATTGTTTATTGTTGTAAACACTTATTTGGTTGTCCAGTGGTGCAACACTCTTGCCTGTATTCCAACAGGGTTGTTCCATCAATTCTGTTTTAAGCTGCAAGACAGCTGTGCTTCAAAGGTGGTTTTGTACAATAACACGTTGTGCCTGCTGTATGGTATCTATTGTTGATAGTCAGACCACAAGTTTGTCCTTCAGAATTTTGTAACTTGCAGTAATTTTTCATTTGTCTGTCCCCATTGTTTTAGAGGACACGCAGCATGGAATGTAAATTAGGAAAGAGGTGTTGGTGATTATAGATAATATGCTAAAACCGTTTCTGAAATATTTATTAGAAAATAGGTTAATAAAGTGGCATGGTGTACCTGTGCTGGTGTGGAGGAGACGTTATGAGAAGATTATGCTAATGTAAGTATTTAGTGGCAAGTCTTCATTGGGATTACTCTGCTATTATCATAGTCAGACCAGGAATTATAATTCAAAAGAAAGCAAATTATCAATTTTTTTTTTTTTTTAAGTTTTGACTGCTTTTTAGCCGGATGAGTTAGAGGATATTATGAGGAATCCTTTAAACTTTTCTTCTTTTTTAAAACAGGGAGAGGTAGACTGGACAGACAACTGTTATGTACAGAAGTGTAAAATGAAATAGAATGTAAAATGTAAATGTAAAATGAATGGAAATCTTTTGTGGGCTGGGCAGTTGTCAGGTCTGGAGGTGTAAAGACAGGTGGAGTGTAATAATATCACCAGGAAAGAGAAGAGAGAGAGAATTTGGGAAGAGAGAAAATCGGAGGGAGATGCAAGGAGGGCAGGTACCTTCATGCTCACTCATTTTAATGACTTTGACTTTCATTTGTCTTTTACAGTATACATGTATGAGGACACAACGTATTCTTGATGTTTCAGGGTTAAAGTGACTGGGGAATGGCCATACTGTATGCAATACCAATAGAGAATTGGTTATAGGAGTATATTAAAATACCAGTTTTAATTCATAGATAAGTAAAAAGTGGTTTAAATCTTAACTGTGCTTTGCAACGCTGAGAAGTTGAAAAAGAATTTGAAGGTATTTGAAGTGATTGCTGTTTAAAAGAAGGATTTGCTATTCATGCTTTAGTGAGCATTTGTTCAGGTTTAGGTTTTGCATTGGGATTTCAAGGTCTAGGTCTGTTGTTTCATACACAGTCTGACAAGATAAGAGCAGTCTGTCTTATACATGCACAGTAAATTTGTCTCCCAGAGAAGCAAAAGCTCAAGCATGGAAAGCATGATGATGCGCAGGAAGGCTGATCAACTGTAATAAAGCATTCATTATCCTTCCATCTAAATTAACTGAAATGATATCATAATAGTGCTTTTTATGACCTCACTCCAAATTCTCACTCTTTTATTGAATTATCAGCTAAACCTAAATTATTTTAACCTGTATCTGTATATTCTTGTTTAGATAATTATTCTGTCATTAGGGAAGCTATTCGTTCATTCTTTCATTCTTCTTTTTTGATGTTTGCTTAAGGACAAATACTGGGGAGTACATCTGTAGCTGGTATTGTTTCACATTTTCTTGTCAGAAGTATTTTGTGTAAGTGCTTACACTGTAAACACAAATCCCTGGGTACTAGAGCTGCCTAAATAATGTACAAAACGCAATATACTGTATGAATGTTTCTACTTTTCAATTTTTCTCTCTAGATTATTTCTCCAGAAAGATCTTTTTTTGCAGAGGCAGTTTGATCTCTGTGTTCATTATCCAATGAGAGAGGTGTGTTGCAGCATTGTGTGGCTTCCAGCTTTCTTCGGCTCCCTTAGCTTCTGCAGATACTTTCCAATGATGTGAGAGGCTGACTGAAAGAAAATGGGGCATAGCATATTTTTAAACATGAGCGAATGAGCAAATCAGGGTAGTTGACTAATTATAAGAGGGAATGGAGGAAGGAAAACTGAATGTACCTGAGAAAAAAAGGAAAAAAAAATTAGTTGCTTGGCACAACGACTACTGTTACACTTATAAATTGAATCCCTTTAGTCCCTTCTTCATTTATTATTGCCAGTTGAAGTCTAGACTTGATATATATGAACAGCCTCCTGGATTCAATGAGGTTGTTTGTAGGCCAATAAAGAGCCTCTCTGCAAAGGTAAAACTACAGAATCAGACCATTATATTTTGCAGTGCTCAGTGGAGTGATCTCTGAGCGAGCATCCATAGACCAGTTAACCTCCTATGGCCCTGTTGGAGTGATTAATAAACAGTGACTGTACAAATACCCAGAACTCAGTAGCTGCGATAGAAGTAAGTTCATGGCTTGAATCAGCAGCATATTAATTGTTTTAGTGACTCTGGATTGAGGGCCATAAATGGGGAAAAATTAGGACTAATCTGTCCTTTTGCCCAAGACAGGGCAAGGTAAATGGTACTTGACCAGATTACAGAGGTTTCTTTAACCTGGGTGCCTTTTTTGTTTGTTTGTTTTGGTGGGGTTTTATGAGAATTTCTGCTCTTGACAGCCTGTCCTTAGCATGATAAAGTATTTCCTAATGTCTGACCTGTGCCATTTCTGTATTTCTGTCCTCTTGCTTCCCTTGTCTGAGCATTCTGCCATATATTTGTGGCACTCTTGAAGCATAGTGACTGCAACTGAACAATATTCCAGGAAAAGCCTTTCCAGGGCTAAGTAGATAAGAATTATTTCATGCCTCACAGTGGACCCTCACCCTGGCTGAGCATTTTGCAGTATGTTAGCAGGCTGATGCTCAGCTGTTTTACTGCCCACCATCTGACTAACACACTTCTTCAGTATTCCATTGCGTGTTTGTCCAATTCATTATTCCTTCTGGCTTATGGAGAACTGATAAAGGTGTCTTATCAGGAAATACATAAACAGTGATGAAATATCAAGAAATCCTGATGATGATGTAAGACCTCACTGTGGTGGAAGCTAGCTAAACACAGAATAAGAGGACAATCCCGACTCTGAAGGACCTAACTACAACGGAAGAGACAACTGAAAGCTGTTGGTGCATTTAGGAGGCATCTCCAGTACTACTTAGGTATTACCTAGGGGCTCAGCACATGTAAATCTCATCTGTCCAGGATGTTAATTTTGTTATTTGCTAGATACTTATGCCATTTACAACGGTCATTCTTCGTTCTACATATCCTAAAGTGACTTCCTTCTCTAATCATATTCCTTCTATTCCAATCACATAGTAGAAAATGTTAATTTCCTTCTTTTAATTGAGTTGATAAAGTCTTTTGTCTAACAAAGCTTTTCCAATATGTTAGTGTTAGATTTTGTTGCTCGGTGTGACATTCTTGGTATTGCAGCAGAGTACATTGTGATGACATCCAGTCTCCGAACTTCTCTCTTTTTCAAGGTTTAACTTTTGTGTCTCTTCCTGACATGGATAATGTATTCTTTTGTTAATCAAAACTGAACTTCAAGAAAAGCACTTCTTTTTATGCACATGCAACTGGAAGCTAATCTTCATTATTAATTGCAGCAAGATAAGGTGTGCCACTGCGGACTGATGTTCTCCATCTGAGCACAGGAGATAGTTTTGATGACTCGTCTGATGGCCCAATGATGTCCAAGTACACCTTTCATCTTTACATGTGTTAGCAGCAGCCAGCACGTTTTTCTGTACAGAACTGGTGCACTTGATTTAATACTGCCTGTTCTGAAGAGCCACGTTTTCCCCAGTTTTTTCAATTTCCTTAACTTTGACAGTGAAGTTATTGAAAACTGTCAGTACCTGCTGTGGAGGAGGAAGAAGATTAAACCAACACCTGGAATGATTCATAAAATTTTTCTGCTTCCTCTTTTAATTTTATTTGGGCATAAACCTGAACTGTTTTCACATTCATGAGTTGCAGCAAACTTCACAGATGATAGCGTGCCATTTTGTAGGTTATAGCCAAGAATTCATCGAGCAAATTTCTTTTCTATCCAAATGATCTCTTCAGGGGAGTAATCTTACTGTCTGATTAACCATATGACTGAGTGTTATACCAAAACTTAAGCAATGCCAACCTAACTGTCTTACTTTTGCCCTGTGGCCCTATGTCCATTGTTATTTCTTCTGTTTCTTTTTCACTGAATTGCAGCTCATTCATGAGATAGTGTTCAAGTACTTCAGGTAAAAATACTCAACTTTTTATCTCAGCTTTACTTGATTTCACTACTTGGTTGCAACAGCTGTAGCAGAATTTTCATCCAGCTTTGCATTTGATTTATCTGCATCCCAAAGATGCTTTCTCGAAATCTGATTGTTTTTCTGCCATCTTAGATGGCTAGCCCAATCTGCATGTATTAGTAACTAAAAAGCAAGTTATCTTTTTTTCATTAGTCCTCTTCACTGCAGAATCACGAGAGTGGGTGGCTCATACCTGTGTTTTTCAGTCTAACCATGGAGATCAAACTCACTGAAAGTTTTTTTAAACAAATAGTGTTCTCTGGATTATGTTGTGGTTTGCTTTCTCCTAGAAAAATTTGCTTCCATAGGATGCTCAAGGATCTTCTATCCCAGTTTCAAATCAGTGTTTTTCACCTACAAGTGACTAAGTCATGGTGTTTTCTTGCATGTTGTTTCCATAATACAGACATATTCTCTTAAGATCCTGTTTGAGATCCTTTGTTTGAGATCCTTTCTCAGTTCACTCCTGTGTCAGTATGTAAGAGAATATAAGATGGTCAGGAGTGTGGAGTGAGACAGTCAGTGATCTCAGCCGACAAGAAAACTACATTTATGTAAATTCAGCCTTTCCTTGTTGGGCCCCAGAACAATAAATCTACTTTGAGATAAGGGAGTGCTACTGTGGTAATCTCTCATCTTCTTTTCCAAGTGTGCTATACAACTTGCTACTCCTCAATGCCAATATTTTAATATACATTCTTAAAATTAACTTCATCAGATCAAAAGCATCTCTTGGCACTAAATAATACTAGAGAGCGCTTTGAGTTTGGCCACGATAGGGTCATTCTAGTGACTTCAGTTGTAGTACTTAAATTGGTTTCTGATTACTCCACTTCATTACTTCCATTTTCCTCAGCTAAATCTGAATTATACAGGGTGAGTCTTATTGTTATTGTGCTGTCAGTCATGTTTCACGCTGGAATATTTGGACTGCCTCCCCATCCCCCTGTGTTTTAGTAAAGGGACTGTCAATATTTCTAGCAATCCTTTCATCACTTGTCGAAAAACATACTAAATACTCATTAAGTTACATTTGATTTGCAACTGAAGATAATATGTTATAATAAAAATATTGTTCTGTTGACTTTCACTGGGACAAGAACTGGGCTTTCTTCACTGACGTACATCATGAAGTGTTTTACCCAGTAACAGAAGGATTGAGTGTATTATCAAATTAAATCAAATTTAAAATGGGGTTTGAATAATTAGAAAAAATCAGTGCTTAATCTCTGCATATCTTCTTTTGATGTTCTTTTGTAGAAAGTTGGGAGGGATTCCTTCCTTCCTAAAGCAGCCTCATTGCAGGGGTAGCACATGGGCTGTGAGAGGATGATGATGTTTAAACGGCAATTTAACAGATGTGCTCTGTTATGGTCCTTTTGCAATTGCAATGTACAGTAGATTCTGCAGTATTTGTTCTTTACTGATATTCAGTAGGATTAATATAAGGGAAAAATGAAAGTTACAATTTAAAGAAAAATACTAGTATATAAAGTAATGAGATTGTTCCAAAGCTTAATTAGATGGAGCAGATTGAATACATTACAGTGATGTCTTTAGGCAACATAATTAAATTGTAGGCATAATCCTCCCTCTGTTGGAACCGATTTTATCTCCATAAGGCAATGAGCATTAGGTGGGCCTTCCTACTATTTTAAGCTACTAATTCTTATAGGAAGACTTATGAATCTCATAATATTATCAGACTTTATAACCACAAAACAGAGTATAAGGCTACATCTCACATTGTTGATAGTCTGATTGCATGGATAACTTCAGTTTCAATCTTAGTATATGTTACAGCTCAGTAATTGAATCATAGATCTAAAATACATATATCTGCAGTGTATTATTGTGTATGCTGACTTCATCTCATTTGTAAAATTCTCTTAATGAAGTTGTTTCCAAATTTATACACTGACAAAGGTGTTGGTGAATAATATGCAGAAGCGCTGTTCCTGAAATGTATCTCTGCATATGCTGGTTGCGAGTGCATAGATGCCTATAATTAGCTATAAAGTGTAAAGTCGCAAAATGTATGCATGCGTGTACACCTACATATATGTATGTATTTACTTGTTTCTGTAGTCTTTTATAGTTTATGTTCTTATATCTTTTAAATTTTCTTCTGTATTTCCTTTCATCAATTTGATTTTCATTTTCATGTTTAGATGCTTCCCTTCTCCATTACACTGCTGAGGGAGTGATTTGACTTTAGAGTACAGACACATCCCAGTAGTGTCAAAATTTTTGTTTTACTTTATTAATTAGTGTACATAAATGATTCCTGATGCCCATGTATTTTTAAAGAATTCTGATATTTATTTGTCAGCCTGTAGAAAGATTAACTTTGTTGTTTGCATTCAATAGTGAATATCTCTTCTTAAAGATTGCTGTTGCGGGGCGGGGGAAGTAGTACAAGTTATGAGTGGTCTATCATTGCTAGTACTTTCAGGAGACATAAATCTCTACCACAGTCTGCTCAAAAGACAAGTTCATTTGTCTGGACATTAGCTGGAAGTTTTCAAGAGGTATCTAATGTTTATTTTGAAAATGGAGATTAGGGTACTGAAGAATAATATGTTTGCTTGTCAGCACCATGAATATGTAGTGACCTATTTATACTATACCATTTGGTTATATTTTTAAAGCTTGTCAAACCAACTCCTGTTGCAATTGAAGTATCCTTTTTAGAAAAGCAATAAACTACGTTAGGTGCTACGTTAGCATTTTCAAGTAGAACACTGAACGATGTCTTGAAGATTGGCCTTCAACAGCATTTTTATGTATATTGTGCCATAAGTAAAGTAGTGTTTGCCTCATGTTTAAAAACATGTTTTGATTGACCTGCAAGGTAAAATACAGCCAGTTGCAGGTCTAGGTTAGATAAATATACTTTTTTTTAAATAAACTGGATTTTGAATGATTTCTTGATTATCATGAGATATTTTAAAGGCAAGTGATTGTATCTAAAGCATTCCTTGTATTTCTTCATATGCTAATTTACTTGATTGATTTTGAGAACATCTGCATCTAATTCTGTACACATAACAGTGGTGAGATCGCACTGCTTTTCAAGTAACAGCTACAAATTTCGCTTTCCAGACAGACTTAGATTTTTTCTAATTGGGATGCCAAATGTACAAAGATACCACAGAAGAGTGTGTAATTATGTAATTTTCTCTTGATCTTTCTTTCAGAGTCTTCCTGCGAGCAATTAATCAGTATGCAGATATGCTAAACAAAAAATTTCTTGATCAAGCCAACTTTGAGTTACAGGTGAGAAAAGAAACACCACTGTCTTGAGAACTAAAATTAATGTTGTAATAAATTTGTGCCCCAAACACACAATTTTGGTGTATATATGTTTCACCATGAACACCATCTGACCAGTTATCCCAATTAAGTCATTTCGCAGTCAGCAGATATGTATAATCCATTTGTCTGATGGATCTTGTCCTAGAGCAGTACTAAGTCTTACCCAGAACATCATAGAAAACTCCTCCTTTCCTTCAGGAATAGCAGAAGAGGATGTCTTCCCCCTTTCTGCAGCAGATGCTTGAGCAGAATTATTGCCCCAAACAAGGTGGCCGAGATGCGGTGTCTGAATGCCCTGGTGATGACAAGCGTGCCGGTTTAGGTCACTCATTCAAGATCCCCTTTTTTTTCGTGTTTTTGTGTTCACATTTAATTTTACTTGAATCATCAAACCATTGGATTTGTAGATGGGATATCTTTCATGGAAGTGTAAACACAGTGAGGAGGTGTACTAAGAATATATCAAGAAACACTGACTGTCTGTTACTTTCTCCTTTAAATATTTATGTGCATAGACTAGAATTTTCTGAGTTATTTTGTAGGTGTGCAGAAAAACATTTCAGAGAATTAACAGCATCTATTCTTGTCTTTTTGGGGGGCTTTCAGCTTTGGAACAACTACTTCCACCTGGCTGTTGCTTTTCTCACACAAGAGTCTCTACAACTGGAGAATTTTTCAAGTGCTAAAAGAGCAAAAATACTTAACAAGTAAGTCGTATTTGTCATCTAAATCATGGACAAGAACTCAAGGTCTATTAACATAATTTTAGTTTAATTTCTTAGCTAAATCCATTCAAATTGAGATGCAATCATGGTATAATGAAAGGTTGGCTTTAAAAACATGAATCAAGTATTGCATGTGTTTCTACCCTTGAATCAAGATTTAAATTACATGATTCATTACTGATGAAGACGGAATTTTATACTGCAGGATGTTCATAAAGTCAAGACTTTTCAGAACTATTAACATATTATAAAACTGAATTTTTAAATCACTTTAGCTTGGTGCTTATTATAATCTCATTTTACGTGCGCTCTTTATTGCTTAATCCCAAACGGCCTTTTAGAGTGAATTTTGGTAACTACAGCCAGTTTCACTGCGATATCCCTGAAGAATGGGTTTGTGTAACTGCAGTCTTGAATGCTTTCCTGGTTAAAAGGGATTACATTGCCTGCTTCTGAACAGGGAACTTGAACTACCCGATTGCTATTCAGAATTCCACAGCAAATGAAACCTGTCAAAAGAAAAAGAGTGGGAAAAAAGATTGGAGCATGAGTATTTTGTTTAATATATGTATTTCTCCTAAATTTTATAGGGGTTCCTATGTAGTGAACTTTATCGTTAATTAACTGAACACTTCAAAAAAGCCAGTTACGTGTTTTCAAATACGGTGTGTGGATTCTGTTTCTGAGTTATAAGACCTGTAAAGAGCGCCTGCAAAAATGACTGACTTCCCTAATCAAATCAGCTTACTGCAGTTAGTGCACAGAAATGAGGGAGTTTAAAAGCTATGATTCCCGTAGCAAGTATTGCTTCGACTCTTTCTATGTACAGTATATATTATATATAGAGAGAAAGAAGATGCATTTGGTATCATTTCACCTTCTAAATTCAAGCCTTTTTGTATATTATTATGATGAAAGAGATCACAGTGAGAACGGGTAGAGTTTATCACTGCTACTGTCACATATGACTTTAATGTTTCGTTTTGACCATGTGGGTCACAGGCTCTGACCAGAAAAGACAGGGCTCTGTGTCTCGTCCATCTGGGATTTTTTTGGTAGCTGAGTTTTGCCCTTCAGACTTATCCATTCCGTCATGAATTTTGAGGTATTTCCTTTGGAAGCTGTGCTTTACCCAAGCCTTGAAACAGAATTTTTAAGCACTGTATGATCTAATATATGTACAAGTGACTTGTGGGATTTTCTTGATGAAACAGGAATATTTACAAGTTCAGTGGAAAAGTGATGTCAAACAGAGCTCTGGCTTTTGCACTTGTGCTATAAATATCATAAATTGCATCACAGTTATATGTTTGCAAATGTATATGAAAACAGGTAGATGTTTTTTCATTAGATTTAGAGTTTATGGAACAAAATGGGATTGTACGAGATGGGACCAATGATGCAAATTCTCTTTTATAATTAAGAGTGTAAAGGATACTTACAAAAGGCAAAGCACTCCAATCAAAGCAAGGGGATCAAAGCTGTGGCTGCTGCTGGTCTCCCCTTGCTCTCTCTGTCCAACCTTGGTGTGCACCTATGTGAACATTCTACTTCAGATCAGAATCCTGAGCTGTAATTGGACTCGAAGCTACTGTCAAAAACATTTGTGAACTGATATTCCTTTTTTGTGAGGAAGGGAACCTTAGACAGAAATTTTCTTCAAATGATTTTTATATTAGACTGAGCAATACATCTTGCTGAAGAAATTTGAGAAATCAACAGACATTTCTCACTCCTAATATAAATAAATAAAGTCATTTGAAGTGGTTACTTAATGAAGTTTGCTAAATCGTAAATCTCTGTTTATAATGATTTTACAACTTGTTTTCGGTTTAATCATGTTTTGGAGATAGAAATCAAGATCATAAAATCTTCAAGATGCAATAAATGTGTGGTCTGGAAGCACTAACTTTTATTGCTGTTTAAAACCACTTCCAGATCTGTGCCAAAGAGATACAATTAATCAGTTAATATCACAGTCACCCATCTTTTGAACTATATTTCAATTAATATGTCAAATATTTAATAATTAAATTTTAATTATTGTAATTTGTAGGTTTTGCTAAATGTTGTATTTAAGCAGTAGACAGTAACAGATTCTTAATGACGCAGAAGAATCTCTTTAATCCATATTAATGACAGGGTATCTCGCTATTATCTGACAGAAATCCCACAAGTTGCCAGATATTACCATTTTACTCATCTTGTTATTTAAGCAATGATCTTTAACATACAAATATTCTGTATAACAAATACATTCTTGGAGCTCATTATGGTTCTGATCCTGTCATTAATGAAGGCAATAGAATGCTTTCCATTCATTAAGCTTTCCTGATATTAATGTGGAGAGGGAGTGCAATATCAAAATAACCCTGGTGGGAGATGCGAGGCATTGGTGCTACCAAGTTTGCAGCAGATGCTGAAGGATGGGGTCCCACCTCTGCCCTGGCTCATTAACTGCCTGAGAACACTCACTTCTGGTGTAAACTGGGCAGGAGGCACAATCCCACTGGAATGTAGAAACCTCTTCTTTCTGATTTTTAACTTCAAGGTACGAGATGTTCCTTGTTGTGTTTTCTAGGACAGTGCTATCCTAAGTGGGTATATAAAAATAAAATACGGCCCTAGGCCACGAAGCTCTCTGTTATGCTTCTTCCAGCCATTACCGTTGAAAAAACAGAAAATGTTCACTATTAATCTCTGTAACCACCCATGTGTCCCAAAGGATGCGTAGCTAATCTGAAAATAAGACAAAGAGAGGTTTGGCACAGGTTGATGTTTTGTGGCTGTTTTCCCTTCAGTAAGTGATGCTGCAGAAATTGAAAACTGGGGTCTTTTGAGGAAGAGCCAGTAACACAAGGTGAGGAACAGAAGCTGCTGGCTGTGTGGCTGTGTCTTTTCGAGGTGCTTTGAATGGGTCTGGTGGCCTCTCTGTCTCCTTTTATAAAAGGGACATTCAGCAAAGTCCAGTGCATCACTGAACTGGTAAAGGAAGCTATGCAATGCTATTGTATGGGTTCAATTTGGAGAACCTGCTCCATAATTCTAAATATTTATGAACGCCGATCAGATTTTTAACTGAGATGTGTCTACCCATTGGTATTAGATTTTAATTTTTTTTTAATGATGGTTTTGTTTTCCTTTTCAAGGTATGGTGATATGAGAAGGCAGATTGGCTTTGAAATCAGGGACATGTGGTATAATCTGGGTAAGTAGCTTGAGCACCCATCGCTTGGTGCTTTCACTCGATGTTTCTATAAACCAAGTTAGAGATGAAATGATCGTACTTTCTCTTGAAATGATGGTAGGCTTCCAGAAGGCATTTAAAAAGCAGGTGACTTAAGAATAAAGCCTTCTCTGTGTGCTTATTTCACCCTCTGGAAAGATCCATAACTGCAGTCGATGTTTATATATCTTCTTTTTTTTTCATAGTATTCAATCTCATGCTACATGAAAATAAACTGTTACAGTGATAGCTGTTGAATGTTTTTTTCTCCTTAAATATATGTATACACACATGTTTACGTATAGACGTACATATACATGCAGGTACATGTGGATGTAGTAACTGGGACTGTAGCAAGATGAATGCATCTGAGGGATACCAGTAACTTAGCCTGGACATTCTGTTTAAAGTCTGATTTGCAGTCTTGTTAGACTGTATCAGAGTGACTCGGGAAGATTAGTAAAGAGTAGGAACTTAGACATCCCTGGAGTTCGTAGTTAAATTAGGCTTATCTGACTAGCTCAAGTTTGTGCTATTCTGTGGGTATAATTTAGCTATATGGGGATTGAATTTCATGAGAAACTGAGTATTTACTGTGACCTGAGTGTACTCATCTGCCAGATTTCATTTTCCTGAGCTTAACAGCAGAGACACTTCAGCTCTTCCGAGTTTTATCAAAAGTTCCTTAAATTATCAGAAATAAATGCATTTGCCACTTCACTTATTTCTCTAGCTGAGCTGTTGTTGCTGAAACTTGAAAAAAATCAGCATATATAAGAGAAGGGAATACAAGGGTTCATAAGTATTTGATATCGCAGAGTTTGCATCTGCTCTGCTGGAATGATGAGAAAAGACTTCTGAGAGCAGCTGAGTTCACTTTTTATTAGAAGCATCTCTTATGAATTAAGTGTCTGGAGAACAGATTAGAGCATAGTACACACCTGATATGTGACTTGACAGACAGCTAATAAAATCAGTATTGTGCTTGATGCTGGGTCAATATCCTGAAAGCCTCTTCGTCAGTAATTAGCCAAATCGTTCCCTGTCCCAGGTTTGCAGTCAGGTATTCTTCTGGCGTCATGCATTCCTCTTTGGAATCTTTGGATTCTTAAGACTGTTCTGCTTTTCCTGGAATTTTCTGGACTGAAAGGGTGTGTGCATATATATAGAATAAATCTATACTGCATAGGGTACTATATAGTGTATAGATATACATCTAGCTGTTCTTACATGACGTTTTATAAAGTGTGGAGACTGTGGAGTGCATTGTGCTTTTTACTACTGCCTCCAGCTGCTCTCGAACAAGTTATTTAGTTGGTCTAGGGCTCAGTTTTTCACATTAACAGGGAGATGATAATAATTTTCCCTGGAGTTTTGTGAATCGATTGGCTTGGGGGTGGTGTTTTCTTCAATATTTCTTTCTATGCTGTCATGAAAGCCTTTTATTTTTAATAGAAATTTTATAAACCGATTATCCAGGTAGATGACTCCATGACCTCTGCTAGCTCTAATGTCTGCAATTCTGTAAGTGGCTGGGATCATTAATGCTGGAATGTCACATGTTGAGGGACTCAGTAAATTGCTGCTTTTGCCAACAAAAGCTGCAAGAAAAAGGTAAATCAGAGGCAGGACCCCAATTCAAGGTGGCCTTTGTGCTTCTTATAATGAGCAGCTTGCTTTTTCTCCTCTTCTTTGTAATACAGACGGCCCATGCTGATAATTTTTAACTTCAGGCTCTTCACCAGTCTCAGATGTCACAGCATCATTTAAGAAAGAATTCTGACTTACCTCTGAAGGGGAACTGTTTGGGGTGCACTTGACACTTTTACCTTAGACGTTGCACTACGTTAGCCAAATTATTAACGTATATGTTAAAAAAAACCCAAACAAACTAGAACTAAAAAGTTGTAATTCTTTCATATGTTTGAACATATAATTTTTATGACTGTGCCAGTGTGCATTAGATACGATGACTTTTTATTTATGTATTAAAAGGTATGGGTAAGCCTCATAAAATAGCGTTTCGTCTCATCAGTTTTTGTTCATGGGTACCATGATTAACGTATAATGCTTGCTGAGTTAAAACTCCACAATGGGCAACAAGACAGTCTTTTAGGTATAATGCCCGTTTAAGAGTATGTGGGGTTTTTTTCTGAAATGAAATAGTAAAATAAAAATTCTAAAAGTTTTCTCTCTGTGTTTCTGATGCAGTGGTTGCAGTAGTATTCATACCTTCCTAGCTTTATCAGTAGAAAAAAAAAAGAGCATGCATACTGGAGAGCAGTGCTAGGTGTGTGCCCACACTTTAAATACCTGTAATTTAGAAGTAAGATTTTTGTTTTAGACAGGGAACCATGTATGAGATATCCAGCCTGACAGATTTTGTATTTAAATCCTAGTTGTAGCTGTCCTGTGTGATACCCTACTAGGTTTAATCCTGAAGGCTTTAAATTTGAGTGCTCTGATGCAGCAGCAGTGAGGACAGCTTTAGGGGGCATAGCCCAAACGTGCACAGCCGCCACTGCTTTGCCTTTTTGAAAGCACTGTGAGGCTTGCATGCATCAAAACCAGTGTATGTCATTCTTCGTAGGCGTCTTTCCTTCCATATTACAACCTGAACTTTTAAATTATGTATTATTTTGTGTCACTGTTTTGTTGGAACTGGAACTTCTTAGACCTTGATGAGACCTTGGTGAGACAGTAAGTATCAGAGAAGTATAAAGAAAGCTGTGACCTCTGTCTTGAAAATGTAGGAATGCAAATAACAAGTGCTTAAAAGTGTTATGTGATGCGGTTTAGTGTACATAAAACACAGTTTTGACACTAGGTCATGTGCACCAGTTTTCAGTAGTTAATGGTTTCAATGGTTATACGTTAAACAAATTGTATTGATGTTAAAAATAATATCGCTCTGATGAAGTTGGTCAAGGAAAGCCAGCTCGGAAAACATTGCTTTTCTTATTGACATCTGAATTAGCTAGAGGGAGATGAAAAAGTAAAATTCCTGAAGATGAAGTGAAATGGGAGCTGCTGCCATCCTCCAGTGAGCTGGCCACGGACTCAACCCTTCCTTCCAGGTGCTTGATGTCAGAAAAGGTGTCTTGACAGAGACATTAATGTTGTTGGAGGGAAAGCCAGGGTTAAAAATAGATTTGAACTTTGAGCATTATATAAATAGAAGTCATTACAGATAACACTCTCTGAATTAGTCATGCATGTTCAGAGCTGACCCAAGTGAGAGGTGAGGTTGCTGGTAAAATATTCAGTGTTTTTTGTGGTCCAAATATAAATTAGAAGAGCCTGGGAAATGAAAATCACATGTTATCCAATGAAGAAAGCTCCTTGGTTTCTACTAGTGGAGTATATTATTGATGTCTGAATGAGCACATCTCATGGCAAGGCAGAAGCCTCTGCAGGGGGAAGGTTTTGCATGTTCCAAAGAATACTTATATTGCATGTGGTTCTTGAGGCAGCTGCACAATTTGGTTTTCAGAAGAGAATCCTCAATTTTCTTCCAGCCTTGTCACATTGTGAGTCTCTGCGTGGGAGTTCCCACACTCACAGAGGAAAAAAAGGCAAATTCATTGTTGGGCTCTTTATCAGAAAGTGCTGCCTGCGACAGGCAGCTGGGGTGGATGTGGTGGAGTGCCAGAGAGAGATGGTTTCCTCTCACGTTTTGCTCTCATGCTGTCTTTTGTGGCACAACATCACGGTGGATCACATCATCATAGCTAACACTTGCGTATGCGTCGTAACATCATGACATCACCGATGTGTGTCGCGGTGTCAGAAGGATGTTACGCAGGGCTTTCAACCCTCTCCCATATTGCCCTTTTGGTGGACAAACCTTTTCTCCACATTACTACTCATGCATCCTTGATCAAGAAAACCAATCAGGATGGCTTAATGTTTTAATTTGTGCTGCCCTGCCTTCCTGTGGCTGCTGCCGGCCCCCGCTCCAGCCTGCTGCAGCCCTGGCGCAGCTGCCCCCAGCAGGACTGGCTCTGGGCAGCTGCGGGGTGAGTGCTTCGCATCCAAAGCAGGCAGGCGCCGGCTGTGCCGCCCCGGCAGGTCATTCCCCTTGTTTTTCTGTGCAGCCGAGCTGCGTAAGCTCTGGTGGGAGCCACCCATGGACCCTCCAGATGGCATAAAAAGCTAAGCGGGTTTCAAACAGCAGGCAAGGGATTTTTTTTTTTTTGCAGTACAATTTACAAGTGATTTTGATACTTTCTGCTGATAACTCACACACTTCTATTCCCCTCACGTCCTTCTGAATTTTGTATTCAGAGAAATTCTCTGTCCTCTTTGATTTAAAAACTCTGTTGAATATTACCTGCGAGATGGCACTGCTAATAAATACCAACAATTGATGAACAACTAGAAGGCTGAGTGTGTGCAGTACAGTTTCACGGGTGGTGGGGCTGGCTGCTGCTGCTCAGATCCTGCATTCACCTTGGCAGATGTGGTGGTGGGCACCTGGAGGTGAGATCTGTGACTCTCCATGCCTTTGCCATCGGATGAGCTCTCCAATGAGTCCCTCTTTGAGCGAGAGGTTTATATTCCCCTGGAGAAGAGGAATGAGGATCAAAGATTCTTAAAAAATCTTTTGTGAATTTACTGGTTTTCACATCTAGAGTTCAAAAGATGTTAGTTACTTTTCTGAGGGAATCCCTGTGCTTGAAGCAATGGAAAAACCCACAGTGGCACACACAGAACTTTATGACATTGAATTTGTGCCTGATGGATAACTTCTGTCACTATCATTTGTTTTCTGAAATATTTACTCTGACACATGTAAGGCATAATACAAGAAAGCTGTCACCTGAGAGGCCAAGTGTAGTAGTACTTATAAAAGAGACAGAGGAAAGCTGTGTGTCTCTCACTTGATATTCCTCACCAACAACCAGCATTGCAGCATCATACAAAGCAGCAATTTTAGTGGAGTATCAATTTGTCCTAATAGGATTGCTAATGCTTAATAAGATTCTGAAGTTTCCTAAATCAAGTAACTGAGCTTATATCTGTTGAAAAAAGAAGTGTGTTTTCTTGGTGAAGGATTTCTTGATTACTTTTGTTGAGATTTATGTTAGTTGTGGTCAAAAGTGTAACTGCTAATTATAGACTTCCACGGTTACTGCTGTACTGGTATAGTGCAGTTGAATATAAATGCATTAAAATCTGTTTACGTCTTACACCACCAGTAACTTCAATGGGAAACAAGAGTCTTAAAATGGAGGAAGCTGAGGGCTTCTCAAATTAGCTCAGCTCTAAAGAGGTTTGGGTTGTGCCACAGTAGTGAATGTATGAACAGTGTATGAGTTTGATTGTATACATCTGTTAACACTGCACTTGTGAGAAACATTACCAGTTGTGTAGTGAGGTTCAAATGAGTCCCAGCCTGTTCCTAAAAGAGTAATATATTTGTTTATTCTAAACTTCTGCCATCAACTTCTCTGTCTGGAGCTCTCCAGTGCTGTGCTACGGTGTATTACACCAGCATCTTCTCATGGAGTTGTTGAACAGATAATTTGCAGAATGTAGAATCTACATTCCCTACACTTTAGCTAATAATATGAACAATAACTGGATGTTTTTAAGGTTTAATTTCAGTTCTGTGTGTGAAATGTATAGCAGGGAGTGTTGGGGGTGGTGCAGTTTTCTCTTGGGAAGATAAATGTGAAATAAAGTTTGCCAGTCAGATCAGCTCTCAAAGAAAGAAGACATATTGTCAGCTTGGTAAGATGTAGTTTCATGTCTCCAGGCTGTGTAAGTATGTACTTGTGCTGACACTTTGATAGACGGACACGGAGAACATTTTGTACACTGCAGAAGATAACAAAAGTCTAAATAAGTTAATACTAGTGATGTGCCTTTTAGCTTCCTTCTCTCCCAACCATAAGCTGTATTAAGAAAAAACAACTTGAAACTTAATATTAGCTCTTGTTAATTCAGGTTTATACATGCCACATGCTTCCCCTCTTGTGTCATAAGTAATAATTAATGTTTTAGTAGAGTCAGATCTTGAAAAATAATATCTTATGCTATATGAGAATTTATTGATACAGCTTTTATAGCGATTCATCTTCTACCAAAATCAGTGGATGTCCGTTAACTCTGAAATCTGCCTTTCACTTACAGGTCAACATAAAATCAAGTTCATCCCAGAAATGGTGGGACCTATCTTAGAAATGACACTGATCCCTGAAACTGAACTTCGAAAAGCTACAATCCCAATCTTCTTCGATATGATGCAGTGCGAATTTCATTCCACTAGAAGCTTCCAGATGGTAAGCAGTAAGCTGCAGACATTTGAAGTCTATGAGAGAGTTTTAACTGTTCTTTGACAAACTGTAAGAATTTTTGTTATTTCATATTTTTCTAAAGAATAATATAATTATGGATTTGCTTCATTTCTATAACTCCTGAGTAGTGATTGACTTTTCACCCGTTGGTCTTAAATTCTTATTGAAGAAAAAATTTGCATGAAGTAAATGAAACCTTTCTTTATGATACAAAAAAAGAGCAAATACAGATGTCTTAAATTTTCACTTTGACTCGGAAAAGGAGTCTGTTTCTGAGTTAAATTGGACATAAAGAAGACTGGTAGTGTGCAGAATAAACTATAACTTGTAAGAACTCGTCATCTCTAGTGTCTTATAATTTTGAAACTCTTCACTGTTTTATGGATTTTGAAGAGGGAAAAAAGTTATCCAGTGTCAGAGTTCATAGAATCATAGAATAACCAGGTTGGAAGAAACCCACCGGATCATCGAGTCCAACCGTTCCTATCAAACACTAAACCATGTCCCTCAGCACCTCGTCCACCCGTGCCTTAAACACCTCCAGGGAAGGTGACTCAACCACCTCCCTGGGCAGCCTGTTCCAGTTCCCAATGACCCTTTCTGTAAAGAATTTTTTCCTAATGTCCAGCCTAGACCTCCCCTGGCGGAGCTTGAGGCCATTCCCTCTTGTCCTGTCCCCGTCACTTGGGAGAAGAGGCCAGCACCCTCCTCTCTACAACCTCCTTTCAGGTAGTTGTAGAGAGCAATGAGGTCTCCCCTCAGCCTCCTCTTCTCCAGGCTATGAAGACACCGTAAAATCTAAAGCACTAATGTAGCATTTTTAATCTACTTTATTTTGACACGTTGAGGAAAGTCCTTGAATAAGCACAGACAGTCTTATCCTGGTAGCATCAACTTTTGAGAGAGAAGTGGAGAGAAAGAAAGTTTCCTGGCATCGTTCATTTGACCTTCTTCCCCTTGAAACTTTGCCTTATGGATTGACTATAAGACTAGTTAGGCCAGGTAGTGTTACAGTATAAGCCAGCATAGCTCCTTTACACTGCGAAATTTCTGTCAGTTCAGGATATGAACTTGTGAATTTTGCAATAAAGTTTGATATGTGTTGTTTACTTTTTCCCCTTTATATTGGCGGTTTCCTTTCTTGGATGAAAGTCTTATACTTTTCCATACATTTTGTGAACAGTGATTCATAACCAGCTCTTAAAGAATCTGTAGCTAGTGTAAATGAATATCATGGAGAGACTTAAGCAAGGGAAATGGCATCAGCTTTATTTCTTTGATTTGTTTTGTGCTGGATGGTATGTGGAAAGGTCGTGAACTGTATATTGGATCCATCTAATTACTGCATAATCATTCTTTGTGTTTGGCTCCAATGATACTGTAAAGATTGAAATGCTCTCTGGGATGCCATTTAAACAGTCGCCCATCAGATACTCTCTTTTGTTGCTTGTCATTTTTTATTTGTACAATTATGTGGATCATGAAAAATCTAAGGGTAACTTTATAGCTAAATTTATGACCCTGTATTTTCTTGACAGAAGGAAACTAGCTTTGTGTGGAATTGTTGGCTGATTTTAATAAATGAACATCTTAAATAATTCACACAAATTCTTTTTGCCTTTTGAGAAGAAAAATGTCTCATACTTAAGTCAGAGATGTCTTGGTTCGTAGATACTCGACGTCTATTCCTTAAGTCAGTATAACTTTTTTCTTTATGGGCATAGCATTGATATGACAGGTGCAGAGGTTGTAAACCTTTTTCAGTGCATTTGGAGTGAACAGTTATGTCTAATGGAAAAAAATCAATCTGTCCATTTACAGTTTTGCAGATAATGTAGTTATATAATTAGCCAGTATCCCAGATTGATCTTTGGGGAATAAAGATCACATAGATTATGGAAAAGTCTAGATTGGATGGGAACCCTGGAAGTAATCTGGCCCAAACTGGGCCTTAGATTGGATTATCTGGGGCCATCTGAAGCTCAGTATTGAATATTTGCAGTGAATATTTACTTTTATTCTTATATCCAGATGGAATTACTCTGAATCAACTTTTGCCTGTTGCTGCTGATATTGTCGCTGTGCACCTTTATAAACAGAGTAACTCCATCTCCTCTATAACCGCTTTTTAGGTGTTGGAAGGCTTAAGTGTGTTTTTCTCTAGACTGAATTAATGCAGTTCCTTTGATTATTTGTCAGGCCAGGTTCTCCAGCGCTCTGGTTATCTCAGTGGCCCTCCGTTAGGCCATCTCCAATTAGTCAAGGTCTCTCTCAAGCTGGAGGAGCCAAAGCTGGACACAGTATTCCAGCCATGGCCCAGCAAGCGGAGCAACCCTGTTGGTCCTCTGTCTGTACTCTTGTTGGTGCAATCAGGGATACATTTTGCCTCCATTTAAGAGGCACGCTGCTCCTTCATATTCAGCTTCTGGTCCACTGTGTCCTTTCCAGCAGAGCATCTTGCTTGCAACTATTATACACCAGATTCCTTAAATATTATGCATTTTTTTGTTGGCTGTCTTTCAGATTGTCAGGGTCATTAAATCACTACCCTTTGAAGTCAGGAATTCAGCTACTTAGCAAACACATTGCTGAGAAAATTGGGGAGATTGTTGAGGAGCTAATTTCATCACAGAAGGTAGTCAGGTTGGTCAGGTGTGATTTACCCTTGGTAAATCTGTATTGGCTTTTCCCAGTCACCTTCTTGCCTTTTGTTTACCTGGAAATAGCTTCCATGGGGGCTTGCTCCATGGTTTCCTCAGGAGCTGAAGTGGACCTATCTAGCCTGTAGCTTCCGGAATCTTCTTTTATCTCTTTTGTGATTAAGTGATAGAAATAGATATAAATTAATTTCAGTATTACTAGTACTTAGGCAAGCTTTCATAGTTAATGTGTCGGTGTAATGTTATATTTTATGTCATCTATATGCAACTACCAATTATCGTTGGCCAGGATTCTTTCAAAGAGAGCTTCAAAATTGAATGGTTGGCTGCTGTTAAACTAATCTGCCAGAAATCCAGTTATCTAACCTTGTTAGTCACATCAACAAGGGTTTAGATTGGCTCCATTTCTCCAGCAGATGTATAAACCTCATGATTTGTGGGGGCGGAATTTAAATTTTTTGCAGAACCTCTATGCTGTGATAGCTTGTGTTATAAACAGACAGCATTTCCCCTGACAGTTTTAATTCCAGTACGAATTGGTTTGACTGGTAAAACCAGTAACAGACAAAATGGATTATTTTGGTTTTTATTTTTCCAGTGTATATAGCCCCAAGGTGCGGGGGGGATAAAAAAGGAAGATATATTCCACTGTTTTTGCAGATCAAAATTAAAGGCCAACTGAATTAAAAACTGGAGTTACCCATTTTTGTCCTCTTGCTCTTAAGGTGCTACGTAACGCTTCAAAGTAGCCTGTACCTCAAAGCATATATCTGATGCTAAAGTCAGTGTGGGACTGCAGCTTCCCTACAGAAGAAAATGTCTCTTTCTCCACTCTGCTTTTTTGTCTTTGCCTGTTTTACTAGCAAACCCTTCAGATCAAAGGGAATATGTCAGAGCCACAGGAGCGATGAAAGAGAATTGGTTTGATTGTTCAGGACCTAGTCAGGTGAGCATGATGGATCCTGTGGTGACAGCAGGAGAGGAAGTTCATCATGAAACAGTCATTCAGCTGGAATGTGGAATTCAGAACATAAAATGCCCCAGCCTCCTGATTTTGCTGCCCGTTCCTTCCAGCTGTGACTTGCTGTAGCTCCATTTCATATGAGCATTCCTGTTTGCCTTCCCAAAACTGTGACTTACCTCTGCAGGGCCTATGTCTTTGCTGATGTAACGTTCTGCTTGTTTTGAGTTGAATCTACTCACAGAGAGGTGCCACTGCAGGATCTGGTGAAAATGGGGCAACAAGGAGGGAGAGGGAGGTGTTGAGTAGATTCTCCCTATCTCACAGCACTGCATCATAATACAATTTCTTTTAAGTGGTCTGGTAAAAACTAATTAGCAGAAGTAACCTACTTTAAGAGCCCCCCCCAAAAAACTATTAACAAAATAAGGTAAAGAATTGAATCAGAAGCACTACCCCAGCCTTTCTTCCCCAACTAAATCGTATTTTTCACCTGGTAGGAAGGAAAGAAGGACCCTGATCCTCCAAAGTGAAATCTAAGGTGTGTACCCTCCACTCTGCAGTTGCAAGCAATAAGAAATTAGAAATCCCATATGTCTAGTTTTCAGACTGAATTGCAGTATTAACAAGAATCATCAGTGTCTTGTGGTGTTAGCATCAGTGATACAAGCATACAAGCTCCAGCATATGCTCTTACCCTGTTAGAGGAAGGAATGGTGTCAAAGTAATGATCTGAGGAAAGAGCCCCAAAAATGAAACAACACATCTGTCCTGTTTTCTGCAAATTGGAATGATGCTTAGCATAATGGAACCATAGCTGAAATGAGGGAAAATTTGTATATAAATGCATAAGCAATATGCGTGTAATGCACAATTATATAGAAATACATAAGCAATGTATGCATAATGCAAAAATCATATAGAAATGCGTAATAAATGAATGCGTAATGCATATGATTATTAGAATAAAACTATGGGTGCAGCTAAAGAACTTTTAGGTATTGTTCTGTTGTGAAGAGAACTAAATGAGTAAACGCCAGAAGAAATAAAGAGGAAACCCTTTTCGTTCATTTCTAACATTTAACAAATATCTCAGTGTCTTCAAGATGGTCATACTGATATTTTTCTTTGCAGTGTTATTTCCTCCTAGTTATCAATGAATTTCAAAAGTATATTATACTTCTTAATAAGAAGTACCTATTTTATCTGGATCTCTATAGACTTTTAGCATCTATAATTCTGTATTAAGTCTCTTTACCACTTCTGAGCTCTGTGTTGACCTCCCTTTCCCTATGCTACAGATTTGCAGGCAGAACACAAGTTAATGACTTGTCCAAGTTTCTGTGATGCTGCAAATTCTCCTCTATAATCCTACTGAATGTGCAAATTCAAATAAGTCATCCTCCACAAAGAATTTATTTCAATAAGTAACATTCTTAGTTCTCTACGGCTGAAATTTAAACATGTAAGTTTTTCTTATATTCTGGCCTTTCTTGGTATTCCTCACCACACATGAAGAGCAAGGGAGAAAGGTAATGGGGTAAGTCTGGAGACCTCCAAAATCACCTGACATTAAATGGCTGCCACGTCTGTTTGCCAGCCAGAATACTGTGGGAAAATGAGAAATGGAACTGATGACACTTGGAAATTACCAGCAACTTTCACAGCAGCCTTTGAACTACGTCTTACAGTACTTGTGTGCTGTTTCTGCATTAGGACTAATTTCTAGTGGTGTTACCTGTCACTTGGATTTTATCTGGCAAATTCATTATTACCCCATATGAAAACAAATTTATAGCAGCTTGGTGGATTGAAAGTCCTCCTCATCTACTGCTAGATTAAATTGTCAGTCAGAGCCACAAATATAGCCTGGTCACACTTTAGGTAAAACTAAAATCAGAAGCGATTAGTTGAGCTGACACTTGAAGACATTAGATAGCTTACATTGATTTATTTTCTCCAGACGGAGCATTATAACAGTCAGATGAAGTAGTGGATATACTCTTTGGTCAAGTTCAAACACACATCCGAAAGAGAAACTGAGATCTTGATCAACTGCAACAAAAAGTTGATAACAATTTCCTGTAATCTTCATAACATCACACCTCAAGCTTTCATTGTCAACAGAATGATATGAATCTTAACTCACTGATGGTGCTAGAAGTATCTCTCATCCTCCAGAAGGAGCCTCAGCAAGTGTCACTGGCTGTAATGTAAACATGAAAAATTCGACACTTCTTCATTTGGGAGTAAATTACATCACAGTAATGACAGGTCTTCTTTATGCTATTTACATGTTTAAAAGAAGAAAAGGGAAAAATGAGACTTCATCAACAGATGCTAGGTGCAGTGTCCCAGAGCCATTAACCTGTGCAGCTCCAGGGCCACATTCTTACTTCCATTGTGGAAGACAGTGGCTCCATATACCTCAGCTTGTGTTGATGAAATGTTCTTCTGTGGAAAGACTACAGAAGAGATTTTGACAGAGTTAAATAATGTTTAGTCATCTGGCTTGCATGATCTGCACTCTATTGATTCTTTGAGAGGTATCTAGAATGACTGAAGGGCAAAGATATTGTTAACAGTCCTTAAAACCCCAGAAATCCCACAAGTCCAGATCTGTTCAACCCAAAAGGGTCGTTAGGGAGATGGCCCAACAAAGCCTAGATTTACAGAAATTTAAGTAAAATCTATATCAGGAAAATACTCAAGATCCTGTAAGACAAATGTAATTGCTTTTCTTTGTATGAGTAATCTCTTGCTAAAGAATACATCACCTAAAGGGCTCATGCTGACAGCAAGTGTCATTTTTCACATCGGTATAGAAAGTCAATTTCTTTCTGGTCTCATTAGAGAACATCAATTTTGTGACTTCTGTGTTTCATCATTGTGTTGCCTTAGTGTTTTACTTGACACGTCCTTGTACTATGGGAACGCGTTTCAGCTTATGTTTGCTTCTTGGAGGGGGTGGATTGCATTATTCTTCATTTCTCATTTTCCTGTCATTACTTGAATAATGGATTCATTGTGTTAAAAACCTTGTTTCACTTCACTTTTCATTCATTTCTTCACAAGTAAAGTAGTGAAAGAGTGGAACAGGTTACCCAGAGAGGCTATGAGGTCATCCATCCATGGAGATGTTTAGTCCTTGACTAAACAAGTCACAGTTGGCCTGACCTAGCGTTGGCAACAATCCTGCATCACCTCAGATGCTGGACTAAATGACCTTCAAAGTCTGTTCCAACCAGTGGTTCACTGATTTTGGGGTGCAGAATACCACCTTTGAAATATTTTAATCTAAGGTTTGGGGTTTCGTTTTTAAAACAGTGATGCATAATAAAAAAAATGTTTCAAGGTGGTATATGTGCTGTTTGGGTGCTTGGTTGATTTTGTCTCTGGATGTGTGATAGAATCTGTAGTTCAGGTCTGACATCTCACGGTTCAAGTGGCTTGTTCGTGTTGCTAGGTTGTATCCTGAATTTGCATTCAGCAGTAGGTGAGGAGGACTTTTTCTGCCATTATTTGTCCTGATAGCTTGTAGTCACTGAGCTCAGAGCAGGGATTTTTTTATCACTGTTAGTGAAACAATACTGATCAGCTCCCAGGTGGTAAGTAAAAAGAAAATTCTGAACTCAAATGCAGAGGGCAAAAAGTCTGGGGTTGCATTTGAAGGTAAAAAATGATGTGAACATTACTGCAGTTAATGTTGAGAAGACCATAGAAACTTGGAAGGGGAAACAAAAACAGTGTCCTGGATCTGACTGTGGATTTTTTCATTACTGCTGTTGAGCCTGTTAAGATATTCAGAGATTGTCCTAATGAAGAGGAGTTTTTTGGCATTGTCACCATTTATCAAGCAAATCCTTCCTACCAATACATATTTCTCCCTAAAAGGATTTTTCTTAGGAAAGTAGGAACTTATCTACAGTTCATAGCCATGTTTCACGCACAGATTCAGCTTGGCCAGCATGCATATAACTGCTATGGGCTTCAACAGAAGAGGACCTTCCAGGAGAGCAGGCAGGTGCCTCCAGTTGTGGGGCTGACTGAGATGCTTCTCCTTGCCCTTACTTGCTGCAGGCTTTTCTCTCGTTCTGTCCAGGTTTACCTTGCTCCCTACATGCACGGGTTATTTCAGGAGACAGGGATTGTGGCAGAACTAAGGGCATGTTGGTTTGGTGCTTGACAGGAGAGTTATAATTATCTCTGTTGATTGAGTTGAGACTGTGTGGGCAGAGCTTAAAATTCAGTGTACCTTGGCAGAAAGAGATCAGTGGTGGACATAGCTACTACACCTCCACAGAGTGATATAAATTAAGGTGGTGAAAAGCACTCTCTTGTTGTCAGAGTTTCATCATGACATAAGTCTGTTGGCAAGGGTGATCTCGCACTTCTCACTGAAATAAATAACACCAGCAGAATTTCAGTTCAGACTAAAAAAAATCCAGTTTCCCTTCCCAGCTTAATCAGTCTTAGCCCTGCAGCTGTCTGGAGATAATGCCTTGTCTTCCCTGCCTTGTCCCCTGTCCCCGAGTCACTGCTGAGGGGTGGCGCTAGAATCGGAGTAGCAGCACCACTGGGGTGACCACATGGACACCACTCACGGTTCAGCCTGCCTGCCACACTGCAGGCAAGACCGTGGCCAAGCTTTCTGCCCTGGCACGTGGGATGCTCTGCAATGATGATCCTATTGCCCAGATGCTGATTATCCACCCTTAGCAGAAGCTCCTGGGCTGGCAGGGCTCTCTGTGAGGACTTTTTTTCCTTCTGGTGCCTAGACATTGATTTTTGCCTTTTTTAGCAGAGATATCAGCTAAATCTTAAGAACATGACCTCTTCTGCAATGGTCTTTGAGGTTGTCCTTGTTGCCTCCTTGTGGTTGTTCCCGGTGAATGAAATGCCTAGTTTTGTTTACAGACTTTCAGGAGAAGCCTGCCTCCTCCAGTTCCAGAGAACCCTTCTGCTGATCAGGCAGCACTTGGTGGCTGTAACAGAGGAGCTAGTGCTATTGTCAACAAAATGGATATTTTGATCAGTGAAAATAATTTATAAAGAATGAGAAATGCTGTTGAGTTACTGGTATAGCTTAGAGGTGGGAAGCGTAGCACCAGGAAGGAAAGCTCATGGCTCAAACAGAGGTGCAAGAGAGGGTCCATGGGCAGCTGCTGGGCCCAGAAGTTGTGGATGTGCATCTGCAGTCTGGAAGTATATCAAGATACAGAGAGTCCATTCTTTTCTCATGTGTACATGATATGCTTTAATATTAATTGCAAGACACAAAGTATATCTCTTGATGCTTACAGAAGATTAGTACGCTTTGTTCTTGTGCAGGTGGCCCTTTGCTTCTCCTTGGAGTAGTTAGGGACTGCTTAAGCAAGCAACAGTGAAGAAAGTGGAAGATAACTGCTCTGTTTATAAACTCCCACCTTGACTAATGGGCTCCCATTCCCCTGCCACAGGCTTCCTTCTCACCCAGGCTCTTCTGTTGAGGTCTCTTGACAATAGGTTGTGTTGCTAATGGTGTGGATGTCTGTGCTTATCTCATGAAGAAGTAGGAATTAGATGACTAGACTGATTCATTACAAGGCTGCAGGCCTAGAGTGAGCCTTACTTCACTAAATTTGCATTTGTTCTAACCTGGGCCCTGGGGAAAGTAGCAGCAACAGGTATAAAACCTCCGTAATCATTAAAAGTCCAGTGAATTATCTAGTTTGCATTTAAAATATATTCTAATGCCCACTTAAGTCTGCATTCTTTTATTATTGCCCAAATACAAGGATTACTCTTGTTTTAAATAGCTTCCTTCCCCTCTGTAGTGACTTATTAGTAGGTTTGTTAATTGAATTGTGACCAACTGTGAGCCTGTATCTGTACACTAAAAAGGAATGTTAGTGATGCTGCGATGTACATCTGGCTGAGTGATACAGCCTTAGGTGTTACATATCTTCCTTACAGAGCTTTCAACATTTTTGATTTCACTTCTGTTGCTATTGCTGTTATTGCAGGGGACATTCTCTCCCTGGCTTTATCCCTTCTTTTTTCCCACCCTTGTTCTTGTCATTAATCTCCTTATTTAGTTTTCATAATGCAAATATTTTAAACTTCGTTAAACAACATGACCAATGATTTCTTTAACAAAAAAGTCTTTGTAGGGCAGGAGATCATCATAGGCAGTCTAATACCAGAGTCTGAACACTCTTAAAGTCAATCAAGCTTTAAAATAGTGGCTAAACATCTCACCAAGATACCTAACCAATCTGTGAACAGTTGAGGCTACAGTAATAAAGTGAAATATTTGCCATCTGATTATTTACGCTTGCTTTGTTTAATTATAGTTTGAAAATGAGATCATCACGAAACTGGATCATGAAGTGGAAGGAGGCAGAGGAGATGAACAGTACAAAGTGTTATTTGACAAAATGTAAGTGTTGATCAGCAGTGAGATTTATGTCACATTAAAGTTGGAAGAGAGAGCAATTAGACTACAATAAACTTTTTAGCCCAGAAATAATTAAAATCTGTTAATGATGCACAATATTAAAATTACACCTGAGTCAAGGATATTTTCTGCATGTAATTAACAAGGCAAATGTAATTGTTTTTTTAGTCTCTTGGAGCACTGCAGAAAACACAAATACCTTGCTAAGAGTGGAGAAACTTTCGTGAAACTTGTTGTCCACCTAATGGAGAGGTTGTTGGATTACAGGACCATAATGCATGATGAGAACAAGGAGAACCGCATGAGCTGTACTGTCAACGTATTGGTAAGCAAGAAATCATCAGCCTGAAACAATCACTATATTCTTAATTTTACACCTTTAATAGATGATTTTGTTTAAAACAGAGTACGTATTGGGATTCTCATGAAAGTTTGAAATGCCTGGGGTTTTTTTTCTTTTTTAATGACAGTGAATCTATGAAAACATGGTTTATTACTTCTTTAATTGATTTTAAGGAAAGATTTAAGAAGGAATGTTTCAGGACCTGATATTTGAAGGCTGTTCATTGACATTTACAATTTATATGTGAACAACTTCCTACAGAAAAACACCTTGACATACAGAAATGCAATTTACTACCAAGTTTTTCATGCATTTGCTATTTCATTTCTATTCTGCATACTGCTTAGCTTCCATATTCAAAATTTTTTAATAAATCTGACTGTTACTCCTTCATTCCCAGCAGAAGCAGCTTGGGTTGTTTTCCTCACTGATGTGAGAAATTCTGGAGTATTTACTCTGATAGTACAAACTTTTGTCCAATTAGGCTAAAGTTTGAAGCAGTAAGTGGTTTTCCATAGCGCACACATCGTGCTCTTCAGTGGAAGCACTGAAATATGAGATTTTCCTAGCACAAAATCAGTGCATATGGAAAAAACTCGAAACACATTTTAGACAACCCCAAACATAGTACTAGCTAGATTTGATTTTTCCAATAGGACTCAATATTAAACTGTTAGCCTCTAAGGATTCAGAGCTTTCATCCCTATATTGTTATCAAAGCTTTTATTTCACTTAAACCTGTGGGACACAGACAGTATTTATTGTTTAAGTGGGATGGCTGATTGATTTTGTTCAGGCTCATTTGGAAAGTTGTGAGGAAATAGTTTGTAGCTTTCACTTTTGCAAGTAGTGCAAATAGCCTCAGTCCGCGCAGTGCAGCCTCTATGCCGCAATATTACTTAAGCAGTAAATGAAATTGTGCCAATCAGGATGGGAGAGAAGATAGACATCAAATCAGAAATTGGGATTTTATTTTTAGTTTGTTTTTCCTCTCTCTGCACGTCCAAAAGCATCAGAATGTTTAGGAAATCCAAAAGAGGATGAACTTTGAGAGTTGGCTCTTTATCTAGCAAGTGCCATTAGGTTGCCTGCAGAAGTCGTAGTGTCCTCCCAAGCAGAATTTGAGAAAGAAAAGCCTGCCGGTACACACTGGGCCAGGTAGAAAATGAAGTATCACACACACCCTGTGCTTTAAAACATGGTAATTTATAAAACTAGGCAAATTACCTAAGGAAGGTGAATTTATTTCTTCTTCCCTTAATCATAATGCTGTGTCTCTTCCTGGAAATTCTTGGTGTACCAGCCACAGGGGGACCGATAGCACACTTAGAGGTTGAGTTTGATTTCTCCAAGTGTCTCTAGCAGCATTTCCTGATGCTGATTTTTGTCAGCTGAATTTTTCAAGTATTTACAGATGATAAATTTTGTGAGTGATTTACTGCTGTCAAGTTAAATCACTGTGACTTATCTACATACAACCCTGCCACTGAATTCTGCAGGAAATGCAGAAAAACATCACCGGGCAGAAGTTCCCTTTGTTTTCAGTAAGCGTGAATTAAAACCTGAGCTTGATTTTAAAGCCCCGTTTGCCCTCCAGGGCCAACACAGTCTTTTAATCATTCTCCATGCACCTGAAGTGAAATTTATGCCTTTGCAAAAATCCAACTCAGCACATTGTGCTTAGCACAATTCCCACCTGAGGTCTCAGAGAGTTCTTAATTGGGACTTTAATGATGCAAAGGCTTTCACAGGATTAAGTTTGTCTGTATTGACTATAGTTTAAGTCAGAGGTTTTGATATGCATTTAAGCCAGTGCTGATGTTAAAAAAATATAAAATCCCTGTCTGTTCCCTCGGCTGCTGGTTCCTCCCCTCATAATCCTGGCAAAAGCACGTGTGCTGCCATGGTAGCAGAGCAGATGCAAGGAGGGATCTTGCTGAAAGCTCACGCTCTTCCCCTCTGGTTATTTTTCATCCCCATCGGTTCCTCAGCTCACTCACTGCAGAGCCCATGCGCGTGGGCCAGTGCAGCATAAGGGGAATGTGGGAACCTGCTCTCAAAGATGGAGCAAGAACAAGAACTGCTTCTGGGGGGAGAGGGAACTGTAGTAAATATAATGTGTGTCAGTGTCAACCTGCTGCCCAGGCCAATTCCGATTATGGTTGATTTGATGTTGCTTCTTGAGCTGCATCAGAAGAGCAGAGCAGCTGGCAGCAGTATTAAGATAAAATGGTTTTTACGTTATTGATCCCTCCAAACTCCGAAGTCCCTTCTACTTTAAAAAACAACAAACACACACAAATACGAAAAACAGACAGAAGAAATTTTTCATGTGGTTCAGTTTGTCTTTTGAGTTGACCTCAAAACCAGTGAGCAATTATGCCGACTGAGATGGTATATCCACTAAATAATCCATCATTTCCAACTGGTACAATCTTGTATTTTGGTTCTCTTTGAAGGGAGCAGCTTTGTTTTGGTTACTCAGACTGGTTTAATTTAGTGTTTAAATGTATTGTAATTCAGTGAACGAGAAATTTCTCTGTGTTTTTTTTCTTTAAGTTAAACTTTACATTAGATTCAGAAATGCCGTTAATATCTTGCCCAGTTTATCATGTCTTGCTTTACAATATTTGTTGCATCAACTAGTTTATTTCAAGACCAGAGACATTCAGACATTTCAGCAGAGAGTGATGATAGTGTCTGGCATATGAAACCAGGTGAATAACACTAATCTAACTTTTTATTTTGTAAGAAACCATTAGAATTCAAGGGTAGATGATATATTACTCATCTAAGTTTTGGAGTTGTAAATCTACAGAACAACTGTTGCTTAAAAATTACGCTTTTGTATATTATTAAATTTCAACAAAAAAATGGTTAATGATGTGTGACTTACAAATGCCAGAAGCAAATTTCTAGCAGTACTATTCTTGCAAATTCTTAACCTTTTCTATGAGACATAAGCCCTAATACGCTACAACATGAACCATCACAGCATTAGGCTTTATAAGTTAAACAACTTGTGTTCTATCACTTGAGGCAAATTTCATTTTGCAGTTTTGAGGCTGATGTTACACAATTATGAATTTTTAATTTGGAGCATGTTCTGTGTACAGTTCAGACTGTGAAATCAAAGACTTTGTAACAAAATTATGTTGTTTTTCAGAATTTCTACAAGGAGATTGAGAGAGAAGAAATGTACATAAGGTTTGTAAACACAACCAGTGACAAACTCTACTTGACTTACTGTAGTGTAATTGGAGAAAATGAAGTTCATACTATGCAGTCGCTCGAGGGCTGGAGGGAAAGAAGTGATAAAAACCTGTACCTTTACTGAACCTTAAGTATATTCAAAAGCTTATCTTCACTGAGAACAGTGAGCATTGGAAATTATAGTCATGAGATTGTCCCCTTTCTCCTGCTCCTTCACTTATATTATGATGAACACTGAAATACTCAGTAGTGTTGTCACACGGAAAAAATAAGTAAGTCAAAGAAAACTGAGCAAAGAAATAGTTCTGCTTCCTGGCAAGGTATGAAATATGTGACTCGAGGTAAAAAGGACTATTAAATAATATCATGACTGATACTTATTTTAAATTTAAAGCTTTTAGGAACCTTTCAAAATCTATTTTCACACAAAGTAAAAATGATAATATGATGTTGTGCTTTTTGTACATCTCAGGTTTCTTTGTCCTCTATTTGTACTTCAGCTTAAAATTGGCTAGACCGTTGTGCTAAAATGATGAAGCTTGTGCTTTTACTGCTATTTTAGCTATCTAAATATTATTCATTAATTCATTCTCAGATGCTCGTTACCATTTTGGAAGAATTTTCACTTGTGAACTTGCTTCCTGTTGTTTAAGTGGGTTTAATTGTTACTTTATTAATTTGCAAACAGAAAATAAAATCTAGCAAAAGGTGGCGTTGATAGCTGTGGGCAAACATGTAAAGTTATGAGTCATAGGTCTGCCCAATCCAGCATCTCTTAGAAGACAAATTGTCTCTCGCTAGCAGAGTCCCACCCAAATTCTCTCCTGTTTCTGTTAATGAACTTATACTATGTCACAATGAAAGTCAAAGTTCTGTATTTCCACTAGCTTTTTCAAAATACAACTTTAATAGGTTTGGGGATTAAATTGTCCCTAATAAGACCCAACAAACAAATTAAGAAAATCCCCTTCCAGAGCTGTGATGATATGGAAGTTAAGGAAGGAGGTGGATATCTGAACAATTAGAGCAGTATGTCTTGCACAAAATCTGTATTGGATTCATTATGCATCACAAGTCATTTATATGTATTGGAAAAAACCACAGTGAAAATGCAAATGGTCCTAAATGTGCCTGCACACAGAAATACGTGCTTAAACTATTCCCACAAATATTTAGTTGTTCAAAGGTAGAGTTGAACCACTGTAGTCTTCAAAATAAATTATTTAGTAACATTTAAGAGCCAACCTGTTTTAAGAACCATTGTTTTTATTACTTGCAGGTATTTGTACAAGCTGTGTGACCTGCACAAAGAATGCGATAACTATACAGAAGCTGCCTACACATTACTTCTGCATGCAAAGCTTCTGAAGGTAAATGCCAAAACACATTACAAGTTTTGAAAGTCATCTTAGCAGTAACCAATGGTAGTATCGTTTGTCAGTGTTACACCGCCTGCATCTGATTAGCAGCTGTGTGCTGCTTCATCTGTCAGTTTTCTCTTTTGCACATGTAATTAATATATGCAGGAAACGAGCCCTCTGCCATGAGCGTGTTTCAGAGCCTGCTTTACTCATCTTGATCTGAAATTAATGGAAGCGCAATCAAGTCAAGACCACAAGTAATAAACTGCAAAGCTGTAAATTGTTCCTTTTTAATATCAAAGTTATGTAACATGTGGAAGCATCTAGACACATATTTTAGTAAATCAGCTCTCTACAGAGCTGTTTTTGTAGACAATACAGAGGGTACTAGAGACTTCTTTGAACTGCTCTTGGCTATTTCTAGAGTCAGTTTTTATTTTGGAAAATTAGAGGTTTAAATGGTCTTCTTTCCAAGTTCATGTCTCTAAAAGGTACACATAATTTTAATGCCATACTACACATTTTATAGTGTTTCTAAAGAGACGTAACAGTATTGCTATTCATCAAGGAATGCTTTGATGTAACCTGCAAAGTGTATGTATATAATGTTGTCTATACAAAAATCCATGTAAATAAAGCAGTTGTGTTTTTAACAATAAATAGTGTCAGTTAGAAATGCAGTAAAGCCATATTTCATAAGCATTAATCGCACTGAAAACTTTCTCGATGTTGTCTATGACGTGCAGCTTGTTAAAATGAATGTGTCACAAATGTGGCATCATGTGACAACCATTTTTCCAGTATTATCATATACTGGATGCTGCACTTAACAGCTTGTGGCATGAAATTGCATGCTTAATGTAGCCTAGTCATCACAAAGTTAGTAGCAAGGAGTTTTATGTTTCAATTTTAAAAAGCAGTCAATAGAAAAGAAGTAAAAATCTAAATTTAATAAGAATTAGTGTTTTCCGAAGCTTTTGCTTTAGTCCCATTCTTCTTCATCGCATCTCAGCACCCACAGAGAAATCTTTCTTCTTCAGGGAGACCTGGAGCTCTTTCTGCTCCCCTTGTGGACATTAGAACCCAGAGGCGTATGGGGCTGAGAGTCAAGGACAGAACAACTGAGAACTGCATTTTCCCCTTGATCTGCCAGTGGCAAGCGTATTGTAACCTTCTGTATTACTGCAAGGCATCTGCATTATTGCAGCAATGCTAATGGTATCCTCTTTCATAAAGGAAATTTATCTCATTCTGTGCAATGAATTGTTCTTAGCAATCTTTGTTTAATCTAAGCAATTCTGAGAATGGTAAGATATCTATTTTCAAAAGTCAAAATGTGGAAGGTATTAAAGGAAATGCTTTTGCTGGGAACACTGAGAATTATTTGTACAGCAAAACTGAGTAAACTGCAGCCAAGCTGTAATAAGACTGAATATGATGCAGAGCATACTTGTGCAATTTAAATTAGAACACTTTGAAATGTATTTATTGTATTTTAGAATAAATAGAGGGTTATTACACAAGAAAACATCAGTAAGACTCAACTGGAGTGCAAATGCACTGTAGCAATTGCTTTATTCATTATTAAAAGGAAGGGCAATTGTTGGACACAGCCTGCCAGATGCAGTCACTTCTTTGTTAATGAAATTTTCTGTGTTGAGACATGTGTCAAAGAGGTGAAGATGTGAGGAGACGGCTCTGACACCTTCAGTCACACAGACTGGTGCAGTCGTTAGCCTGTGGTAGAAGTTTGAATGAGTAACTCACTGAGTCTGTGGCTATAAAGATCTCTCTTATACCCGTGAGGGACATAGAACAGGACTGCCAAATTGTGTAATACGTGCTCATCACACTTTGCATGAATGAAGCTTTTAGAGAAGATAAAGCATTCATTCCCTTCCACAGGTGCTGCATTTTCTGGAAAAATGGTGGAATGAACGGTGCCATGAAATGTCATTTGAACTTATACCTGTTACAGCTTGAACTTGCTAGTCAATATGATTTATTTGATCTTAAAGTAAAGTTTAGCCAATTTTTTTTTCTTACACAATATCTTCAGAGACTAGATGAGTATCTTATACTCTGCTTTAATTTACTAGAAAGAAATATCCAGTTTTCTTATAACGCAAATCAATAGAAGATGGCAAATGTAAGGGTAGTATTTATTGTAGGCTTTCAGCACTAAGCAGATGTGTGCTTATAAATATAATTATGTTATACTTTGGGAATATTTTATTATAAAAGCATATTGATTTAGCTGATATAATATCCTGTTACTACTAGTAGTTAGCAGCAGATGGAGGAGTTCAGTATTGCGTGAGAAGCAGCAATATTGTGGTGTGTGCAACTTGAAAGCAACTGAGTTTTTCTTTCAAACCTCGAGGACAGGATTTTCAATGACAAGTCATCATTGGCATGTATTTCATCACATTGATTTTAATGGGATCACATTTAGGTCAAGACTGAGAGCTTTTGAGAATTTCACCTTTAAATTTGCGAGAAGGCTCTGTCTGCAGAGAGAGAGACACCATTGTTTTCTCCACATCACTGCAAGCTTATGAAGCACACTTAAGAAAAGAGACTTTATTTTTATTTTTGACCCATTTAGTCAAAATTAGGCTGTTCAAAACTGCCAGAAGGTAGTGGCTCTTTGTATCCTGAAAAATAATGCCATTGCATTGCAGACTCAGTTAAGTTTGTGTTGCTGAGAAGTACAGCTGTCTGGTACAAAGTTGTCAAAGTTATCTGCTTTAGCCAAGCACAAACATTCAGGTCAAATTAAGTAATGGGGTGAAATTTAGTAATATACAGGAGGTAAAACTAGATAATGTAACAGCAATGCTGTGAATAAATCTATGAGTTGCTGGTCTTTGGTTGAATTTCTTCTCCAAATGTTATACCCCTTTATTTTTTGTGGGCAGTCTTCTTTCTGTAGTAACTTTGATTTTCAGAGAACAAAGCAAACAGTTCTTTCACTGATTTAATTTTTGAACTTGGTTTCTTAAGGCAGCAAGTCATATTGGAGCACCTGTCCCTATCTCTTTTTCAATCTATGAGAAGTTTCATTTGATTTAATGGAGGTTTGTGATTTGATTTGATAGAGTTTTGTGAGTCTCAGAGGTATTCATTTCCTGCTAGTCTCACAAAAATAGACAGCTATGGAAGGGTAGTCTATAGCATTAGTATCCTGTCTAGGGAAAAAGCTGCAGTGTGTTGTCTCATCCCCAGGTAGATTGCAGGGAATATTAGTGGAAGGAGAGAAAAGAAAAAAGATGAAGAGTAGATGATATGAATACGGGAGTCCAAAGGTTTAAGTTGCACCTGTACCTTACTGAACACCAGAATATGCAAGTGCAAGGGTGAAGGCTGTACGGAATAGCTTGGTCCTCTCAGGTCTAGGAGGAAATTAATGTAATATCTGTGCCGCCTTCCTCATCCATTAGGCCTTTGCTGGAAAAGCAAGAGCTACTGACTGCAGACAGGCTGTAAAAATTTAGTTGCGCTTTTCCATGTCTCCAAACATTCTCTATGAATTTTAGCTATTTAATTTATGTGCCTGAAGTCTCTTCCATTTGTATTCATGTATCTTGGCTTCAGAGCTTCTCTCAACATAAACCTGCAAGTGTTCATTATGCATCCAGCAGGTTGTACCCATCAGCAGGCCAAGGTCAGTCTCATTAAACTCACTGAGGAGAGGAAGCCACCTCAAGAAACTTCCTTCCAGCTGATATATGTAATTAGTCTCCAATTACAGCATTCAAATAAATGGTCCTTATGCCCAAGGAATCAAAGTACACAGCTGCCAAAAAAATAAAATCTTTGTTAGTGCATTAGCTGCGGTACCACTTCTTTTAAAAAAATTTATATTTTATTTAGCCTAATTTTACTGACATTTAATAACTTTTGATTTTCTTTCACTTTTCTCATCTTTCTTTTATGATTTAGTGGTCAGAAGAAGCATGTGCAGCACATCTTACCCAGCGGGATGGATACCAGGCTGCTACTCAAGGACAGCTGAAAGATCAGCTATATCAAGAAATTATCCATTACTTTGACAAGGGCAAGGTAAAAAGGGAAGAAAAAAGAAATCCAAATACATTTCATTGCCTTTCTTTCTAACTTATAAGTTGAATAGTAAACAGAGTTAGCAATCAAGTGACCTTCAGGGAGCTTTCAACTTGCCACAAGTTATTTGGAGTGCTTTATGTAAACGGTGCACCAGCTAGCAGTTAAAGATAATAATACTTCCAAAAAAAGTGAAACGAAGAAAACAATGGTACATTTATAACTGCTGTGTTAAGGGTAAGTATATGTGCATATGATGCCATGGAGAAAATAAAAAAGCGGTGCATGTAATTTGGGAAACATTTTCTGACAATTGCAAGAGCTAATGCAATCCTTCAGCTGCCCTTGTTTTTTCTCGTGTGCACTGAATAATTCCCTCAGAGAATGGATGTCTGTGGTTCATATTATAAGAAGGCTGAAATATTTGCAGATGACAATATGTCATTGCAGTTGTATCTTTTATTGCATGGGGGAATTTGCATTTAGTGTTGCATGGTGGGATGGAGTGCTGGTGTTATCCCTCTGCAGAGATGGAGGGGTTTAACTTTGTAGACAGGAAGAGTTAGGGATGTTTACATATTGAAGTAGAATGTTTACATATAGAAGCAGAGATCTCTTTGTCAGAATATCTCAGAAACTTGAACTTGGTTTTTTGAAAGAAATCTTCATAGCATAAATGTAGTACAAACAGAAATTTAATTTTCTGATAGAGCTAGAATTTTATCCAGCCAGCTCATGTTTTCCAAGTAGGTTTTTAGCAGAATCAGATTGGTATGTTGATAGAAACATTGTTTAAAAGGTCAAATTTTATACCTTTATCTTAATGCAATATTTAGAAGTTGTTAATAAAATATGCTAAAAAAAGTGTTGTTCTAGTGTATAATAAAGCCAGGCTACATGTAATGGGGGCTTGTGTAGATGCCTTGATGCAAATGCAGTGGGTAGCACTGGATTCTACAGCATGTTTCTGCTGCCCAAAAAGCTTTTGCTGACCCTTTAACTGCAGGTAAAGAGAACCTTGTTCAAATTAGAGTCATAGCTGATTTAAAAGTATATTTTAATATTGCATTCCTTTCTGGAAAGGAAAAGCCAGAAGTCACATGTTTTTACTTTATTGGTTTACATCTTTACACATCTTTACAGTCTCACTTTTATGGTGCTGGTATACAGACAGTGGGAAATTATTCTTCTGAGCACTAGACCAGTGCATTTCAGCTGTAAATTGAAAGCTGCGGCATCCTTTACATCTATATTGAAAACAGCCTGTCTTAAAGTTGTACCCACCCATTTCTGCTGATAGCGCTAATGAGCTGTTTATATAAACAGCAGGCAAAATACCTGCTGCTTACTTTTCAGCCTGTGCCACATTACACAGCATGGCATCTATGCTCGAGAGACCTTTGTTAGACTGAATAACCATTCCTAATTCTTGTCAGATTTTACAACTAGAAATGAGAGAAGGCTCTACCTGCTTTCGAAAGAAATAGTACTGAGAATGCTGTGTTTTGCCTTTCCCTCACAGTTAGATTGAATAACTGAATTTTCATTTTTCTGAGAAGTTTAGTGAACGATGATGTCGAAGGGACCGCTGTGCTCGCTTATTCGTATTCCTTTGCATAACTCAAATCATAGGACTACTATGTGTCTTTTTCCTAGGTGTGAGGGAATGATTACTTTTCAAAGCACTCTTTCCTAGATACAGATATTTCTTCTTTTATCTTCTGGTCACTCCAGTTGGTAATTTTCCTATTGTTTAATGAGAAGGAAAAAAAATCAATATACACTGAGAATATGAGAATCTTACATGAATTTTCAAATGTTGAGAAGCTCAAAGGTGAGATTTCCACAGTAGAATCAAGTTAATCCTCTCTTTTAGGATGTTCTGACATTACATTATATCAACTGCTTACATGTGCCTATGAAGTTTGCAAATGTAGTCCAATAGGTACTTTAACTATGCCATTCCATGATCAGTAGTGCATTTGAAATAGTATTTGCTGGGCGTTTTTAGAAGACTGTAGCAATAGACTAACCGATTTGTCTTCTTCTTACCGCAATTACCCAGCTGTGTCTCTGCCTGGTAACTCATTTGGGTTTTATCCCACTACTTTGCTTTCTCTTCCCATAAAGTTAACAAGAGATGTCAAAAGAAGGTAATTTTACCCTGGGCAGCTGTAGAGCTGCTTCCAGGCTTTTACAGAAGCTCAGGAGTTTTTTTTAAAGTTGTTGTGAGACTGTGCCTCTTCCACTCCAACCTGCCTGATGGGAAGTGCTGGGCATGGTTAGAAAAATTACATACAAGAAGTGGAGGAGAGGGATTTCAGAAAAGATGACAGATGGTTTTAAAACACTAGCTTTTTTTTAGAGGATGGCGTTGTTCAGCCTCCCAGAAATCATGATCCCTTTCTCTTATTGGAGTAATTTCCCAAGAGGAATGCACAGTGCCCTTTTCAAGTGAGGACCACAAGGCTTATTGCCTAATATTAGCATTCATGGTGAGATGAATTTAGAGGAAAGTATAATCTTCCGTACACAGACTGAAATAGAGGGGACCTCTCACTTCTAGGCTAGAAGTGCCTGAGAAAATTGTAATTTAATAATATGGAGTGTGGGTTTGCACTGAAAGCAGGAGAGTGGGTGTCTCATTTTGACTGAGAACAAATCACTAGCCTTCACTACGAATATCCCTGTTATTTGTAGTTTGAGATCCATTTAAGACTCTTCATTTTGATTTTTGTTTTTTAATATATTATTCTTAGGAAGGTTACTTTTCATTTATATTTCACTTTGGTCTCTAAACCAACCTTCTGTAAAACTGTAGTACACCCTCCACCTATCATAAATCAGTATTTTCAGGTACAAGTTCTTCATTTTGCTGTTCTTCTACTTCATGGATTTCATTCCTTATTAGTAATACTTTTCGTTACTCTTTTAAGCTCCTTGTTTTCCAAATGAAATGTTATTACTTACAAGCTTCCCTAGTATACGCATAGTTCTTTCTCCTAGATTATTATTCTTCGCTGTGTTGCACTTTCCAGTCTCACCTCCATCTCTCTTGGCTTTTGCCCTTAAAAGCCTTATCCTCATGCTTATCACAGCAGTCTAACCCATCCTTTGAACTACTCTGAAGTGTTTGCTCTCTCTGTGTTTTGCTGAAGCTTTGTAATTTTTAGCAAAGCCCTTAATCTGGGGACTTTACTGAAAATCAGTAGGTTAGAGTATCTCAGGACAAGAAGGAAAAGTAGTGGTAGTACTAAAGTGACAAGGGAAGGGGGTGAAATTTTGCTTGTGTGTAGCAATCAGTGTTTGTCAATGCTAATGAACTACAGAAGCCAAAAAATACTTGGTGGCCTTGATAAAGCTAAGATACCATTTTTTAAACCAGCTTGTGTGCTCTTTCGAGCTGTAAAGTAAGCAGCAATGTTCTTATTCTTACGTGGTAAAATGTACGAACGGCAACGATTTTCAAGTGTGCCAGTGGATGCTGCAGCCTATAAATCAGTAAAAGTTTTCCACTGCTCCTTCAAAAATTGAAAGTCTTGGTCCCAGGGAGAAATAAATAAATAAATGCACACTGCTCACTTTTTACACTCCTCCTTCCTTTAGCCTTACCCTCCACCCCAAAAAAAATCCCTTTGTTGAAGCCATGAAACACAAAATATTTGACACTACCCAGCTTTGGCTTATAATGTCTTTTTTCTGGCTCATGGGATGGCATCAAATGGCTTTTTCTTCCAGCTAACAGGATAGTGGTGAAATTTACCTGTTTGCCAAAAATCACTGTGAGGCTTATGTCCAGCTCTCATTCCACGTCAGATCATAAGCCCATCCTGAGAGCCGTGAAGGACAGAGACAGTCTTCAGAGAGCAAAGATATGGTGTTTGACTGTGTTCCAAATGAATACAGCATGTTGCTTGAAAGACTTCCCAACCATGGCTATATCTTATACATCTTGAATGCTACCCTAGCAATAGAGAAATACTGTGTTTTAACATTTTATTTAAAATATTAAGGTTACGTGGTGGTTAATTAACACTATTGGAAATTTAAACAACTTGGAATGTCCCTCGTACATCAACATATTGCATGGTAATATCCTTATCCTAGGCTATTTCATTTTTACTGACCGTTAGCTCAGCAGGAGCTAAGAAATATCCTAAGATCCTCCTTTGCTGCTATTAAAGAACCTCAAAAACTAAATTGGATGCAGCAGTTCTTTCTGGGCAACAATCAATTCAGCTTCAAAAATAAATTAAATTGCTAGGTTTTCCCTATAAAGATCTCCTTCTGCATCCTCAAAGTCTTTCCCATAACAATTTGCAGCTCATGTCTACACAACTAAATTTAGGCTATGCACATTTTTCTTACGCCTTGAGTATAAAAGAAGCATTTTCCTTCCACTGTCGCCAAGCGCTCTCCCTGGTACACTCTCCAGATAAATTGTTTCTTGCATTAATGAGTTGTACATTGTACAAATCCTGTGTAGTAACTCCCCATACGGCTCATTCCTCCAGAAGACCTGCCATGTCCTGGGCAAACCTGGGAAACTTTCCAAGACAGGAAATCTGTGAGGCAGCAGATTGGGAGTTATTGACCTTCAAGAATATAGATTTCATTTATCAGAATCCTTCACCACAGCCATGCTGTCCTCACCTGAATAAATTTGCTCTGTAGTAAACAGAGAAATTTTTCATAGGGTTATGCAGGGGATTTTAAACACACAATTCCTGTTTCTATTACGACATTGGAAAAATTACTGGCTTTGGTCTTGTTGTGGAGGATGTTGCAGGTGTTGTCCAGCTGCACAATCAGCCAAGGCAAAAGCTGAGCGGTGAGTGAACTCAGGGACCTGTGGAGTTCAGGACACTTGACATCTTACCAATAGAGTTTTATAACACAAGTTTTCTTTGGTCCTTCAGAGGATTGAGACAAACAATTGGATTCCAAAATGGAGGTGCTGGAATGGAGTGGGGTTTTTAAGAGGTAGTAGCAACAAAAAGTAGGTGTTTTTCTCGTCAGACAGCTTCCTTGGCTGGAGAGAGGCCAGGTTAGAGACTGGCAAAAACTGAAAGAATGTTTTCCCATGTTTAGGCACTTCTATTGTTTATTTGCAGTATGATAGAAAAAGAGTAGTTTTATCTCTTAGTTAAACCTAGAAGTGTTCTGTTAATAATGATGTGACAAAATAGGAGCAGTATAACTCATAAACTAATTGTTAAAGAATTTTTTAAGTAATTTATGCCAGAAACAAATGTTCGTAATATCTACTTTTCTCCTGTTCAGCTCCATGTACAGACAGGGGAATGGTTATGAGGAAGAGTGCTAGCATTGTTTGATTGCTATGTGTTTATTGTAAATGAACTAAATCTATATCACATTAAATTTGAGGATTCGTTTTTCAGGGTCTGAAACATTCATAAAATTCATTATTTATATTTATAATCAGTAGCATCTAAAGGGTTTGATCAGGCTGCGGGAGGCACAACGGAAACACAGCCTCTGCTCTGGTGTGTTTACAGTCTCAACTGACAAGGGTGGGAAAGGAAGGAAAAAAAATAGCAAACGATTTAATTCTGCTGAAGTCATCATTTAACTGGAGGCAGCACCATGCTACCTGTAGGTGTTGATGAGTATGCAGTGCCTTCAGTGGCACAGGTCTCGTTTTAGAATCATAGAATGGTTTGGGTTGGCAAGGACCTTAAAGGTCATCTAGTCCAAGCTCCCTGCACTGAGCAGGGATACCTTCCACTAGATATGGTTGCTCAGAGCCCCATCCAACCTGACCTCTACCACCTCTCTGGTGTTTCAGCACCCTCATTGTAAAAGTCTTTATATCTTTGTTATATTCTTCCTTATATCTCATCTGAATCTGACTTCTTTAAAACTATTACCCCTTGTCCTGTCACAATAGGCCCTGCTAAGAAGTTTGTCCCTGTCGTTCTTATAAGCCCTCCTTTAAGTACTGAAAGACCACAATAAGGTCTTCCAGAGCCTTCTCCTCTCCAGGCTGAACAACCCCAATGCTCTCAGCCTTTCTTCACAGGGGAGGTGTTCCATCCCTCTAAGCATTTTTGAGCCCCTCCTCTGGACCTGTTCCAGCAGGTCCATGTCTTTCTTGAAGCTTTGATGAGTTCCAGGATGTTGCAGCAGTATAGATTGCAGTGAGGGTCTAGGACGGGCTTGCTGTGGTGTGATCCACAGGCTGCAAAGCTGCAGTGGCATCACAGCACATTAAGCAAAGTCAATACAGCATTTCAGCCCCTTGGCTTCTCTCCCTTCCTCTCTCCCACTGCTCATGCAGAATCCCCAGCCTCTTGATAATCGGGTGCAATTAGTTAGCACTAAATGGCATACAGCCTTAGCACCCAGTCGGTGCTTTGGAAACATGTCGCAGTGTCTGTGCTTATTCAGGATTCAATGCAAGAACTGAATGAGTTTGTTTACAGCGTTGATGCAAATCTCAAATTATATAGACTTCCATTTATTTCTAGTCTCATTCAGCTCCAAAGCTGTTTACCTGAGATCATCTATAAATATTTTCACAACAGAAAAGAGAGTACAAGTGCTTTGGTTTTGGAGAGGGACTGGTTAAATTTGGAGCAAAATTGTGGTAGTGCCATTTTCTTTGAAATGAAAATGTGCCAAAGATTGTTATGGATGACTGAAGTTAAAAAGAAAACAACAGTCAGAATGAAAGAAGGTTTAATGATTTTGAAAGATTTCACTTGCTTACTTACCAAAGAACTAAATATTAGTTTTGTTTCTATAAATTGGTAGTATATTGCTCTTCTGAGTCAAAATTAACTCAGCTTACTGTGTAAGAATATGCTCTGTTTTCTGCAAATATGCCTTTACTATTAAACTCATGTTAATTTTTATTTAGAAATAAAAATATGCTCTGTATCATCATTGTAGATTAGATACATAATGCAAATAAAAACATTCAGATTCTTCCATTTGCACAAATTGTGTTGCAGAATGTAAAAACTGCCTTGTGATTTCCTGCAGACGTGATCCCTCATTACAGCGATTGTAATTAGTCATTCCTATGCATTTCTTATCTTCAAGGCACTTTACAAACATGAGGTAACTCATGCTCGTTCCAGTCCTCTTCCCTAGGTAAATAATATTATGATCCTTGTTGTAGAAATGAGAAAAATCAAGAGAAGCGGTGAAACATCACATGGAGCCGTAAGGAGTCGTTATTGTAGGAACAAGGCTCTACCCCTTGTGAGCATCTGTCTCCTTTCTGTCTTAAATTAGGTCACTGCTCAGTCTCTGTTTGCCCAAGCGTCTGACCATTTATTTTCTTTAGGATTCAAAAGCTTCTTTTCTCTCGCTCAGCCGTACCAGTGTAGTTTCTGGCCCATATTTTCTCTTACTTTACTCCATTACTTTGAGACCATTTGTCTCTGTCCTTTCTCCCTGCGGTCTCCCATAACTATTTTTGCAGCTCCTCAACTACTTCACCATCAGCAGCTCCCTGTCTCTTCAGGCTGCTGCTTTCCATCCCTTCCTCCTCAATCTGCCAGGGCAAGCTCTCAGTCCATCCCTTAGTTTGCAAGACGGGTGCCCTCCACTTGAAAATTGGCTCCTTATTTCCAGGGAGGAGCAGGGGTAGGAAACAAACTGGTGGGACCCAGACCATGTCTCACTTTTGTGGCAATGGTGTGTGACATGTCGGCAAAGACTTATTGAGTGTTCAGCCTGGCTGGGCTCCAAATTGCCACTTCCTAGGAAAAAAAAGACATTGTGGGTCCCAGTCTGGTGTTTATGTGACTAAATCACAGGTAGCTGTGCCCTGCCTGACACCTCAGCTAGTGTTAGCAGCAGTCTTAGTCATACTGACAGTCTTATGAACCCTCAGTGTTTGGCTCATACTTTTAAATCAGCATCTGGAAGTAGGAATTTTCCCAAAAGTCTTGTTTTTTCTCAAGTTTTCCTGAAATAGTAATAAATGTGATTTCAGCTTGCAGATCAAAAGAGAAATAAAATTAACCTAAACCTGATTTTGGGCTCTGAGTAGTGGAATTTGTGTGTTTTGAGGTGTTTTTTTGTTTTTGTGGAGGAAAATATTTCTGATTTATGCAGTGCATTAAATTGGATGGGACTGGGAGACCTGTCCAAGATGGATGTGTTGTGGTGCATGAAGGTTTCCCCAGGAGCACCATTCCCCTTCTCTCTCCCCACTATCAAACTGCCACTGTGTTTGGAAGTTGTGGTACTTCATCTCAAACTCTTTGTTCCCAAAACAAAGGGGGGTGATGGGAAAAAATGTGCGTTCAGCCCTTTTCCTCAGCCGTCCTTCATCCAAGTGCTCTTTGCAGCTGCAGCCGTCTTGATATTTCACCAGGACAAGGAACACGTGGCCTGATGCTGAGAAGATAATTAGGTGATGTGGACAGGGGATTTAAATTTAAGATGAAGAGTAATATGAACCAAATGGATTTATATCTTATTCCAAATCTCATTTTTTTAAAATAAAGTGAGGCCAGCAGTGCCGGCCAAATTTCAGGAGCAGAGGCAGATCAAGTTTGATCATATGTAGGTTGGTGTGCTAATTAAGGCATTGCTTTGGGTTTGAACAGCTCTTTATATTTAGAGGAGAAAAAAATGAAAAATACACATTTAAAAACATTCTTGCTGCTCCTCATTAAGATTGTTGGCTTCTGAAGAGCTGAAGGATATTGTTAAATTTCTTTGGATCAGTTGAGACGGCTGCTGAATTTCATGGTTGAGGAACGAGAGAGGAAAAGGAACCAATGGAAACATAATGAATATTTGTTCAAAGCAATGTCAGCAAATTGCCTGGCCTGTCCTGGAACAGGGTGATCTTTAAGGTCCCTTCCAGCCCAAACCATTCTATGATTCTATGTTAAAGGGAGAGGGAGGTGATTATGCACTATAATCAATCAGTGGCATTTATCTGAAGTTCTATGTTTCTTTGTGGGCAGGCTGCGTTTACACATTATCGGGTATCTAGTTAGGCTAGTAAGAATCATTTTATTTCTGAAGCAATTTGATCACTTTACTTGATCTGCATGAAAAGGAATCATGTGAGTAATGCTGCCACAGCTATTTGGCACATCAGATGCAGTGTTTTCAGGGATGTGACACAATGCATTTTGTTGTGTTTTATTAAATCTTACTTTATTCCAATGTAGTTCTTTAACCAAGATATGTAATTCAGGCTTTTTGTTGTTCTTTTGTGATTTTTTTCCCAACAGATGTGGGAAGAGGCCATCGCCTTGGGTAAAGAACTTGCAGAACAGTATGAAAATGAAATGTTTGATTATGAACAACTCAGTGAACTGCTGGTAGGTTTTTCTTATGACATAGACACTGCAACCTTCTTTTCAGAATTTAATTTCTAAGCTTTGAAGTTTATATTAAAAACCTCTTCCATGACAGTGAAATGCAGCAATAGATGCCTGCTTTGGCTTTGTTGGACCAATGTTGATTGACTAGCTACCACTGGAGTGCCTGAAAAAGCTTGAATTTATTTATTTTTTTTTAGCGGAAAGAAAAATATTTCAGTAATGTTATGCTGATTTATTTGGGATATAAAAGGAAATTTTAAATTTAAATATAAATGGGAACATGAGAAAATCCTCATTCTCTCTCAAGTGTCTTTCCATATTCACATTTCTTTTTTAGGTGTGAATAATCCACAAGCATTCATGTCTAGAGTCAGTTATTTTTTGCCCTGACATTACCCATTCATTATGCCTGCACCATTTTTTTACTCTTGCTCCTCTCCAAAGAGATAAACAGCTTCCTAACTTCTCAACCACTTTCACAGGAGTTGGGACTTGATTCCAGTTTGGTTCTGAAAATTCCTGACTTTCAGGTTTTTTGATATAGTTTACATTTGCACTCACCAGAGTACGTAGTCCTTAATTTTTTTAATTGTTTATCTGTGTTACTCCATCTGAGCTGGACGTTAATATGGTGTCATTGCACCCTCTTTCTCCACTGACACCAATGCTCAGTTTGAGGATGGCTAGGAACCATCTCCCCAGAAGTATCTCCATCACCATCTCCCCAGAATCTCCTTTAATAATAATATAATAAAGGTAAATGCTATTCCTCTCAGGTCTATGGTTCCTTTGCTTTTTCACATGTTCTTTTTTGGAGTTTGCCCATGGTTCTGTCCTCCAGCTTTCTAGAGCTGAATTTATATCTCTTTTTGATGGTTCTCCTTCTGTGGCATTTTGACTCTTTTTAGCGACAGGCTGATTGTATTGATTTGCCTAAAAAGTCTGAAGCCTGGTTTCATGTTGCTTTGTACTGCAGAAGGTAAGGAATGTACACATAGAGCACATCTCAGGTGCTGTGATATTCCAGAAGAGTCTTCCTTGACCTGCTGCCTTGCACCATTGTCAGTAGGGCTGTATTCAATAGAGAATATTTTACATTTCAATATAAAAGGAATCTGGTAGAGATTGTTCCTTTGCTATAAGTGATTCTCATATGTCAGATATGATTATTCACCAGTGCGTAGATACTTTCCAAGTCTCTCATTTTTAATTTTACATCTCTTTTATGCTTGCACATAGGAACACAAGCAGCCTTTGTCACAGAGGCAACCACTCTTTACTTACTGAATTGTATTCATTTTTGGACCAGAAGTCTGAATTTACACTTTGTATGTTGTAGCTGATGGCCGGTGATACTGAGTTATGTGTTTTCCTCCATTAATTTTGCACAATATGTCATTGTTTACATTAAGTGACATAATTCCAGGCAGTGGTATAAGCCAAGCGTGGATTCTCTGTGCATGAAAATCCAGTTTCTTCCTCTTCTAATAGGGGAGACCCACAGCTTCCAATTCTCATGTGCAACAACAGAGTTTATCTGCTCCTTATTTATCAGACAGGAGAAACAGAGAGAGAGATTTCACAAAAATTAGTACCAGTGTGCATTGGGCATTCATCCTTAATAAGGCAAAGCTCAGAATTCACACTTCATGTGTGTCAGGTCTCACATACCCCACTGGCTTTTGTTACTGCTTCTGCCAAATAGTTCTTGGGTTTTTTTCCCACCACAATAAAATCTAAAAGTTTTTTTGTTCTTTCTGTTCTCCCTATTGTCTCTTTTGTTCAAGCAATATTAAATATTAGACTGTAAGACAATTCAGAGATGACAAAGAGTTTTGCTACAGATGAACTGAGAAATATACAGCAGATCTGCGTCTTTGTAGTCCTCTTGCCATTTACTGTTATCTGTCGTAGGGGAACAGTAATAAACCTCCCCTCAAATCAGAATTCATTCTCTTACAGAAAGTAATAGCCTAAAAATAAGTTAATGAACAGATCGTCTGAAGCTGTGCATTTGCTATTATTTCATCATTTGAGATAAAGAAGGATTCTGCTTTGAAAACAGATGGCATCTGATATGCGTGCATTTATTCCAAAAGTTATATTTTTCTGCAATTCTCAACCGCATGCTTTCCATATGCAAATAAATTGTTGTAAATATGGAAAAGAAGTAGTAGAAAAACATAATAAAATGTAACAGCCAAAGACTGAAAAATCAGCACCATCAAGATGAGCTGGCTTTAGCAGTATGGGCTTCATCGTTCCAGTGTTTCAGCATTGACAGTGTCACAACCAGGAATTCAAGCTGCCTTGCAAATTCTTGACCTTCATCAACATTGAGATGTTATATATGGAACAGTGAGGTTTGCCAAGGTAAGCGTAAAAACAATAGCTACGCAGTCTAATATTCCAAAATCCTAACAAATATCTGATTAAAAGGTGAAGAGAAAAGGGCAAATGAAACATGCCTGTCTTTTGGTTAGAGATATGGGTAAGAGATCTGCATCTTAAGTATAGGGAATCTCTTTAAAGTTTAGGTCGTTTAAGTTCCTCTTTATTTTGCAGAGAAAGCAAGCCCAATTCTATGAAAACATTGTGAAAGTGATAAGACCAAAACCAGACTACTTTGCTGTTGGATACTACGGCCAGGGATTTCCAACATTCATAAGGGTAAGTGTCCACCCTTTTTTCACAGACAGTAGCAAAGTTTCTTGCTTTGGAAATTACCCTTGATTATAGAGAAAGTACATTATTGTCTGTCAATGTTATTTACAATCTGCCTAACACTGATGGTTGGGTTTTAGGTGTATAAAACAAGCATTGTTTTTTCCTTTCCAGTTTCTGCTATGGAATAGTTGAATTTATTTAGTAGGGAAGCGTTTTCTTCGTGTCCAAACATGTCCAATACCTTGTACTGCTTCAGGGTATCAGAAATGAAGATATACCACTCAATCCATAGATCAAGGTAGTAACCAGCACTGTCTGAGGGGGTGACATTTTTGCCTGACAGGTGTATATATAGATACAGATTATAGGTACATCACGATGGTAGAGAAGCCTTTTGTATGTGGCCATATTTTCTTGTGTGTATCCTTCCCAGCGTAGTCACTAAAATTAAGCTGGACATCAGAGATGTGCGTGATGCCTTTTAAAAAGCAACCTTTTGTCACTGATTTTTCATGAGTTGTGTCAATTTAAAATATGTCGATTGATACAACTAATGCAAGTTGAATAACATTTTAGATTTTTTCCACTGATACTGGCATTATTATGGAGTTGAATTAGTGGAGATTTAACATGTCTGAATTGCATCTGTGTCATGATATTCTGGACTTTGGCACTTGCCACTCAGTAGCAGGGAAATAACACATGAGCTGTTTAGTTGCTGTGCTGCTCATCTATCTTAAGAGCTGAGGTTTTTCAGTTTAGAGTCTCACTCCAGCCCCCTGTGGAAGAGTTACAGATTACAGCAGTACAAGAGACAGAAGAATGAAATTATTACCATTATTCTCAGATTATTCTCTGTGTCCAGGAGACTCAGAAAGATTTAGTTTCAGGCCAGGAGCTGGTAATGGGTTTCCTTCTTGAAACATTCATTTAAGAGATGAGTTCCTGTTTGTAACTGAGTAATTCCATGTTGACTCTCTCAGATTATGGCACAATAAATACCAGGAGCAAGCCCAAACTTGTGCTGAAGCCCAGCTGACTAGATAAATCCAGTGAATGTCTGTTAAGCTGGCTTTGTCAGGTTAGTTGTGGTCAGCTGGTCTTTCATGGTATATTAAAAACGCATGGCAAATGCATATTTATGGTGCATTGAAAGTTAAGAAACAAACACATGGTAATTTCAGAAAACAACGATCATTCCTCAGAAAAGAGCGATCATTCCTCATAGAAATCTTATGATCAGATATCCATACAGAAACCTTAAAAGTATTTGGAGGAAGAAGGAAAGACTTTCAAAAATCCTAAGAAATAAAACGTTTACTTTGAATAACCAGGTGTGCATTTAGAGATAGTCTTCTTTTCCACCAATAACTAAAACCTATGCGAAGAAATCGAAGTTGTTGAATCATCCCAAGGAGTAGCTTTTCATACACCCTGGGAAGCTGTATTACAGGCATACTTGGACCTGAGAAATACAACAAATTCATCAGTTCTTTGCAGCAGAAAGGAATAAAGCTGACCCCAGATGGTGTCTGCTGGGCTAAGAGTGTATTTTCTGATACCCATTGTGTGCAGAGCCTCAAAAAAAACTGAAAAATGAGCTGTTGTGTGCTAGCCCACTGCTTTATATCCACATTATGGCTGGGCAGCTCATGCCAAAGAGACTCTGAACTTGCAGAAAGGTAGCAGGAGCATCAGTACCCCAAGCTGCCCCAAAGCTTATGAAATGCAATTCTGCAAACTGACAAAGCCGTATGTTAGTAACAGACACAAAGGCATGATGGCGTGCAAGCTATTGTGTTTATCAGAAGAACAACTCTGAAGAGATGCAATGTGGAAAAATTAAGAATTGTTCTGGTATTTGAAATATATGCAGAGCAACAGCTTTTTTTCAGGCATCAAACAGCAAAAAATGTTTGTGGCACATTAAGTAAAAAAGCTGTAATAAGACTTTTGCAAGAAGTTTAATAATTTCTTAAGTTTTACCAGGCGAAAAGTATTTAATATCAGGTAAGAGAAGTCTGTTAAGATTGAACAACCCATTTCTTTGGAAAGTGATTGAGTTAAGATTTTCTCATACTCCTATAGGGAAGACTTGCATTATCACTAATCTTCAAAATGATGAATATACGATAAATTCACTAAAAGCTTTGCAGAAAGGATTGTGGCTACGAGTCATTGTGACATTTTGTCACATGTACAGTCACTCTCAACAAAGTACATGCTATCCTTTAGGAACACTGGGAATATCCAGTGATCCTGAGCCGTTCACCAGAAGGGGGATGCCCTAGAATCACAATAGTAACTGCCATGGGGCAGTTTGTCTTGGCCTCTAACTCAGCCACGTATTTACATGTGAAAAATGCAGAGAACACAATGTTATTTTCCCGTCGAAGCGCTGTGTTACGCTTCACGGTCAAAGGGATACACTGGAGAGTCGTGTTAATCTGCTATATTAATACTGAACTGCTTTTTCACTTCACAACTGAATGATTTTTTTGTGAGCGCAGGAAATCATCGTGCTTTACAAAAGCCTTGTGGATCAGTCCGTTTATAATAAATGAGCAATAAAAACTCTGAAAATTTGGCTATTAAGTGCCTGAAAAGCCAATTGAGAAAATCCTCAGTAGAAGGTTTTTCTTCTATTGTCATTTTTCCAGTGAATTACAGGTATATATGTACATGTCTTAGGTATCTGTACTTTCTTGCTTCTTTTCCCGAACAGAGAGTATTCTGTCAGTTAGTGTGCATTTCAAAAGGCACCACTGCAGAACTAATCCAAACTGGACAAATGTAAATTATTCCAGTGTTCTACCCCTAGTCATAACACCCTTTTCCTATAGTAAGTGCTATATAATGTTTTTACCGAGTGTTCATTTTGAGATGAGTAATGAGATTAAGCATATTCAGATGCAAGCGTTACGATCATATCAAAACTTACTGTAATATATTTGAGCAGTTCCAGATATGCAAGTCATCCTTTACAATTTTCTTCAGAATTTAATGTGCTTGTTTTATACATAAATGGATTGTGTAAAATGTATCTTAATTTCCTTTATTGTTAGAAGAGGAGAACAATACTTAGAAATACAATATACTTAATTTAAAACTTATGCTGTGTGCAGAGAACTGTACAATGGCAAAAACCTAATAGACTGATATGAAGTCTGGGGTGTATCAGTCTTTCCAAAAGAGTCAGTGGGCCTTCCTCCTAAAATTGGCATAGTTTTCTGTTTATACTTCTCTGCTCTTTATACTGTCTCTGCTACTCTTGCTTACTCACATCAGTGCTTTTTACTAAGTGTTTGTGTATAAAATGCCTAATTCTCTTTACTTAAATGTGGAAGATGGATAAGAGGAATTACAGAGGGAGATCTTGTATTTGATAGAGGACATAATTTATCTTAATGCATTTGAAATGGGCATCTACTTTCTAGATTCTTGAAATCATGTACTTGGATCCAATTGAAATTACACCTACAGGTAAGCATGTGCTTAATTCAGTACTGAATTGGAGGTAAGGAAATCCATTTGGGCATTACTGAATTGGCAAGAAATATTTATCAACTATTATTTGTATCATAATCTGAAGAATGTAAAATGTCTCACTTAATGTCATTGGAGTAAAGGTTTCTGTGATCCCAGTTTGTTACTGAGGGTACTGATATTGGGATTTCACCTCTCAATTTGTTTCCAGAACAAAGTCTTCATTTACCGGGGAAAGGAGTATGAACGCCGTGAAGACTTTGAAGCAAGGTTATTGACTCAGTTTCCAAATGCAGAAAAAATGAAAACGACATCTCCACCGGGTGATGACATTAAAAATTCTTCTGGACAGTGTATCCTTGGGTTGTACAGCAGCTTCTGGAGCTGCACATTTCAAGCATTTATTGCCAAGATGAGCAGGAGACTGTTGCACTTCTGCCTATGTGGGTGTAATATGTTAATTTTGTTATTCTGTCCTTTCTTTGCATTCTTCTTGATCTCCCTGTTCTCTGTGATTGAAATTTGCCTTTCAGTTCTTAACCCCTGAATTCAGATATTCAGTGCTTTACTGTAAAGCCAAAACTGGATTTACCATCCAAGTTCCACAGGCCAGTGTCAGAACAGATCGTGAGGTGAGTTTGGACTGGGTTTGCAATTTAATCAGTCTCCTTCATAACACTTAAAGTAGTTCTTGTCATTGTGTAACAAGTTGGTAAACAACCAAGGAGAGGAGTAATTGTGAGGACGTTTCATGGATTTTCTTAATATCAGCAGAGATTCCATCCAATCTACTGGGCAACAGTGATCCCATAAGCATTTTATATTTATGCACAGGCTTTTTCACTAGTAGAAGAGTTTAGCAGCAGTGCCCAAACAGATAGTGTTTGATTTTGATTGCGCTTTTCCCTTTTTTTCAGTTTCTATAGGGTGAATGAAGTCCAACGGTTTGAGTATTCCCGCCCTGTTCGAAAAGGAGAGAAAAACCCAGACAATGAATTTGCGGTAAGGTTGGAAAAGACCTGTAAGATCATCAAGTCCAACTGTCAGCCACCACCACCATTCCTACTAACTCATGTCTTGAAGTACCACATCTACTTTTTTTGAATGCCTTCAGGAATGGTGATTCCACCGCTTCCCTGGGCAGCCTGTTCCAGTGCTTCGCCACTCTTTCAGTAAAGAAATTATTCCTACTACCCAGATAAACGTACTCTCGCACAACTTGAGGCCATTTCCTCTCATCCTATCACTTGCTTCTTGGGAGAATTTGAAATGCAGGACACATAACTTTGCCTTGTTGAACCTCATACAAGTGACCTCAGCCTACTAATACAGCCTATCCAGATCCATCTCCAGAGCCTTTGAGGGGCTTCCTTGTTTGAACCCCCCTTTTGGAGGTTTCCTTGTTTATTCCCCTTCGTTTTGAGAATCTGAAGCGTTCATTACATTTGGGCTGTTGAAAAATAAATTCTGTATATTTATTATACCAATAATAAAAATAAATAAAACTGAATTTCTTTTGTTAAAAAATAACTATTTTGAGGAAATAGTTTAAAATCTCTGTACCTGAAAATATAAATGTCTCTTGCCAAAACTTTCCTTGCTATGAATATTCTAGTTCAAGCATCTAAAAGTTTTTTGCAGTAATACCCTTTTTTGTTTGTTTGTTTTTGACTAAACCGTATACCGTATGTTTCATCTAATGGTCAATAAGACTCTGTTTGAGCACAGCTTGTATTCATCAAAACATTTACAACAGTTTACATCAAGTTGATTACCTTCTTTTTTATAGACACCATTTTATTCACAGGGGTTCTGGTGGGCGTAGTATGTAGTAAAGTAGTAGATTAACTAACGTAATAAATCAGTGCATCATTTCTTGAGCAAAGAACTTGGTTTTCTGTGTAGTAGCAGGCTCTAGTCTAATCAATGTGCCAATGAATGCTGAGTATTTGGTTTCCTACAGCTAAGACTAAGTATTCCTTCAGAGAATCCTTTAGTGTTTTTCACTTCTCATGATGGCTGTTTATTAAAAATTGCTAATTTGCTAATCTCCATGGGTTTAGCTGATGAAGTAGAAAACTCTCTTTTTCTAAAGTCATAACACTACGCTAGAGTCATACAATTTACAATGTGTTTTAAGCATATATGAAAAATATTTAGATATATCTAAATCACTTGGAAAGCTCTTCTGTTAATGGAAGAATAAATTCTGTTTCAAAAAAGCTTTATAATAAAAAAGATGAACTACCAACATATGCCAGTTCTAACAAAGTGAGATCAAGAGATGTCTTTGACATTGGTTATGAGCCCAATACACGCATGTGAAGGAAGAAGTTAAATCACGCATCCTTAAATTCAAACCAGTGAGGAGACATTACAAGAAATCCATTGCATTTTACAGCTCAGATGAAATAATAGGATCACTAATCCAGGTCAGGACCTGTAGGTCAGGATGAGACCCGTGGGTCGGCCTTAGCTGCTCAGGTCCTTCCCTCAACAGGTCTTGAAAACTCCAAGCATGGGGACGGCACAACCTCCCCAGGAAATGGGACCTCTGCCCTCATGGGGAAGAAGCATTCCCAGTATCAAGACATTGTGGTTTTATGAAGGATGGTCTTTAAAAGCTCTGGAAGTTACTTGGGAAAAGTTTAGTAATAGTAAAACCAGTGGCTCTTTTACATAGTGTTCTCCATTGTTAAGAGAGCAGTTCTTCGCTGCCGAATTGTGTATCAAATTTAAATCTCCATTGTCTCCCCAGGCACAGTTCATTTGAGATTTTCCCCCAGCTCCATAATGTCTGTCGTACTATGAGTCCTTTTCCTGATGATAATGTTTTAGAGCTTTGCATAAGATAAAAGCTATCAATCTGATAACGTGATATTTATGTTGTATTTGCAGAATATGTGGATTGAGAGAACCATCTATGTGACAGCGTATAAATTACCAGGGATTCTGAGGTGGTTTGAAGTCAAATCAGTTTTCATGGTAAGATCAATTTGGCTTTATTGAGACTACATAAAAGAATGGAGCTCTTATACAGCCGGGGAGCATTTATATTTCTGTATGACTCTGCTTCAGCTCTGTGAACAAGCAATCAATGTGGCTATATCTGGCATGCTAAGACAAGGGGAACTTGCTTGCTGAAGATGCTGATTATTGGCTGAGGGTGACTCAAGTAATGCTTTTCCACTCCTGATAAAAAGAAATTCAGGCTGACTCTTCCAGGCTTTCACGACAAGGTCCGATCAAGTGCTTAAAGTCTTTCTTTCAAAGCATTTCTGGCTTTCAGCAGGTGAGCCATTAGCCTGTGGTGTGAGTCGTGTGCCTAAAATGAAGAGGGACCTGAAGTGGTGTAGGGGAACCCTGCTATATTAAAATGAAACTAGACTGAATTTTGGAAAAGAGGATTTAGGTATTTTGATAGTAATTTATTCAAAATATACCCATAAATGGGATTCATTGTATGTGTTTGCATGCCTTCTCTGCTCAACATTTGTGATTAAAGGTTGGTTTTGTTTCTTCTCCACATTCAGCTAAAATATACAATAGCACCCTTACAGAATAACTCCAAATTACGCATTTCTCTGTTCAACCATTTAGACTGTTTAGATAAGACATATCCATTAAACGCCTTTAAGATGAAATTATTCTTACACAGCTGTAATTTTTAAGTAGCAATAAAAACATTGTTACAGAGTTTTTAAATCTCTCTTGGGAGGCTTATTTTTTTAAGAAAAAGAACAATTTGCATATGATTAATTAAAACCTTTTTCATTGCTCCATTGAGGTTGAGTTGGACAGTTGTATTTAGAAGAACAGAAGTAACGCAGAAAATTACTATGGTATCTATAGTAACAGAATATGAATGTGGTGTTTGACAGTAATAGGCAGCTGAACAAAACACATGAAATTTTTAATGAATTTTGTTTTTTCAGTATAATCCTGATAGAGAAGATTGTATTTTATCTTCATGATTGCAAAAAGTGTTGTTTATGAAGGTCGGCAATTCTGATGAAAGTCTGTTTTCCTTATGAGTTAAGAGCAGAGCCTGACAGGCTGCCTTATGCAGGCAATTTGTATACACGCACCTTTAATGTTATGCTTGTCATCAAAATGTACATAAATCCTGGGAGAGTGCTTTCTATAAGCTTTTTGTAAGTAAGGATTATATTAGTCACATAGCTTAAAAATGATACCAGAATGGAACTTAATAATATGTGGGAAGATGACAACAGATAACTTTTGACCTGGGGCCTGGCATAGTAATTGCAAAATTGATATTGACTTTCTTCAAGATTCCCGTCAGTTAAAATACTGGAAGCATGATCACAAGGTTTACATCCTTATAATGCTAAACTTTGATTATGGATACAGATATTATTGATGTTTTACTAAACTTGATGAATTAAAGTAGCTTGGCACATTTCATATTTTATTGATGGAACTTTAAAGGGAGAGGTGAGATCATATTAAATCAGTGCTGAGAGAGAACTGAGTAATTTAATAAATGTGGTGTGTTATGTTACATAACCCATAGGAACATGCATAATTTCTTTATATCCACTTGCTTTATAAATTCCTTCTGAGTACTTTCACCTAATCCTTTCATTATCTGCAAAGAATTAGTTGTACACGTTCATTATTCTGTATCTGATCTATTTTAGCTGGACAGAAGTAGTTATAGGGGAAAAATTTGCTGAGGCCAGCCAATGAAACAGAAACTGGATTTTGAATTATACTTGGTTTTGAAAAGTACAAATACTAATCTCAGCTGGGGTTTGATACTTAATTTTTTAGTGTTGCACTTGTATCAGAAGTATATAATTTCTGTTTGCAGTGAATAGATTGCGTAGTGTCCAGAGTTAGCAAGCTACTGAAAACAAGGCTCATAATTTACAAGTACAGATATTTTTAACAAATAGCTATTAGTAAGGTCCAAAGCACAGTTTACATAGTAGGATGGGAGCTGCAGTCCTCCGTCTGCTTTTAAAAATTAGAGGGAGTATTGTAAGAGTAGTAAAAGAAAGGAGAATGAGAAAGCGAGCCATGATTGCTGATACAGAAAAGTCAAAGATGATGTCTGTCAGCTCAATGAGTGCTAATTTCTGTACATATTCAAGCACTTTAAAAGCAATGGTTAATCAACAAACTATTGCATAGTTATAAGCCCATTAATACAAATAACAGAATCCTAAATTTAACACATGATGTTTGCAACAGTTTTTGCCGAATCAGATGTTGGATATGGACTTACTTTCCCTGTCCAAATTCCACTTGTAACACACTCAGCTCTGAACAGCAGTCGTCATCTGTCCATCTGAGTCTGGTCTGCTCCACAGCCAGAGCAGAGGCATCGGGCTTGTTACCTGCCTTCTAGAATAATTCACCAAGCAGACTTTTTAAAATGCTAATTAAAACATCATTGATGTAATCAGATGGCAGGTGTAAGAGCAACAACTAAAGAGATTTGATTATAAGTGGTTCTCAGAAACATGGTAAGCAACTGATAGCCAGGTAGAAGTGCTTCTTTGTTTATGTAGCATTTATGTAAATTAGGGTGTAATCAAATATACACTTGCATTTTCCTCACAGGCCTCAATTAACCTTCCTTTTCTATTCCTACCACATCAATTTTTAATGTAAGTAGGCTATGACTTAAATTTTCCAGTGAGGACTATCTACACTGTGGGTTGCTGAGATGTTGTAATTTTTAGCCAGTTCATAAATGTACATATTTTAACAATATTCTAAATATTTTAATGCTTTTTTAATATGAAAAACTATTGTTCTGAAAGACACAGTATCTGGTCATAAATAATAGTCGGAGATGAGTCAATTAAAAATACAGGTTTTACACAGTGTTAGAGCTAAGTCACCCCACAAAGACATCTGAGGACTTCCCTTCATTGACGCCCAGGCTATGTGAGAAAGAAAATTTCTGCCTTCAGTTATCGATGTTCAGATGAAGAAAATGTGACCTCATGAGAAAAGCACAGCAGATAGCTTAGAAGTCATCTCTTCAACATATTAAACTCGATTTCCTTGGAAATACACCAAAATAATCACTGCAAAAATATCTTCTTGGGTTTTGAGCTGCTTAGGATTACATTTTCCATCAGAAAATCCATGTTAAGTTATCATTTCTTTCTTACTGTTACATTAAGCTGGATCTTCTTTGTGCTGCTAAAACTCACCAACTCGTAATCTCTGATGTTCTCTGTAATCCTCCAAAAACCTCACGTGATTCCTGACAGAGCCTTTCTACATGTTGTGCTGAGATGTAATCCATCCTACAGCAGTGAAATGCATTTAACTTTCTCTGCTAATATTGATTATCCTGTCACTTACCGCAGTATATAGGAACCAAGTATCTGAATTTCTGAAACCACCCTTTCTGTTAATTATTGGTTAAAATATCTTTTCTTCTGAAATCCCTGAAATGTTTCTAGTTGTAGTTTCGTGGACAGCTGGTTGAAAACTCTGCTCCTTGATTAAATCCTCCTTTTGTTTTTATTTTAGGTTGAAATTAGTCCACTGGAAAATGCAATAGAAACCATGCAGCTAACAAATGATAAGATTAATAATATGGTTCAGCAGCATTTAAATGATCCAAATCTACCTATTAACCCTCTTTCGATGTTACTTAACGGCATTGTGGATCCTGCAGTCATGGGAGGATTCACAAACTATGAAAAGGTAATGTCAGAATTCTCTGCCCTCCAGTGCTTCACCTCCTGAGTCTGGACTTTCTGGATATGCTGCAGGATGTCTGTAAACACCATGTGAGCATTCGCTCATAAGTGCTTTGTAGGACATTGCTTAAAACTTGCCTTTTTTAATGTCTTTCTTGTATTTATGAACACATTTTTTGCCTTCTTACATTTGAAGTAAGAGTTGATCTGTTCAGCAGCAAGAGCATGGGATGTGGTGGACAGTTGCTTTTAAAGTTATATAGGATTAGATGTTAACATCGGAAAACTATAAATGATGTATCTATTGTGTTGTGAATATTAATCATATTAGGCTAGCATAAACAAGCAACATATTTTGTAACACAAATAGAGAAGGTATATACTGACTGACATGTCCTTGTATCCATCTATTTATGTCCTTCGGTAACTGTCACCCATTTCATCTACCAAAATTTCCTTATGTCCTGGGAACTGCTAAAAAGACATTTAAGAGATGTGCCAAGCAGAAGTCCTTTGCGGGGTTGCCCATGAGATTTGGTCTTGATCACCACATGCTCATCTACCCATTTTACTGCTCAGGGAAGACTGACGTCATAACCTTAAGATATTGTAAAATTCGGTATCTCTTTACTAGATTTTCACTTTGCATTTGTAGCTGTGACTGCCATTTTGCAGAACTTTGAGGCTGATGCATCGATCTTTGCTACAGGTGGTAGATTAACTGAAAGATTTGATTCATTTTCTGGAATAATTGCTCATTTTTCTCTCTCTCAACTAGGCATTTTTTACTGAAAAATATATGCACGAGCATCCAGAAGATCATGACAAGATTGAAAAACTTAAAGATCTGATTGCTTGGCAGGTAAAAAAATTTAAGTCAGATTGCTTGGGGCCAACTGCCGTACAAAGACAGTTTAGTGTCACTTTTAAGAAAATTCAGACATTAATCTGTTCACCCTGTGTACTTTTCTTTGGCATTTAAAAGTGTCTTGGAACTTGAGCTAAAGTTCATCTTTTCAAATCTGACATCATTTGTCATTTATAAACTTGCAAAGAACAAACATGGTCAGCCTCTTTTTTTTTCTTTCTTTTTTTTTCTAACAGTCAGTGAGAATATCTCATCTGTATCAAATGAGAGAATATTTTTAATAGTACTGGTTAGTGTTATTGGCAATTTAGTTTCACATTTTAAATTTCAAAGGCTGATTTCAAAAATTCATCTCGGACAGTGAAGTGAAATTCTTTAAGCCTGAGTCCCTTCTCCTGCTCGTGTGAACTGGGCCAATATTTCTTCACATATTCACTTCTTTCTCCAAGCGATATTTTCCATTTATTTAACTTCCAATATATACTTGTAGTACCTGTTAGCGCAGAATGTTGAATGAGAGAGTTGCTAAAATTAACTTGCATGGAAAATATTTAGTAAATTCACCATTATTAAACCTTTACTTCATTTTCTGTATAACTTAACATAGTACAAAAACATTATTGGTTCATAAAGCTTATGAAATTACCTGGCATCTATCTATACGATGACATATTAGAGCAGAAATCATTTAAATTTACATGTACCAAAGAATATTTTTACTGGAAAGAAACAAATCTAATTTTATTTCAGAGTCAGATACTGGACATTTTCCAGTGGTCTCAAGATAATTTCATAACAACTGAAAAAATACCAATGTGATTGGAAGTGTTTTTCCCATAGAAGAAGAAAGTGCATCATTGTCTTTTTATATTCAATTTATTTTTTATTAAAAAGGAAATAATTTACATTTCTATAGGCTTTAGTCTTAGAGGTACTAGAAACAAAGATACAGAATTCAAAAAGTAGTCCTCTGAAGACCATAAAACTATCACTGAATAAAAACTCATTTGGTCTGCAAAAATTTATATATTTTTTTATTTATTTTCTTATGAGCTTTTACAGGAGATTAGATTTTAGGAGCTTTAAGTTTTTATACAGAAAAATAATTTGATCCCAGAGGACTAAGTTCATGTCAGCTCTCTGTCTTTGCCTCTGATAGTGATACTTCAAATGAATTGCAAGCGTACTTTTCTTCAGCAAAGATTCACTTTAGTGACGTTTGTGTATTAAAATAATACTACTATTTGAAAATATGTATGGCAGCTTATCACATTGTGTTTTAATTATTCAGTGGTATTAAATACATAATTTCCCATCAGTATTGTAGTTATAAAACAATAGGAACCAGATGAATAGAGAAAAAGGATCAAAGAGTACTTTTATATCTGAAAATTCTTTTTATTAAAAGGTCTAGCTGTTTCACAGTGGAAATCAGTGTTTTTAAATTACCTTGCACATTTGATATACATTTAGTGTATCCCAAGACTTGAACCTCCTCTCAAATTCTTTCAGTTTTCAGAACACAGGCAGCATAACTAGGTGGGAGCAGGGTGGGGAGGTGACTTCCAAATATCGGCTGGTGTCAGGAGGGGGAGTTGTTATGGAAACTTGCCAAAGTGAGGCAGTGGTCTGAATTCATCACAGGCTTGACATTGATTGAAAGCAAAAATGAGTTCTCATTTCTCAATAATATGGGGCTTGGAGTTTTGTAATCACACAGAGATTTTCTTTATGCTGTATAAATCAATCTGGATATATGAAATAGTTGCCTGACAATCATATTATCAGCTGACTGGATAAATTTAATTTTTTTTCTATCACCTTACCTTTTTCTCCACTGTGCTATGCAATTCATGCCCTTCAAGATATTATCCTTTTATAATTCCTGTGAACTTCAAGTGTACCTTTTTTTTCTGACTATTATTATGTTCAGATAAATAACATTAGCAAAGCAATGTCCATTTTCATCCATTTTAGTGCTTTTTCAGTTTAGAACAATTCTTTCCATGCAGCTACATAATTTCCAACTGATCTTTAATTTTAACATGAAGATAATGAAATGATTGATTGAAATAAATGATGGCAGAAAAATTAATGATTGATGACATTAGTCACTCTGTGTTTTGCTAATGTATTTACAGCACACCAAAAGTAGTATGTCACCTAAAAATCCTGTCTTGCTTCTACATAGCTGAAAGACTTGTAGTGTACAAAACTAAGTTTTTACAATTTTATTTTATTGTACCATTATTCTGAAACATTTCCTTTTAGGATTTTATATTAATTTTAATAATTCAAATGTATGTTTGTTGAGGTTTTTTTTCATTCTTTCCAGCCAAGCAGATGATGGGTTTTTTTAAAAAAAAAAATCAGGGAATAATTTTAAGTTATAGTGGAACTTTATAAAATGTTAAAATCAACAAAGATTAGAGTTATCTAGTAAATGCTGTCTTGAGCTGGTTTCCTTTCTCATTCAGCTCATTCCTTTATAGCTCAGCTACTTACATTATCTTTACTTTTTGACTCATTTCTCCAAAGGTAAGGGTACCCTGCAGGGTGTCTTGAAATAAAGCCATTAGCCAACCCACAAATTGCTCCAAGGCCAAATTAATTGGCAATATCATCAAAGTGGCAAAATTCTGCCTCAGTCTCTGCATCTGACGAAGACTTATTTAGATTTAAAATTGAGTGTCACTCGTCACCAGTGTCAATGTCTGGAAGGGAGACGTAAGAACATTTTTTAAGTTAGTAAAAGCTAAAGGAGAAATGATAAACCAGGGAAACCAATTCAGCATCTGTTAAGGAATATCAAGCCTTTTCTCCTTCTCCTCCTTCTTCTTCTTCTGTTTTCTGATCTCCTTTCATTCGTGTATCGTTGGTGCCTCCTCTTGTCTGTTGCCAGATCTCTTGATTCAACAGTTCCCGTACCAGGAGGCCACCACCAGCCTTTAGGTGCTCGCATTCTTCCAGCTCAACCCACACTCACTCCAGCAGACCTGGCCATTGACCCTCTTATTATTTTGCTTCTCCAGATAGCAGAAGCTCTCCACAACTGGTTGTATACACCTTCAGTATAACAGCAGTGAAACCCTCTTTACACCTTCCATTTGGAGTATAGAAGGAAGTAGCTATGGTTTTTTTCTCCTGACTGGGACATTTCCCTACAGAGAATGTCATTTACTTCATAGTGCTTGATTTTCTAAACTGGAGATGGCTGCTCCCTAGGACAGGCTCATTAGTGCATTTTCTGCTTGTAAAAATTACCTCAGAGCTGTAGGTTTAGACCCCACGTGTACTTTCATCTTGGTAATGTGATTTTTTTTAAAATAATCTGTTTTAAAAGTCAGCAGGTTCTTTTAAATAAATGAGCCAAGTGACCACTTATCCCCAAAAACAGAAGGGTCATGATGTGGCCTGATAATTATGAAAATTTGGATAGTAATTTACTTCTCAGTGCAGAGAAATTTTCAGATTTCAATGTTTAGTTTTTGTAGAGTGCAAATCCATATGGCTATAAATAGAAGTGGCTACAGTAAAAATTTTATCATCATTATTTCTTCTCTCTCTAGTCTTTTAGGGGAAGAAACTTTGTCCATTTAAAGAGTGCCAAATCACAGAGAATCATCTTGATAAGATTTCTTGAGTTTGCTCATCTGTAATTCATCTGTGTATTTATTATTATCCTTACTAATAAAGCTACTCATTCTGATTGCTGCTCAGTCATATTAGAAAAATCTGGTTTTAATCAGTAATAGGATTTAATTATTAATTATTAAGAAGAAGCCTCTTAGCTTGATTGCTGCAGAGAATATCTAAGTTAGAATCAGAGCACTGCGTGGGTTGAAATGGACCTGGAAGAGAAAATATTTTTCCTAAGCTGGAGGTAGAAAACTCTAATGGTGTGTCTGGATAGCAATGGGAATGAAAATGTCTCTCTTAAAACATTTTAAAAGGTCAACTACACCTCCACACTATGAACTAATTACATAATCCTGTGTTGGCATGGATATTTTGTGACAGAAGCCTTGAAGATAAATGACTATTTTCAGTTACAAAAGGGAATTAATTTAAATTTTTTCTCTTCAGTTTTGTTCCCAAAGCAAATAAAATATTTTTTCTAAGGAGAAGTGTATAGTATATAAAGCTTTCTGGTTTATTAATAGATATTGTTCTGCAATATATGTACGTCCAAGAATGTAGCTTATCTGCAGTTTCAGAAATAGCATTTATTAAAGAAAACATGCAAGTATTTTCTCCTTCAAGGTTTTATTCTCATGAAAGTGGGAAGGGACTGATATTAATAACCCAGTGTGAGAGTCGTCATTCATCAGTTTGCCATTTTAAAGTACAGTGTATACGTGGGCCTGTGAATATAACATCGCAGGAATATATGTGCTATCTGATAAATTCAGCTGTGCCTCCATTGTATAATTACTGGGCAGAACTATGGCTGTATTAAAGGACTGTAGTTAACAGAGAAAAAAGGAAATCATGTGTAATAGATTTTAGATCCTTTTTTACTCTGTTGTGCTTCATATACAATGGAGGATGATGATGATAATTATCGTGATGATTATAATTGCTATTGTTGTTATTATTCAGTAAGATCCTTCGCTCCTCTTGCCACATAGGTAGGAGTCTTGCCCTAACCCTTCACTTAGGAAGGTCTCAGCAGACTGAAGCAGCATAACTTTGATTTCTAGATCCCATTCCTGGCGGAAGGCATCCGGATTCATGGAGAGAAGGTGACAGAGGCGCTAAGGCCCTTCCATGAGCGAATGGAGGCTTGCTTCAGGCATCTGAAAGACAAAGTGGAAAAACAGTATGGGGTCCGAGCTGTTGTAAGTTATCTCCTAACTTTATGTTTCCTAAATATGTGGAATTTCTTTAAATTATGAGCAACTGTGTATTTCTTCTCTATTATATATCCCACTGACTGAAAAAGCAGTCTTGATTCAGCATTGCCTGGTTGATCTTGATAGCTGTGTAATTATTAAGTACTGGGCAGACACTATAAGAGGTGTGCAGAAAGCCTTGGTAATTTCATTGTCTAGCATGGGAACAATCTCGAAATTGCCTAAATCTGTTCCTTGAAAATCAAAGTAATACTTCAGTATTCTGTTATTAAGGAGTTGGGTTTAAAAAAAAAAATGCTGCTGTAGCATGATTCTTCTAGAGCTGAATGTCACCTTCTGTAGATGTAATTCCTTCTGAGATGTGAGGGCTTTGCTGCTCTACAGTAGTATACGTACTCTGGCACCACCATACATGTACGCAGGCAGTAAATAGATTGCTGATACTTAATGAGATTTACTAGTGCCAGAGTTCATGCTTTTCTCATTCCAACAAGCTATTTTCAGTTGTTGCTTTATCTTCAAGGCACAGCCAAGAATTTGGTGGCATTTCCAGTGGGGTTTTGTTCTTCTTTTAATTTGAGTGTTACCCGAAGGAAGGAGGAAGACCAAAAGCCAGCATAAAGTTTCATACTTGGGAATATAATTGACAACTCAGTCAAAATTTGTGTGGATTGCGTGCCATTATATGAATCAGTTTTTAAAATCATTTAAGAACCTAAGAGGCAAGTGGTTAGAATTGCTCTAAGACTGACTAGGAGGTGGTGACCTAATAAAATACTGAAGGCTGCCAGGGTGAGTTTTATATTCATCTAGTGGTAGTCCTGACGGTGCTGTTGTAAATGCACTGTAATTTTTAGGCTTGTTTCTGGAATTACAGCAGTATGTGGAACTTGCATGTGCAGTGCATACCTTCTCACTGCTCCAGAAAATAAAGCATATGTATTTACCATCAAAGAACATTTGTCGTCTAATGCAGAGGTAGCCAGTATGCATAATTTGTCAAGATGAGCTGGCACGCAGTCAACTCCCTCCTCCCAGCCCTGTGATGGCAAGATACAGCTTCTCTCCTGCCTGGTGGCTCTGCAGCCCCCTCACACCTCGGCCAGGGGACACCCCAAGCACCCTGCTTTGCTGGAGAGGAGGATGGTACCACAGGATGCTGTGGTGCAGTCTCCAACCCTGACTTTCCCTGGCACCCTGGAAACAGCTAAGGAAGTTGCTCTGTGATCCTATGAACTGCCTTTTAATAAAAAAGCCAGCTCGCAGGTCCTAGCAGGTAAAGGACGTGGTCTCAGATGGCAGGTACCTCTTTGCAAGTGCGTGGTGGCTTCATTGTGAAAATACCAGATAGCATCATTGCTCCAGTTGGGGCTGGCTCATCATATTTTAAGGTGCTGCATCAATTAACATATGTATTGAGGCAGATGTTACTTCATGGGCTCAGATTTTGAAGGTTATCTCTGCAGCCACGAGGTTAAAAAAAAATAATCTGCAGTGGTTGTTTTTGTCTTGTACCTGAAAACTTAGGGTCTAAAGCACAGTTTCACAGAGAAGAGATCACGGAGGAAACAGTGTCCTCTTCAGGCTCTTTCTGCCTTTCTGTCCTTAAGCCCACCAAGACAGGATTATCAGATGGGTGCTCCATCACAATATAGTCCTTAATAAATTAAGGAATAAAAAATTGAGAAATAGAAAAAAAAGAAATTGATAACGATTACAAGTTCTGCAACTTTACTTCTGCCTTTTAATGAACAGTAGTCTCTACACTAATTATAAAAACAATGAAACACTCAAAGTGTCCTTGAACAGCCTTAAACCAGCACCTTCTTCATCCAGTTCTGATTGTGGTCACTAATGGGTACATGCCACTGAGTTTACACCAATCAAATAATTATAAACAGGATGTGAATTTGGTTCCAAATTATCCATAGAAAATCCCACAGATATTTATTCTAAAGAGTGAATGTTGTGGGAAGTGGTGAGGGAGAGAGTTTCGGCTTTCTGCTCAGAGAGATGTGGAGCGTCCTGGATTAAGGCAAAAAAGATTCTACGGCAGGCAGGTCAGTAAAAAATGTGCAAGTGGTGTTCCCTGAGTGCCCAAAACCTCAGTGGAATACTACATGCTAGTAAAGTATTCTCTTTTATTTTATGACAGGCCTTCCTTCAGAGATTAATTTTCACTTTTGTCTATAGCAATGACTTTTTTTAATGGGGACACTGAGATCTTATCTGGATCGTGGCAGCCTTTATGGTGTCCTTCTAAGTGGTGTTCTGTTTGTAATCCTTCAAATCCCATCTTTCTAAAATATTTAGGAAGAGGAAAGTTCAAATGGTAATTTATTCCTAAGGAGAACAGGAATAATTGACATTAATGCTACTTGCATGTCAGTCACCTCAATAATATACATTTACATCATTGGGGAGATGACTGGAAAGTCATACGCAGGTGGTGTTATCTTTCTAATTTCACTCTAACCACCAGTAAGAATTGTCAGGATTGATGGAGTTTTATCGCTTCTGTCTTCCTTGTACAAGGCCAATTTAGCAGTAGTTGGCAGGGTGGAAAATATACCTGTAATTAAACAGCATGAGATTCTTATTTGTTGACTGAAAGAGTTCAATTATTTTATGCATATATCAGTCATTAATGACTAACAAAGCTTGTATAAATATTCAGAACTCGGAAATTATCTGAAACAAACAAAAAATATCCTTCATATATTTTCTTTTTAACCTAGATGTCACTCTGCAAATTGGGTCTCTTGACATAAAGCTCCTCTTAGTGGATTTTTTTCGTTTTCATTTTGTTTTTTAAAAGCTCCATTTAATTTAAATATACTGACAGGGCCGTCACTTCAATTGAAGAGATGGCTTAAAAAAAAGTAACTTGTAAAAAGCTCCTTTTTAAAGCCCAGATGTAGAAGATGCCTATAAATTGCATTGAAACAAATGAATTATTGGAATATGGTTAAAATTATATATATTTCCACTTAGTCCTTTAAATGGATTTTCTCTAGAATTGTTTTCTTTGTCAATAAACATGATGTATAATTAAATAATACAAAATTCCACATGGAAGAAAAGCCATGAAACCTTTCTGTGTTTTTTTTCTGTAGGCAGATGTCAGCTACGTTGTGATTTAAGAAGTAAGATCTTACATTTCTTTATTGCAGCTTTCAAGTTTGGATGATAGACGAGGCAGTCGGCCACGGTCTATGGTGAGATCCTTCACGATGCCGTCATCTTCAAGACCTCTCTCCGTTGCATCGGTGTCTTCCATCTCCTCTGACAGCACACCTTCTCGACCTGGCTCAGATGGGTGTGTAAGAAGTAGTCATTCTGGGCTTATCTCTGTAAGGCACAATTTGGCGTGTGGAAGGATAGGTTTTTAGGATTGTCACAAAGTCGTCCAGTTCTCAGTGCTATCACAGCGTTACTCCTTCCAATCTAGGGTGCTTTTTTGGTGTCATAAGGTACTGTGAGGCTTTTTTGGTTGGGCATTTTATTCCAGAGTTGTTCATCATCATAACCCAAAAATATCAATGTGACACAATGATGTGAGTAACTGGGATGTGGTGATAATGGCACTTCTAAATGACAGCCTAATATTGGCTAAAAAATCCAACCTATATAGACATTTATCACAAGATATATTCCTTGTCCTTTTCTTTAACCAAGATAAATATAATGCTCTTCTTGGCCACCTTTAAAACAAAGTTAAACAAAATCCCCTAACATTTCAAGCAAAAACCCCAAAACAAATAGGAGATATATTGTCCCCTTTTAAAGTATTGCAATGGTAATACTTCAGAAGTGATCTTTGGCAAAGTCACGGATGAGGTGTGTGTTCAGCCAGCCCTATCACAGTTAACAGGTGGAGCTTGGGAGAAGGAAGGGATTAGCTAACTGCTCGATCATTTCTTCTCATTTTGCTGCCAGAGGAAGAGCTGCTTATAGCAAGATTGTACTTCAAGACTTATCAAGATATTTCACATGAGAACTGGGAATACTGTTGATAAGCCCTGTCTCACAGTCACATCCATCAAAAGAACAAAATAATCTGTTTTCTTTCTGGGGTTTCCATGCAGCCTCAGAAGTCCCTTCTCCCCTCGGGCATTCCTGTAATCCAGAAACTCAATATTTGACCAAGGCAGCAGTTTTTTAAGCCTCCTGAAGGGCTGCTAATTTACAGAGATGTGCTAGAAATGTTCATGTCCCTTGTGCACCTTCAGAGGGAGTTATTACCTGACTTGAGAGTAAAAGCAGCAAATAAAATTAAATACAGTACCTAAGGCCCAACGTGATACTTACCTTGATTACAAACAGTTTATATACCCATTGGGAAGAACTGCAAACAGAGCGCAATTCAGCTCTCATTACATTACCCTCCCTAACATATACATGGTGAGTCATGTGGATGTAAATGTAGGACAGCAGAGATTATAATGCATTTTGACTAATTCATCCACAAAAGTTGCCTTGCTGGAACTTGGGGATAACTACTATCCCATATTAGTGGCGAACTTATTTTATCTCAGAAGAAAAATGTCAGTTCTTTCCCTGCCTCCTTCTACCTCTTTCTCTTTTTCCCTTCAAAATCATAATATATATTTTTCTTTCTCCATTGGATGCTATTTTCTTAAATTTCAACTCTCCATCCCAGCTTTGTTTTAGTAGATATCACTTAGCGGTTTTGGAGGATCTCATGAGTTCACTCGGTATGTGTATTAAAAAAAAGAAACTTCACAGTGCAGCTCAGCTCCTGCTCTGAGCCCAGGGCAATACAACTGTAATACACATGAAGAAAATATAATGAGCAACTGAGAAGACCTGAAAAAACTGTTCAATTGCTTGATCAGTGGAGCAGGAGAAGAAAAATCATCAGATGTAAATAACTTAATGAAATACTTCAAAAATTCAAATGATTTAAAAATCATGTGGGTGGTTTGTCACAACTAACTTGGAAGAAGTTCACGCATGTACCTACCGTGGTTGATTTGGTTTATGGTCAGTTGTCCTCTCCTGCTTTCCATTTCCCTGCTTTTTATATGCTAATTCTGAGATTATAGACGAAGCTAAGATAAACAATTAGAAGTGGAGCCAGCAGACTGTTTTGCCCAGATCACCAAATTTATATTTTATGCCATCTTCGGGTTCTCCTTTTTTGGAGCTTTAAACAATAAAAACTCAAAACAGACATTTACATCTCCCAACTCTACGTATAAATAAAACTCTGATTTAAAAAAAAAAGAACCTTTATTTGCTGCTTAAAATGGGACTTAGGTAAAAATTTGAGCACTTACAAGCAGTGTTTGGAAGTGGGGAAGTCCCAGTGTGCCGGTGTGATTTGCAGTCTGCTGCAAGTCCTAATGTACTTCAAGTAGGAGCATGGCATGCTAACCCATTTTATCACTGATACATTGCATACGAATTATTAATAGTACTAATAATAGTAATGCCTGGAAGTGAAGCAATTAATCATTGTCTGAAGAGTGGCAATTCCTCTTGTAAACGTGCCATCAACCTGTGAAGCAGCTGTCACTGCCCTCCAGCCCAGCAGAAGTGGCTAAAATATTCAGTTCACCTGGCTGAAAACACACAGCATCAGGAGAGTTGTCTTATGGTCTGGGCTTTGTAACTGATGCCTCCAGAGTTTCATAGCAAAGATTGTGACCTGTACACCCATGCATCACCATAGCACAGTAGATACATTTCCAATGTTAAAAAGTAAGTTGCCGCCTTCTATTTAGGGTTTTTGCTTTGGTTTCAGTTTTGTAGTGTAAGGATTTGAGGCAGCTTCTTAAAATCTGCCAGGGTAGTTTTAACTAGAGTGTGACTTTTGCAGTTTGTTTACTTTAAAATGTACAATAAATTACAAAATATTTTGTCTAGCTAAAAATATTTTAGCTTGTTAAGAGGAAATTATCTCTTTACCTTTTGTTTAAACTCATCATTAAAAATCGTGAGATAAGAGAGATTCCTTTAAATTACTGATTAAAAATTAGCCAAAAAGAATTCCAATAAATAGTACTTTCCCTTCTCTTAAAAAAGTTCATTGAACCCCAAAGGAAAGTAGTCATAGACTGTAGAAATTGCAGAGCTGATAGTACTAGTATATTAGCCTTGCTGATATTTGCACACTTGAAACATTACAGGTGGGAAAAGACAACTGCTTTTTTGGGAACTACCTTTGCCCCTCATTATTCTCTGACTGATTTTTCATTCTTGAGTTTATCTGTGGTATCAGAACAGGTAAGCTCAGCCCTCCTGGCTCCCCCTTACCAGGACTTACTGTAGGTGAGCAGAGGTGTGGATCTGTGAGTATATGTGTGCACACTCGTGTGGAAACGTGTATGCTCATGCACACAAAGCCAAACATACACACACAGTGTGTTATTATGGACAGGAATAGTGCTTGTGTCTGTGGTTAAACCTCTGTACCTCGTGCCTTTGTGCAATGTAGAGGTGTTTCCTTTGCACTAAAGGTGGTATTGTTTGCTTCTTTGTGGAAAGGTAATGTAATTTTGATGAGTTACAAGATTTAGAAAGCATTTCATGTCATGCATGTTCAACAGAAAATCTCTACACCACTGCAAAACAATTTCTCAACTGCTATTCCTTCTCTGGGGAATAAATACATCCTCTTTCTCCATGAAAAAAAAAAAAAATCCCGGGTCTCTGGGAACTCGGGTGTTTTTTTTAAAGAAATCCTTAAAGCCATTGGTAACTGTATGGACTGCCTCCAGGGTACAGGGGAAGTAGGGGTGGCAGTTCTTTAATGTGCATTGTACAATTACCTGCACTTGTATGGTGCTGATTTCCACTGGAGTTTTCAAGCATCTTCTGACATGCCTGCTGTAATGCCCCAGCATATGTAGTAAGAGTGCGGAAAGAGAAACTCATTTTTATGTAAATCACATACAGTGAAACTCAGGAGTTTATGTAGCTGTAAACCAGTAAATTTACTACAGAACAGGGGAATGCGCAGTACTGGTTCTTCAGCAGTTCTGCAGTAAATTTTATTATAAGACAATTATGATTGTTATGACCTTCTGCCCTCCTATTTTTCTCTCTAATGAGTTTTCCTGGATTAGGAAATCATCTTTAACTGAAGCGAGACTTTGGGAAATACGTGAATTAAAATTAGGTGTTTTGAAAATAGTATTTCATTGATCTAACCAACAACAATTTTCTTTAGGTTTGTACTGGAGCCCCTGCTGCCAAAAAAGATGCATTCTAGGTCTCAAGATAAATTGGACAAGGATGACCTAGATAAAGATAAGAAAGAGAAGAAGAAGGAGAAAAGGAACAGCAAGCATCAAGAGATATTTGATAAAGAAATTAAATCTACTGATATTTCTCTGCAGCAGTCTGAAGCAGTGATCCTTTCAGAAACGGTAACTTTATTAGCAAGTAATGTTTTATCTTATTCAGAGCAGTGTTCTTTCTCCTCTTCAATAAAAATGTTGGGTTTTATGATTCAGTTTATTTTTAGACTAAAAATAGCTCTTAAGGGAATATGCTACATTGTAGATATAGGTGATATTTAATAAAAGAATATATAGATTTTAATTACAGTGTAAAAAAAATCGTGGTGTCTCATGTGAAACTCTTACTAAAAGCTATGTACGACTATTTGATAAAATGGACAGATAGTATATCCTCAGTAAAATAAATGCTACTGTTTTATAAGCCTTTTGAATTTATGTTTCCTAATAGATGGTGATGGGTTTTCTCAATTTTCAGCTGACTACTGCAAGACACTTTTTGGTGGAAATGCTACAAGGTCATTTTGTGCATTGCAATTACGTATTCTTAAAAGGCTGTTTTGAGCAGAAAATCATAAGCGGTTACACTACTGGCCATGTGTAAGAATATTAACTACAGCACATATCTCTCATAAAGCCTCTCTTCTTGGTGTATACTTAATTCACTGAAACAGTCCTAAAGGCTTAGGTAACTTGAGACGTTTTAGCTCTGAAATTGAAAGCAAGGCCATTTTAAGCTGGAACAGGGAGTGTGTGAACTAACTGTAACCTCCAAATCTCTTCCTGGACACCTGTTTTGAGGCAAATAGTTTAAAACTTGCCTTCCAGAAGTAATGTAATGTTCTTTTAAGGACTCATAGAAGTACTTGTAGAGCCAACTTTTAACTTTGCAGTCTTCCATTGGTGTCTGTCATTTACATTGGACTGTTGAAGTGATTTCTCTCTGACATGTGATGACTAGATCCTCTAATTCCTTCTCATTGTTATTTATGGCAGAACATTACTTTGATGTTCAGCTGTAGTTCCTCTGTTTTATGGATTTGCTTCTCCTTTTCCATCCAGAGATGAGCTAATTTCTCAGATTTGTCTTCTGACAGCTTGGAAGATCAGAATTGTTTTGTTTGACGTAGCCTTAGGCCCAGTATTAGTTTGGCAAAACTCAGATAAAATCCCTCTTGTTTGTCCCAGGCTTTTCACCCAAATTCCTTTTAAGCACGTGAGTTTTTCCATTGACTTCAGTAAATTTTGAATCAACACCGTTTGTTTTTAAATGGAGTTTCCTCCTGCCAAAGCAGTCAGGTGAGCATCATTAGAGAGTTAGGATTAGGGTTAGACAGCAAATACATTTTGTGTAGATTTCCTTACATCTCGTCTTTCTGACAAATGCACTCAACTCTGGACATATGAGGCACATTGCAGCAGTTGTATTTTGACTAAGTCTGAACATTGCAGTGGCAAGGCTTGCACTCACATCTCCCAGATCCCCAGACAAACTATCAGAGTTTGTGGGAGAAGAGAACTAGCCACAGAAGAAGAAAATTGTATTTCATAGCAGCTCAGTCAGTTGGACTTGCGCAAATCCATGACAGCATCCAAGGTAGCTGATGTCACTGTCATTGCTGAGAAGACTTGGGCATTGGAGAAGATTGCTTACACTGGAAAAATGTAAATTCTGGCTGGAAAGGACATGATAACCCTTCAAGGCTTATTCCCATTTGTCATATGAGGAACAAAAGTGAGCAAAGCTCAGCTTGGTTTGGTTGAAGTTTTCCACTCTTCCCAGTCAAGAGCTTTCAATGAATGACTGGTATGACCAATTTTCCCCTGGTTACACAGAGGGAGGGCAGTTAGATTCCAGAATTAGTTTCTTGCTTGAAATCCATAGATTGATAATGTGAAAAGGAGTTCACCAGCGGGAGAAAAACCCTCAGTTTTGGTATGTGCAAACCACTTTGAGCTTAAAAATGAGCAAGTCATTTTCAAGGGTTGGTGTTAGTGTGGTTCATTTTCTCTTTAGGGTGAAATAGAGGAAAAACTTTTGAGATTAGTTTACAACAGTAGTTGAACAATTGTCACTGCTGTCTTCAGCAATTTTGTACAGATAATGTCAAGCAGTTTAAAGATAAAATCTGTCTTGTCTTAAAACTTTTCCACTCTGGAGACATAAATCCCCTACTGATGATATAAAAGGGAAATTGTTATCTTTTGTGAGTAAGAATTCAACTTTTCCATTGTTCTACTTTTGTGGGCCGCACTGTGTGCAAGTTTCCTTTGTAAGTTGAAATTGCTCCCAAAGCACTGTTACTGCTGTGCTTTATGAAGGACAAGGCATTTCTTTTGCATTAGGAGCTTGGTAGCAGGCTTAAAAAAAAAGATGGTGATGAAATGGAGGCGCTAAAATTTAAGCATTGTTTTTTTCAAGAAAAAAATTGGAATCCAGATTTGAATAGAAATGGAAATTAAGATAAAGATTGAAAGAGATTTAAAGTGAGATTTTTGTAATAAACTACTACTAGTTACTAGATGTTGTATTTAGATACTAGATTCCTTCTGTTGAGAGTTTTAGAGTTCTTGTACCATTTCTAGATCAATTACAAGATTTCAGTTACTTGGTGATTTTCCTAATGGATTCTTAGTTCTGAATTCTAAAATATTTGGGAGTTTTACAGCCAAAGACATGCTTTTCTTTAGTATGATGACAGTTTATAAGTACCTTCAAGAAAACAGGTGAAAGAGTAACAGCCAGCTTGGATTTGTCAGCACCAGGTTGGTCAATCCCTTCTTTCTTCTCTCTATGATAGAGGAGGAGGCTCTGTAGGTAGAAATGATGTGGCAGAGCCCCCATGTGCTGACTTCACTGTGACTTCTGACATATCTCATATGTTCCCATGAGCAAGACTGGGCAATGAAGTCTGCTCTAAGATGATGCTTAAGGATACATAGCAGCCTGGAAAAACTGCTCTTAAAGTTGTCATTGGCAAGACAGAGTAAACAAGAACTCATGATGGATTTGAAAAAGTGGGATATGTCAAAATAATCTATGTGCAGAAGCACAGGGCTCTGACTCATTGCTATTTAATAATATGAAGGTTCGATGTGTGTCACTTCTGTTGCACCAGGTGTCATCACACTTTAACCAACCCATGCCAGTTGTAGCTGGCAAACAGCAGATTTGTGCTTGACAGTTCAAAAGTCCAGTTTCAGATATTCACGTCACACATGCATACTCACACATAATTAGCTGTTGCCTAACAACACTCATATTCTAAATTATTCTTCACCCACCACAAACAGGTCGTTATTGGTGGTTTGCTTTCACAAGGGAATGATGCATCAATAACCTTATATATGAATCTGACTGGATCCTGTGTTATTCCCTACTAATTGGTTTGTGCAACATAATTACAAACACGATACCAAGCTTACAGAGACTATCGAGTGAGAGACACAGCGGGCATGTCAGACAGCAGTAATTCCCATCTCTGCATACCTTCTGCTCTTCTTTTCAAAGGTTGTATTGTCTTAGAATATTGTCCTTATATAGGAACTTATTTTTTCACCAATCAAATGAATTGTCATAGAAGAATGTGGGAAGATGATAAAACTGCAGGATTATTTCTTGGAGTTTTTACCTTTTCTCTATAAAGGAGCAGTCAGTGGCCATTTTGTTCAGTTATATGGCTTAAATACTTTTTTCCAAATTTCACTGTACTCATAATGAATTTACTGACTGATCAAAACCCAAGCTCTAATTACAGAGATCTGGTACTGCTATGATCTTATCAGAAGATAAATTAAGCACTTCAGTATGTGAAGATGATCAGTAATGTCTTTATAGTTTTCTAGAGTTTTTTATCTTCTTTTAAGTATGACATAAACTTCTTTAACATAAATTTTCATTGTTAATTCTTTGATTCTATGAGCTGATAGCAAACCTAACATTGAAGCCAGGTAGTTAACAGACCACTCAAAAGCTTGCGTTAGATATCAGAATATCGCAGTGTATGTTTTATTGGTTTAATGGCATCTAGCATCACTCACTGTTGATCTTGCTTTCATTAGGCAGAAAAAATTAGCAGTAGGTTCATTATGGATTAGTGGTCCCCGAAGAGTTCTTATTCCCTAGGAAAACCACGATTTATGTGACACTTTAAGAAGAGGACCAAATTTGTTGATCCCAGAAGTTGTTAAAATTTATTTGACATAAGTAGCTACAGACAGGGTTAAGTTGGGAACTTGATTCTAGTTGTTGTTTTTTCTCTTCATTCTGGAATTGCAGCTTTCCTAATAAATTAATCTGCTTTCCTTAGGTTTTTTTTTTTTTCTAGTTAGAAGCCTCTGAGAAGGTGATTGCTGTGTTTACCCATTCTACTAAAAATATACTTGAAAAGACCTTGAAAGAAGAAACTTCTGGAGTCTTTAGGACTTGAATGTTAATTTTAGGCAAATTTCTGAAAGGTTACCCTGAGATCTTAATGAACTTTCCAAAATTACATACTTTATGGTCGTTCGTTTCTTGTAGAAGTGTCTCAGAGAAACGGCCTTTTGTACAAACCCTCTTAGGGTTTGTTTTCTGAAAACAAAAGGAAGCACTCATGCCTCGTTTTAGGTTTCTCCATCGCAACATACGATTTAAAAAGAACATTGCAAAATGACAGATTTCTTCAAAAAAGCATAAGTTGCTGCTGGCGTTTTCTGTTCTGTCCTAGTGCAGCACCTTGGCTTTTCCTCCCATCGTAGTTTCAGGCTGCAGCTCTGTTTTCTGTGATCTCCTGGCAATAAAAAAAACTTCTTTGTTCACTGCTATTACAGGAAATATGGGAGCTGGTGGATGGATAACAAACAGTAGAGCTCAGAATTAAACTCAGTGAGAGGAGTCACCTTAACAAAACCATTAGTTGCCCATCAGATTACAAGTATAATTTCAGGGTTTCTGATGGAAAATTTAAATGGACTGTGAAGCAGCCAGAGCAAAACTATAGGGGTATTTCAGTGAATTAAATATAAGCACAAACATGCACCATCAAGAAACTGTTTCTGGACAAATGATTTCTTTCTCAGAAGAGGGTTTGACCATGCATGCAATTAAAGAAAAATTATAAATGAGGGCCAAGTGAGAAGAAATTAAAGATTTTGAATGCTGTATAATCTTAAGTAAGGACGCAGACTTCCTTAGCTGTTATTAAGGAAATGTTTGGGGGATTGGCTCATTGCTTCACAAAAAAATAGACCAGGCTACAGGCAGGTGTATGCATTAAGTCTCATTCTGATTCCTGGGAAGAAAAGAAGAACATTTGGAGCTCTGAAATACTGCATTAAATCAGAAGAATTTTATGTGATGGTTGCCCTGTTACTGTTTAGGAGGTAGTGGGGAAAATGTAGCAATCCCAAAGTCTGTCACTCAATAACATGTATTCCTTTACTGTCTCACCTTGATGAGCCCTAGTGGTGCAGGCCAGTATCTGCTCTTACTGCATTGAAACAACTACAATTTTCGTTGGTTTTATCCTCGTACAGATCAGCCCACTAAGACCACAGAGACCAAAAAGCCAAGTCATAAACATCATTTCAAGTGAAAGACGTTTCTCCGTTTCTCCATCACCTCCCAGCTCCCAAGTGACTCCACCCCCAATAACACCACGGACAAAACTTTCTTTCAGCATACAGTCCAGTAAGTGTTTAATTTCAGTTAAATTTTATTTTCCTAGAATACTTAATGCAGAATAACTTCTGTTGGGGAGGTTGGTTTCCTGACCATTGCGTTATGGCTTGGTTTGAGTTCTTTGAGTTAGTTTTTCTGCCTTCACAATGGGATTAATGTAGGAGCATGAACTTGCTTCTTAATGTCATGCTTCTTGCATTTGTTAGTAAAAATCATTTCAACATTTTTCAAAAGCAAGAAAAATTGTTGCATTGGAAGAGTTTATTTTCCTTTTCAAGTAATCATTAACAATTACTTAGGTATGGAGTAACTGTCAAAAATTAGTGTTGTACTTGTTTCTATATTGGATTTACAGTATTTCGGAGCATAAAGGCAGAAAAAATAATATTTTCATATAATTGTACCTTGAAAGAACTTTTATTTGCTAGGTAGTGAGGACAAGGCAGATCAGGGAGATGGGGGCAGAGGCAGTCAGTCTTTTTGATGTATTTTTGTTTGACTTTGACATCTATCAGTTTTTCTGTAAAATATTATGTGTTTGCATCATTCTTCAGGAAATCCTGTTGCAGAGCGAGGTGTAATACACAACCTGATTATTTTACTGTGCTGTTTTCTGAAAACACTGATTCAGGGGTTTCAGTTGATAACATGTAGACAAAAAAACCCTCCATCTTTTTGATAAATGTACCTAAATGCTAGAACAGTAGTCAAGAGGAAACTATTAGTAAAGAGAATAAATAATCAGTTTTAAGAAAAAAAAAACAAACCTGTTTGATCAAGATCACTTTGTTTTCTTTATTTTTATTGACACTCAAAACTTTTCCCCTTAAATAGTGTTTTAGAAAGCCCTTGTTGAGACTTGCAGATATATGTCCTGTGAGCAGGAATGTGTCTGTTCTACAAATCTATAGCAACAGATTTGTCTTCTAAAAGGCATTTGGCGTTGTTTTAATGACTTGAAATTGTTGGTTGCAAACACATGGAAGAGGGGTAAGCAAGTGCAAACCAATGCAGTATTTCCTTTGCTGAGTCAGATACTCAAATCAAGTATTTTGATAAAGGTGAACTCTCTCCTTTCTTTACAGTTTTGATAACCAAAAGCTACCAGTATGCTAAAAACTGGAAATAGAGAGAAGCAGAGTGTATGTACTCCTGCAAAAAGTATTCTTTGAATTGGATTCTTTCTGTACATGTTTTGTTAAAACTAGCTTTAAAATCTTATCTGACACTGTAATGTATTTAAGACATATATTTATGCCTTTATCTTGGACATTTATGGATGTTACGGAAAACAGGTTGAGCTCACTCCATGGGACTTGTCCATAATTGTTTGAGGAATTGTAGTGATACATTTCTTTAGGAAAAGGATAAAGTTGCTTTAGTGCACAAATTGGCTAAAAGCTGTTAATGGGTTGCTAAGCAATACTGCTTGCTTGTTAGCTGACAGTTTAGGAGAATGGAGTGTAAAATTTGGTCATTAGGTTAAGATGAAAAAGGAGTCATCTAACTGATCTCTTGCCAGCTCAAAGATATTCTCAGTGGCACATGTCCAGTATGGAATAAATATTCAGACCACACAAGTCTGATGAAACACCTTGAATAATGATAGCAAAGGAGAAATGATGAGTAATTATTTGTATAGTCACTGTGTTAGTGAGATATAGTTCAGCTGAATTGAGCAGGAGCAAATTAATAGATCTGTAGCAAACACATCTTTTTGAAGCGTGACTGAAAATTCCTAAGGTTTGTATTTGATACCTGTTTCTGCAGTAAGGTGGATGACTCTTAGATTTCATTAAACTGTGTGAAAGATTATTCAGGGCAAATACTGTTTTCATTATAGAAGGTTGTTGTTCTACTAAATTGTTTGTCAGACTGAATGTAAATATGTTGCTAATATATATTATAAACTATTCATGTGGATGGAAATACTCTGTCCACATTTACAGGGATTTATTGCTGTCTTACAAAAAGATAAGGTTGTGAAGGTGCCATGTACAGACTGTAGGAACACAATGAGGGCTGCAGAAAATCTGACCTGTAACAAATGCTGGGGAATGTAAGGAAAGGGACAGGAGCAGAGCAAGATGCAGTGGCATGGACAGTTACTGACCATCCAGGTTGTTCAGAGTATTGTAGATGTTAAAGTAGAATTGCCTCCAAACATTTTTTCCTCTGCAGCTCTAGGGAAAACATTGCTCACCTGCATTTCTATGGATCTTCCAAATGTCAGCCTTAAAGAAACAATGGCGTAACTCCTAACAAAATCTTTCTTAGCATCTTCTTGGTAGCACCTATTAGTCTACATGTAATGGCTTAGATGAAGTTATATTGTAGATAATATAATATTATGTAAGATACAAAGATTAAGTGTTCAGGGCAATTAAATTTGTTTCATCTTTGGGTAATCGTGTGTTATTAAACTAATTTTCAGTTTCCACGTAAGAAATGTTTACAGTGAGACCTCAAAACGTGGTTTGGTTACAGTAAATACTGAAAGATTTCACTTTGTGAAGCAGGACTCAAAGCTCTGCTATAGTTTTAGCTAAAGCTGCAACTCTAAAGATAATGCCATTTTACAAACATCTCTCAGTATTATCGCAAACTGCATGGAAAAGCCAAACAATTATGATGCAGATATAGAGACAGTCAGATATGTAGTTGTAGATGAGACATGCAGGATGTATGTCAAGGAGCTGTTTTGTGAGGTTTACAGTCTCAAATGTCTGTGATCTTTAGATGTACGGTAGTCTGGGAAGTTCATACAAAATGAACAAGGAGGTTCATTTGCAGCATCAATATTTAGTTACAAATGTACAGCATCTTTTGATGACATGAACTTAGTAGAAGCAGCTTCTGATGGAGGTATTTAACGGGAAGTATTATGAATGTGTGGGGAATGCAGAAGTCCTGTATATGGAGAAAAGAAAGGATGAAAAACGGACTCAGTGGAAAAAACTGTGAGAAATTCAGATCCTGGAGGACAAACAATACTTTTCAGTCTGATGCAGAATAAGCCACTGAAAGTTTGAAGTCCCAGGATGGAAAATATTCTTCCTCCTGGTTTGGCTGAAAGTTCAAGTGAGATGATAAAGAGTAGTATTACAGTTTTCAGTGACAAATCAATACAACCACCTTACAGTTAAATTGTGTTAGTGAGAGGCCATTTTAGAGAACAATAAAAGGGCACTTTTTGTAAGATATTGATAGGAGCCTTGCAATATAATATTTGCATAAACAAGTCCTTCACTTGTTTCACAAATCAACCCAGTAAAATAATCTTTTTTTCATTTCCTAAATGAGAACACTTCCCTAATTTATCAAAAATAAATTAAGGGTTTTTTATGTTGTAGAGCTCACGGTGGGTTTTGCCTGTGTTGAAATGACTGAATTACCCCAGAATACACTGTGGGTGGTTTTCTACACAAAAAACTATGTATCACTCAGGCCTCAATAAACTTTATTGTCCCTCAGGCTATTCGCCTTTACAGCACGTACCTGCTAGGATTTATCTGCTAAGAAAAGGGAATTTTCTGCCCAGCAAACAGTAATAATAAATGTTTTGTGCTTTCTCTTGCGGGATTTTATTTACTCAACAACTAATGACCGTTCATTTATTGCAGTTACTTGTAGTTTTAAAGTTTTTGAGAGAGATGTAGCTACGTACAGGCTTTCATTTTTGCATTTTATTAACAAGGAGCTTTTATTTTACTGGGAGAAAGTAAATAAAGCTTAGTTTTATTGTATTTTCTTAGTGCACTTACCAAAACTTCTGTTTGTGTACTAAGGTACAATCTGCAAATGCAGAGGTTACAGCTGACAAAATTATATTTACCAAGATAGGAATATTTTGGTGTCGAATCAGAAAGAAAAATTATTTTCTATTAAAACGAGGCAATAATTCAAATATTTTGAACATAACTAAAGAACTAATCCAGTGTGACTTCACAGTGCATACTTTCCATCAATATGCAGGTTGGTTCATTTGTTCTACTTTTCTTTAGAATCCCTTATTAGATGAGCTGCAGAAAATTATAGAAGCAATGAAGAGCAGACAAAGACATCACATGTGCAGCATTGTCCCAGTACCGGTGTGGCAAGAATTGGTGCAGTCTGGATCTTTGGATTTGTTTCAGTTATTGAAAGAGTTAATTTGGTGTTGATTTTTACAGATCTGGAGCTGAATGGTATGTCCAGCTCTGACATCCCTGACATTCCTCCTCCTCTGCCTCTCAAAGGAAGCATGGCCGATTACGGGAACCTCATGGAAAGTCAAGACTTGATCAGTCCAACCACCTCCCCCCCTGCCCATCAAAGGGTGAGTCCCAGAGATGATGATAATTTCCTACAATTTTCTTTTCTTTTATACCTTGAACAATCCACAGTGAGATGTAACCTTGCTCATGGATACGTCAGCAGATACAGAGATTTCTGCAGTTGCAAACAATATCTGGAGTGTGAGGGAGTGGCACTGCTCACAGGGATCAACCTGCAGAGAGATTGGATTCATTCTGGTCGAGAAGTCTAAGCAAAATGTTGTTAGTTGTGTTGGTAAGGGAGCTTAAACTGGCAGGACATAGTCTCAGCAGCAAATTAGATTTAATAGCTTTTTAGTCCTGTCTCAAGAAAGGAGATAAAACACGTACCTGACATATTTCCTTTCTGGAGCTCTGTTCTGTCAGCATTCAATCGCCATTTGTTTCCTAAAGGCAAGCACATGTGCCCCCTTTGAGGAAAGGCGCTCAGAAATACTCTTCATCATCAACAGGCTTTTCAGCTTTCTGAAGAAAATACACATTTCAGCTTTCTTTCCTGTATCCTGGAAGCTTTTAAAAAAAAATTCAGTCTTTTTCTTTAAAGCAGTACTTTTGAGAAGGGCCATTTATTTTCTTTTTGAAGAAAAAAAATATATTTAAAGAGCTTTTCTTTTCTTTGACTTTGAAATGTGTAACTTTGGCCAAGCTGTTATATTGTGGAAAAATTCTCAGTGGTAATGATTCTTTTTTGTTTGCAGAGGTATCTTCCAGGATTTCTCTGAAATTCATCATTCAAATCAAATACTATTGAGTAATTTGCTACTCAGTAAATTTTGTGGTTAAAGAAAGCAATTCTATTCTCAACAGTGAACAAGTCAGACAGGAATTTAGTTTTAACTCTGAGAACAGTTTCATTTAACACAGACTGTGGCAGTGCACGACAGTATGTAGGTCTGTTCGATGATTGAAAATGTGACTGTGTTGTTGCAGGAATTTAGTATTTTTAGGCTAATTGGGGGAAAAAATGATATACAGAAATAACTTCAGGAATGTGAGAAGTGTTATTCAAAACACCACGTTTTACACATTATATGTGTATAGTGAAAAATTCTATATTCCCATCGTCTCTTCCATAGTTCTTCTCCGTGACTGGATGGTTTTAATAAATATTTTCACTATTTTTTTTCCTCTAATTTCCATCAAAGCATACTAAGCTCTTACTGATTTCCCTGACTTCTCTCTCAAGGGCCAGCTTTCACTTGACCTGAATACAGACCTGTAAGTGGAAAATTACAGAATACACAGGAGGGCTGCCAGGAGTTTTGTCTGAGGAATCCATCTTCATGATGAAACCTGAGAATTTAAAATTATGTTTCAAGTTTTTCTCTTTGTAGCCTTCACTGCTCAGACTTTTTTAATATTGTTTTGTAATTGTACAAATGGACCCTATCGTTCAACATCCAGTGTTGAAGGGCCTCAGGGTTTAAGCATACCTTAGAAATGCAATCAATCATCATCAAAATATTCTTCAGCATCTATACTTTTATAGACTTTCAAAATGAGAGAATACAGATTCAAAGTCTGAAAAATTGATCTAAAGCAGATTTGTCACAAAGCCACATGTATTAGTCTTGAAATTAGTTTTAGGAAGAGCTTCTAGTCTTGTAACAATCACTCTGTGCGTTCATTTCATAAGGCTTCTAGGAAGAAAGCTGTTAAAGAACATAAAGAGAATAACTAGTGCTGGGCATGAAAGATCAGATGGGTAAATTCTTATTACTGCTGTGATTAAATCCCACTGCACAGTTTTTAATGCCTTGTGTTTCATGGGTCAAATAGCTACATACTTCATACCTTTATAATTCTCTGCCTAGTAAATGGATCATCTTTTAAATTACACATGCTTAGTATCAGTGAAGAAAAATCAGTAAAATTATTATAGATAAGATTATCTTAGTAGGATTTAAACTGGAAGCTTCTCCTTGTATGAGAAATTATTACACGGTTCACTCTGGTTGTCTTGCAGTCAGTTATGGAAACCAAAAAAAAATGTGCTGTATTGGTCTGAAAAGCATGCAGTGATAAATGCACCAAGAAATACTTTAAATCTAACTGCAGACAATAATGTCATTTAGTGTCTGAGACCGTAATCTTAGATTATTTGGAATCCACTGTTAACTTGATCTACCTCAAGTCTTTTATCCAAGTGATCATCTAATTATAATTTTCTGATTGTCCTTTTATTCACTGTTAACTGTGATACCCTTATATATATTTCCTTGCACTGTATGTTTTGTTCTGCTAAAAATGTTCTTAATAATATATGGGAACATAAAAATAGAAGTCTACAACTCCTGCAAGGATTATTATTACATCAAGGGATTCCTTTAGGCACTTCTTATTCTTTATGGGTTCATCCATACCCTTGCATACAAAACAACTGCCTGCTTAGTATTCACAACAAGAAGGGAAACTCAAAGGAAATAGATAAAGGAGCACTTATATGTATAATATCAGCTATAACACTTACTAAGCAGCAGATAATGGTTTGGATGAGAAGATCTTGATCAATCTGGCGTAGATGGAGAACTTGGCAAGGAGGAGACAGGCTGAAGCTGTGCATAATGCAAGGACCAGAACACTCTCATGTGGCTAGCAGCAGTGCTGCTTATTTTGACTCTTGTGAATCCTGTTGCACATGGAGCATTCAGACTGTTTATTTGGATATAAAAGAAGTGCTTGTACAGAGGGAAAAATGCAGGGGATTTTTCACGTGTTGTGGTGCATATACTGTGGTGCTGATCATTATCTCTTAAGTTATCCACAGTGAGCAAAAAAATGACCTCCAAGGCTTCAGCAAATGTCAGGTACTCATGTGGACAGTGAAAAAGAGTTGAAGCTAGAAACCCAGCTGAGAGCCTATGGAGGCAGCAAGTAAATAGGCAGCAGTACTTCCAAGCTCACAATATGTTCTTCTCTGACTTTATATCTCAGGAGAAATCCCCTTACTTCCCAAAATGCCTGATGCAGCCCTGTCTCCATTCCCCAGAGGTGGAGCTGATAGGGAAGCTTGTGAGCTTCATGATGCCACCTCTCCTGGACTTCTGCTGAAGGTTTGGTGGCTCAAGGCTTGCCACTGGCTCTCTCACCACAGCAGTGGGGAACAGTCATTAGCAGTATTATCTTGCTGAAATGTTGGGAACAGTGAACTATTAATATATTGTATTAAATTAGAAAGTAAACTTTGGGGGCTGCATTTGCTCACAAGTGGAACTAAATGTCTCCTCTTCTGTCTGATACTTCAAGTTTTTAAACAACAGACTCTATGACCAAAGGCTTTCCCTGGTGCATAGAAGTATATGATGTGCCCAAAAGGAAAAAAAAATTAAATTTCTTTTCTATTTAGCGTCTGATCGATATTTTTGCTTGCTGGTGATGGGAAGCATTGCGAGCCCTTTCTCTCCAGTGCAACATCTCTGCCACTTCAAACCTTGGCTGAGCTGGCATTCAGTGGGTTAAGCTCTTGCCGAGAAAAGATTTCTAAAAAGCTCACAGTCACTTTTTAATAAGTCTCAAAATCAATGGAGTGCTACTGCTTATTACAGGATTTTGAGTGAAAAATGTGTTCTGCTGCTGTCTGCCCAGAGATATAAAGCCTGTGATGTGTCCCTGAGCAGCACCCTTGATTTTGTTTCGGAAAGGGCCGTGTCGCTGCCCTCAGCGCTGCGTAGGATCAGGCTGCGGGTTTTGCTCTGGCCAATTGGTAGTGCATTTGTTTAACACTCTCACAGGGCCCAGGCTTCAGTAAGAAATACAGTTTCGGTCTGGAGTCTAAACCTAATTCTGAGGGTATTGCTCATAACTCTTGAGGTCTGTTTACGTATGGACCTGAGCAGAAAAGCAGTGCTTTTGAAAATGAAGTTAGCCAGTGTGGTCTGAAATACTAATAGCCTCCACATGCAGAGATGTGGTTGCACAGCTGGCATGCACTAGGAGTAATGTCTTCTCTACATGAGGGGTATAGACCTCTGCTAGGTCCAGCTCTTCCCTCTTGTCTGGTGCCATCGCCCCCACAGGAGCATCCCTCCATGGAACGCTTCTCCGCTGGGAGAGTCCTGTCAAACAGCTGCATGGTAAAAATATGAGCAATTTGATGCTGCCTGTTTTGAAGGATCTTTTGTGTTGCCCAAGTAGGGAATGTTCAGCCTGTGGCAGGTGGGAGCACACAAAGAGTACCATTGCAGGAGGACTCTTAAAGTCATAGAATAGTTTGGGTTGGAAGGGACCATTAAAGCTCCTCCAGTCCAACCCCCTCTACAGTGAGTGGGGACATCTTCCACTAGATGAGGTTGCTCAGAGCCCAGTCCAACCTGAGAATGTTTCCAAGGATGGGGAATCTACCACCATTCTGGGCAACTTGTGCAAAGTGTTTCACTGCCCTCATTGTAAACAATTTCTTCCTTATATCTAGTCTAAATCTAGGCTCCTTTAGTTTAAAACTATTATCCCTTGCCCTGCTGAAAAGCATCATTCTTATAAGCCCCTCTAAGTACTGAAAGGCTGCAATAAGTTCTCCTCAGAAAAGTACTTCCCAAAGTATGGTCCAGCAAGTGTAGCTAATGGCTGTGATATGCAGTCAAATGAAATTCTAATAGATGAAGTATAGCAACAGAGTTTAAGCAGTCATTTTACATTGGTTACCTGCAGTATTTTCCACAAAACCTTGCTCCCTGGGTCAAACAGCCAATTAGCTTAAACTGTCTATAATTTAGTTCAAATTAGTGGAGTTGGATTGATTCTCTCCACTGATTCATTATCACTGTTTCAGAATGGGAGTGTTAGTCCTCCAAGACCTCAAATTATGTGTTATTTTTCATTGCAGATATTAAATAAGCAAGTAGCTGCTTGTCAGGCAACTTGGCTCCATGCAAAGAAACAACAGTGTGGGTGAGAAGGAGCGATACGGAGCTCAGTATTTAAAAACATTCTCACAGTCCGGTGTAGTTGATAGCCTATTTACATCTCATTTCTACTGCTTCTGACCTAATAAGATCTGTTAATCCTTCCAAATAAAGTGTTTTATTGGATCTCCATAGTTTGTCATATTGATGACCATATAATTTCAAATAAAAAAAGTTAAACAGGAGAGCACTCTTACCGCGTCACAAGGACCATTATGGAGAATAAAGTTTTGTTTGACTTTTTTGTTGACAGTTTTTTAAATAATATTTTCTGATTGAAAAAAAAATCTTATCCTATTTTGCTTCTTTGTAGAATTTAAAAAAAAATGTATTTTTTTCATCCCCTTTAATTGATTTTTACTGCATCCTGAACATAGATAGCATAGTGTATTTTATATCTCTAACAGAATGGAGACAAATGTTTTTAAACCTGATTCTTCTCTATATCAGGAGAAAGCAAACAAATGGGAGCAATTTCGTGTTTGAAACAGAAGGAACAGATTGCTTCTGTGTTGCAGATGTGCCTTTTGCATAAGGTTTCTGCTTCCCCTGAGGTACCCGTGAGTCAAGGATTCTGCCCAAAATAGGTTTGAATGTAACCAGCAGTCTCTATCATTATGTCAGAGAGTAAAAACATGCTTCAAGATTCGTCAAGTTCACAATTAACCACTGAAATGTAAACAAGAACTCTCCAAAGCAGTTCTTAATTAAATGTAAAATCAAGGGAAACTCTGTTTTGTATTTCAAAGTTTCTAAGGGGAAGCGTAGCAAAAATGAACTTCATAAGCCTAATAATGATTTTCTGAGTATGATATTAAAGGCAGAGAGAAAGTATGCTTGAATTTCTTCCTGTGCTGGAATAAAAGGGAGTGTTTATGGACTCTGGGAATAATGGCTGGATCTGGAGTTGCACTAGTTCCATATTAGCATGTTTTGTCGTGCTAATTTTTCAATAATGTTGCCCCAACAAGCATTACATGTCCTACTTAATATATTCATTGGTAGCTTATTATATAAATGAACATGTACTAAATTTATCTGACTTTCTAATGGAAATTGTGAATTCAATTATAATAATTATCTACCTATCTCTGTTATTTCTTTCTGCCTAATTTGCTTGCAGAATCTAAGCTCTGGTAGGTTTTGTGCTTGTTATTTATAGCACATATATATAGCTTGTTCTCATTGTATTTGCATTGTATCTGTTCTTCAGGAGCAGGTTTTCAGGGATAATTTGATTGTTCTCTGATCAATAGGAAGGGTTCATTTGTTTGAGAAATGCCTTTGATCTAATTGAATTGAGAATTATTGCCAATATACTGTTATTTAAATTCAAAATGGATTTTCACAAATGATGCTATCAGCAAAGTTAGTTTTTTCTAGTGATAAATACGATGTTAAAGCTATCATCTCAGAGCAAAGCACTGAGGAAATTTTTATGTTTTGTAATGTATTTTAGAGAGGCACCTGGTTTATTCTGTTAAGAAATTAATGTCCACTCCGTGAGGAGTTCTTGCATGTTCTGCAGACCACCAGCATGTCCCCAACTTTGTCCAGAGCCCCTGTAACTAGACAGTTTCTCAAAGATTTTGAAATCTGCAGATCACAACTGAATGTTTGAAACTAAACAATGTGACTAGCCCAGCTATTAGTCAGATGCTTTACTGGGGATTTAGGAGCTAATGTAAAATATCAGGTTAAGAAAAGGATTTGGTCAAGCAAAGGAAATGTTTTATGGTTCTGAGCGTAATACTGAGAACATTGGCATACTGATAGGCACTAGCATTCTATTAAAAAAAAAACTTCAGTTTTACATTTAGTCAAGTATAATTCTTATTTTATCTGCTTTTCATATTAGTCTGTTGACTCAGTTCTTCTGTAAGTCGGTTTTGAGCCTGGTCTGGAAAATGAATGCTGCTTACTCAGCAGGGTCTTCTTGACCTGTGCATTTCAAGCAGCAGTGTCTTTGAGACTCAAACCTTTCAATAATTTGCTTACTCCTTCAAAAGAGCTAGTATGAAATTTAATCAGACTGTGAACATGAAAGTCTTCATTGCCAAATATGTTCATTTCTGTCCTCATTGGTGAGCAGGAGGCTTCCCCTGGCAGAGGTAGGACTGCAGCTTTCCAGACGGGACACTCCTGGGCTCCAGCACATCGCTCTTGGTCCAAAGTTCCTTATCAGTAGAAGACTAAAATCAGTGGATTTCTGAGTTGATAACAAAGCATTTCATAGCCAAGGAGGAAGGTGAGAGCACACACAGCACAACATTGGTGGTGCTGCTGTGAAGAGACTGAGAAAGTCAAGTGTGTAGGGTCTTCATCCCTCTGTAGTCTATGCCTGCTGATCTGGAGAGTGGCAAAATGGAGAGAAAAGCTCTGGGCATGGCTTAGCCAATGATAGTTTGTGATCCTACTTCATTTTCCATGGGGGAGAGCAAGGAGAAGTGAGAAAAGGTGTAAAACAGATTGGGAAGGATGTCTTTCCAGCTAGGGCACACACAAAAAAAAAATATTCCAGCAAAAATCCAGCCTTTCTGGCTCTGCTGGTACACAGCCTTACCCTTCTATTTAGTCTATGATTAGTAAGTCTATCTAGTAAAAGCTATGTGTTTAGAATTCCATGCTGTCTGAAAACCTGCTTTGAAGAGAGCATTCAGTTACCTTAAAGATATATTTTTCCTTCTACTCTTATGTGTCTCTGAAAACTCCCAGTCACTAGAATGAAGGAGATTAGGAGGCTCTTTGGAATTCTTGAGCCTTGTGGAAGAGGAAAGGCTGGAATGTGTTGGCATCACTCTGAACCATTCTTCTTTTTTACTAGCAGCTTTGGATACTTTTTAAAAGGAATAGTCTTGTTTCTTACGCACTTTCACATGGTTTATCAGTTGCTTGCATACCAGTTTCTCACTGTGATGGCAAAATCACCAGTTATTTTGTCCAAACAGTCCATGCCGTGTGACACTGAGGCACGTCAGATGTTTGAATTGTTCTTGCAGTGGTGATCAAGGAAGTTTGGCAGAATCAATGTACATTGTTGGGTTTTAAGTGTAAGCACCTGGAGCTGGCAGTGTGGGGTCGGTAAGGTGGAGTAGGCACACTGCGACACAAACAAGTGGAACTGAGAAAACATCATTATGCTCAGGGGAAAACAAAAGGCAGTGGCTGGCAGAGCCAGGGGAAGAATCTTAGGGAAAAATAAAACCAAAGCTGCATTTATGAGGTGTGACACTGCAGTACAGCCTCAGTTCAGTGATCAGAAATCTGTTATGGCTGCACAACCAACATGCTGTAGAAAACCAGACTGCAAAGTATATGAGAAAACCCTAGTGTTCTCAGGCTTTTTCTAAACCAGATTTTATTATATATTTGATTGAACATTATGAAAAAAAGTCTTAATTTCCATAATGACTTTTTTAATTTGTCCAATTAGCTGGCAAATCTAACCAAGGGCAGTCTTGTTCTGTTGATATATGAAGAGATTTAATATATGTATATTTGGACAGTCTGGATTTCTGTTTTGAACATTGTAATTATAACTGAATGTATAATAGTAAATTGCAAGTTACTTATCTCTTTAAATTATTTCCTTTTTTTACTATTAGTTGTGTTCTGAATGTGTAAAATACAAAAATAATGGAAACGTGATGGAGCTATTACTTCAAGTTGGCTTTTAAGCTCTGTAGTGCATAGAGGCTGAGGGCAATCAATACAGACCAAGAAATCAATATTCTATCATGATATGAAGTGGGGAATTATAAACTTCTGTAGTGCTTTCAAAAGATTTTTTGTGAAATACAGAGCTAATTAATCATGAACCTTTGAGAGATCTTTTTTCATTCTCAAAAGTTCTATTTTAAGCTAATGGCCAAGAGCGTTCGGTATTCATAGTAGCAGATTCTATGGAGAAGCTTTCAGGAGTCAAATGGCTACAGACTTACCGCCGTCTCTCTCAGTTATATGTGAACCAGCAGATGTTTCAAAAATCCATTCAATGCTAATTCTTTCTATCAAAATTGATTTCTTTCAGCACCTGCCACCTCCACTCCCCAGCAAGACTCCCCCGCCTCCACCTCCAAAGACAACTCGGAAGCAAACATCTGTTGACTCTGGGATTGTCCAGTGAAGAAGGAAGCTTTTTTTTTTTTTTTTCCCAAAGATAAAGCTGTAACAATTCATTTTCCTAAGTATTTTATGGTATATAATGTTTACCTCATTCAGGCGTGCAGTATCTAACATTTAGTGCAATGACTCTAACTCCATAAAAAAATCCATTTCTAGCCGTGTATCAGAAACAACACTACATATGCCCTCTCTCTGGGGCTATTCCCTCCCATGACTTGAATGAAATCTGGATTTCTATTCGAGACCATGAGGCGTTCATCAGCTGACAGTACCCTCTTCCTAAACCTTCTCCCTGCTTCTTCTGAAATCTTCTGTGGAGATTAAAATGAGAGTTGAGTCTTTTGTACCTAAAAGATTTAGGTAGCTATGGAGTTTAAAGTGAACTGAGTATTTTGTGCCTAATCTCAGTGTATATAGGAATCAATGATGATATTCACATTGAATTCAGTGCACGTTGAAGTAGGCTTCACAGTAAGGAGAAGCTGCAGTAGGATTTCCCCAAATGATGATTCTGCCCAGGGCTAAAAATCAGACACAGCTTATCTGTGAAATGAGCCTTCTCTTTAATTGTTCTGTATTACAAATAAACTGATTGCTAATGAGCTTTGTAAACTTAGTCACTGGTGATCAGTCATTTCCACTTTTGTTCAGCCATACGTTCTTCTGGGTGTTGGTCAGTGGGTAAAGCAAGGAAGCATTTTAGCTGCTGACAGGCACAAGCATATAGGAAAAGAAACAGAGTAGACAGATAGGAGACTCCTGGTCATTCTGAACCTAGTCGTTGAGTACAAGGATGAGAAGAGCTCTTTCTTTTTTTCTTTAATGTGTAATATTTCATGTGGATTAGGATGAACTGAACGGAATCACTTTGTCCTTGTGCCATCATTCTGTACAGCGTTTGTATATATGATGGTTTTTAGAATGTTTTAATTTTTATGGTGCCTGCTTTTCATGTAATAATGAATTAATGTACCTGCAGAAAATGCCTTACATGTTTTTAATTTCCTAATTGCTGAAATTGTAAAGAAAAAGCAATTTTTTTTCCAGTTATTAGGCTCCAAGAAATATTGGACAATGATGGGGTGGGGTGTTGGGAGGGAGGAAGGAAACTAACTTTATATTCAGCTTTTTTTATTGTCATCACACTTTTGTTTTTTACGTCTAAAATCTTTTTACTCTTACAGTAGGTTGTTTTTAAATATACCACTGACTCAAAAAAATAAAATAAAATATTATTTTAAAAACTTCTCTGAGAAAATTAATACATTCCTTTGGTCTCTTTCATCCTTATTATAGTATTTCAGGAACTGTTTTACTCTAAAGAGGGCTACATATACGTTTGATTTCTTTTTTCCAGAACTAATTTGAGAGAGCCCATGATAAAACCGCAGTGTGTCATGATATTGGAGATAAAATACACATTGGCAGTAGAAACCTCTATGTTTGTATGCTGTCAATATTCATAATGATAGCTTACTTAAGAGATAAGTTGTAAGTTTTCTGTTGCTGAACACTTCAGGAAACATGAGTTTTAGGTAATATTTTCTACCTCAGGCAGCTGCTACGTCATGCAAGTAGCAGGCAGAAGCATGATTTACACAGCAGTAAAACAATAATTTTGTTACAAAGTCAGAAAGATTGCCCTTCTCATAAAAAACGGCTCAAACGGTCAATTATATATTCTCATAACTTTGCCTTAAACCATTGTATCGCTTTGGATCAGATGAACACGCTTGCGATGGGAGATCATATCAGCTATCGGAGTGCCTCAGAATTTACTGCTAGATATTGTGCTACAATTCCCTATTTGTTTTGTTATTTGTATAATCTCCATTCAAGAGGAACAAGTCAGGAAGGATTCTTAGCTACAGTTGATCAGATATTCTTTCCGTAGACAATAACGTGTTACAAATTTAATTCTATGTGTCTTTCATTTAATTGAAAATTGCTTTAGAGACTGCTCTGGTTACTGTGCAGGAGATCGTGCCAGGGTGCTGGTGAGTTTCCCTCTTTTCTGTTCCATTTATTTTCTAAAGGATAGGAAGAGGCTTTCACCTGGACCTTTAACTGGATGCTTGTAAACTGCATTTCTGATAATGTGTTTGTTTTCACAGGTCCTTAGCAAGTTCCTGTGCTCATGGAGGTATTATAATATGGCCCTGCAAGACTCCTCAAACAAAAGCTGCACTTTCAAATTGGTCTGGCAATACAAACTCTAAATCTCATACGTGTGTATGTTTTACAAATATGCAAGCTGAGACTGGGAATTGAAAATCAGACTCTCAGATTCATTTTCAGGCCCAAATTGTCACCGTTTTTTTACGATCTAACAGCTTCTAGGCTCTAGCTTGTATAAAACCAAGCCAGAACAGATCATTACCCTCCTCAAAGTGCTGTAAAAACACACTTCAGCAAATCCAAAACCCGATTCAGTTACAGTCTCTAAGCAGTGAACAATCCTGCGAAGGCTGTTACTTTTCCTATGGTTTACTCTCTTCCTTTATAATCCAGTGGAGTTGTATTGCAGCATCCCAATGCAATATGGATTTCTTGTGACAGCATTTGCAGTGGAGCTGAGGAAGGGCTTGATATGAGACAATATAGGAAAAGAATGTTATTTAATTTTAACCAAAGTGGCACCATTTACACTTAGTCTGTCATGTTCATATCTTCGCAAGGGTTGAGGTGTTCTGTGTCCTGATAATGTGGCCAGGATTGCTTGTGGTTATGTAGAGAAGAAGAGGTGCCTTCTGTGAAGTCCACATCCCATCCTGTGCTGTTTTGAAGTTGGTGAACATGTGCTGGGTTTTGATTGAGTCCTTGGGTGCCTTTGGTTGCTGGTAGTGACTAATCTCATGTCTGACTTACTTCTGTGGTAGTTTGCTAGGCAGCAGTTGACATATTCAATGTCTGTTGCCTCCCTGCCTGGTGAGGTTCCTGTACAGTTCCAGTTCTGCTCTTCATCTTCCTACCATCATCTCTTAATGGCCTCAGTCTTTTTCTTTCCCCACCTCAATGCTGTGAGTAGCAGAGATTGGGATCACGTGGTCTAGCTGCTTTATCCTCATGCCAGCATTCCTGGTGCTTCCATGCCCAAAGATCCTAATTCAGGCTTCATTCAAATTGATGTTTCTGCTGCAGGATGATGCTGAAAGAAAGCTGCTGGGAAAGAACCCTCTTCTATGTCTTCCACAGTAGATCTTGTCCAGGGCATTAACAGTGTCCGTGGGGCCAGGTTTTCATCATTTAAGACAAATACTGCTATTCAGAGACTAACCCCCCACAAATGCCGTCCCTTCACTCAGACCTGAGAGCAATATCACAAAGCTTTGCAACACAAATTTTCCTGAAATAACAAATTCAGAGGTGTGGAGTTTCTAAATAGTGTGAGATTTTAATGGCCGGTAATTTTTGCTTCTTGAAAGTTTGCATGTTTTTACTTACTGAAAGTTAGTTTGCAGTGCCAATATGAAAAGGAGAAGCCCTTAATACCATTTCTCTGAATCTTTGCTTGGGAGTAAGAGTGTAATTTTTGCAGGTAAACACATCAGCTCACATAGTCCCATGCAAAAACACAAAAGGTTTGTTGGACAGGAGTTGTTTGGTTTTAAATCAAATCTATTTTCAATGGGAAGCTCAATGCAAAGGTCAGATCTTAAGCTGGTTTCCGTAATTGACATTTAGGATTACTGAAATATCTGATGATACTACAAATTCTGAGTGTAAAAGTGTTTTTAAATTCAGTTTTATCTTCATGTAGTATTTTTTCTTTACCATGGATGTCTGCAGTATGTGACTTTATAGAGGAAAATGATAAAATGTTACCAATACACATATATACGTATGAATAAAATGTTCATGTGAGTGTACATATGTATGTGTATACATGCACACACATCTAAACGCATGGGTTTTTAATGTAAAATATCTCACTTCATTGACCAGTTGAGTTGTCCAACTTCTTGCTTCACATTAGACAACTTATCAGTTCATGTGACCTTTTTGGGGACCAGTCTATGCAAGAAGCTTGATGTAGTGTTGACGCCAGCTGCCCCATGATGGATGTTCACTATTATCTATTTTTAGTGAAGGGCCTTGGATAAAGTGGTCATTCCTCATATATGTAGTTGAAACCATCAGTTTAAGTAAGCAGAAAAATTTCTTAATAAAGGTTTAAATACACGTAGACCAGATTTAGGCAGTACATAGTGTAAAAGGAGTCATCATCCTCTTCTGAACCAGCAATTACCATCCTGCACTGGGCTTTGGGGTGGTTTTTGGATGGTATTTCGAAGAAAAGCAAAATTAATTTTATCTCCAAGCTGAAGATGGAGAAAGGTAAGAGAGAGATTGTTTTTCCTGGACCTGTTATGTTATTCATGCCTTTGCTGTGTTTTGCAGAGATGTTGCTGTTCAATGTCTGTAACTGTCAGACTTGCACGCTGTGGGGAAACAAGTTGCCCTTTCTGCAGCTGCCACCTTTCAGCCCTTCCTGGAAACATGTGATGCCTTGTCCAGGTTCTTCCCGTCTCTTGTTCAATTTCTTTATGCTTTCTCTCACTAAAAAACCATTTCTTTTGATTTTTAATAAAGCAAATGCAGGGCATCTTTCTGATTGTTTGCTTACTGGTAGTGCATTCTTTAGGATGTTGCATTGATTAATTGCCTGCATTTTTACTCAATGTATTTAAGTTCTGTGCATGCGTGGACTAAACCCACAGGATAACTCTGAGCTGGAGTGGTCTCCCGGGAGGATGGCTCATGTAGGTGGCCAGGCTTCATCCCTGCTCAGCACCAAGCTGGGCTGGGGCTGCCTGCATCCCTCTGCAATAATAGAATAAGGCATTTTGTAATTTGCATCTGCATCTTACCTTGTGACAAAGCAATGAGTTGTAGAGCATGTAAAATGTGCCCGTTAAAAAAAGAGCAAGCACTTGAGTGATGGTGAACACTGAAACTCAGGGTTTTGCTTTATATTCAGCTTTCAGCGTTAATGTGGTGATGGGAAGCGTGAGGTCCAGCTGCTCTGACGTTTCAATTTCCTCGCATTTTTCTTTTGTACTTTTCATGGACCTAAACTGAATTTCAAGCTTGCTTTTGCCATCTTCTTGGTGATGCAGGAATGTGTGCATTGGTATAATAACTTAGTTATTGTATTCAGTCTATCCAGCTGTTCTCCAGTGAGGCCATTTATAGGATTTTTAATTTCCCTCGGTTTTGTCATATGTATTCTGCAGACATAAATAATTACTGTAAATTACTTTCTTTATCAAATGGCAGACTTTTTTTTTTCTTTTTTTTTTAATTTCCAGTGTGTGTGGTATTGTATTCTAGTCCTTCAAAGCAAAGATGCTGTTTTAAATAGCTCGTTTCACATCTAACTGAGCTAGTTCTGGACCGGTGTGTTGATGACGCGAACTGACCTCCTTGTGGAACTGAGATGGGGCGATGACTCCTCTCAGCGTCACATTGCATTTAGCAGAGCCATTTCCAGTCCCTCATGCCATTGTGTTACAGCTACATGGTGATGTATGGTTTTCAGAATCCAAGTTGACCATGTCAGATTCATGCTACCCAAACTGCCATCTCAAACTTGTAGAGGCTTTATGGATGGTGAAATGTTTCTATATTGAGTTGAATCCATATTGGTTTGGCCATTCATTCAGCTTTTCATTGCACGTTTTGGCTTTGATGCTGTTCAGCTTCACTGTTTGCAGCCCAAACACTCTTGCAGAGCTGGGGGACTATGCAGAGGAACATTGGCCGTAGCATATTAATGCTGCAGTTTCTTCACTGATAGCTTCTGTATAGCTTGCTTTATTTGCAGATATCTGCAAATTATTCTTATGAAGCTTTCGCTGAGCTGGAGCTCAAGGCAGATTTCTGTAAGCAGCCCCTATCAACGCATTCTCCTGGTATTTAGCCTCCTTGGTAGATGCTCCCATTTCTGTTTTGGATGTTTTCTCTCCCTTAAAGTACAGGAAATCCAAATGATGTTTTAATCTTCTTGTTTGTCAAATGATTCCTAACAAATGCCTCTGAAAAGGCTTTTGGGGCAATATCTGCTTGGTCCCCAAAGATGATGTGTGTGGCCTCACACTTTGCCTGTCATGACAGAGGTGTCCTCACTGTGAGCGGTGCCCCGATGTTTACTTGGTAACTCGCCTCACATCATATAAAAAAGCTTGGTGCCTCTAATTGTCCTCGTTATCACCAGAAGTAAACATTGTTGGTCTCTCACACATTTCCAGACCAGGAAGTCTAGCTGCTTAACAGATGCTTGAAAAGATGCTGGTTCTGCTGTTATTGAAAGTTGTGGCCTTCTGCCAGTTTGCATCAGAGGGGAATATATGGTGTCATCACATTTGATGGAGCCTTTCTCAAAGAGTAAGCGCAGACAAAACCAAATGTGACACTGTTTTCCCATAGATAAGGCATATTTTGTGTGTACTCCTGTTCTTGGATGTTCTTCCAAGTTTTATATTTATTCTCCTGCCTCATTTTCCTGTGGCTGTGCTTACATTTCCTCAGCACTGTAATCCCAATTTAAATTCAGGGGTTTTTATCCATTATTCCTACAAGCAATGATGGATTGCTGTTCCAACAGTGGAGAACCCAGAAAATTAACTACCCAAAAAAGGAAGCCCAAAAACAACTTAGCAGAATATTAAGCAATGTATGGAAATGATAGGTACCCAGGCTTCATTTTAGAGCAGTTTGATATGCGTGCTATGTTGAATTGCGAGCGACTAATGTAGAAGTGTAGCAATTTGAGAGGTAAAGCAACCCCACCAGCTTCAGTCTAGGCAAAACATTTCTTAGATTAGCATAAATTATGTGGTTTAAAACACATTAACATTTAATTTAATATTGTGAACATTGGTTTGGGAAGCACATTCTTCTAGCAAGAGAAGTCATTGCAGAGTGCAGGAAGTTCACTTAAGCTGTAATTATCGCTTCTTTGAAAATTATATGTATTTTCCTGCATTTTGATCACTTGTGCTCAAAATCTATCAGAGAAAATTTCCAAATACATCAACCATAAGTTCAAAACTGTCAAAAGAAAAAAACATTCTTTCAGAAGACAAGGTAGTTATCTACTACTAACTAGGCATAGAATCATAGAATGGTTTGGTTTGGAGGGGACCTTAAAGATCATCCAGTTCCAACCTGCCTGCCATGGGCAGGATCAGATCCTTCTGCTGGATCAGGTTGTAACTGGTGTTAGAAGAGGCCTGTCCAGAGGCATTTTTAAAAATCGTATTGAGATCTGGGTGTCAATAATGTCTCCATCTACTGGTTACAAACTTTCTTCCACGAGTTTATTACCATGGACAGTTGACAAATATATTTATTGTTCTTCTTCTAAGCAGCACATTTCTGTAAACTCATTCCTCACAGGAAAATAATTGAAAAAGCCTAGAAGTAGAAGATTTATTTTTAAAATACTTCAATATTTTGTCTGTAGTTATTGACCTCATGGTCCATATGGTGGTGAGCAGAGGTCTGTGGAAGGTTGTACCACACTTTTGTGCTGGATTGTCCTTCTGTGTTGCATGCAGAAGCTGAAACAGGCACATAGGAAAATGAATACATCTACAAACACAGTAACCTTCATAAAGGGGCAAGCACTTCTGAAACGCATATCAGAAGTGTCAGGAGAGAAATCAGTGTTCACTGTTATTGCAGCTGCCCCACTGGGCTCTCAACACAGTGACAGAAAGGTGGCTTTGGAAAAAATTAATTTCCTTTCTTTGATGTGAGGTTTTCTAGGGGTGTGATGTTTGTGTGAGAAGCAGAGAGAAGCAGAAATCATGTCTTATTGTAGGCCAGGTCTCTTAAAGACCTGGAAAACACAAAGTCTTGTTTTGTTTAATGGCAAGTGCACTGTTGTTCGCACAGCCTTTGCGCCTCTATTCTATAAAACCAAAAAGGAGGCACCAAGCGCTAAATCCTAAGTTGCAGCTCAGCTCTGCCAAGTCCACTGAAGTCACCTCTATGCAAAACCTAGCATACTTTTCCTAATATTTTGTCAACGTAAATGTATCTATTAAGCATCCTCAGGATAACAGAACAGCAAGGCTGGTACTGAGTCTGTGCCCACAGCTCTTGGACGCATCATTTCTCTATTGTATTATTATTTTTCTTGGTATGTATGTAATACTTCTGCTGATGGAAGTGAGATTGTTTTTCTAAAGCATTGGTAAAAATAAAGAGATGTCTTGCTAGAAAACCTTAACTTGTATGCTATAACACTATAGTATTATATTTCTTTTAAAATAAATTATTATTAAGCATGTCCAATTTGCCTCAATAACTACTTTTCATCAAAGAGTCATTCAGACAAAATTACTGTTGGTATCAGTAGGCAATACAAAATGAACTTATTTTTAAAATTTTATTAAATAATTTTTTATTTTATTAGAGGATTGCTGTCCAAGAAATAAATTCAATGCCCAAGTTACAAGTAAGTGTAAACAATATTAAATTTTAGTTTAATTTTAAAAGCCCACTTTGAGTGATGAGGATTCAGTTATAGATGATGAGCAGTCATGATTCTTGATGCTTTGTTTCTCGATATTGGTAAGGCTGTGCTTTAACTGCAGGTTTCCTTTATTGGAAACCATCTTATATGCTTTACTCTAAAAAAATAATTTGGACATAATGGGGACCAGGCTGCTTTCAATTTGGCTGCAGACACTTGTTGATGTAATTGGAAGCAAAATTATGATTGTGTACAGCAAAGCCGAACCCGCTGTTGCCACAAGCTCAGGGAGCTGGAATTCTCTGACCTCAGGGGGGGAATAAGCTTGCCAAAATGAAGCAGGGTCTCACAGAGTTTTCTCTTTTATAAAAATAATTTCATAAATGTAATTTGCAGTAAAAGTGCTTTGGCCCTCTCTGGGCTGAGGTTGAGCCGTGTGTGCCCCCTGACACGTGGGTTTGAAAGTGGGGAGGTGGTGGGGGCGTGGGGAGGACAAGCACTGCGGTGGCAGAAGCATGTGAGGCACCCACAAGGGCTGCTGTGGCTTTGAAAGTTATTCAGGGAAGAAATGCTGGTTCTCTTGAGGCAGCTGGCAGCATATTGCGTGTCCGTCCTTTTTCTTGGGGAGTGTGTTATAGCTAAATCCTATATAAGGCACAGCAAGAAATGTTATCCTTTTTCTAAGCAGCCATGGGAGAGCAGAAGGTGAATGACATCAGAGTAAGTTACGTCCTTTCCAAGCATTACAGGCACTGGCCCTGGGAAAGCAGAGATACAGAAACCTGCAGCAAAGGCTCCAGCAGCGCGTGGGATGTGCAGGTGTGTTCGAACACACATCTTCCCTCCCAGGTGTGCAGCTGCCCTCTGGAACTGATCAACACTTTGCAGCACAATAAACATGAGCCCCAGCAGGGGAAGTCCAATGCAAGTGGAATAAATTAACATGCTTGTTGAACCATAAGGAAAAAATGAAAGTCCTCTGAATGAATTTCAGAGAAATGTAGGTTGCAGGGTGGAGGCTGAGGTCGATGGGACAGACTGTGGCTGAGCAAAACCCGCCCCCCATGGCTATGACTGTGCTTTCAGCAGATGCATTTCATTATACCTTACTTTTCCAGTGTATTTTTGAGTTGTTTAATTAACTTCCTTGCTTCTTCACCTCCTGAGTTACTTGCCTCTTATCTTCAGTTCAAGGCTGGGTTATTTTTTTCCCGGTACTTTGTTCACCAGGGCAGTGTTGAGTTCCACAGCAGTGCCCGTGTCTGCAGCACACGTAGCTGCATTTTCTTCATGATTGTCTCTCCCACGTGCTTGGTGCCTACAAGACTCTTACAGAGCAGCAGCAGCACAAGTGCCAGCTCCATAGTAGTGGGGAAAGGCTGATCCCAAGGGGAGGACCTCGTCCTAGCATGTCATTGGCAGGAGAGGGTTGGTTTTGTTGGGACCAGAGAGGGACTGGGCTCCAGCAGCGTTATCTAACGCAGAGTTACGCAAATTCAGTGGGATGCTTTTCTTTCCTGCAGGCTATCATAGTACCATTAAAAACCCCAAAGTCTCTGTGTGGAACTTATTTTTTCTCCAGTGCTCCTTGTTTCTGGCTGACAGCAAGCATTAGCCGTTGGTACAAGCTAATTGGAAGTGACCAGTGACCGCAAAGCCCCGAGTGGGAGCAAGAGCCTAGCTTCCTTTTTTTTTTAAATTCTGACGTCAGCATTTAAGATGTTCTTTTTTCTCCCCTCTTTCTTCTTCACTCTCCTTCTTGATTCCTGTTATTTAATGAGGGATTTTTTTAAAGAGGATTTTTTTAAAAGGGAAGGATGCGAAGATGTGTTTCCTAAAAAATGAGGGCGTGCAGTTTTGGTGAGGTTTCACCAACCCTGGTTGTTCAATAGGTGGGAGCATGCAGAGATTTAGGTTTCTGAGAGATGAACTGTCTGTGCCTGGCTCCATCCTGCTGGCTGCCACCATGCATCGTTCCTCTGGGACCATCTTGTGCCAAAAGAAGGGCTGGGTCCACAGTGTGGCCCAGAAGCCATGGACACCACCCTAATGGAGATGTGGGGCTGTAGGATTATTATTTTACCTAGGAAAAAGTTGGTGTGTTTTGGGGGTTAGTGTTTCCGAGCGAACGTCGGATGCCATGGAAGGAGGGGTTGTCATTCAGACAAGAATTTATAAAGGCATATACAGTATCAAATGATACTTGTGTTACACTGTGCTGATAATACTAAATCACTAGACATTTTATTTTCACGATAAGAAAAATGAAAGGGAAGAAAGCCAAGTGCTTACCTATTTTACCAGATAATTTACCTGTAGCCAGGCTATAAAATGAATGTCACTTGCATTTCTCTTCTGTCTTGAAACAAAATGATGAAGCAGAAGAAGGCACCTTCAGGCAAGAGCAGAGCTAGTAGGAAAACAAAGTAGAGCACATGCTTCTGTTGTGTTCGCTGAGAAATGATGTGAGCATCTCTCCGTGAGGTGCTGTGGTACTCACACATTGTATAGGGGAGTGGGGAGAGTGGAAAGGAAAGCCTGTGAATTAACATTGGGTAGCAGAAAGCAGCTGGCAAATCTATCTCTTATTTCCTAACCTCTGGACTTACTTCCAGGCAAGGAACTCAAAGCTGTAAGTTGTTAAGGTTAAAATCTTGTTCGTTTTGCAGGATTTTGTCCAGAGTGCTATTTCTCTCATTTATAATGAACTGGAAAAGGGGTGAGTGCACATCCAAAGCATTTAATCATTGCTCATCATGGTCTTTCAAGCATTTGGCTGTATCATTATGATAATGTGTCAGAAATTACTTGTAAAATAATTAATGCATCATCTACTGCACATAAAGAGAAGCTTTGGCAGCTCAATAGATTATATGTGCTATAAAATATTTTAAATAACTTCTGCATATTTTGGGGTAACCCCATGTCTCTGTGTCCCTGCCACAGCCTCCTGTCCCTCCTTTGGCTCAGCTGCTGGTGGTCCAAGAAGCCGAGTAGGGTAGGATTTCTGAGACAAGACCCAGCATTCAAGAAGAAAAAATATTTACATGGAAAAGTATAAAATTCTAAAGGAAAAAATAATAATAAACAACAGGGAAGGGAACTGGGAGTCGATGGATCATCCAGTCCATGGTCGAAGTGTCAGTCATTCGGGACATTGATGCCACCCAGGTATGTTGGTGATGAGTAATGATGGCAATTTAGCAGCACCAAGGATCCAGTTGATCTACCAGGGATAATGGCCTTTGCTTAGCTAAGGAGCTCTTCAAATGTGAGTTGTATTCTGTGTGTCAGCCAATAAATAATTACTCTGTCATTTAAATTGTAAGCTGCTTGTGGAGTCATCTTACACAGAGCTAGAAAAGCTGAACAAACCATAACTGGCACGATGCATGTTGTCAGAGAAAACAGTGTTCACTGCCTTTCGTTCCTTCCTAGAAATCCATAGCTAGCTATTTTTCTCTGACTTTGTTTGAGAGAGGAAAAAATATCTCCTTTGAAGTGCCTCTTTTGAAGAGGAAAGAGGATCAGATATTTACCAGCCTGGTTGGTGCAGGCTTTGTGGAAGGATCTGACTTCAGTTCCCACTGTCAGAAGATGGTCAGTGTTTAAAATCTCAACACTAAAACCAAGGGCTGCAGTAGGAATGTGCTACCAAGGTATTTCTTTTTACTTGCCATGAGAAATACGGAAATTACAGCTCCATTATAAATAATTGTATTTTAAATATTGAGTATTATATCCATATGGTGGGGGTGAGGCTCGAGGATTACAGACATTTTCATCAGGAACCACTATGAGGTCTGGGTTTTACTTGTATTATAAAAACTACCACCTCAGGTCTCTGGACAATGGTCCCTTAAAACTAATGCTTTTATTTCTTTCTGTTCAATCACAAATCTAAAAGGTGCGTTAATAAATGGGAGCTAAACTTTTACAGTTATTTTGAAATTGGTATTTGCAACCAAGTCTTGCATTATTTGCCAGTGAATGGATACCTCACATTACATTCTAGTTGTTGAGGGGAGTTTTTTACTTTATCTGAACTAGCTCATCAAAATAAACTCCAGCTGTGGTGTTTAGATTTTGATAATGACATTGGTATGCATGATAGAAAAAAAGCTAAGTGTATATAAATAGTGCCATTTCAGTCTTCTGGGGAAGATGATAACTGTCTTACTATTTAAACCTTCTCCATTTGTCCCTCAGAGGTCTGTACTGGGACCAGTACTGGTTAATATCTTCATCCATGACATGGACAGTGGGATTGAGTGTTTCTCTGCAACTTTGCCAACAGCACCAGGCTGAGTGGTGCAGTTGATGTGCCTGAGGGACAGGATGCCATCCAGAGGCATCTGGAGAAGCTTGAGAAGTGGGCCCACTCTTTCCTTCTCCAGCTGAACCACCCAGGGAGGGAGAACATCCACCTGACCTGAGGAGCTGAATTACTGGGGCTGTAAGTGAAGATGACACTTTCCTTCTCTATAGCTTCACACCCTGCTCTGTATTCTTGATATGGTCTCCACTTTCTATGGCTTTCTATGACTTTCCCTGTCTCTTTTCAACTAAATCAAGGCTTTTAGTCACCTCAGCCCATAAATTCTCAATGCAGAGCTCTACATCTGCCTCTCTTCAACACAGAGAAGTTGGCAATGTGGTAACACATGTATAAGGTAGATTTAAAAGCATTTTCACTTAAATGGATTTGATTTTATCGTTCTAGATGACCTCCACTTCCCAACACACTGCTTTTCTCAGGCACATTGTAGCTGTTAATAGAAATGGGATTCAACCATTCTGACAAAGTTAAGGGGAAAAATATGGGTTTTGAATATTTTGGATTTTGACCATTTTTCCTTTGCTCCTTTATTTACAGGAAAATATTTTGGTTTTTACTATCCTGCTAAGAGTGCAATGCCAACTTAGCCTTAAAATTCAGAACCCAAAGTGGATCAATCTTACTATTTCTCTTTTAACTTTAGACTTGTCAGGTTCCATTATTCTCAATGCAGTTTGACAGTTCTAGGTTAACAAGACATCAATTACCTTTTGAAATTACTCTCTCTATCACAGGATTACCTCTATTTCTGCTGACTTTGGAAGTTTATTGTGCATAGTAGATACTTGCGGGGGGATTTGGGGGCATGCCACAAAATATTGCATATAACTATTTTATTGCACTTGACTGGCTGCCTTGGTGACAGCTGTGGCACTTGGCTACAATCCTGTCTTACTCTTTCTTGACCACATTAGGCAGCCATTTATTATAGTTATTAAGAAAAACTGGCCTCTGTGGTTTTACTGGTGCCGTTTCACTACCCTTGTGATGCATAGTGCTTGAAATTTTGGTATTTTTTATATTGCAGTTATTCTATTAAACATGCAAAAATTGAATCCCAGATACTGTCTCTATTGTAAAAATATAGGGAGTTCTGTTACATGCTGTGCAGAGAATCACTTTCCTGTTGTTTAGGTGTTTGAGATGTCTTCAACATTTTCTCTTCCCTATTGAAATGCGACCAAGACCTTTGCAAGTGTTTTTGGTTTGTCTTAATTTGCTGACACGAGAGGGGAGGGTTGCAAAAAGGAAAAGTAAAACTAGGAGTGAGCAGAACAAGACCAGAATGGGCTTTTTCAGGGGACGATTCAGCAGTAGACGTTTAAAATTGCCTTCTGGAGGAATCTCCCAATAATGCATCTCCTGTACCTAAAATTGCTTTATTAATCAATACCCCTGTGCTTCTTGGGTGGGGAGAGGTAGATGAGTAACAGAAACAAAAGTTCAGATCATTTTTCTGGCAAATAAATTAGTTGAAGAGTCTTGGTTTGAGCAAAAGCCAAAAGTTCTGGTGTTCCCTCACTTCACTTATTCAATGACTGTATTTGACGTGTAACTTCCATGGCCTGCTGTTAGAACCTCCCCTTTCCTTCCCAAATTTAGTATCTAGTCAGGCTTTTGTGCATATTTTCAGTGACAGTGGATGAATTGATACTAGAAATGTCACAATTTAATTTATAACTAGAGACTGGAGAATGTGACTGTAAAGCAAATATTGTGACCCAACAACAGAACTGTCCTAGATTCTCACATCTTGTTTTGAAAATTTATGACAGCCTTATTGCCCAAGGGTACTACATAATCACTTCGCAGTTCACTGATACGCTTTCTCTTAGCATCTGTACTAAATGTGGTTTTATCCCTATTGCATCTAAGAGCACATTTTAATACTTCAGATGCAAAGAAAAAACCCATCTTGAAGTGTATAATGGCTAAATTTGCGTTTATTTTAATTTTGAATGTGAATATGCTTTGAAAATTAACAATCTTTCCACCTCCTTGCCATCCAAATTCTTCATTGATGATACTTTTTTTCTTTCCTCTCTAAGCATTATCCCTGGATAACACCATCATGGTTTATTCCATTGTAGTATTTGCCAAGACCACTTCTGAATATCTGAACCACAGGTTCATCATTTGCAAAAGTTACTGCTGGAACTAGGAGAGGTGTTGAGGGGTTATAGGATCTTCTTGGCATTAAGTCAGGTCCTGCATGGAGCATTTTGAGTGCTGCAGTATCAGAATGATGGGCTGACAGCGTAGGTACAGTAGACAATATCTACATATTCCTATTTATAGGTGTGTGCTAACAAAACAAATGGATATTGCTCTGTTTTTCCATTAAAGTCATATGGCAAGGTCTGAAAATCAGTGTTCCAGATGACTAAAAATGTAGTCTTTATCCTGAAAGGTGCTTTCAACGGCACTTTTTTTATCATATTAAATAGCTTTGTAAAATAACTGAGTTTAAAAGAGATGTTCTTGCTTTGACTCGTCTCCCACAGAACCATGCTTGAATCGTCCAGGAGCACTTTTTGTGCTTGCTTCCTCTGAAATCAAATTGCCTTTCACCTCAATTTTGATGAAACTTTGACCGCAGTTGAGTTCCTCTAAATTCTCACTGCTGTGCGTGGAGCTGATGAAGAGTGAAACGGACTTTGCTGACAATTAGGTGCACCATTCCAGGGGAAACAAAAAGTCCCACTGCATTTGCTGCTGAGATAGTATCTGACATCTCTCTGAAATGCGGATGGTACGAAGCGACACGGTGAAATAATGTCCCAGGAAGACCTTTTTCTCCTTGTCCCAGCCAGACCTCTCTGGCTCTTCCTCTTCTCTTTTCTGGATGATAGACTTGACATTTGCCAATATACTGTCATGTGTTGCCACAGTGTCACGGGCTATAAGAGCTGTGACAGCCTTGGACAGAGGTTATGAATGAGCTGTGTGCCCTGAATTGTTTCACCTGGCTATTGCTGCATACTTCGTGAGTCTGTCATTGAAGAGAGACTTTTATGTCTCAACATTTCTGTTTTCTCTTCCCTTGAATAAAATGGGACCTTCACATGCCCATGGCCAGCACAGCATTTCCTCATCTTTTCTCAGTGCCTGGTTTAAATGTGTATAAAAAAAAATTGTCAATGATTTGTAGTAAGTTCTCGAGAAGGAAAAAAACAAAACAAACCTGTTCTTAAATTAATAAGCAGAAGATAAGTCATGAAATGTTGTATATTCATCAATAGGTATTTATTCTTCTACAAAAATCACATTGCTGCTTTTATTTACTAGAGTTCTCACTTGGGGAGCGTCACCAATGCAGGCAGAGCACCACTCTGGAAGCCCCTTGGCTGCAGGTGAGCGTCAGTGATCTTCATATGCTGAAACAGCTCATATAAAAAAAGTAGACTTCTTCTTATACTATCAGAAAAGTAACTAATAGAAAGAGATGGGGGAGTAGACTGTTGATAATCTCAGTCTGTTATATTTCATTATGATCTGTTGTTTTCTATCTGGTTTTAATGGATCGTCTTGTCTTGCCGCCATTAGATATCTCATAATTTATCTGAATTTCTGACTTTCAAGTTCTGAGAGAGGGTAGCTGATATTTTTCATATTCTTTCCTTTCTGCTTTTGCTTTTCAGTAGCTTTTTTTTAGGACATGCATTGATACATAATTTCCTAGGAAGTGTAGATTTATTTTAATTTTAACCTATACATGTTATGTTTTGATTAGCTAGGAGTATTAAAGTAATTTCAGTCTTCAAACTGGCTCTTAAATTGCATACAAAAAGTTGAGAATGCTTTCTCTATGGCCTTCTGCTTCAGGGCAAGATAAAACTTGACAATGATCTTTGCTCCTGGAACATAAGGAGCAAATTTAAAGCAAGATCTAAAGCACTTCAAAAAAGCCATAAGCAATCAAAATGCCTTTCTGTACTAGATGAAATAAGCCTTTTTTCAAGGGTACTTATTTATTTATTAGGAAGGATTCAGAGAGGAGTGAGTTATTTATCATATGTAAATAATTAGTCTAGTGCTGAAAATGAGACCCCACTGGTGTAGCCCTATGAATGCTTTAGAATTCTTCATCCTATGTAGCAAAATCTTAAAATAGTTCCTCCAAAACACTTATACCTTTGCCTGGATGTTGCTATTTTATGTGCACGATTGGTGGCAAAGTTGTAGATAGTCCCAACCTGAGGTATGTACTGCATCCCAGCATTTTTTAAGTTTTTTAGTTTAGAGACATTTTGCCCAGATAGTAGCCTTAAGATTTATTTTAGTTCTATTTACTTTATTTTTCGCTCCATTTGATCAGGTTTATACTCCACCTGCACTGCACTTCATGCTTGTCTGTGCCATGTGGACTGCTTGTTCCACGTATTTGAGGGATCACGAACCTGTTAAGTACCACTTGAGTCAGACAAAAGTTCACTTACACCTTTATATAAACAAATATGATCTGTCTTAAGTTATCAAGCAGCTCTGACCAATTTTCGTGTTTCAGGCTGCATCCCCAAAGCGTGTTTCTTTCTCAGTAACCAGTTAGGGGGGACAAGTTTGTCTTTCTGGAAATCAAACTGAATGGCTATATATGCACTTTCACTGCCACTGGTTTAAACACATATGAATTCGAGGGGTTTCATACCATTTTTACTCTCCCAGTCTGTTAGTCCATATGAACTACTATCATTTTTCTTTTAGTATTGTTCACATTGTTTTTAATGTCACACCTCTGGAAGCTGATAGACATCACATAGTTTGCCAAACAATTTTGAGTGCAATCAGAAGACAAGCTCATGCAATCTCTTATTTATACACCGGATAAATACCACCTGCGTGCTTCAGCTCTACATGACTGAAATTAGAAGAGGTTTTCACATTAGACTCAGTGGAAGTAAAGTCTGGCTTGAAGTACTCTTGGACACGTATACGCTCAGATGCATTAACCACTCACGCGTGTCTCCGATCCACCTGCCCCAGTACTGCAAAAGTGATGTTACATCTGAAAAATCATAGAATCATAGAATCATAGAATAACCAGGTTGGAAGAGACCCACCGGATCATCGAGTCCAACCATTCCTATCAAACACTAAACGATGCCACTTAGCATCTCATCCACCCGTGCCTTAAACCCCTCCAGGGAAGGTGAATCAACCACCTCCCTGGGCAGCCTGTGCCACTGCCCAATGACCCTTTCTGTGAAAAATTTCTTCCTAATGTCCAGCCTAAACCTCCCCTGGTGGAGCTTGAGGCCATTCCCTCTTGTCCTGTCCCCTGTCACTTAGGAGAAGAGGCCAGCACCCTTCTCTCTACAACCTCCTTTCAGGTAGTTGTAGAGAGCAATGAGGTCTCCCCTCAGCCTCCTCTTCTCCAGGCTAAACAACCCCAGCTCTCTCAGCCGTTCCTCATAAGACCTGCTCTCCAGCCCCCTCACCAGCTTCAGCAAGTGTCCCTCACACAGGCAGGGAAAGGGCTTTTTAACTGTTATATTTCAGAACCATTGCTGATGTCAATGAAAATCCTCACTCTTTTCCACCACCTTGAAACTAATGGTACATACTAAAGCGTCTTTGGTGGTCCCCAAGTGGCGAGGAAGCACGTGGGTTACTCAACCTAAATACACTTAGAAAGCACTGTTACATCTGCACTCCTGCAACCAGGCAGCATCACGATGCACCACCACAGCCAAAGAAAACCCTCAACAACACCAGTCAGACCAAGTGGAGCTCACTCCAAGACCATCTGTCTCTTCAATAATCCATTACACACTTCAGTGTCCGCTCCACAGCGACAGACCTGTGCCACCTTGAGAGGAGCCAGTAGGAAGGTAGGTGACAGCCTGGGCAAAGCAACTGATTACAGAGGGAAAGCAGGAGAATAACAAAAGATTTTAAAAGGAATTCGCATTTTCCACCCCATACCTGTTTCTAGTGGGTTTGGACCTAAGTGCTACCCTAGTTAAAATAGGCAGCATTGCAAAGCATTTTCCAGGTGGGAAAAAAAATTACTGAAGATTTGTAAATCACAGATGATTCGGCACAAAAAGGTGAGCTGACCTGGAGGAGGGCTGCTAGCTTTCAAGAGAGGGAAGGAGAAGTGGTGGGTCCATCATGCAGCTGTCAGGAGAGGAAGCTATGTTGGGTGGAGAAACTCATTTATGAAAACCAACACACAATTTTGACTGACGGGGCTTCTTCCATGCTATGTGATGTTTGGATTAAGAAGATTTATCTCTTCAGTGAGATTTAGTTCCTTTTCTGTCTTCATTCACTATGTCCTGTGGCATTTCATTCATTTCTACTGAGAAATGTCTCCCAGGAAGGGAGAACCTGTCTCACAAACATGAGCTACGTTCAGTTTGTTGTGACTTTTGGTGAAAACTGTCAGAAAAAGGACCATTATCCAGAGTTTTCTGATGTTAAATATGTTCTCCTTCAAATTGCAGAATTATTATTGTGATCAATGTTGATGCAGTGCTTTCTTTCTGGGAACACCTGTTTTTTGACAGGTCCTTTCTCAGGAGTGTGTGCTGACAGGAATGGCTTAACCTATCCTCCAAAAAAAGGTGGGTACAGCTAGGAATGCTTTTTGTTTCTTCTTAAAATGAGAAGTGTAGCCCCATCCTCACACCTGATTGGGATTTCCAGGCATGCTGCATGATGTAATGAATGTTAACAAGATTTCTTCAGCTGGCAGTGAAAACCCATCCCTCTGAGGTTGCAGGGTGTGGCCCTTTGCAAGCTGCCGTGATGAACCAATGCTCCCTGCCATGGCCTTTGTAGATGAAGGTATCGCTCCAGCCCTGGCATGACTGGCTTCATTACTCCACCAGGTCATTTCCATCATGAGGTAGGTGGCTTTAGTGCATTTGTGCCTTAATTCACTCTCACATGCTAATCCTTTCCTGGTCGTTAACTGCAATACAAAACAGATAGTAGCTTTTCCTGATAACACCTCTGACATGAACCCACTTATTTCAGCCATGATTCCTGTCCTCATTGTTCTCTGTGTCTCAGAATTTAATACTGGAAGGGTTGAAATATTGTGTTGCAGTCTGTGCCTTGTTTTTTTCTCCACTTCTTCCTCGTTTGCTGTGTGAATTGGCTTGGGAGATGTCTACAGACAGCAATAAAGACTTTTCGACACTTCCAGACAAATTCCTGTTACTACAGCAAAACGCTGGCAATAGCTCATGGAAAGCTGTCTGGAAGTCTCATTTTCATGTCTGAGAATGGCCACAAACTTTTGTATCATTTCCACAGGCTTTTGTGCAGCCAACTTCACTGCAAACATGTGAAAGCAGACGTTAGGCAAAGTAATTAGAAGCTGTGAACACTTTATGAATGTCTTTGTAGGTGCTGTGTTGTGCCCTTTGACTGTTTCATTTAGTCAGTCTATGAAACGCCTCCACCTTCCAGTGCTTCCTAGAATAATTGAAGTTCTTGTTACTGAAATGTTTTAAAATCTATGTTTATGGACATTCTTTCGCACCATTTTTTTTTTGTTAACTTGTGCAGATTTTTGTTGGAATTAGTGTATTCAGCACAGTCCCATGTTCAGACTCTTGATAATGATAAGCTGCACAAAGAAATGTAAACCAAGATGATGCAAATATTTAAAAGGAAGTCACTACCACTTGCTTTACCTGAGTTTGGGACAAAGTACCTTTTATTTCTCATCTGAGGATGTTTTTCTACGTCTGTGGTTTTTTCTGACTGACTTTCTTATTATAATGATTTCACTTAAATACTCTTGATAGGCAGTGAAAGTCCAGATTGTTGCCACCACTACTGAAATACTAGATCTTTCTATCATCATTGAACATGCAGCCAACTAAACATCACCTCAAAAGTCATGAACTCCCATCCCATACTGCTATTCCAGAAACTGTCTACTGTCTATTCCCTAAGAAAGCTTCAGGAAGACTGAAAAACTGTACTGTCCAAGGTGATCACTTTAATACATACTTCTCTGGCTGAATTCTCAGGCAGTAAACATGTCCATCCTCATTTTTGTAGTCCGTGACATTGCATTAGAAACAGATAGGAATGGCTAATACATGCTTGCTGCAGACAAATGGAGTTCTTCATGAGACATATACTAGAAATAAATTTAAATTGGTTCTCTGAGGATACCTTACTATTAAAACTGAGGAGCTGACATCTTTGAGAGAGTGTTTTTCTAGTTCTCTGCCACTGCAGAACAGGGCTGTATAAAATGTAGTTGAACTGGCTCAAAGAAATGTCAAGTAAACAGATGCAGATGTTACAAACAAAATCAAAACATTGCAATGATCTTAATTATGAAAATAAACGTAGGGTCTGCTAAAAAATATGTACTATTCCAAAATAAATTATAGAGTACAGTATAAACCAGTCTTAGATGCAAATACAAAGGACTCTGTAATATAGAAACCTTGTTTGAAATTACTATCTTAGATAATTTAGATACTTCATTTACAATTGCATACTGGTTTTAGGCATTTCCAAAAACTCATGAAGCTCTCAGCTGTTTCACAAGATAATCTGCTTCATAATGTCTCTGTAACATTCATAGCCCATATGTTTGTTGACATATAGTCTCTCTGGCTATCAAACTTGCATCCTTTTGGGGGTTAAACACAGGATTGTGATGGGCATAATAAATTTCAATTCCTATTTTCCACTTAAAACATAACATAATAATCATATAAAGCTCTAAAATCTTAATTGATGATGAATTTTTCCATGAGCAAAGGCAGCTAAAGGAACACAGTGTTTTCCATCAGCATCCCCCAGGGCAGTAGCATCACCATTTTTTTTCCAAGGACATTTCAGTCCAGGCAGTTTTCTGCTCTATGTGTAATAGAACAGGAGATGGCAGCAACTGATGTGATGTAAAGGAAACTCGTGACTTTTTAGGGTTTTTAACCAGCATCCAGAATTTTCTCCAGGAACTCCTGATGTCTTTGACCTGCTAACCCCAGCCATCTAGAAATCAGCACAAATTGCTTCTTTGTTATTGCTCTGTGTTTCATTGCTTCAGTCTCCCTGACAAATATGTAGGGAAGTTTATTTGTAGAAAGGCTCAGAAAACAACGTGGTTATAAAAAAATCCAAACCTCTATGCCTTTTCCAGCTATACGTGAAAGTCTTCTGTCTGGTTACTTGACATTCAGTTCATTTACTTGCTAAGGTTCATCACAAAAGATAATGAAACTAAAGAATTTCTGTCCAGCTTAGCAGATTCTTGTTTGCTTGCTTTTTACTCCTTGGCTTGGGTTATGGTATTCCTAGGGAAATAGTCATCTCCTCCTCTGCATTGGAATGCTGTTCTCACGGAGCTTTCTGGTGAGATCTTTTCTGCTGGTGATGTGGAGCTCTTGCAGGGTATCTCCGCTTTTGCTTTCAGGAGAAATGGAAGTAAAAATGAATTGCTGGGCTCAGCTATGACTGTACTTCTGGTGCAACGATTTTGAAGTATGACCAGAGGTAGCGTAGGTTCCCCTTGCAGGTGCTTTAGCAGTGGTGCTAGGTGGTTTGTTTCAAGTGTCTAAACAGACAACAAAATTATAACCACAGGGTATAAGAGTTGTTTAGATGGCATCATTGATATTCCTGCATCACAATAATATCTTGATGCTGTACTTGGTTTTAAAATGATCCTTTGGAGCAGGTTGGATATCTGCAGGCACTGGCTGCTGGATATCAATTCTCTCCCTCCAGGTGGCTAATGCAGCTCTCCAGACCTTGTCAATAGTGGCTTTTTGATGCCCAGCCTAAAATAGGTTTATTCTCCTAAAGGAAAGAAGTCCACATCACAAGACACTATCTCACAAAATGGTAATTTGACAGCTTTATTGGCAGACCTTGCTGTGAAGCCAAGGAATTGCCAAAGCATGGATGTTGGAATTGCCATGCCAACTCCTGGAAGTCATCCCTTCGGTTCACTGTTGAGCATGCTGGCAGCAAGGTCCAGCAGCTGCTGCATCAGCCTCTGCTGAGTGGTCTGTCAGACAGGCACTGTGCTTACGAAATTTATGAAAAATTAATGCTAAAAGCAGAACAAAATATTCAAAATAGAATTTTCTTTTTTTTTTTTTTGTACCATACAAAGAGGCTGTATGATAATGGGATACATAAAATTCAGTGTTGTCCCCGGTATCATTGAATGCTATCTAAAATAGTTCTACATTTTTACCTCTGCTGTGATTGCTTATTTTTAACATTTTCCCCTGAAACATTGCTTAGTGAAAACCTCAGTCAAATCAAGCCAAAGCTGAAATACTAAAAATATCGAAGCAGTTACACATAAAATATCTGTTAGGAATCAATTGCATGCAATTTCCTGGAAGTTTAATTTTGTTTGTGCAGTTTTGAAGGACCTGACTGTGTTTTTAGCAACATCTTCTGTTAGTTGGATGGAACAATTTCTGCACAGACCTGATGGTGACCTTGCAGAAAACACACGTCTGCCTTTCAACACTGCTGTATTCATCTCAGACTCCAGACAATCTTCTGACATGCAGAAATTTATGCACGTATATTTTAGCAATAAAAAAAGAAAATCAGCATTAGGAATGGAAGACTCAATTATATTTTGCTGTTATATTTAACAAGCAATATGCAATATAAATTAGTTACAATGTGTGTAAACACAATTTAATAAATACAAGTAGAAAGATACTTACAGCCTCTAGTATGTAGAGTTTATAGCCTTGTGCAATGTAATTATGTTTATATGAGTATGAGTATAATAAACTATAGAAAGTCACACAGCGATGACTGATAACAGTTTATATAATTCTAATGATATACAGCACCACAGCTGAAATGCTGAACACAACCCTGCAATTTGTGTAACATAGACATGTGTGGGAGTGGTTTGGGTTTTGTTTGGTTTAGTTTGTGGGTACTTTTGAAGTGAAGGACTGGAAGGCAAAGAAGAAAAGATGCTCCACGACTGGTACTGTTGCAATCTGCTACTTAAACAGGCTTTTTTTCCTCCGTTTTACATGCACGTGAACTGCATGAACCCAATGATTCCTTTAACTTTCCTATTTGCTCCTTTTTGACCCTTGCACAGGAGCGAAGCTGTGAGTGGAGTACTCCTGAGCACTGCTGCGCAGCTCAGAGCTCTGTACCTTGCTTTCTTCTGCAGCTTTTTAAGCTGCCCACAGGGTATGAGACATTCAGAGTTAAGAGCAGAACTGATTCTTTGCTGACCTTAGCCAGTCAAGCAGCCTCAAATATTGAAGACAGACCTGAGTAAAGGCCTGGTAACTCAGTTTTTAAATCCTGTAGGGATTTCAGCCCTTTTTTTTTTTTTTTTTTGGCTGCAAGACTTGGCTCTTTCTGAGAAGAGGACTGTGTGCAGTTGATGCCCTGGGAGCCTCAAGCACAGGATGGATTTTTGACATCTATTGTAAAGCTTGACATTTCTCTCTGTTTCCTATGTTGTTTCCCAGCCCGTGACCTAAATTCTGATCAGAAGATATTAAGCCTGGATTTTAACTTAAGATCCAACTACACCCACAGGAAAAATTAAAGCACAGTGTTGTTTTTCGATTGAAGGTAAGCAAGCAATGAAATTACACTCGATTCTTTCTTTAAACTGCTGCCAGAAATAGGAAATTTTGAGCAACATTTTGTTGTTCTTCATTGCTCTTTCTCTTCTAAAACTGGTCTCACACCTGCACCATATTTAGACACAGCACAGTCCCCTTTTGGATTCATGGTTTGTTATGTTGTAATCAAATGTCATCTAACCTTAATTTCTTACTCATTCCTGCTTGCTTTCAGTCCTGTTTCCTGCCAAACTAGCATTTGCCAGCTCTTACTGGAATTTCTTCACCATGAAGTCTGTGGGATTTTGTGTGCAATGTTGCAATTGTGGTGGCAGAGGAAGCTTTGGGAAAGGAATACAGTGAAGCCCTAACTTCTTGCTTAAGCACAAATCCTAAGTTGCTCATTGCTATGAAAGAGTGAAAAGAGAGAGTCAAAACAGAGACTGTACATACATCTGCTGCTGCTTTGTGGCTACCTGGGGGGGTCCTGACGCTCCTTCTGTAAGTAGTGAAAGTATAATTTCTTAGAATTAAAACAAAAAAAATGAAAATAAAATTCCCAAATTTGCAGGTATTGATTCTAAACAAAAACACATGATCCTTGAATAATCCCTTCTCCTTTGATTACAGATCCTTTGTTTCACCCTGGCCAGTTCTTTCACCTGTCAATGATACACCTGCAGCTTTAAATCTTGTGTCCTTGTTGAGGAATGAGATGCTTAAACTGTAGCACACCTTTACTTTTTCAGGGAACATTTTGTTGATAATGGACAGGGCACTTTATATTGGGTTTAGCTCTGTGAAATTTTAGCTAATACCATAAAAGAGTTAATTGATTTCTGCAGGGTACAATCTTGAGTTTATCCTGTATCAGGATTTTCTCCTGACACTGCTCATAGACCAGGTGATAATCTTGTATCTGAAGGCAAACATAGAGAATACATTTTAGTGATCCCATGGAGCAGTTTCCCAGGCAACTATAACATCTTCATCCACAGCAGGGTGCAGGGCTTGCCTGGCCAGCTTCTCTTCATGCTAGAGAGCCTGCGATCAGCAAACGCACCTTGTCATGCTTTGTGGAGGTTAAAAAAGCAAACATGGCTTGGATGAGCTTTGGAAATTTCCTCTTGACTGTAAGGTCATTTACAGATCTGGTATTGTCCAGAATAAAGAGTATTTGAGGGCTCATGTTGGAAAGATACATAACCTGGTCACAACTTGGATGGACGATAGCTTCTGTAAACACAGTTAAAGACACTGCTCAGCACGCAGTGATGGGCAGGCAAACCAGGAACTACCCCTTTCTCATACAAGAGACAAAACCCCCACATGACTCAAATTAGGCAGTGAAGAATCAAGAGACCACTTTATGCAGGGGGAAAAAAAAACCCCATCATAAATACATTTTGTTCTTGTACTGCACTCATTCTTGTGGAAAATGGTACTGACCTCAAAAGGATAGCAGAGAACATGAAGTCTGCCTGAACACAGTGTGCTCTTCTTCAAATCTATCCCCAGCCCCTACTTATGCTGTGACACCCCAAATGCATCAGCAGGTTTTTGGGAGGGGCTGATGGTTAGGAAACAGCCTAATTGGGAAATTCAAAGTTATCAGGCTATGTGTTTCCTATTTCTGACATTTGGAACAGAAATAGCCAGTTTACAGCTTGTGAACTACAGGGATTGTAAAGCAGTTTGATGTGGCTTAAGAACACCGTGTGTAATTTGGCACTGAAAAATCACACGTTGACTCCGAGATGCACACCAAGAAACTACAGTAGGGCTGAACTGTGAATCGTTCCAGGGAAATGGGAAATCTTGGGGTTGCACTTCTTGGTCACATCTTTGATGTGCAGTTATCAGTGTCCAAGCTAGCTTGGTATGCCTGCAGTATAGATATGCCCTAAGGCCACAAGCTTCAACACTTTCAAAGAGCACATGTTAAAAGACTCTGCCTTTGTAGCAAAGGCCTGCAATGAGTTGAGTTAGAGTATTTTTAGCTCCTGTCCTCTTGGCTTAGATGACGCTGACATTATGAAATTTGGCAAGGCAGAGAACTGTAGGGTTATTTGAGTTTCAAGGGATCTCTTATATGTAATGTAGTCCTGTTGGTCCTACTGCACTAAAGAGACTGGGAACTGCACGAGCTTCGCTTTCTTAGATGCTCATTCATAATTTGTTGTACTAGTCTGGAGCGTCTCAGATCTCTTGAAGTAATGACAAAGGACAGGCTCACGATGGGTGCTGGAGCCCTGTGCAGAGATCCCTGAGCTAGCAGAGATGATGCTCACTGCAGCACCAGGAAAAGCATCACCCGGGGCAGAGTCCCTACACCCACAAAACCTGCTGAGATGCTTCGGGTCCCACAACACTGCTGGTTATTTAGCATTGAGGACCAGGCGAGGGCTGCATGTGGTACTTCCATGGAGTGTTAATTCAGATGTGCTCCTTGCAGCTGCACAGTTGAGTTCTTCAGCTCCCAATTAGAATCATAGAATCACCAGGTTGGAAGGGACCCACCGGATCATCGAGTCCAAACATTCCTATCAAACACTAAACCATGCCCCTCAGCACCTTGTCCACCCGTCCCTTAAACACCTCCAGGGAAGGGGACTCAACCACCTCCCTGGGCAGCCTGTTCCAGTGCCCAATAACCCTTTCTGTGAAAAATTTTTTCCTAATGTTCAATCTAAACCTCCCCTGGCGGAGCTTGAGGCCATTCCCTCTTGTCCTGTCCCCTGTCTCTTGGGAGAAGAGGCCAGCTCCCTCCTCTCCACAACTTCCTTGTAAAAGAGGCCCTCAGCCTCTTTGAAAACTGTATCCTGTTTGCCTTCACTCCTCATGGCTGGGACTCGCCTGATCTTTATTGAAAAGTGCAATATTGAAGGCTATCATGTAATTTTTTCAGTGTATTTGTGTGATGGGAATTGGGTTTAAAAACATAAACCTTTCCTGCTCAAAGGAAAGAACTAGATGTCAGCAGGCAGGCTCTTTGGAAGGAAAAAAATGTTACAAGATTTTTTGTGGACTACATGTTTGCTTCTGGCAGTCAATATAGTGTCAAGCTGAATGGAGAGCTGGTCCTTTTCATGTACTGTGCCTTCAGCACTTTTCCTGTGAGACTGGAGCAATGGAAATTGAGCAGTAAGTAGCTAGAGAATAGCCACTGTCCTGTCTGCAGAGAACAATCCCGATCCTCAGTATTTGTGGCCCGTCCTGTTTTCCAGAGAACGAGGTTAATTTAGCTTATCTAATGTTGGATTTTGTGTTTATTCATACTAATTTGTACTCTTGATTAAGAAGTAGCAGTTGATTACCTCCAAAGTTAGCGGCTACGGGGATCTGTACAAATTGGAAAAAAGTGTGAAGACCCTGGTGTTAAAAGAGAACTTCAGAAGGTGGAGACAGGGAAAGAGATGAGATTTGCAGATTAGGTATCAATGCAAGTAATGGGAGAATAAGGGAGGCAGATACAGCTTCCTGAGGAATTATATTGTGCTGAAACATAATTGGGTATGGAGGAATGCTTGCACAGAGCAAGAAAATTTCAGTCAGCTGCAACCGGTTTTCGGTGAGAAAAACAGAAGTTCTTCTTTCTTTTGGCCTTTGATATTTTTGGACGAAGCCTTTCATAAGAAGAGGAGAACATGAGGAGAAATCAAGCTGCTCAGTAGTTTATGTTCAGATAAAAGGCATGTCACCTTGTGCACCAAATTTTATGACAGCAACATCACCTGTCTCCTACTTGAGGACCTTTATAACCAATGATACTCACAAAGTAATGATCCGGGGGGGTGTTTTGCAAGGTATTGAAGCCGCTTTCCATCACTCATGGAGTACCAAAGGCAGGAGCAATACCTGATGCCTGGTACCACCTCTGTGTCTCTCTGTCTCCAACTGCCTGTGGAGTAAGGTAGACTTGTAATTTTATTTTATCTTCCTACCAGCAAATTTGAAAGAATGGGTATATTCACAATGTGAAGCTAGCACTAGGGTTCAGTGCCTATTTGTTTTCTGTTTTCTAGGTCGTTACAGGGAAGACCCTTCCTATCTAAAGGCTTTCAGAAAAAAAGGGTTGCTCCTTTAAAGAAGCTGCAAAATCTGTGTTTATTTAAGTGGCACAGATGAGTGGAAAGAAAACAGCAGTGAGTTAAAAGAGCATGGAGAACAGATGGAAAACACTGCATTTTGGAGAAAAAAGGTGTGGCCTCTCACCTCCTACAAATGATGACGAGTGTTCCGCTTGTAGCCACTGATTTCCTAAAGGTACTTTAGGTCTTGTGTCACAAATTTAAGCTGGCATCTTACCCTTCTTCAGAAATGCCAAGAGCTAATCTGTGGAAGAGCTTTCTCCCTCACAAATGTTGTCTGTTCAGAAGGGAATGAGCTACTCCTGACTTGTGATCTGGATATTTTCTTATAATCCTGTGCAAGCGAGAGGTAACTTTGCTTCTCTCCTGGCTGATCAGATCAGGACTGTTTATAGATGAAACAGAACTGTTGACAGATGTTGTGCATCCACCTGACCTGTTTTCCACCCTGAAGGTCACTCCAGATTGCATAAATTCCTGCTCAGGTATGAGCAATTCATCCCTTCTTGTCCAAGTCTGTAGATGGTGAGTGTCTGGATGAGTATTTGGCATCCTGTGTCCCTCACTGACTTTGCAGTTACTGCAGGTCCGCAGGTCTGTGTCCCACTTCTTGCCTCCACACTGTAATTGTTTCATGGGGTTGGCTGTGCTGCCATGACTAACTGTTGCCCTATGTCGCTCCCTTTTTTCCATTCCCAAATGACATGCTGCTGGTTGGTATGACATCTCAAGGACGTAGAGAGCACAAAAAACAGTTTTGTTCTGAGATTCTGTGGATGAAAATATGCAAACTTGCTTCAGACAGAATAAATTGTTGCCATCTTAGCATAATAAAAAAACAAAACCCTGATACATTTTCCTTGTCTTTCTTAGCCTTATCCACCAGAGAACCCTGAGGTACGGTACAATAACATATATGAAAAATTATGCCCTTCAAAGGCGTGCAATTCTTTCTCCCTATTCCCTACTATTTATACTATCTATGTTAGCTTTCCTTGACTCCTTTAAAGTTTGACCCTTTTAAAGTTTGATCTCTTCTTCTTAAGTCACATCAGACTTTCCTACATCCTTTTCTCCTTGCTCTCCTAAAAAAAAATTTACCTTTTCTTGTCTATCTAGGCTCTTTTTCTTGCTTCTACTTCAACAACTATTCAGACTTTCTCAGATCATCGATATCTTTGTTGCATCTGAACAGAAATTGGGTTTCAGCTTTGACAGGTGTCTTTTTAGCTCAGCACTGACATCTTTTCTTAGGCAGCAACTTCCTGTAGGATCTATTTGAGACATTTCTGAATGCATAAATTATGTTGGCATGCACAAATAAGGATAGCAAAATGTTAATTACCATCACTTTTCAGTTGCTGAGTCTATCCTTAATAGATTGAGCAAGTTTTCTCTGCTCTGCTTTTTTTTTTTTTCCTCTCTGGATAATTTATTACTCTTACTATTATTATTATTATTGCTATTATTATGGTTATTATTATTACTTTAACATTTAGTGGCACATAAAGAATACCAAGAGCTTCTTTTTCTTGTTGTACTTCATGCAGATTGTTTTCCTGAAGGCGTGCTAAGGAGTCTGACAAAAATGCAAGATCATCTACAAGTTGGAAATATTTTCTGTCATGTTTAAATGTGCTTTTGCCAAAAGCATTTTTCTTATCGTTTCCCATAGAAAGTAGCAGGAACGTGATAGCGTCAGCAGAAGTCATGTGGACATTTATGCACTTGGCAGAGGGCTTGACAGACTCAGGTTTGACATCACTGCACAACTTGACGCAATCAGCACTCTGCTCTGTGCTGAGGAGTGGGACTGACAGACCCAGGCACGAAAGCTCGTGCTGTCTCTGCCCACGTTGTCTCTGTATACGTTGACTGTAACCAGGAAAGAGAATATATATATATAATTATAGGTGATGATTTAGACTTTAAGATCCTGAGGGTGGTGACTATGACACAGCTGACAATTCCTGTCTGAAGTAGGATCAAAAACGTGACTTTAAAGCTAATTTCCATTTCTGGCATGGAGAATCAGCCTGCAGCTTTATCCCTTTTGCTGTGACAGTGACGTGCACAGCTCTGATGATGCAGTTCTTTGAAATTAGGTGGCAACCCAGACTCTGAGGTTCATATTATCTGTAGGTCCACAAATCTTACACCTTGTTCATTTCATAGTCTAACACTACTTACTTGCTGCACACCTTCTAGCTGCTGAGTACTGCAGGAGTAGCAATGCTGCTTCTTGCTTTAATGCCTTTTTGATTTTCTTACCTGATTTTCTTACCTTGATTTTCCACCCTGTTTAAGGCACGGGTGGACGAGGTGCTAAGGGGCATGGTTTAGTTTTTGATAGGAATGGTTGGACTCGATGATCTGGTGGGTCTCTTCCAACCTGGTTATTCTGTGATTCTGTGATTCTTTTTCTCCTCCTATATCAAACCTGGGCATCAGAAGGTGCATTGCTGGAGTCTAACGCAGGCTTAGAGGGGAATGATGTCTGAGTGGAATTGCATCGAAAATTAGATCTTAGAAAGGAGCTGAGCATCCTTTAAGAGAGGGCTGCAGTGCATGGCTCAGTGTAGGAGCTATCCCTGTCTGCAATAAGCTCAAGCAGCTCATCACTCACAGGATTTTGGTCTGCAGGCAGCAGCATTAGCAACCAAATGACATTCAATAAATGTCTCTGTGCTTCCAGAGAACTTCTGAAGCTGAAACAGGAATGTAGAACTGTTTATCCAAAGCAGCCAACACAGGCCTCAATAGACTCAGAAGATATGCACCTGACCTTTGCTGAGACTATCACATCCTCCACAGAGAGCCCGTCTGTGCAAATACCTTTGCAGCACAGAAGCACAGTAAATAACACAGAGGGCATGCTCCAGCCCATGGACTTAGGAGCCACATGCTCCTAGCGTGGTCAGAGATAGTCACTGCGTGGAAAGATATCTGAGGGCAGGAATCAGGCAGGAGCTATGGTTCAACCCAGCTGCACCATTTGTCCTTACAGCCCCTGACCCCTGTCAGCCAGGGACAGAGTCTTTCTGGATCATAACCAAGTGTAAGGGGATTAGAAAAAATTACAGCAGGCAAATGCACAGAAATAGTCAAGTGTGCATCTGTAGCAGTTTTTTAGCTTTTCTGTGTCTGTTGATGAGATCTGCTCAGTGGTGCAAGCAAAGGCTTTGGTTGTACCTCACTACCTTTGCTGGTATTGAGAACATGGCAATAACGACAGAAAGAATAAACCCGCTTTCTGCCTCTGTCTTTGTGTCTTGCTGGGCTTTTCTATTATCACTGAGTCAGGAAAAGGTTTATAGGCTGTGAGCATGATTAATTTCCGTTTTGCACCCTGCCGTGATCTCAAAGCAAACCATCCTGGCTTTTTGGTTTCTTGGTGTTCTTGCAAGAAAAACATTGAGCTCAGAGCAAAATATCCAGGCAGCTGTCTCCAAAAAAAGCCATGCTGGAAGGGAACAATGAGATTTAGCACCTTGCCTTTATCCAGACTACTAACATGCTATGATTTTACAATGTTTGGGGTTACATCAATGGACCATGCAGACAGTCTTTTGTGTATGCTTTAATTTTTATTATTTTGATCACTTAGCAAAGGCACACAATACCAGTTTAAACATTTCAGATTTACTGCTGTGATCGGGGAGGGCAATATCATGTTCTTAATCCCTGGTGAGATTATTCCAATGACTGATTATTGTCATTGTGAAAAATTTTACTCTTGTGTCCAAACGGAATCTCCCCAGGAGTATGTTGTACCCATTACCCCTTATCTTTTCCTTGTGACTTCTTGTAGAAAGGGAGTCTCCATCTTCTGTGTAGCCATCCTTTAAGTACTGGAACATGGTGATAAGGTCTTCTCTGAATCATTTTTTTTCTCAAGGCTGAACAGACCCTGTTCTCTCAGCCTTTCCTCATGTGGCAAGCTTTCCAGTCCTGGATGATCATCTTCGTGGCTCTTCTCTGGACCCTCTCCAGTCTGTCCTCACCCTTTTTGTATCATGGGGACCAAAACTGAACACAGCATTCCAGGTGTGGCCTGATTCCTTTTCTTCCCTGTATGTCTTTACCAAAGAGCCTGTAGCCATCCATTGTGACCCTTCAGTCATGTGAGTTGTCCCACTATGTTTCAGTTATTACTACGATGTCCTAACTTTCTGACTGGGTGCAGAACTCTTGTTTGTTCCTGAGGCTGTGTGAGGTGGTCAGTCTTATGGTTCTCATCTTGGAAGGCAGCTGAGGAACATTTGCTATTGTTCTGGTTGGCCTGGCTTATGCCCCAGATGGATGCAACTGCATGAGCATTGCCACTTTGATTCCTGTCCTCCAAGTCCTTCAGTTTAAAGCCCATCTCACCGAGCTGGCCAGCCTGCTGCCAAATATCTCCTTGCCTCTTCTAAACAGGTGGATCCCATCCTTCCTTAACAGACTACAGCCATTTAAGAATGTCCCATTTGTCATAGAAGCCAAAACCATCACAACAGCAGTGGTCACATAGCTGGAAGTTGATGCGTACTATACATCTGTTTATGCCTGCACCCTTTCCTCTAGCTGTTAGAATGGAAGAAAAGATAACTAGGGCACCAATACTTTTTCCTTGCACCCCTAGAGCTTTGTAGTCTTCCTTGATTGTGCCTAGGTTCCAGCTTGTGGTGTCATTTGTGTCCACATGAAAGAGCAGTGACAGATAGTAGCTTATACTATTGATAAGTTGGGGCACCTTCTTAGCAACATCTCAGACTTTAGCTCACAGAAAGCATCATGCTTCTCATGACTCCCTGTCCGGCCAGCAGATGAGTGCTTCAGTGCCCCTTGATAGAGTCACCTACTGCAAGAACTTGTCATTTCATTATGCAATATCCACTGTGTGCTGCTGGTAGTTTCTCCTTGCAAGCCTCACCCATGAATGTCTATAGCTGTTAGTGCCATATACCTGGATTTGATTCTAATGCTGGAGGATGGAGATTGAAGCAGAATCCTGCTTTTGTAGTCAGCTGGCTCCAAGATGCTTTATTCTTTGTGATATCTGCCACAGAAACGTGGTTCTGAAAACACTTCTCTGACTCCATCTCTGCCCCTCCAGCCATTTAACTGTTTCCTGCACCTCGTCCACCTAATTCAACAGATCATCAACCTCTGCCCCTCCAGGAGGAGGATCTGGGGACTCATTGCAACCTACTCTCTGTCTAGAGTCTCCTTCCTTGCCAGTTCCTTCTGGGTGGAAGTATTAGATATCTCAGAGGCTTTCGCTGTTGAAACACAGGTTTTAATTCTGAGGTGAGCGCCCACCATTATGACAGAGAGGACTTCCCTGGGCTGTGGGCCTACAAACAGGGGGCCTGAGCTGTGCTGAAGTGCTACACAACTGAACATGAGCCAGTAGTGGCCCAGGTGGCCAAGAAGGCCAATGGCATCTTGGCTTGTATCAGAAATGGTGTGACCAGCAGGTCCAGGAAGGTTATCCTCCCTCTGGACTCGGCACTGGTGAGACCGCTCCTCGAATCCTGTGTTCATTTCTGGGCCCCTCACCACAAGAAGGATGTTGAGGCTCTGGAGCGAGTCCAGAGAAGAGCAACAAAGCTGGTGAAGGGGCTGGAGAACAAGCCTTATGAGGAACAGCTGAGAGAGCTGGGGGTGTTTAGCCTGGAGAAGAGGAGGCTGAGGGGAGACCTCATTGCTCTCTACAACTACCTGAAAGGAGGTTGTGGAGAGGAGGGTGCTGGTCTCTTCTCCCAACTGATGGGGGACAGGACAAGAGAGAATGGTCTCAAGCTCCGCCAGGGGAGGTTTAGGCTGGACATTAGGAAAAAATTCTTCACAGAAGGGGTCATTGGGAACTGGAACAGGCTGCCCAGGGAGGTGGTTGATTCACCTTCCCTGGAGGGGTTTAAGGCGCAGGTGGATGAGGTGCTAAGTGGCATGGTTTAGTGTTTGATAGGAATGGTTGGACTCGATGATCCGGTGGGTCTCTTCCAACCTGGTTATTCTATGAGTCTATGACAAACTGCTGCAAATTTTGTTGGCTTTGTATGGAAGTGGAAGACAGTACTACTAATTTATTGTCACATATGCAGATTTTATGGACGCTTGGATTTTTTATTATGGTTCTTAATGATTTATATGACCTGTGATACCTGCCAGTGAACCTTAGCTGGGAGCAAGGCTTCAGACTGGGTGCTCTCCAGACAGAGTAGAAGATGGAAATGTCAATTGCCACTTGTTCTGTTAAACCTGATTCATTCAAACCTGAAGTGGGAATATCTTGAAAGTATCTAAATCTCCATATACACGTTACGCATGCAAATCACAGCTGTGGTGTGTTAAATTGCATCCTGAATACGTAGAAAAAATAAAGTAAGACAAGTGGAAAGCAAACGTGAGAGCTTGAATTTTCATTCTCTTCACATAATACCACTTCTGTGTGTCTCAGAGGTGGACAAACCCCTTGATCTCAGTTCTGGGCTGGTGATGTCGCTATAAACTCATACATGCCTAACTGCAATCTGCATCTGCCTTTGGTGAAAGTAGTTTGTGGTTGTTCAGCTGTTCAAAGCCTTTGAAAACATGGAATCTCTTCTTGGATTTTGTGGGGAGAAATGCCAGACGTTACTTGCCCTTCTCTTCTTAGAGTCAGGTTCTAAGGACTGCTATTCTGTCCTGATTTCTCTGGCTTTTAAGCAGAATTAATAACTGAAAGCATCTTCTTGCTGAAGAATTTTGCTAAAAAATATCTAATTGTTAGCTTTTATAATATGAGCAGGAATGCAAACCCTCAAATTAACTATTAATTTTTTCCAAGTGTTCAGACCAGATACTATTGATATTGTAAAGCATTTGGGAGATTCGCTGCCATGTAAGCCTTTTTTCCTTTCCTACCTGCTGGGTGAAACATCCTTGATGAGTGCATTTGATCAGCCTTTTGTCCTTTCTTAGAAAGTCTCACAAGAGCTGTTTTCCCATGTTGTTCAAAATTTCTGTAGTCTGGTCCCAGCTCCACAAAGCTTCCTCCTGTCCAGGCCCATGTGGCTATCTTCTTGGGGTCCCCTGGGAGTTCCTTGGTGGCTTTGCTTGGTTCTCCTCTCGCCACCTGTTCACACTGAAAGTGTCTATAGAGAGTCTCTGGGCATTTCTCGCGTTCAAAGCTTGTGACCTAGAAATGTGGCCAAATCTACTCTTTTAGAGGGATATGATAAAGGTAAGCACAGGCAATACTGACCAGGCACAACAGGAGGTCACCAGGGACTCTAAGAACTCCTGGTTTAAAAGCCAAATGTCAATATTGTACCAAACACTACCTAGAGATTCTAAGGCACAAACTCCAACACTGAACCCAGAAATGCTGAACTGTAATCACAAGCCTATTTTTTGTCCTTCGTCTTCCACAAATATTATTGTGTGAAGGTTAATTTTGTATTAAAATGGAGCTAAACTAAACGCAGATACAATGAAAGCTGACGCTAAACTATGCTTAAGCAGAATCCTACCCAACGTGCTTTTCATTTTAGCAGAAACACGGGTTAATCCTCTTATCGGTTGGACTTGGAGGTCCTGTACAAGTTGGAATGGGATGTTCAATTCAAACGAAAGGATTTTCTCTCTGAATAAGAGGACACATACTGAATATGCAAATACTCAAATGTTCTCCTGATGGTTTTTATAAATGGATTGCTTACTGCGGTGTTTAAACGAGGCTAATTTCATCTTATATTTCTAGAGCCTTTTTGCTCCTGAGGAATCCTGAAGTACTTTTCCAGCAATTAGAAACACGTACTTTTTGAAAGTAAGTTAAGATTCATCAGATTGCAGCAACCTCTGACTTTATCACTATGGGCATGTACAGTGATGATGAAAAAAATATTCAACCACAATCAAATCAAATTATGAATTTTTATATAAAATGTTCTAAAGGCACTTACATGCCACTGTATTTCTTCTGGCCTTAGCAGTAGGCATTACTACTTTCTACCTTCCAGAATTAAGTACATCTATATCAGGAGACTGAATGTTCCAGTTAAAGTTGCCATAATTTATAATAGCTCAATTCTTCTGAAAGAATCACACAGAGTTCCCTCCTGGAGCCCTTGTATGTTGATTTTTCGGTGCAAACTGAAGGAAATAAAACATTTGATGCTGCCGAGTCACTGGTGTGCATGTCTAACACTGGATGACTGTCAAGAAAAGATCCTTAGTGTTTTCATTCTAAGGAAAATAAAACCCCAATTTAATGTTTTTCAGCATTCCTTCACCTGTGCAGGCTAAAATTGAGAGACTTTGTGGAACTCTAAATGCTTTTGCAGTATTCTTTATAAAAAACTCCACAGATCCCCTAAAATGTTGCATAATTAAATTAAATGTTGCATGATTAGATTCGTTGCTGCAACAAATTATGATCCTGGACATTAAACATTTGCTACATGGATAGAGATTAACAGAATTTATTAATCCTACAGAAGATCATACTGAATAATCTTAGCATAGTCTAAAATATGCCTGCTTGCAAGAGAAGTTAATGTCCAAAGAACTTAAGTTCTAAGAAAAACTTAAAAATTGTGTGCATTAAAATCTAAACATCTAAAAAAAGTGGGGAGAGAGAAGAAATAGAGAAAGGTCTGTATATTGTTACATATTTTTCTCTGTGTCGTAGCTACTCTAAGTATAATGAGATTCTTTAAGGAACTTCTACTTACAGAACACTTCTACTGTTTTTCCCTTGCAGCCAGGCTTTACAATGCCTTAATATCATAGAATCATAGAATAACCAGGTTGGAAGAGACCCACCGGATCATTGAGTCCAACCATTCCTATCAAACACTAAACCATGCCCCTCAGCACCTCGTCCTCCCGTGCCTTAAACACCTCCAGGGAAGGTGAATCAACCACCTCCTTGGGCAGCCTGTTCCAGTGCCCAATGACCCTTTTGGTGAAGAATTTTTTCCTAATGTCCAGCCTAAACCTCCCCTGGCGGAGCTTGAGGCCATTCCCTCTTGTCCTGTCCCCTGTCACTTGGGAGAAGAGGCCAGCACCCTCCTCTCTACAACCTCCTTTCAGGTAGTTGTAGAGAGCAATGAGGTCTCCCCTCAGCCTCCTCTTCTCCAGGCTAAACACCCCCAGCTCTCTCAGCCGCTCCTCGTAAGACCTGCTCTCCAGCCCCTTCACCAGCTTTGTTGCTCTTCTCTGGACTCGCTCCAGAGCCTCAACATCCTTCTTGTGGTGAGGGGCCCAGAACTGAACACAGGATTCAAGGAGCGGTCTCACCAGTGCCGAGTACAGGGGGAGAATAACCTCCCTGGACCTGCTGGCCACGCTGTTTCTGGTACAAGCCAAGATGCCATTGGCCTTCTTGGCCACCTGGGCCACTGCTGGCTCATGTTCAGTCAGCTGTCAACCAACACCCCCAGGTCCCTCTCCTCCAGGCAGCTTTCTAGACAGACTTCTCCTAGTCTGTAGCACTGCATAGGGTTGTTATGATATGTTGAAAGCGGTAAAACATTCCTGAAGTGTATTTTTGAAAACTTTGGACCTTTCACCGTATTTGCTGTGATGGTACAGACTTAACAGTAAAACCCACTTGAGAGATATTTTAATGGAGCACTTTAAATGAAATGAATTGGTAGTTTCATAATGGCAGATGAATGCATGTTCTTGCCATTTTCCCATTTAACAAGAAGAAAAGGCCAAACAAGGACCAATTAGTCATAATAAAATCAGCTTTGATGACATTTTCACACCTGAACTCTGGTATTAAATGGTCATATAAGAAAGAACTGAAAGGATATGTGAGGAATGTGGTAATATAACTGCACGTACATACATATACACTCCTGAGTAAATAATGATCAGGTAAAGACACTGCAGAACACTTTGTATATAGATAAAATATATATCATATACATATATATGTTTATGTGTAGGCATGCAGTTTTGCTTGATTTGGGTTCAAATTTTAACTGATCTCATTTTTTCTTTGAAGTCTATGCAGGTTAAACTTTGCTTTCATTCTCTGGATCTCAATGACACTTACGTGCTCCTGTTACCCAGTTGTTCCTTCCATGGTAAGTAATTCTTCCTGCTTACTTGAAGATCAGATGCTTAATTTCTTTTAAATAGCTTTTTATTTAGTGTTTCTTTGTTTGCTTATTTCTTTGGTTTTGTTCTTTATAAAATAAAATAAATTTCTTGTATTCAAGGTATTAGTTAAATATTTTCCTGGAGTACAGCTCAATTGTTGCTTTAGTTATTAATAAAATAGTCAAGCCTCTATAATAATCATGTAAGAAATCTATTTCATATTTAGTGCTGAAGCTGAAATATTGTATAGAGAAAAGAAAAGCATCAATCACCTCTCCATTTCATCTAAATACCTTGTCAATATCAAACAGGTACAAGAAGAAATATATATATACTAATTTCAATTATTACTAGCTAGTTTTATAATCCTGTAACATTATTTGTCACTTTTAGGGTGTAGGTAAAGGAAAAAATCTTATGTAAAGGTATTGAAAATTATTGCATAGGATCAGTAATATGAATTTCATTGAACTACGAAAGAAAGTAGAACAGCCTCCAAAATCAAAGTGAACAGATTACTTAGATAATGCTGACATCCTTTCAGTTTTGATCTTGAACAGGTTACCGTGACAGATTGCTGGTCAAACCATACATATGCCATTTAAGACTTTCCCAATGTGGGATGAGATATTTTATTCCTACTCATGTTCCATTTTCCTGCTTGGATAAATTTTTCTTTAGACTCCCTGGGTTTTTTTAATGCTCTAAAATCAGTTCTAGGAGCCATAGTTCAGATTTCTTTGTTTCCTCTGATGTGTTTTGCATCATTATCTTTTCATTGAGGTGATCTGTCGCTAGCAGAACTGGTGGCTATTCATGCAGCTGTTTATTTTACAGATGTGCAGTTCCCATTAACCTTAATCTATCCATCACCTGGTTCCTCTGTATGTGTCACTTCTGTAAATGCAGATTCATCTTTCATTTCTGATCACTGATAGTTTTTATTAATCGTGATCTGACTAGCCACATTTCTTAATGATATGATAGGTAAAATGAGTTTAATTATTTCATTTAAATTAATATCTTGCATGTGAAATTCAGAGTAATTTATTCAGTAGTGTAAGTCCCTGTGTTGGTTGTGAGATGGCAGCTAAAAATTCAATGGGGAATTTCTCTGTGCCTGTGTTTCTTGCAGAAAGTATTTCATCTTGTTAGGGAGAAACTTCAGTCCAGGGGAAAAATCCCAGTCAGTGGCAAAAGAAGCTGTGTGGTTAGTGAGCCACATGCCTGCTCAGCTGCCTCAGACTCAGTACACACTCTTGCTTGCAGGAAGAATCATTAACCTATTTTTTATAGGCACAGAGCAGAAAAAATGTTAAGTACAAAACAGTATTAATAAAAGTAATAGCACACTGAATTAAAACTTATCTTAGTGAAGTGAATGACAATTTTAACATCAGTTCCAGTGAAGGCAGGTGTTAACCCCATGGCTTTGCAAGCCACCATTTTCCAAGCAGGAATACGATACAGAAAACTCTAGAAATGATGGCAGAGTATTTCTTTTAGATAGATAATAAACAAGCTGTTAAGTCATGACAGGATGAAAGGTGCACGTAGCAGCTACAGACATGCCACGTAATGTTTCATTGTAAATTCAATGTTAAGTTAAAGGCAATTTGAATTTTTTAAGATTTTTTATATATTTTACATTTTCATACTGTAAAGTGCAAGGAAGATGGACATGTATATAAACCTATGTAAACTTTAATCCAGACATTTTAAAATTCCCATTACTTTTTTTCATTATTAAAGTTAGTCATAACTACTACCATAACTAGTAATAATTACTAGACAACTTCCTCCCCCAAATTTCTGCTTTACAGGTATTTCCGTTTTCTCTTATCTATTATTTAGACTACATGATTTCACACAAATGATATGAAGATGCTGTTTCATTGTTGCTGAAAAAAAATCTCATTTTAAAGCAATAAACATGCATGCTACTCTAGGGAAACTGTGTTACATGTCACAACTGGTCAACATCATGGAAAACAATTCATTTCATACTGTAAGTGTAATTGTAACAGTATCAGTATTTTATACAAGAAATACCGCAGTTTTCTATAAAACTACCAAAAAATCTGCTTTTGAATGTGACGAATCCTTAGCAACTAACAGTTCATCCTTTTCATTCTAAGCATAAATTGTTTTTGTGTTTCTGCTTTGCTTTTTATACTGGACAAGTCCTGGCAAATACACAAATCCATAATTTTACCTTTTCTTGTCTCTTTCTTTTGTTATCTGCAGAGCAGCAATCCTTTTTATTTGAATTGCCAGCTGTATGGAAAATCTGATTACTGCCTCGTCCTGCTGAACAACTGCTTAGCCAAAGTGGGCAGGAACGAAGAACTGGCTTTTTTAAAGCCTTACCTGGAGATGCCTTTCAATAAAAGGTCCTTTCGCAATGGTGTTGGGTCAGGAATTAAAAAAACTTCCTTTCGAAGAGCAAAGTCATAAACAAATGTCCAAAACCACGCTCCCGATTTTAACATCTGATGTTTAACTTTGTGCTTAAAATCATTTTAATGCTTTTCTATGATAAAAGCAACAGAGACAAATGTACCCGTGTCTTCATCATGTAAACAGATGTTTATTTCAAAGAGCACAAGCCAAGTGGAGCAGATGGGATTGCTCAGAAAGGGCTTTGTTTCCAAAGTTACAGTATCATAAAGTTTTGTATTGAAATGAATGTTTTCATTTGGTTAATTCCCCTTCTTTGTACAGCTGCAGATTTAATCAGCCTTCTCTTGATTAATATAAAAATAGTCCTGTGCTTTGAATTGATGTGTTCATGCAGCCTGTCAGGAGGACTGACATCCCTCCTCTCTGCTGCAGAGACAAACCCACCAACAGGGCCAGGCATGACTGTACTTTCCTGTTCCAAATCACATTTACTTGAAGACAACTTCTCTGTCAATATTAATACAGATTTAAAGTAAATTTAATTTCAAATTTCCAAAGACATGAAGAGCCACTGTGAAAGACAGAATCAGGCCCTATTTTTAACTTCTAGTTTCTTTTTAATGTAGTTATTTAATATTACCTTAGCAGAAATAATCTCTTGAGATGTGTCATCTTATTTCTGGAAAAGTCTTAGGAAATCACTCTAAGGCAGGGTATCAATGCAGCTCCATTTGCCTCAATTAGTTGATTCGTGTAGACAACACACACCTGATGAAATGTGCCAAACACTGTTTCTGCTCATCTGCTACAGCTGTGGCACAGTAATTAACAATGAGGGGTTTTAAAATTCCCTGGGAAAAAAAAAAAAGTAATTTGGTCTGAAAATATGTAAATGTGGTGTGTTGGAAAGGTCATCTGCTGAGTTACATATGTAGTGAATTTTACCTTGTGGCTGTCTCCTCCAAATGCCTTGTAACAAGCTGTGATGTTGGCTTGAAAATGTTGCAAAGTGTCCGTGAAATGCATTTCAAACTCAAAGCTAAGCTTATAATAAATCAGTATATGGATGCTTTCTAATATTTTGCTGTTAAATATCGTAACCCAGGAAATCATTATTAAACCTAGGATAAGGCTGATTGGCATCATCTCCTCCGTGATGCCCATTCATTTATTTGGCACCTCTGAGCCGATGGAGAAGAGTGACTTGAACACGGAGCTGTGCCAGTGTGATAGTGGGTTTCTGGACTACAGCTGGCTAATTTCTGGCTGATTCGAGGAGGTCAAACACACTCCTGTCTGTGTTTGTCCATGCTGAAATGTTTAAAGCATCGTATTTTTTAAAGCTGCTTGAACACTTAGACTCCTTTTGAGTACTATCGGTGTCTAGGTTGCTTAGCTCTTGCAGATCCTAATCAAATGAGATCTAGAGACCTTTAAAAACGTATAAGAAAAATGTTAGATAATCACTATTCTCATGCACCCTGCCTCATTTAAGATCGGGATGGGAGGAAGCCCAGATCAGCAAACACGGTGGCACACAGGAGTTTCACCGCAGAGGGCATTAGCCCTGCTCTTTTCTCGGATGCTGTGATTTCAGCCATGACACGTCCTGCAAATGCGATTTTCCAATTCAAACACTATCCAGCTCTGCTCAGAACTGCCCAAGAATCAGTGTTTTAATGCCTTCGGCTGTGTAAAACTGTAGGGCTAGGGATGACCCCTGGTCTGTGACTGCAGAGCGTGTGTGTAAGTGCTGCTGAGAGGTACCAAACCCAAATACAGGTCCTGAATGCAGGGTCCTAATGACGGTGGGTTTTCCATACTTAAAGAAAAAAAGCAACGCAGATTTAATTATGCCCTTGTGCAGGCATAATGTGTGTATTCTGCATCTGTGCACATCTGTATTCAGTGAGGTGCAGGTGTTTTGTCGCAGTGCAGCTACCTGGAGTGGCTCTGTCCTGATCCTTGCAGCCCACATCATCACCCAACTTATTTTTCAGGAAAGGAAAAAAATTAAACAAGTCCAGATTTATCTTTTCCTTGAGCTTTCACATCCATTTTAGTTAACTTTTTTCTACATAATCAAATACATTTTTGCCTTGATAACCTATGATAAACAAGGTTGTTGTAAGCCAACAGAGCTATATTTGTAGCTTTGAAAATCAGCCTTTTCCTTTTCATTTATTGTGCAGATATATGACTAACTCATTTAGTGTTTTGGCAATTGCCTTTGAGCAGGGTATGTCCAGGAGGAATGGAGAGCCAGTATCCTGCTCACACAGACCTTCATCCCCCTTTTTTGAGAGTATAGGCTGCAAGAAAAATAGCTTCTTGCCTACAGGAAAAAGCCCATTATTTATGATCTAGTCATTCCCTGATAAGCCACTCCAACTTGAGGGATGTGCATATAGAAAAAAGATGGTACGAGGAGGGCACCAAGAGCCGTAAGTCTTGCACTCACCTAAATCACATTGAGCAAGCCAAGAAAATGTAGATTATCCAGCTGACTTACAGAGGCAGTTCTGTCACCAGTGGCCTGATCTTGCCATCACCACCTGCTGAAAACTCACGGTATGTATGCTGCCTTTGACATGAAATGCTAAGCTCTTCTAAACTTTAAAGGTGGCTTTATTTTGCAAAGAACAGAGAGAAACCTAAGTGATCTCTGTCAGAAAGTAAGGATCTAAAGGTGCCATTGCTGTGCACATTAATTTTTATGCTGACAGAAACTGGAAACGTGACATAAAATGTCTTTTTTCAGTGCAAAGAGGACAACTGGAAATACTGTAGCTATGCTAGCCTACAGCATGATTGTTGTGCTGCAATAGGAGTGGATTCTTTACTCTATGAAGATACTTGGTTAACTTTCTTTAGTCTTTTTCTTGTCTAACCTAAGAGAAAAGATCAACAGGTTTAGAGCATGGGAAGAGTAATGTTTTTTCTGGGGACTGAGGAGCAAGTCAGGAAGCTACGAATGCCTTAACCAGTCTTGGCCTTTGATAGTAATGCAGTTTGTGTTCTTAGATAAGTCACTTCATTTCTACTTAATTTCTTTCTTTGAAAAATAAGAAGCTATCTTTATTAAGCCATCTCACATGAGCTGTGTCATGACTGAGGGATTTGAAAAGTGTTTTTGAAGTGTTGGGACAGAGCACGGGTGGTCTCTGTAGCCAGCACAGCATCCTGAGGCAAGGAGAATGGCAAGAGCTCTGCTGCCCCATCATCATAACCTCCAGGACCACTTTCAGCACAGGACTGAACACCCCAATACTTGTTTATATTTTCTCTGGATTTCACAGCCCTCTGAATTTCACAGCCAAACCAATCTGCAGTTTTGTGAGCTGTTTTCATCTGCATTGTCCATTACTGCAGCTACTGACAAGCAAATGGTCATGCCCTGATGAGGCCGAGTAACAGTTTATTCAATCTTGAGCTAGTAATACTAGGTTTTCTCTTCTTTTTTGATCATGCATTGATTTTTGATCATGCATGTGATTCTATGCATTTAAAGGATGCATAGAATCCATAGGTATTATTTTTACCCTACTTTGCTCTAACTAGTGTCTACCTTTGGAGGCTTTGGCCAGAAGTTTCCGTTAATGGGTCCTTCTCTTTGGGCTGTGAAAGCCATGTTCGAACACAACAGTCACTAGTTTTAGCAGCCAGCCTGTCCTGGGCCCGGGAGTTGTGCTGCAGCTGCCCTGGAGCAGGAGGAACCTGTGCTGCACCACCATCCCCACCCTCGGAAGGGCACCTTGCAAAAGGCCTTGTACTTTATTGCATATTGCCTGCTGCTCCACTCCTTCCTAAAAGTGGTCTGTGCCTTTGAAGAAAGCCGCTAAGGTTACTGCTAAGTGAAAGTAAAAAGAACAAATCCAATAAAATACAAACGAGTAAAATCAGCCTGAAGACAGGAAGAGGAATTAACATTTTTGTTTCATCTTCACAGATTATTGGTAAGAAAGGCAATTATATAACCCAATGTAATGGCATCTGATCTATTTGCAAGACTGAAAATTAGTTGTTGTAATGACATACCAATACTTCATTTTCTGATTACCAAGCATATGTTAAAGTATGTATATATCCTGTCTAGATTTCCTATTTTTTTCTTATTTGCCTATATATGGTAAATTTTTGCCTTAAAATACTGAAAGTAAGAAAGGAAGAAGTCTCTTGCTGCTTTTAGCTCTGAATATAATTTTGACCTTAAGAAAGAACAAGACAGATATGAGAGAGTATATTAGATGTTATTATTACCGTAATAAAATACAGATAAAACTCACAGTGCAGAAAGACTCTAAGACAACTATTAAGCATTTGTCATATAAAGAAAATCAAAATTTAACTTATCAGATATTCTGGCACTTTAAAGATTCATCATGAAAAATTACTTCTAACAGTGAAGCGTTTATGCAATATGTCATTGATGAGCTGCCTGCTTAAACGTTTAAAGAGTTTGGGAAAAAAGATAAGAAAATGTCAAAGTTATGCATTTTATTAGTTTGACAGAATGTTACACTATATTGGAATTTATTTTAATAGTGAAACTGTATGGCATTACATTTTTTTCAGAAAACAAGCTGAGCTCATTGTGCTACCCTGACATGCAATGGTTAGTGAGCATAACCAAACCAAGAACTTAGCTTGTTGACTGAGAAAATGATAGAGCTGTACATCAGACTTCACTCTGGTAGTTAGGTTTAGAGCCAGGGGGAATTTTTCTGCCTTTGTGGTGATAGAAAGATTTTTTCTTCTAATACACTACTGGATTTGATGTCATTGCATTCATTATGCTTACAGTTAAACATATCTTAAAAGTTTGATCAACTGAGACCTATCTTCTCAAAGTCTTCAGCAGGATCCTTTCAGAGGACATAAATGCCCAATAAGATAAGAAATGATCTATAAAGTGCTGCTCTTGAGAAATCATCCACAACTCATTGAAGTCAACAGAAAGCTGCTGAGCGTCTTCAATGGGCCTTGGATCAGACGTTCAGCATATTAACGGTAAGAGTATTTTGTGTTCGCTTCTTACACTTGGTCGAATGAATCCAGTGAATCTCTATGGCAACCCTTGAGCACCTCACAGCAGCTATGTGAACTAATAGATTTTTCTTCTCTGAAAGCATCCTCATTGATTTTTGTGGTTTGTGCCTTCTGTCTCTTTTAGCCCACTGTATCTCAATTTGGGGACCATGGCATCACTGGCATTTCAAAACCACAGCCAGATGCTGGAGCTGGGAGCTCTGCAAGTAGCCCAGGCCACTGCGGTTGGCTCTGTGTCTTCATTAGCAGGCACTGCATTATAATTGGTTCACCCAAGTGTCGTGCTACTAAAGGTCTACAAGGATATGTGTGTAAATTTATTGTTAAACACAGAGTTGTAAATATAGGAGTGATCATTATTCTAGGGTGACATCAGTCCCCCTACCACTTTTTTCTTCTTCTTTTTTTTTTTTAAATAAAAAGAACACCGGCAAGTAGATGGTGTTTATACATACTGCAGAGGTTTTGTTCACTTTGTTTCTATTAGAAATCATAAAAGAAATTGAAAGAACTAATGGATCTCAACTTGATTCAAAATACAGGGGGAAAGGGAGAGTATATACAGATAAAAATGACCATGGAGGGAAAAATCATTGCTATTTAGTGGTGTTTGCTCTTCACTGGTTACTTAATTGATAATCCTCTGCAGTGGTGTTTTAGAAGATTTTCATGATAAACAAAGACCTGGAGTCATTACATATTTTGGAAGGAGCCTGCTCGACACAGTTCCTTTTCCATGCCAGAGTCTTCATGCTCAGGTGTTTGATGAGCCTTTCTCAGCATGACCTACAGCACATAGCCATGAGGACTGTGTCTGAACAGTGCATCTCTGCACGGGCTTGAAAACCCATTGATACGTACCAGAAAAACTCAGCTGACTTCAATGGGAGGTTAGACAAACAGACAGCTCCTTTCATGCTATAAATTCAGCTGTCTTAATTTTCAGCTAAGACCCGCTGTTTCTGTTAATGATTTTCTTGAAGCCATGGACTGACAGTTGTGTTAACATTGCCCACTACCTGGAAATGCGTCAGATATATCCGACGTTATCAGTCTGAAGTTGTAAGGGCTTTTGTTACACTTCCACATAGTTTTGATAAAAGAATTCGGTTTCTTGGACAGGCATGCCTTTTGGTTTCCTTATGTTAAGACAAAGGATGTGTTTGACTCTGCTGGTCTTTTTGCTTTTTAGCGTTAGCCAGGTCTGCGAATTATTTCTTCCTGCTGGCAATGTGAATCTTAGCTTTCTGGATGATGGGAGCAGCACAGTCACAAGCGTATTTTCTGCTGTTCACTGATGCCTGGCAAAGCGCATCCTGTGAAACGCCACTTCATTTAATGTTTCTCAGTTTTAAATTCATTTTCACATTAAAAATATGGTAAAATTATTGTTGCGCAAGACACCATGGCACGTCAGGAAGGATGCTAAGTCATTCACTTAATTAGACAGCAATTGGTGCTGGCTGGCGTGCACCATAATGTGGAGAAGCATTGAGTGAGTCAAGAGGCCAAGTTATTTGACTGCTCGTTATTGACTCAATTTCAAGGTTTGTCATCAGAAGTCATGCTGAGTGTGGGCTGGCCCTGAGTGCTGAATTCTGACTGCTATCATATTGTCCTCAAGACATGCAAGAGAATAATAAGTGCCATATTTCTAGTTCTTTTAATAAAATAGCACAATTGGAAGAAAACACCCTTTACTTAATGCACTACTTATATGGTCTTTTAGCTTTGGTTACTTTTGGTTGTGTGATCTAATCATGTCCATTTATTAATGAGGTTCCCTACAGTCACTTGAGGCGATGTAGGAAAATTGACTGGAGGAGTTAACAGGGCAATTTAAGGCCAAATCCTGATTGCTGAACGTAATGAAGTATGCTAACTGAGGCATGGAGATCTTGTTGATTACTTTAAACAACCTTAAATGAAAGAAGACAAATGACCCATGTGGGTGGAATTGATGTAATTGGCCTAAGAGAAGATACTAATAAACCAAAAAATTATACTTTTCCCACTTGGAAATGTGGAAATTTTTTTTTCCTTTGCCTATCTGCAAATATGTACAATAATGTAACCAGCTTTCCCATGGATGCCTCTAACTGCCAGCAGCTGGGCAAACCACTGCATCAGAGCACAATTTCCATTTCAAATTGATGCTACTCAAGCACTAGGTCACTAAAGCACTCTGAAAAACCCAACTAGTTTCTCTGTTTTTGTATCAAGCTGGCATATTTCTAAATTTCTGCCAGCAAACTATTGCTTTTAATGCCCAGGTGCTTTGTGATGCACGATCGTTTTTGCATAGCACATTTTCCCAGCGTAGGAAAAGGGTGTGCATGAGAATGAGATATACAGCAGATTTAGGTATGCTCCGTGGCAGTTAGTTGAGATAGTTTGCTCTTTTGCATGTAAAGCGTTGTGTCAATTTGCATATTTGGGTATTTGAACTTTACAAATCACTCCTTATGATCAACAAATAAAGTGTCATTTACGTGCTTGTGTTAAGGAAATGAGTTACATTTATCTTCAGTACATTCTCAGAATCAAGTCAGGTGTTTTATCACAGTGCAAGCTCTTGCTGCCTTGCTCATGCTGTCCCCCTGTCACCCAGTCAGTACCTTTGAGCTTGTAGCGCTGCTTAATTAGCAGTACCATAGCTGCTACAGCCTTAAAAAAAACCTGGATTTTTTTTCACTAGCCTAATGTGGATATTTTGCTAAGCCATATTCAATTATTTCACTTTTTTTTGTTAAATACCTTGTATTTTAGATGGATATAGTCATGCTGCATTAAGAAAACTCGGGATTTTTAAGGACCTCATAGCTGAAGACAGTTTCATTTGACACTCTAATTGGAAAATTATCGTTTCAGTGCTGGCAGTGTTAGTGGGGGAATATATGATGTGGTTATTCATTACCATCTCACCATTTACATGAGATCATTACAGTTCCTCCCACGCAGTATAAAGAATAGGACAGGGACAAAGCCCTGGCCTCTGACACCTGCCTTTGTGCTGCTGTAGGACAGAACTACCCTAAGTTCGACTTCACAAATGCCTGTCCTTTTCCATGTGAAGCAACTTGATGCTGACATGTTGGTGACAGTACTGGAATCAGCCTTTTCAGCTGACGCCAGTTGCTTTCCCTAGATGTTATTTTTTGCTTCAATGTGTTCCCAACAAATGTGGAAATTTTAGTCCATGCAACTCTTGAAAAAATTAGTCTTCCTCATTAGTTCTACACAAGACTTATACTGGCTACCAGTAAAATACTGGTATTTATCAATGGTCATAGCAAATGATATTTCAGTAATTTTGCATTATATTTTTTTTAGTGACCCCAGTACAGTTGTATATTTTTCTCAGTGCCTTGTTAAATATAATAATGGTCAGTAACAGCAGAGAGGTAGGTACTTGTTCGTGACTAACAAAACAAAACTGGGAAGCGAAAGCAAACACAACTGCTCTCCAGGGGTTCCTGTCTCAGAGTGCATGAACACTCTTCTTTCTGAAAGTTACTTTTAAAAGTCTTGCCCTTCAGGAAATGGCCCAGTTATACCATAAATAAACAACAGCTTTCACCAGTGCAGGGAAGTGAAGAGATTCTTCTCATTCTGTTAATGTTTTCATGCCACGGAGATTCAGAGGCACAAACCTAGGACTGCTGAGCCCAGGCAGGAACGCAGTAGAGCTTTGCAAAAAAAAAAAAATCAATTAAAATAATGGAGTCATTTCTCCTTTTCCTAAAGGAAGCTTCCCCACACTCCCTATGTCACCTTGGACAGATTACTTACTATTTCTACACTTAGGTCTTACATCTGAAAAATATGGATATGTCAGGGTTTTATTCTTCTGTTACATTGACATGATTTTCTGCTGCTGGAGCTGGCACGTGCTCTCTAGCTGGAACTTGTGCAGTGTCTAGCCAGTGCAATTTAATTTGGTATGTCAGCACGGCTGTAGTGCAAATGATAACTAATTGTTGAAACGATGGATAACTAGCATGTGATGGCATGAGGGAGGAGATTTGCAGAGGAGAAAGGACAGGCTAAAATTGGATCTTTGAGCAATTTCCTCATTTTGGGGGGTATTTTTTTGTCCTGTATGTTTGCACTAGAAAATAGTTCCCAGAGAAATAAAAGCCTGTGATTTATGTCTGGTTTGCTCTTTCTTCATTTTCATGATCACAAGCTTAGCTTTCTAAATTTGGTCTGGCTGGAGACGGGAGACGTGGTACTTCTTTGTCTGCAAGCTTGAAAGTGCTGCAGGTTAGCATTCCATAATTATTTTTGTCATAAAGATGAATGCCATCCTAAAAAAGTTGGACGCTAACAGCAGCACTGCTTTGATGTATGAATATTACCACTTTGAATGTTGGAATGGCATTATTGATGGTTTTATGGTTTTATGACTATGAGACATTTCTTAGTCTCTGGTTCAGAAATACATTTCCTACATGTTTTAAAGTAACTTTCAGTCTTTGACTTTTTTTTTTTTGGCTCAGCTTTGATTTTAATATGCTTCTTAAAGTGAATTTAAGAGATTGTAGGATTTTAGAGATACTCATCACAAAATTTAGGCACAGGCTAGTCACCTCTAGCCAACTCTAGTTTAATACCCTGCAAAGTCAAGGAGTGGCTGCATTCTATTAATTCACTCCAATTCCTGCTGGGAAATCACCAAGCCTTCATAGATTGCTGTTGCAATGTGAAAGAGTTAATGTCTGTAACATTTTCTAAATTGTATACCCTCCTAGCTGTACAAAGATCATGCAAATGTGATATTTGAGAGAATATATTCACAGAATTGTAGTAGTTTCTAAAATGAAAATAGCATCATTTTGTTTTGAATGTGTTTCTTCCCTCACCCCTATCCTGCCAAAGCACTGGCGGTTCCGCACATTGCAATAAGTGCTATTTAAATTACGTTTGAATAAAAGCAGCAAAATGGAAGACTGCCCTCTAACGTCAACAAAGCCATCCAAAGAGGGCTGAAAAGGCAGTGAAAGGCTGTGGAGGGTAATAAGGATTGGCCGTAACTTCTCTGGAAGAACAACATTTTGAGTAGAAAAGCAAGCAGGAGAACATCTGAAAATTTGGGAATTTCAAAAGGATTATATGAAGCTGAGATGCCAGGATGCAGTAAAAGCCAAGTCTGAGTCTCAAATTCTATTTGTTTTGAAAATTCTCCTCTAGGTTAGGATTCAGCCATTCCCTCACTCTCTTCTAGTGATGTGCACATTTAGTAGTGATTAAGGCTGAACAAAGGAAGGGCTTGTGGGCAGGTAGGTCTTCAGGTTTCTTTCAGCAGCAAAAGTCAATTGGCTCTGGATGGCACAGAGCAACAACTGAACCACTCTTTATCATCATCGTTGTAGTGAATGGTTTAGAAAAGAGGTCCCAAGTTTTTATGGTGTTGAACACATGAAGAAACCTATGAGATGATGCCGGTCCTTGAGGAACGTAATGGTGTACATTTCTCAGCAACACCATAACCTCATATTGGCAGGTCAGGAATTGTCACTTAGATTAAATGGACTTCACAGAGGGTTTCCAATGCAGCAGCTACTTAAAGTTATGCCGTCCCATTGTTGGCAGGTCCTGTGGTTACTCCGTGTCCTTACAGAAGATGCTTTAGGATGCAAAACAAAGCAGTAGCATTAGCAACTTGAAAAAACTTAAAATGTTAATTTGTAGTTCTCTGAAAAGCTGTTCTCCGAAAAGCTGTTTTCCACGACAAGGTAGACCCTAAATATAAAATATTGTATATTATGACGCCAATTGTCAAAACGCACAGCTTAAGTAAAGTAAACACGTATTGGATCTGTTGCAGTTTCCTATTGCAATTAGTGTACTATAAAAAGGTTAAAGATACAAAACCAAAAAAAAAAAAGGGAAAAAAAAGCAATATTTGCATTAATATGGGCTAGTGAATAAATAACAGAGATTAATGACACAAGTCACGAGTCCTAGTGTGAGCTCCTGCTTTGTTTACACACATATCATCTTTTCTGCCTTTTTGTGAATTGTATGCCCATATAATTTTGGAGTTTGTTTTCCATTTTTGACTGACAGCAGATTTCTGTGGATTTCCTGCTGGGTTGTTTATGGTGTGACTACCAGCTTACATGCTGCCTTCTCTCATGCCCTGGGATCTGCCTACTTAACCACGGAGAAGTATTTGGGGAATAAACATGAAAAGTATTTCCACAAACACTCCTGGCTTCAATGCTTATAGGAATATGCACAGGGAAAGGACACCAAGGTGGATGCAAATTCAAACATGACTGGAACATAAGTCACTTAGTGGCAGAAAAATATTTACAGTATTTTCCAGCTTGAATATTGTAATGTCCAAGCTAGAGTGTTTTAGGGGCAAATTTTATTCCAAACATTTGCAATCTATGCAGAAATTTTTCACTCATCAAGTATTTAAAAAGGCCAGGGATCAAACAAAACCCCAAAGGGACTGAAATCGGGTGGGCTAGAAATCTCCTCCACTGGAAAATGCTAGATCATAAAAAATGAAGTGATCTTCAAAAATCAGTCAATCCTGACAAAGTCACAGCAAGGATGCTTTCCTGCCAGCTTGCCTGTCAGGCTTCCCAGTTTGCTCTCTGTTGGTTATCAGATCAATGATGCTCACCCACCCGAGCACCTGGACAGGCAGCCTGGGAGCTGCTGCTGCTCATACCCCACGTCCTTCTCAGCCCTGGAAGCAGCAAGGAGCTTCAGAGCTGTTGAAGTCAAGTGTCACTGCGATCTTTCTGTTAAACTGAATGACAGATTTCCTCTTCTTAAGCTATATGTGCACATGTGTTTGTTTTTTCCGCATTTAATAATATGCTTTTAATTTCAGGAATCCTTGCATGGAGTTCTATTCCAAGAAAGGAGAAGCAAACCCAAGCTCAAATCTAATGACTACAGAAAAGATCTCCTAGTTTAGCAAAGCACATAAGTACCTGTGTCTAAAAGTTTAGCACATTCATTGAAGTTAATAAGTACTTATTCTTTGTTTTGCAGTGACTTTCAGAGAATCCAAAGCAAGCTGAGCACTCATGGTGCTAAAAAGAGAGAGAAGTTCCCAGCTTTGGAAAGCTGCCATCTAAATTGGCCATCCCCAAACTGCAGTGCAGGTATTTACAGTGGGTCATGAGTCTTTCCTAAACCTCATTATATCCTACATGGAGGCATTAGCCCTGCAGCTACTGCACCTGCACTAATTTAGGTGCAATGGGGGGGATGTAGAGGGAGAGCATGAACACAGGGGCACAACAGTCGGGATCCACAGTTAACGGCCCTGCTGGCTCTACACCCAAGCTGCTGAAGGTGTTTATGCATTATAATAAGCATTTCTTTTTTTATATCTTAGCTATAGCAAGATGTTATTCCCAGACATAAAGGAGGTGTTCCGACACATATTGGCATCAGTTTTGAGGACATATGTGTAGGCTTAAGATGCCTGTTAGCAGATGGAGTTAGTGCAGATGGCATGGCTATCACATATGGGGAGGAGTGTTTGATTCCTTGGAGTAGGAGTGCAGTGTTATTCTCAATCAGAGGGGTCAGAATAGCTTTCACTTATCACTTAGTATTCTTGGTACTTGTTATTTCAGGATGGGAAGAATCAGTAAATATCGCATGTTAAGGCTCATTGCTGGAAGCTTGGGCAGGACGGGAATGTGAGAGGTATTTCCCGATAAAGCAGTCTGTAGTCTATAAGTGATTTCTGATGCATGCTGATTAATTGTTATTTGTTTTTAATAACTACCACAAGGAGAGATGAAGCTCTGCTCCACACAGCTATGGTCTGATTTAAATTAAGAGTCAGGAGAGTGATGGGAACACACCATTGCTGAATGTGTGGGGAGAGCAAGGAAACATTGCAGTGCTCTCATTTTCCAGACAAAATTTCTAATGCTGTCTTTCAAAATACAATGCCCAGCACTGGGTAGAAACCAATATTCAATCTGTCATGCTTTTATTTTGTTCTTAACATCTCTGTTAGAAATCTAAACTAACTTGCACAGCAAAGCAAGGGTCCCTCTAACAAAGCAGCATTCTGGCAGCATACACAACAGCCAAGCTCAAAAGGGAAAAAAAAACATATCTGTGCTCTCCTGACATTATATAGCCTGTTAAAAGCAGACTATTCTGTGGCAGTGACTGAGTGATTTTATTTCTTGTATGGATTTTCTTAGAATTTTAATGGGGGAAACCAAATAACAACTAAGATTCTTCCACTTTCATAGCTGAAAGAGTGGATTTTATGGGAAATGAGTGCAATATCTTTTATCTCTTCCTAATGAAAACACTGCCACCAGCTGGTTAATAAATGATTTTGAATAAGATTTTATAGAGAAAGAATTACACTTTTTTTATTAAGCCCACTGCTAAGCTGGAAGTGATATTTTAGGTCAATAAGTTTTCAGGATAGAGAGCACTGATTATCTGTACCCTCCATTACTTTTTCAAATACGTGAAGATAATGCAATTAGCATTTGTTACCTTACAGATGTTGTTCAACAAACCTTGGCATAGCAAAGTGGCTGTCACATAGTGCACTTTTTCCAGCTTCCAAGAAACAGTGTGATCATCTCAGACTCCGTTATTTGAACTGAGGCATTTGAAATATATTGAAATTAATTTGCTCTGCCTTTTCAGATTCACATTTTTTTACTGATGTCCAGTGTTTTGTTGAGTCACTGCTTATAGGGGCTGGAATAAAACCTGACAGCTCTTTGTTATGACAGCTGCAAATAGTGCAGTTATGGGTATTGGCGGCAAGACTTTTGGATGGACCCATAAATGTCATCAGCTCTTTACTTGTGATTTTGCTAAAACATCATTAGTAGCTAAGACACTTTGGCAGTGTTGACATTTCAGTTGCTATATCGGTGTTCACTCCTGTGCTTGAAGCTATTCACGTGCTCAAAACGATCATTTCAGGTTCTCTGCAGACCCAAGAAAAACACAGTTCAGCTTTTGAAAGTTGCTGTAACAATCACAGGGAAAAGAAATCTTGTAAATGGAGGTTGAGGTTCAAAGGCATAATTCTGTGCTGAGGAGGGATTCACAATTGATCTTGTGTCTGAGAGAAAGTGGATATATTGCAGTCTCAAAAGCTGCCAGGCCAGTAGTAGATGTCTACTATATTGCAGTACAATATTTTCCTTACAACTGACAATCTCCTTTGGCTCCAGACTCAGGCAGCGACTTTTGGGGTTTGTTTTGTGGGGTTGTTCAAGCTCTTTCAGCAAGTTGAAGCCATGAGGAAATTCAAGACTCCAAAAACTCCACCTGGCATTGACCTATATGGTGGATTTGATACCCACTAAACCTGTGTCTGTGTTATGGCTACATACAGCCTCTCTTCTGCACCATGAGCAAAGGACATCCCCAGGCTTTTGACAAAATACTCAGTTCGGGGCAAATATAAACCTCAAGGGAAGGCTGACACACTGGTGGCTTGGATGGCACGATCACCTGTAGCTGTAGAGCTTAAAGTTGCATGGGAGTTCCTGCCATCAACTGTGCAATTTGTGGGTCCTTCTGCAAGGAGATCAGCAGCCATCGATCACCTGTAGCAGCATGGCTTGTCCTTTCCCCAGGCCTCCAACTCTCCAAATGCTTCCACTTATTTTTTTTAACATTTTAAGCACATTTCACTTAATTGGCATTATATTCCAATGATTGTTTTAATTTGTAATAGGAAGTATCAATTTTTCATTTTAAAATTAAGAAGATAAATGGCACTTTCTGTACAGCAAAGCATGTGAAGTGGGCTATAAAATACGTCCATGTAACACTCTTTGATTTGTAGTAGAAGCTCCACTGAAAGTTGTATGGCTTGCCTAGGATATGCAGGTTACAAAATACTGCTGCTGTCAATCTTTCTCTTCCCAGATGCTTTATTGAAGAAGGGGGAATCATAGCTGGCACGGCCTCCTACGGAGAGGTTGTGGCAGACAGGCATGCACCTGCTGCTCAGTGCAAACCCTCCATCTCCACAGAGTTTTCCCCATTAATTCCAGGGCTTTTGAAAATGTAGTGTAGTGGCAGCCCCACTGGGCATGCAGCACTTGCTTCACTCCTGGGTAAGACCATCACTCCTATGTAAGAGTTGATTTTTTTTCCATGGCAGAGGACAGTTTCCCTAGGTTAATTTCCCAGCTTAAATTAAGTTAACCATTTAATATCTACGTATGCATTTCTGCACTGTCACACAGGATAATCATAGCCATAATCAGGTATGAATTAATATTCCCACCAAAGCCAAACTGGAGTCCCCACAGCTCACATTTCAACAGTGGCTTCTGCTTCCAGCTTTGGCATAGGGAGTATTTAAAGGACAGTTGAATATTCTGTGTAAATCTTCAATGAAATTTGATTACTTTGCTCACTGTTTGAACCCAGTCATATTTGGGGCTTGATATGTGCAGCAGAAGCACTCCTCTCCACAGCCATGTGGGATAACCAGCAGGATTGTCACCAGGGTCCCACAGAGGATTGCTGCAGGGTGCTCAGCAATGGCATTGGCCCCTTGTGACTGGGGTATCTCCTTTCCTATACACATCAGCAGACCAAGGGAGTAGCACGTACCTTATACACCATGGGGAGGCTCTTTAGGCTGCCGTGTTACCTCCACAAATGAAGCAAAGATTCAGTTACTGAAAATAGCAGCCTCCCTTTCTTTGGTGCAGCCAGCAGTGGAGAAGAGGAGGCTGAGGGGAGACCTCATTGCTCTCTACAACTACCTAAAAGGAGGTTGTGGAGAGGAGGGAGCTGGGCTTTTCTCTCAAGTGACAGGGGACAGGACGAGAGGAAATGGCCTCAAGCTCTGCCAGGAGAGGTTTAGGCTGAACATTAGGAAGAAATTTTTCACAGAAAGGGCCATTGGGCACTGGCAGAGGCTGCCCAGGGAGGTGGTTGAGTCACCTTCCCTGGAGGTGTTTAAGGGACGGGTGGACGAGGTGCTGAGGTTTAGTGTTTGATAGGAATGGTTGGACTCGATGATCCGGTGGGTTTCTTCCAACCTGGTGATTCTATGATTCTATAATGTAGAACTTTCTGTCTATGAGCAAAAGCTCACCTCTAGGTGAAATCTGTCTAATGTTTGTAGCAGAGAGTCAAAGATCCAGGACACTTCGGATTCGGATATTACTACACACATATAATATCTTAAAATCTCTTAGAGTCAGTTTAGCACTCGCCAAAATCTGATTAATTGTTACCTGACTAAAGTAGCCTTAAAATGGAGGAGATCTCTGGCTGTAATGTCTAAAAAGAAGCTGGTGATTGCATGTTAGTTTATACCAGAGATCAGGCTTGTTCTTAACACCTGAGGTGTGTATGGTTGTCTTGAGAGCTCATTAGGCCTAATCTAATACCACTTGTAGTCAGCAGAAAGCTGAGTTAGCTAAGGACTGGTTCAGGGCTTCACAGCATGTAAGTACCTTTGCTTAAGTCATTGCAGATATCTTCTTAACTTGAAAGTAATTCCAAGTTTCCGTTAAAAATGTTTACAGCTAAGACACGTAGACTGGGATCTTTACGTTCTACTTGTATGTATACTTTATTTTAGGTAATTTCCATTAGAAAAGGTAAAACCCAAGAAAATAAACCAATTTAATCCCCAAAACTTTTAAAATTAATTAGATACATTTGCTATTTTTGAGGGAAAACAGCATACTGCATTTTCTTGTGCACAGACTACAAGTTTCCACTAAGCTTTTCCTCTTACCTTAATACTACTAGGACTTAATATAAGTCATGTCATTGGTTTTAACAAGAGGCAGTGATAAAATTTTAAATTACTCCAAGTATTTTACAAGCATTACAGTTTCGAACCAGCAGCCCACAAGTCATGCTTGGGGCTCCTTGTGATGCATTATTCTCCCCACACAAACATGTGCTGCAGCCTTCCATGATACGAGACCAAATTAATTGCTCCTGTTGTTCCTTAGAGACTAACATTTCTCTAATGATCCAATATCTCATTAGACAATACTAAAATACTGGTTTTGCTAAAGAGCATTTTGCCCAGGGAGGACCTCCTTGGCACCCGATTTGTTGTGAGCTGACAGCAGGCATAGTACCTTAAAACATCAGAAAATTGGAACTGTTTTGTCTATACACCTTCCACGCGCCAAGCGTCTACTATTCTTCATATCTATTAAAATGCCTAAGTGGAATATTGCTGTTCAGCAATAACAACAAAATAAACACATTCAAGTCCATTGGTATAAATGGCTGCAGAAATTTCCCTCTGGGATGAATTTCAGGCCATATAACATTTTACAACACTGCTTTGGATTATGCCATGTTCTCCCAATAGTCCCATTAATTTCAATAGACCTCTTGAAAAATAAGATAGTGCCTGTGGCTAGAAGAGGGGAGCCAGCCCTATGCCTTGCTGGGGCTGCTGCCAGCACAGGCAGCGATGCTGCGTGACACAGGGTCAGTGCAGGAGAGTTTAAAGCACGCTAAACTCCAGTATGGAAGCTCTCATCCGGGAGGAGATATTTCTTAGTTCACTGTACTGTAAGCCTGCTTTCGAGAGGAGGATTAGAGGAGGATTAAGCTACAGTGAACCAAGGTCACTCTATTCCCGAATGACAGACTTCACAGAGATTTAGTATAATTTGGAAAATACCCATTGACTTCACACCATGAAGCCATTTTACCCTGGTTTCCTGAGTCTGCCTGCATAGACACGACCCGGGAGTTTCACATACATGGCTTTGGGTGGATGATCTTAAAACTTTCTGATCTCTAAGGGCATTTGACTTGGGATAACCAAAGCCACCTCTGCTGGCTACAGTGGACGCTGCCGCCCCACAGAGGAACAGCTATTCCCCTGCATTACTGCAAACCATAGGATGGCTGGAGCTGCAGGTACAAATACCAAAATAGAAAGATTTTGCCTATTTTTTTCCAAAATATTAATTATGCTTTCTACATGGGGTCTAATTTGGTGTCTGATACAAAAGTGAATATACACCACCTGCAGCAAATAAGAATTTCATCCTGAAATGAAACGTTATTCTGTAATTAAACAACAAAAAATCATGTATTTTCAATGTAAAATTCATTACAGGGAGAGATATTCCACCTGCCTCTTTCCAGCAGCCATAGAGGTCATTCTAGATTCTGACTTTATGACCCAGTTAGGAGGGTTTGTTATTAACAAAATTAATTGAATATTTGAAGTCAGTTAATCAGCTGTAGTCTAACTCACGATATGAAATGCCCAAGTATAAACTGAAAATGTACAAGTATGTAACTAGCTTTTATTTTGGGACAGGTATGCGCATTTTCCCATTGTGAGTGCTTTATTTCACTGGACACTGGCAGTAAGGCTGATTTGAGTTACCTGGTTCATCGCGATGTTTCTTAAGGTAATTGCATGTTTAATTCACGCTTGTGTGTGTTTCTGGCTGTCTGGTTATATATATCTTCTGAACTACAGATCACCTAGCACATGTGAGAACTCTGTATTATGCAATGGTTTATTAGGAGCCACGTGGTAATGCTAGTTGCACTTGTAATTACCATGAAGCCTGCCAGAAGAAATAGAGCATTTAAGGGATGGATTGTGATTGTTCAGCAAACACAGACAACAGATGAGAAGGGGCAGATTTTGCATTACAGCAAAGATGTCCCAAGAGGACGTGCTGGCCAGAGTAGGCTCATGAAGGCTGGGACTGGTGGTCGCAGCTGGTGCAGCCGTCTCTATTCCTTTTCTGTAATCACGGGGCTGCCTTGGAACTACATGCACATATGAGGCTGAACCAAACCCCTTTGGACCGAGTGTGCTGATTCTTCAGCTGAACCCAGCAAACTTGGGATCAAATCCCGAGACAGCAATCCAAGTCGTGCAATACTCTCTGCTGAATATTCATGTTTCCATACAGATCTCATTAAGTGTCCTTGCATTAGCTCCCCAATGTATAGGGTGATGGGATGCTTTTCATTTTACAAAGAGAATATGTTGACCTTCAGTGAAATTCAAACAGATATTTTAGGTTGATGTTTAGAAAGATCACCCTGGACAAATTAAAAGTTTAGTGTGTCAGGCATTACAAATTTCTTTATTTTCTCTTATTTCTGAAGCTTAATTTCTGATTCAGCGCATCAACACCTGCAAGAAAAGCCATTTTCCCAATGTTCTTGGCAGATTTCTGCTCAGGATTATTTTAGATTGCAATGTTTTTCTTGCTGATTAGATGGAAATAAACCCATAGGGTCCTATTCCCCTTTGATAAATGAATTAATAGGATAAAAGATGAAACAGTCACTCTTAAAGTTTGCATACATTACATAGTTGTGAAGCTTTCTGAAGGTTACTCATGCAAAAATGAAAGCAAAGTGTGTTGTGTGTTAGCAGGTTGCCTGCATCAGGTTATTAAGTTGACTTATTTTGCCAAGTCCTCCTTATGCATACCCAGTCAATTTTAAAAGCTGAGCAAAGAAACAGCTCTGTATTTAGTAGAAACAATGGGTTAGAAGCACATCTGATCAGGCAGTAGAAAAGGTGGTAGTGTTTAGCAGTGTCTACTGCAAACAGAGCTGTTACTTCTACAATAGATTCCTGACAAGTCCAGAACAAATATTCTGACAGCCCATCGACTTCTGAATTGTGTGAGCCAAACACTTTGAAAAATACTTTGTGTCGACTCAGTCAAAGGTTTTCTGTATTGTTAATAAACTCAGCTCTTTCAGTCTTCAAAAGGGCTGTTTCTGTGTTCCTCAGTGTATCCTTTGTCTTCTCATTGTAGGAATTTGTTAAGGCAGGAATAATCAATTAACTCTTACACATTTGACTGATGAAAACTGTTTCATAGACTACAATTGGCTTTGGATCAGCACCTTAAAATTATACCTTAGGAATTAAAATGTTTTCACATAAGAAATTATTCAAGATCTCCCAGGCTAACAACACCTGCTGGTTTCTGTCATGTTTCCCATGGTAACACATGCTCTTAGAGAAGAGGGAAAGAACTACCCCGAGGGGGCAAATAAAAAGAAGAATGGAAAATACAGGTGTATGAAATCACTTGTTTCCCAATGACTACAAAGAGAGAGTGTATTTTCATTATGTCTTTATCATCCAGGCCACTCTTGGCAAAGGGGTAGATGTAATCTTCCATGTGTCATCAGGAACGTTGAGTTTCAAAAGAGTTTTCTTCCTCTCCCAAGTGGCTCTTGCCTGACATACAAGAGTGATACAGGAACAAAAATGGGGTGTGGGTGTCATGTTACGAGTCAGAAAAAAACCCATCTTCCAAAAGAAAAGCTGAAAGAGACTCAAGAGATGGTTCAACATCAGATCTTTTGTTGCCTTCAAGCAAAACCACATTCTTCTAAATATGAAATCAGGCAGCTGTCCTACGGTGACAACAGCAAAAAGCACTAGAGCCACTGGAAATTAAGAAGTCTAGTCTGGCTAGACTGCTCCTGGAAGACTGATTAGGAATTCTGACAATGTCTTGTTACCATTGAGTTGGTCTCATTTTATCTCATTTTCAACGGACAGGAAAAACTGGCTGCTGGTTTCCCCACACCCTCTTCTCTTACTTATACTAACAAAAATCAAATCCTTCAACTTTTTTTGAAAAATCAGGGATTTTTGAAAGTGTAAAGTTTCCTGCTGTCCTCTAACTTCTACAGTTTGTCTCTGACCCTTCTTAAATGACATCATCTCTTTTGCACCAGTTACAATACTGGCTCATATTTGGTATATTATCCTCCCACTCCCAGTATGTCTTGAAGTATCACAGTATGGAAAGCTACTCCCCACCTGAATTTCACCCATCTGAATGTGTACCATTTCCTCACTTTTCTACAGTAATTTTGACTTTTGTTTTGTTGGGCTTCTTTTTCTATTTTGTGGCATTTTAATTTTTACAGACTACTGTCTCTTGCTGTATCTAAGTCATAATAGAATATTACACGTAGAATTAGACCAAGAAGAGATTAGTGTGGATGCACATTGAATTATCTCCAAGTGTAAAAGCCATTGATGGATTACTTTCTGAGGGTAGACAATACATTTTTTTTCTTTTCCAACAAACATCCAAATAATTGAAATCCTGCCATTACTGCTAAAGATCCTGTAAAGCTGGAGTTATTCACTGTTCACTCAATGCTTTAGTCATGTGTACATTGTGGTTCCACATCACTGATGCTAATCTGCTTGCTGAATTCCCGCCACCTTCATAAGTGTTTGAAATTTCATGGAAATAGTGCGTGCTGATCTCAGCGCTAGAACACGTCTTCGTAGGAAGCTCCATAAATGCCACATTTCAGTTAACAGCCTGAGTGCTGCCCAAGACAAGAGACTAACACAGAGTTTTCCAGTTGTATTGTAATTGCGGTGGAAGCTCCAGGCGTTTGGACTCATGCAAAAGTAGAATTTGCTACAGTAGCAATCCCTTGAATTGCTCTGTCATTGTGTTCAGAAAAGGACAAGACAGAGTACCTGTATGAACTGTGAATTTAGAGTGGAATCCATCCCACTTAACCCCAGTCATTTAAGAGCAGGATGTCTGATTAAATAAATAAATAATCTCCCTTCCTGTCTAGTTGAGGCAGGCCAACACACCCAAAGGCAGTTCAACCCTGAGTTAACACCTCAAGAGGATGAATCATCTTCCTGAGTCACATCTGTCAATATATCATGTAAGAAAAGCTTGGGTGATGAATACACTCAGTGTGTGGATAGTCAGCCCGGGGCAAGATGAGTCCCATCTTCATCGCTCAGTCTTCAATTCCATCTAGCCCTTGCAGCACAGGCTCTTAGCCTACACATTAAATTATCCAACACATTTCCTTATGCATGGACACAACATTTTTATTTGGTTGGTTTATTAATCCCCACAAGAGCTTATTACAAAATTCAGCAAATGACACCAAAGAAAAAAATTTTCCCTTCCAAATTTCTGCCCTACTTCAAATGAACAAGATGTGAACTGTGTCATTAGCTTTGTTTTTGTTGTCCCCTCTCCCTGATTTTTAAAGCTTTGCACATAAGGAAACTGGAATTGCTACCATATTTTGAGGCAGGTGACATTTCTTTATCAGATGTGCTAGACAGTTGATGACTCTAGTAATGCTCTAATTATGTGTAGTGAGTTGTCTCTAAGTGCTGTATGAAAATGCTTACTGCATCATTAGCTACCTTGTTGTTTACTAAATGTCTTTTATAATACTACAGGGGCCCTAATGAAGGTTGTGTCAGTGATTGCATTCTGAATTTCTATTTTTAGGGATTTATAATTCAGGCATTTATTTTCACTTCATGCTGAAATCTGGCATACTGATTTTCAACTGATACTAAACTTAATTACTAAATTTAAGATAAAGGATCAGCGTGGACTGATTATACTATTGGAATGTAGGGATTTTGTGACAGTAATGGAGGCAACGTATTCTTTCTTGCATAAAGGAGGGGACTTTTTTTAAAGGAAAGGTTTATAAAGTCTGAGGTGCAGATAGTAGACTAGATCTGTGAATATCATAGAATCATAGAATGGTTTGGGTTGGAAGGGTCCTTAAAGATCATCCAGTTCCAATCTCCCTGCCATGGCATGGTCTTTTTCCACTAGATCAGGCTGCTCAAAGCCCCATCCAACCTGGCTGTGAACACCTCGAGGGATGGGGCGTCCCCATCTTCTCTGGGCAGCCAGTTCCAGTGCCTCACCAGCCTTACAGTAAATATTTCTTCATAATACATAACCTAAATCTCTCCTCTTTCAGCTTAAAACCATTACTGTTCGTCCTATCTTTGCACCCCCTGATAAAGAGCCCCTCCTCAGCTTTCCTGCAGGCCCCCTCTAAGTACTGTAAGGTTACTATAGGGTCCCCCTGGAGCCTTCTCTTCTCTAGGCTGAACAACTCCAATTCTCTCAGGCACAGCTCAAGAGAGGGTTGTAAGGGGTTTGGTTTATAGTAAACTGCCCAAGGGAAGTGTCTGCACCCTATTTCTTGGGACCAGGGACACTGGAGTTTCCCTGCTCTTGCTCAAAGTAGGTCATGCTTTGGTTGGTGTACAAATTGCCATCAGATATTATCGAGGGACAGTAAGACTTGGTATCCAGTGGAGAACATGCCAAAATGACACGGCTGTTGTAGCACAGGTGTTAATTCAAACAGTCCGGCTTCACTGTTTGCTTGACACACCGTATTGCAGTGAGAATTAAGAAATTGCCACAAATCCTAAGTTCTTACTAATGCCGATGAATGCTCCAATATACACTCAGTACTTTTTCATCATTTTGATGGTAATAACACGATGCTTCTTTGGATCCTGAGAAATTATTTCATTTGTGCTACATATTGCTGTATTTTGTTCAGCGATAGCAATTTAAAAATATTAAAGCCTTTAATTTCTTTGAATGAGGTTTACTTTTGCTGTTTCCCACAGAGTTCTAAAAGAAAGATAAGGTATCTTCTAGAATAAAGTGTTATTTTCATGCTATACATCCTAAATATACATCACAAGTTAAACAGTGAGCTAAAGTTACTTTTTTCTAAATGTGAATGTATTAAAAGTTCTGTTTAAAAAAAAACATTTTTGAAAAGTCCCTAGACAGATGGAAATGTCAGTTAAATGTGCGCTGTGGTGAAAAGACTGGTTATTACCCTATGGTAGATCTCTAGTTGCCAGCAAATCTAAAATAAAATTACAACCATTTGAAAATAACACAAAGAAGTTATTGAGTTTCTACAAACATGTCCAAATGTGATTGGCTGCAAAAGTATTTGTGTTACTGGTGGAGTAATTACAGTGGCTATTTGACAAATTGTTTGGCAATGTCTAATATTAGTAATATTTTGTTAAGTGTTATAAATAATCTAGAAAGAGTCTGGAAGGATCATTTAGTAGCTGACTCAGTTAGTGCTTCCCAGAAAATTTTTCATCAGTACCTGGCTACGTAGTCATCTTTAAAAAAGCTTGCTGCAGTTTCTTAAAATGTTGCAAAGGAATTAATCCTTGTGAGGTGGAGGATTTCCTCTTTTAAAACACTGCTGTGTTGGCTAGATGAAGGTCATTTCATGTGAGGAAGAGCAACAGTGCGGAGTATCTTATCCAAAGGAAAAAGCAGATGTGTGGGGGTTGTTCTGAAGTCTCCCATTAGACAGAGGTATTATCAAAATCTAATAGATAGGGAGTTATACAGCTCAGGCTCCATCCTTCCCTCAGGCAGATGAAGTGCAGTGGTACAGGACACTGGTCTGAGTGGGTGGTGGTCCAGGAGGTAGGAAACTTGATGTTGCTCTTGGTTGACTTAGAATCATAGAATCACAGAGTGTCCTGACTTTGGAAGAGACCCACAAGGACCATCATTTTGCCTGGCTGTGGGATTTGTGGCATATCCTTCAAACCCATCCATTGACCTTACAGAAACTATTGCATTTGCATTTGTCAAATCTTCATATCATCACCTTTCCATGGTCATATGAAGAAGGAAGTATAAAGTAAAAGTGGAGCTGCATAAACCATAACTGCATAAGGTTGCATGTGGAAACTCCAGGGCAGCTCAATCCTTGCGAAACAGGAGCTGATTTTCTTCTCCCAGCTCACATCTCAGGTCTCTGCAAAGTCCTGGAGTCCCTCTAGGGAGCACGGTGCGCTGCAATAGGACCTCTTTGTGACAATTCAGTAGTTTTTTATACATTTCACTGTTCGAAAAATGCAGCAGGCAATAATTTCAGGCAGGAAGAGAGAGTACATAAGAGAACTAAAGAGCAACTATAGTTTTATTAGGAGTTTTCAGTAAGTCAGTTAAACTTTCATTACATACCAGATTGAATAACTTAATCAAGTTATTTAATTAGCCATCTAAAATTCTAGACAGAACTTTCAGTCATAGTCCTCTATGACTTAAAGCACTGCCCTACTCATCTTCCATTCCAGCCAAATTATGCAGTTTAAGTTTTCTCCAGTGCCTTGAGTAATAACATGACAGTACATTTTATAACAGATGTTCTGTTATCTTCTTTTTTGTTTCAAAATAGATTTATAAAACTGTTTTCCTTAGTGTTTTCAATTAGAAGTAAAAGATGTACATCATGTGGGTGCCTCACATAATTCAACTGATAATCTCAGCAGTCAATTAAATTTTAAATGCTTCTCCATTAAATACTTATTTTACCACAGTAAATAATTTAATGTGTTTCCATTTAAAAGTGTCTCACATCACAAAGTTTTCAATCTTCTTTTTTAATAAAGTCACGTCATCCTATTTATTGAAACTGAAATAAAAGAACTTTTATTTAAAGATTTTGGGCTTGTGCATTCGCTTCTAGTAACTCTGTACTTAACATCTTCTACTTAACATCTTAGTAATATGTAAAAATAGAAGAAAAATAAATTAAAAAACATCACAAGCCTGAAATTAAGAGAGATAACTGAAATGCATTGCCATTTTACCAAAACCCTGCATAAATTTATATCCTGAGTTCCTATCCAAAATATGTACTTACTTATTGTCATAATTGATAATGAGCAGTATATTTCAAATCATAAAATTACTCTGATATGCTTGGATAACTTTCCAGAGCAATCATCTTCAGTGTGGAATCTTCCTATACTTATTTTGCCCAAGAAAATGCTTATTTTTCTGTTGATTTTGAACAATGAAACCTTGCTGTAACATAAATATCATCAAAAAGCACGTGTTCACTGGGAGTTATTTTTCATACACAGACTGAAAGCTGAGATTTCCCCTCTGTGATCTGATGTCTGCCAAGTGATTTTAGTGATAAACTACGAATTGATTAGAAAAATATTTATGGAAGGGTGGGGAGAGTATTTTTACCTGTCCCTTTGTTCGGGAGGGGATAAAATCAAAAGCAGCTTCAAGTTTGCATTGAGTATCTAAAATCTACAGCAAGTATTAACGGCACGAGAAAGGATTATAAGTCATAGAAGTTCACACTGAAAAGACACTACAGTATATATGATATCGTGAATAAGATTCGCTTAGAAAGGTTGCTTTTTAAACAAAATGGTGTGTGCCCATGTATGTCTATGTGTGGATAACTAATCTTTATTACCACAGAAAGAGGACTGTGCCCATTAAGATGCCTGCTAGCATCAGCAGGGCTTGGCCTGCGTAAAACTTACAAGTCAGGCTGGGGAAGGTCAACACCAAAAAGTTGTTTGTGCTGATTGTTAATAGGCTAACAAGCCTTTACAATTATGTAAATGGGCTGGAAAATATTCTGTAGACAAAGATGTGCTGCAAATTCATTTCATATATTTATCTCATTAATTTCATAGCATGAGTTATGTTTTATAAGCATCATTCATGAACGTAAGCCACTTATCCCTCCATCACTGTCTTCTCATCCCCTTTTTTGTTATAGGCTTTGCTGGCCGGAGATTATCATAAACTCTTTGGAGCAGAGATATGTATTTGGACAGCATCCAGCATGGTGGGACCTTCTCTGGTTTGGCGCATTGTCACTCTGAAAACAATACTCAATAGCAATCATATGCAGCATATGGAAAATTATGATAAGACCATCTTTAAAGCCTTTTAATTAGATATGATTATAAGTATACTCTTGTCCGGCAAAAAACATTATTGAAGGCTGTGAGAAACTTTATGGGTATTGGACCAGCTTAAATTAAACTTGCTTATTTCTAATTAGTTTCTATTAATTGAAAGCTTTTAATAAGTTAGTCCTACATTAAAAGAAAATCTTTATGTTAGCATTCATAGCCGTTGTCCTTAGGCATTCTCCAACAGAATAACTGCAGATATATAGAAATTAATGTTTTCCATAGTTTAAAGCACTCATTCTACATTTTTATTTAAGAAACCCCTATGGTCCTTATAGATAAAGCAGAGGAACTGATCAGCAGGGATGAATGGATGCTTTTGGCAGATGTCATACTCTAACACCCTGCACTGTCAGCAGACGGGGTGTCTGAACCGGGGATTATGTCCCTCTCTGTACCAGAACAATGCTGCTGAGCAGAACCTCGGAATTTCAGGAATTTAACAATGTGCATCAAGCAGCAGTGTGCTGCAGAAGGTGACTACTTCTCTCTTACACTCTCTACACTTACTAACCACTTTCCAGTACTCCAAGTGGAAGGTCACAAAGATATCAACCACATTCTTTAAAAAGTCTTTATTTATTTATTTATTTATCTTTCAGATTTCACTGATGTTGGGCAAAGAAGTATCTCGAAGATGAAAAGGTTATATGACTGGTTCATATTCTTTTGTGTTTTCTCTACAACCTACTACCGGTACTTTTTAAAATGTGTAGAAGAAGCCTTGGCATTGTGATAGAAGATTGGCTTCAGGGTAAGTTTTGCACAAACAGGAAAAAGAAAGCTCATTTTATTCTGTGGGGCTATTGTACAAATAAGAATGACTTTGTGTGAGGAAAAATGCAAGCTGAGAAGTATAAAAAGGTCAGACAAAGTAAATAACTTGTCACAGATGTTGCTTCTGTAAAAACAGAAAAAAAACTCGGCTTGCTCAGAAAGCAGAGCTGATGAGTAAACCCTGCTAATAAGTAAAATAAATAAGTGTTTGATCACATGGGAGTAAATAAGCTTTACAGGATAATCCAAGACAAGGTTTTAATAGTTTCTGTGTGCATTTTGGTATGCAAGAGCGAAAAAGGAGAGAGCTAGCTTATGCTGAGTATAAGCGTAGCTCTTGATCCACACCACTGTGTCCCTATGACTCGCAGGTACCCTCATCCTCCATTTCTTGGACAGACCATGCCATATTGCATGGATTCTTCAACCACTGCTGTTTGTTCCTTCTGGGTCCTGACTGAAATGCCTGCCCAGGCTTCCCTGAGATATGATGGCAGAGAACAGGGGAGAGACACCAGTGTCCCTCTCAGTTTTTGTTGTTTGTCAGGGTCATGTAAAACCAGCTGATTTAAACTTGGTGTGAGTTGACTTGAGCATTCAGTTCTTGGCCATGAACCTCCTTGTTTTGGTGAAGAGATGTGCTGATGGGACAGGAGGAGGTATGTCCTTAATATAGGTTAAGTCAACAGAGCAGGAGTGTAGATCTGTCCTGGTGTATTAAAAATGCGTATGAACAGTTTATTGCTTGATTTCAGCATCTCTGAACTCTAACTCTGCATTGCAGCAAGAGGGATGACATCTCATGCTGGCGGTGGTTTGTCCCCCCTCACTCCCTTGCAGAGGTCACCTGAGGAGCAGGACATCAACGCTCAGTTCCACATCAGCAGCCAAGGCAGCTCCTTTGTTAGATCAGTCACCTTGCTCTATCTCTTTTGCCATTGGTGCAAAGCTGCCTCTATCAGATCTGGAGTGCCAAAACTACTTTTTGAAAGATTTCCATCTCTCTAATTAATTAAAAATCACTTCTGCAACACTGGCATGTTCCTGTTCACTCATGAGAAAAGCCAGCCCTTCTCTCTTGAGCTCTACAATGGAAAGAGTAGTTGCTCAAAAGAACTTCTCTGCTCCTCCTGAGATGGTGAGGAGATCCCAGGGCAAATCCTGCTCCTCTGAACTGGCACATCAAACTTTTGGTGCTGGTGTCATCTATATGATCCTATGGGCACTAGCTGGCTTCTGCCAGGCAGCGTGCTGGGGCTGCTCCACTGTCATCTGGGCAGTGGCTGCTCTTACAAAAATCCTCCAGTTTGGTAGCCAAGGCTACATGTTAATTTTAGAGCCAGGGAAATGGCCTTTGCTGGGTTTTCTTATTTATAAGTTACCTATAAGTTGGCCTTTACATATAAGTAGAACTCCTGGTTCAGTGGAATAAAGTACTATACAGCAAAAGCAAAGAAAAGACAAATAGTCCCTAAATGAGCAACTGGAAAATGAATGACAGGGAATAGGACACAAAAGTGAAGTTGTGACTGGAGTGCATGCAGTAGTGTGGTTAGCTTCATTGTTGCTTGCCTTTGCAGTCTCCCCTCATGTCTTCGTGCACAAAAAATGTCTTTTCCAGTAGTTTTTATAAATGCAGTGAATATGAACGCAGAAGCGTCACAGGCCACATCCAAACTAAATAAAACCTCATAAAGGATGTTAAATCAAAAACAAACACATGAGATATAAGCCCTTTAGTGGAGCATGAAGCAAAGGAAGCTCTTGTTCTGTGATGCAGCCTAGTGGCACAAATGGTGCTGTTTGAAGTAGCCACAGATGAATACCTGCCCAATGCTTACAGCTTCCTGCGACTACCTGAGATATACAAAGACACCTGCACTAAATACGAAATATGAAAACTGACTGGATCCAAAAATCACCGCGATTCTGGTCTGTGATAGCCCACATGCTGCCCGCTGAATTGTGCCACACACCACAGAGAGATAATGGTTCACCGCTGCTTAAAATGCATCCATTTTACACGCTTTTCTTTCTGTAACTTCCTTCTGTTTAGCGTTCACACAGAGCCCATTAAATGATGAAAATGGATTTAGGATTTTTGTGGTTTGGTGGGTTTTTTTTTTAATTTTCTTTTTGCTTATCCATAAAGTAATTGTAACAGTCCTTAAATGCTGTTGTTCCCCACGTTGTGAAAACATTCTTTAGCCACCTGCTGTAAAGTGTATGTTTCAAATGCAGCATTTTCTTTAAAAATAGTAACACTTATTGCTTGGTATTTTTTGGCTGTGCACCTGGAGCACTGTGTTCATGCTCCTGCTAACCCTCCATCAGAGCCTGCCCTCACAGACCCTCAGATGCCCGTGCTCCTCCTTGCAGCTGGAAATCATTCAGCCTCTGCAGGCTCTGAGCACTGAGTTTTCCACCTAGAACAGTCTTGGGCACAATGCAAGTCTGGGGGAGATGCTGGGTATGCAGTTCTGCTCATTTTTAAATTTTAATATCTTAGCTATTTATTTATGCAAATGCCCTATGCACTTTATTTAATACTCTATGGCTTGAAACGTTTTGTTTAATATTTGTTCAGACAAGCAGAATAGAATGATCAACTCCAAACTTACATTTTTTTTCTCTTTGCTATCATCTACATAGAGGGGAAAAAAACAAATGAAAAGATAAGAATTAAACTTTTTGGGGAAAAAAACTTCTCTGAAGAGACTTCATTCCTGTCTCATTAATTTCAGGGCCATGATTGATATGAATAGATTAGAAAATCCCTAAACATTTAAATTTTTATGTAACACATTCATATTATAGGCAAAAGAAATGACTTCGCCATATTACCGTGTGCTGCTACCACATAGATTCCCAGTGAAACCGGGACTGGGACTGCAGTTTGTACTGACAAGGAGTGAGCAAAGTGCTGAGCGCTCCTGATGTCACGTCCTTCCTGCAGGTGGCCATATTCTTGTTCCTTCAGTCTTTCACAAAACAAAAGGGAATGCTGTGGAAATACACTGGCTGTCTTCCAGTGAGGGAGATTATGCAATGAATGTACAAAGAAGAGTTCGGGCACAAGATTTTGCATTTGCTTTGTCATGTCATGCCTGGGTTCCCCATTCCATTGAAGGGTTCTTATTCTTTTCCCACAATGTTCAGAAAATAGTTGTTATTATTCAAATTATTGCCATTCCTATTCCTTACTCGACATCAAGATATTGCATGTAGATATTCTGCTGAAGTAAACCTTAGATATCTACATTTTTCCAGAACATCTTCTTACCTGTGAGCCTAAGAGATCACATCCCAGGTCAGAGGAGCAGAGGAGGCTGGTGTTTTCATGAGGGCATTTGCTTTATCAGTTGCATTCTGTAACACACTATGCCCTATTATCCTTATGGACACTTGTGGGCACATTATGATTCTCAGCAGTTCTTTTTTATAGGAAGGAGAATTTATGGAAGAAGGTCAAAGAAGATTAATGAGGGACAAAATGTCTAATAACTACAACATATTAGACAAAAATAGGAGAATGATCACTGCTTATACAGTGCCATTTGATATTATTACCCTGCATTACTGGAATCCATAATTTACAACTTTAATAAACTCCCAACCTCTTTGGGCCAAGATATACATTGTTGTAGTTTTTATTAGCTACATAACAGGAAGATGCTTTATGCAGCATAATTACTCTGCGTAAACAAATATCTAATCATTCCTACGGAATGCTTTATGAGCAGCTAGAAGGGGCAAAATCAGGCAAACTTCAGCCATGAGACACCGTGTTTTCACCTTCAGGTTTCCATTGTCATACGTATCACTATCAAGTAGACGTCACTCTATCTTGGAACAGATATTGAAGAAACGGAAGGCTCTAAGTGTCAAAGTTCAAATATTTTGTTCTGGAAGTTATATTAATCACAAATTTGTTTTGAAAGCCCAGAAGACTTTTAGAGAAAAAAGAGATATAGTGCAGTTTGTAAATACAACACTAAAATGGGACTCAGAAGACTATATGTAATATTCCCACTTCTGCCAGTAAATTCAGAGCATGATTTCAGTACTCACGGAATTTCAGAGAGTATTAAAGTTTTACCATACACTTTGATAGGATAACTTGGAGAATCCCAACACAGGTACGACTACATTACATTATTCAGAATTCCAGGATTCTTACTTGGAACCCAATTGCAGCTGTAACTCCTATTAAATTCTACAAAACTTTCCCTTTAAAGTTACTCCCTCTGTCAGGTGATTGCCATCAATCAGTCCTTTTTATTTTACGAAGCAAAATTTTCAGCTAGTCCAAGCCTCTCATTTTCAGCCTTCAGGTGAATTAAACTAAATGGCAAAAACAAACAAACAAACAAACAAACAATCCAAAACCCCATACATGGACAGTTTTTGCACTCACAACCAAACTGGATGGTTAACATTCTTGGGGTAGGTATCCCCTAGTCTTAGTTGTACCTCCCCTTATCAGATGGACTAATACAAAGATGTGTTTGGTATTTCAGCTGATCTGGCATACTTGGACAGTATTTTGTGAAGGCTTATTATATCCACAGCCATAAACCAGACAATCTATAAGAAATTCTGCAACTTTGTATTTTTAGCCTTCCTGGTTGTTTAAAATATCTATAATCTGGTGCTTCTACTGACTATTTTTGCAATTCTTAACTAATGTGAACTCTTAGCATTATAAAAAGTAATTAGCAAATAGCATATCATATTGTTTGAGCAGTGAGTCACTTACAACCCTACTGTTTCTCTTCACTCCTACACATTAAGAGTCTCTTAACTCAGCTCGTCTCGGCACTTTTCTCTAGCAAACGGCAGTGTGCTTCTCTTCAGACCTAATATTAAAGAAAGTAATGGGATGCTAACACACACCAGGGAGATTTTCACATGTTGTCTGTAGCTTTTCCAGTCCAATCTGGTCTTCATTTCAACTCCTACTGCCTTTTCTTCTTTTGTTGGATAGCCTGTGTCTCACCACCCTAAATATGTGAACTGTTTTTCTCTTGTATACAAAGCAAACTTGAATGATACATCTTCATTTTGAGGCCTTTCTGGCCTAATCCATCCATCATGCCTTTCACAGCACAGAGCCACAGCGTCTGCACTCATCCAGTGAGTGGTGCTGACTGTGACTGATGCTTAATATATTTAAACAAGCTTTGTTCTCTGCTACAAAGTCACCTTGTCGTCCTCTATCTTACCCCTTACTATTTTATCTTCTGGGATGCCAATAAATAACATAGTTCTTGCTTTTCCAATATAATTTCATTCTTTCCTTGTTGCCTCTGTTTTTTCTTCTATTATTCTTCAATTGTGTATTTTGAGGGGGTTAACAGTCACTTGTGTGTGTTGTTAGAGCTCTCTTTTTCAGCCAGCTGCAAGACAAGTTACTACCGCTGCTACAATTAATAATAATTGTCTTATTTCCTTTTTTTGGTCTTATTTCTTATTGTCCTTTTTCATATGCTGGATATCGGAGGATAAAGTAGGGGATTTAGAAAATATGAAGTACCAAATTGCAACATATAGACAGGTACAACATCCAGGTATGTAATTCCATCTGGGCTTCTGTAAATTCTGTAGGTGTTTTTGAACGTCTCTCCAACAGGCACTGACCAACTTTTACCTATCTTTGTGCTTTCAGCTAGGAAGTGCATGGGGACTGCACAGTAAAATTAAACAGACCTAAAATACTGACAGAAGACAGTCAAAAGCTGCTGAGCCAGGTTATACCTTACTGAACTGCTATTTTTCTCTTTGTTCCTTTATGTTTCATACAGTTTACTAACTCCTGATTAATGACTTAAGGTACAGAGGGTTATGTTAATAGTTAATCTGAAGATACCTGGCAACTTTCTTTCCTTTTACATAACATATACATTTCAAAGTATGCCTCTTCCTCTCTCTCAAGCCATAGTTCAGGTGTTGGACGCACAAAACATCACCTCACCTGATGCAGGTGCTGCGTGGCTGGAAAAGCTGCAGCACGGAGGGAGCCATAGCTTTAACAGGTCTTCTGCCTCTGGCATGGAAGGGCACCAACTCTTCCCTTCCATCCCCTCTTAGATCTGTCAGCTTGGGGTTGTTCTTGCCCCAGGTGCAACTCCTTCTCTCCCAGGTGGTGCAGGCTAAGGGATTAAGCAGCGATCAGTCTCAGGGATGGAGCAATATGCTCAGCCCCAGTCACGAGTTTGATTTCGATTTCCTCGGCAGCCTCGGACCCCAGCACTAGGAGAGCAGGAGGTGAACAGGGTTGCAGGCAGGCAGCAGGCTCACCTGTGCTGCAGCAAGCCCAGCCCAAGCTGCAGGACTGGCAGCAGGAGAAGGACATGGCAGAGAAGCCAGAAACCCAAAGGGCAGCCAGCAAGCAGCAGTGCCAACCCAACTGCTCAGGGGCCAAAGCCAGTGGGCATCTTTGTTGAAGAAAGAGGGAAGCAGAAACAATATGATTTTATGTTAACTGTGCAAAGCCTTGGCAGAAAAAAAATCATTCCCTTATTAGCAAAGGCTTGAATTTGCATGTGAAGGGGTAATTTTCCACTGCCTTTGGTGCTGAGCAGTAAAATGACTGGCTGGTTTGTGTTGGCAGATCATAAGAACAACTAAGGAGGGTCAGCAAAGATTGTAAAATGATCATATTATTCAGTTTATAAAAGGAAAAGTATGCAGCAGAGCCTAGGCATGTCACTAAATGCTGTCGCCCTGAAATGCATTTAGTAGCAGCTGAATAGCTCAGCATAGGACAGGTTATGTAGAATATGTATAGTTCAATTTCCATGCATTGTTTAACTTTCTAAATTCCCTTTTTGCTTCTTCCTAATTCACTGTTCCACCCACTGCTTAATTTAATTCCCATGCACATAACACGGAATACAGCATCATCATACCGGAGGCTAGCAGAAAGATCACGCAGAGGTCGGGTGAATGTTTGAAAAACAAAACAAATTACAGCGAACACTAATTGCTTTATTACAGTTCTTATCATCTTGCTTATAAAAGGAATAACTTTTCAAGTGATTGTTATTCATTTTAAATGTTCGTGGGTTTGTTTGGGCTTTTTTGGAGTAAAAGCTGTCTTCATGGTAGAAAAAAAATCATAATCTCTGTGTGTCCTTGTGGAATGTCAGTGTTTTCTCAGTGACAAGCAGAGTAATTAAAACTGGGAAAGGAACTGCAGGTAAATTATTTGCACTGTGTCATATGCAAATATTGTCTTTTGGGGGGCTTGAGCTATCATGAGTGAGGGTCTGCCAGAAATCTGGTTTCTATGCTTTTGTTAAGGATGGTGATGGTTTGTGTGTGTGTGTGGGAAAGGGACAGATTAAGAGAATACAGGATGGATTGATTTGGAGGGGGGATGTTTAGGAGTGCGGGTGTTTTTGCAAACTTTGGGAAAAAATAAATTCAAGCATTTTTAGGTATTTAGATATAAAGATATAGTTTCCTAGTTCAGAAGTTATCTGTCATATTTCTCACACCAAGGTATTCTGACACAACTAGAAAAATGGAAGAATAGTGAATACTACTATGGACCTTTTAACAAAATATGTAAACTAGTTAATGACTGCTAATGTAAAAGTTTTACATTGGTAATACTCAGTAAAACATTTGACTAATCCTTGGAGTGAGTGGGTTTGCACCATGGTTTGAGCGTGCAGGAGAGATTGTAAAATAAGTATTTCAAAATTTTGCTTTAGTTCTATATCTGCCATCAAAAGAGAGATTTTTGTTTGTTTTAGCTATGGCTCGTGTCTTTATGTATCTGCATTGGTTAGATGTGCGTATAGCAGAATGTCTCTGAGTTTCTTGGTGCTTAAAACAGCATGATAGCTTGATACTGACGGTAACCAAAGTCAGGAAGTATTCTCCCCTTAATTTAGTTTTCTGCAGGCACCCAGCCATATATCTTCCCTCCCTTGTAAGCCAGATAGGTCTTGGGGACACCAAGTCAGCCAAAGCTCAGAGTCATCAGGGGGTGACCAAGGTCCCCACGTACTTCCCTCATCAGGAGTGTATAGCAGCTCATAAACTTTCCAAGCAAATAAGCATCGTCCCAGGGTTGTTCATCGTAGGTCTGCACTGTCTCTGGGGGAATGCATCGCCCAAGAGGCTCCTCTCTGTGATACACCATCCCATACATCAGCACGAGAGCATCATACATTACCCGAGTGAGCTGTAGTTCTCACACCGCATTACACCGATCCATCACCAAAGCAAGATGTTGCTCTAATGATATATTAGTGTAATAATCTGAGCAAGGAAGACCAATGATATATTACTCAAAAGATGGCACCATTTATGGAAGCAAGGTTCCAGGAAGATATTCAGTATAATTACAGGCTGCTGGCTGACTTTTACCAGCAAGAAAGTCAGCCAATGTACCCAGTGTATAATGGGAGCTGCTTTACTGGCTTGGGTTGGAAATGCCAGTATTGAACTAGGCTTTCTGTTAGTATAGCAGGATATGTTTACTTTTCCCTAGCTGCAGTGACTAGTTTTTAATTTGCCCAGTTCGTCTAGGGGATGCCCTGAGTACCTCAAAGTAATTTTAGGTCCATGTTTCTATTTCTGCTATTTTCTACATGTAATTTCTCAGTTTTATAATTTGCATTGCATCAATGATGAATATTACTTGTAACCCATCCTCAGAAACAGCCTTCATTTGTTTTATTTTCATTCTGTGTTTTGGCATTTTGGTATCTTCCTAGTACAATGTCATTCCAGTCAGTAAATACGGGCAGAGAGTAACTTTGTCCTCTGAATTTTTCACTGGTTAGAAGTCTCCTCTTTATGGGAAGAAAACTGCTTGCCAAATATTTCATATTTATAATGAGCACTATACTTTTGCAAAGCACAATTTACCTTGTTAAATCCTAACTTTCTGAATCAGTACTCAACCTGACTTTTTACAGCAGCAAATTAATCACATTTCATGAGAACAAAATTAAAGCATTCAAATAAAGAAAAAATGTAGGTTGTAGAAAATTTAGAAACAGACATTATAGAGTGAACAATACTTCTTTTTATCTCTGACTTCTGTGAGTCAGTGAACAACATTTCTGACATGGACATAGGCTTATAGGCTTTGGCACACCACGGAGCAAGGAATAAAATAGAGCTGAGGCATCACCTTTCAAATGAAAGGGAATAAAATAATGAAATAGTCTGAGGGTGGTTTTAGTTCCTTTGATTCTGAAAGTTTTTTCCAAATAAATGTATGAACTTACGTTTAACATAATAATATCTATAACAATAATTAATATCACTATTGCTTCTTCTATCCAAGGTCTCAAACTGACTTTACAGGCAATTAATCTCACAATGTTGTAAGTATTAATACCATCCTTTATACAGATGAGATCTGAAGGAAAAAATGGCCTAATTGGTTGAACCAAATCTATTAAAATAAATGGAATGTAGGATCTGTGATTTTGAATTGGGTTTTAGTGACTCAAACAGGATCACAGAGCAGAAGTGTGGCCAACAGGACACCATTTGCCCAGCCCCAAAACCCATGATGCCCGTCTCTGATGTGTCCACCCGTTCCTCTAGCCAACCTCTCTATTGGAATCTGGTGCAGCACAACAAATTACTCATACAATGATCAGTGGGAAGAGTATAAGTTTGTCACTGTGGGAAAGAAAGGTAGTGCTCTGTAGGAAAAAAGAGCCTTTGGGAAGCTTGAAAGTAAGAATTTGGGCTTTGTGTAAAATCAAAAACATATTGCACCTGATGCACAAATATTTTTCTTGGAAGTAATGTCCTTGACTCCTTTTCTGTGAAAAATGCTTCAGTGAACGATTCATCTTGTAGTTTCCTAGCAGTCACACTGTATACAGCAAAATACGATCTAAAAGAAATAAATCTGATATACCATAAAGCATAGATACAGTCTTCTTTTTCATAGTGAAATCACAGACTTTTTGAACCATGAATATGATTTCAAGTTGATTTTGTATCACTGGATCCTTTGCACAAATAGCACATTATAACATGCATCAGATCAACATGCTCTGCCCTTGGGGGTTATTTGTTATTTACTTTATCATTTTCATTTGTATTTTTGCACTGCAGTAAATAAATAGGTGTCTACAAAAAAAAATCTTGGGAAGAGAAAAGCTGGGGCTACTAGCAAATTCAGAGCTAGGATATACTGTAATGAACAGTTAAAAGGCTACTTTGGTCATCATGGTTAAGGGGCTGAACCTAGACCATGATTTATAACTATGTGTAATGCTAATATATGAGAAATACATCAACAGCACAGGAAACTCCAATTTAGGCTGCAAACCATCACTTTTCTAGATCACTTTACTGTAATACATCTCTCTATCATTAGTGCTTCTAGATTATCAGTTGCATGCTACAGTTTTTCTACTTTCAGGCTCTCATTCTTAATCTCACATTGATTAAGCATTTACAGCTGTTTACAGTGTGCAAAACAAGTGAAAAACATAATGTCAAAATTTACCTTTCCTTTAGGCTTTGTATAGGGTCAAATACCTTTGCAAAGTAGCAAAGCCAGTCTTGCACAAAAAAATACCTCACTTGTACTGTTTTAAATACAAAGCAGCTACTAAAAGAAGGCGAATGAAATGAGGTTGGATTTTCTTTCAGCTGTTGATTTGCTTTTACACCAGTTGAAAATTGAAGAGTTTAAGGTGAGCAGTTCAAAGCACAAACACAGCCAGGCAATTTAACACGGCCCGAAATTTAACCCAGTCTAGTGAAAACGTGTTAGTTTGAGCTTGAAACAGCTACCAAAGGTAGTCAATTCAAATTCCATTGCTTGGCACTAATGAAAGTGGACTTCCAAGAAACATAAACAACCAGCAGAAAATACAACTGTCTGTCTCATAGCTCAAGCCGCCCACAAAGGAAGCCAAGAGCCTCCAACATCCAGCTGTTAACATATTCACCTCCAAGAGGCTACAGAGGTGTTTCCAAATGACAGCTAAGAGGCCAAGGAGTGGAGGTAAGGACTTAGTTCTGCTGTGAGTTACTCTGTCCTATTATCAGGTCATGCAAAATTCTGGACAAATCTTGTCTTCAGGTGGTGAACAGATCAGCAGAAAAAAGGTTGGAGAGCTAAGGATGCTCAAGCCTTCTTTAGTGGGGTTTTGTTTACCGTACCCTTTCCCGCCAGGTACCCTCTGAGCACTGGCTGCAGGAATGAGGTTGGTATCGTATATATATAAAAAACACCACCAAGAAGAAAATTTCCATTATTTTGCTGAAATTTGGGTAGAAATCAGAAAGTTGGACAAGCTGACATTCCTGGCTGAGCAGACGTCCAGCTCTCCATGCTGCCCAGCTAATGGATTCCCAGCTAGCAATCTGCCTCCTTCCACTCTGATAGATGAGCTTCCTAGCTGGGGAAATAAATGGGATTTGTACACAGTCCAGCATAACAAGACTCAGTCAATCTGAAAATAAATCACATAATTACGTAAACAGTCATAAAGTCTTCCAGAAACCAAGCAGGTCCTCGAGGAGACATTCTCTGCAATGTCTTTCCATTAAACATGTGTTTTGCAGTAATGAATAGTCTACTTAACAATGAATGCAAAAAACCCCAGCCCTCGATAATCAATAACAGGTTCCTTTGAGATCTGTTGCAGCATCACATGATGCTCCTCCAGCACTGCCTCTGCTGTGGTGAAACTGCTACAGGACACCCAATGATATGTCCCTTGGGAAAAGGAGTAGTTAACTTGGTAATTTATAGAGACCACTGCCTGACAAAACGCCCACAACCATTTCACTTTACAGTGTTAAAGTTAGTTTCTATATAAGCATATATATATAGACATAGATATGTAGCTATATACAAGCTATATATACATATATATAGCTATATATAAGCATACATATCACAAGCACGTTGTCTCGGTTGTCTTGCGTGGTGTGCAATATTTCCCTCTGGGCAAAACCACCAAGCAAGGCACACTGATACCAGCTTTTCAGGAGAGGTGGCTGGGAATTTTGTGACAAATGTGGGGATCTTACTAAACATGGAGAAGATGACCCTCAGCTTCTTTGACTTACAAAAACATAATATGTCCTGTTGCTACAGCCACATAAAGCTTGACACTGAAATGAGTTTTGCCTTTAGGTGTTAATATGTGAAAGATTTGTACTATTATTTAGGCCACATAGTCATAAACAAGTGTCTTCTTTACATATAATTAATGAATTTATTTCCATAAGATTCATTAAATATTATTTCTTTACACTTTTCCTCAATAAAAAGCAGATTTTAGACCTCCAGAATTCAACAAACGAGAGATGCTATGTATCAATAGGTATGAGTACCAGCAAACTGAAAGGGCCTCTCTTATACCAGATACCTGGTGAACTGAAATAAAACAGGAAAAAAAATAGGAACAACGAATACAATATACAGAGCTTTAAAATATTTGTACATCCTTTTATGTATAAAGTTTAATTTTTTTACCATGTTTTCTAAGTCTGATTCATCAGGAAATAGCAGACTTGAAAAATGGAATTGTGATGTATCTGAAAAAGTTATTTTTGGTAATTTTACATATTTCTGAAATGCTTCAATTATAATTTATTGTTGGGGTTTTTTGAGCTTACAGTATCAAAGCTGGTTGGAGCTATAGTTGGAAATAGGTAAAACATAGTACCAATAATGTGGTAAGGCAGTCTAAAATGATGGTCTGAAAAATATCCTATACGTAGAGTATATATAACCACAAAAGATTTTACTAAAAAAAACCAAGGCCTTAGGATGGCAGAAGAAGTATTTAATGGGCAAAAGAAACAAATAAATCAACGTATTTTCCAATTCTTTTTAGCAGGCAGATTTTCCTGGCAGGCATTTCATTTACCAGTCATACAGGAAGGCAAAGAGGGTTTGGCTGGAGCATCCAGAGAGCTGCCTACTGGAGCCTTTCTCACGTTCAAATTGCTGGTGAACGAATTTTTTAATCATATTTTCTCCCTAATGATGCTACAGGGAAGCAGTTTTTCAATACAACACCTTATGAATTTCAGGTCTTAGTTTCAGACCGTTTAAGGTAAGGGGCAAGGGAGGAGGGGGAGAAATGACCCAAGTGTGAATAGTGAGACTGATGCAAAACTTAATGAGAAGTGTATGCCCTGTCATGTTGTGAAGATATTAATCTGGTTTGTGTTTATGCTTATCAAGCTAGTATCTTACTCACAAAGAAGCAAAACTGCACTCTATTTTATATATAAAAGGAAAAAAGCTGGGACAATTTATATATCTCTCTGTTAAAGGTAAGAAGTGTTAAAGCAAAAAATTACTTATGCCTCCACATTTCTTGTTCTATTATGCCCTGGTTCTCTTAAGCAGAGATTAATGCTTTATTGGCTTAGGAGCTGCTTATAAAGGAATTAAACACTCCAATTTAAGAAGATAGATGTGAGTATGTTAGGTGCAGTCTTTGTTGCTACAGGCCATGTCTTCTTTCTCCTGTACTCAGCACTGCCCAAAAGTTAATTTTCTACAGCTGCAGTTACTTCATTGTTTTCAGAACCAATTTCTACATCTGCTGGTTTAAGAAAGAAACTTGACCAGTTTTATAGGTATTAAATATGCTGAAAAATGCCCTGCAGACAGATGATGAACAGTGGGTTGACTTGCTGGAAGAGTTATGTGTTGGCTTCACAGTGCCTCCGGATTTTGCATCTCCATCCATGATTAACAGCAGAAAAGCGGTACCGCAGGAGGGGGCACAAATCCACACCCCACCAGGAGGTATGAGTATTGTAGAACAGGTCTGTGTTTGAATCATGCAAAGCTTTCAAACCTTGTGTCACATTGGTTACAGAAACACAGGGCAGGTGGGTTCTCACCTGGTTGGAGCGGCAGCTGATGGTGCTGAACAGCTGCCCACACAGCCCACAGTGTCTACGGTTTGATTTAAAGGTAGGATCCACAGCACTAGACAGGCCCATTGGTGGGCCAGATGGGTTATGATGATTGCTTCATGAAGAAACTTGAATCATTTGTACGTGTTAAATAGCTGAGCTATTCTTCTGACTTTTATCATTTGCCAGCTGCTGATGATAAAACCTTCTGTATTTGAGAAGACATGGGTGAGGAAGGCTGTGAGAGGCTAAGAGAGAAGTCCATTGCCTTGCTTACCTTACCTTCACATTAGCTGCAAAGCATGAAGCAGTGCTGCAAGGTTACCCTGTTATTAGAAAACTTTTTGTCCACTGGTAGCATCATCCTCATGTCCCACTTGGAGAACTCGCTCATACACCCTCAGCTGACATCCCACTCCTCCCCTCAGCTCTGTGCCAGCAGGCTCTGCAGTTTTAGTCCTATTTTAATGAAGTATGAATTGTTAAATAAAAATATACGCCTGCATGTTGTTACACCAGCAGGCGCTGAACCCCGTTTCATAGCAGAAACCTCACTTCTCATGCCAGCATCTCTTTGCCATCTGAGATATGCAAGTGCATACGAATTTCAAAGTACTTGTAGGTTGTTTCAATCAATGAAAAAGACAGGATTTGTTTTAATATTTTTTTAAATTTATTTTTTTAATTGCAGATGGTTCTAAAAGAGAAAGTTCCAGACTTTAAAACCTTTTCATTAAATAAGAATTACTCTTACAACTTCTGTTGATATATGGGTAGGAAGAAAATTAACTGATTGAATTCAATATTGAAGGACAAACTCTGATAAATGTAGAAAAAATTATGGATGAAACCCAACCCATAAATTTTCATGAACAAGCAGAAGAGCATATAAATGAAACAATTTAGCCATGTAAAGTATATAAATTCACCTAATCAGGATACAACACCCAAGGAGCTGGATTCAATGCCAAAATCATTGCTGTATGCAAATTCTATTATTTTGAGACACAAAAGATTGAAAAATGTAGATGACGTTTCTCTTGTATTAAGCCATTCTTAACAGGTGGTCATGAAAAAGACTGCCTGCTCTGTCAGAAGTTAAATATTAAAATAGAATTAAAATAAATTAGAATATAGTGTGTAATTTAAATATGGCAAAATGCAGGGTATTTATCTGTCTTATTCGCTTCTTTTGAAGAGATGCATTCCAGGATTAAACCATAATTGCTGAAATTGTTTGAATTCTAATTTTAGAATTAATTTAGTTAATTGGCAGAGACAAATTGGCTCAAGTTTGATTGACCTGAAAAATGTCCATTTGTTAGCTAATAATTGTCTTGCCAAATTAGCATAGTTGTGTTGAACTGCAAATAATATTTGGAGTACCATTCATGATATTTGCTGTATTTCGTTTTGTTTCGATAAAATCTGGATACTTCGTGTTAGATTACTTGTTTGCTATTTCTCACCATGTGTTTATATTTTGTTTTCTACTGCTTCTTTTTGTTTTAAATGAGGGGAGTTTATTCTAACATCTGGTGTTTCAGGGGAAATCACAGACTGATGGGATTTTTTGTGCAAACCACCCACATTTCAATCAACTTTGCCAGAAAAGTATGAAATGCTTTGTTCAAGTGAATCACTGTATTTAAATTTCCCAAACAGCCTCTGTACACACCCCTCCTTCAGTTTTACTTTAACTATTTTGAGTAGAGACATAAACAGTGAATTTATTCCCACTTTATGCAGGGGAGCTAACCCCATTGCTATGACCGACTGGGGTAGCTGCGAGGAGGAATCGTACTGCCCCAGGTTCCTGACACTCAGGTTGTCAGCAGCAAGCTCTGCAGCTGGAAACGTGAGGACTTTACTATGTCATTTTCAGAAAACATGAGGGCTTAGTATTGATGGTAGTGATAAATCTAGGACTTAATGCATTTGGGGAGTCGCTTTTCTGCTGTGAGCATGAAGTGGTTTTCAGACTTTAAGGTATGTGAAGCAACTTGGAAAACTCATGGCATTGGCATAGTCCATCCTAAGTTTTCAAGCAGTTTGTTTTTCATTGATGCTGACTGCAGAAAGAGTGCTTCTCCTCTTTCTGCTTTTTGCCCTGTTTGTTTGCCCTGTAACGTGCTGGTCTTGTGATGCTGTTTTCTGACTCTGCCTTTGACCAATCCCTCCTACTGCAATATTTTTATTAATCTTATTCATAGAACAAGGCACTGAAATACTAACTCTACAAAAAGTTAAATGTACCATACTCAGCTAGAAGGCAAAGGCAGCCTGCTGCTGTGGCTACGGTTACAATTTGAATACAAGAAACAGTGAACCAAAATGATACTAAGATATAACAGACACACCATAGGTAGTATCATAACAATGACCAAACTCAGATTTCTGCTTGGACCCCGCCAAGAACAGTTCCCATGTATTGCCACATGGGAATACAGTTATGCCATCATATTTCAAAAAAGAAATGGAGGATAATAGTTGAAAATCACTTTGCAAGAGCCATTTTAAGATGATACTGTAAATCACACATGGGAAGAAATAGAAAAGGAAAGCAGGCTCAGGTGATCAACTTTAAAGAAAAACTGATGCCATCAATCAATGTATTTATAAGGGAGAGGATTACCAGGCTGGACTTGGACAGTTTTTCAGGCTTGTAGTGACAGGACAAGGGGGAACGAGTATAAACTGGAGAGGGGCAGGTGGTAAATGGTGTGAAATCCAGCTGGAGGCCAGTGACAAGTGGGGTTCCCCAGGGCTCAGTGCTGGGTCCAGCCCTGTTCAATGTCTTTATCAATGACCTGGATGAAGGCATCGAGTGCACCCTTAGCAAGTTTGCAGATGACACTAAGCTGGGTGGAAGTGTCGATCTGCTGGAGGGTCGGGAGGCTCTGCAAAGGGATCTGAACAGGCTGGACCGCTGGGCAGAGTCCAATGGCATGAGGTTTAACAAGGCCAAATGCCGGGTCCTGCACTTGGGGCACAACAACCCCATGCAGTGCTACAGACTAGGAGAAGTCTGTCTGGAAAGCTTCCTGGAGGAGAGGGACCTGGGGGTGTTGGTTGACAGCGACTGAACATGAGCCAGCAGTGGCCCAGGTGGCCAAGAAGGCCAATGGCATCTTGGCTTGTATCAGAAACAGCGTGACCATCAGGTCCAGGGAGGTTATTCTCCCTCTGTACTCATCAGTGGTGAGACTGCTCCTCGAATCCTGTGTTCAGTTCTGGGCCCCTCACCACAAGAAGGATGTTGAGGCTCTGGAGAGAGTCCAGAGAAGAGCAACAAAGCTGGTGAAGGGGCTGGAGAATAAGTCTTACGAGGAACGGCTGAGAGAGCTGGGGGTGTTTAGCCTGGAGAAGAGGAGGCTGAGGGGAGACCTTATTGCTCTCTACAACTACCTGAAAGGAGGTTGTGGAGAGGAGGGTGCTGGCCTCTTCTCCCAAGTGACAGGGGACAGGATGAGAGGGAATGGCCTCAAGCTCCGCCAGGGGAGGTTTAGGCTGGACATTAGGAAGAAATTTTTCACAGGAAGGGTCATTGGGCACTGGAACAGGCTGCCCCGGGAAGTGGTTGATTCACCTTCCCTGGAGATGTTTAAGGCACGGGTGGACGAGGTGCTGAGGGGCATGGTTTAGTGTTTGATAGGAACGGTTGGACTCGATGATCCGGTGGGTCTCTTCCAACCTGGTGATTCTATGATTCTGTGATTCAGGCTCGACACAAGGAGGAAGTGCTTCTTAATGAGAGTGCGGAGGCCCTCAGGCTGCACCTCGTTTCTCCGCCACCAGATGGCACCGCCGCCCCACAGTTGTCCCATCCCGCTCGGGATGCAGCAGGAGGGCCTGGAATCGGCTTCAGCTCCAGTCCCAGCTTCCCTCAGTGCTGCCGGGCGATGGAGAAAAGCTGCTGGAAAAGGTCCTGCTGGGAGACCTCAGCGCTGGGAAATCTCTGTGGGGGCTCTGCAAGGTCTCCCACACGGGTTAAACCCGTGTGGGAGACCTTGCAGAGCCCCCACAGAGAATCCTGCCCCATGATCTTGCTGTCTCAGTACAGTCCTCACCTTGTGAATTCAAGTGGAACACTGGAGAAAGGAAGGGAAGTTGTAAAAAAATCCCCATGTTCCACAGCAAGAAGTATTTTTCCTGTGGATTAGAATATCGCAAAGGAGTTAAACTCTGTTTGGGTGTTCAGCAGGGATTGCTGCTTGCTGGTAAAAGGGTTTCTGCAAAGCTAAAAGAAGTCAGCATCAACAAATGTATTATGTGTAATTATTTTCACGTCCTCGGGTGTCAGCTCTGCTGAGAAAGGGAGAATTTAATGAGCTCTCCGTAGACTTGTAAATTTGTACGTTTAGAGAAGATATGAAATAAATTCTCGTGTTTACATGGTAGATGTCTAAAACTTACAAGAAAATTCAGCCAGTCCACACTGAAGTTGACCACAAGGCACTAGACTAACACAAATAATATCACTCTGCCCATTTGCTCTAACCTGATGGATACAAACACATGTTAAATCTTTCCCTGTAGTTGCAGCTGCAGTTGACGTGCAGACACACAGCAAGCAGACAAACAATGCCATGGGAAACAAAAGAGCATTTCTGAGGAACTGGAGCATCCATGAGCAGCTGTGCTGGTGATAGCTGGAGATCAACGTTGAGCTGGTTGCACCCAGGTAATCAATAAGTGCGGGGATATTAAATAACTTTAAATTTAATATTTGGGGTTGGGTTGTTTCCTGAACTCATTTAGCTGAAATGGAAAGAATATTGCCCCTTGCATTTCTGAGAGTTGAAGACTGGTCCTCTGAAAATATAAAGTAGTTACTATTCAGATGAATGCTCTGTCAGTGGCATGAATCAGTTATTTCTAATTTTGCGGTGTGCAAATAGGAATATCCACTGCAAACTACTACTGCTCTTAACTCTTTTCCCACCCAGTGAAGATGTAAATGCTTATGATCACTGGCAATTGGTTTATTTTTCTTAAGCATTTTCAAAAAGCTCAAACAGGTGCACCTTGCTGCACAACCTGAAGGTCAGCAGACTAAACTTTTCTTATCATATAACTGTGATATGGTAAAGAGCCTTGGCAAGGGCCTCTGGCAAAGCTGTGCTGCCAGCCTGCTGCCACAGTACTGCCCTGGTGATGGGTACAGCCCCTGAGTAGCCTCTGGGATGGCTCTGAGAGGGTGTTAATAACAAATTCTTGCCTTGGCATAAGCCTCTGTATGTGTGTGTGTACACATGTGTGTGCATAATGGGTTATAACATGCCCCAGGTCAGGAGTTATCCACTAACTGTCTTTCATTAGGAAGACATCCAATCCCCTAAATGCTCCTTGCATCTCTGAAGCATCTGGTCTGAGCCACTCCCACTGAAAGATTACTGAGTTAGCCAGACCTGCCATGGGAATGCCAAAGCCAACCAAACGTATCTTTTCAGAAATAAATAGTTCAGATGTAAGAATGATATTGAAAATGCAAAGACCTTGTGATACAGACGCAGCAGGTATATCTGTATCAGCCTGGTTATTTCCCACCTGCATTTACAGACCCAGAATACAGATCGACAGATTAAGAGTTGAAGATTATTTTATTTGTATGAGATGCCACCTGAAGTATTTTAATTCTCTACTACAGATCAGTATTGCTGTTACATTTACCCATATACAAGTATAGCTACTGATAAAGTCATACCATTTATCTATATTTCTAAGGAACTCTAATTTTTTTTAAAAAACAGACATACTCCCATAGTCCATAGCAAAAGTATATACAGAAATGCAATTTAAAATCAATTTTTCATCAAATCATTATATGTCTTCTATCAAAGATAAACCATTCTATATTATTTTATTCTGTTTTTATATCAGTGGGAGAAAACATAACCCAAACCCTCTGGTTTTACAGTAGATTAAGAAATGTAGAAGAAAAGCTTTTATAGGATGTCATAGGTACGAAAATCAAGTTATTCACCTGGGCTTTTGTGGCTGCAATATGCCACCAAAGCTGCACATGTACATGGTTTGCCACTGACCAAAGCGTAGTGCAAATTGTACTTCAAAGTCAAGGCCAGCAATATCAAAAGAAGAAAAACCTTCCCTTCCCTCTCAGCCCAGTGTGTGGGCACAAGACTCCCTCACTGCTTTATTTGGTGTGTTACAGCTCTGCCTGGGGCCAGCAGGGCTGTGAGAGCTGGCGGCATGTGATTGGGCATCGCAGCTTTATGTAAGTGTAGACCGTTTAGTTTGAGTCAATTAGTTCAGTATCAGAGTTTGCATGTGCATGTAGTTCCACACATGCCTTTAGAGGGATTTGCAGATGGGGAATTTTAGTTTCTAAATGAAAATTTTTTATTTTGTACTTAAAGGAAGTGTGAGAGAGCATGTTGAGGATTTCTTGCAAATCCTTTTACTTGCTTGAAATTTGGAAGTCAAAACTTGCTGAAGGGGCAGCTGGGCCTGTCAGGCTGCTTTCTTACAACCCAACAGATCCTCAACAGAGGTGTCAGACAGAGAAGCGATTATGCAGGTCAAGCGAAGTTCAGAATTTGTTTTATATGGTACCAAATAGGGATGTTTCAGCTTTACTGCTGAAGCTCTTGCATCTCCCATGCAGAGGGATCAGGTCGGCCCGTAACCACTGGCGTAATCTATATGCAGACACCAAAAGCTCAACTCACAGAGCCCTGGAAACTTCTAATTTGTTCTCCAGTCTCTAAGGGACGTTTCCAGAGAAGGTTTAGGCACCTTTCTCGCTTCCCAGTTGCTGATGATTTCCTCGCTAGAGGACAAAGGCTCTTGTGGCTGCATGGATGGTGTGCCCTGGGATGGGGAGGATGCAGAAGGTGGTATCAGACAGCAGCTTGCACCATTGTGGGTTGCCCCAAATTCTCATGGTTTGTCCAGGAAATGTTCTCCAGCAGGGGCTGGTGATGCCCACCCATGAGGGCTCTGAGTGCGTGCGCAGCTGGGTGTGCTTGCTCCTGCACCTGCTAGTGCTGTATTAAGGGGAAGGGCAGTTTGGAGGAAGCAGGGAAGAATAACAAAAATACAGGCAAATAAAACTCTGTAAGAAGAAGCACGGCAAACACCGCCTCGCACGAGGAACGGCTGAGAGGGCTGGGGTTGTTCAGCCTGGAGAAGAGGAGGCTGAGGGGAGACCTCATTGCTCTCTACAACTACCTGAAAGGAGGTTGTGGAGAGGAGGGTGCTGGCCTCTTCTCCCAAGTGACAGGGGACAGGACAAGAGGGAATGGCCTCAAGCTGCGCCAGGGGAGGTTTAGGCTGGACATTAGGAAAAAATTTTTCACAGAAAGGGCCATTGGGCACTGGCAGAGGCTGCCCAGGGAGGTGGTTGAGTCACCTTCCCTGGAGGTGTTTAAGGCACGGGTGGACGAGATGCTGAGGGGCATGGTTTAGTGTTTGATAGGAATGGTTGGACTCAATGATCCGGTGGGCCTCTTCCAACCTGGTCATTCTATGATTCTAAGAATAATTTTGGAGTTTTAGAAAAGTTTTCGAAAGAAAGTATTCTTTATCAGGCCTGGGCAACACAAGGGAGTGATCTCCATCAATCGTGTGTAACAAGACGAGAGCTGGGAGCAGAATATATAGAATCATAGAATCACCAGGTTGGAAGAGACTCACCGGATCATCGAGTCCAACCATTCCTATCAAACACTAAACCATGCCCCTGGGCACATCATTCACCTGTCCCTTAAACACGTCCAGGGATGGTGACTCAACCACCTCCCTGGGCAGCCTGTTCCAGTGCCCAATGACCCTTTCTGTGAAAATTTTTTCCTAATGTCCAGCCTGAACCTCCCTTGGTGGAGCTTGAGGCCGTTCCCTTTCATTCTGTCCTCTGTCACTTGGGAGAAGAGGCCAGCACCCTCCTCTCCACAACCTCCTTTCAGGTAGTTGTAGAGAGCAATGAGGTCACCCCTCAGCCTCCTCTTCTCAAGGCTAAACAACCCCAGCCTTCTCAGCCGTTCCTCTTACGAGGCGGTGTTTGCCGTGCCCCCGGGGCTGGGGGCGGCCCTTCGGGGCGCCCCCAGCCCCGGGGGCTCGGCAAACACCCAGGCGCTATTTAAGCGGGGAGGCGCTATGGGCCGGGGCGCCGCCGCCGCCGCCGGGATGCAGGGCTTCGTGCCGCCCCCCGAGCCTCCTCCGCACGGCTGCGCCGGCACCTACCGGCCCCCGGCCAACCCCTACGTGTGGCTCGGCGGCCCTTACCTGCCCGCGGCCCCGCCGGTGGCGCCGGGGGCCGCTCCGCAGGGCGTGGAGCGGGGCTGGGCCAGGCCGCCCTACTCGTACTCGGCGCTGATCGCCATGGCCATACACAGCGCGCCGCGCCGCCGCCCCACCCTCAGCCAGATCTACCAGTTCGTGGCTGAAAACTTCCCCTTCTACCGGAGGAGCAAGGCCGGCTGGCAGAACTCCATCCGCCACAACCTCTCCCTCAACGACTGCTTCAAGAAGGTCCCGCGCGACCAGGACGACCCGGGTGAGGAGGCAGGGATGGGGATGATTATGGGGATTGGGATGGGGATGAGGATGGGGATGGGGAGGGGGGTGAGGACGGGGATGGGGATGAGGATGGCGATGGGGATGGGGATGAGGATGGCGATGGGGATGGGGATGAGGATGGCGATGAGGATGGGGATGGAAGTGGAGATGGGGATGGGATTGGGGATGAGGATGGGGACAGGGATGGGAATGGGGATGAGGATGGGGATGGGAATGGGGATGGGGATGAGGATGGAGACGGGGCTGGGAATAGCGATGGGGATGGGAATAGTAATGAGGATCGGGATGGGGGTAGGAGTGGAAAGGGGGATGGGGATGGAAATGGAGATGGGGATAGGGATGGGGATGGAAATAAAGGAGGTTGTAGAGAGCAGGGAGCTGGGCTCTTCTCCCAAGTGACAGGGGACAGGACAAGGGGGAACGGCCTCAAGCTCCACCAAGGGAGGTTCAGGCTGGACATCAGAAAACAATTTTCACAGAAAGGGTCATTGGGCACTGGAACAGGCTGCCCAGGGAGGGGGTTGAGTCACCATCCCTGGAGGTGTTTAAAGGATGGGTAGATGAGGTGCTGAGGGGCATGGTTTAGTGTTTGATAGGAATGGTTGGACGGTTGGACTCAATGATCGTGGGGGTCTTTTCCAACCTAGTGATTCTGTGAAATGGAGATAGGGATGAGGCTGGGGATGGGAATAGGGAACAGGAATGAGGATGAGGATGGGGTTGGGAATGCGGATGGGAATAAGGTTGAGGGTGGGGATGGAGATGCAAGTAGGGATGGAAAGGGGGATGGAAATGGAGATGGGATGAGGATGGGAATGGGGATGGGCATGGGAATGGGGATGAGGGTGGGAATAGGGATAGGGATGGATATGGGAATGGGAATGAAGATGGGGATGGGAACAGGGATGAGGATAGGGATGAGGATGAGAATAGGGATGGGGTGAGGATAGGGGTGGGAGTAGGGTAGGGGATGGGATTGGGGATGGGAATGGGTATATGGATGGGCATGAGGGTATGGATGGAAAGGGGGGGTAGGGAGGAGGGTGGGGATGGGAATAAGGATAGGGATGAAGATGGGGATGCACTGGGGGCTCCACCTACACTCCCTGCTGCGATGAGGATGTGGAGGCAGCAGCCAATGTGAGGAACTTCTCTCTCCACAGGCAAAGGCAACTACTGGACCCTCGACCCTAACTGTGAGAAAATGTTCGATAATGGCAATTTTAGGAGGAGGAGGAAGAGACGGGCCGAGGCTGGTGTGCCTGAGGAGGCTGTGAGGAACGGTGAGGGGCAGCAGGTGTCCTGCCCCACTGGGCTGCGTGGTCCCCCCGGCCCTGGGACCCCCCTCTAGAGCTGTGCCGGGGCCCAGGTGTGAGCAGAGCTCCCCAGGATGCACTAACGCACGAGAGAGGAATATTTTTGTAACACCTAAATGTACATTTTTGTATATGATCTATAAATACAGTCAGGTGCAGGAAGGATGGGAGCGGGCTGAGAGAAGTCGTTGGGGCTGGCCGCAGATGCTGCTTTTCCTCCTTTTCCACAGTGTCTCTTCCCACCAAAACCTTGGGAGGGCTTTAACCTCCTGCTACGTGGCTTCCAGGCTGGCTTTCTCATCTTTTCATGGCCAAGAGCAAAGCAGAGCTCTCTGTAGCATCTCCCCACAAAGGAGAGCCCCTGCCAGCCATGGCCCTCCTGGGTTAGGGGATGTTAGAGCTGGGTTTGCAGCCTGGACTTTCCTGGGAAGCCCACAGAGAGCCTGGGGTGCAGGAAGGAACAGAGGGATGTGCCCTCCTGACTGGGCCCTGCTCCCAGGGCAGACCAGGCTGGGGAAGGGTGGGGGCACCTAGCCCTGCCATCCTCTGCAGCATTCCTGAATAAAACCCCTTTATTTTTCCAAACACACAAGATCATCTTTGTGTCAGCCTATGGAGCTGACGATAATTTGTACGAAGAATTTCAGATTTAATCGAGCGTCCAAAATTAAGCCGGATCCCCCCTGAGGAGCTCTTTAATTACTGGTTTTCTTGCTAAGTGCCTTGACGATTGCTTGTGGGGAGCTGGTGGCCCATGGTGCCAGTGCTCTGATGCAGCCTGGGTTCTGTACCTCGGTGCCACAGCTCCCATGTACTCACTGGCTTCCTGGGGCACCTGCTTTTTGAGGCTGCCTTGGGAAAACCACCTCTGATTTATCCACAGCATCCACACATACGTGAGGTTTCTCCGTTTTTTTATGAAGCTTTGGAAAAATGCAATGCGGCACAAATGAACTGCAGCCATGGTGGTTACATTGGGGCATTTTGTTAAATACTTCAGATGAAGTTTTGGCCATCCCTACTTGCTTATTAATACTTGGTGCATGTTCCCTGCTTTTGTTTTCCAGTCATTTTTTTTAAGGTACTTTAGTTTGAAAACAAAATTGTCAACTATGTAGTCTGTTGTCTTTCCTTTCTGCCTCCTCCAGCCTGCTCTTACTCGCTTATGACAAAAATACAGCTCTCTTAGATAAAATCCTAAAAATATTATTGTTGTTTACAAGAAAACTACCCCAAACAGAAACACGTATAATGCAAACCTATTGCACAATGGAACCATAAAGCAAGTTTGGAACAAAAACATAAACATACTATCTAAGAACCTAAAATGTGTTGGAGAGCCAAGTCCCTGATGGAGGGGAAGAATTAGCTGTACAAGCCAAGTTTTTCAGGCCCAAAATTGTAATAAATAGTATTACAGTGTATTTGGTTTGCAAATACCCGACTTTAGCAGATCTGAAATGAGGGAAAGAGCAAACTAAACTTGACAGCCAATATCCCATGGAGATTTATATAGACAAATTTATATTTCATTAAACTCCTACTTGAAAAAATCTTCATACAAGAAAAATCACATTTTAAACAAGAAAGATAACTATTCTGAAATGGCTTCAAAACCATTTCAGACACAATCTCTTCATTCATGTTATTATTTTCCAGGGCTATCAACAAAGAGGACTTTTCAATTACAAAGCCTGTTCCCTTTTTAAAGTGGGTAGAACTCTGTTCAAGGTTTCAAGCTATTGTTTCTGTTGCATAATCGTTAGCTACAACTTTAAAGGATGCAGGGAAAGTTATTTCTGCAATTAGTTGCACATTAAGCTGCTTTTTTCCATGTGGCTGAGGGTTGTGGTAAGAAGGTCATGCAGAGAGTATAAAGGGGAGATTTCTAGGTGAAAATAGCTACGTGATTCTGTTGGCATTCAAATTTTAAAGTTTGTCTTTGAATTGTGAAATTCATTTGCCAAGGAGCGGGCACATGCTTTTAAATAGGATGGAGAAAGCCTTGCCCTGTGAGAGCCAGTGGACCCTTCCCAAGACACAGTGAAGACATACCTCGGAGCTGAGAAACAAATTATTTCTTTCAAATTGTATTTTCTTCTGCTTCAGGATACAAAGTCCTGGATCCAGCCATATAGGCTGAACTCCATATATTCACCTTGAGACTATTTGCCCTGGGACAGTATGACATTGCAGAACTCTGAAAATGCAGCAAAACACAAAGAGGAGAACCCTGAGTGGCTGCAGGTGTTTCAGGTTTTCCCAGAATCAGCTTTGTTAGCTGCTCAGCTGGGTCCTGCATTGGGGAAGTCCATGGATAGCTGAGTGAAAGGACCACTCCACATCATCAGAACTTTTCTTCAGGGACTGTTTAAGATGTTGATTGAATGTGTTTGTGGAGGCCATTACTTGTATTTTTTTGTGCTTCTGTTGTACTGTTATTCTATTTTTGTGTGTTGGAAAGAAAGGGAGAATTTTTTAAATAAATCAAATTGGAACAGAGAAGTTGTAATCCCTCTAAGCAGAAACACTGCTTGAATGAAGAACTGCATCAGGTAAGGAGTATCTGGGATAACTGGGCAGCTACACACTTTAGTGAAAAAGGATTATGGGATGCTGTGATGGGGTGGGATGCTGTGGTCCATAGTTGCTTGAGCTGGACTCCCATAGAAGCCCAGAAACAGTCTCATCTAGTTCTCGAAGAACAAATTCTGGAGACTGTTCATCCATGTCTGCTTTGCTGAGCAGTGACAGCCCCAGCTGCAAGCAGCATGGTGGGACTCACTAGGCTGCGGGCTTGCTGTTACACTGCCCCAAGCTCCATGCCAGTCCCCACTGGGCATGGCTGCGGGACAGTGAAATGGATTGTTGCTGGAGGTTTAGGGTAAGTCATGATGCAAGAAATTGGGGAACTCTGAGCAAATGACCTGGCTGCTGCCTTCAGTCACTCTAGGGCAACATGTTGGCCTATATATGAAAGAGGAGGGAATGCTCTTTAATCATAAATTCTCTTTTTGGGACTAGGCAGTGATATGCTGCTTGCAAGGTTAAGCCATGGCTAGTGGCTTACCAGCCAATGTGCTGAACATTTAATTCTTGGACTTTAATTCTTGCAGTCATGCATGACTTGATTACTGCCCCTGGCAGTTTTTCCTCACAAAATGGGTTGGACAGTGCTTGGGGAGTGCATAATGACCTCTGGCTCATAAGGGTGCAAGGATTTTAGTTGCGTGCAAACAGTGCCTGTGGGGTGTCTGCTGAATCAACTTGGAGGAATGGAAAAGTTTGATGAGTGAGTTTCCAAAAGCACATGTGGTCTGCCCCTGCGGTTCTCACTGGGTAAACAGGGAAGGACAGACAGTAGTTGAAAAAGAGGGATGGAGTTTTCATTTTTTAAGAAATTAATCTGTGAAATATTTTCCTGGTCATAATACTTTATATTTTATTATTAGTTATATGTTAATCTAATAGGAAAAGCAATAATTCTCTATTTTGAGAGAGATTATTACTTAAAAGTCCATAATAAATGCAAATAGGATGTGATAAATCAAATTTATTTCTATTTTTTATTCAATTTCCCATCAGCTCTGATACTTGCATGCAATTCATCCTTGCTAAGCATTATGATTTCCCCATGCTTTACTGTATTATGACATTGCTTTGCAGGATTGTTCTATGCTGGCCTCTTCTCCCAAGTGACGGGGGACAGGACAAAAGGGAATGGCCTCAAGCTCCGCCACTGGCGGAGATTTAGGCTGGACATTAGGAAAAAATTCTTCACAGAAAGGGTCATTGGGCACTGGAACAGGCTGCCCAAGGAGGTGGTTGAGTCACCTTCCCTGGTGTTTAAGGCACGGGTGGACGAGGTGCTAAAGGGCGTGGTTTAGTGTTTGATAGGAATGGTTGGACTCAATGATCCGGTGGGTCTCTTCCAACCTGGTTATTCTATGATTAGCAAGACAGAACAGGGACTATCAAATTTTATATAGCTGTACTGTATGGGTAAAATCAATACATAAGCCAAGTTTTCACATTCTAGTCACTGCCTTGGAGTCAATAAGGCACAGGCTGAAGGGAGAGTAAGGCTTATGTACTCGTTATGTAAAAATAGAAAAATCATCCTTCTCAATATGCTCCCTGTGGTATAGAAATTCATGCTGCAGGACATGGCACTTCTAGTTCTGATAGCATCAGAGAAAAATACATGGCCAAATATATAGTGAAAGCAGGTTAGATGTGAACGGCTCATGTTGTAACCAGTAGCAATACATTGCATCTATAGAGTCTGCTTTGTCAGGCTTGTGCTGACTCCTCTGTGTCCTGGGAACACCAAGCAACAAAGTGCTGCTTCTGCATATAGAGATTTGCCTAATAGGAGCCCCTCTCCCTGTGCTTCCAGGTAGCATCCAGTGCAGCAGTCACATCCCAGCCCCGAGCAGCTTCCTGATAAGAAAGTGAGGGTGGTAGAGGGGAAATGGTATAATGAAGTAGTGGAAAAACTGAATTATAAACACTATCTGCTACTGGCTTTAAGATCATATGGCCATAATAGGGACTGCAAATTCTCTGATCCTGTCTGCACCAGTCACGTTTACAAAGCCTGACCCTTACATATGGAAAAGGTTTAATCTGTTCTTTTCACAGGATCAAACTGAAGTTTTAGTCCAGAATGACAATACATGGCCTGCCTATCTATCCATCTATCTATCCATCTGTCTATCCGTCTATCTATCTCTCTATCCGATTATTTTTAGGAAAGTAATTATCACCAGCTATAAGAAGGGAAGATTTTTATATTTTAGGGTGATTACTGCTATGCTTGTCAAAAGATTTCATAGTACTATCTCTGTTAACAGCTTAGTTAGTTTATGACTATCGGGTTTTGATAGCACTGATAAATTTTATTTTATTTTCATTACAATCTTAACTTGCAAGGTGTTGCTGCTCATGCTGTGAGTTTTCCACCAATTTGCTAAGACGAACACATTAATTTTTCTTAAGACTATGAAAAGCCAATGCAAAAACTGTTTCAGATGCTGGATAGTTGGTCACTCGTGTGGCTATCTGATCATTTTGCAATAGGTGATTAGCATAGATTTTTTGCTATGTTAGGCATGAGCTTTTATTTTTTTGCTGTTCATTTATAGCTGTTTGGTCTTTTTCCTTTAAGTGTTCTGTGAAAGATGATAAATTGTATGAAGAATTTCATGAAATGGCATATAATGCTACCCTGGAACTTCTTGTTTACATTAAGACAAATTTCCTAAAGACTGAATGCAATTAAAGTCTATTTAAAAGCTCTTTACAGTGACCTTAGCGTGTATGTTACGATTCTGCAAAAGGGATTTGCTTAGATGCTATCTTGTAACGTGTGAAATAGGAGCAAGAAGACCTGACAACTTAGCTTCATACAGGTTTTTCTTTGCATAGTTTCTTTAAGAAAAGCATAATGAATCAAGCAAGCGAAAAATAATGGAAGAAAGTTGTTTGGGGAAAAATATTCTTTCCTGTAAGTGTCTCTTCTGGCAGTAGAAGAGCTATGTTCATACAAAAACGTACGTATCCATACTGAGATTCATAGACTATTACTGATGAGGAGGCTTACTTTCAGGGAGACCTCTCCATAAATTCATTCTTCGATGCAGCCCGTGCTTCTTTTTTTCTTAGACCCTATAGGTTTTGGCTTACACTTGATTTTGTACAAAGTCATTTATCATGTCGTGTTTGACTTCTGCCTGCTCTCTGCTCAAGTGTCCAGGCTGCCCAAGGTGCCTATTAACTCCAGACCTGCCCCAAAGCTGCTCTGGCCAATAGGTTTCCACTCTGGTCCACTGGCTGGAAACCTTTTTGCTCTGATAAACCCTGGGGCAGATCGGTTTGGCTTGTGATGAGGTAAGAAAAAGTCAAGTCTTAAGAATGAAGTGTTTTAATAGTTTAATTAAAGGTTTCAGATTCGTATGAGCAATTTTAAACTACAGGCTTTCTTTTTTTTAAAATTACTTGGCCCTGCCCTTCAAGCTCCCCTTGTAATCCTGCAGGCACTCACAGCCTTCTCTTGCATTTCTTTTTCACACTTTGGTTTCCATAGTGAGATAATTAAGCATCTCATGGTTTGTTAAGACACAATACATGAAAAAGGCTTTTAAAGCTGTTGACTCAGGACAGAAAGCCAGGTAATTACAGTTTCTTACGACCTGTAACATACAACCTTACAGGAAAGATTTTGACCTTTTTTTAGAGGAAGAAATTGTTCAGGAAATCACTCCTTAAGAATACCATGTGTTTAATTTAATTCCCACAGAAACAGTTTTCCATATTTAAAGTCAAGGAGCTGCTTTGATTGTTTTTCTGATTGAGTTTATACTGTGAGTAGTTACACTATATTTGTTACAAAAACTGGAATCTGTGAAAATACAGAAGAAAGCTTAAAAAAACCCCTTCAATTAAAGCAGGTTAACAAGACTCTACCCAAGTTCCAGTCACTTCATTTCTGCTTGCTTGACAGAGCAATGTTTTCATTATAGGTAATGGCTTTTATTCAATTAGTGTTTCTTTTTTGCTTCAGCTATCAAGTGTTAGCCATTGACAAGACTGTGATAAAGGAAAATAAATTGTTAGGTAATCCCCCATTTTAAAGAAAACTCTACACATGCAGACGTAAAATCTGCTGACAGGAAAAGGCCAGTGTGAGTGGGAGCTCGAGCAAGCTGCTTGCCCAGATCTCCTTAAATTATACCACGGTGAAAAGAACTCAACCTTCCTATGTCAAAATTCATTAATTGAAAGGCACTTGCAAAACAGCAGAAATTTTTTTCCATGAAGGTTAATAGCCTAAACTGTTCTAGTGTCCTCTGTTCCCTCTCAGCTGTACCTCTGCTCATGGTCCAGTTACAATTTTCTATATCTGAACCATAAAGGACATCCCAGATGACAACTGATGTCAATAGTACTATGTCCACTGGAAATACAAACAGATTTGGATGTCTACTCTCTTCCTGGCCTTTAGTCATCATCCAGTTGACCCCAGACCTCACGTCCCTTTCACAAATCCCCTTGAGGAACACCCCCTTCCTCAGCAGAAAGGGCTGCCCTTTCATCTCCCTGCTTCTCACCTTCCTGCACACCAGTTAAACCACATGCTTCTGCTTTGTGAGGCAATGGCATTAATGAAGATACTAAGGAGGTTATGCCTTTAACACATCCTGAAGTGTGAATCTACCCTCCACATCACCTCAAACTTAGCTGTCTGAGCTCTGGGTTGCCATTTTACACATTTTCTGGGCACTGGGTAGTTTTCTTTGGTGACATGGTGCATCTCCCCCTCTTTAGCACTCGCTTGAATGAGGAGGCAATATTGAGATGACAAGTTCCAAAGTGGCAGAATTATGCAGCAGCAAGTGGAAAATGCTGCATTTGGAGCCAAGGGGGACTTGAAGGGACTGGAGGTTGCCTTGGTTGTCCCAGAGTCAGGGGATTTCCATGTGCTCAGGAAAAGGCAGGGGCATGGGGAAACCCTCTGCTGAGAGACCTGTCAGAGCCAGCTGAAATTAAAAAAAAAATTAAATATCCTTGTGTGTAGTGTAAACTGCGGCTACAATTTCCATCTCCCATTCTGCAGCTGTATTTTAAAGGATGGAGTTTAACTGAGTGACAGTACTTGGAGGCAAAGATAAATTCATTGCTTGGGCCTCAGGCTTTTTATGTCATTGCAAGCAGCTCAAATATTGTGTTCAATTTTGGGCCCGTCAGTGTAAGAAAGACATTGAGGTCCTGGAGTGTGTCCAGAGAAGAGCAACAAAACTGGTGAAGGGGCTGGAGAACAAGCCTTACAAGGAGCAGCTGAGGGAGCTGGGGTTGTTTAGCCTTGAGCAGGCTGAGGGGAGACCTCATTGCTCTCTACAGCTACCTGAAAGGAGGTTGCAGAGGTGGGTGTTGATCTCTTCTCCCAAGTGACAGATGACAGGACAAGAGGGAATAGCCTCAAGCTACACCAGGGGAAGTTTAGATTGGACATTAGGAAAAATTTCCTTACAGAAAGGGTTGACAAGCAATGGAACAGGCTGCCGAGGGAGGTGGTTAAGTCACTTTTCCTAGAGGTGTTTAAAAGGCAGGTAGATGAGGTGCTGGGGGATGTGATTTAGTAGTAGGCAAGTAGGGTTGGAGTGGATGATTTCTATGGTCTTTTCCAACCTAATGATTCTAAGTTGTGCTGCAGTGGTTATAAATTCAGAGTATATATTTTTTAATCTGCATAGGTAGGGTCCAGCAGATTTCTTATTGCTGTAAATAAAGAAGATTAAACAAGAAAAAGAAAAGAAGGCTAACTTCATACAACATAAATCAGCTTGTATTTATTTTCCAAGAAAAATGTTACCTGGAGCCTGTATCCACAACGATTCTCAAGAAGAGTGTTTTGGGGGTTGCTAAATACAGTGGGATGAGACAGCTGCAATTTGCAAATCTACCCTCCACAGTATAATAAAAGACCTTTCTGGTAATCTCCTTCAGGTCGGATGTCCTATTGCAGTAGTATTGTGCTGGGCTAGATTCGAAATAGAATAGCTTCCCCCGTCGTGACGGCTTGCTTCAGATTTAACACAGTTATGGTAGAGAGGTAATTGCAGCCCTGCCAGGTCAGCAGATTGCAGCCCCTGTCTCTGAGCACAGGACAAGCATGCTCTTAACTTTTCTATACCCCACCACTCCTTTACGTATGGATAGCATGTACAAACAGTCAGAAAATGGCATCTCATGGGGTTTGCATCTATAACGTTAAAAATTTGCTTCCTTCTTAATTGTGCAAAGGGTTTCCTTGAGACATTTAGTCTAAGCCATGAATATAGAATATATGGTTGGACTGGCAGGACACAAAGTGCGATTTTAAACAACAGAAAGCAACCGTAATCTTTGCTTTAAACACGCAAACCTATTTTCATGATTTATCTAACTTTTTTAATAATTACACATCTTTAAAAACCACAGCAGTCGTGTATTTCAGCCATCAAAATTTAAATGGAAAGGTATAACAGTGATTTAGTGACAAACTGATGCTAACATTTCTTTTTAGCACTCAAATCAATATTAAGGATACAGAATAAACTAGCAGTTTCTGTCAAGTGCTGTGGTATGACCCATTAACATTTCAAGTTTCTGCTTGTACAGTATAATGCTTTGTTTTGTAATGATATATTAGTGACAAATTTTGATACTTTAATAGACTATTCCCTTCTTCAACAACTAATTACTACAATAAGCTTCCCACATAGTAAATTCCTTCCCCTCCTATCTCACAGCCGCAAGCCCATGACAACAAGCACAGAGCTGAAAAAATACATTTGTCTTTGCCGTTTGGTCCTTGAGAGGGGTCTACAGAGGAACAGCCCTTCATTTTTCAATTGGGAGGATTAGTTAGATACCTTTTACTTAAAATTTGTCTGGGAACCTCTGCAAACCAAATGCTGAGAGGGTTGTGTGAAAGCCCCTTTTTGTTTGTATGGTCACTGGCAACATGCTGGGTGCCAGGGCAAAGCCTCCCTGCTGCAGGGAGGAAAACAGGATCATCATTCCTCACCCCACTAAAAAAGGATTCAATGCACTACCTGTTATCTGAATCTAATGGCTCTCTACAACCGTAAATAGTATCCCTGACATAATTTCCCCAGCTCTGCCTCTAGGAAGCTGCTGGCTCTGGGGAGGACAATGAAGCACCAGGGGAAAGTGCAGGGGAGAAGAGCTGCAGACCTGAACACTGTGGGCCAGACTGGCCAAATTCCTCTAGATGTATTAGGAATTGAATTCATTTCTGATTTTCTCTGTGACGTTTATGTTTCTTTACTGGTTTCCAACGTGACCCAGCAGATTTTTCTGTTTTCTAGGCATGATTCCTATATCCCATCTTGATTCATGCCAGATCCTGTATTGCCCAATCCTGCAAAGATTTTTGGGCTTATTATTTCTGTCCTACGTAAAGTAACAATAAAGTTATGTTATACTGATGTACTTGATGAAGGAAGAGGGTGCAAAGGCACTTGCAGCTGATGGGCTCTGCAGGGCTTGCTGTGACCATGTATGGAGAGGGAGAAGGAGCTTCATCCCAGCATCAGTCTGCAAATTTTCCTCCAGAAAAGCTTGGGAGTCCTGGCTTTCTGTTTGAAAGGCCCTATTTCCCCAATTAAGGAGGCAGAATTTGTTTGTTTGTTTTGTAGCAGAGGCAGTGCTTTTTGATTTTAGTAAGATCTTGCCAGGAAGACACAGAAATCACTAAATTGATATGTAATTGGGAGTGGGAGGGCACTTTATAAAAACTAATGAATAAGCAAAGTTTAATTGATATGAAGAAAATGTAAAATGTTTGAGTTGGCTCTTCAAGTGGCAAGATCAAGTCTCAGCTGCTCTTCTCGTGGATGAATTTTTGGTTAAGTATACTCTAACTGTGTTACAGGTGGAAGACAAAAAAAATATTCTGATGACATTAACAAGACAATATCCTCTCTGAATCCAGTTAGACAGCCAAATCAAATCCACTTCACCTCTCCTTCACTGCCTCTTCCCTGTGAAATTTAAATCAATTAAACCCTTTTAGTTTAGAGTTGTAGTGCTCTGCTGGCGCAGCACCTCTAGCCCTCGGACGTGCAGAGAGCTAATCCTGGTCATAAACTCATTAACATCCACCTCAAAAGGTGTCCTTTCCTTTCTTGCACCCTGTTTTATTACTTCAGTCCTCTTGATAGTTAGAAGCATTCCTCCATTTTCTGATGTAAATTTAGTTGTAACTATATTGGAACAATTTCTTCTGATAAGACAAAATTTTTACATAGCTCCTCTCCTCCTGCATTTCAGCTTTCATCAGAATTGCACAATCTTTTCTCCTAAAACAAGCTCGCCATTTCCATAAGTGCTGAAGTCTGTATTTTCTGTACATGTTCATACTCACCTCCTTTGAGCTTTGATTAGCAAAACAATTGTTCTGGGCTGAATATGAAAATATTGACTTTGTAAAGTAAGGTTTCACCTTTTTTGTGGTTGATATTTGGGCCTTCTCCTTTTAGATAATGTGTGACTAGCAAACACAAATAACTCATCCCTACACAGTGCAATTCTGGGGGTCCTGGGTTGTTTCCTTTCCTTTATCATGATGCATGCTGTGAGACTATTTCAGCCTGTTTTTGGAACACCTTCTAATTCTTGTACTCATTTCTCATGAATTTTTCATATTACAACAAACAGATTACTCTTTAATGAAGCTTAGATAGATTCATCACATTTTTCTTGAAGGAAATCAGCTATCAAAGAAAGATAAATTAGTCTGGTATTATATCCCAGTTTCCATTCACACTTACATCTTTACTGGGGCAATGGTTACATTTCCATCCTCATTGGCCTTCCAACTTGTCACCTTTCATGTAATAACTCTTTTGCCTTTAAAACAATGCTTGTACTATCCAGAAAATTTAGGAAATTAAGGAGGCAAGACATGGAGGTTATATTGACTATGTATATAAAATTAAATAGTACCAGAGTATAGCCAGATGCAGGAACTATACTGGTCTGTACTGGTGCATTGGTAGGGCAGTCCTTGGCACACCTTTGGCCTGTTGCATCAGGTCATTCTAGTTGGCAGGATAATACTTGAACAGGAGTAGGTGTGCAGACATAGCCACCTGTGGCTTACCTGGTTTTATTTTATATACAGCAAACCATTTGGGCTTCTCGTGATGAAAATGATCATTGTAGCCCAAGCGCCAGAAACTGCAGTAAACTAAGTCATAGACCATTTGTATCAGTGTTTCATTTCAGACTGGTTGCTTATTTAGAGATGGCAGGATTTCTCAAGCTGTTGGAAAGAGCAAACTGTACCCACTGGAATTTGTATTAAAAGCAGCATTGTCTTCATCATCAAAACATCATCTAAACAAGAAGGAGAAAATGACATTTGGGATGCTCTGCACTGACCCAGATTTCCATGCCAGGCAGGGTGGACTTCCCCTGACTCCTGCTAGAGAAGAGAAGGATGGATAGGTGTTGTGGTTGCAGATCCCACTCGTTGTCAATTATGTCTCAGCAAAGCAGTCATTTCAGAAATCTTTATATTTTGGATTAACAGTGGGGCAGAAATATGTGTAACTCCAGAAGAACAGAGTTGAGAGTAGGATAGTGTTAAGGGGTTAGAAGCAACATCATGATTGAGGAAGTGCAGATTTTAATCATGGGCTGGCACTTGAAATAGAACACGAACTAAAGATGTTTTGAGGGTGTTATGATCATCCATCTGAGATGGGACAAATCTCTCTTAAGACTCTAGACCGCAGGCATTTAATGTCTGCCCAGACTGGAAAGGTTATTTCCATGCTGGGAATCTATCAAGGGTGTAAGTGCCATAACAGGCTCAGCAGTCCCTTGTCCTCTAGAAGGCCTGCTGGGGTGCAGCTCAGGAGACTGGAGGTCTCCTTCATGCAGAGTGAGAGATTTTCATGAGTATGAGATTTTTCCTTCCATATTGGAGCTTGCCTCAGAGTCTGTAATTTGAAAATTTCCTTCTTTTCCAAGCACATGAAAAAGAATTTGTTTTTCCGAAGTTTCCGTGTCTATATTTTTGGAAAAGTTAAAGTGATTTTGTGGTCTCCAAAATGTGTGGGAAGACTGCAGAGCCTTATTCTCATCCCTATCAGTGGGCACCAGGCACCAGCCACGCTGCTCTTCTCTCTAGTGCTGTGTCTGCCCAGGACACCCCACCGGGTATCTGGCTTCTCATCACTGGGGTGTAACCTTACAGACAGATACTTTTTGAGTCAGAGGTTAGCTAAATGCATCACATATCATTCAGGTTTGACACTTATAACGCTGTATTCTGGAAACAGTTAATAGCCAAGAGTACAATGATGACATTTATAATTCAAAGTGACCCAAATCATTATGATATCTTTTACCAGTAGTCATCAATTTTCAGACTAAGTTCCAACAGTTTTCTCCTGCTGGCTATAAAACAACCGAACAAAAGGGTTTGCTGAGGGGGTGAGATATTTCATGCTTCTGAAATTTTCTCATGCTCTTGAGATCCTGAAAATAATACGTGCTCTCCATATTTCTCACTGCAAATGACAGCAGAAACTCATTAATTTATCTCATAAAGAAGTACAGATAAAAATTATATTCACTCCTCCTGCCTTCTGCTCAGTAAGATGATGTGATGTAGGAGACTGGAATGACTTGAAATCCAAGATACATTTCACAGCATTTATATTTTACTGACATGACTAAAGTTATTAAGTGAATTTCCCTTGCTGCTATGCCCACAGCAATGCCAAGCAGCTACGATTGAGATTTAGCTCCTGTGTCACATCTTTTAAGGCAAAGCAGTTCTTTGTAGAGATGTGAATGACTATGCCTTGACCAGAAGATATTTCTGGTAGAAAAAAATCAAGAGTCCAGAAGCAAGGAGTAAAATGGGTGCCCTGAAACTGAAAAAAAACCCAAAACAAAAAAAAAACAGAAAAAATGAAGGAAAATAGAGCACTGGGAGTAGAGACAAGACAATGCAAAAAAAACCCAAACCACCTACCCCTGGAGCATCTGGCTGTAAAAAAGATCAAGTCAGCCAAAGGTTGATTAGTAGCTGTGGTATCAGGGTGATCCCATTAGGGATGTAACATTGCTTTCATCTTAATATATTTTTGTGGAAGAAAAATTATGAAGCAGCAAGGATGGAATTCTTAATGGAATAAGTATTTCATTAAGTCCTCTTAATGAAAGAGATTGGAAAACAACGGAGTGAAAAGAACTCTGAAGAAATACAAATAGGTAATGAGGAGCTGACTTCTCCTGCCCTGCAGATGAAGGGAGGCAACAGCAGAGTGGACTATCAGTTTAAATGAGGCAGTAATGGCTTTGGCTGGCACCTCTAGGGCTTCAGAAAGACACTCTCAAGATAATAATGCTGTTAATTAACTTTCCCTTTCCCCAGAGGATCTTAGTCCTGTTGTTTTTAGGCCTACCTGAACTGAAAATTGAGTTTAATTCTCAACCCTGAGTTAAAACTTCACAAGTGGGAGTGCTGAGGTGTGAAAGAGACCCATGAATTGTCTCCAACAACGCAAGCGTGAGTAGGTTGTTAGAGAATTTCTGCAAACAGAAACTAAGAAATGAGCTTTACATATGTTTTTTTAACTGCACGCCTTGCAGTACTCTGGAAAGAAATCTTGCACCTTTAGAAGTGTTTTGATGCAGAGTAGAGAATTATTTAGAAAATGCTTCGTTATTTGGCTGTGTCTCCCAGTAGCGCAATCTCATCGTGCTGTGCATGGTACAGATGCAGGGGTGGGAAATGTCCCCTAAAGGAGCTTGTGCTGTTCTGCAGTGATTCAAACAAGAGTCTAGTAACACAAAAGACTTACATTCCTCTTAACATTAACTTTTTCTGTTCCTCAGCTGTAATAATTTATGGGTTTTATTTTTAACAGATGCTAAGGGCTTGTTTGTTGGACAAACTTTTGGGAATAAGTCTTTGTGAGATGAGTGCTCAAGGCTGAGCCCTCATGGTTACTGGGATTCACAGTTCATATTTCTTTTTCCGTTGCAAATTGTTATGGTTTTTTTCAAGTATGCCACAAAAAATTAGGTATTTAACACGGCTTTTAGGAAACACTCCTGCTCTGACCATGATTTGCATCCCAACAGCTGAATTACGCTTGCTGTTGAGGCTGAGACAAGATGCTTGGGATTATCTCTGCCCTCTAAATGTATTATTCCTGCAGCTCAATATGTCTTCATGATGGGCAGTGTAAGAGAGACTGAAATCTCAGACTTTTCTGGTACCTTGTTGAGGATGACAGGCTGCTAAAGAATAACTTCAGGTGGCCTTTCAAAGGACAATCTTGCTTTCACCTTAATTTTGGAGATCGCTTACTGGCTATTACTTTTCAGAATCATTATTTTCTATCAAGGTGGCAGCTTCTCATTTTAAAAATAAATATTGTCCTTGAAAGCATCCCATTGCCACTGATAAAATGATGCTTCATTGAGTTCTCTCCACGAGCATGTCAGCAACTGCTGTGGGTAAATTACATACATCAAAGACTTCTAATGACCATATTTTGAGTAAAATTAGCTCCCTGCATTTGCATCATTAATTAAGCTCAACACTACCCTTCCACATATGCTACTTTTCTTAACAGCCTAGGCTGTCAACGAAGTATAAATTACTGCCCGTCTGCTCAGGTTCAGTTTTGATACACTGGGTACAGCAATATGGTCTGGTTTGCATTTACTTACTAGGAGAGATGTTAAGTTGCACATAACTTAAATAAATGCTGAAATATTGGGGAAATTAAAGCTCAATACTGCTCACTGTCTGTGTACCGGGAAAGAGGCATTACCTACACAAGTTCACTGCTTCTCACAGAAAACACCAGGGTTTATTTGTCCAGTGTCAGCACACATACCTGCCTGTGCAACATTTTACAGTCTTCAAGATATCTCACCAGTCTCTCACCCCAATAGTCTGGTCCATTTGTCTTTATTTAGGCTCCATAAGGGGAGTTCATTTTGGCAATTTAGGGTTGCATCTGGCACGCTACGGTGCAGAGGAAGGAGGAGCAAGCCCTGTGCAGGCAGCATGAGCACCTTGTGCATCCAGGGCACTGGCTGAGCCCCACCTAGTTTCTTCAGAGATCAACTCACCAACAGAGCACGAAGAGGGATTCAGATAGAGGACAGTAGTGGAGAAGTGCCTGTCACCCCTTGGATAAAAAAAGCCAAGGCACTGCCAAAGAGTAAAGTTGTGTCCATTTCCCTGCCAATAAGCAGTGAGATAAAAAAACTGGGCTTGCGGTGAATTTTAAATAAATAAATAGAATAAAATAGGAGGAATCCGACCTTACAGATCACAAGTTAAAAATCTGTACCTTGAAGTAAAATTTTCTACTACAAATATCATATATCACACTTCATAACTTCTTTACTTCATAAATGCCTTGCCCTCTAGCCTTAAACAATCTAAAGCACTTAAATAGTAAATAATGTTTTAAAACATAACTTTATGCTCTTAACAAAATCTTTGCTCTAGACCCTGAGATTGTAAACTTCCAAGCAATAAGACAAGGCCCTGTGTCATTATGCTCCAGCTGTCCTTCATCACCATCTCCTTCCTCTCCAGCAGCACCTGTGACCATGACTCAGACACCAGTTATTCTCAGCTTTGCCTTCATGACAGCTGGAAGATTTCTTATAAATAAATGCTTTGCTACATATAGTGAAGAAAACCTCTTTCACAAAGTTGCTTCCAAACCTGTATAACCAGAAGCTAATTAGAGTAATCGGTTTTAAAGAAAAAAAGCAAGGAAGTTAAAAAGTGAGTGGAAATTGGCAGGCAGAAGCAATACACCAGAGTCTGAGCAAATTAAAGCTGATTGGTACAAAGTATTTACAGAAACAAAAGCCATTCCTAATCCTTTTAGAGCAGGGACCTGCACAAATTGTTATGCAATGTCCACCCAGGAAAAGATTTATCCTTAAAAGAACTGGATTCCAGAGCCGCATATATTTAAACTACATCCACTGCTTTTTAAAATATACAAAACATACTAGAAATGTACAGAGGATCTGCCAGATCACTAGTCCGATTGTAGACATATATCAAAATCTCCTCATATCTGGCCGAGTATGTCTCACTTTTCTTTGTGAAATATTTCTTCTATTATTTAGGTTTCCAACAGTAGTGGAATTCTGGAGTAAATATTCAAAATCCAAAAGTCCTAAGAAGAGTGTCTCTGAAGTCAAGCTTCAGCTGAGAAAGTCTTCTCAAAAGTCTGCTAGCAGTGAATCCACCCATCCACTGGTAACTAGGCATAAAGTTTGTGCTTCATGTTTCTGTATTTAGAAATATCAGTAGTCGATTGGCTTTGAAAGTATTTGAATTAGCTGGCAGAGCCCACAAGATTCACCTAATTACATCAAAAGGTTAGCCCTAACCACAGAGCTGATTATGATTCATTCTGATTTCGTTTTGTTCTTAACCTGTACTCATCTAACCAAGAATGATATGAACCTGTTATCACCTGCTAGGAGAACAATTCTAATGACCTCTTTTCCCCAAATTTGAGTTTGTCAATCAAGCAATAAGAGGTTCTAAGTAGTCAATTTGTGCTTCCTGCTTCTCTGTGATCTCTTCATTCAGAGCAGTGTTAGTAATGGCAAATGTTTGGTTTTCAGTACCTGAGGTGCCTGTGAAGCAGTTTTGTAATGAAAACCACTGGAGGATGTCACTGCAGGAGCCAGAACTGGTAGTCTTTGGCAAATGAAAGATAAGTATAAGTTTCTTGTGTTGTCATTGTCCTTCTTTCCCTATTTGAAAAAAAAGTTTGTGAGTGAGTGATGAGCAAAACAATAGCTAAGTAAGTCGATGCACTCTTCTGAATGTTCAATGTATAATTCTTTACACAGAATAAGCAAGATTATATAAGCTTATTTCAACCTTCCAACCAGCACCAAGAATTTGAAATACTTAGTGTTGTCAGAGGTAGGTATTCTAGGGTGCCATTTGATTGTGAATTACTTAGTTCTCAAGCCTTGACTTTGGGAATTGTGTGATTGCACAAGTTTCTCTCCACCTCATTTTTATATTGGAGAAATATTAGGGTTATTAACAAATGCTGCTCTGTACTGTCTGTTATTTAAACTTGTAATTTATGAAGCCTTTTGAATTGGAAACCCTTTAAAGGCTGGTTTGGAAATTTATTTCTCTGACTCCCAGTTTTCTCTCTGTTTTTTCGTCTCATGTTATCTTGATCTCTACTCCTGAGGTGAAAAGCCCCTGATAAAGCTTGATTTCTTCAGCGCCCATTCCTTTTTATGGAGGTTTAATTTATATTATTCTTTGTGGTATAATATTTTAATTTTTACAAATGTTTCAAAATACTTTAAAATATGATTGTTTTTCAACAGCAGTTGTAGAATTTTGCCGTTTTATTACCTAAATAATTTGAAAGCAGGAGCAGAAAATATTATCAACTTGAAAGATCATCAAGAAAATGTGTACTTATGCAGCGCTTGAACTTTCTGAAAATATGAATGAAAAAGTAAATACTGTAAAAGTATTTCTGGGAGGAAGGATCTGAGTGGTGTGTGTATGGAATACACAAATAATATATAATATAGCACCCATTGGGCTATTGGAGAATGGCTACGAAATGTTGAACTGCTTTAATTTCCACCAACTGCAAGGGAAGGCGATCTATCACTTGACAGCTTGTGGGGGTGAAGTAATGTGAAAAGCTCTGTTTCGAAAGGCTGTGCTGAAAGCTAATGTCATAAGGGAGTTGAAAATTTCCTAGTTCAAGATCTGTATGCTGTTCCCATGTAACTTCTTTCCATTGGTCAGTCACGACTGTCCAATACCACTTTTTCACCCAGACAAAAGCACTGAATGATATTGTTTCTGTGCTCTCATTGGGCAGAGGGACATTTTCAGGAGTGTTGGACCAGAAGTTGCTGCTCCTTACAAAGTATGCTCCTCTGATTGTGTTACAAAAAGCTCCAACTCTGAAAGTTTGCCTTCAGTCCTGGTGGTAGTGCTCCAGCTGTGTGTACAGAGCTGGTTAAGTACAAAAACAACGCCATTTTCCCAGTAATTTTTTTGATTTCTCTTCAAACTTGAGCAAACTTTTAAAAGCTATTCAGTGAGAAAGTTGATAGCACCTCATATTTCAGATTTTAAGAGACTGTATTTGTGAGTCATCTTACACTGCATCTACGCCTCAGTCATTTAAGCTGTAGACTGAACGCTGACTAAATGCCAACTTACTGTCACCATGAAAACAATATATCAAGGTCTACCTTATCGCAAACTGTGCAGAACAAAAGAAAGCCTTATTAAAACAATGTGCCATCCTTTGCAGAGCCTCTAGCAAGGTCCAGGTTACCTCAAAAACATCATCCAGCTGGAAAATTTCAGGCAAAATCATGACAGCTTGTCTCAACCACATGGTTCTTCAGAATGCTATGTAGCTTGAAATCTGGCTTGCCTGATGTATTCTGGTATTTGATTAAAAATGTCCTGTAGCACTATTTTATGACTGTTATTGTTAGTGCAGTATAAACAGTTCTTTCTTTTTTCCTCTTGTCAAAATAAGAAGCCATAGTTAAATTTACTTGTGCCAGCATAACAAAATACAGACTCTTATTCCTTATAGCTTAAAACAAGAAAAGGCTAATAAAGCATACTTCTGGTAGTCCATGTCCTTCCTGAAAGACCCTTGAAGGGCAAATTTGGAATGAGAGATGCTATTTTAGCATCATTATTTTTGTTTCACCCTACAAGAATCCAACCAGAGATTGCCATGTCCATACAGCATATCTTTAGCTTAATGGCACAGTGTGTCTTTGGTACTGGCTCATGCTTTCCCTCTCACATCAGAACTGCTTGTATTGATTTATATCTCTCATCCTTTAACTTCTGGGCTCTGTAAATCAATTCTAAGCTTGATTAAGTTTGTGGTGCCTTTGTGGAGAGATGCTGGAAGATGACAGCCAGGCACCATCCTGCCTCAGATAGTAAGAAGGAGGAGGGTAGAACAGAGCTATTTGAAGTCACCTGTTTTTCATAGCGTTGCAGCAAGTGCTGATGCTCTCTGGGTGGTGGAAGGGGAATTTGTTCCTGTCTGCTCTTCTAATATAGTTCTTAAAACTTGAACTGATAGTGTTCACAGTAACTCACAGACTTCATCAGTTACTTTTCTCTTGCCTGTTTCAGAGATTTTTTGCTGTTTTGGACAAGTTTTGTCCTATACCGTCTATTGCAACTGGCTGGTTATAGCAGAAAGCTGGTGCAAGAAACTGTAACTGCTGCCTGTGTTGTGCTCTTGCCATCCCTAAGTAAGCATGCATTTTACCACTTCAAGTGCTCTGAAGGTATCACTTGGTGTAAATATTTTGACATGAAATTCTTGTTTGGGCTTTTCTCAAAGTTGTAAAAGCCATCAAGGCTTCTGTCTTTCCTCCCTATCTAACAGCTGAAACAGGTTCAATCTGTTTACTGTCAATATAATCCAAAGTAATAATGTTGTGCTGCCTTTTCACCTCTGGCCCAGGCTTCAAAATGCAGAAACATTACAAATTGTAAAGAAGTTCAGTGCTGTGCCCTCCACTAAGATGTTACTTTCCTTTTCTGCTTCTGGGGTCTTGATCTCTAATGGAAAATGGATCACAGGCTGAGGGTAAGCACTTGAGAGGCAAAATTTGTTTTGCTTTGCTTTACTTTAGCCCAGGTGTATCATAAATCTGCGTGTGGGCTCCCAGGGTTCAGCTCACTTGGCTAAGCATATGTGCTCAGTGGCACTTCACTCTGTTGGCCTCCAGTGTGTACCAAATCTGTGGGTTTTCTTTACATGCTACATCATATCTACTATCCCTGGGTGGATGCTGATACTCAGGGTAAATCAGATGGCATCAGACATCTATGATTGGCCAACAGAACTGACCTTAATGAAGCTTAAACAGGTAACAATGATTTTCACAGTGCTGAGCGTTGATTTGGATTCGAAGTTGCTGAGTCTCTTCAGCCTACCTGATGTAACATGAATTGCTGTGATTGCTGATAAGGCAAAAAATCTAGCAAAGAATTTGCTGCATTAGCTCGTTGAATATTGAAGACGCAAAGTAGCTTGAGTGGGAGAGGTTACGGTGTTCATTAGTAGCGAGTGAGTGATCACAAAAAAGACTAAAATGGTTCAGATCCTGTGGGAGGTATGAGATGATGGTGGGGATTCCTGCTGAGGACCAGAGGCCTGTCCCAGTTGCTTGGGCAAGTCTTGCCCATCATGGGATCATTTGTAAGTAGAAGGAAGCAGTGTGCCCACAGGGTGCTGCTCTTGAAGGAAAGGCATGGGAATAAGGAGGTCTTGGGTTCTGACTGCCCTGGAGGCTGCCCTGTGCAGCTGGGCACAGAGCTCATGAGGAGATGGAGAAAAACCTTCCCCCACTCCTTCTCTGAATGGTCTCAACCGTGCCTAGGGCAACAGAAAACCTTCTGTTTTCAAGCAAAACATAACCACTCTATAGCTTGTAACTTTTGGGACATGGAAATAGAAGCGGTTGTTTGAAATCCTTGAGTAGTTCCTGGAACACTTCAACATAACTGTCTGTTGTCTTCTTGGATAGAGATTGACCTGTTGCCCTTCACTGCCTTGGACTATAACTGCTGTTATGGGATGGAAAACAAAAATGGTCAGAAAACCTCTGAAATACCTCTAACAATGCAGAGACAACAGAAACTGAGAGAAGATCTTGAAAATAATAGGAGATCTGGCTACTCCAAAGCGAGTCTACTGTGTACACCATGTTCGCTTGCAGACCCATTTCCACACTATGTCTTTTTTTCAATATTAGGTATTTTGAATGTGGTGGTCTCCCATGCCTAGGTTCACATCCTTATGTTTTCAGAGGCCACACGGGCTGTACAGCAGTGATATTTAGCCACAAGGACATGGGTACTGATCCTGACATAGATATTGATCTCAGCCCACGCTGTGCTGCCTTTGCCTTTTTTTGTGCTCCCACATGTGCACTTGTGTACGATCACTTATTGCAGTTCCTTGCCTTATTTCTTTTCTGTCTGAGACAGAAGTCACTTGATGCTTGAAATTATTGATAACATGGGTAAAGCCAAGGTGAAAAAGCTGGAAAGTAGCAATAGATAACTGTCATAAAAGAGCTTTTTAATTTATCTCTAGCCAGAGATGAGTTCTACCCTTTGGTTTTCCAGTTTCCTTAGAAACTAAGAGACTTGGGAATTTCGGTACTGATTAGAAAAAAAAAATACAGTATTTCTCTGATTGTCTGCCTCTTGTATGTTCAGGACCTTGCTTCATTCTATCAAAAATACTACAGTGCTCAACAATTATTTGTTTGATCTTTTAATTCAGATGCTAAAGTGAGTTGCAGAATAGGTGAAGATAATTTCTAGTTTGTTAAAGAAGGAAATCTGTTTTAGAGGGCTGGAAAGTCATGTTTGAAACTGTTCCCTCTTATAAATAAATTAGATTTTTTTTAAAAAAAATCCACTTTGGAAATATTTTAGTTGTTAGTTCTATAAAGCTTCTGCTCCTTACTGAATCAAGATTTCTCATGTCCCCAGAATCTGGGGGTTTTTGTAGGTGGAGTGCTAAGAGTAAATAACAGTCTGTACACGTCTGTGGACTGTGACAGCAGTGTCCTTCCCATGTGTCACCTGAGAAAACAGTGAACGTAGCCAATCTTGACATAAAATGCTGCACAGTAGAATTCGTTAAAGCCAGAGTGAATGAGAATTGGTAAAGGGTTTAAATGGCTCAGTTTCAAACACATTAATTGAAATTCACAATATATTCCCATTCTGTTATAAAAGATCTGCCACCTTATATAAAGTGCACTAACTTTACATGCTAATTTCTCAGAAGTGCTGTAATTTGTCTTGTGCTGTCAGCTATAATAATGCTCTTCATAAAAAGCCCAGTGCTAACTGGATATGGTTCTGGGCTGGCATTTCCAGCTCTTTTCACTACTCATCCAGAAACCCCTGCAGACAGCAGGCAGCCTGGTAGGGATTTCACAGCCCTGGGATGACAAAACACACCTTCCTTCCCCAAGACTCAAACCTACATGACAGAGAGGGATGGATGAAGGGATGTATGAGAAAATACAAACATTGCACACTTGAAGTACAGCTAAAATAAGGACCAGGGACAATACAAGCTGTCTTTTAGTACTCTACGTGACATTATTTTCTTGCTCCCCAGCATTTCCAGGCCAGTAGCACGTAGCTGGTGTGTGAGCCCTGCTTGGAGAGGATGGCCAAGCCATTGTTGGAGCAGTACATGTGCCATGCTGGTGGCACAGCTTTACCGCTGCATACTGCTATCAGATTATTTTAATAACGCTGAAATTATCATCAATGCACCAAGCTGCCTCCCCACATAGGGCACAACTTCTGGAACTGGCTCCAGTGAGTGAGTACAGGAAAGAGCGCAAGACTCTAACCTGATACTAGCTGGAAATGAAGGACAAAGATGCTGGAGAGTGCAGTAATACCCATGGCCCAGCAGTGATTTTATGCTGCAGTGCAAACATGATGGAAGAAGCTTGGCAACTTTATTTTACATGTAGCTATGAGGTTTTTAGACACTTGACTTTCTTCTATCTACGTAAGTAGACATTTCTTTTAGATGACAGTATGAAGAGAATCGAGTTTCTGTCTTGGGAACATGCAGATGCAGCATCTGCAACACCTGAAAGTGTTTATCTTGCAGGAGGGACTGAACAGCAACAGCAGGATCATATTCCTGCAGGAATACCACCCCCACATCCCTACAAAGATAGCCCCTTGCATCTGGGTATAACCTCAAGCTGTGGGCTGCAGCTGGAGTTATGCCCAAAAGCCTCTATTTGTCTGTGTTGCTTGGTTTTAACATACTTTGTCATGAGATGCCTTAAATGATCTTTGCTGTATTACTTAGGTATAATCCAAATCTGCAATTATACTTTCTTATGAAAAATATTATTTTAAGAGAATATTAGATGAGAATTGTACCCCTTTCTCAGGCACAAGCATTTGTTGTTGTTGTCTTTGAAGGAGGGAGGAAAAGGAGCTGGTGTGGAGGAAATATCTTTGTTCACTCCCTTACTGTGCACCTGTTCAATTACCTGTCATTTAAGGAGAAGAGCAGCCTTTCAGATCTGAAGTCACATAATCATTGCAAAAATCTGTGGGGAGAAACTAAATACCTTGGGAATAGTTGCTGTTGGCCTCCTGTATGGTTTAAAGTGCTGAGAAGCGTCTGGGAGAGGTGTCAGTGCAAAGATTAAGAGAAAATTTCCTGAGGCAAAATACTTGTGGGTCTTAAAATGTTTTCTTTGCTTTCAGAAAGTACACTTGTCCAAATGTTTCCCATGTGGGCTGAAACACTAGTTTCTCTACAGACAGTATAACCTCATACCTGGCACCAGAGGGTAAAACACATTTCAGAAATGGGCGCGGGGGGGGGGAGATAACCTTGGAGTCAGGGACTCTATAAATCTTTATGTTTTAGCTTAGAAAGGCTTCTGACTTTATGGTCCAGCGAGCAATGTTTTAAGAACCTTTACTTACTTGTTTTCCTCTTGGCTTTTTTGAAGTAATATTATACCTATTTCAGCTTGCAATGTTATTTCTTTGTCACTACAGTAACCATCAAAACAGACATGCCAATCTCAGAAAAACAGAGATGTTATCAGTCAAATTGCTACTAAAATGAATCTCTTTAATTTTCTTAAAATTTTAAAACTATCATTTGGAGATCATCCAAGGAAAGGCACAACTTCTCTCATTCACAAAGCCAAAGATGATAACTCTAAGAAGATGGTATGGATAAATCGTTTTATCTCTAAGCAAAGTGTACCTATGCTTCTCCTTTGCCCTATGGAACTGAAATCCTCCCTGCTCTTGCAGTCAGCATCTGGAGATTGCATTGGTGGAGTAATGCTGAGAAAACTATCTTTGCCTGATAATCACTACCACTAGGAGTTGTGGTAGCCTTTCACTTGAACATTTTCATTGTAAGTCTGACCTCTTTCCAGCACCACAGAAGAACAACTCAATTTTCCCACCCATACTGAACATCTTCACTCAAAATTCCAAAGACAACTACTCCCAGGTTCTTGAAGCACCATACTTTGGTGTGTTCTTGCCACTCTGGGTGCAAACGAGCCACCAAACTGTCAGTAGGAATTGCCTGGCTTGGTTGATGGCATTCTTGTCTCTTGGCTACACTGGAACCTCACCACCCCTTCTCCAGCTCTTCCTTCCCTGTTTGCAGGCTCCAGACACATGGCATGCCCCCCACTCAGCATGGCAACAGTTGTGCCTTTCTAGGGGAATCTCAGCTTGTCTCTGTTGGGCTTTGCTTCTCCTGGCAAAGACTAGCCCAGCCAAACCCTGACCATCAATCTCCAGCCTCGTGCTAGCAACTTCCTTCATGCTGGATGTAAAAATAAAAGCTGACTTCTTCTTCATAGTTGCCTAAATGATTGAATCTTTCATTGTTTGGGGGTTTTTTTGGCAGATCTATTCTTCTCTTGTAAAGCATCTCAGTTAATAACTTTACCAGCAGAAAAAATTGTGGTGTGAATAGCACAAAGGTCTAAGACTTGACCCGTTCTGACCGACCAGCACATGCAGAAGAGAAGTACGTACTGTATTGTTATATAGTCTTTTATGACTTTTTCAGTTTTGTGGCACAAATGTCTTGACTTGCTGCCTTGTATCTCACAAAAAAAGTGATTTGTTTTGGCCTGCAGTTGCACTCAGAAATCCTTATCTGGAAGGACTGTGTATGGTATGATAGGAAGCTTCACATTAGTCGCATTTGCATCCAGTGCAGAAACTCAGTAGTCAAGGTGATTTAGTTCTGGGTTGCAGTTTAAGATGGGACTCTTACAAAGGAAAGCTGCTTGACACTTACCTTTATAACTCGATATTAAACAGGTTGGTTTGCAAATGCATCAACATTGTAAACAGAGGAGTAGAAGCAGCATATTTTCACCCCAGTCCTTTTCCTAACTGTGCAATCTTTTGCCAGGCTAAATTATCACTTCTTGGTTTAAGGGTATTAGCAGCCCAGTAATTAGTGCCTTGCTGGGGTCACTAGAGGTCAGAGGAACAACATTATCTGTTTAGACATCTACTGGGTTTAACACTATTCCTTCATGCAGGTAAGCTTGTATGCTCTCCATGTCCTGCTTTTTCACAACTATTTTTCATTTTCTCCCATTTTCTAAATTCAGTAGCAATGCTGGAATAATAGAATGGAAAGCATTAATTTTCCCTTCAATAGTTGACTTATTAGTTCAGTCTTTTTAAATTGATCATAAACGAGACTCACGTTCTCCTAATGTGCTCAGTCTTTCTTTGCGTTAAGACACTGTTAACAGAACCCCAGGGAATCCTGTTTGTTGTATGTTGCGTTTTTACAGAGAAATAAGATGTTCTTCAGTTTCTGAATGGTACAAACCTGTGCTGCCTTTTGCTTGGCTTGTGATTCCCAGTGCTGGAGTGATGTGGGCCAGATTGTTCTTCACTCATAATCACTTTTTTTTGATATAATAACTTCACACAATAAAGGTTTTTGATATAATAACTTCATAGAGCAAGTGCTGCATATCTGAGTCCTTGAAATAAATACTTTGGGACAATTTCAGAAATGGTTTGGTCAAAAAAGCCCTGCATCCATAAAGCAGTCCCACTGCCCCTGTTTTGTATATAATATGCATTTTATGTTGCTGTTCCTGCTCCCTACCAAATATTTGTAGCTGCGCATTAAATCAGTGTAGGTGGAGAGATGTAGGATCTAGCACTATGGTTTGCTTTCTTTCTAAAGGGTTTGGAGAGGGATAATTTTCTCTATTAAGAAAACAAACCCTACATAAGCATCCTAGTTATACGATGACTCTGATGTTGAACTTCAAATGTTTGAAGTTCAGTAACAGCTTTTGGAAACTTTCCATTCATATTTTTTAATCGAACCAATGGCAAATTTTAATCACCAGTGCTGGATACCTACAGTCAAGACAAAAGCACCTATAGAGGCCATACTGCATGTGCCCTAATGAAGACAGAAGAATGTAAAACAATTTCTTTTCCCAGTAATATTTTTGTGCAGCCACAGCCTGTGGAGCTGTCAGCCTGGTGGATGCTACCCCACACTACAAGTGCATGATGGTGTGTGTGTGGCTTTCTGCTCTGACTGCAGAGCAAAATCCTTGCCTGACATAGGGAATGAAATCAATGGAGAGCTGCCAGTGATGCTGCTATGGTCTTGTATGTCCTAGTCACACTTTTCTCATAGGAATTAAATGTATTGATACGTAGACCAGTCCTTAAGACTACCAAAAAATAAAAGTCTTGACTGAAGTTCTCCTACTTCCTGGAGAAAACAGCAAAAATAAGGACATAAAATTCCTGCATCAAGTTTTATTTGCAGACTGTATGTGTCTTGCGTGGTTTACATAGTGTAAATCCCCCTGGACTTGAAATGCTCCATTTGTGTACCTGGATTAAGCAATTTGAATCAGCTTGTTGGGGAAAGTGCTAGTGGACTAAGCAGATGTCTTTAGTAGTACATAGGTTTTTCAAGCTACTTTCATTAATAAAGTTTATTTGTGGAGAATTGGGTCCAACTCCAAGCAAAGCTATTAAGTACAGGAAATCCAATCAGTGTGTTAGCTGTACAAACAAAACAAAAGGCTACCCATGAGGCTGAATAATAGATAGTATTTGAAAAAAACTACATACTTATACATGTCCGAGTCATGGTATTTCTACTTATTTGTGGTTTGAGAGGCTTTTTGAACTCTAAAAAGAATCCATTAGCAGACCTGAGCTCTGCAGCTTGGAATTTGGGGTTGATTTTCTAAACGTGGTTCTAGTTTAGGGACTGAAGTTTGGTTTGCCTGTTTCTAGTAATGACAATTCAAAAGCCTGGAGTAGAGCACTGAAACAGTAAGCATTTTAATTTATTTACAGTGGAGAAATTATAGGCCACAGAGAAACTCAAAACTGAGAAGCCTGAATATTTCTGGAAAGAAGTTGAATCATGTAGTTAGCTGGAGAACTGCAGATCAAAGAATACATCTTTGCAAGCCAGCAGCACTCTCTGAAAGCAAAGAATTAGTGAGTCCCTTGAATGGAAAGCTCTAGAGAGAGAGACTGAGTCTTCAATAATGTTATTTGATTTATTTCATAATTGTATGGGTTTTTTTCTCTCAGTCTGTTGTAAGGCAACTTGAGGCACGATGGAGCAGTGTGAAAAGAAAGGCTGTATCCTGGGCCAGTGGAAAAAGCAAGTTGTTTTTCTACTTAAGTGCTGCACTGGCCTTTGTGGCTAGCAACCACAAACTGCAAATGTTGGGTATACTTTCTTATTCATAGGAGCCACCTTCCCTGGGTGGATTGCAGAGGTGAACACAGTATGTAAACTCACGTAAACCAAGGCAACGACAGGGCTGCAGCTGCCTGCACAAAATTCAGCTTTGTATTACTTGCAGAGCATTTTTGGTTTTCCATCAGATTGTGATTTCATTGTAGGCTTCTTTGTTTTAAGTGACTGACTGGAGAGTTTTGGGTAGTGTAGCGAGAAAGACTTCTAAAGAAAAATACAGCCTGTGGGTTAATGAAACTTCAAATTCTTGTGACAGCCTCTGGCAGTGCATAGTTAAAATAATCCACCATTTGCAAGCAGTGCTCTGCTGGGCAGTGCTTGTTGCAGTGATCTTCAAGCCTTGACCTTATGGCATTCCTCCATGCTTCTACTCCCTTTCATAATTTCCTGTGCTCTTTTGCCTCTTCCCTAGACCTCAGTGACCTTTGCTATTTATTCTTCTTTTCACACTTGCATTCGTTGGAGTTTCCCGTAGGCACTAGAGAAGAAGAGTGCTTTAAATCCTCTTGTTTCAGAGTTCTTTAGCATTTACCCAAATCACATGCTTATTGGTAATTTCTTGATTGTATATTTTTTAACACACTGCAGACTGTCGTTGTAAAACTTTGTCACAGCTATTCTTAAGTCTTCAACATACAGGGGCACTGACCCAGGTGTTACTGCTTCACTGGACTGCCCTGAAACCAGTCTGCTTTCTGAAGAGCCGCTCTGAAGCAGACTGTGGCTCTTGAGGTCAATGAGAGAGCCCATTTATCCCTTTAAAAGTACGTGAATGACTTTCAGAGGCATTCGGTTCCTGTGGGTGTTATAGTCAAGGTGTCTTAGACGTTTAGTGAGGTACTGGTGTCTTCCTAAGTGCCTTTTATATGCTGTTGTTTGATATGAATCATTTGGATTTTGCTTCTAGTTTCAGCTGATAGCTTTGCTGATAAATTGTGCGTGGTTTTGTTTGTAATATGTATTCATACACTCAAGAAAAACCATCGAGTTAATTTTATAATAAAGCTCAAGTAGACTTGATGTCTCTTAACAAGACATTCATAATGGGAAAATCAGCTGGAGTTCTCCTTATTTCTCCATGCCCATAGAAAGGAACCATAAAAATGGTATAAAATGCAGCAACAGGCTTGTAAAAACCAACTGTTCAGTTTCTATCTTTTGCTTGAGAAACCTGAACACTCTTCAGTTCGCTGGAATGTAAAATAAAAGTCAGATCATGAAGACCTAGCTTGTGGATCTGATCAAACACTGCCCAACCTCCAGGCACAATCACCTCCAGCAGAGTTCAGAAACCCTTGTCAAACACTGAACTTCACCCTGAGTGTGCTGGGCTTCACGGGGGAGCTTTGATACAGGCAGCATAGTAAACCCTGCAGTGAAGCCCTGAGGATAGGCATGAGTATTAGTTGAAGACTATGGATGGTGCCTGCAGGCACACTGAATTCGCAGTTGGAGGAGAGATTGAAGCCCAGCAACCCTTCCATAATCTGCTGGAAATGAGGCCAAACCAACAGGAATCAGTTCATCCTTTCACGAGGTGAGAAGTCAACCTTTTTGTTGTGAAGAGGCAGAGCTGTGTGAGGCCCGATTGCTCACTGAAAGAATTCAAAGTGTCTCTGCTCTCCTGTGAGAAGCAAGCAATGGTAAGCAACTTTGCAGTCCCAGTGCCAGGTGTACACCACCACCACCATGGAGAGGAGCAGCATGTGGCAAAGGGGACTGCTTGCCTCATCTGCCTTTCTGAATGAGAAAATCTCTATTACTACTACTTTAGAGTGCACTAACCTTCTTTAGAGGAGAGCAGAGTGTGTACCTGCAAGAGGGGAGGGACATTAAACTGGAACACCTTCAGATAAAGTAGGACAGTTCTGGATCTCATGAAGACACAACCTTAGATTTCTGGGGATCTTCAAAACCAAAGATGGATGAACATTGGTCACTCAGTGGTACCTAGAAAGTACTTCTCAGAAGCACCACTTCTGAACTGGATGCTCATAGCCTTTTTCCCCAGTATATCTGGAATGTCCCCTTAATTTGGTGTGGTTAATGGCCTTCCCCATTTTTATTTTTAAGAATGGTGCCAGAATAAACAATTTCAGAATGGGAGTCAAGGTGTTAGATTTGCAGATGAGCCAAATATGTGGGAAATAAAACAAGAAGCATATTGTATAAGGCAGAGACAATATGTTACATGGCTTGCAAGCCTTGAGCTTGGAATTACAGGAAAACTAGAATTAAACCCAAACTTTTTTTGTTGGAATTGTACACCATTTCTTAGATCATAAGCCTGCTGGAAATATTTCTTAATACTACCTATTCATATATTCTTCATCATATACTTACCATATCTTAGCCTAAGGTGGATCTTGTTTTAATTGATTGAGAGACTCTTTCCACCTGATCACATCTCAGTGTCAGGCACCATTAGGTGCTGGGAGCTTTTTACTGCTTGAAGGAAAAAGAGATCACTGCCCCGTCCTGACACTGACAAATTGAGTCCTTTTATTTGTTAGACTTTCAACATAAGACTTGCCTGCCATTTCCATGAAGGAATGTACTGGCTTCAATATCTTCCTCTGAAAAGGATTTGGAGGAAGCAGCACCCCTGCAGGCAAATTCCCCATCACTGATCAGCAACTCACCTGCCACTGGGGAAGAAGGAGACCCTGGCAGGCTGCCCTTGGACAAAAGCACCCCTTTCTGTGCCATTTGAGCACATTTAGGTACATTAATAGATACATTCCACATTTATTTATACATGTCTTAGTCTGGCATGCTATGAAAACTAACTCATATATTTTGAAAATGTGGAGGTTTTTTAGCCATAATTAAATCTGTTCCACTACGCTATCAGATCAGAGGATTTCAACCTGGGGAAATAAAACCATCCTTGGGCTTCAAGCTGTTCTACATATGAGAACAAGAGTACTCTTAGACTTAATGAATGCTAACAAGTAGCTACAGCTGCTTAAGTTTTACAAGAGAGATTTACAAAATCTTGTAGACTAAATCCTTCTTCAAGGTGCTTTATGACTTTCAGATGAACACATATAGTCTTGAAATTCATCTTGGACAAGCATCCACAGATGCAAAGTATTTTTGTCTATACACAAGATGGCTTTGTTCTTCAGAATTACCATAAAATAGTGTATATGTGAAAGCAGAAGATTTCTGCATCCTTGCAAGTGCCTTGTTGGCAGTTGCTAGCTTCCTAGAGAAAAAAAAAAAAAAGTTGTTTAAATTATTTTACATACATGTAATAAATTAGTCTAAATGAGGAAATAAAACTCTGGGATATATTCTTGCAAGTCAATGCCAGGGAATGTTTCTTGGAATGATGACAACCTCTTTTCTCTAAAGAGGGATGAAGTGTACAATCTATAGAAAAGGTCCCCATTCCATGACTGCTTTAAAAAAATATTTTGAGGAAAAGACAGAAGACACTACCCTGTACTGCTCTATGTTATACCTGAGTTTATCTACCTGCTGCACTCCTCTTTGATTAAGGACTTCAATTACTCTCCAATGCTTTCTAGTTTCCTGTTAACCTTACCTATGTTAGCTGTGCTGCTTAGCAATAAACTGCCTAAAAGTGTTTTCAGTTTGGGTTTCACAAAAAATGTCTGAATAGTCACCCCAGAATTAACCAGAAGCTACTTATACTTTTCAGTAACTTTTTTTGTTTGTTTTCAATAATGGAAATTATTTTCAGATTAGAAAGAGCTGCCCTCTGGCTGCTGTGAAATAATTTGGATGCATACTTCCTTGCATGATACTTTAGCATCTGTGGGCATATTTCATTCTTTATCTCATATTAAACCTAGAGGTGCTATTAAAATCCAGCATATTGTGTTGATCTGCAGGGAGCACTGTGATATTTGTAATAGAAGAGACTGCAAATAGCATTTAAAACTTTATTGATTATAAACTTTAGATGCTGTATTTAAACTTTAGATATTGTTTTTAAGCAATATCCCTTTGTGTTGTTTTTTTTTCCCTCTCCTGCCCAAAGTTTCATTTCCAGCAAGGTGCTGGAAAAAGAAACCAAACTTATTTCAGAAATCTAGGGCTTGTGGGCACTTGAGCATGTCTCAACTTATAGGGCCAGGATGGAGGGAAGCAGAGTAAAGGGAGACAGTGATAAATAACTACCAAGATGGTATCAGTAAGCAAAGGCCAGTGCTGCAAAAATGGAAGCCCTACTTATCTTCTTATATTCATGAAAGACAAATGAAGATTGATGAATATGGGTTGTCAGTTTTCTTCTCATCGGCCTCTACAGCTATACTGCAGGCAACATGCCCTGCCTGCAAAATAGCCATTTAAGAAACCTTCTTTATAAATTAGAAACTGCTACTTGAGAGGTGTTTTTTATCAAGTTGCTCTAACTTTACAGACATCAACAGGCAGCAGCAGGCTTGCTCTTGTGGGTAATTGTGTGGTTTCTGGTATGTTTTCCTTTTGCTGTGGGGAGTGGGGGTGGTGGTGACCCCTTTCATTTAGCCTCTTTGGATGTTGTTTCTTCCCCCAGATAGACTGTTAAATCTCATGAATACATAGGTTTGCTAAAAGCTTGCTTCTTACGCCCCGCTTGCTTGTAAAACACTACTTTAAAATAGTGGTGCAAAGGCTGAAGCCCAGCTGGCCTGAGAAAGCGCTGTGTCCCTTGCACACCTCTGGTCCTGCCTGCCTGCACAGGAGGTGGGAGCAACAGTGTCTGAGTGATGGAAATATTGGGTCTTTCTATATGACAAACTCTAAAGCATTGTCGCGTATATACTGACAGGTACCTGGGTGCAGTGTGATGAGGGATGGGTGACAACAGATACTGTTGACAACAGATACTGCACCTGCTTATAGAACTCTTACTGTCTGTAAACCGAGCATCTAAACTGCTTGTTTAGAAAATCTGGCTATAATGTGGTTAAATCCAGGATTGTAGTCTTAAAATGTGTAAACTTCGCCTTGGAAGTTTTTTAACACATAGCAGAACAGTATCAAATCTGTGGTTCCTGTGTTTCCCAGACCTTCACCACAGTCTTAGCCACAAGATCTCTGTCTCTGACTTAGACATAAAAGTAGAGACATCTCCACCACATCCCAAAGGGTGGAAAACAGATATGTGCAAATTTGAAATAAAACTAAGCCCTTATCTATAGTCTCCAATGCAGGGATACTTGTGAGGTTCCAGATTTAGCCACCTACTGTGAAATGGAGATTTGCTTCTTAAAAATATGAGTCATATCAACTGCGCTGAGAAAGAAGATAAACAGCTTTCCATCTTTCTTACTCAGCACTGAAAAAGTGTTTCATTTTGGAACTATAACGGGTCATCTTGCAATAATTTTAATGTATTTTTATTGTTATAGACATGTGACAACAGCCGTAGCATTGCATGCTTCAGTCCTGTCAAAAAAGGCAAAAGCTCCCTTTACAAGAAGGAGAGAAAAAGCTACTGATAAATATGTTTCATCACAGTGCATTGAATGCATTTTCACAATCGAGCTGTAGAAAAATGAGGAAGTTGGGAAATTGTGTGGAGAGCATTCGTTGTTTCTATTTTTCCTGAGCAGAGGGGAATGGATAGGAAAGATTGCCCAATAATAGTATCTGCAAATCTCTTTTGCCCAGATATTCCTGAGCTGTGATACAGACAAGATTAACTACAAGAGCCTGATAAGCACATCTGACCTTCATGCATATCATTTCTGTTGAGCTACGATCTTATAAATAAATAGAACCTTTTGGGTAGTCCCAATATATTTATAATGCAACAGCAATCTAGCTCTGATAATAATTGTCAGTTATATATAAATCTTAGTGAAGATTTTGACCATAGTTGATTTGCCACAATAACTTTGCTTACAGGTTTTCCAAGAATGGCAGTACTACAACAGGCTTTATTGCTGCCCTTATGCGCTGGTGCTTTTTTATTCAGTAGTGTATCAGTGCTGCAGTAACAACTTGATGAGATATGTATGCAAAAGTGCCTGATCCCCAGTATTGTTAGATTACTTCAATGTAGATCTCCTTGGATTTGTTTAGGTTTTGTTTGCTTCCCCCAAAAGACACAAAAGTGTCTCGAGAACTTGATGGTCAAAGCAGAAATTGCTCCTGGTGCGCTCAATCCAAGTTATCTTCTTTCTAAATGGAGGCAGGGAAAGGAAGTTGAGATTAGTGAGGGTATTTTGATCCTCATCAGTTTCCCCTTGCAGGATAAACATTAAGAGATCCTCATCATTGTCATGTTAATTTGTTCACAACTTGATCCAAAGCCTACTCAAGTCAATGAAAGTTTCTATTCTTTCCTATTTTCAATTACTTCAGAAAAAAAACCAGAACTGTTTTTCCCAACACAGAAAGATACAGGGGCTCACCCACCAAGGAAGGAGATTTTCAGTCACTAGCGCTGTAACATGTTTATATCTGCTTGAAAAGGTTGTTTAAAACACTGGCAAGTGTTTAACTGAGTTACTGCAAAGTTAGATATAATATGGTGACATGAGACTCCCATCTGGACAAGACACCCTTAGAGATGTGCATCTACTGCATGTGCATCCCCTGAGTCATCCATGTGCTTTGCTAGCTCTTCTGCTTCTTCAGTTGTCAGAGAAACTTTTTTTGAGGGGCAGGACTATGGAATCTTTGAAAAGTTCATCTATTGCTTTGATAGCAAATTTTAAGTTGTCTTTATGGCATTTAACTTGTGTTGACAGCAAGAAGAAATTTTGTTCTTGATTTATTCAATCACAAGTTTTTGAAGTATTTCTTGTACAGAATAACAGTGTGCAGAGACCAGTAGAGTTTGCATTGTTACCCATTTGTGTTTATTTTGAATAGGATTTATTATTTATGTGTATAAAAAGAAGAATAAAATGTACACACTAATGTTGGCTAATTAGCATTTTGTATGTGATGGAATATTAGTCTGCAGTGTAGTGTGTTTAGTCCTCAAAGACAACATTGACTCTTTGTAAATAACATATTAGTGTGCTTTTCTTCAACCTCCTGCTATGCTGGGCCCAACAACCCTCCCAGTGCAATCCCTCAGGTGTCTTCATCGCACCTCCTGAAAACTCTGATCTTGGATTGTATGTTGGTTCTAGATATTTGGCCCTATCTTTCGCATCACCTTCCCCTTTGTGCTGAAGTTTACGCACGTGGGGTCTGTCTAAAACTGGACATTGATTGCTACTTCCAGTCCCAGCTTTCAGCTTCTTCACTTGCAACTGGTATGAACCGTGTTGTGTTGGACTGGAGGTCCAGACAGCCCAGTTGCCTGCCTGCTGCCTTCATTATCACGCAGAAGCTCTTTCCTCTTTTTATCCATCCTTGTTGCCTTTCAGAACCTTTTCTGGTACTATGTCCATTTTCGGTTTTTTGAGATGGAACACATCTAACATGTATAGGCAAGTCATGGATTTATATGTCATTGGATTATATTGTCAGCTCTATTCTTTTCCTTTATTATTCTTTTCCTTTATTATTCTTTTTATTTTGCCAAATGGTTGATTAGCTTTTCTGACAGCTACTGAGCACTGAGATGAAAACCCTGAAGTCTGTCTGATTCAACTAATTTAACTTAATTTCAAACACAAAACAGATTGTTTTTCTAGTATGCTTCATTTCTCATTTCAGTATGTTACTGTTCTGAACAGCACACAGTCCCATGGAACAGTGATTTGACCTTTGCAAGATCCAATCACTAGCTCCTACCATAAGTTCCTGCCTTACATATGTTATCAATGCCTGAACCTCCCTTATGCCACAGCTACGTGGCTTCCTTAAATGCCTTATCTGGTGAACTTTGTGAAAATCTTCTTGGAAATCCAAGATGACTACAAATCTGGACAACCTGATCTCTGTGACTCTGAACAGGGGTAGAACAAGGCATACAGTTTACTGGGCTGTGCCCCCAGTGTTGTGAATTGTGCATGTATATTCACAGAAACTGAGTGTTCGGTCAAACACATTTCATGGATCACCTAAACGTAACTGCTCAAGACTTCTCCGAAGCTACAGGACTGGCCCTGTGACACTGTCTTGTTTCACATTGCAGAATGGTTTTTGGTGAAGTGCAAGGAAAAGTGCAGATAACGCGAGTCCTAGCTCTGCCCAGAGTGTCTCAACGTGAACTCATACAGTTAGGTGCTATTTTAGGAAACACTTTTTGTGGCATAAATCATGTAATTCTGCTTTTCTCATGTGACACTACTGTCAACTCTCCTCTTTGAAGTTTGACTGTTTTCCCAGCTATAGTCTATTCTAGCTGGAAAATAAGTGCTAAAAGCCACTGTTAACAGTTTCTCTTGAAGCATTTGGCAATGGTGCAATGAAAGAATTCACTAGTTTTGCTAAATTTTCTTTGGATGACTGAGTATGAGCCCATGATTTCTTGGCAGTTGACACAAAATGCTTTTTTCCCCTCTACTTGCCATGACATCTCCTATGAAATCCTCAGATTCAGTAAGGAAGCCAGAAACACTGTACATATACTTAGAGATTGGCAGATGAAGACAATGTCTAGGCTGCACCCAAAGTCCTTAGGAAATTAAGCTGTAGTTTTACTATAATTAGTGATTTTCTTTGAAGTTCTTATAATTAGGATATCATCCATCTTTTATTGGCTTTACTAGCACTGACAGCTTCCTTGGGGCTGTAGACAGGCTAAGCACCAGTGCAATGACGTATTGCCCTATTCTGCAAAAGTCTGTGAGCGTTCTCTATCGTTTCAGTTTCTCTACACTGAGTGACACCTCTCTCCTCAAATAGTCCAGTTTGGCAGGTGGGAGCAATGGGGGATTAATCTGATGCTTAACATGTAAAAACATACATGAAAACAAAAAGTCTAAATAACCCAGAATTAATTGGGTCACAACTGCAGAATCTCCAACATAGTGAACAGTCGCTCAGGAGAAGCTATCACAACACAAGACACTTGGCTGGAGGAGCAATAATCTGCACAGACCACTCTCATCCTCAGGAAATACCTGGGGAAGAGCAGCCTTCCTAGGAAATTTACATATATACATACACATATAAATATATACAAAATTCATATCTAAATAGGAAACATTTGAATTTAAGGGAGCTTAAACCGCCTTCTTCAAATATCACACATTAGTCCTGAAAAATTTTGTCAAATAAATTATATGTTCTACAGTAAATTATTTCTTTAATTGTATTATGCAAGATATAATGTGAGACATCAGAAGTATAAGCATACAGTATGCATAATCATAAGGGAAATATATTGGACAAATCCTAGAGCTGTTCAGAAACTGTTGAAACATGGAAAATTGTCTTTTTTTTTTTTTTTTTTTTCTTTTTGACCATGTGCAAAACCAAAACAAAACAAAGAATAGGGAACAAAGGCTGGCAGTGTTTCCTGTTTCCAGTCTTAGAAAAAATTTAAAAAGTTGGAAATTATTTTTTTTTTCTTTTTCTAATCTCTTTCTAAGAAAAGCAGGCACTTAGTCACCCTTAAGACTCCTTCAGCCCTGGAAGAGGCATACATATGGCAGAACAATACAACTCCACTCTGCATCTGTATCTTCCTGCAGTGATATTTATTGTGGAATGAAGTTCACTTTTAATTACGTTCAGCTTGTTTTCTGTGCTGCTGAATTTCAGAACTGCTCTTTGCCCTAGAAGCTTAGATCTGAATACATTAATATTCACTCTAATATGTCTGATACTTATTCTGAGGCTTTACTAGGCATCACTAGATGAAAAATACTTCTTAAAGAGTCCCATTAATGTCCACAATCACCTTATGTTTTCCTAGGACTTTTTCTTAATCTATTTCTTTCATCATACAGAAATCTAGAGTCAGAAAAAAAATGTTTATTTGCATTTCAGTGTATTTACTTCTCCTCTATGAAAACAGGTTTTTTATGTCAGAGCCTATTTGAAGCTAAAAAAACTGCTTCCATTGCATATGGAGTAGGTGATCAGATTAAAATGTACCAGCCTTTGACACGAGGAGAGGGCTTGTCTGGATTTGACACGTGAGGGAGCATCCCTTACTTTAAAGTCTTGGATGAAGAGTGGGAGAAACTACCCTTCCTGTTGTCAAAGATGCATTCCGTTTCCTATATCAGGAAGAAAATTAACCATGTTTGGAGAATAATTTCCAGTGTTACTGTTTTATTCTTATTTAGGATGACATTTTTGTTCATACGCTATTGAGCTATAATTGAACATTGTCTTGGTAATCTTTGCAAAACATGGTATTTTTACATCTACTCTGCATAGTAGGACTGTATAAAATCCCATTTCTCTTTAAGTCTGTATTTCTAACACTTGTTAATCAGTTTGAGTAGGTCTGCACTGTTTGCACCAGCAGCTTTTCTTGAATAGCACCTACACTCGCATGTCCCTTTGGTATTTTGGATTATTTTTTTGGTAAATTACCTCTTCCCATATTGGGAACAAGCCAAGAAACCTTTTCCAGTGGTCACGTATAAGCAACCACCAGTCTGTGCTGCACGGCTAGTGGTCATTTTCATTATGTCCACAGAGTAGGGGTGTAAATTACAGCACCTAAAATTAATGGGCAATTCAGGTAATCTCTCCCTCTCCCTCTCCCTCTCCCTCTCCCTCTCCCTCTCCCTCTCCCTCTCCCTCTCCCTCTCCCTCTCCCTCTCCCTCTCCCTCTCCCTCTCCCTCTCCCTCTCCCTCTCCCTCTCCCTCTCCCTCTCCCTCTCCCTCTCCCTCTCCCTTCCCTTCCCTTCCCTTCCCTTCCCTTCCCTTCCCTTCCCTTCCCTTCCCTTCCCTTCCCTTCCCTTCCCTTCCCTTCCCTTCCCTTCCCTTCCCTTCCCTTCCCTTCCCTTCCCTTCCCTTCCCTTCCCTTCCCTTCCCTTCCCTTTCCTTTCCTTTCCTTTCCTTTCCTTTCCTTTCCTTTCCTTTCCTTTCCTTCCCCTTCCCCTTCCCCTTCCCCTTCCCCTTTCCTTTCCTTTCCTTTCCTTTCCTTTCCTTTCCTTTCCTTTCCTTCTTATGTATGTCTCAGAGAAGGAGGTGAAATACAGTATTGCCTTTGCATGTAGAGTTAATATAGTTCCTCCACCCTCCCCTCAGACTTTTTACTCCCCTTCGAAGGAAAACAAAACGAAAAAAAAAGCGAGGCAGGTCGTGTAGACTAGGAAGGAGGCTGCTGCCCTCTGATGGTTCCCGAAGCGAACAGCGAGAAGAAAAGTAGTTGAGCAGCTGAGGAGCCTCCTTCGTTTCTAGCCTAAGTCTCCTGCAAAGCACAAGTGTAAAACTCAGCTGTTTGATGGAACAAACTGAGCAGGAAAGGATAAATCTGAATGTCCCGAATTACTGTAGAGGATGCTGTTTTGTGAGATTTGATTCCCTTATTTTTCAATTCCTTTTCTTGTAAGAAGTCATTTTGATGTGGTTTGACAACTGCAGGTAACTCCTCCTCCAGCAGCAGAAGCCCATTAATGCCTGGAGTTCATTGCCTTGAGATAACTGAGTGCATGAGGATTAAATATAGAAGTATGTGTCACTGCTACCTATACCCCGTCACCTAGAAAGATGAGATTTCAAATCATCTCTAAATGTTTAGGGATTTGCAGCTGTTTTATTAAGGAAGAGAAAAAAGGAAGATCACGCTGAGATCTATCAAAAAGCCTAGATGTGCGTGCATCCCCATGGCATCTGAGCAGAGTCATTGCCCTTGATGTTAAACAACTTGCCGAGCAGTGTCGAAGTGTCTGCTGCTTTGCCCACGCAGGCAGCTCCCTTCCTTCGCCCTTTAGTAAGATGGGGTAGAGTTTTAACCTTAGCAAAATGTGCAGGAAGAAGAGCTGTAGGTGTTTTTTATCATCACACATGGCTTACTGGGCTCAGCTTGGAGCTGTACTCTGAGAGGAGCACTGCAGAGAGCAGGAGGGTCTCTGTCTCCCCGAACGTCTGGAGTCAGTTTTATAAGCAAACTTTTTTCCTTTGAACTAAGTTTTGACACTGATCTTATCTCACTGTTAAAAGGTTTCAATCCCTATTACCCAGCTAAGACAATGTGCACATGCCAGATCCTCGCTTTTGACTTTCTCCTGGGAAGCCGCCCCTGCGGAGTCCCCACTCTGCAGTGACAGGATGAGGAGGTACCACAACATCATCTCCAAAAGACGTCTTTAAAGAGATCCTCATAGAATGCCATTGCAATTCTGATCTAGATTGCTCTTAAAAGATATATAAGTAGACAGGAGAGAGATGAGATGATCCCTGAAATGTGACTACTAGCTTGTGACCAGTCTTTAGAAAACTGAATGGGAAGTTCACCCCAAAGCACAGATGACAAAAAAAAAAAATCAAGAAAGGGGAGATGTAGGATCGAAGATTTCTTTCTGTCCTTGCAATGAATTTTTCCAAGCAGAAATTTCTCCGGGATGTTTCTGCAGCTGTGCTCCCTTCTAGACTAACCGCACACCCGTTGAGGTATGATAAGAAGCCCAACCCACACCCCATGCCATGTCCTGTGTGCTCTTCCAAGGGGCCTGTAGGAAATATTTATCTGGTGGAAATGCTGTCAGCAAAACATCCTGATGAAACCACATTCACAGTGTAGGATAAGAGATCTCTGTTGGTAGAGCCTCACAAAGTGCTCAGGACAGTGTTGGGAGCAGATTTTAGAGCTGCTTAAGCATGAGGTTGACTTGTGCTCCATGTGGGACTTCCCTCTGTATGAGAAGGCAGCAGCTCATCTGAGATTTGACTGTTGGGGTCCCTGTTAGTAGTGGTAGAGTAGCATGAATGTGTGCTTCACCAGCGATGCTGAAATTGTTGAAATTCTTTACTTAAGAAGCCCAAGTTTTAGCTTGAGCTACCAAATGCCTTGGCAGGAACATGAGTACCATGAGGTAGGGCAGCGCTGCAGCTTCCGTGCTGTGATGGGCATGCCACACACCAGCCGCAGAGCCTCCTCTGCTCTGATGCTCTCCCAGTATTAGCATTTCCAGTGCCACCTTCTTTTGAAAGCTAAGACATAGTTTTAATGCAAAGGTTTTAACAGGTGAGAGGTGAAAAGGAAGAGAGGAGCTGTTGATCAGCACATTTCTAAGGCACTGGCAGGACGCGTGCTTTCCCAGTTTGCATCATACCTCTGCATTTTTCTGGGTGCACGATTAAATGGTTAATACCACTTTATGCAATGTGACTTTATTGCAGGTAGGAGTGCTAGGTGGGCTCAGGAAGAGAGAAGGTACTTGAGCAGTAAAAAGTACAGCTGCTAAGTTGGTGGCTATTGGAAACCTGGTACAGCAGTGGTCTGTCTTATGAGAATAAAACTCTCATATGCCACTCTAAAGCTCTTCTGTACATTTTGATGCCATAACTCCTTCAGCTACTTTATGTTTGAGCAGCTGTCCCACATAAAGAAAAGGCAGAGGAAAAGCTACAGTCCTGCACTTTGCACCCAGTCAAAGTGACAAATGCTGATGTCATGGGGTGTGTGGACACTGCTCAGCTGTCCCATGGTGATTCTGCCTTCAGGCTCCCTTTTCTCCACTGTCTAAACCTGCCACAGGGCAGGTTTGAGTAATATTTATTATTAATTCTCCAGTACTCCTATAATAAAAATCATTAGTGTGTTGGCGATACTGCATGTGATTTAGAACATCGATTGTTAATTCTGGCAGTTCTCCTGCCAGCAGAGATTTTTAAATAGCAGGAGCCGGATGACTCTTTAGCAGAATAGCTCCCAGGGGCCAGGGATTGGTTTTATTGACTGAGTCTCTTTGCCTGTGGGTAGCAGCAAAGCTGCACTGGCTCTTTTTTCTATAATTGTGAACTTAACTAGCTTCTGATGTGCTGCCAAGTAGATATTCCTACATCAAGAAGTATTGCATTTGCCTACTGTGAGGTTTGCAATGTGTCTTATTAAATATTTTCAGCTGCTGCTAAACATTAAGGTAGCTGATAATTTACCAGCCATTGAGGATTGTCTGTGTTTTCAAAGAAAAAGCTGCCTTTATTCAGCATTTCTACAGTTTTTGAATTTGTTGTAACTTTTTATCCAGCATAAAACTTTTTAACTGAACCATAAAGCTAAAACAGATCTTGCATAAATAGGAACCAGAGCTTCTGCAGTGGGAACGTATTATCAAATAATGCTATATATGATTATTTTAACTATGTTAGTTCCATCGTGTTCACTTTAGAAGAAGCATCCAAGTCGCTTATTTAGCCAGAGCCACTGTTATGTATAGGTCAGTATGTACTAGGAGCTATGGGCTGCCCTGGATTTCTCCTTTAGGGGAAATAGAAGGAAAAGAGCCATTTTATGCCTGTTGGAGGGAGGAGCAGAGGGGTAGTGCTGGCTGCCTTAGTGGATAATCCTCCTTTTATTTCTCTCCAGCTGCCAAACTCCTGGCAGGGCTTTGCACAAGCTGCTGTGAGTCTTGGGTTCCCAAGCATGTTGCAAACAGTGTGGAGCATGCAGAATTCATCCTGCTCAGCTCTGGACTTGCAGTGCCAAGGGTGCTGGAAATGCCTGGCCAGAGGGCTCAGCTCTCAACAGAGGTGGATGTGCTGCTGCCCCAAGTTACATGCTGGTGTAGGACTCCAGCTCACTTTTCTGTGTTTCCTAGCTGCTTTCAGACCTGAGGTGCAAGGCAAGGGAGCACATTGCAAGCATCCTGCCCTGGCCCCAGTGAGCTTGGAACTGTGGAAGATTCATCTCTCGGCTCATTTCAGCCTGGATTCTCCCCTCAACCTGATCAGACACAGCTCCTGGTGAAAAGCAATGAGCTTCAACTACTGTCAAGTGATGAATCTGTAAAATTACCCTTGGTTTAGATAAGATGGGAGCTTTATTTTTCTTTCAAGAGTGCATCAAGCTGACAGTGCAGGCTTTTTTTTCCTTTTTTTACCTAAGGGTAAACTGACAGAGTGTGTCCTCATTAACTGTACTGAACACAGTTCTATTCATTTAAAAGACTGTCTGGTAGGTGAGAGCCAGACCAATTCTTTTTTGATATCCTAAAATTTAAGTGCAAGGTTGGATTGTGTTGCATCCTTTCTTTTTTTTTACCTCCTGTGGTAGAAGAGGCTGTAACACTGATGAACAATCACTTCTTAGTGAACTTTCGAATGAGCAAACAGATACCTGGACAGTTTGACTTGCTCTTTGTTCATCCTGATTATCTGCCTGCTAGGGCCAGCCCTGTCCTGGATGACTCTTGGGTAGTCTGCTTTCTTCTTGGGAGATGAGTAATTCCAGAGCTGTCATATTTTGTAATTTAACTTGCAGCAAGTACTTCCAAATCCAGGCATTTTCCAGGCGTATCATAACTGACCCTTTTGTGGCCTCATTATAAAATACTGTGCTGATTTCAGCTGGGATAGTTTATTTTCTTCCTAGTAAGGCAGGAAATGCACAAGAAGCTGTAAGGGGACACAGCTGGGACATATGTCCCAAACTGATCAAAGGGATATATTCGACTTTCGGGGTGATAAGCAGTTGTGTTGTGTATCATTCACTTTGTATATTCCTCTGTTGTTACTGTTATTATTTTTCTCTTCCTTTGCTGTTCTGCTAAACTGTCTTTATCCCGAACTGTGAGATTTACCCTTTCTTTTTGATTTTCCTCCCCATCTGACTACAGGATAAGAAACAAGAAAGCAGCCATGTGGTCCTTTGTTGCTGACTGGGGCTAAATCACAAGTAAAATAGACATTCCCATGGCACATAGCGCTTTGCTACCAGGGCTGTTCTAGCATTGTGGAGGGAAACACAGGGAGAAAAGTTTGCACCATTTTTTTGCATTTTCTCCTCTTTGCATTGTTGCAGTTGCTCTCCCAGTGTTTCCCACTGCAGTCCAGATGTGGTTGGGCGAGTTCATCCACGCCAGAGATGCGAGCAGCCACTTCTCAGGGCTTAGTACTGTGGAAAGCTGCTTCTTCAGCCTGCTAAATCTCCATCAACATCTGCAGAAAGTACGTAGCATAGGGCAGAGAGGATAATTCTGAGCTTGAAAAAGGAAGTCTTGTCTTTAATTAGAAAGAAAACATTCAGCCTATCAAGGTAGACTTGTTAGTCACCTACAACTTTAACTACTATGCAAATTTATTTTTTTTTAGTGTTGTAATGATTTTGATACATAGCTCACATCAAAGCAGATGATCTCTTACTACCCAGTGACTTTCTGACAACACGTGTCTCCGATGCTTCACAGCTGTATCTGTCAGCAGACAAGCATGAGACTTGAGACTTCCAGACTGATTTTTTAACAGATCTAGGTGGTTCAAACAGGCACACAAAGGTGGGGATGTGTGGAGTTGGGTTTTTTCCTGGCTTTTCTGTGTGAGTTAGTATTTCAGTGCAATAGAAATGCTCAAACAACAGTAAGCCGCTACTTTTCAAAGCAGGAACCCCTGCTCCTCCAGTATTATCCTATTATGACGACTTTGTTTCTTTGTGAGCAAGAGCCCGGTATAAGTGTAATTGTATTGCATGATGGATGCTGGCTGAGTACAACAGTGACAGATGCATGCTGAAACTGTGTGAAAATTTTTGCAGCCAAAGCAAAACTGGCAAATGTTTGGCTTTCTGCCAGCTTAGCTTGCGGGTGCACGGTATCTGACGGTTTAACTGCAATGTTTACAGCACTGAAAAGCAGTTCTAGGCATGGTTCTTGTCAGCAGTGGAGAGCAGATAGCATCTCTTATTTTGTTGACCCATACAGCCCCTCAAGTCTTAGAAAACCCTCTTATTTTTTTAACCCACTCTGCCTTCATCATACTTTTTTTAAAATGCTTAAGCAGTATGGAAAAGGCCTCTCTTCTGATTCTTTTGAAAGAGCACAGCTGCTAAAAGTATTGGGAACTTTAATCCTGGAACTTTGGGTTTTGCCATAAATAGTGAAAAGTCACCTCCTGTATCCTCTCATCTCCTCTTGCATCGTAGGACAGCTGTCAAGCATGACTGGGAAATCGTAGTGTAAAGGATAAATATGCAATAATAAAATTGTTCTGCCAGCTGCAGAGGCAGGGAGCAAAGGCGCAGAAGGAGCTGATCACCATTTTGCATGGGGAACTTCTCTTGAAGCATGTGCACTAAGCATGATTTTGTGTGATGGCATCTGTCCCAAGGTGACATTTGTCTGCTCACATTCCCTTGCGAGGACAGGAAGGGAGCTTCCCACTTCTGTGTATTTCTCCAGTTGTGTGTCTCTGTGTGCATATTAAATACTAATTAAACTGGGCACGGGGATAGAATGGCTATAAATCCTCACTAATAAAGCCCACTGTTTGGCATTTGTGTTGACCAGGTGACAATCTGGTGTAGCTGGTGGGAAAGCAGTGGCCACACCTGCTCAAGGTGCAGCTTTGCTGTTTGCTGTGGACAGTAATCAAGGTTTATAAATAGCCTTAACCAGGATCTTGCTAACATTTATACAAATTAATAGCTTGCAGATACTGGGCTCCTATACTGTCTTCTGTAGTCTGTGACCTCTTGCTACTGCTTGTAGTCTTGTAGTCCTCTTGCTGCTGCTGCCCTGTCTGCCACCCCAGCCATGGACAAAAGCACTGAGCAAAGGAGGTATGGACAGGGTGCCTGCTGCTGCTGTTAAGAGCTTTGATGCAAAGGCAACTGGCTGCAAGCAAGTTTGTCCAAGTGCTCACACTCTTGTTCATGAACAGGAGCTTGCAGGTGTGGGTGTGGGCATCAGGGCGGTGCCATCGGGACTGGCAGGAGGTGATCCCTAAGCAGGGAAGGGGCAGGGGTAACAATCACAGAACAAAATGAAGCATCAATACCTTAGTGACCATTTTTCATCATCTCCAGAGTTCCTAGTATTTGCACCGTTTCTGCCGCTTGAGTCCCAGTTTACATACACAAACAAAAAAATGTCTCTGATTTTCCCATTTGGACCCAAAAGGAGAAGCAGAAATGCATTCATAGGTGCTGATGTTGGTATAACCCTGTGCAAAACTGGGGCAGCCACTGCGAGACTGTCCTGTGGTCCAGAAAGCAGAAGGTGGGAACCAGACCCTCTGTACTGCGTAGGTAAGGGGCTGGCAGCCTGCTTGTAAAGGTGCTGGTAGTTGTACAGAGGGGAGGAACCCCTTCTAGGAGTGTACTTTCACATCTCTGGGGAAGAGCATGAGGTAAGTTGCATGAGATCCATTCCCACAGGATAGTGCTGCCATCATGCTCATAAGTATTAGACAATTACCTAACATAAAGAAAAAAATCAAAATGCTTTGAAGACCTAACAGGCTGTTTTGTCAATTGAACTATAAATAGAACTTGAGTTTTAATGGAAATGATTAACTGTGATTGTCCCCATTAAATAGTTGTTTTCCTCTTCAGTGGGCATCCTTAAAACAGAATGACGTCTTTTGGTGCATTTTCAATGGGTCTTTCCTGTTCTTTCTTCTTGGAATATCTTGCATGATCATAGAAATAGATGATGATGATAGAAGCAATGTTCAGTAAAATGATGAGCAGCATGATCCAATATGAATATCCGTAAGTGTGTGCAGATTTTATATGTGTCTGTGGTAAAGAAATACATCCATGGGCCAGTTCTATAGATAGACCATTCCCTTCGACATTCACGGGAAAAAGTATCATGCATATAAGTACGAAGATTCCTAGAAGATAGAAATATAAATGTTGGATGTGGAACTGTAGTATTATTTTGTAGCTACCTGTAAATAGTCCACTAAAATTGGTTAGAATACCCAGACTATGACAAAAATTAAACTAATGTTTTTCCATTAGTAAAACATGAGGGTATTTAAAGAATTTTTGTCCCACCTAATAGTATCTGACAGGTGTTTTGACATCGGTAACTATATCTTCTGCTAAAATTAATGGATTCTTACTGACTATTCTTAGATAAGGCCTTTTAATGTAATTATATTTCATTGAATTTAGTGATGAGGAATATAACGTATTCACCCTTGGGTGATTTGTGGAATGCCTATTTGGTATGAGCCTGAATTCATGGGGTGTGCAGTGTCACAGATAGCTACCTATCAGATAAAACCCTGAGGAACCTGGTCTGCATTCAGGGTTGATCCAGCTTTTCTCAAAAGCTTAGACTTAGAAACTTCATGATCTTTCCAATCCGAATTATTCAACAACTCTGTGATGAGCTAAAATGAGACATCATCTTAGATCTGCATCTATTTCCTATAGCTTTCTAAATATAAGTGCAGTTCAGTTACTTTGACTTTTAGCTAAATAATATATTTACATCTTTGTTTTATAGTGCTAACAGAGTTACAGCCTCTGAAGATTTCTGTACCTTCCCTCCAGTTACACCACACTACAGATGATTCCACTGACACAGGCTCAAGCTTTTGCAGGACACTGAACTTTTGGGCGATCTAGTAGGAGAATTGGTAACCTTCAAGATACACTTGCACATCAAATGATGCATGATTTTTCATAAAAATATGCCCACGGCAAAATAGATTTCCAGGTCATAGCACTTAGAGGGCTGTAAAAAGTAACTGTAGTCCCTCAGTCAATATGGAAATTTACTTTCTCACTAATATTTATTTTGGCAAGCCCGTGGTCCTTTCATTTCAGGTCAAAGCTTGCAGATTCACACCGCATAACAGGCACTGGGCTCAGAAAACAAACAGCATTCTCATGTGATGAGACAATGGTTGTCTCAAAAGCTGAATAATTCTCTAACCAAGGCTTCTGTTCATTTTTCTTATCATGTTTCAAGGCATCCACAGCTGTTTCAGCATTTATCTTTGTACGCTGTGCTAGCCACAGCTGGAGAAAAAGAACTATATTCCTCTATATACTCCCTGTAACTAAGACTGTATGTATAGATGTGATTCCCTTTCCACCAAGGGCTTATTTAGGGAAAGGCTGCTTGCAGAGTGTGGCTCCAGGACAGGACATTGCTGTGGGGGTACATGGCTCAAGGGAGAGCAAGCTCCGGCTCCACCAGCGAAACAGCTTTGGATCTGAAGAGCTTTTGAAGGACAGAATGCCCATGCTGAAGCATTCTATAATCAGGTGCCTTTAAAGAAAATTTTCTGACCACAAACCTAGTGTTAGAGGAACACATAATCCTCTTGAGACAAATTGAGTGCGAGAGCTGGAGTCATTAGCATAGCAACATGAAGAGGGTGGGAAGGTGTGTTAGGAGCAGCCGCGCTCGAGCCAGCCGGGTGAATGAGAGGTTATACCTCCAGGGAGCTGTCTGACAGAGTTCACATTTCTAATATGACTCAGTGTCTCCACCATTTTTTTCTGCTTAGGGAGTGTTGAAACTTATTCTGATCCATGAAATTGTTCTATGGAGAGGGAAATAAATTTTGCCATGACTCAGTCCTCCTAACAGCTGCCCTCCCCCCTGTTAATGCTGTTGTGGATGTATTCAATTCAACGAATTTTTTGGAAATTAAGCTAGAGTACATCCTATAGATTAGACCTGAGGTCTAATTTGGTACGTAGGTAACCAAATAACAAATACACTATAAATACCCTAAAATAGTGACATGAGTTTTTAATGAGGTTGCAAATTGCACTGTAGTCACATCCAGTGCATACTTTTCTGTTATGGTCTCATTCTGTAGTTGTCATCTTACAGTTTTTCAATGTGCATCATGCATGAAATGATGCTACTCCTGCTGGGGCTTATTCACTACCACTTTTGCTGCCAATGAATCTAGATTCTTCCTCCTTATCAGTATATTAATACTATTTTACTGGTACTTAAAAGATAGTTTGCAGGTATCTCAGCAGACAGAGTTAAAAACCAAAACAAACTGAACAGAATACTTTTCCAAGTATTCCCTTTTATAGATATATATTTCTTAATCTTGGAATTGATGATAATGCAGTATTTATCTGTATTATGAGCCAAAAGTGGTCAGCATGGGACTCATTACTCACCACATAAGGAATTCCAGGTATAGACTCCAATGGGTCCCAAAAATGTCTGGTAGGGATTACTGACAGCGTTAGTGCAGGTAATTCCAGAACTCAGAAGAGAACTCAGCAAACCAAGAACCAGAATCACAATAATTGCAGTGATTATGCTTTTCGCCTTGGTGTTACTCAGCTTATCTGCAACTGAAATAGAACAGATCAGTACTGATAATTAGCCTTCCCAGTTCAGATGACCTTATCACTTACTGGCATTCTTGTAATTAAAAGCTGATAATTGAAGATCTAGCTGATAGGTAGAGATCTGTCTATAGCAGGCACAGTAGGTTTGGACACAGCACACAATCCCAAATCCAAGATAGGATGAAGATACTTTGGACTCATCTAAATGCATTGCTGCTGGTCTTTCAGGCACACTAACTTCCAGGGTATCAGGTTGGGTAGTAAACTTCTTTCTGAGTACTTCTGTAAATATTTCTTCTTGACAAGGGCAGACAGAAATTTTGTGCCCAAAACACTGCAGAAAACTAGATTTTCCTCTGCCCATCACTCCTGAGATGTCTGGCAACCTCTGCAGATGCCCTATTTAAAACTTGGCTCCAATTGCTGTTTGTTTCCTTTTAGTATAGTGGCATCTCCTCACATGGAATAAATCTGACAAGAGAAACAACTTCTAAAAGTCCAGTAAAAGCTGTTAGCCTTGAAGGGTCAGGTCCATTTGTAGGACAAATATAACTGAGCATGCTCTTTCATGGACAGTTGAAGCATAGTTGAGCCAATGTTTATATTCTGAACTAGATCTGTCTCTTACCATTTTTTCTTGCAGAAAAAAACCATGATGGAGACTACTTGCTCCCTTCTTTTCAAAGAAAGGAGCAACTCCTGCTCTTTTTTTTTTTTTTTTTTTTTTGTGAGTTGTCTCCTGTGCTCAAGGTCTCCACTCACACATCTTAACATTCAGGATCCTGGTGTCTCTCCTTTTTGTTCCAGCTTACAATAATTTACACACATCAATTGTTGCCTAGTGTAGACATACCCACAAATATATACATGACTGGCCATATATACTTGGCACATATAGTCAGCCCCTCCAAGATTGTAACCAGTTTTGTTGGTTTTGCCTAAATGGTTCTAGTTATTTGATATCTTGCTGATAATGAGACAGAAATCTGAATGCAATATGCTTGAAGTGTAGGTGCAGTATAGATGCTTTAAATATATTATTTTCCTCCTTTCAATTTAAAGATTGAAAAAGCAACTATAATGTGCCTGGGGCTTCCTTATCCTATAACAAATACAACGTTTTCGAGATCTATTCCAATGAGTGTTGTAGTAGGCCACCACCTGCAAAAAACCTTCCTTTCTATGCTTCTTTTAATACAAAACCATTACAGTAGAGTATTCAGGTGGTGCATGAATTGGAGAAACCATAGCAGTATAAATATCAACAAAAAAAAGTAAAAAATCTCATAAAAAGAAAATAAACACTCATAACAAAAAAAAACCAAACTATTGGAAATAAATGAAAAGGAGAGTTTCTCTCTCATTTTAACACATTATTTCTGATAGAAGTTAATTTCTGTTTAAGCAAATGGCAGGTAAGGATGTGTTATGGAAATCAGATGCAAATATAAGCAATTCTCCTAGAAGAACAGAAAAGACAGGCATTCAGGAGACATCACTCAATTAAATGGAAGTGAGCACACAGCCAGTTGTACCACGCACTCCTGCTGAAGCAGCCGTACTGCCTGGGCATTGTCTAGGTTGAGAAATAAGTCTGGAGCCAAATCAGACAGGTTTGTGTATTTCCCCCCTGGCAGCCTCACTTAAATTTACCAGTCCGATTATCTCCAGAACTGTCTGGCTACATCCATTGCACCCCCTAACAGATCTTCTTTAGCTCTGACAATGATCTGCAGCTCATGTGATGTAATTCTGTCAAACTGCAGCTATGGTAAGTATGCCTGCAATGGTGCAAGGCTAAAGATTTTAAATAAAATGCTGTTTTCATGACAGTGGATATTCATTTTCTAAATAAAGAACTCTACGCAAACTGAAGGAATCTACAGTAGCTGAGCTACTTGAATGGGATCAACAGTAACCCACAGCAGGATAACCTCAGCATCAGTGTAAAATAACTTAATTCCAGAATGAAAGCAGAGTTTTTTGCCTTTGCCAGGTCTTTCCTTCGTTTTCAGTATCTCCTTACCCCCACCCCCATATTTAACTTTTGTATGGTTGAATAGAATTTCCCCAACTTTTACTGAACTGTGAATGATGTCTAGCTGACAGCTTGGAGGTCTTTTCTAAGCACTGCTTATCTGGCAGCTCTTACAAGGTCTACGGTCACTTAGGATACATAATGAATTGTTCATATAGGACAAAAAAACCACAACAACCAACAAACCAAACAGCCTTCAACCTAGTTTTCTACTTTTCAGGAGATCCCGCAGCACATCTGGAAATTGATGATTATGTTAATGAAGTTCCAACAATTTTTAAGCATTTATCACGTATTTTAAAAGTTAGAAAGTTAATTGATTCCTCTCTGCTACAACAAATTTCAAAGACATCCTTGTGTGCTTTTGGCCTTGCTGGTTGCCAGTAGTTTATAAATCCTCATATTACAGGACTCCTTGATCATGCCTCTTCCTGCACCTTGCTCACAATTTTTATGTGTTTGACTCAGAAACAAACAAAGCTGTAAACAAGCTATTTTACAGACTATTGCAGAGAGATGGTTCCCTTCTAAGACAAATCATTAAAACAGCTAATGAAGCCTTTAAGGACTTAAGTTATTAAACAACTTGTAAATTCTACCAGATCATTCTGCTCATCCCCAGAGCCTCCCGAGTAGCTGTATTGATTTCTTTCATTATTAAGGTCATTCATGGCAATCTGTTAAGAGGCTACCTTGACCAGGCAGTTCATGCACCGTGCAGAATCCATGTTCCTTTGTTTGCCTTTCATCTTTATGCTTGGAAATTTCTTTTAATGTTGTGATTTCCAAAATAAAAAAATGTCTTTGTAAAAGCTGCTGAATGGCAATTAATAAAAGCCAACCTGGACTACTGCTGCCAAGTACTCTGTGTCCCCAGGCTATCATCTTTGAATTACTCTCTCGTGATATCTGTTCTTTTCTCACACCCAAGTATGAAAAGGCCATTGGAGAAACACATTCAGGTTAGAGTGGAGGAAGCACAGCACTTCATTTTTCTCAATTATTCTGTGTTTTTTAATTATTTAACCATTTTTTATTCTTTTCTTCTTCTGTAATAGTTCTACTACTGAGGGTAAATACCAAGGGCTGCAGGTGCACAAAAAGTAAAATGTTTCCTATCAATATAAGCTACAGTTTAATTTGAATCTACTGGATGGTTGCTGAAATGTTATTCTAAAAACCTTGTTTCCAAAATTCATCTCAGAGATTGTTTTTAAATTTATGATGACAAGGAGTCACCTAAAAATTGTGCATTGTGTAGGGGAAGAAAGGCCTTATAAAAGATGATAAGCTATGTTGTAATCCATACTTCACAGTCTAGCATAAAAATAAAAAAAGACAGGAGCAAGGATAAGGTTTGAAAAGACTAACCAAATTGTTAAGTTTAAGAATAGCGCTGAAAAATGGAGTGATGTGCTTTTAAAGGAGGAAATAAAAGGAATGCTTTCGTTAATGTGTAGGCCAAACACATGTATAAACACCATATCTACCTTAATAATTGTTTTATGTGTTTTGTTCTTTCTCTTTCAGCACCCCCATAAAACTTTCTATAAAAATGATGCTAATTTGATTGTAGGTGGCAAAATGTTTTAAATCAAACAGTTTAACATAACAACATTGGAAAAAAAAATCCTGGAAAGTGAATTAGGCTTCTAATCCTTTAATAAAAGGGTAATTGAATGCTGCTTTTCACTGCTCACTGAAAGCTTCTGAAAATCAACATTATTTTTACATTAAGTTCCTATTTTGAATTTTTTCCTTGTTCCAAGGCATAGGCCAAGATCACAGGCAATTAGAAGAAGTTGCTGTGACAAGAATGCTGTAGCATTTCTGTGCTTTGTGGGGGATCTTATTTTACACCACTTAACTCCCCAGATTGGTTTACAGCTCTTCTCCTTCTCATCTAAGGTATTACAGTCACAGATGAATAAAAGAATGAGCATCAGCACCTCCATTAGCGAGAAGGCACCATCCATCTCCAGGTGTAACATCACTCACCTTGGAAAGTCTTTTCTGAAACCTGAAGTCCCATATCCACAAACTGTTCACAGGTACCTGTAAAAAGTCCATAGGTGAGGCTGACGGTAACACTGGAGTTTGTGTGAGAAAAGTGAACCTCACTACTCATCCAGTGCTGAGTCGCCAGAACAACACAAATCATCACAAAAGAGCAAACACAGGTTAAAAAAGCAGATGCAAACATGGTTGTCTTTTTTCGGGACGGCATTTTGTCAGATGGAGATTTTCCACCAGCGCAGGGAATTTTCTCTTTAGTTCAGCTTAGCATGAGGTTGTTTCCTCCTTCTCTCTAACAGGGATCTGCTCTCTGTGATAGCAGAAAGCTTCCCTGGTAAACTTTAAGCAAACAGCAGTGGTAATAAAAATGTAAAATAATTGAACTTTGATCTGGACAAAAGGTGTTGCCATAGTTACAACAAAACCAGCTTGGCAAAGGCTGGGAGGAATCATTGGCGGGTGGTTTACGATTGCCTTGCTGACCCATAGCTTGTCAGATCACAGCTCTGGAGACACCTTCTGGAGCCTGACGCCTGCAGGGCCATGGTTCCTGGCTCCCCTTACTGCGGTCTGGGAAATATTTTACTCCCTGACACAATTTTCTGGCCTGTTCTTTCTTTTTCTTTTGAAAGGCTGATAACCAGAGTGGAAAGCATTTTTGCTAAGTCTGTATCTAGTCTGTATCTAAAGGTATTATAGTAAAGAATAATAAAATGTTCCTTCTCTGTTAAAATTCCCAGCTTTCTTAACAGCTACTCAACTATCTCATTAGACACCTTTTTAAATTCTTTACGCTGTTTGTGAAACCACTGGATTGATCTTGGCTTTTGAGAGTAAGGAAATTCTGTCTACAGTCAATAGATAATTTTCTAAGGAAGAGCCATAATTCTTTATTAAGTTTCATATATTTTCATACAACAACTCTTCCTTCCCCCCCTTTTATTTTTATTGACAGGGAGGAAACAAATACCTTAAACAGGGATTAATTTCAGTGAAGAAGTGGATATGTAAGAAGAGCAATACTAAAGACAATCTGTTCTGGACTATAAAGCAAGAGAATATATTCTTTTCTTCTGTCCAAATTAACCTAAAAAGAACCTAAAGACAGTACCAATGTGAATTCAAACAGAGCATGAATTGCTTAATTATAAGACTGAATCCAAATTTCTACAGTTTGTGGTAAACCAGGCACCAAGGTACCCATTTTGTTTGCGTGAAATCTGAAACCTGAATTAATAATCTATTATTGGGATAAAGTAAAAGAGATTCCATTAGCTTTTATTTCTATTTGTTATAATGTTATTATTGCATATTATACTCAAGTCATGCTTCTGGATCATCCAGCTTTTCTAATCTTTGGAAAGTGCTCTGTTTTAACAGTGTTGCTAAATAAACCTGTTGAGGTATCTTCCTGAAGCTTGACTGGTCTGTACTGTAAAGACAGAGAAAGATTAAAGGTTTATGAATTTGGAATAGCAAATAATTTAAAGTTCTTGAGAGGAATTTCTTGTTTGTTATACTGTAATTGCTCTAGTGCTGATTTCTTGATTCAAAAATTTAAAGCAGTAATCACATTTGAAATCAGTGTATCTTATTTCTGTGATGTACAACTTGTCTTTTATATAATAATGTCTTAGTATTTTTTTCAACTTATATGTGACCTTTTGATATTTTTGGTGTCATTGAAATTCTATGTTTATTAATAAATAATTTGTATAGTTCATATATGTGCTTAATATATGTACATGGCAGAAGTTAGTCAATATATGATTTAAGCACCGAAGCCCAAAGGGAAGCTTTCTGCCCCTTTCAGAGAAGTAAGAAACAAGAGACAAGAGAAATGAGAGACCTGCCTCTCATTTTCCATCCAGTACCTCAGTTAAATTTTAACCATAGCAATATGAGTAAACTTTATTGGACCAATCCACCACCATAGCGTAATTAATCCAACGATTCCGTTTGCAGGGTAGTCACATACAAAGCCCATAGTCCAAGTATTTATAGTCCAAGGATATTTTTTAATAACTTGAGGTAAAAATCTGACAGGCTGCCAATAGCCCTTTGCTGTCAGCTGTGCCACTTGGCCCCTATGAAACATGTTTAAAAATATATACGTTTAAGAATTGATATTTGTCTTGGTACTAACTTTGAGGGAACAGATTTTTAGCTGCTGCTCAGTGGTCCTCCTTTGGCAGACTTGAGAGATCCAAATTCAAGTGAACTGTGCATCCATGCCTTTGAAAATGCTAAATAACAGAGACTAAGAGCTGTAGTAGAAATCTTATTGAATTATATTTAGTTTTCCATGACTCAGCTCAAATTTTTGTGGCTCAAATAATTGAAGCTCTCCTGAGGCCAGGGGAATTGCTCTGTAAATAAGACCTTAATTTGCCTTTTTCTTCCCTGTCACCTTGAAGTTAATCTATTCCCTGCTGATAGTACAATTTCTTGTGTCTTTTTTTCTCACAACTACCTAAAATGTATCATCTAACTTGTAATGAAAATTGTAGTTTGACATGACACAGCTCACCACTTGAGAGGGAAAGAAGAAATTGGTTTCCTCTGACTCAGAGAAAATGTTTCCCTATCAGCACCCTACTGATTCTGCCCCCACTAATAGACTCAGCCCTGCACAACAGTCAAACAGAAAAATCACAGTAATTTGTTTTAAAGGTGGAGTCCCTGAGTATTTATCTTCTGCTTATGTACAAGTTAGTTTGCATTAAGTAACCAGATATGCAGACATATAAAATGAAAGCTTTTATTTGCAACATTTCATAAATACTTTTTTTTTACATTACAAACATGTTTTCATGTATTAAAAAAAAATAAAAATCACACAGTGGTTTGTTGCTTTGCTAACAGCTCCAGATGATACCATCATCTCCCAAGGGATGCTCTCTCCTGGATGTGGCAGGGAAGGTCCGAGGGCTTGCTCTCAACTTGCTCCCAGGTAAGCGTGCTCAGCTGCACTCGACAGCAGCCAGGAAAATTCAAGGTCGAGCCACTGCAAATTATTTTCTTTTCTGCTGCAATCACAATGTTTAGTGATGGTTACTGGTGGTTTTCAAAATTCCATATTTAGTTGAAATCTTTTATTTGAAAAACAATTGACGTGTGGCAAGATGATTTAGCAGTTGCATAGATATTTGTGAATATCCTTGGACCACCCCTATGGCACTCCCTTGTATATTGCACAAAGATTTCACACCCTTTTTTTTTTTTCCTTTTCCATTTTCCATGTCTAATTGCAGAGGAGCTCAGCATCTGAGATGGCAAGATCCTTGAGCTGTATTTGGCCCCACAAGGGGTCAATAAAGCCCCACAGGAGGCAGATGTACATGCAGCATTATAGGATCAAGCCATGGATTACCAGTGTTGCCTCTACCTCTTCTAAGATGGATAAATTGTAACTGAAACAAATTATTATAAAAGAATGATAGAATGTTAAGAACAAGATTGATTTTTCTCTGGTTGCTTTGCAGACAGAGTTCTGTGTGGTGACTGAAATTGGGATTTGTTTATCCCTGTTGGACTGAATGAGGGAAATTGGATAAGACATCACAAACTTTATTGTAGCTGGAGATGAAAAATTTGAAGCTCAACTGAACTGCAAAATTATTGCAACAACTGTTTGGGGAACCTAGTGGGATGCGACCACAAAATGTTTTGTGTAGCCATACCTTCTGCAGTGGATTTGTACTATTCCATCTTCTGATTTCATTATTCTCCTGCTCTGACCTTGTTTTTACAGCACTATTGAAAAAACCCCACCCCAAACATGTTTTAGATGTTGTTTGGACTTCTTCCCAGAAAATGACTAAATCTTCTCAGCTGAGAACTCCATTGCTAGATAGTTATTGATTTCTGAGATCAGACGCTGGAATGTATTGGTAGGTGTTGGAGTGGCAGCTGGAATATCGTGCTGCCACCAGTCCCTCTGGAGCAGCACCCTTTCAGTCAGCAGAACAATGAATGGTGGGTTCCACCTTTAAAGAAAAAAAAATGGAAGATCCCAAAGCTACTGCACTGGTATCTATGCAAGTGCAGTGAGCAAAATCCTATATTAAAATAATTGCCTGCTGCAAGAGCATTCCTCAGTTTTACCATTTAAGCAAGCTAGCTGTGTCTGCTCAGATATCTTAAGGCACAACCTGTGTTACTCTGGAATATATTCACTGTGTTTTGTACTCAGACACCTGAAGAGGTGATGGCCAAATACGCGTGGTCTTGGGAGAGAAGGAAAAGCCATGCTCTGCATCTCCTCCCCTTGCCATGAGCATCTCCTTGCCCAAATGGGAATGTTGCTTGCTTTATGTGGCAACTGCAGGGGCAGCCCTTGAAATTGCCTTTATTAAGGATTTTGAGATCAAGAAATTGGACAGAATTAAGTTTTGATAAGAAATTAATTCTTCTATTGGAAAGTTTATTTTCTAAAACTTCTCACAGAACACATGCCAAAACAGGTGAAAGAAACCCATACCTCAGCAGCATCTCACTGAATATCTGACCTCTCATTCATATCCTTTCTCTCTTGTAAAATCCCTGGGGGGAGAGGGGTTGACCAGAATGGCATAGGTTGTTCTGGTAAAACAAGACATTTTAAAATAAAATGTTGAAAGCATACATACATTTTCCATTTTTCTTTAACCCTGCAGGTCAGTTACTGCAGTTACTAAAACAGCTGAGCTTCATTAACACCGCTAACGTGTCTGAAGGTATCTTTTTTTCCATACCCCAAAACATGACTTGCAAAACTTTAAAATAATGTGTTTAGCTGTTAAAAAGCTTCTGTTGTTCATGACTGAGCAGTGCAAGTTGAGCGGTCAAGTATAGTCTATTGAAGAGCAGGGGGAGAAAAAGCCTCTGGCCTTGTTAGAAAGAAAATGTGGCCTTTGCAACAATTTCAATTTAATAAAATGTGTCTTTGAAGCTCTGTCAAGGTTTGTAATGTTTAGAACAAACCCTGAAGGTGGAAATGGAGTGAAGAGCTGGCTTAAATTTATTGCAATTTCTGTAACAATTATAAAGATATGTAGACTTGAATACTTAAATATATTCCTAGATGCTCATAATTTCAGATTCCAAATGTAAAAATCTTAGACAAATACCTCTTTGAAGTCACTAAATTAGCTGCCACTGGGATATTACATATTCTCACACTTTTGCCTAATTATCCATACATTAGATATTTTCCTGTATTTTGAGGCTGAGATACATTTGCAGTTACAGTCACGTGTCTGTATCTGCTATTTGCTGTGCTGCTTCTGATTTTCTGTCTTCTTCAGTATATTTACAATGTGCCGTCCAGTTTGTCAGTGAAGAGATGGATCTATTGTGCTGCTACCAAAGATCCAGTAGTCGTTCCTCAGCAAATACAGAAGCCTTGTAGATATTTATAGAGCTTTTGTCTAAGTGAAGGGTAACGGTAGGATTCTACTTGGTATCCCATGCTTTAACAAGACTATAGATGCTCCTCCTATGTGACCACATATTGTCTTTTGGGTTCACAGGCGTTGTACAGAAAGCGGGACACATCATTTTATCTCACTCGCTGATATCAGGTTCACTGTTATGCTGGGATACCTGAAATAAATTTTTGGTGCTCAAATGTTGCCTATTTTCTATCATATATATTTAAGCTTGAAGCCGAGAAGATACTGTTTGTAACACAAAGCAACAAAGTGTCTATAATTGTTCAAGGCAAAGCTTCTACCACTTCTACTAGAAAAATATTAGTTCCACAGCAAAACTAGGGATGCAGGTGTCAGGTCCTGCCAGAAGCTGTCGGAGGTCCTGTGGCTCCTCCAGCAAATTGGAAGCAAGGGTGAAACGGCTGCCAAAGAGCTGACATTCCTGAGAATATATTTGATTTGTGATGGAAAAAGAGGAAAAGACAGATATTCAGTGGACTGTGAGGTGGGTAAAGAAAAGCCGCCGTTGGAGATCCGTTGGGCTAAACACAGAGACACATACCCATTACCATCTTACTTTTGCTACAGTCTTTAAGTCTACCAATTTCTTAAATTTATTTCCTGATGAAGCAAGTAAGCTCTGCCAATGTAGCTAAATTGCTTCAAATCCCACAGCAGCTTCATTTTTCATCCTCTTCGCTTTCTTACCAGCATAAATTATCTTCAGACCTTCTCTGGAGAGCAATGAAAATGGGTTTGAAGACACTTTATTCATCAGATCCCCAGCTCCTAGGCTCTGCAGAGTTTTTTTCTGGATAAAGCACTGTACCAGAGAACATCACACGACGTTGTTTTTCTCTAGCCAGAAACTGAAGACAAAATCAGCCTCGTACCTACTCAATCCTGTTGGCTCCAGCTTCTTAGTGTATCCTGAGAGACATCAGCATCATAAACCCAGGCACAGAATATCCTTGTGACTGCAAGAAAGAGGAGCTAGGAAGGAACACTGATGTGAATTAGCAAGACTACATTGCTGTAATGTTGTAGCAAGAGCTATACGTAGGACTTGAGTAGAGGGTGCTGCAGCAAGAAAGACTCTAAGTTTCTTTTATTAACTCTCTTTCTGGGGTTTTTTTAGACATTCCTTTACCTACAGAAAACCTCTTCCCCCAAATAATGTATTAATAACTATAATGTGCCTTTTCATTTGTTCTTTATTGTACAACTTTAGCTTCACATTTCTTTCTTATGCCTAATTAATTTTGTAACTACTGTATAGTAGTACTTTTAATTTCTGTGCTAATAGAAAATATGGTAATTTTACCCAACATGTATAATAACTCCATTTATTTTATTGCTTGGATATAAGCAGTCATTTAAATTAATATATGATTCCTTGCAAATGGTTACTAGTGAGAAAATTGCTGACTGCAGTTATTTGATTTACAAACACATTCATTAAAATCAAACGCCTTCCTGGTACTGTGCCCATTTGCACTGCTATGTCTGCTGAAAAATCTCAACATTCTACTAAATTGCTGTTTCCTAGTCAACATGATGCCGAAGGGACATAATTAGGCTACGATTAAATTTTCCGCAGAAGATGCAAATATTCACAGATGTTCTAATATTTTGTTTTGATGGTCTTTTCTTACAATCCCTAATTGTCTGGCATCCTTTGGTACATTTAAAATAAATGTGGTGTACATGGATATGGGTTTTGAAAATTACATATACAGGAGGCCCCTCTGGAGGAGAGATTTCTTCTGCAGGGAGCTTTCCCTGTTTGGGGAGAGGTGGTATCCTAGGACTGGAGATAAAAGAAAGCAAGACGTGCCTTCAGACTCCCTGATTCTCGCCTTCCCTTCACTAATCCCCTCCTCCCTGCCCTACTTTTCAGCCTCACGTTTCTATTTTGGGTTTCACCGTCTTGATTCATCGGCCCCGTGCAGCCCAAGCTGCTGCAGAGGTTTCTTGGAGGGGGAGGTGGGTGCAAAAGGAGAGAAGAGCCTCCTCTTGCCTGGAGAAGAGGCGGCTGAGAGGAGACCTCATTGCTCTCTACAACTACCTGAAAGGACGTTGTGGAGAGGAGGGTGCTGGCCTCTTCTCCCAAGTGACAGGGGACAGGACAAGAGGGAACGGCCTCAAGCTCCACCAGGGGAGGTTTAGGCTGAACATTAGGAAAAAAATTTTCACAGAAAGGGGTTTTGGGCACTGGCAGAGGCTGCCCAGGGAGGTGGTTGATTCACCTTCCCTGGAGGTGTTTAAGGCACGGGTGGACAAGATGCTGAGGGACATGGTTTAGTGTTTGATGGGAATGGTTGGACTCGATGATCCGGTGGGTCTATTTCCAGCCTGGTGATTCTATGAAAAGGCTTCAAGCTCGTTCCTAACACTCCAGCTCCAGTACCACAACAGCACATTAATTGTCCAGGTGAGCAGGAAAGAGAAGGATCTCGGGAGGGTGTCTGGTCTTTATAGAGGAGTCCCAGATCCCTCCAAACTGTATTACACAGGTGATGGTGGGGAACGAGGATGCCTAAGGGGAACTCGACACCAAACACCTGGACCCTGTGTCCCTCAGCATTGGAGACAAGGAGAAATGAGACACTTTCATCACGCGTAGGTCTGAACTGTGGCTGGTGTAGTAGTTGCGACCGTGGTGAAACTTAGAAATTAGAAACCAAGTTTGAAACTTAGAATCGTAGAATGGTTTGGGTCAGAAGGGACCTTAAAAGATGGTCAAGTTCCAACTCCACAGGCAGGATCGCCTTCCCATTTTCCTTCGTTTGTGGGGATGGTTGTTATCAATCTGTAACTCCTCACCCGGAGGATGGAGCTGGGGGAGGATGGAGCTGGGGGAGCGCGTCGCTCCCTCCGCCGCGATGCGGGCGGTGTCCGCCAGGCGGCGCCCAGGGAGGGGAAGCAGGAGAAGAAGGAGGAGGAGGAGAAGGAGGCGGCGGCGGCGGCGGGGAAGGGAAATTTCCTGCCTGGCTGCCGCCGCCCCTGCCCGGACACCGGCTGGGCGGCCGGGGAGGGGGGCCCGGAGCCTTCGAGGGAGCCGGCGAGGTGAGCGGAGCCCGGCGGAGGGAGGGGAAGAGGGAGGGACCCGCGGGGCAGCGGGCCGGGGGGATGCTGCGGCGCGGGGTACCGGGATGCTGCGGAGAGGGGGATACAGGGATGCTGCGGAGAGGGGGATACAGGGATGCTGCGGAGAGGGTCACGGGGACGCGCTGCTGCCGTCGTGGGACGGGGGGGACGCTGCTCAGTGCGGGAAGAGCCCCGTCCCTCCGCCGCCGGGTGCAGAGCGGCATCCCCCGCGGGTGCGCCTCGGGGAGCGGCCGGTGTTTGCCTGCTCCTTCCTTCCTTCCTTCCCTCCTTCCCTCTCCCCGTGGAGCGCACATCCTCGGGAATTACCGCTGGACAGGGCTGGGCGCCTTCCCGTGGGAGCCGAGAGGGCAGCGAGCATCCCTCGCGTCGAGGCGGCCGGTGGGGATGATGAGCCGGGCTGGGATTTCGGGTGATGCGACCCCCATAATTCGCTAGATTCCACCCCATCCAGCTGGGAATCGCGGTGTCCCGGCTTTCAGGCTTTTCCCCGAGTCCCAGGATGGAGCTGACGTGTGAACTTAAGCTCTAAAAAGCCTTTTGCCTCCTGTCAGAGCATCCACACAGTTTTCCTCCAGCTACTTGCGAGGTGAGCGATGTTCGCGTGTCCAGGACCAGCAATCGAGGGGTGATGTGGCTGTGTACAAACTCTTTTACTCCCACTTGGGCAAGATGAGCTTTGTCTAAAAACAAACATGTATTGGCTTGGTTTTATCTTGTCCGGCTGGTTCACGCTGCCAACAACGCGATGCCCTGGCAAATGCTTGGATTTAGCCCAGGGAAGGGGGTCACGGGACAAACCGGTGTCGGTGCTGCTCCCCGTGCCCCCTTTGTGCTCTCCGGTGGCCCCTCCAGCAGAGCCTCATTTGTGGCGAGGCTGGGGGCTACCCAGCTCTGCTGACAAGGAAAACACCTGGTTGTGTGGAGGCAGGTGTAAATCCTGCAGCTGGTGAAAAACTTTTGTATGGTCCTTATCCAGGCTGTGAGGGAGAAGTCAAATGAGAGTTTCATTCAAAAAAATCAAATATATGACTTCCCGAAAAAGAAGTATTGTGTTCCCACCCGCTGCTTATGGTTTTCTTTAAAATGCTGGTAAAAATAATGTCGAACATCACAAAGATAATGTAAAGACAAGTTTTAACTGTATCCCATTATTGGAATTTCTTTAGCATTTAATTGTGATACTGACCAGTGTTTTTTATTTAGGATAAGATGTCTCTGGTCTCCTGGTGGTTTATTTCCATAGAGTGAGGTGATTTGCTGTGCGTTCAGCTGCGTAGCTTGTAAACCACCACCTGTGTCTGATTTATATGGGGCAGAGACTGCTAAGTTAAAAGAAATGCCACCACTTATTGAGTTTTTTTTTTCATAAGATGTTATAAGCTCTCTGGGAAAACTTGGAAAGTAGAAATAAAGAGACTGAGAATTGAAAAATATTTATAATGTTCATGGCAATCTTAGCTTTTGGGCACATTGCACTTTGGGGCTTGTAAAAAATTAACTTTTGATGAAAATTAATGACATCCAGCTGGAAATTGTCATTTTAAAGAGGTTTGGGGCTTTTTTTGTGGATATGATGTGCTCTCTTTATCCAGAAGGCAGGTTAAGTTCCTGGTTTGCTTTGATGGGTAACAAATAAAACGGTGTAACCTTTGATGTGGGAAGATTCAGATGGTCTGGGTTGCACAGACACCATCTCATTCTTGCTGGAGGTGGAAGCTGGGCTGTGAGGAGAGGAGTCCCTAAGAGGGTAATGGTCCCTTATTACGGTCAATGATGCTTGGGGCCTGCAGAGCAGCCTCGCTCTGTTCTGTGCTGAGGGGCAGTGGTACTTTTGCCCTGAGAAAGAAAAGGGGTAAGAATGGAGGTGGGACAAGCCTGGGGCTGAGGTTTCCTAAGACAAGCGGGAACGTGCTGGTGTGGATCCAAACATCACATATGGGGGCTCTGCACTGGGGAGAGTGGATGGGAGTTAAACTAAAAACGTTTGTTTTCTCAAGTGACAAAACTGGGTGTTTTAGAAATGTGGGAGGAGAAGGGAAAGAAAATAATGTGAGAAACAAAGTAGCGTGGGTGTTTGATTCCTGTAATTTGCTCTGTCTGCTGACAAATAAAAGAATCACATAGGTAGTGTGTTACACCAGCCATCCTTGCTTGCTGTGCTTTGACTAACATATTTAATATGGTATTTAATGTATTCTCCCAAGTAAAAGGTTAAAATCGATTCCTTGTTTAAAAACAATATATGCTTCTGACACCTTTAATAAAACCAGACATCTTTATATATCTCAAGTCAGTGTGATGCGTCTGTTTGGACTACAGTGATCTATCCCAATCCTGTGAAATGAAGGGGCAAAGACAGTGTTTTTCTCACGTGTGGGTCCTAGTTTGCTTTTGTATCTTGCTATCTTTCCCCTCTTCAACTCCATGTTTATCTATCCGTTATTTAGCTCATTCACTCTTTCTTCATCTATGGGAGTTAGTGGCTGATCTCTGCCAATACAGCTGTCTTGAAACCCATTTTTCCTTGGTCTTACTTTTCTTCCCCTGCCCTCCATTGCATTCCCAACTCTCCTGCTATACAGCCTCGGCAATGTCAGTGCACCACGTGGGCTGAATTTATTGGAAGCTGGAAGGCGATGGTTCAGGGACTCTGCAGGTTCGAGATCTGTGCAAGACCTTTGTTTTCCAGGCAGGTTGTAATGAAGCTGGAGCAGAGGATAGGCAGAGCTGTGGTCCTTGCATTGCACAGGTTAAGTGGGCTCTTGCATGTTCCCAACTGCATGGTAATAGAGGTAGTTTATGGGGATATTGAAGTTTGTGTTTTCTTGATTGCAAAACCTGCTTTTATTAAATATGTTCATTGATTGCAAGACACCTGCCTGGCAGTGAGCCCATCATGTGCTTTTTTTTTTTCTTCTGAAAAACAATTTGTGCCATAAGTTGTTGTTGGTTTGTTTGTTTTGGTTTTTTTTGAGCCGTTGGTTTACAGAACAAAGCTGTGGACCTGTTTTATTGACTGGACTGGTTTTCAGAGCATGTTACAGGAGTACTTCGACCGGTGTGCTTGGTGACCTTTTTCATATAAGAGGCTACATGAACAAAAAAATTGGGTGAACATGGGTTGACAAACTGCAAAGTGAAAAAGAGCCGTAGGAAGTCTGCGATGCAATGCTGCCGTGTCACAGCTGTCCTTGGTTATTCTGAGAAGTCAGCTTTGAACATTATCGGTAAAAAGCTTATATGCTACTTCATGTTTGATGATGTCCTGTAAATGTGTTCACTAAGATTTTCGAGTAGGTCAGTTGTACTGCAGCAAAGAGCAAAAAGTAGCCAAGGCAAGTATTGAGTGCTCTATAGGATGAAAACCAGGAAGATACAAAGGAATACTGAATGTTTACCTTGCTGATGTGAGTGGATTCCACCCTGCTCAGTGAGGCAGCGGGAGGTTCTGCAGGATAAATTGTTCAATTACATAAAGCACCCAAGGATTATGTTTGTACCTCCAGTGAATGATACTGTCATTTTATAAGTGTGATATTTTATTTCAATGCCTGTTTCCAAAATACTCTTCAGCATAGATTTATGGCAGAACTTAACACCAGCTAGAGATCCTGTGTCCGAAGGTTATATCGAAGCATTTGAAGGCCATCAGCAATGAGTGGAGATGCTTTAGTGGAAAAAGCATGCCTTTATATAGAAACATCAAGGTGAATGACTTTATATCTGGAAGTACCCTGGAAATATCTCAGGAAAAGAATTTGGCAAGAAAATGGGTTGTTTTGCTAGAAGACGCTGTTCCATCAGTGTCAGGGGTGTTGGGAAGGAGGGACCGGCTGAGCAGTGGTGGCTGATAGCTGTGTGGAGCAGAGGTGGGGGAAGCTGGGGTCTCATTCCTGCCCAGAGCAAGGACAACCTGCACGCCACAAGGCAAACCCGTGAGCTGAGGAACCCCCAGTCAGACCTCTTGTTTCCGGACGATGATGCTGGCATTTTAAATTTTATACTAAATGTAGCAATAGGGGACAAAGTGAAGAGATTACTGAGCATGTGGTTATATATTTGAGTTTATTGAAAGGTGTAAAAGGCTCTTGGGAGTTTTGTCAGGATTAGTAAGAGTGGTATATTCCAAGTAGATGGAGAGATGTGTAAGAAATTGCTACTTGTTTGAAATGGAAGGCACATTACTCTAATCTTCAAGCTTGAGTTTAGAGATAACCACACAGTTTACCCGAGCCTGCAATATAAGCCATACGCTGCTTTTCAAGGAAAACCTTGGAGATTTTTTTTTAAATTCATTTAGAAATAGTGCAGTCAGAAGAGCGCTACTTGGTGTTCCCAGTGAATCATGCATGCAAACTTCAACTTGGATGCTGTTCCACATCCAGCGTGCTATGGGATGCTGCGGCTTTCCAGTGCCGTGTCCTTGCAGCCCAGGAAGCAGCAGTGGAGCAGCCAAACCTGGGATTTGCCATCGTAACGCCTACAGCGAGCTGGGCTTTGTTTCTTGATAGGCATTTCATCATTGATTTCTTGATACAATATTAATGAAAGCAGAATCCCTTTGTAACTTAAAATATAATTTGGTGCCCTGTAATCGAAAGTATTGTAAATTGAATTGATGCATTATTAAAGAGTTCTGAATTACATATTCTTCGTGGAGCACTGTTTATGGGTACCCTGCATGTGACGCTCGTTTTATGGGTTGAGAAATGGCTTAGAGAATGATTCAGATATTGCTTTAACTGATTTGTGATGTGATGCAGCAGAATTCAAGCTGAATGAAAAGTGGCTGTAGCCACCAGGCTGCTCTGTGCAGGCTTTCTGCGTCCTTTTAAACTGTAATCTTATTTGTTTTTTTCTCATGGCCTGTGCTCTGCTGCATGAGGTTTCATCCCAGTGTAGTCTTTGTCCTTTCTGATAACAATATGTATTGTATAATCCTAAATGCTATAGGAGCTAATATTAAAAAAAAAGTGGATGTATTTAGTCTAAACTATTTTGCTGAAATGAAGATATCTCTTAAATATATATATACAACAGACCAGAAAACTTGTGTAAGCTCCCCCTGAAATGAGATATTGATAAGACCAAGATAAGGAGAATGTCAGCAGTAGCAATTTATTTAAGTATTTGTACAGGATTTATTTTTGGAACATATTTTTAAGGCATGTGCGTAGTGTTGTGCTTTTTAATTCAGTTGACTTACTGCAGGTGTAATAATTCCACCAGTGATATCCTTTTGCTTGCCAAAATCCTTTGTGTTGGCTGCAGAGGATGCCTTTGGGAAATAGGAGAATAGATGAGAGATTTTCTTTCTGATAGGAGAGGGTGATGCTGTTGGACTGTATTTTGATTGCAGCATGCTCAGATTTTTCATCCTAAGTAAGCTAGCAAACTGATCATCTCCAGTCAAACAGCTCCCTGAACAAGTGTAGCATTAAAGGCTGCTTTTTTTTTTTTTTTTCCATCCTTCTGGTCCTGGCAGTGAGTTAGGGGACAAGTGGCCTCACTGGCAGTCTGTCCTGGCACCTGCAGCACAGGCGATGGGAGCCCTTGCCCTGCCCTGTGCCGTGGCTGTGGGGCAGGGGGGAGCTGCCACTGCGCACAGCCCCGTCTGCTGCTCACCGCATACATCTCTTGAGGAAAAGCAGTGCCCTAAAAATGCCCTTTCCCCTTTAACTCCTGGCTAGTGAGTCACTGTTGAAATGGCAAAGTAAAAAGCTGCTCGCAGAGATCTAGTGCTTGCGCATGCAGAAGTGATGTATCTGTGTTCAAAGGTGTTTCCTGGCTCAGAGAAGAAATAAAACTGAGAAGAATTTTGTTGGCATAGTTTGTTGCTTGCAGTGACATCTTATTGTCACTGGAAAATGCAGCACAACTCGGACATGGGTTTCTATCCTTTTTATCCCTGTTGTGAAAAGGAAAAAGTGCTTAGTCTTGACAACTTTAGATTATCAGACTTTTTTTTTTAATGTAAAGTAATAATAATTGATAAGAATGAGAGATCTGAGCAGGTGGAACAAAAAACCCTACAGTTCTGTAAATCAGATAGAGTTGAGATAAGATAAAACAAACAAAAAAAAGTATAAGTGGTATTTGTGACAGGTTTTGGATTATTGCTATTAGGAAGAGGCTATTTCTTGCAGGAGAGCCAGGATGCTCCTGCAGCTGATTGAGGCTGTACCAATTACACTGCTGTTCTCTGAAGATAACACACACAAGGAAGAATGCAGCAGCATCAAGAATCACCAGGAGGAATGCAGTCTAGGAAAGGCTTTGGGTCAATAGCACTGTGAAGTTTTAAGATAAATAAGCAAGTAGCAGAAAATTTACAAGGGAGGCAAGTGAAAAGTCTGCTACTTGTCACTTGAAAAAGATCAGGATAAATACTGCCCCCAAAATCATTAGATAAGCTGGAGGATAAACCTTTCTGCCACAGCAAGGGAGCTAGATGAATTAAGGGGTCTCCTCCTCCTTCTAGGTTTTGTTGCTCTGGAGGCATTACAAGGTAATTCAGAATGAAATATGCAGCCACACATTCATGACAAGATCTTAATGTCTGAAGACCATTGGGTTTCAGGTTTCCCAATGGCTGTGTTTTTCTTTAATTGTTTTGGTTCTTGTGTATTCCTCCTCTTCAGTAAAATCAATATCTCTTTCATCTGAAATAACTCTTAAAGGAAGCTTAGCTGAAATGGAGTACTGCTGTAGTTCATGATGGTGCTCATTGCAAGGGACTAAGACTAGCAGAGTAATTTTGCTTATCTGTCAGCATAACCAGACTGAGATGAAATATGGGAGCACGATACTTTTACACTATGTCCACAAGAAAGTGATTTTTAATGTGAATTATAATGAAGGCAGAATAGTTGGGTTGTTTGTATAGGGCTCGTACTTCCCTGGCCTGTAGTCTTGCAACCTGAGGGGCATGGTGCCCCATGGTCTACCGGTGTCCTGAATAATTATTCCCAAGGGTGAGACCACACTCCATAACATTCATGCTTTGTCTACTTTTATCTTGGCATTTGCTCACGTAATTTCTTACCTCTCATAGTTCTTTTTAATTTTTATCAGCAGTGAAGGATAACCCTTTGACAAGGAGAGAAAGCCCATGTAATCACAACTTGAAGCCAATGACAAGAAATTGTAGTGCCGGTATGTTTGATAAAGGCTTTGTGAATATTTCCTTACGAAGAGCTGCAATTCTTTAGCTACAGAGCAGTTTCTACTACTCCATTGGTTGCATTTTAATTTGTTTCTTAGAAGGGCAATTCACTTTTCAACCAACCTTTCTGTCTTTTATTTTTGGTATAATGTGGTGATTTGTAAGTGCATCTGTGTGTAAACTCTGCTGAGAATTTACCAGAACTTATTACGATACTTCTCTCACTTGCTTAACTGGTGCTAGGGCTGCTGTTGCTTCCAGTGTGCTTCAGCTGCAATTTTTAGACTGCCAATGCTGTAAGAATGCAAACCTTTCACAGTATACTTACAATTATTTATTTTCTTATGAGATTTTATTGTTGATCATGCTGATTTCTTTACCTGTAGCTGGGATGCAAATGAATTCCAAACTAATTGTGCAAATAAAAGAACAAATAAGCAAACAAAACCACTCTTCGTCTAATACACCTACATCTGTTAATCCTTCACCTTGCTTACTATTTCTTTTGGTAAATGCAGATTTTACTGTCTTTTGCCCTTTAATCTTGTTGTCTTTGCTGTTCATCTTTTGATCATTATTTTTCTTTGTATTCCTTGCCTTAGTTTCTGCTGTAGAATGTTTATATTGCTTGAGCTACAGGGTGGTGCTTTTTCATGCATAGCAGAATATTGATTTAAGCAAGCAATGAATAATGTTTGTAGCCCGTGTTCGATGGGGTTTGGATGTCTTGGGTGCTTTCTGAGTTTTTTAATTTGGATTTGGGTTCCATGAATGTGCTTAATAATACTACACAATGTCACTTAAAATATTTAATTACTCAACAATATTAATTTATCTGCTGCCTGTCTTTCCACTGATCTTGTATAGTTGGCAAAGTTTGCAAATTGCTGTGAAGAGCAAGATGGGGGTAAAATAGGTTTCATATTCCAGAGGAAATCCCTTTGTTTAACCATGTCAAAGTGATATATGCTTTTCCTTTTAAATATAGGGATGAGTTTTAAATTATCATTTTGTTTGCAGTTGTCAAAATTCTCATTAATTTTAAGTCAAACTACCTAGCTTGCTGCTTCAAATTGCTTTTAAATTAAACATATGCTGATCAGTCTTGAAAAGCAAAATTAAAACCTCAGCTGAGGGCACATTAAAGGCCACAGGTACAGACCCATCTCCAGCACCTCCTGTTCCTGGAAGAACTGGGGGTAGAGGAAGTTGTAGTGACTTAAATATTTCTGGGAAGGCAGGAGGAAAGGAAAAGGTGGAATCAGGGAACTATATTTAAAGAATGACCTATTTTCATTACTTACAGCATGAGACATCATCTTAGTAAGATATGTTGGTGGCATAATTAATATTGTCATAATGTGTGAATTTTAAGGAGAGTTGCTCCTGTTCCACTGTAATTCCCTCTCTGTTCCACCTGCGTGCAATCTGGCTTCACCTGGGATGCACAATGATGTGCAGGAGAGCTCTTGGCAGTCAGGTTCTTCACTTTTTTTTTTTTTTAAAATGTCTTTGACTAGCAAGCTGAAGAAGTTATTTAGAAATTATGAGTACACGTGATGTGATTGAGTAATTTATACCAAAAAAAGCTTGAGAATTGCTATACTACATCAAGATATTTGCCCTTGAAATTTGGTCTCCTTTACCAAGTCTTCAGAGAAATTAGAATTAATAATTTCCTTGAAATATTACTGAACCCTCAAAACCTTCTCTGTACGTAGGGCTTTACTTTTCTAAAGGCCTTTGATTGGTAGTTTATTCTTTGAAATGGGAGCCTAGTGCCTTCCAAAAGAGATTCCAGATTTTGTCTAGGGTAGCTCTGTATGTTGTTGACATCTCCAGGCTCAGTTCTGCCAGTGTGCTGCTGTCCTGCCAGCAGGTCTGCATAATGCTTCTTCCTCTGGGAATATTATATTTAAATAGAATAAGTTTTAGCAGGGTAGCTGTTCACAATATATTTTAGGGTTTGGGGTTTTTTTTTTGGTACTCAGTTCTTCCTTCTTCACCTGCTAGGCTCTTTCACATCAGTTTTAGCAGCTGTAATGTCTCTATTCCTGATGTTTTGCTTTAAAAAACCAGAGCGTTCGTGGCTTCTTCTGTATCTCAGAAGGAGACAAAACTGGAATGAAATACTGGTGGCAAAGTTGGAAACAGCCTGCTATCACACTGTTCCTGATAATATACCGACTTCTTTGGGACATTGAGCTTTCTAGCTGATGCTTGACTGCAATTGATATTTTCATAGCTGTCCTTCTCTGTGGGAAGTGGGGGTACCTTCTGTTCCTCTTTGAGGATTGTATGAAAGAGAACTGAAAGACAGAAGGAAGAGAGCACAGAGCCTGGGAGTTGCTGCCGGTTTCTCTCTGGCCTGCCCCTGTGATCTGTACAGTGATCATGTTTTAAGTAACTAATACTATGCAGGATGCTTTGGTGCTGAAGATGTTCCTTAAGAACAGTTTTGCTCTGTGTACTTTCATTGATATTGGACTTATGAAACACTGAACGGAGAAAAGAAAATTATGTTAGAAAATTCCCCCTGGGAGAGGGCTGTGACTTTTATAGTGTTTAAAAGAGAAATTATCCTGCTTGCAAAATGAGATGAAAGGCATGCAGTGCTTGCTTTTCCAGCAATGGATTAGCAATAGAAAAATCGTTTGATTTTAGAGGCCGTGCATTTATCTACCTTAGACCTTGTGGCAAGGTAGGACCCCCAAGCGACTGTATTTTTACAGACAAAGCTCATGATGGATGTCTTAGAGGATGGGCAAATAAGAATCCAGTGTTACTGTCCAGCCTGGCTCTGGTCTGCTGAGCTCTGTTTCAGACAGAAACTGTTCAGCCCCTTAAAAATGATACAGTGTGATTTGGGGACAGACCATCGCTGAGCTTTTGTCCCTAGGGCACCTCGTTCCACAAGCTGGGCCGTGGCTGCTTGCCCTGCGGGACGCTGCCATTGCTGGGAGCTGTAATCGGAACCAGCTCTGGAGCGTGGGAAAGGAAGGAACTATCCTGCCGGCCGGCGGTTTGCAGAAATATGCCCAGCTGTCGAGGGGCTGGGCTGGGGGAAAGCAGTGTTTTGTCCATTTTTTTCAGTTAGAAATGCATTCACAGCTGTGTACCAGTCTTTAGAGGTGTATTATATGCTTTCCCCCTTTCACACCTGAATTTATATATATTTCAAACTCTTAAATTTAATTGCTTACACTAAAGGTACTCTTCTTCAAAACCTCCAGGCTCTCCTGTTCTGCTGCAGCTGAGCATAAACCATGCTATTATCCTGGGCTGTAATACAGCCCCGTATCTCTCCAACAGTGCTTTGGGCAGCTTTTAACATCTTAAATGCTGATGTTACTGTGCAAAGAAGTGTTGAAAGTTTGGTGAATTATTGCTTATTCATTTAATGTATTGCTCAATGTTCAGTAATGCTTTTCGTGGTGTTAGTGGGAGGTTCTTCTGCAGGAACTCTACTGGTGCTCCATCCTGATGCTCTCAACCCTTGTTGCATCCAAGTAATTAATATCCACATCACTGATTGAATCCGTTTGGCTTGATTTGATTAAGCTGCTTGCAAAATAGGCTTTTGAAGCTGTCAGTGATTTAGATGCGTGACAGTTACTTCCCCAAATACATGGAAGTGAATAGCTGCAATCTCATCCTCATCCCTGGGCTTTCACCCTTAGTGCTAAACCCTGTAATAGCCATCACATGATTGAAAACAGAAACATCATCTCTGAAGCAAACGCAAAGTAAGGGCCTGATGTGGTTCAAATGGTTTTCAAGTATTTGGGCTGGATTACAGAAAACAGCATGTCCTCATTTACTGCTTTCTGTAGGTGTGTTTCATTCTGACCATAAAATAGAGGCTGATGATTCAAGGTCAATGGGACAGCAAACCAGTGGGACTTATTAATAGATATCTGTTAGTAAAATTTGTGGATCGCTTTGAAGACATTTCTTTCATAAAAGTACATTTATGGAAAATTTTTGTTTTGTGCTTTACTTCAAAAATATTTTAAAAAAACTCCAGGCCACTGCAGAGAATGATATGACCCATAGTGTTCACATGCTCTCACATTAAGTAGATGGACAAATGGAAATTCAGTGGAGAAGAGATGCTGTATTGCAGTTCCGTACGCATGGAGCACCAGAGTTAAAAGGAGAGCTGGGATATTCTGTCTCCCTGACAGTGGCTGGATTATTCTTATAACAAGGAGAATGAAATATGCTCTGCAGCCCCTCGGAGAGATAGTCCTCTTACACAGGGTGTGGGTGTGAACTGGTATTATTTGTCTATGTTTGGGACCTGGTCCAGCAGCTGCTGGGGTGGAAGGAGAATGTGCCTCTGCCTTCTGGCAGAGCAGACTCTGGCCCTTGGACGACTTCTTAATGGTCTTTTGGTGTTAACATACACAGAATGCTGAATTTCTGTGTTTAAGAAATGTATATTCACTCTGGTTGTATTTTAACACTACTGCTATTACCGTGACTGCAATGGACACTCGATGGTTGGGTAAATGTTCAAACTGTTGTTACCTGTATGCGAGGCACACTGCTGTTAATACACTTATCTACCTCATACGTCCTGTTTAATACTGTGTTTTTTCCAAGATTAGTTTAATGAATTAATGTGTTTTCAAAGGCAAATTATTTGTGAATATCACATAATTAATATTACTGGCAATTTGAGAACTTGCATTTCCCAGTTTACAAACACTGGTATGTGTGCTCCCCAGCACAGTACCCCTAAACGAGCAGGCTCGTTTGCTTAAACTCTGTCTTTAGTCACTATAGAGCATCTTCTGCTGGGGTAATTCAGACAACCTGTGGGTTTCTGCCCAGAACTGAGGGCACTTCTTGTCTTGAGATGCTTGTCTCGCCTCATCACTGTCTTCCATGAGGGGAGGGAGCATGAGGATATAAACTGGTCAAGTTCCAGTGTTGGGTAATGGACCTTTCATATACCTATTTGTGTCTATACATATATGAAGATTAATTCTTACCGCTAACAGAAAGTTATCAAAGCCAACAGAACAAGATGGAATAGACTCTAATATTTTTAATGGGTTATACAAGTAACAATGATTACCTGATAAAATACTGGTAGACAGAGTACATAGGTGGTTTGAATGGGAATAAAACAAGTTTAGAATTTAAAGTTTGATTTGAAGTGAAACTTCAGCCTGTTGTTGTTTAGTTTCCAGGAGTCAAGGTGGCTTGTGTCAGGAAACAGGTGTTTGGAGAAAGGCAAGATGAAGAGAACAGATAATGTGAATTCAAGAGAAGGCTGTGGTGATGTCTGGATCAAGTGGCAGATGGGCGAGATTATGAAAAACCCACAGAAAGGGCGGGATTTGAAAGGTGGAAGTGGGCTTGTGAGTTCCTGGCTCTGTTAGTCGTTGCCTCTTCAGTACAATCAAGTGTGCGGCAGAAGCTGCAGCTTGTAAGGGTGATGGGCCTGAACCCAAAGAACACCTTGCAAATGTATCCTTATGTGCCTTGAAGACTTTGTCATAAAACTGATTTTTATAGTGAAATTTGCACTCATTTTTTTATGAATTGAACCTGGCTGTGCTGCAGCATTCACTTAGGTAAGCACATTTCCTGACTGCCTTTCATTTCAAGGCACGCTGTGACTTTGACGGTAGTTATTGAAAGTTGCTTCAAAATGTAAGAATGAAATGAAAAATTCTGAAATTTCCTAGAAAATATTGTGTTTGTTTTGAGTATTTTTACCAGAGAGAATACAAGTTCATCAGTTGGTGTCTAGTAGGCTGCTGCTCAACCCGGACTTGTAGAACCACAAATAACCATTGTGTTGAGCAACATGACTGGCTTTGGATCTCGCTCGTCATACAGCGCCTAACACTGAAGCTATTCATGGCATCTGATTCAAGGGGCTGACAGCAATCTTTATTCCTGCATAGAAACTAGAATTTTCCTCGGGGACAGAAGCCACAAAGCTCGAGGGGAGAAATGAGCGTATTCAGCACCGACTTGTTTCATCCTGTCAACGGCAAGACAGGAGCGTAGGGAAGTCCCCTCTTCCCTGCACCAAAGCCAGGTGGTATCAGCACTTTAGTGTCTGGTGTTTCTCTTTATGGCTGTGTTTTATATATGTTTATCTTTTTTACAGATGAAGTTTTTATATATATATATTTTTTAGTATCATTGGGTCAGAAGGCCATGAAGATTCTTTGTAGTATTGGTCTTTTAAAAATGTACTTACTTTTTTTTTAATACCGTGTTGAATATTTATGTACTATTGCATCTATAGAATATAAGTGCAGCTTCAAAATATTGTTGTGATCTCAGGTAGGTGGAAAGGAGAACTTTTTGGGTTAGTTTCAGTGTATGAAATCAATAGATTTGATACAGTGTGTAACCATCAGAAGTAGTACTGCATTTGCTGGGAATTGGTGGCATGTCAGAATTTGCTTCTTAGGGATTTACAGCAGTTAAGCAGTAGCTAATGAATTTTCAAAAGCATTAAACAGATTCTGTTAATTTTCAGGGCCAAAAGGAAAAAAAACTCTGAAACCGCAGAGGCATTTTTTGTCATTTCTAGCTATGTTTAAGAACTCCCATGGGAGACTCTTAAAACCAACAGGTGTTTTCTAGCTGTTCAGATCTTTATTGTTTTCTAGCTTTGGAAGTCTCCCTGGAAACATAAACAGTTGCATCACATGCCTGCTCTTTGATCAGAGTCTTTAAATACTGAAACTCTTGTTTAATTACAACACATGCTGTTTGGTAATAGGAATTCATGAAATAATGCATCCTTAAAATAGCTTCATACCTAGGTCGTGGTAAATAACATGATCAAATTAAGGTGTACCAGGATAATAAATGGTAATGGTAATTGTTTTAGTAAAATTAGTTTTTGGATTGTTGGGACAGCAATGTTGTTGTGTTTCTTTGGTTTGGGTTTTTTCTTTTTCTTTTTTTTTGTCTATTTTAATTATGACTAAAGTTAAATAATTGAGCAAGGATGGTAGTTTCTGGCAGCAATTCCCTTATGTTGCTGGGCCCTAAAATAGGAGATTTTTCTGTCTTGAGTCCCTGTAGCCCATGTTACTTCTGGATTTTCTGGCAGCTGTTTATTTTAATTTTTTTTTTTCCAAACATGCAAACGGTATTGAATACATCTGTGCTGTCATCTCTTTCTATAGAAAGAAATGATGGCAAATGAGGCATTGTCTGTTTATAAAGTTTTGTTGAATGTTAGAATAATTTGTGTGCTTTGTTTCCAAGCAAACAATGTTGGGACAGTGGGGAAGGATATTGTTATTGAGCCTCTGGGGCTCTAGCACTGCATTTTATGTTGACGTAGCCTTTAATAATTCTTTTATCCTAAGCAATATAAGAAAATTCCTAGTGGACAGCTAGCTTGCTTTATTGTGGAATGTCTCCGCTTCCCCCCATTTTTCTTTTTCTGTAAACCTAAGATCTAGGTTATTTTCTTTATGACATAACAGCTTATCTGCTGTTCTGTATCTCAAAAGTTCAGCAAAAATCAATTCTCAACACAAATCAAACCAGCTACTATAGTGTCAGTGTCCTGCCAGAAAGTAAAGCAGAAAGTAAAAAGGAAAATTAATTATGCAAATAAACAGCATCGCAAGAGCATTGACTGAAGGGTTAGATGATGGATGTTGTTTGAGACGGTCTTGAGTGTCCATCATTCTGCCTGGCAGGATCAAGTCTTAAGAAAAAAAGTTTCAGGTCTTCCACTTGCATCTGAATGAGTGAGGAACCTTTATAGTATTGGATTATAGATGGGACTAAAGTTATGTCATGGCTTTGTGGTCCAGAGATCCAAATCCAAACTATTTCTTGTTCTACCTTTGAATAGCATGAGAAGGCGTTACTTTGGAGATGTTGGTTCAAGGTTTATTTTTAAACGTTGTTTCACGTTAACTGAATTCCCTGTGGCATCGGGGATCCCTTGCTCCAGCCTGAAGGAAGGCACTTGAATGGCACTTCAGCATCACAGTCCAGTTTGCTGTCTGGGTTTAATTTGGCAGATTTGGGGTGTTTTCTGGGATTACTTTTACAGGAGAAGGAACAACTTTCTTGCTGGGAATGCTGAGCAGTTGTTGTTGTGTTTGGGTGGGCTGTGTCTGGGCGATGTTACACTTGATTTCAGTCCCTCTATTGGGGGATACCTTCTATCTCTCATTATGTCTTCAGTAACTTCTTTACTGTTAGCATTTAAAAAAAAAATCTGGTTTTCATTTTCCTTTTTCAATGCTTCCACATAACAAATGGAACAAATTTATTGCATATTCTCGCTTGAGTTAACCTCAGTTACTGGTAGTCCGTGAGGACCAGACAAAAGCCAACTTATTCTGTACAGACTATTTCAGCAATACTTCCGCTACCCTTGAAATAAGAGGATTGCTGATATTGTGAAATAATGCATGGGATTGTGAACATACTGAGTATATTATTGCATGGGATTAAGACACTATCAGGGATAGATACCTGGGCTAGTGTTGTGGTCTTCTGTGCTGTTTCCTTTTGAGGCTTAGGCTATGCAAATTTGAGAGTCCCCCTGATGGGTGGTGGGGATGGTTTGTGCAAGAGACTTGTTAAATTTTTGACTGAGGGATGAAATGATCATTCCTGGTGACAAAAAGATATTTCTGTTGTTCGTGTCTGTTTAGAGAAATAAGGGGAGTTGTCAGGCAGGAAATGACCATTAAAAGAAGAGGTAAGAGTTGCTGTCAAAATTCTTCTTCATGATCATGTACAGAATTTCTTATGTGTCTGAAGAAATCTCATTTGCAAATGTAGGCTCTGGAGAAAAGGAGCTACAGATGTATTTGCTGTAGGAAAAGTGACGCTGCATATTGTCTCGAAAATATTAAAATTTCTTTTAATATTTAGAGGAGGTTTTGATGACTTGGTGATAGCAACCTTCTATTATTTGTGCTATTATTTAGTTTCAGAAGGCTCCGGGCTGGGGTGTGATCTTTCTCTATGGTTTCCTCCCTGAGCTGTGGTTTACCTAGTGAGAAGCTGCTGAACGGGTCATAGCTTTGAGATCTCGGCTTCTTGAGGACCCTGAATTTTAGGTTGAAGGGCAAGGCAGTCAGAGGTATTTAAAACTAGACCCTTTCGGTTTCTTTCCCCCTAAGACAGCTCTCTCTGGGAGTTGTGGTTGCAGTAGGGGCCCTTTATACCCCACAGGGAGATGTAACAGAGGAGGATGCGCAGCACAAGAGACTGCAGGTTGGTTTTCTGCCACATCCCTGGGGCGTGGGCAGTCATTCTCAGCGTGGCCCGTCAGTCTCTTGAGTAATTCGCATCATTGTTGCTGGTTTGTGGACCTGTCTGCTGGGTCCCATCACCATCTCTGTCCCTCCTGTAGCTTCAACCTTGGAGCAAGTGGGAGAGAAGACGGCAGGAGCAGAAAAGGTTTGTGGTGACTCATTTCCAGCTCGGTGGTTTTTATAGATGGATTCTGTGTAGGCCTGTGTGGCCATCGGTGATGGAGGGAAAGGTTCATCTGACAGACACACTCTGTTATTTGAGCCTTCTGAAGGCAACAAAGGCACAGAAGGTGTTTCATCCATGGAAAAATAGTCAGTCTGTGCCAATAGCTGGGCATAACTCTCCACTCTTTAAGGAGTAGAAGAGAGCGAGGCAGCACTTCTGGAGAGTCAAGTCTATCTCTTGACTTTAAAACGCTGTCATTTATGGACTTCACTGTGAATAAAAAACCCATAAGTAATTATATGCATTGGAAGGTATGGGACTCTGGAGGTAGTGGGAGTCAGAAAACTGGTGATCATCCTCAGTCATGAGCAACTCCTGGAGATCTCAGAAAATATATCGGTGTTTATTGTGGGTTTCAGCTTGGAATGGCAGAACTGCTTCCTTATCATGTTTTTGCAAAATAGTGAGATGCCATATGAAATCTCTTATTTTTGAAAGGAGATTTATCTGTTTTCATTTCACCCTCCCACCAGTAGTTTTTTGGTTTGCATCTGGATTTCTGGTTGTTTATTCAGTCTTCAAACATGAACATCTGATGTGTTTCTGGAGCCAGTAGTAATAGCGTTTAAGGAAGAATGAAATTCACTACTTCTCTTTGGATAATTGTATGGAAGAACAGCTGAGATAAGCAAAAAATGATGTAAGTTCAAGTTTTCATCTCCCACATTAGGCAAATAGTGGTTCTGAGTCTATACAGGAAGGTCTTAAGATAACAGCACCCAAGCAAAAAGTTTATGCAGATCACATTTGTTCTTAACCTTTTCTTCATTTCTATTTAACTTGGCATCAAAGCACGTTTATAGTGAACACTGGCAATCATAAGGGGGAGGAAAATCGTGTCTCCTGTACCATTAGATCACAAAATAGTTACTTGAATCTTATTGATTGATTCTGGAATGGTTAGAGCTAAAGTAAGACTGTGCTAGAATAAAGATGAAGGTGATACTTAGATGTTTCCTGCTGTTCAGGTACGTGACAGGGAGATTCCTGTTGTGATACAACTTAATGCCTCAGAAATGCAAGACTGCATGTACTTATCTGGAAGTTACCTTTCTATGAAACTGATAAAATTCACAGGAGAATAAAAATAGAAACTTTCATCCAGTGACTTGTGTCATCTCATTTGGAACAGGTTTTTTATGCACTCTGGTTGATGGAAAAATAATATTTAATGCAATCTATCATGTTTGTGAAGTAGACTTGCATGTTGATGCTCTGGAGCATCTGGCACTGGTGAGACCACACCTCGAATCCTGTGTTCAGTTCTGGGCCCCTCACCACAAGAAGGATGTTGAGGCTCTGGAGCGAGTCCAGAGAAGAGCGACAAAGCTGGTGAAGGGGCTGGAGAACAGGCCTTATGAGGAACGGCTGAGAGAACTGGGGTTGTTTAGCCTGGAGAAGAGAAGGCTGAGGGGAGACCTCATTGCTCTCTACAACTACCTGAAAGGAAGTTGTGGAGAGGAGGGTGCTGGCCTCTTCTCCCGAGTGACAGGGGACAGGACAAGAGGGAATGGCCTCAAGCTCCGCCAGGGGAGGTTTAGGCTGAACATTAGGATAAAATTTTTCACAGAAGTAGTCATTGGGCACTGGAACAGGCTGCCCAGGGAGGTGGTTGATTCACCTTCCCTGAAGGTGTTTAAGGCACGGGTGGACGAGGTGCTAAGGGGCATGGTTTAGTGATTGGTAGGAATGGTTGGAATCAATGATCCGGTGGGTCTTTTCCAACCTGATGATTCTATGATTCTATGAATTGAAGGAAATAACTTCTTAGCCCTGATCAGTGATCTGACTGAATTCTGTGCCTAGGCTGCAGATGATCATCCACTGCATCACACCTGACCTGCAGCAGACTGCTCTCCAGGACGGGAAAGGGTTTAATGCTTCTGTTTGCATTACACTGGAAAAAAACTGGTTTGAAATCTGTGCAAATGGCTCACAATTTACTTGAGGACTAGGTGGAGATGACTGCAGCACCTGCAAGCACAGCCTGCATTTCCTAGGCTCCGTGGAAGAGCTACTTTGCTCATGGCAGTCAGTCTTTCTGCTGTGTTTATCTTCCCTTTTGCCCACAGGGAGCCATTATGTGAAGGAGACTTTTGACAGGAAAAGTTACAAACTAAACAGAGAAATCACACAAAGGCTGAAATAAATGAGCTAACAGTGTTCTTGTTTTGCTGATTTGAATGGAGGCTCTTGTGGTTATATGAATGTCTTCTTCCAGCAAAAATTTGTTAATAGGTTTCTGGCTGTCCTCAGTTACTTATTCATCCCCCTGAGCTGCCACTCCTGAACATGTATTATATTGTTATTTGTGGGCTGTAAATCAGATCAGGGCAATGTTTCCTTCTGGAGGGCTCTTGCTTTCATATTTTTAAAATTTGTTTGTTTATTTTAACCCAGATAGTTTCTGGGGCTGGCTTACAGCAAACATTTATACCAGCACTGGTGCTGTGGTGCGGAGCGACTGAGGAGGGAGGGGTGAGGAGATGAAGTGGAAGGATCCTTTCATCTTGGATGTTTTTATTGCTGCTTGTATTCATGCACATGCCAGATTTTTGTTTTCCTGATGCTGTGAGGTACGCGTCTTTTCAGTGTGATGTGGCTATGTGGTGTTTCAGGTGGCTACTTCGCAACTGTTGGTCGTGTCTTAGAGACATCACATGAAGACAGGAGTAAAAACATTGAACAGGAAGAATAACAAACTGATTTATTACTAAATCACTATGAAACTCGATAAGGAGAACTGTCTTTCTGTAAATCCATGGATGGCTGTGAAGGACCTGCCCTTTCCTTGGGTGGCAGCAGTAGGTGCCGTCGCCAGTACTGCCGCTAGGGTAGAGGGAATTAGGATTGCTCCATAACCTGAGGCTATGACTTCCATTTGTTGCTTCTGCTGGCTGTCCCTGTTTGAGAGCACGCTCTTGTGCCACTTCACTTACAGTGTTTGTGCTTCGTGTGACGCTTCTCTGATTGTCCCAGGAGGAAATTACCTTGGTCTCAGTAATCCTTACATAATGAGCATGTTATCAAGACCTAACGTTATTTCCAGATGTTGCCAAATAAAGTTGTTTTCAAGACACACATTGCGACATATTGATGCAAAATTCAATCGTTACTTTTTTCTTGTGTTACTTTATTTAAAATTCTTCAGTAACAAATACATCTTGGCTATTGAAAGAAGGAAAATCATCTCCTGTGTCCTCTAAGTATATCTCTATTATCTTCTTAATAATTGCAATTTCTCCTCTGACACAGAGGGTAAATCCAGGGATTCTAAACCAGAACCATAAAATGTTTGCTGCAAACACACATCTCTAGTTAACTAGTATTTACATAAAACATGCTGACACCACTTTGGGGAGATTGAGTAGGATGCTTTCTCAGCTGCTGAAATTTGCACATGAGATGGAAGATGTTTTGATTTAAAAAAGGGTTAGTTGAATATTTTTTCCATTTATTCCCATGTGTCAAAATCAAAGCAGTGTTTCTCCAGGCATTTTGCCCATTTTCTTTTTTTTGTTCCTCTTGTTCAGTTGTTTGGATTTTTTCCCCTCAAGGTTGGGATTATTATTTTCCTCTTAGTGGAGGAATTTATTGCTTAATGAGATAAATACATGTAAAAAAGCCTTTTAGAAAGTAATGAACGTAATATTACTAGTTGTAGATTCCTGGTTATTCTTAGCAGTATTTGTACTTGCTGTATTTATCTGTATAGGCAGTGGTGAGCTAGGGACAGCCTGTGGGAGACCTGAGACTTCACCAATAATGTCCTCCTGCTGTGAGAACAGTAATGAAAAAATTACAGTTATGCCTATTTTACTTCTAGACTTTCTTCCACTTTTTGAGTTTTCTAATATGAATCCCTTTCTGTGATAACATTTTAGTGTGTGGTTGCTTAGTTTATTTGTTTATTTTTGAGCTGTATTTCAAAAGCCTCCTGTCAAGGAGGAGAACTCCCAACTTTCTTAATCACTGTTGAAATGACTTCATAAAAACATAAACCAGAATCTTATCTTTTTTCGCTGCAGTGAGAAAAAGAATTCCCTTTCTCATTTCTTTGTTTTTATTTGCTCCATGTGGATGCTAGTGCTTCTGGCCATGCAGAAACTAGAGCAAAATCTTTTTTTAGTAACTAGAGCAGAATTTTCATAATAAACCTGATCTCATGCAGATTCAGAACCTCCTTTGGGGAGCAACTGAGGGAAGGAAGCTGGAATTAGGGAGAGTTATAAGCAATGCGATTTCAAGGATCCATGTTCTAAAAAGTCTCCATGGATTTGCTACTGCTGCCTGGATTAGGAAGCTCTTTAATTTGCTTTTAATTAAAATGATTTTCATTTATTCTGTGCCTTCTTTAAAGGTCCCAAGGCACTGTACAAACTTGTGATTATATAAAATGCAAAATCCATATTCATGCAATGCCAAGGTTTCACGTTGAAGTTAAGGATGAAAAAGAGTTACACCCTCCCGTCTTCTCTTAGTATTTTTAGAATCTCAATTCCCCCTTACAGTGCAACTTTTAAAGCACTCTTGTTTGTACATGTTTGATCTCAATGACATTTCAGTTCCAAGTGTAAACATTGACCTTCCATAAATACCTTATCTGAATAATACATTTAAATAGCCAAGGCTTTATTTTTACAACCTCAGTAAGTTGAAGGGGAAAAAAAAAATCATGTGAATACCTTTATTTTTTTAAAAAAAAGTAAATGCACCTATTGCAGATAATTCCAAAGCAAAGTGCTGTGAAAAATATACATTAAAATGGAAACTGTGATATATCTCATAGGTATATTAGGTTATGCTCATTTTCTTTTAGATAGCTGATCTTAAGGCAATGCAAATAATCAGAAACTATGAAAAACCTTTCCTAAAGATGTATTACACTGTGTTTTACTTGTGAACTCCACAATACAGAACAGAAGAATTAGGGTCATAGACTGGGAAATACCCACATTTTGTATTACTTCTGTGGTGATTTCTTTCTTTTTGGTTATTTGCTGTAGAATGAAATCTGATGATCAGCAGAGAACTTTGAAGACATCCAAGGAGTAGTATGGATAATGCAGTCTCAGGGATTAATTTGATTCCCCACTTAAGGTGACAGTGATGGAGCCAGCACTGGGAGAGGGGAGCAGCAGAGCGGGGAAACTGGCAGGAACAAGGATGAACAAAAGCTAAATTTTTCCAGAGACTGGAAAAATTGCTCTGATGTTGGTTCACTTTGTTTTGGAAGAAGCATAAACTGCAGTGGTAGAGATAGTAAGATTTTTTTTTTTCATGTTCATGAGTTTAGACAGCTCTGAATTAATGTTGGGACATTTCCTAATGACTCGCAGTCTGCTGGGCGCAGAAGTTCTCCGTGTGCTTTTGCACAATGCAGACAGTTGTACAAATTCAGCTGTTGTGCCATCAGTCTTTAATATGTGGTAATTAGAATGGCAAACCAGAATATTAAGTCCTTAAGAGCAGCTTTTTTTAGATTTATTTATTTATTTCATAATAATATTGTATCTTGAAAAAAATGAGTTTTCTGCTCTTGAAGAAGAAAACTTTTCTTGAAGAAGAAAACTTTTGCTTGTTTATAGAGAGCCGGAAATTTCCCTATTCTAGTTAGGGTAAGCAAAATGCCAGTTTTGACATTACACTGTTGTTTGAGGATATTACACTAGAATTGTGAGCAGCATATTTTCTCATAATACTGTTCTTGTTTTCTAAATGAATACAGCAGTGTTCGTGCATATGGAGGAGTTATTCATGAAGAGTTCACAGAACTTGCTCAGGATCAGGGAGGAGGGTAGATGGCCAGGTCAGCAGTTTGACTGATAGGATTTTGGGGATTTAACTTTTGAAAGGTTAGAATCTGTGTGGATACCTAATGTAAAATTCAAAGAACCTGATATAATTGTCTGCAGCAGCTGCAATTCTGTAGCTTCTTCACAGGCGCTTGCTCAGGCTGTCCAGGTAGAGTAGAGATGGTGCTGGAGGAGTCACTGTGGTTGAGTAGCAAGAACTGAGTGATCCTGGTAAACAACTTCAGCTTGCAGGATTTCCATCCCTAGCACTTCAGTAATTCAGTTTGTGGCTTATGGGATTTTTTTGCTTTTTTTTTTTTAATTCCACCATTATTTTCCAAATGTGTTCCCCATCTCTTGCTCTACAGTCAAAACCATAAAACTTTATGATATTATTTGCTGGTATAACTGGTCAATAAATATGACTGAACATGTAAGGGCTGGTATTTGGCCAAGCACTAGGGAAGAACACTGTCAGGCAAAGTGTCTCTGAAGGGCGGATATGCCTCCTTCCCCCGTGTCTTCTTCTGTAATCTGTGGTTTATGGTAGCAGCAGATTGCTGGTGGTTGAGTTTCTTCAGATCTGGATGGCCTTGTTTCCAATGAGGAGTAAACCTGTAAACTTGGGCTTGAAGATCCATGGATTTCTGTTTTCTGGAAGCGCATGTTAAGCAGTAAAAAAGATGTTGTTTGAAAGTACAAATGACAGTTGCTAAGTAAAGCTGCAAAGGCCTTTCATTCCTTTTTTTCTTGTTTTCAGTTGACTCTTGACTTGCCTTATAACCTCCTTATGGAACTACTGTGCTCTGTTGCTCTGTAAATGGATTGTGATAAACGACTGGTTCAGGACTGTGTTCATCTGAGACCAAGAAACATGCTGCAGGGTGTTTTCTTGTGAAATTGTAGGCTGATAAGACAATGAACTCCACAGCAGCTGTCCACATACAGCTTTGTTAAGGTGGGTTTTTGCATTTGTTTGAAAACCATAGCAGTTGCGTATTTTCAGTGACTTTTCAAGCCATCTGCATTGCATCTACCGAGAGCATCCAGAGTGAATTGTTATTTTCTTTGAAATTAGAACGGCGTCTTGTTTTGGCTCTGGGGAGGTTAGATGAAAAGGGCTTCATAGTGAAACATAAAATACCACAATTTGCAGCTGAGTGTGACCTCAAAGGCTTTGTGAGAGCTGACTGCTCTCCGTGCCTTTAGTAGTGCTACCACCATGTGGCATCAGCGTGAATTATGACCCTTGGGAAAGTGGCTTTTACACTGTTTGTCATTGCCTGTGGGAGGACCTCGGTATCAAAGTGCCATCGTGTTTGAAATCCAGTTAAGAAACGTATCCTGCTATCCTGATGTGCTGCTTCAGGATGAGAAGGGTTAAAGAAGCGCCTGCAAATTTTATAGATTTAACGAACAGCCTTATAGGCTTCCCATAAAGCAGTGCCATTGTATGTTGACAATGAGGGGAAGGTGTGCAGAGGGGAGATTCCTGACATAACCCATGTTACTGTTGAGGATTTTGGCCAGGTCTGGTCTGGTGCAACTTCACCCTCTCTGCTATGATCAGGAGGTCATCTGTGAGTTTATCTAAAGCTGGCTGTGCAGCGAATGCCTAGAAGTTGATGTCATCTTGTTCATGCATGCAAGGAAATTCCTTAATGACCACAGGGTAAAAGTAGTTTTCATAATTACTGTTCTAAAAAAAAATATTAGGAAATACTCATAACTTAGCTTGACAGTCCTTAGAAAACCTAATCTACAACCCAGCTTTCCAGAGAAGATTGGACCATGTGGTCTCTAGAACTTCTTGCCGACTTCTGCTTTCTGGTGAACAATTTTAAAACCACTTGGCATGTTTATTTTAGGACTTGCAGCCTTTTTGGTAGATGCAATTAATTAATTTCAGGTGGAAAAGATGCTTTAAAGAAGTTTTTGGGGGGCAGATGTAAACTGGTTTCAAACAGTGTTTTGTTTGTTTTTTTTTTTTTTTGAAGAGGTGAAGTATGGACCCCTTTAACACACACGTTAGTGCAGGGTGAGTAGTCAGCATATTAGAAATAAGTGCAGTTATTTGGTGAGCATCCAAGTTGAGCTGTTTGTATTTCTGCTGCATTGAGGTGTAGTGACGTTTGCATGTTCTTCTCTCTTAAGTGCTTGTGGGAAATGGTCAAAACATTAGCAATTGAAGTCTGCTGAAATAACTGCAGGTCCTAAAACATTTTATATTCACTGAGAAGCACTTTTTATTGGTTTTGTTTAAGACACTGTATGAGTGTTGGATGTTAGTTAATATCGTCCTGATTTTGTATTCTGTGTATACATCTAAGACATCCTAACAAACATGCTTTGTACATCAAAAGCAAAGAAGGCATGCAAAGCTTGACCTCTGAACACAGTGTGTTTTTTCCTGTTTACGTTGGCCAAGGCACTTAAAATAATTATTTATTTTGTTGTGAAGAAGTCTACCAAATAAGCTCACATCTGTGGAGGCTTGTGTAACTGACACAGTGAAACCTGGCACGTTCTTGACCTTCCGGGAGATCATTCAGGACTTCTGTGTGATATCATCTTATCATTGGAGACACGTGGGAACAAAATGAAATGATTGCTGCTGCACTCTAAACAGGGAGTAAGCTCTGAAGTCATATTTGCCCAGCAACTGTTACTCATTTGATCTGAGCAAACACAAGAGCGAAGGTCATTTATACATATTTAATTCCACTGGGTAGTGTTCAGCCTTAAATTGATATGTAACGTGTCTGCCAGTGACCTGGATGAAGGGATGAAGTGCACACTCAGCGGGTTGGCAGATGGCTTCAGTTTGGGAGGAGTGGTTGTGGTGCTGGAGGGCAGGGATGCTGTGCAGAAGAACATCAGAAAGCTGGGGGGACGAGGCACAAGGAGACTCCGGACATTGGCAAGAGATTAAGAGGAAGTTAATGAAGAAGACCAAGCTCTGCCCTGAGGTACACAGTGCAAGGACAAGAGACAGTGGCTAAAAGCAATTGGTTACACAGGGGGAAGAAAATTCCCCATGAGGGTGGTGTGTAGCGCTGGTAGAGGAGCCCAGGGCAGCTGCAGCATCCCCTCCTCAGAGCCCCATAAGCATGAGCACACAGCCCAGCAGCCTGGAGCTTGGCTCTGCTTTCAGCAGGAGGATAGAAAGAGTGACCCTAAATGTCCTTCTCAGCCCAAGTTATTCTATCTCATTCAGCATTGCTGCCCACCTTAAAGTCTGGCCGGGAAGCTGTGACTTGCTATTGTTAATTGTGAATTGTGGAAAAAATGCAAAAAATTAATCTTCTGAATGAATAATGAAAGGGAATTCACATCTGTTGGCAATTCCAGCTGCACTCTGGTATGTACAGCATTATTCCAAAACACCAGAGATCTTAACACTTTTTATTATCAATCTGCTTAATTTGTTCATTGTTATTAATAATTATGATTAGTCTAAGAAAATATTTAACATTTCTGCTCAGTGTGTATTGATAGAATAGCATGGCTTATCACAGCAGGTGTTCGTGCTGTCCTGTGCGGCTGCAGTGCTTTAATATATCCTCTGGTTATAGTCATTCAGTGAGTTATAAGTTAAATTAGTTTCCATGAAGTAGGTGTACTGTTTTGCTTCTATTTTTAGCCGTGCTGATAGGTGGTGTAATAGAGGAAATCAAATGCAATTCTGTTGATTAGGAAGAAAATAAAATTTTATGTTTACATAATTCTTAAAATATTAATGCTTATAACTATCAGACAAAGAGGGAGCTGTGCTTACATCTGGAGAGGGTTGTTTGTGATTTAAATCTGATCAGCATACTTGACTTAGTGAAATAAAACTCTTGTTGGTAAAAGCGTTGTTGCAGTCCAGTTTATGGTTTAAAAGGAACTAAGAAATGAATCCATATTTCAGTGATAAGATAATGTGTTTGAATTCACCACCTGTCATCCTCTGGAAAGGGCTTATCTTCTTGAGCCATCCTGTTGTGGTAGTATTTATATCAAAAATATTGTTATTCCTAGCCCACTAAACCAGAACATGTAACACCAGAAACAGTTTGTAAAGGTAGTAAGCGCCATATCTGTAGAGTTTTGTGTGGTAGCTATGATACAACTGTGCTAGTGTGTGTATATATAATATATATATATACACATACACACACACGTGAATCAATTTTACTCTGTTATGAATTTTCAGAGTTAAAATAAGTTTTAGTCAAGTTGGTACAGTTGTGTATTACTATAAATCTACTTTTGTAATTTTTAGTGTCGCTAATTAGAAGTCAGAGTGGTGAAAGTTGTGGATCTTTAATTATTTTCTTCAGATCTTTTTGCTGAAGCAGAGAAGGGATCCCCTCCGCAAAATAGAAGGAGGAACCTCTGCAGACATCAAGTATCAACAGAAAATGGGTTTAGATTTAGATATTCATGAAAGTAAAAGGTTGGGAAACTTCACAGAAAGGTATGCAGCTAAGTTTTGGATTATGTTCTGCTGGGAGAATGATGGTTTAGAAAGGCTGATGAGGCATAAACCTCTAGAAGAGCATCTGTGGCCTCTTTTGGGCAATATTTAGAAAAATGCTTCCTTATCAGTGCTGGGAGGTGGAGGGACAGAGTGAGCTACAGTCGTGGCTCTCGGCATTGCAACTGACCCCTGTGGGTACAGTATGTGGTTTAAATGAACACGGGAACCTCTGCGCTGTTCTCGTAAATCACTCTCTAGTCTAGATAGCACGTGACAACGGCCCCGCCTGGGGATCATCTTGCTTTCACCACTGCTTCCACAGGTTGTTTTGCAGATTGTTTGAGTTTCTGGCAGCACCATAAGCCCCTGGGTGCAATGCCTTGATCGTCAGGGATGGGTGGAAAGCCAAGGGCCATTCAGGGCCAGCAAGATCTTCTCAAGATTTTTATATGTGCTGAGTTTAGAGACAACCAGTTATTGGTATAGTCAGCATTTTGCCCTATTTTATCAATCTGCCTTGGTCATGATTGAGTGGTGTGATATCTTTCCCTGAAGTCTTATCAGGAGTTGTTAACTTTGACCAAACTGAATAACCTCAAACCTGCAGATTTTTGTCACCTCCCCGTTTATCATTTTCCAGACCCCTAATGAATAGCATTTCTTTATGTTGTCCAAGCACCAGTGGTGAAACACTGTTGTGAAAACCAGCAAGTAGTTAGAGCAGAAAGAGTGAAGGGCAGAAAAAATTGTTAACCTGCTAGCAGGTCACCACCTGTGTCCTGTGGTTAAAATACAATGACGACAAGAACTTCAGTTTTATATTTTACAAAAATAATCTTTTGGGGGTATCCTCCATCATGTGCTATTCTTTGCAGTTACTGTTTGTGAATTAAGGAGAGATAAAAACCCAGTGTCTTGCCGTTCCACTTAACTTCACATTTTTTGTCATTTCTTGTGAAGCAAGAATTTTGATTTTTATTGAAGAATCGAGATGTACGTTGTTTAGAAAATACTCCCTGCTAGTTCAGTTTTCACTAGCTCAATGGGATTTTAAAGAAGGATTTGCCTTGTCTCTGTAACACATCTTGGAAAGTCATTCAGTGAGCAAATTGCCAGATAATTGCATTGGTAGTAATTGCATCTTAAATTGATCTGCTGTTGAGAAAAATGCTGAAAATGAACTGTTCTTAATCATGATATCAAAATATTGGTTCTGTTCTATTAATTAGCATGTTGTGAAATGGGAATTTTTTTTTTTTAAGGAAGCAACTTATGCTGATCTGTCTTTTTTTCTTTTTAGTTTTAGTTAATGCCTGTAGTTTGTTCCTTAAAAGCATCAAACTCTGTGCCTCCATCTGTACTTGTGCGAGAGGGAAAACAAAGTGTCTAGAAAACACTAAAGATATTTTTTCCATAAAGAAATTTTGAGGTACATCTCAGGATTTTATGTAGCTTCACCAAAAGATTTCTCTCTTTTCTTCACCCCTGCTGTTTTCCAACGTGCTTTGCTTTTGAACTGGTTCTTAGCAGCAAAACATCTGCATCAGTCTGTGAATGTCTTCATTTTCTTTCTTTGACCTGGGCAGGGGAGATGCTGACAGAGCAGCTAGAAGTTGCCAGGAGGCAAGGAGTTTGGCTGTTTCCATGAAGCTTTAAAGCTTTCTTTGCAGTTTTGGTGATGGCCAGGAAGCTTCTGTTTAGGTATGGGTGGGTTCATTTCATAGGATATTTATGTCTTAATTTGCTCCTGTCCCACAAATATTGTTTCCTTTTGATCTACTTGACCTGTGGACAGAAGGTGTCTTGGAACCAAGTTTGGTTTGTATGTTGTTGGGTTTAGTTATTGTTTTCAATTGGATTTTGAAAGGGCAGAATTAACTTAGTATTGACTTAAGCTGAGTTAACATCAATGTTGTTGATAATTAAACTTGGCTCTCTCCTCTCCAGCAATCTTTTTTATTCATTTTTTCCCCCTAATAAGTTTATGTACCTTAGTTCTATGATATGGCCAAAAACCTAAAACAGTGGAATAGATGTCAAATCAGTTGGAGCTTGGCAATAAATTACAGTCCCATTCTTTTCTTATTTATCAGCAACACAGCTCTGGTTCTTTGGTAGCCTTTAGGAAAGATATGTGGTACACTTGAGTATGAAGGGAGAAGAACTGGGAATATGATTTCTTTGGGGAACTGCTCTGGTGCTACTTCTGATAAGCCTAAGATAAGTTTTATGAGACAGGTAACTTGCACTAAATTGCACATTAATGACTTAAGATGGAAAAGCAGATTATAAGCACAAAATATGCGTGCCACGGGGCAGGCTTTTGTGATGTGGTGGAAAAGGAAGGGATGTGTTTCAGGCACAGACTGCAGAGCTGCTGGTAAATGCAGCCTGGTTCCATTTGCTCTATATGGAATGTATATATACTAATTCTATATATAATAATTTTTTTTTGTTTAGTTTTTTTTTTTTTTGCTATTGAAAAGTATGTGAGATGGGGAGAAGACCTCAGCACCCTGGCACTGCCTCCTGTGGTTGATGTCCCTGGGATAATCCTCACTGTTGCAGGAGCATGAAGTTCTGCCAGGCGTGCTGCACTTGGAGCTAAACGAGCAAATTACCCTCGTTTTCTTTTCTTGATGGAATGAGTTTGTCTTGAATCTGGCAAAATCAGAGTTACTCATTGTCAGGTTTCCAGCTGTCGGAAACATTCCTTGCCAGGAAATCAGTTTGGGTCTTCCATCTAATGAAGCCTCAAGTTCTTCAGGATTTTGAGACTTCATTAATGCAAGTTTATCTGTCTGCTACATTCCTCAGTTTTCCAAAACTGGCAATTGCTAATCATGCCTAAAGAGAACGGCCTTGTTAGTGCTGTTAGGTGAAACGCACAGTCCCATAAAGCACATGAGTGAACTCTTAACTCTCGTCTTCCCACCAACTCCCTCAAAGTGAGTGTGAGTATGTTCATGTGGCATCCCAGAAAGTGATTTCCTTGCTTTTGCACATCTAGTAGGCTTTAAACTAACTATGCTGTCTCACCAAGTGGGACTCTTGGTTCTTTCAAATGCCTGTAAAAGGCAGTCCTCCTGAGCCTGCTGGACTCTGAATTTTAGAATATGTCTAAAATTACCCTGACTTGGAGATAAAACCTGATTAACTTTTTTTCCAAAGGCATCTGCTATCTCAGTCTTGTGCATCTTTTTCAAACAAGAAATTTCTCTTCTATTCTTCTCATGGGATGTTTATCTGCACGTATGAAAAAATAATGTAGGTGGAAGAATCACCTCAAATATAAAGGATTTTGAATTTAATCCCATGCAAAGAGATTGCAGGAACCTACTTTGAGGGGCAGAGAGCTAAGGCACCTGAGCAATGTGAGCAGTGCAGTAACGCCAGCAGTTAATTAAGTTTAAAGAAGTTGAGCCTCAGTTTCTCAAGCTGTTTTTTCCCACGGCCAGGGGAGGCAGCTGGCATGGGAGTTTGCTGACAGTGCACTTGCAGGCAAGAGGGAAAATTGCAGAAAAAAAAAATTTCCTGTAATTTCCCCTTCCCCTCTCCCCCAGTATTTGTAAATAGGAAGTGATGAGGCTGAGTACTGCATGTTGAATATTTTTTTCATCTGTACCACAAGTAGATATTCTTCCTGGGATAGAAATACATAACCATGTTCTCAGTGGCTGCTCTGTTGCAATGGACACTTCACTTTGTCATGGCTTCAACCAGTCATTGATCAGCCAGAATGTTTCCTTTTCCAGTCACAGGAGGAAAATCTTAATGTTATTACATAGCCAGAACCTCTCAGGTTTTTCTATTGAATCCGTGCGATGAACACTTACCACGTGCTAAAGCCACAAGCAAAATATTCAACAGAGTTTCCATCAGCAGAGTGGGACTGTGCCAGCACACTGAATTATCCTATAAAAAAGCTCACACTTTTTTGGCTGATATAGTCTCAAAGACGAGTTTGACAGAGAGCAGTGTTCAGCTGATCTGAAAAAAAATGGATCCCGTGGGGCAGTGGCGTTTGTTTTTGGGCTCTGCATCAGGTGGAAAGCAGGTAAATAAAGGAAAATTAAAATCATCAGTTTGTGTAATGCACTTGAATGAAGTGTATTTCTAGATCTATGTTGTCTTTGGGACCAACAAGGAAAAACAGAGGAGATGTTGTGTGCCTCCCTGTTTGCCATGCAGGGGTAAATCTGCAAGGCTGGGAGTGTGGGGAGGCAGCGAGGGACTGGCAGGGACATGAGGATGGACTGCGGCAGTGGAAGAATCACCTCAAATATAAAGGTCTTGCTGAAATATAACTTAAGTAGGGTATCTAGGTTAAAAAACTGAAAATTAATCAAAATTTCTTCTAGCAGGCTGTCTATTGATCGACCTGAAATAATCTCTCCAGGAATATTAAAAAAACATTAAAAGTGAGTGGGAGGAATATGGAACAGCAAAGGATGAATTACTTGGCTGAAAAGAGTTGGAAATATAATTTTGGGGCTCTCCTCCCTTAATCTCTTGGGCCTATGTTTTTTCACACTAAAATATACATGTATGTGACGACTCTTTATGAAGCTGGTACTATGATTTGGGCTTAAAAGTACAAGTGTGTATTTGTACTTGGAGTGATTGTGGTCCAGAATGCATATGGGGTGGGGATTGAGATAATATACCCTGGACCAGGAAATGTAGAAAACTAGGAAAGTGGTCTTAAATGTTTGTTCACTGCTTTGAAAGATTCCTTGGCTTAGAGAAGTTCATTTGTTACAATGTGGTAAACGATTACTCAAAATATAAATGAAAATGCAAAACAAACAAACAAACAGAAGAAGTAAAACTATTAGTACCTGTGCACTCATAAATTATGCTGCTTTCCTACAGGAGTTTTCGGTGATGCTATTTTAAACCTGTTTCATCAGAAAGGGTTATTAGAAGGAACTAAGGTTGACCGGTTTAGTTCCATATCCTCTGAAGCTGAAAGTGTCATTTAAGTAATTTTTAGGGTCTTTCTGTATCTGATAGAAACTAAAATTAAGTGTTTATGTTTCTGTAGCCTAAGGGAATCTGAGCTCATCTGAAAGTTTTATAATTCTCTTATTAAAAAGTTACTGTTTAATTAGCAGTATCACACTCAGAGTGTATTTTTACAGAAGAAGTAATGGGAATATACTATGATGCATAAAAATATGGCTCAATACTTATAAAATTGCACTTGTGGTGAAAACTTCAACTTCTTTTCCATATGAAAAGAAAATTTATCTTCTGAAATGAGCCTTGAGGTTTACAGTATCCATATGCAGTTGCTTAGTTGTTCTGTGGATAAGTGGAACTAGGAGGGGGTTGTATTTTGGAATAACAAATTATTGCTGTAATATTCCTTGGTAAAAGCTTGAGAGCTGCCGTGCAGCATCCAAGCGTCAAGATTGGATTAGCAAGCCCAGCATGTACGTATGCTGTGTCTGGGACCTTGGGACCCCTTAGTGTTCCCATAATTCCTTGGAGAGGGACAGAGCCTTTCCTGGGAACTTTATTGTGCCTTGGTTTATGCTCCTTCTCTGGTGTAAAACATGCTTTTCACCCGTCCTTACAATCTTCCCCCAGACACCCCTGCTTGTATCTTATCCTTAATGTGTAATGTGAAATAAGTGACCTAGATGTCGCCTAAGTGAATAATGGGACACGGAGGCTGTCTGAAGCGCAGAAGAGGAGGTGTTTGTGCATCCTTCATGTGAGTCTGGGCTACCAGCAGGTTTCCAGTAAGCAGAAACAGATGGCTAAGGCAGACGCAGAGCTCTTGCCAGCTTCCTATTTTCAGAGGCTGCCATAATAAACACTGGGGCAGAAAAAAAATGTCAGTTTTTATTAAAAAAAAAAAAAAATAAGAATCTGCCTGCTCACAAAACAACTGGTTTTACAGTGGGAGAAGCTTTCCTACCCTGTTATTTTGGTGAATGTTGCTGGTACCAGGTTGTAGGCTCTGCCCTTGCTGTTGTCTGCTGTTGTGTTCATGAAAATAAATTTTGCAGATTTTGAACTGAGTGTCCGGTACCAATAGTTTTTTAAGTTAACATACCTTTTCACTTCCAAAATAGAAATATCATTCTCTTTCATATTAGGTCCAGGATACAATCTCAGTCCAAAAAGCTATTCTGAGGGTCACAGCCCACATTTGACCAAGGTGTATTTTCCAGCAAATAATATTTTTGGATTAAATAACCCAGGATCTCTAAATATGGTGGGCAACTACACAGTTTTGTTACATGTTTCACGTTCCACAAAGAAGGAGGTTCCAGAATGGGACCCTGCTCTGTGTTTTAAACACATGGTGTCTTAGAGAAAGCTGTCAAGGGCTGGTAGGGGAACAGTCTCCCTTTTCTTCATCCGTGGCCTCAAAGAAAAACATTCCCTTATGCAAAAATCCAACTTGAAATGTAAAGAAGAGAAGCAAATGTTCTTATAAATCCTTGCAAAATTATGCTTTTGTCAACTATAATAAAATCTGCTGTAAATACTCTGAATGGCACTAAAAACTCGCTTGTGCTAAATATTTCTCAAGAGCATGCTCCTATATTATTGCTATTATTATTGTACTATTAATCGCATACAGTTTTTCTTCTGCTCCTTAGTAAATGCATTCATGAGTAGCAATTCTTTCAAATACCACGTTTGAAAAAGAATTTATACAAATTTGAATTCTAACTGGCATTGGATGTTCAGTGTTTTGCAAGGGATTTAAGATACATGTACATTTTATCAATAGTAATGCTGTCAGGAATTCCAGTGATGATTTTAAATCATAAAATAATAAAATATCTTTTTATTCTGCAGGATGTAAGACAGGAAATGCATGCTGTTGTTGACACCAGTTTTCATTGGAAAGCAAATATTCTTGAGGTCATTTATTTGTAGGCAGCATTAGTGATGACAACAACCTATAGGAAAATCAATACCTGGATTTTCCATCAGGCACTGCCTCTTGCCAGACTGCTACTCCTGAATGAAACTGCTTCAAATTAGCATATGTTTGTGCACTTCTTAATTAATGAGCAAAAGAAAAAGCACTTGTTTTTTAATAGTGGATGGAACAAATGGAAAATATAAGAGTGAGGGAGGTTCAAGGCTGATTTGTAGAGCATCAGCTTTTCATAGTCTACAGCCATGGGTATCCAGAAGGGTTTGCCTCCCTCACTGTCATCTTTGCTTGTTATTTGGACAAGAAGTCTCATTGTCTCTTGATTTATTTATCATCATATTTTCCAGTCTACCTTAGCAGTAGCCAGTTCCTCTTCCTTCAAGTGAGGCTGGCAACCTTACTTTATTACTTGAAATTTTCTGCTGATTAAATATCATGTTGCCATTTTTTGATTGAAGTCCAGCCCTTACCAGCATCTTCCTTGTCTCCTTCCCAAAAAAAACATCCCCCCAAAAAACTCGAACCCAAGTTCAGAAGGACTTACCAGGACTTTATTAATGAACGAGTAATGGCAAAATGCAGCTTTATACAGGCTGTAATTTCCCTCCCAGCTGGAGCTGAAAGTGGACTTTAAACCTCTGATGGAACATGGTGTTCGTACCTGTAAAGGTCCTAGAGGAGCCACCAGCCTTCCTGGTGGTTCCAGGGTTGCCCTGTTTCCTGTGCTGAACTTTCTTTGGTGGGTTTTCATGGTTTTGCTTAAATATACACAATTAGAGCTGTATCTCAGAAACCAACTGTCATCCATCTGCTCCTGTCCAGTGCAAGTTTTTTCTTCTCTTACTCTTGTTCGCGTATGTTTGCAGTATACTTTTCTTTTACCTGCTTCCTTCAAACGTATTTGAAACAAGTGAGGCAGTGTTTTACTGCACTAAGGGCCAAAAAAGGGACTATAGCAAAAGGAAGGAAGAACTCTCATTATTTGTGGCAAACATGCACTTTTTGAAGTTATTTGAGGTGTAAATGAACTTACATTGCACATAGAGGCATCAGTGAAACTGAATATGCTGTTTAGTAATTACAGTCAGGGCAAAGAACTCTCTGGGTCCAGACTACTTGAGATATACTTAGTTGTTCCTTTAGTCACCAGCTTCCACTTCTGCCTGTTCCAGGCACCGGTGGGAAAATACAGCAACTCTTTTCTCCAGAAGGATTACACTGTTCTGAGGATACATGATTTCTTTCACTTCTTTGTTGCATAAAGGGAAAATGCAGGGTTTTGAGCTCTCAGAATTATTCTGGTGAATAGTTATTTCCGCCACAAAACTGTAAAATTTCTTTCTCAAGGTAGCTTTTTGAGGATTACTAGGTAGGTGTTAAACAGGTTTGAGTCTGAGCTGAAATAACAAACCATTGCTCAGAGGAAGCAGCTCTGTCTGCTAATGGCTTCTCTTCTGTCTGAACTGCAACGCCTGGAGATATGCTTCCATCTTCTAGGAATCTGCTGGGTTCTGTATGCAATTGGGTTGCTTCTAGAAGTCCAAGTGATGATGGCAATTTCTAGTGAACGATGGAATTGCTTTAAAATTACTTTACTTTCACTTGGCTTAATGAGGCTGGGGGTTATATGCAAGAACTGCCTGGTTTGTGGATCTCTTTGTAGTTCTGCCTTTTTGTCTTAAATACACTAAATGAAGCAATTAGATTATGGGGGAAAAGTGTAGAGTGAAAATGAATATGAAAGTTTTGGAACTCCTCCTTAGCTTTAGCCTTTCTTGAAGGACATTCTGCTAATTCTGAAGGAGTCATGCCAACTGGAGGCAGGAATATGGTACTTTCCTGGAAATTGTGGTGTTGATGTGACTGTAGAGGGAGTTATCTAGAGGAAGAAGGAGGTTGCTGAGAGCATCTGCAGACATGAGGGAAAATTGGATCAACCTTTTTCCTGTTCCTTTTGTTGTTGGCTTAGGCTATATTCAACTGGATCATGTTAGTGGAGGTAAAGGCCATGGCAGTAGTGGTCTGAGTGAACTCTACTCATCAGAAGAGTTTGATTCAAAGAGCAGTTGTATGCCACAGCTCTTGGCACCTTAAATCTACACGTCAGTGCTAAGGTGGTAAAAAGGAAATTCAGTATGTTACAGGAGCTTGGATTCTGGTGGGGTCCAGGTATCAGGGCTAAATCTCTCCCTAGTTGGAGACCTAAATTGTACTGTGGCTTATACACAGTGCAAAGACCTTTATAATTTTAGAAGAACTTTGCTGGTTTTCTCCCTGTAAGATTTTTCAAAATAGTTTGAGGTTGCTGTACCAATTAATAAACCCATACTGACTAAATCAGGAATGAATAGGAGAAAACATCAGTCACAGCTAAACCTGTGCTGGAATGGAGTGAGGAAATGGCAGAAACAGAAACGCACTGTTTCTCATGTCAAGCTACAGCAATAATTGAATATAGTCAACTGCGGTCCAAGATGTAAAGCTATCTTCACAGCTGGCAGACAAAGCTGGGATGAAAAGGGGAATGGCATGCACAGAATAATGTACCAGGGGTGTTGAAATGGTATAAACCAGATCTGGAGGATGAAGAACCTTTCCATTTCATTTGCTTTTAGCCTACGGGGTCAAAAAAGATCTTGGTATCATAAATTGTGGGAAATCTACCTTTCAGGTGGTTATTCACAATTATAACCTTGTGCGGTGTTTGTCTCTTTCACAAAAGCAGCTCTAAAGTCCATGTGATGCTAATTGACATGGACACTTTCTATAACTCCATCTGTGCACAACTGAAATACAAAATAGAAAATATTACAGTTATTACAATATATCTGTTTGGGCTTCACTGCCTGAATTGGCAGTATTTGAACATATGTTTGCTGTCAGCTTGGCTTGCAGAGGAAGACCTTAATGTTTCAAACAAACCAACTCTGGGCTCTGTATGTTAAGGGGAGGTGTAGTAGCCCCAAGAGCCTTGTCTGTGGTTGGGTTCAGCAGTGGCATTCTTGTTTCAGTGCTAGGGACTTCTTTTCCTTTAGGTTCTTTAGTATCTTCCCAATAGCATTTATTATGCCATGTGATTTCCAGTATATTACGTTTTATTATTATTTACATTATATTATTATTTATATTACTGCTGTGTTACTGGGCTTGCTAGGCATGCTTTTACTCATCGTGCTAAGGCTCAGCAAGATGAGGGGTTCTATGCTGAAGCTCAGTCGGGCATCTGCGCATTGTGCTGACAGTGCTGGATGTGCAGAATAACCTAAATACATGGTTTTAGTCAGCTTCAACTGAATGAATTTGACCTCTTTTTTTTTTTTTAAATGTGAATAGAAAAGGGAAGGAAGCACCTTACTTCATTGATTTATATTTTCAATGTCTGTTAAGCCCCCCCATTTGTATTCGAAGGGCATTATGGCAGATTGGTACAAGCAACACGTTGCTGCAAGGAACTGCACATGCAAACCAGCTCATTAAGAATATATAAAACGGTTTAAAATCATTAGCTATTCTCCCAGTGACTCCACTGGTTTCAGATGACTTCTCAGTACTATGAAAGGAAGAGAACCAAAATGAAATACACAGCTTGTTGGGGGTTTTTTGCTTTGTGGGTTTTTTTTTGACTCGTAAATTCGTAAGTGTGTCTTGGCACACAATTATTTCAAGTTTGGCATCAGGAATTGTTGGAGAAGTTGGCACAACTCTGCCTTCTCTTAATTCAGTGAAATATTTTCTATTGAAAAAGCGTAACCCTAGGATAAAGTGCGAGTTGTCATTTTGGACTTTGTAATCTGAAAGCCAAATAATTTGTAGTGATAGGACTTGGAGCAATGGGTATAAACTGGAGAGGGGCAGATTTAGACTAAACATAAGGAACGATTTCTTCACAATGACAGTGGTGAGACACTGGAAAAGGTTAGCCAGGGAAGTTGTAGATGCCTCATCCTGGGAGATGTTCAAGGCCGGGTTGGATGGGGCCTTTGTCTACCTGAACTTATGAGTTGAAACCGGTTGTCCTACATGAGAACTCTTAGTAATAGTGTCCAAAGTCTTACCTTTTCTGAAAGGAGCAAATGCTTGCTTGGGGTATGCCAAAAGGAAGCCTGACTGGAAATTAATGTAATGTGAATAATGTGAATAAGTGTGTTTTCTTCTTTGATTCGGCACTAAATTTGCTGGAATAATGGAGAACGTTCTGAAATAAATATTTTAGTATGTCCAAGTTGTGGAGAACAACAGCAGCAATGCAGATCTTGTCTTGTCAGTGGGAAACTAGAGAATAAGAAAATATTAGGAAAATATTCTGACTTGGAGCCTACATGAAGCAACTGGAGAGAAATCTCCGGTGAACCCCTCCTGCAAGGGTAGAGGTTTGTGCTTGGCAGCATTTCCCCTGCTATTGGATGCGTTGGCTCCTGGTAGCATGTGTAACATCAGCTGGTTGTAGCTTTGTGGTCCTGTCCTGAATGCCCTGGCAGAAGACAGTGGTTTGCTTTTATATTGTGAGTGGATAGGACTTGGTGAGGGACTTGTACCCCGCCGACCTCTCCCCAATTTATACTATGACCAGGTGGGAAACTATGGAAATTCATAGCGGCTATACTGCAACATCACCATAGCAACCAGTGAAAATATAAGGGCCTCTTCTGGGAAGACAAGAGATTTCAAATTTTGTTGCAGCCAAGAATTATTATTAGTGTCTGATTGCAGTGCTAGCACATCCTTGTTTCAAAGTTTCTGATAAATAAAAGCAAATAGCAATGGCTATTTCTCTAATGCTCAGCTACTTGTAAGCCTGTACAGTTTGTTCAAGAGAAATAAATGGGATTAAGCAATAAAATAGAGAAGCAGTACAGCATTAATCACATTCATAAAGCTACTATAGGAAAGATTGAAAACTGGAAAAAAAATGTTTTCTGCAGTCCTCAATGCTGCATGAAGCCCCAGTGAAGCCTGTATAAAAGGCTGTGTATAAATTAGAACACCTTGACTATGTAAGTGAAGGTTAAGGTCTAGTTTTCTGGGGTTTATTTTAAGACATTGGAGGAAGTAGCCATATATCCAGTCATTTTCTTCAAGTGAAAAGCTTATTTTTCATATTGGGCTCCTTTGACAGTTCTCAAGGTTTCAGTGCACTTTTAACTCTTTATACTAAAAACTGTTAAACTGCTATTTTTTAATCAAGATGTTATTAAGAATTTAAACTATTTAACAGAACTCAAAAACATATAAATAAAAATGGGGAATTTGATAATTACACAAGTAGTGTGCTGTTGAGTCAGAGCTTGTTTTGCATAGAATTACCATTCCATGTCCTCTTTAGCTAAGAAACTGAACTATGTAGGAAAATACCATATGATATTCCATATGGCATTTTAGTAACACCTATTTTACACAGCTTCTGCTTAGCCTAACTGATAAATGTGAAATGTAAAATTTCCAAGACATCTTACTGTTTCTAATGGAAAGTGAGGTTCCCTTGGCAAACTATACCATGCCTTTTTTTTTCTTCTTAAATTTTGCTTTAATTTTTCTTTGGGCAGAGGGGTGAGTCCTATGCAATGGAGGTACTATTACCCCATCAGCATGATTATTTATTAATCAGCTATTCCTGAGCTGGGACACTGGGCTGTGCCACAAGCATTGGGGCTGTGCTGGGGTGACCTCCTTCCTTCATTTCCTCCTTTAATTCCTGTTAGTGGCAGGGACTTCTTAAACATGGGTTCGGGTGGAGATTAGAGATTTAATCTTATTTCTGGCTCCTGCATTTTAATTATTGATCTGTGTTGATGAGAGAAAGGATAAAGATGGAGAGTAGACAAGAGCCTGCAACCAGCAAATGGAAAAGGAATAGGAGTCAAGAGTGATAGATGAAGACACTACCCTGTTTGGATTTCTGTGTGTATATTATAAATGAAGGCTTAGATATTTTAACAGATAAAAGTTCATTTTATTTTAGTTCATCATATTGGTGTGTGGAAACACATGAGTCTCCCAATACTAGCACCTGTCGGTCTGGATGGTTGGAGTTCTGGGTCTATCTTCTGGCTTAACACAGCGCTCATATTTTTTTGGTTTGAAAACCTGTATCCGTACGTTTTTATGTAGTTAAAGGCACTTGAAGTTGCTCAATGAAATTATCCCAAGTACCGAAGCACCATACTTCAGATCCAAGATACAGGATCTTTACCCTTCCACAAGTACCTTTATACCTGATCTAAAGACTTGATGTGGTGTCTCACGCACATATGATGTTTAGAAGTAAATCTGAACTGGTTTCAAATTATAGATATGGATACTGTGAATTTATCTGTAAGTAAACTACTTTTCTCATAGAAACATTAGACTTTGAGGGAACTTGGTGAAATATTTTTAGCCCGCTACATAATTTGGGAAGTACTGCTTGCCCTATAGCATATAAAAAGAATTTCCAAGATTTTCTGTGAATTCAAGGAGATAACAAGTGAGCATTTCTCAGAAAAACGTACTAATTTTTTTTTCATAAGTGTAATCTTAGCATTAGGTTATTTTCAAGAAATGTATTTCAGTACGTTAGATCTGCCTTTCCTAGAAGGGAGAACTTGGAGTTGCTAATGAAGACATGACCTCTGCCCCTTTCCTGCCTTTATTAATATTTGAAGCATGTGATGGTTTTCCTCTGTTTATTTATACATGGAAAAATGTTAACAGGGGGATCAATCAGCACCATATGCCATTTCCTTCCTGAGAAAGTGTAGGGTTTTTTTCAGAATGTGTAGATAGGATGGGTATTGAATATAAGTAATTTTTATCATTCAAGCCTATTACTTTAAAAATTATCATTGCCTCTGTGGTATTAAAACCAAGTATTAAATTTCCTTCATTGCAAAGTAAACAATTGCTTTAAACAAATATTGACAATTAAAGAATATTTAGAAATACAGATTTGGAAGTTCTCAGGTTTGATAAAACGGTGATTTGACTGAATTATACATAATTTGTGGATCTCATGCTTTGCTGAAGAGATTCAGCCTTAGATACTACTTGGACAGGTAATACCTAAGTAAATAAAACGTTTTCCTTTTTTAATCAAAAGTCAGTATAGTCGAACCCTGCCTAGCATTCCCATTTACGGTCCAGTATAGTTTCCTGTCATTAAGAGATGGAGAAGAATCTCTGGCCACACTTCATAAATAAAGTTATTTAATGATTGCTATAATCTTAGGTTGTACTTCATATGAACAAGCTAGTTTCCTAGGACACTTTGCAAGTGTATTAATATTAGACTTTGCACAAGTGTTTGAAGTTGCATTTATCAAAAGAACTGTTCCCCGGTTAACATCAAGCCATAGCATTTACAGATAATCTTGAACATTTATTGAGAATGCTCTGTGAATTTGCGTTTGAGTCCTCAGGATTATTCTAGATTATTACATTACTGATGAGACTATATAAAATGCGCATCTAAAACAGCCCCAAAGAAGACTTAAAGATAATTTTAATACTTTTGGCTTAAATTTCAAGGGCTTTGCTGGGTTTGCATGAAGGATTTCAATAAATATGCATTGGCTGTATTAGCCTAAGTGGTTAGAAAAACACAGTGATGGGAATGGATCATAATCCTTTGGTTAACAAGAATGGAATAAAAAAGTATTATAGGCTTACTACTTCCATAATCAGGAGCATGTGTGTATTAGGCTGCTTCCACTGTATTGATACAGTCTTTCCCATAAGTAGATGTACATGTTGCAATTAAGGAATCCCCATTTTGGATTATATCTAAGTGGATTCCAGCAGGTGGATTCAAAGCCATTTTTTTCTGAAGTTATTCACAATTAAATAATACAACTAAGTAACTCAAATGTTTTCACAATGAAGAAAATTTGAGTATGGTGTCTTTACTCTCCGGTCTGACTTCTCTTCCAACCTGGTGATTCTATGATTCTATGGTTTAGAGATTGGTGGGAATGGTTGGACTCGATGATCCGGTGGGTCACTTCCAACCTGGTGATTCTATGACTTCAGTGTGGATCTATTCTGCAATGCAAATGATTATTCAAGTGTTTCCTGTTCAAATGAGCTGCAGATAACCGCATATGTTCACCTTCTTTGGAAAGCAACAGCTTGCCTCTATTAAAGTTTTTCTTCTCATCTGAAAAGTAATCCTTTACCTTTTCCCCAGCTACCTTTGGTGTCTTGCTTTTCTCATATGTATGATGCTGCCTTATTACTGAATAAAAATTGTTTTACTGTCAGATAAGCTATATTTCACATTGATTAAAAGGAATTAAAGATTGTAAACATATAAAGACAAATAAAAATCCTAAATATGCCTTAGATATGAGCATTCACGCATCATGAAAGTATTCGTTGACAGTTATTTGTATATAACTACTCAGTGTTTTCCAAGTACCTGATCCATATATGCCTTTTAGACATTACGTGTGAACATTCTCCTTTTCCAGGGGTCACAGCAAAGTTGAGTCAAGCCCATTGCTGTTCAAAACACTGGTGCGCTAGGTTTTAAAGCTGTTACCTCTCAGGCTCTGTAATTTCATAGAATCATAGAATGTCCTGAGTTGGAAGGGACCCACAAGGATCATTGAGTCCAACTCCTGTCCCGCTTTCTGTGTGATTAATTTTGTTTGTGTGTTTGAAATACTACTTCTTGTCTTTGGAGGCAGTATCTTAGAATTATTGACGTAATAATTTTTTTCTTGGAATCCTCAGTTTAGCTAGTTCAAATGCCAAGGGGGCAAAACTGAACATTTATCATTTATCACTGTAGTTATTCTTGAAGAAAAAACGTTAAGTACACTTTTAGGAGAAGAATCTAAGCTTCACCTTAGCAGGTCATTATGTGTATCATACTGTTGTTCAGTTTTCTGGGCCAAATGGATATAAATATCCAGGAAGGAAAATAGAAGGTCAAGTGTAAATCTCTCTCATGTAAGAAGGTCATGCAGCATCTTCCAACTTTCATTCTGTAAAGCTCTGATGAGAAAAATATATTACTTTAAATAATGCAAACAAACAAACCAAAAAAAGTCTCTAAATTCCCTGGCACTAGGACTAGGTGGGAGTTAGGAAATGAGTGGATTGGGGAGTGTTGTGGATGCAGAGGTGGTACAGCTCAAGGGTGACAGCAGTGAGTGACTGGATTTTCCTGGGAAGATTTTCTTAAGCTATAGCTCTTCAATACAGCTGTTTATGTAAGAGAGAATGTGCTATGTTTAGGTTTTGGGTTTTCTTCTGCAGATAACCCTTATTTATCCAAGGAAGCTCAAAAAGTTAAGACATTTGCATAATTATAACAACAGTGGAAAAATCTTATTTTCTAAATATAGAGATGGTATTTAATTTATAATTCTCTCCTCTTTTGGGGGGCAAGCAAAGCTCACTCTCCTGCTCTCGTTTCTGAGTTGGTAAATATCACTATGGAGTGTATTGGGACCAGTGGAAGCAATTTGTAGATGTGGAGGCTTTACATAAATTTTATATACTCTTCTCCTACCCTACTAAAATGCCAAGGCTGGGCAATGGAGCAGGGCACATCTGTGCCCAGTTTGCAAACAGTACTCAGCTGTAAGGGTGACTGGTAGGCCTTGATGCCTCTGCTGTCATCCAGAGGGACCTAGACCCTCTGGAGGGAAGGACCAGCAGGAACCTTGTGAGGCTCGACAGAGGCATGCCAAATTCTGCTCCTGGGGAGGAGTCCTGCTGGCAGGAAGGCAGTTGGAGGAATGCCACTGCATATTTAAATCGGCTTTAGAATGTAGCTTTTGTAAGGTGCCCTTTGGTTGACTAACATGATGCGTACTTGGCTTTAGCCCTGTGTTGTGCATTAGCATTTTAAACCTCTTTTGTTGAACAGGGGCTCTTGTAAAAAGGGTTGGCATTTAAAGCTTGGCATGTGTATGCAGATATTCATTGTGGCTTAATGACTTCTATCATTTTTAATAAATCAGATTGTGATTATCAGAGATTGAATCACCTTCCCTGGAGGTGTTTAAGGCACGGGTGGACGAGGTGCTGAGGGGCATGGTTTAGTGTTTGATAGGAATGGTTGGATTCGATGATCCGGTGGATCTCTTCCAACCTGTTTATTCTATGATTCTATGGTTTAAAACCTGTGAGCAGAACACATGTGCCGTTAAACTTCTTCAGCGTATGAGTTGGAGATAAAACCGTGGGAAGGTTAGTGGCAATAAACTGCGAGGTCTGCTGTTATCCAGGGGAAACCTTCTACGTCCCCCAGCCAGCTCCTTTTGTTTTCTAGACATTTCTTGACCTGAATGGTCCAGCAGTGCTGTAGGGTGGCAGTCGAGCAAAGATGAATGTGAATGTTGAAATGTCTGTAATTGCTCTAGGTTGCCTATGCTGTCAATGCTTAAGATTGCTCTTCCCATCTTTCTTGTTAATAGATTCATACATTTCAGACAGTTTGCACCCTTTGGCACAATTTTGTCCTTTACGAATGCATAACATGGTAGGCTGAAACATTTACTAGTCAAAAGTAAGAGAAAACATTGTGGAGGCAGGTCTAAAATAGGTGAAGTTTGCTCTTTTCTGAATATTCAGAGGATACGAGGCTTGTAACGGCTGTGCAGTTATCTTGCATATTTATGAGAAGATAACCTACTCTTGCTAAAGCAGTGTACATTGGGGCTTCTATAGCTCTGAGGTCTCTGGCATCTAAGATATCAACAAAATGGGTGGCATAAATATGTTGTTTTAAGCAGAAGTGAGTAACGTGGACTGATTTCCTTAAGGTTTTCATGAAGAACTTTGCTACAGAAGCTGCAGTATTATTAGTTCACAATAAATACCACAGTTGACCAGAAAACCTATTTCTGTATTGAAGGTTGCTATTTATATTTAGGTGGCACTGAGGAGAGAAAAATCCTGAGGTAATTGTTTAGCAAAGCCATCAGAACAAAACAAATAATATGACCTTGGTTGCCTGATCTAATGATACATTCTCTCTAAAGATGCAGCAGCTCCACTGCAGAGATTCCTGTGTTTTAGGTAAACAGCACAGTTTTTTGGAGATGGTGGAGAAGCCACTGACCTAAATGCATGTTTATCTGAGAACTATTTCATTACAGGCTGGTTTTTAAATAAAAGTTATTTTAATCTTAGCTCTCAAAATATGTAGAGGCTTGGAGATTTTTAAGGCTACAGGACCCAGTAAATTTGCATAGACTTTTCTTGTGTTACTTTGTGTTTATTACAGAGTTGTTTGATAAATTCCAAGATTATTAAATTTTCTTGGATGTTCATGTATTAGTAATGTGAATGTAGACTGAAGGTATGGAACAAATTTAACGTGCTCTATATTATACTGTATATTATGCCTTATATTTGTTAATTTTTTTAATGGGTATTTCAGAGCAGATGATTTTCTGGCTTTAACAGCTCAAATTTCTTTAAGGCATGAGGTAGAGAAATTATTTTCTTTGCTTGTGAGATGCTGTCAATGTTGTTCATATACTATATGATATTTTTTCTGATGTTCTCACATTTCTAAGTGACATCTCTAATGCACTAAACAGGTTGTAAATGTACCCTTTGGTGTGTATTTTATTTTTCGTCCTCTTGAACTCGCTTGCTGCTGCCAGCCAGCCACTGTCTTTGGTATGAGCTCCCCTCTGTAACCTGCCTTTCCGTGGAGGGCCCCCACGGTTTGGGAAAGTAGTGATGATTGGGGAGGTAGAGGAGGCTGGAAAGAAGGGGGCAGAGCAGCGATGGGTGCATTTGAAAAGGCCTTGTTTCTTCTGTGAAATTACAATTAAAAAAATTACAGTATCAGCTGAGGATTCTGTCATTGCCTGTTCCTTCCCTGACTGTGAAGAACCATTTGTTGTAGCAGGGCATGGTTGTAAGATACTGTTAATAAAATATTTGTGAAGATTAATATCAAATTAAGTAATAATTTCAGCAAGTTGTTCTGCCTGCAAAGAATTTTTCAGATATCAAGGACAAAGAGAGATACCTTGGAGGGAGAATAACTTATTTTTCCTTTAAGAGTGAACTGAGTAGAAAGGAGCAGAGAACTGCATAAGGCAGAAACTTTGGCTGTCACAAGGCATACTGTCATCCTGCAGATGTATGGAGAAGAGGTGTATGTTTGGGGACAGAAGTTTTGTCATGTCACTTCAAGGAGAGAAAGGAAAAACAATGCAGCCATCAGCCCTTATTTAAGGAAAGCTTTATGTTGACTTGCATAAGAAATCTCTACTCTGTAGTGCAGACACCAAGAGCTGTTTGCAGACACCTGGAGTCACAACCCTCATTTTTGCCAATGTAACAACTATAGCACATTATGTAGCTTGTCTGTATTATCTATCAAATGTAAGTACAAAAATGTAGTGATTTTCTAGTGGGAAAATAGGCAATCTTACGGTGTTTTAGCAGGTTCTGACCAATATTATGACAACTGTTACTTAGCCAAAGCAGTGGTGTGTTTGGGGTTGAATCAAACATAAAAGAAATTGGAAGCCTTCAGTTTTGTTTTGAGCTATTTCCTCTGTTAGAAAAACAAAATTGCATGAAACTGGAAGCATTGTTTCTGAGAAAACTGTTGCTTTTCTCAAGGCTGGAGGTTTAGAGAGCACAGCTTGAGAGTGGCTAGGTAGGTGGATCAGCAGCAGGACCAGAGGTTTCCACGAGATGCTTCAGGAGGGGAAGGCTCAAGACTGAGAGTGGAGGGGAGTCCAGAAATGAGAACAAGTAACTCAATGGGGCAGTAGGCAACGCTAGCAGCAGTAACTTTTTCTAAGGTGGGTTTTTTATTTTAAGTCTCCTTTTTGTGTTCTTTTAACCTGTTTCTCAAACAGTTTCACTCTGTATGGTGGATATTTTACCATTCTTATTTATTGCATTTCTATGTAGATAAGGTTTGTACACAGACCCCAAGTGGAGCCTCAACACCAAGAACAAGGGAGATAGTTAACTGGCTTGTTGGGGCAAGGGAGTGCTACAGTGGTTTTTTTAAGCTTTATTTTGGTTTTGCCCCAATACGTGAACTCTTTAGAGCATCTTCAGGCTGAGACTCAGTCCAGTTTCTCATGGGAAGAGCACATTAACTAGGAAAGTGAGCCAAGTGGCCTTGTATGAGAGGTGCTTGTACTTTTGCATCTACCCCAGAGATACCCAAGTTGGCTGCAGTGGTGATTGTGGAGAAGGGTCTGCAGTGCCAGCTGTAATATGAAGGGGTGACAGATCATCTTTTTAGCACATCAGGAGCCAGGCTTTGCAATATGAATGTCATAGCCTTGAGGAACTAACATGAATCCATAAATTTGTAGGGCTGTAAAAGTGAGATGATGATGATGAATGGGAGGTGAGTTAGGCACACAGAAAGGGCATCTCCAGCAGTGTAGCTGTTGATAGTTCAGGCAGCTCTATCTCTGTTATCAGAGATCATGATCATCTTTGGTAGGTTTTACTCAATTTTTACAAAGCTCAATTTTTAAGCTTAACTATGCAAGTAGTGGTGCTAAGAAAAAACTTGTGCAGAGCTTTATACTTTTTTCTAAGCTTAATGTAAAAAATCTTTAAAGCTTACTGTCTATATCATGCAGCTTAAACTAAAGAGTATCTGCATGCTTGAATAATCAGTAAATGCAGGGAAAATGAGATACAGCAGCGCAGCATGTTTCTAGACCCAAAATCTCAGCCGTTATTTTCTTATCAGTACATCACCTCTTCCAGCCTGCCTATTTCTTGGTCCCATTGCAAGGAGACTTTGCTTATAGGGTGCCTGATCATTAATTCAAGCCAATAAAGCCAATTAGATAACAAACCAAAACATTTGGCATATTTAATTCCATTGTGCCAGGGATTTATTGTAATCTGCAGAAAAAGGGTGAGTGATTTAAGCCCTTTGATTGAATACAACCTAGGCTAGCCAGTTGCTAAATCGGGTTTGTAAATCCAACTAGTGCCAAATGAGATGTTCTGCTGAATGAAAACTTCTCTTCAAAGGTAGAGCAAGTTATATAGTTATATGACAGCCAGGAGAAGGAAAACAAGGATGGGGAAAGTGTATTTTGAGTGAAAAACCTCTGTACGAGAAGAGCAGAGTTGTGGCATGCAGAGGAAGCTTCTAGAGCCCAAGAACCGCAAAAGTGAGTGCTCTTTGCTTCCTCTCTGGGCAAAGCTTCACAACAAACATTTATACCTGGAGAGCTGGTTTTCCTTTTTTCCTTTCCTAGTGATATTTATAAACATGTAGTGGAAGTCAATCTATAATACTGGATCAGCTGGAGGAAAAGAAGCATGTCTTTCCCTAGTGATAAAACATTGAGTCTCTCTCTACTACATTGCAACACATGTCCAAGCTCTCATTCCTTTTTCTTAAGTTAATTGTAAAAAATAAAAGTTTTAAAAATTTTTTAAAGTCTCTTTTTAGTAGATTTGCTGCCATTGTGCAGCTCTTGAGCTATGTACATTTTGTTGCCTGGACAGGTATCGTTGTTTGGTTTGGGGTTTTCTTGCTGATCATTCCGTTCTTTGACGTGATTGGTAGATTTTTAAAGTTATAATACTACATTAAGAAGCAGAATTTTGAGTCTTGACTCCTAGAAATGATTCATGTTAATATAAGCAGCTGCAGGTTATATGCTCCCCTTCAGAGATTTTGAAGTACTTTTTTAATCAGACTCTGGTTTCTTTTTTTAGTCTTTATGGGTTTTATTTTTTCTTTCTTTTTAAAACAGATTGGCTGATTTGTGTCCAATGATCTGAACTTGGAAAATATTCTCTGAGCTTCCACTTACTGATTTTTTTTTAAAGAGGATGTGTCCATCATTAATAATTTTGAATGCTATGCAGTGGTTTTAAATGGAAATTTAAACATTTTAAACATTTAAATTGAGTCTCCCTGCCCTGTCCCTTCCCTCATTTTTCTCATTCTGTGAAAATGGTTAATTTTTGGCAGAGTGCTGGAGGGGAGTGGCTGCTGGGACTCCTAGTATCACACGTGTCTCATGGAGGACATCTTTCCAGAGAGATGAAAGTAATCTGTTTTTTTCTGTTTCATATCTTCCAATAAATTTTCATTTCTCCATATCCAGGACAAGCTTAATGATCTAGCGGGCTTCAGACTATGAAGGATGCTCCAAGGACCTTGCTCAGCCCAATACTATTTTATTGGGTTTTCTTGTATTTTACTAGTCCAGTGCTGAGCTGAGCCAAAGTGATGGAAAACTCACTGCAGAGATGGTTTTAGTGGTGAATTGCCTTCATGATCTAGTGTCAGTGTTTTGCTGTCAGAGACAATATTAGTGGGAAGCAGTAGGAGTTCTTTCTGCATTTAACCTACTCTGACTGCTGCAGAGCACAGGGTGTTAGAGAGCTTGTTACTAACGTAATTTTTCTATCTGGTGGCTTTTCTAGCCTGCATCAGCATTTTCCTCTTGGGGTTAGCTATGTTTTTTTAGTTGTTGTTCCTCTTTTATGATACCAATTCTTCTGTTTCAGACTTGAACAAAGATAAATCTTCTTTCCCCTGCCAAGAAACCTTAGTCCTCTCTTACGCCATGAAAAGTTGCTGATGGCTTATTCAGGAGGGATTTTATTTTCTAAATGCAGAAGAATGGCATGTTTTAGTGCTTATAGCCCTGTTTGTGGCAATGCTGAATCTGTGCCTGAGGTGGCAATCTGCTCTCCCACAGCAACTCACTGGGGTATGGGAAGGAGTTCTGGGGCTGCGGGTACTTGGCACACCAGGGATGCTGTTTCTGGGGACAGGCTGGAGTGCCTGCATCCCTGGGACTCAGTGCGGTCTCCAAGAGCTGCCTGCATAAACCACACTACAGGCTTGGATTTTACATTTCTAATCAATAGGAGACTTGCTAGTATGATTTTTATAGTAAATGCAGTTTATTTGTTGAGACCGTAGGCTGTAAAGAGCTTTGCTATCCCCAGAAATTTGCATTGGTAACGGTCTTTGTTTGAGATAAATGGCTTATTAGCAGGTCTAGAAGTTAATAATGGATGAGAAAATCAGATGCGTTTCATGTCCCAAAGCCTTATTTCAAATTAAAGCTGCTGCTGTTGCTCCTGTATATTTAGTTATATAAAGTTAATATATCTGCTAATTTAGTGACTGTCACAGGAAAGGAGAAATACCCAACACTAGTGACAAATGCTACAATAGATCTGTAATGCAGGCCCAGCTATTGCTTTAGCTGTTAGTGCAGGGGAGCTGGAAGAGCAGAGAGCTGCCATCTGTCCCCAAGACAACAATATCTTTCAAATAAATAATTGGAGTATCAGGCTTTTGATGAATGCGCAGCAAGCAGCTAAATATAAAAACAGATGTTACTTTTGAATCTCTGTGCATGTTTCCATACTGTGTTATTAAAATACGACATCAGTCACAAAGCAGGTGTTACGTGAAATTACCTGGGGCGTAAGTTCAACATCTGGCATGGCTTGCTTCATTAGTTTTGTAATTGTTTCTTACGCATTTAATTTGCTGGGTAGCCTGGCTGGTCAATGGGAAGCGCTTTTGGTTGGAAGCTGCAGGTTTTCACAAGGAGCACGTGGCCGTCTCTTTAGAGAACATTTGATTCGGTAGCTGTTTCAGTGTGTTGCTGGCAGTCTCAGGAGAGGGTTAGATTGTGTGATAAATAATATTATGCGGTAACTTTTAGCAGTTAAAGTTCTAGTGCTTCTTTCCAAAAATTAGAGAAGGAGAGCAGGAAAGACTCATTTCCTAAGTGGAAGCTGCAGGGGGGAAAAGGCTACAGAGAGTATGGATTTTTGCCTGTTGTAAACTGCAGCGTATGTTGTTTTGAAGCGGATTATCTCTGTGAGCCCCTGGGATGTACAAAGTCAGCGTGGTCCTCTGCTCACCTTGCATGATGAGTGGCTCAGTTTGAACAGCAAGAATTGCTGTTGCTTTAGCTTTAAAAATAATCCCCACAGTGACATTTGTTGTGTTGCTTTCTTGTATTTTGAAAGATTCTGACTCCTCTGACACTCTGGATACGGCTGGATCAGGGTGAAGTGGTGTATACAGACTGTTAGATGATAGGGGAGCGTTTTCCCAGGGCTGTTTTGGTTTCTGGTGCTGAGGAATGTTGTTGCTGTTGCCAGTAGTTTGGCAGTGATCACTGTTGCTGGCAGAGGAGGTGTGGATGGTGCATCCTTTCTGTTGAGATGAGGATCCACGTAGACCAGATCAGAGGTATGGACGTGAGTCAAAATAGGAGTTGAGAAGATGGTTGAGCATGGTTATATAAAACAGTCTATGCTTAAAGAAAGGAGAGAGCCTGTGGTGGGAACCTTGGGGAATTATGCCATTTTAGGCATTATTTCATCTTGAAGAGCAGGTACATATTTATCTCTGTAGGTCATCAACGAGGTCCAGAGCTGCACAAGCTCTGCCGGGGAGGCTGTAAAGAGAGTGTCTGTAAGCAGAGAGAGATGAGGAAACGCACCTGCAGTGAGTGTGTCATCTGTAGGCATCACAAGCTACTCCTGACCAGGCTGGGTCAGATACCATCTCCAGTGTGACATGCCCTGCCCTGCATTTACTGCTGCTGCTCTGCAGTTCTTTGCCTCTGCCTGCTTTACAGTATGTAGGCACCTCAGTTTCACTGGCTCAGCCACTGTTAGGGCTATGCTTGTGAGTTTGATCATTAAATTGGTTCAGACTTAAGAAATAATAAAAAAAAAAAATCTTTCTTTCCTTCTCCTCCTCATTTTAACCTGATCAGTTGGCAGTATGATGTGTGGTTGTGTTGGCGTAAGTAGGAACAAGTGGGGTGGCAGGAAGACAAAAGGTATAAGAACGTGTAGTCTTGTGCTATCAAACCCTTTGTATTTTAGCAGCAGTCAGAAGCTGACACAGTCCCTCTGGCACTGCCTCCAAACTGTGCCTGTGTGTGCTGGGAGGAGGAGGTTTCGTAGAATCATAGTCTCATAGAATGGTTTAAGTTGGAAGGGACCTCTAAAGCTCATCTAGTCCAACCCCCTGCCACGGACAGGGACATCTTCCACTAGGTCAGGTTGCTAAGGGCCCCGTCCAACATGACATTGAAGTTTCCATAGATGGGACATCTACCACATCTCTGCACAACCTGAGCCAGTGCTTCACCACTGTCATTGGAAACAATTTCTTCTTTCAGTCTTGGCAGCTCCGAGCCCCATTGAACCTGCCAGTGCGGGGTGTCAGCCATGTACAGATCTGATAAGAGTAATAACAAGCCTTGAAACACATCGGCACCATTGCTATTCTCCAGTTATACAGTTGCTAAACATATATCTTGCTGTACATGGAAGCAGCTGAAGGCTTAAAACCCAGAACTTACCCTACTCAGAGTACACACCAGACATGTTAACTGCAGAGCCAGGGAATACCAGGAAGGATGCTGAGCAGGGAAGAGGAGAGGAGGATGAACATGTTACCTGGAGCAGCTGGTCTGAGCAGCTCTGGAGCTATGTCCAGCAGTAAATCAGGTGAAGAAGCAGTTCTTAGCTTGCTCTCCATGCCAGCCTTGTGGTGGGGCTTTAGCTCCTGACCTGTCTCACCAGCAAGCTGCATTCCCACAGCAGCCAAGGAGAACCTTTACTATTAACTTTAATGTTGATAGTGTCCATTTCAGTCTTCATCTTTGACAAAATACTTCTATGTTTAAATTTTGCCAAGCAATTGAGTTGACCCTGAATAAAATAGCCAAGGCTTGGCTGCTTATATTTTCTTTACAGATAACAGCTGGTTTGCAGTATTGGCTCTGAAGACTGTCTCTGATGCTGCCTCCCACCTGGAGGCGATGTGGGGTTCACAGATGTAGGGCTCTTGGCCACTGATCTCCAAGCACCTGGTGTGGAGGGAGCTCAGGTAACAGAGTTAGGGAAGCAGGAGTAGCTAGTACACTGGCTGTACATTAAGGCCAAGATTAACGACAGCACTGAACGCAGTGTCTGAGTTCCCCATGTCTGGACATGCCATGAAATACACCTTTTAATTTGAGAGCTTGAGTGATGCTTTAGCTGCAGGAACATTGTTTGGGTTTGAATTTCTGCAGGGCAAAGCCATGCTAGGCTTTGAATATACCTGTAAGGGCTCCGAGCCCTGCTGGGCTGAACAGCTTTAAGCTGTAACACCGCTACTTTCCTTTCAGAGCTACACCTTCTTGATGTGTTGTGAATGAATTCTCAAACATCCAGATGTCATATTCTCTCTTTCTGCTTTTTCTGAGTATATAGACAGAGCACACGCTTGTGCCTTTCTTTTTCCAATCCTCTCCTTCAAAATGAAATACTTAGCTACTGAAACACAAGCATTTAATCTGGCCATTATGCAGCATATAATTCTTCTGTATGTATTTTCCATCATATATAATTAGCTTTCGTTTTCAAGAAGCAATTTTAAATATTCATATAGATCTGTTACAAGGCAGCATCTGTATGATATGTTTTCTGCAACTGAAGAATAAAAGGACCACTGGGACAGAACAAAAGGCAATTCTCAAGTTAATTGTAAGATTTTATTGGTGTTCTGCTCCACTGCTCGAGGGTTTCTCCCGTGAATCAATTGCAGACAGCCTAATTTATGTATGAGTCCTGGTTGAAACGCGTCACAAATTGATTTGCTGACAATACATGGGGAAAGGTGACCCTAATTTGTGACTTTAGTTTCATGCCCAGGCCTGTTGGGAGAGGGGGGCGCTGGCAACTTGCTAAAATGTAAATACAAATTTGTGTGTTTGCTGGAAAGTTTCTCCATATGCATTAATTAAAACATAATTAATTTTGGGGTACATATAGCAATTCTTTAGAAGATATTAGTGAGATTTTAAAATCAGCCAAGGTTTTTTTCCTGAAATGTCTGTTCCTGTAAGATTTTAGAAGTAATTCCTGGAACTTTTTTGTTGGCCAATGTTGAATTGTTTGGTTAGTGCCTTGAAAATACTAGGCTGGTAGTTCTCCTCTGTTTCTGTGTTAATGAACTCATTCCTTTGGTAAGCATGCAGATAAAATAGTAAATAATTCAAAACAGAGCCTTGCTGCAGAGATCTTTATTTATCTAAAATGAGACCAAGAAGGACAGGCAATGAATATTTATGCAATGAGGGACGCTTTTGGATATGAAATAGGAACATAAAATGGCTGTGTCATAGACCTGATGGTAGACAACGTATACTTTTGAAATAATGCAATGCTTTTTCTTCCATGTTCATCGTAATATTTTTCTACGCGTTAATCTCAACGCAGTCTTTCATGGCTCAATCCACCAACTGGGTATTGGGCAACTCCTAAAGCTGTGACTGGTGCGAGCATCCTCTGGGGACTGTGGTCACAGTGGGAGGAGCTGTGGCCCGAGTGTGTGGTTGTGGCAGTGGGTATCAGTGGTCAGCTGCCCTGCGAGGCGGGCAGCCACCAACCCAGGAGTCACAGCTACTTCCTTGCTGTGTGCTGCTCCAGGTCACCAAGCTGGGGGGACGGTGGCAGTGGCCAGAGCGTGGTCTTTGTGCTTACTCAGCATTGGTATCCTGCCTGCTCGGTCTGCCACCGCTGCCCCTCTCTTTGACTATGGTTGCAGCTCATTCTTGCAACAGATTTGCCCAGGGCTTTAAAGTTGTAACTCATTATCTGGATGTAATTTCTTCTGTGCTGAGAATCTGTCTCTAAAATGTCTTTTAGGATTTAGCCTCTGATTTATTGCAGAACTTCTAGTGATTTGAGCTAGGAAAAGGATTGACAAGGCAAGGTGAGGTTAGCAGTGAGAGCCCAGGCAATTTATAAACCTCCTCTGCCAAAACTAAAATGAGACCTTTTCTCCCACAGTGTCTTTGCATAGATTGGCTCCTCTTTGTACACTCCAAAAGGTGGGGTTGTTCAAATGTTCATCAATTTGCTGATATAATATTATCCTGTGCCGGGGGATGCGGGCCAGGGGAGGGCTGGCTTCTCAGTAATAATAAGCTTTTCTATATATAAAATTGCATGACTGGCTCATGATACCTCTAATAGGATATGAAATATTCTATTAACTATTTCAGAAAATGTGTGATCAGCAATAGTTAAAACATATTGCTTGCTTGCCCTAAGTCATTTTGCTAATGGCTAAGAGTAAGATGTAGTTCTTAGTTTTCATGCACGCAGCCTGGCATTGCAGAAACCACTGTTGCAACTGGGCATGCTAGCAAAAAGGAAATGGTGAAAGTGGTCATAAAAAAAAAAGCAGTAAGTCCAAGCCCTGCTGCACGGTAGGAGTAAGAAAATGGCAATAAACTAAAAATAGTGAATTCTTCCTGTAAAAAGTCATGCAATGGAGATTCATATTAAAAAATTGTCTTGTAAGACTGTAGGACATTGGAATTTAAATACTGCAGACAACTAATTCAGCTTTCTTTAGCTGAAGAAATATCCTTTAGCTCAAGAAATACTTTTACAGCAGCTTTTGGGCTTTGCATGGAAGCAGTTGGGCAAGAATCATGCCTGCATATGGAGTCACCTGCCAGGGGCTGGTGTGAGACACTGAGCACATAAGAGGAGATTATCGGGGTGATGACACCAAGAAGCACACAGGGGGAGTGATGATGGTGTTGAGCTCTAGGATTTGCTCTTCTGGTTTCCAGTTTCTTTCCACTCTGGCTGAGTGTATTGTGCAGTGGCATTTGGGGTCAGACCTGGCATTTCAGAGCAAGGTTGTTACTGCAGTGAGGAGCTCTTTCCCCAGAGCTACAGGCTGCTGTTTAGGGGCAGGACCATGCAGTTAGGAAGTGAGGGAGAGCATGCCTCTCTGGTACCAAAAAGAGAAGAATCAACTTCTCATGAATTTTGTGGTTTCCAAAGACACTTTTGGTGTTGCAAAGTTGATGTTGTTCTGCTCCTTTGCAGCTGTACCTTCGTGAGATGACTGCGAGGGGTTTAAGTGTCACCGATTGAAAAATACCTTCAGGGGCTGCACAGGCAACTGCTAAGTGAAGAACCTATGGAAGACCAGAGACTTAGCTCTCCTCCCCAGCAGAATGTTGGGCTCCAGCCCTGCCTGGAGAGTTGGGGAACAGGCACCCAAACCTACCAGGCAGCAGTGCCGTGTGGTAACAGGACCACAGGGATGGACGGGAACTTGGACTGCAACAAGGGAAGGACAAATTTGCATTTAGATGAAGTTAGGTATTTTCAAATTGGGTGGCCTGTGTGAAATTCTCATCTGAGAACAGGCTGGAGCAATGTCTTAGTTTGTATTTGGAAGCTTGCAAGAGCTGGCAGATGTGTGAGCAAACAGAGGGCATTGCACGAGTCCTCTTTGGGAAGGAGATGAGGAGGGCCTGGAGTCTCCACAGACTGATCAGCTTATTCCATTTCCAGGAAAAATAGTGAAGCAATTAAATAACAGTAATCCCCTGGAAACTGTTGGAAAGATGTGTAGGGAGTGATGTACAAGCATGTTAGGAAAAGATGGATGTGGTGAAACTGATGCTTTCAGAGTAGCTGTTAATTGGAAAAATTCTACGCAGAAGAGTGCAGATGTGTGGCCTTCACAGGAGCCTGGATCTTGTTATGTATTGTGTCTATTGATGACTTTACTTGCATGGGAAGTATTGTATAATATTAGTGGCATTCAAAGCAATCTTGAGTAATTAGGGCAATATTGTTGAGAGGATGGCATGCAGATGCAGAGCAGATGCAAAAATTTGAAACAGGAGTCATCAGCTGCACCATGTGAGTTGCTGAAGTAGTTTGCCTCCATAGGAGAAGCTTGGAAAGGACTCACGTGATCCTTTCCCTGTCATGAGGTGTAAAATAGATTGTTAGGAAACAGGGAACTGATCATACCACTGCATTTTGGGCTGAGGCCTTACCCAGAGCATCAGGACTTTGAGAAGGATCTTGAGCAGAGGGAGCCCAGTAGAGAGTAATAAGAATTACTGGGGTTTAGAAGTGATCTGTTTGGAGAGGCTGAAAGAATTGCTCCTGTTAATGAGTTTACAGAAGAGATAATTAAAGGACGATGCTTGTCTTCAAGCACAGGAAGCTTAAATGGGAATAATTTGTAATCTAGCTATCTGTGTGGGGGAGAAGGAGCAGCGGGCTGACTCTAGGTGGGGAAAATAAACTAAAAAAAAAAAGTAAAAATGTGAATGATTGGAATGTAGAGCTTGAGAGCTGCTGAAGAACTAGAGATTTGAATGCACAGTTCAGACTGACATGCCAGGGATGGGGTTGGTATAGTCAGTCCAGACTATGGTGAGGGAATGACGTTGGTGACCTGTCAAAGACCTTTTCCAAAGAAGACCCTTTTTCCTCTGCTGTATTATTGAGCACTTTACAGCTACATTTGTTGGGTTTAGAATTAATCCTCTTGCAGTTGTGTAAACACCTAAAAAAACATGACTCAGTTAATCATGCTGAAATCATGGGACTTTACACTTACCTTTAGATAGGAGTTATTTAACTTCCTTCTTAACGATTAAAGCCTCAGTTCATGACATAACAGGTAGGAATCTTTAAAAAAATGTGTTATTGTGGGCTTTCTTTAGTTAACGTAGGTATTTGTGTTTGGGTTCTTTTTAAGAATGGAAGGAACTATAGGATTTTTTTAAAATTTTCAGGAATATTAAAACACTTTTCTGTACATGGGGTGAGAAAGTTGTGAAATAGTGTGCTTGGTGTGTTGACTTTGGAACTACAGCTCCTGGTTTATAGCAGTCAGGGCTTGACATCCATAATGGTACTCATTGCATCTGAAAATAATACTGCATATACAATTAGCATCAGTCATTGCATCATCAGGTGTGTGCGTGGGGGTGGGGAGGCTATTTTATAAATTGTAATTTGCTTTCTGGCTTCATCCTGATTGTATTTCATTTATTGTGGTTAGTGTGGACTGGCTTGCTCTGGCTTAGTTTAAATCGGGATTGGTCTCGGTGCTGGCAAGTGGAGATTGATTGTGACTGCTTCAGAAATGCACCTGCTGAAACTGTTGTTTCCTGCAAAAGCTGGTCGGACGACTGCAAAAACTGTCAAAAGAGTTATTTAAAAAGTGTTTGCGAGTAAATGTGCGTTTATGAGAGAGAATGTATTAATCGTTCTAACCTTTTTATTGCAGCATGGAAATACTGTTTTGAATTTGAAAATAATTTTCATCTCTCTCTCTAAAATTGTAGTGCCTTCTCTTTTATCTTTTGTGATCTTTTCCTAATTTCGGATTTCTGTGGTTCGCAAAGTGACTATTCCGAGTCCGTGCTGTGTGGTTTTAAATACGATATATCTGAAAGTCTTCAGAGTATTTGTATTGCTTCACTGAGAGCCACTCAGCAGAGCATGGGAAAGAAATCTCTGTTTTTTTCCCTTCATTCCAAAACTATGGGCTGCAGGTAAGCCAGATAGGTAGTACATGAGCAAGATATGCAAGTTTTCCAAAATTAAGGCTAAGGCTGCCATCGAAGTCCATTGTGTTCCTGGGTTTGACCACTTCTAAACCAATGTGAGGTTTTTTTTTTACAAGTTTTCATATAGTATATCTTCATAACTGCTTTAAATCTATTTCTGATGGGCAATAGTACCAAAGAAACAAGCCAATACAAGAAAACAGATCACTGTCATACTCAGCCTTCTGCCTCGTGATCCTGGGTGAATTTGTGTAATCCAATTGATGGAAAAATTCCTCACCATTTTTAATGTGGCAAATGTCATTTTGTAATGGTGGCATGTCAGCCCCACTGTCAACACTGTAATTTAATCCTGTTCAGAGCAGACCTGCTAATGCAGTGCTTAATCTGCTGGTGACAACCAGTGATTTATATTCACTGGAGATCCCAGCATTGCTAATTGAAATGGATTTGAACCGGTGTTATCCATGGTAGACTGGGTTTTGACACTTCCTCGTGATACTGAGAAAGACAGATAGGACCAGCTATATCGGGTCAGTAGAATTTAAATATTAGTATTACTAGAGAGGTAATTTTAGTCTGTATTCAGGTATGTATCTTTAAACATAACTTTCTTGAACAGATAACATTTTCTCTATAAATCCCTGTTAAGCTGTTCATAGTCCATAAGCGCCTGTGCCATGCACATTGCTAGTGTGCTTACCTGAGAAACTGGCCTCTGGCATATCAGAAATCATCATTTCTCGACTGTCTGTTGTAAATTTTTGTCACGTACGTACTCTGTGCTCCATATGCTGACCTCTTCTTACATGAAGATGAAAGCAAATGTAGTAATTTGTCGACCTGAATTAGAGACCAAGTGACTAAGCAAGTAAGACAGTCTATCAAGCTTGATTATTCTAAATGGAAATTCATTTTATTCAGTTAATTGGTACTTTGCCTCACTCAGTCTCTTCTGTGTAGGTGATTATTCTAATTTGTATTTTTTTAATCTAATTATTTCCACCTCTGTTAAAAGATCTTTATTGCCAGTATTCTTATAGGATACATGAGGAGTTGTTATTGTCAGATTTAACTTTGTGAGTGGTTATGTTAAATTATACATTACTTCAAAATTAGGTATTTATCTAATATTTATTAGTTATTTATTTGTATTTAAAATTCTCTTGCTATTTCTGAAGAAGTCAGAAACAAAGCTTGTATTTAGATGTACAAAACCTCCAACAGCAAATATGCTCTAAACTGTCCCACAAAAAATACCTTTTCATGATAAAGTTTATCTTGCTCTAACTTGCTTTAGTGGAACGGCCACGCAGCAGACTGCACGAGGAACCTGAACGGGGCTACGAGAAAGCTGGGGAGGGACTGTTCACAAAGGCTTGTAGTGGTAGGTTGAGGGGCAACGAGTGTTAACTGGAGAGGGACAGATTTAGATTAGACACAAGGAGGTATTTCTTCATGATGAGAGTGGTGAGGCCTTGGCCCAGGTTGTCCAAGGAAATCGTGGCTGCCCCATCCCTGGAGGTGTTGAAGGCCAGGTTGGATGGGGCCTTGGGCAGCCTGATCTAGTCAGAGATGTCCCTGCCCATGTTAGGGGGGTTGGAACTGGATGGGCCTTAAGGTCCCTTCCAACCCAAACTATTTTATGAGTCTAACGTTTCCAAAGCAGAGAGCTCCCTTGATTTGAGGCTTAATGTGTGGCTCTAAGTAACAAATCATTGTTGAACGGTTACCCCAAACAAGAGGAATACTGAAAAGCTGCTTCCAATTTATACCCTATGGAGTGGTGGGGCACCCGGTGGGACGTGTTTGCCTGGGAGCTGAGTGCAGGAGCTTGAGGTCTTGCTGCTCCACAGGCTTTGCTGGCTGCCCAAGGTGGGGATGACAGTGGAGGCTTGGCCTTTCAGTCACGGGGGTCCTCTGGCACTGAGTGCTACCCTCTGCCATTTATTCAGTTAGCTTGAAGCCCTGTGTCTTAAATTTATCTTCACACAAGTTCCCACTTTCCCCTGTTCCTTTGGAATGGAAAGTAGCCCTTCTTTTTCTCATTATTTTGTAAAATCATGATTCAAATGAACAATTTTTTTTTGAAATGCTGCAGCAGTGCTTTCTTACCTGCCTTATGACATAATGGTGCAATAAAGTCCTAACCAAAAATGAAGTCATGCAAGAGCTATTCCAGTTAAACTGTAACTCGGTGCTGCCTGGTGTGTTAAGGTGGGTCGGCAGAAACACGATGGGAATGACAGAGCTTCAGGAAAGAGTGAATAGCTGTGGTCAGCCTGACCAGACATGAGAGCTGCTCGCAGTGCACAGGGTTCCAGGCCAAGGGGATGCCAGCCACCAGCTCACTTACTGCAGGTAGGGGAGACCCCAGCCAGCTGGAGCAAACAGACACTGGGGCTTAAGGCTCTTCAGCAGAACCAGTTGTGTTTGGGGTTTATGGGTGAAAAGCAGTATCTCTCTACCCCACTCTGAAATACCTTGTGCAAAAGGAGAAAAGGCAGGCAAAGGGGAGAGGGTGACTTTCCCCCCTTTTCCTTTTGACAGTTTGTTTTTTTTTTTTCTTGAACTAGCAGCCTTTTTGGGTAGATGATTGCTCTTGGCGTGGCTAACATCCCACATCCCAACTCATTTGTCAACTTACAATGAGAATGCTTTCATTTCTCTCATTTTTTAATTGTATTTTCTGACTTGATAGTGCTTTTCCTTTAGAATATTATTACCTTTTTAGCACTAAAAATCTGGGACATGACCTGAGCTGCATGATAACAAACCCTAGGGGAGAAAAATAAAACCCAACAGTCTTTCCACCATCCTCTGCATTAGATGGGATGTTTTGATGTTTTATTTCTGCTTTGGGAGGATGCAAGAAATGGGTGTCTCTTTAACCCACAAGCACCTTGTGCATCAGGCTCCTTGAAAAAAAGTCACATAGCTGTAGCAATAGCATGAGTATGACAAAGGTTTTATTAGCATATTTTCTTAGAACTAAGGTTTTATTCTTGAGCTGTCAGGTCAAATGAGAATTCAGTTCTGCAGAGAAAACATAAATTTAGCATGTGTACTAATCCAATAATCCCTGCAAGTAATGCCATTTTCTCATGTTTTTGGCAGCATCTCCTAGGGCCGTGCAGAAAGCAGTGGCACCAGTCCTGATGCTAGGAAGAGCTGCACAGAGGCTTCATGCCTTCCCCCTGATTTCTGAGCTGATCCTTATTGGATTGCATTTGGATTTCAAGTGCTTTGCCTACTTGGCAGGATTTGAGTTAGCTGTGCAATTTCACAGTGATTTTTTTTTTTTTTTTCATGGTATCAAGTTCTCTGTTGGACATAGAAGCGTTTATCTGTAACAATGCAGACTTTTAAGCTATGGTTTTAACAAGAATCTCTGGCACCTTTTTAAGGTGTCAGCTAATCAGAAATAGCTAAGAGTCCTTCACTACAAAAAGTATTATTCCACAGAGTTAAAGTTTAACTGCCTGAGCCATTTACCCACGCATATCCATGAAAAAAGGCTGCAGGTAGTAGGATATAAGTAGATAAAAATGCATTGTATCACCATGCAGTTGTGAAAGCAGTTCCTATTTCTTCTCCCAGGCAGGGCAGCAGTTGCGTTGCAGCAAAGCCATGTAATAATGACAGTGTATGTCTTTACCTGCATCTTTTCCTTTCTGATTTTATCAACATGAACCTTCTTTTGTATTATGTGGTTGTTCTTTCTTGTTCAGCAGCGCTTTTCTACCTGCCTGTTCTCTCTGGAGAGGAGCTGTAACTATTTTTCCTTTTTCCTTTAGCAGACTGTATCATGATATTGTACCTTCTTGAGAATGGAAAATGCTGCTGCATCTGTGGCAGTGGTTTTTTTCCTTTCAAAAAATAATAGTTGAGGCCCTTTATGTGAAGTACATAAATATGCATATACAGTAAAGCTTAGAGTGTTCTTATGTTATTAGAGCTTGCTCTCCTCCCCATTTATCCTGTTCTGAAGAGAAGTACAGACTACTTAGTCATATGCAGTGCCTCTGTGCTGCAGCGCCTAAGTTTACTTTAAGTTTTAATCCTTCTTTCTTTAGCAAGCAGAAATACAAAGTGGTTTGGACAAAAGTGAGATCCCAGAATTTTCATACTCTCAGTAGATGTGTTTATTTCGGATAAGTTGTTGGGCATCAACTGTATACACAAGTTATACTTTATCACTTTGAAGAGAGCAGATAGATGATGTCTGGCATGGGTTTTGTATCTGTAAAACCTTCATAACTGTAATTTTGTGAGGGACGTCGATGCTTCTCACACTTTCCGGTCTCCTGGAAACCTGCCAGCAATGTCAATTACTTTTTTTTTTTTTTTTTGTCCTGAAAGTGCTGGCTGTATTTTAATGGTGAGCTAGCGGACTCTGCAGTGGTCTGTAAAATGGTTCAGTGAAGCAGCTCGCTGTAACTGCCAGGACTCATTACCTGAACAGCCAGCAGATTTAAACAGTCTTTGCTGAGGGTGCGAAGCATCACAGTCGGTGAAGTGCTGCATTCAGCATCTTGTTCATGGCAACACCAGCCCTTTCCCTCTTGATTCCACAATTATTCTGGCTTTATTCCAGATTTCCAAATCCTTTCCCTTTCCCCTAAACTGCTGCTGCCTGATTTGAGCTTCCAGTGTACTATTGCTTTATAATTCTAAATTGGTAATTTTGAAAAGCTCTACATAATGCTAAATATAGGAATTTGATAGGAATGGTTGTACTCGATGATCTGTTGGGTCTCTTCCAACCTGGTTATTCTATGATTCTATATAATATAGCCAATGTAGATACAGCTTGCAGAAAGCTGTATCCTAAGAATGTCTAGTTCGGGGTTAACCTGGCTGTTGACAGAACCTGTTAGTATAAGGCACAAGCTGCTTAAATTATAAACAATAGTAGAAGGAACTGAATAAGTGAATCTGTCAGTAGGAAGCTGGATTGGGGGAAAATTAAAAAAAGACATTTCAGAAAATAAAATTTGACGCTAATAATTTTTTTAATTAGTCTTTCTTCATTCTTTCTTCACTTATTAAAAAAACCCAGCTAGATCAAATGAGCTTCCAAACTATAAGAAGCACAGCAAGAATGGTAGTAAATGTGTCCTCCCATGTAAAAAAGAATTAGACACTTCTTTCCTCATGAAATATGTTCTGTCTTTCTATTTTTATGTTCCTTTTTTTTTCTTTTTCCTGTACTTTAACAACACTTGAAAGACTTTAAAAAGCATCCTAAAGGCAGTGGATAGAAGGGATCCTGCAGTCAGTTCTGGAAGGGGTTAGCTTGGTAAATGTAGCGTGATTTAACTCCTTTCAGTGGGCAGAAGGGTGGCTCTGTGTCTAACAGGGCCTTGAGAAAGAAAACTAATAATGAACTATAATATCAGATGAGATTACTTGATGTCTTTCCTTTCAGGGTCTGCGTGCAGCTGCAGTTTCTGGTGCCCTCTGCTGAGCGGTGCCCAGCTTGGCAAGAACCTTGCTGCTGCTGACACCCCTTCAGCGCACAAGAGAATTCATTTTTAGTGAATATGTTTCTCATAGGATTCTTTTTTTAAAGAATACCAAGTGTGTCTTGAGTTTAGATTTAGCCCTAGGTATAGCGGAGAGGCGGAGAATAAGATCCACTGCCAAGTTACACACATGAGAGTGGCAAAAAGGTGGTGTGAAAGTTGTTGTCACAGAAGTTTTTTACATTAATTTCTTATATTTTTTAAATACATTCAAATTTTTTTTCTAGTGGATTATCCCGTTTTAAGTTGAAAGGAAGGATTTTATAATGGTTATTCTAATAGCTGCCAAGTTCCTGGATTTTATTTCTTTATGTTATTAGGCAGCAGTATATAATGTCCTATGGAAATTGTAATATTAGATGCATTATACTGAAAAATGAGGGAGCTTTGCTCTGCAGGATTGCCGTGGTTATAATTTTAGCAATGGATGTAGAGCCACCATCTGGATGTGTTCTGCCATTTGTGAAATACACAAAGTAATGCTTGTATGTTATGTTTTTGCTAAGGAAAAGATTTTAAAATCATGCAAGACCAGCTAATGGATGAGATGACAGTCTCTCATAATAGCTATAATATATATATTAAGGTATAATACACGCAGTTATGGCAGCAAGCATCAAAAATAAGTCGCAAATTTCTGTTGTGCATTTATTCTCAAGATTCCACCTACTGGTACTTAGGATTTTTCTATTTATGTATCAAAATGACTTCCAGGCTTCTTGCCTCAGTCTCTTCAACTGCTGTGTTTTACTATGTAGAGTAGCTTTTCTGGCCTGATTTCTCTTGATGTCTCTGATGGCTGTGTGTTATCTTCTTGTTTTTGGATTTAAAACAGTCTTAATGAATTCTTAATGCATACTACTGGTATTCTCCTTTTCTCTCTGCGTCAGAACTGAAAGTTAAGTGACAAGGCAACGAGAGAGTATAAAACAAGTTTAAAACTTTCCTCATCTGAAGTAAACATTACTTTTTACGTGACGTGAGGAAAAAGCGTACTAGGAATTTGACCTGAAAACTTATCGTTTGCTTTCATTTTCTTCTAGGTCCAGGATGGAACATTCCTGCTCTCTCCTACTGCTCTGTGTTAATTTTGTCTTTGTGGAAGCTTTACCACCCAATGGAACTGAGTTGCCAAAGCCAACAGCAACAACAAGTAAGGGTGTCTCTTAATTTGCAGGGGTGGAGGTTGGTGTGGAAAAGGACTTGTGGTGAGGTTCCCTGGTGACATAGTCCTGGATGTTTTTCCAGGACTTTGACCCCAGTAATGTGCTTCTAATCTTACCGAGTGATCTCTGTATTTGATCTCCATATGACTGGTGCTGTACAGCTTACTTTCTCTTCCCCATTTATGGGTAATGCACAGGATAGCTTTGGGAAAGGTGGAGAAGCACAGGATGTTTTCTCCTGCCTGAGCTGCAAGATCTCCAAACCCCAGGAGCTGTCAATGTGGATCTCCAATGTGATGAGACCTAGGCATAGACAATATGAAAAAAAGGAATTATCAGTTAGACAACAGGTTGAACATATTTAAACATAATGAGAAACTAGGATCTTTATATGGGTTCTGTGTTTTCTAATGATATGTGTTGTCTAAGGCAAATCTTGGAGATGTATAATAGCACAGGTGTCCTGCATAAGAGTAGGTCAGGTAAAAAATAGAAAAGCCTCTTTCAAAGACCTGAGAGCAATCTTCTGCCCATCAGTCAGCATCTTTTATTCATCCACATTTCTGTTTTCAGAATTTCTTCCTCTTGCTTCAAGCCCTCCAACAACTGCATCCTAACACGTTACAGTCCTGGTGAGGAGCTCATCCAAGTCAAACAAAGGTTCATTGGGTTTTTTGATTTAAGATATTGATTCTACTGTTGTGTCCTGGGGTAGGAAGATATGTTTTACTTGCACGTTGTCCTTATCTTTCATAAGCCTATCTTGCTGTTTTTAAAATCCATGTACTGGTGGTGTTTTTCAGGCAGTGGTTTGCTGTTTGAGCGGTGGCAGTGTGTGACACCATGCTCATGCCAGACAGGGATTTCCAGAGGAATAGCTGCTCCACGGACTTGGTTGAAGGGAAATAAAGCTGATGGTGTTCCATATAAACAGGGTAGTGAAACCTTGATAAGTTTTCAAGTGACTGTTGTTGACACTTAGTCTTTATAGGAGGGCATTTTAGTGGTTGGTTGGTTTTTAGTCTGCATGTGAACTTTCTGCACATATGGAAGGAGAGCTAAGCATGAATTACATTCCAGGAGTGGCTGATGGCCACTTTGTTTTGGTCCTTGATTGCATTAACCTAGGTGTTCAGCTTTTGCTTCCATCAAAATCTGAGGCTGGAGAAGAGTGGAGTTGCAGCTGAGCACTGCTCTGCCTGGGCACTAACAGACCTCGCAGGGGAAGTGGAGGGTTAGAGGGGCAAGGCGCTCTGCTGTTAGTGATGACAATCTTGGCATTGTTTTGCTTTGGGTTTCCAAATAAATTGATTGCAAATTAAAATATAAAAATAGCTAAGTATAAAACTACACTGCCGAGTAGTTGTCAGTGCCCTGCTTCTTGTCTGGCACCTGGAGCAATAGAAGAACCAAGTTACTAATATTGGTCTGAATATGTAGGAATATAAGCATTATTATTATAAGTAACTTGTTAGTTGTATCACTTCCCAGAATTTTAATAAAATGAATAAAAAGAGTGTTTCACCATAGATGCTGTTCATCTTCAAAGCTTAATTCAAAATTATGTTGAATTTAAGTGTGACAGCGCAGGTAAGAGTAATCTTATTCTTGTATTAATTAAATCTTAATTTCAGTGATACAAAATAGAAATTATTAGTATGACTAAACTGCTTTTTTCTAAATATCAAAGCCTTCATTACTTTGCAGTGAGAAGTGAAAAAGAGTTTTGGCTGGTAGACAAGTACATGCAAACTGAAAGTGTATTGCTGTGTAATACTATCTGGTATTATCCTAGATAATAGGATTATCTAATATATTTAATAGCCATTGACTTAATACAATATTTTTAAATATAAAAATAGAGGGGTTTTTTTTTGTTAAAGTGTTAAAAACCTCCATTTAAAAGAATATAGGAAGACCTGAATGATTCTAAAAAAATCCAGCTTTCCTTTTGTGTGGTAATTCGATAAATGATCCAAAATGATGAGATACTTTTGATCATAAAAGGACTAATTATAATTTATTGCATGTCATTATTGTAGCTGACTTTGTTTTTAAATGATTGTTAATTAAAATATTGTGGGGTTTATTTATATTTTAAACATGGGTAGGTGGTCTGTATTTTTTTCCTGGGTGTTTTTAGCACTTTTGCCATTTTGCGTCCTGCAAGGTTACCATGAAATTGCTACTATGAAATTTCCCGTTCATATAGATAGGATATTCTGATTTTTACTGCTTTGCTCTTTGCTGGAAAAGCTGCGCTGCCATCTACTCAGAGTATTCAACTGTATTAAATAAATACAAACCAGTATTTATTTATTTGCATAAATATATACTTCAAATAGATAATATTTTATGCTTTCAAATACGTGACAGACTATTTATATGTGATACTGTCCATAACACTCAAACAGTTCCTGGTTACAAAAATATTAATGATCCAGTAATAATCATAGACAGGATCCTTTTATTTCCTCTTGTATTTTTATTTGTTATGTAGTTGAAATGTGAAAGCAGCCTGGGAGTTGCAGTAGTAAAGCTTTTTAATCCTTTCCAAATGTTTAAATTTCTTTAGTGTTTACTCTATGAATATTTTCTGGGTTTCATGCCCGTCTTTACAATTTCTTCCCACTACAGTTTTATTAACATGTAGAAGTAATGAATTTATCAGATGAGTTGGAAGCTTAAAAGGCAGCAAATAGTGCAGCTTTTGATGCCCTATTTATCGCTGGGTTAAACTTACAAGAAGTTAGTGGATGTCTTTGAAGATAACTGAAGCAATGTATAGAAAGAATGAAGTCTTGCTATGCAGTAGCTAGAATGGGGCCCAGAGACGGGGACTTTCACACTGCACTCGTGGTGGTTTTTTCATTTAGAAAATGGAAGTATCATCTGAAAATTGAGTTTTGAAGAAGGAGGTTGGCTTATTTTACTTAGCATTTAGAAGCCATAGGGATGCTTTCCTAATTGATACTAGATTTCAAGAACTAATTTGAAAAGCAGAACATAAGAAATCAGTGGGTTTGGATTGAGGGTTGAACTAGTTGACCTTTAAGTGTACCTTCCAACCCAGACTATTGTATGATTGCAGTGGCAAGCAGGGCTGTGCCCAGTCTGGCTGGGCAACTTTCAGTGATGTTTGGGATGACAAACACTGACATGATTCTTTCACCTGATGCTGTTTACCTTCTTGTGCACTGCAGGCTGTGGATGCTGATTTGCCTTTCCTCTCTTTTTCCTTTACCCTTCCTTTTATTTATTTTTGTAATCTGGATTTGTTTTCCATATGTACCAAATGCATCTTCTGTTTATCAGCTGTGCATCTGCTACCTCTCTGCAGTCAAGGCATGATGAAGCACAGTGGTTCTCTGCAGGACTGGGATTTTCTTTTCCAAAAATGATGTGGGAAGGCTTAGGCTGGACTTTGTGATGTCCCCCTTGGCATGGGTGGACATACCTTGCCCAGAGGTCACAGCACTAGTTCAGCCAGACCTCAAGGAGACAGAGTGGCTAAATGAAAGCTTTAAAAAGAGAACAGTTCTATTGTTGGTTAATTTGTAGGATTTCAGGATACAGAAAGCACACACTGATGTGCAAGAGGCTTCATTATATTAAATCAATCACTGTTAAATCTGAATAGAAAGTTTGGTGAATGAAGGTTTTACAACAACAACAAATAATTTAAAGACTCTGCTATTCACTCAGTCCAGGTAATTAAAAAAATGCCTGTGTCCACAAAAAGCAGTAGGGACTACCCAAAATATGTCACTTGAGTGTGTCTTCTCCTTTGCATCTGTGCAAAGGATGGCATGAGGGACAGGTGCATGTGCACTGTTACTAGCATCCCAGTACCGCCAGCAAGGTGACATGTAAGGGTTTGTGTCCTGTGGCTGTGTGCATTTCGGTGAGCTCTGCCGCTCCCTGCAGTTGTTCTTGGTGAATCTTGAGAGTTACCTGCTCTGTGGAGCATGTGAGGTGTATTGAAAGACTACAATAAAAATCAAAGATGCTTCATTGCCCTTTGAAACATGAACAAGTGAAGGATTAATATGGAAGATATTCAACACTTCCATGCATGACAGATTGTGTTCTGAAGTATCCCCTAAATTGATGTGTGAGGTCTTGCATGGCCACAAGGCATGCTGGCTGCAGAAGCTGATGCAAGCTGGACTGACCTCTTCAGCAGATACTTGCCTAAGAGCTCCTGTATCATGCATGTGGCATATGCATTACTCTGATAAAAGTTGCATGTAAGTACTGACATTGTAGTAAACTGGGAGGCATTGGGTGTTGTGCCTGCAGGTGACAAAACACCTCTGTTAATATTTAACCAGATTTCTCTTAATAATCATGTATTTCCTAATGTGGTACTATTTAAGACTGTGTGCACTGTGAGGGATAAGGCCTGTGTCAAGATGTTGTGACAGCTGCTCTTCATGTAAAATAAATGTCAGAGGAGGCTGGGATCCTTTGCAGGACTGCATGTTTGAAGCAACAGTTCTGACCCAAAGCAGAGGCATGTGACCCTGCCCAAAAGTCTCTGTGGTCAGATTTTAGCAAGCACTTCAAGGACATCTGCGTGTCTGCTGAAGGGACAGCAGAGATGAAGGGTGCACCCTAGAAAAAACCCAATTGAAATCTAACCCAAATAGTGGGCAAGAGCAGTCAAGCTTTAGTTTTAGAGAGGTAGAGTGTTTGGTTCTCTGTTGTTTGAAGAGGAACTCAGACTTGTGAATAAATAGTCTGTTGTGGAATTTCTTCTGCATTCAAACAGACAATATCTTGTCTGTTCTTTGTCAAACATTGGAATAATTTCAGATACCTGACTCGCTAATCTAGGGCAAAGCACATGTTTTGCCTTGTTAGCTTGCTTTTGTGAAGGGAGAAAAAAAGATTTCATCACACTTTTATTCATGGGCCATTTTACCATTCAGGTCCTGTATACAGAGGAATTGATCCAGGGATGAAGAAAAACAAAGTTTGGGAGGAAGTGTGGAGGGAGGATCACTGGGCAGTTACTAATGTGCACACACTGTTGTTAGTTCCCCTTTTTCTTGTGGGTGGTTGTGGTTTTGACACATATGGAAAGTGGGAACATCATAACCCTGAAGGAAATAATGATGTGTTTCCAGAAAGAGCTATTTATATGGTTGGGCCAGCAGCACAGGGAATGAATCTGGGAAGAACCTGTGAGTCAGCCTCGGTGGGTGGCAGGGGAAGCACAAGGGGTTGCCACCATTCTTCAGGCGATAATTCCTCTCTCTTAACAAGATGAAAGTCACCATTTCAATGTATTGCTCTAAAATGCCTTTGGGACGATCTTTTTTATGTGGTTGCAAACAGAAATCCCTGTGGTTTTGGACCACAGCTCTCATTGTGCTGGAGCAGTGGAAAATATTCCCTGGCAGTGGCTGCAGTAGAGATCTGCTTTAGAGGACATCTCCCTTTTCTGTATGCATTTAGTCATGTGTTTCAGTCATAAATTTTTGAAGCAGCACTAATTAAAAAATAAAAATAAAATAATTCAGGTCTGTCTTTCAGTTTCCCCTTAAAATCCCACTTAGTATGCAGGCAGTTGTGTTGGCCAGCGATGTTTTAGGTGGAGTCCACAGTGGTCTACACCTGGCTGTAACTCTCTCTTACCATTTTTGGGCTACATTTATAAAATTACTGATGCAGATATTGAAGAAAATACAGGCAATAAATCATAGAATCACTCGGTTGGGAAAGACCTCTAGGATCATCGAGTCCAACCATTCCTATCAACCACTAAACCATGTCCCTGAACACCTTATCCACCAGTCTTTTTAACACTTCCAGGGATGGTGAATCAACCACCTCCCTGGGCAGCCTGTGCCAGTGCCCAGTGACCCTTTCTGTGAAAAATCTTTTCCTAATGTCCAGCCTGAACCTCCCCTGGTGGAGCTTCAGGCCATTCCCTCTTGTCCTGTCCCCTGTCACTTGGGAGAAGAGGCCAGCACCCTCCTCTCCACAACCTCCTTTCAGCTCCTCTTCTCCAGGGTAAACAAACCCAGCTCTCTCAGCCGTTCCTCGTAAGGCCTGTTCTCCAGCCCCTTCACCAGCTTTGTTGCTCTTCTCTGGACTCACTCCAGAGCCTCAACATCCTTCTTGTGGTGAGGGGCCCAGAACTGAACACAGGATTCGAGGAGCGGTCTCACCAGTGCCGAGTACAGAGGGAGAAGAACCTCCCTGGACCTGCTGGCCACGCTGTTTCTGATATAAGCCAAGATGCCATTGGCCTTCTTGGCCACCTGGGCACTGCTGGCTCATGTTCAGCCGTTGTCAACCAACACCCCCCCAGGGTCCTTCTCCTCTGGGCAGCTTTCTAGCCGCTCTTCCCCTAGTCTGTAGCACTGCATAGGCCTGTTTAAATGCAACTATTTAAAACCATACCATTCCTTACACACAGGCTCCTCAGAAGTGAGGCCATTGGTGTGTAACTACAAGGCTTTGAAAACAGTTGTGCCTGTATACATAGACGAAGGGACTGGTTTTAGACCTAATTTCCTTGTAAAGTGTGAGTAGGAGAGGTGAGATCTTGATGCAGACAATTGTATCTGTCATTGCAGAAGTGCTCTGTTCTTGCATCCCTGAAGAGAAAGACTTGGGAGTGCTGATGGGTGAAAAGCTCAACATCAGCCAGCAAAGTGCACTTGCAGCCCAGAAAGCCAACCATATCCTGGTCTGCATCAGAGGGAGCGTATCCAGCTGGGTGAGGGAGGTGATACTGCCCCTCTGCTCTCGTGAGAGCTCAGCTGGAGCCCTGAATTCATTTCTGGAGTCCTCAACACAGGAAAGACATAGATCTATTGGAGCAAGTTCAGAGGAGGGCTCTGAATCCGATGAGAGGGCTGGAACACCTCCCATACAAGGTCAGGCTGAGAGAACTGGGGTTGTTCAGTCTAGAGAAGAGTAGGCTCCAGGGAAACCCTACAGCAGTCTTCCAGTACTTAGAGGGGGCCTACAAGAAAGCTAGATATGGGCTTTTTATCAGGAAGTGTAGTGATAGGATGAGGGGTTTAATCAGAAAGAGGAGAGATTTAGTTTAGATACTAGGAAGAGATTTTTTTACTGTTAGGGTGGTGAGGCACTGGAGCAAGTTGGCCCGCAAAGCAGTGGATGCCCCATCCCTGGAGGTGTTCAAGACCAGGCTGGATGAGGCTTTGAACAACCTGACCTAGTGGAAGGCAGGAGGGTTGGAACTAGATGACCTTTAAGGTCCCTTCCAAGCAAAACATTCTGTGATTCTTAACTAAAGAAATGTAGACTGTAATCTGGAAGGAGGTTGAACTTCTCCTGCGTTGGATTGGAGGCTTTCTGTGGTTGTCTGGGAATCAGTTTTCCAAGGATACCCTAGAAACATCGTTAGAGGTGTACTATTTCTTCTGAAAGGAAGAGGTGGGGGATTTTATATCATGTAATGAATTGAGGGAAATTTTAATTCCCTCGTTGACTCAAACTTGTTGGTTTTCCCCCTTTGTGTCATGGGTCTTGACGCAGAGCTGATGATGAGAACTGACACAAAATCCTTAAATCCTAGAGGATTCCAAGATACTCGGTCTGAAATTTCTAAATTTAACTGTGAGCTAACGTGACTCCTCCTTGCCCAAAGAGGGGCAAATATATACATGTTTGTTTTGTTTCTTTGTCATATATTGGTTTCTATACAGAGTGCAGTATTGCTGAATACTACACAGATTGTTAAACTGTTTCTGGCAGATGCATATTCATCCAGACACTCCTTCAATAGTGATCTTCTAAAACCCCATCAAGTGATGGTTTCTGATTACAGTTTTGTCATGTCTGTCACTTTTGCATTTATATACCACTTAAATGTCAAGTTTCATGCATTTTACTGCGTTTCCTTTCTTTGTACTATTATGTTCACTTGAGACTTTCTTTATATGCTCCTAGTGCACCTATGACTCTAAAGATTTTTTTTTTTCATGCTGTAATACTCTGAGCATCCAAAGAGTTTCCAGCTGCTTGTGAGATGCAAACCAACACTCAAATGGTTTTGCAGTGATCAATTCTGGACAGTCAACTCATTCATATGAGCTCTTCTCTGCTTTATTGCAAGTGTTGTGTAGTTTTATAGAGTTACTGTAATCTTGTGCTTTCATGATATTTTATGTCGGGGATTGTGGCAAGGTATCTTCAAAAGCCTTTACTGCAACCAAGCAACAATGAAGAGTTTAGGTGTGAATGCAAGAGGTGTTTGGGAGAACTACTATTGCAGTTCTCAGACTGCTGTAAGAATGGTGAAGAACTCATTTACAGTGTGTAAATGTAGTTTCAAAAGAAAAAGCCCCCACCAGCAGCAACAAAAACTGCCCTAATTTTGGAAGAGTGGATGTTGGTAAGAAGATATATAAAAAGTGCCAATGAAGGGGGGTTGAGGAGGGCTGGTGTAATGATGGAGAAACTGAGGGGTCTGGTACTCCAGGGAACAAAAGCGGTGGATGCCCTAAGTGTGGGCTGCTGCCTTGGGTGGCTCCTTTGGCTGTAACTGTGGGAACATCAGCCTCTTTCTGCATCCTGTGGCATGGACAATAAATTCCAGGTGTGAAGACCTCATCCTTCCTGCTTTGCAAGTTGTCTACCACCACTATTATCCTAACCTGGATTTTTTCACCTAGTCGGAAAAAGGAGTGGGTAGCAGGGTTATGTTTTGCTTGCTGAAGGGTAAGGCTGAGAGTTTTGCTGCCTTAAATAAGACATGCTGCATTTTTAATGATCTTAGTGTGTTATGTATTGAAATGTTCAGTAGAATTAAAAGGTTACAGAAGCATAGTGAAAATGAAATGTAGAATCACATGCATAAAAACACTATTAACAGAAGTATGCCTTGCAATTTATACTAGGTAAAACAAAATTTTAATTTCTTTTACTCTCCATTCTATTTGTTAAAATTCTCATAATTTCTACTCCTATCTATTTATATATAACATACATAAAATACATAATATAAGCCGTAAGTGCTGCAGTTTGCACTGACTCCTCCTGCTTTCCCCTTCTGTCACGCTCATCGTGTGCTTTACAGAATGATACAGCCAGCAGTGGTGTTTTGGACTGGTAAACTAGACATGTTCAAAATGCACATTCTTTCTCTGGAGATACACAAATCTATACAAAGGGTGACATTCTTGGGTCATTTCTCTCTGGCGGAGAAACAACTGATGCGCGTAAGGGTACTGCAGGAAATCTTTTAAATGGGCTTCAAATTTAGTTTAAAACCTTACACCCAGTAAACTTACTCTGACCACGGGTAAGTTATGTTTTTTATCCAGTCATTCCTCAAAATATCCTTCGTATTCTTAGCAGCAAGTACTTTGTTTGTGCTTTTGAAGGGGAAAAGAATCCTGGACTTTCAATTTTAGCTGTGCATATCTTAAATAATTTATGATGCTTTTAGCAGAATATTGTATAGAACCACAGATTCTTTGATACAGTGATTACAGTTTCTGTCTGTACTAGGTGAAGCAATCTGTGTTCATAAAGTTTCACATTGTCTGTGTTCAATCCACAGACTCTACAGAGGAGAACAGTTTACACAAGGACCTACTGACTTCCATGCTGATTCTGCTTCTGGTCTTCATCATTTTCATTCTGTTGGCTGGCTATTTTTTCAGGTAGGTCTGTGTGGAACTCTGCATGCAGAACTAACTCAGTCTTGTTTCGATATGATCTAACAAGGAAATGAAATGCGTACTTATGGTGAGGCAGGAGCCTCCATCACAGCGTAGAGGAGGCTGCCGCGGCACTGGTGGCTGTCACTGTGAAGATGAACAGAAAGAGTTTTTCCAGAATTACATGGTTGGTAGAGACTGGTTTGGAAGAATGCTTGTTCCTTTCCAACATAGTTCCTTGGATTAATGTGGTGTGTGTTTCAGGTTTAGAAGACACAGAAAAGCTGTTGTGAACTCTGGGGACAAAAAGATGCCAAATGGAATCTTAGAAGAACAAGGTATGGAAAGATTTGCTTTCCTTCTCACTGTGAGTTTTGTTTGTGTATGCACCTGCTCGTTCACTAATTAAGAATTCAGTTATTCACTTAAATTTGGGTTTTATTTATAAGTTATGGGATTATAGGATTGTTATTAAAAAGAAAATAGTTTTTTAAAAAAGAAGTTTTTAACTTTCATTTGTTGGTTTTAAGTGATTTTCATTTCGAATTGGGGTACAGAAAATGTGTATTTGTAAATGTTTCTTGTGTCCTTTATGTATGTTTCATTAGGATACCAGCTGATAGCCAGTTTTCTGATACTGTGATCTTTGTATTTAGAGAAAGAATTGTAGTATTCCTTCTTAAAAGGAGGAAAAAAGGGTCCTTAACTCTTTGCAAAATTATGGGCTGGTTCCTGAATGTAAAGAGTAACAAGCAAGGAGATGGGACAGGGCAGTACTGTAAGCCGACAGCTTTAAAATACAACACTCAGGGTTTAAAAATGTTTTCCACTAGCTTTTTCAATGTGCTGAGTTTATGTCTGTTAGCAGGGAGCCCTTCGCGTGAGCTCTACATGTCTCAGCTCAAACCTAGCCTATTCTTCTTGCTTGTAAATTATTTTAGCCATAACAAAGAGAAAAACTTAACGATAAAAAAAATTGCATCTTTGTGCCTGTTCCACATTGCTACGTGTGAACTGCAGAGTTGGTTAACAAACACGATGGCAGTCAGAGAGAAAGTCAAACCTCTAAATATACCCAGCAGCTTCCTGTTCGGTTGGTGTTTGTGCACAGGAACCCCAGCCAGCACGCTCTGGAGATCTTCGTGGTGACCTGGTACTGGGTAGTGCCCTGGGGCCATGAATGGTTAGTGCAGCCAGCAGTGAGTTTTAGTTTGCAGGTGGAAGTTGCCCTGTCATTATCAGCATGTAGGGAAATGATCTGGTTTTCTGTTTGCCTTTGGTTGCAAATAAAACTTGTCTTCACCAAACAGTGGGCTTAACCCCTCCACTTCTTCCAGCTGTCCTGCCCAGCCTGTGGGGATACTTATTTCAATTTCCAGGTGGCTGGTTGTGTTCTTGAAGGGCTGTTAAGGTGGCAGGTGAGGGTGTCCTGGGGCTTTATTTCCCTGTGCAAGCTGAGGTCTAGGTGGTAAGAAGTACTTGCAGCAATCCCCGTACCAAACTGTGCAGCCTCAGAGGCATTGGGGCTGGGCTGATACTGGGGTGATCTGAGGCAATGGAGAGTGACAGCTCATCTTGATGCAATTTCTGTTATCTGCCAAGTTAAAGGTATTTGTTTTGTTCTTTTCCCCTCACAAACAAAATAATCTAGCAGCATCTCTTTGGTGATAGATGCTAAAAGCTGGCCCTGCAGTCCTTGCCCTGTGGCAGAGCAGCTCTGGGTTGGTGTGCTCTTTGTCAGCAGAAGGAATCTTCTCCTTTTCTAAATAAAACTTGGTCACATTTGAATCCGATGTAAATACAGAAATCATTAATTTTACCAATTGTGGTTCTACTTGAATTTATTATGTTCTCAAAGCACCTACTTAGCCTGTGGTTTTGGTTTTTTATTTCATTTAAATCAGCTTTATCATCGATTGAGGTCTCATGTGAGAAGTATCTTTTGGCATCTTTCCAGCATATAAATTAATTTGTAGTTGGAAATAGCTTGTTAACTGTTGCTCTGGTCATGCCTTTAACACGTACTTTCCATGTACTGACAGAACAGCAACGAGTGATGCTGCTCAGTAGGTCTCCCTCAGGCCCGAAGAAGTATTTCCCTATTCCTGTAGAAAATCTTGAAGAGGAAATACGAATGCGATCAGCAGACGAAGGGAAGCTCTTCCGAGAGGAGTTTAATGTAAGTTCTTATATGTGGAGTGGTTGCCTGCATGGCAAAAAGTGGGGGGCAAATCAAAATATCTGCAAATATTAGCAGTTCTTTAAAAGTGTTTGGTGCATGATGCTGGTATCTCAGAACCTCAGCACTTGTGTGAGTTTGCTAATACTGTTTGAACATACTGTGTCATGGGTGGTAACCCTTTATCTGCACGAAATCTGGAATGTTAACTGCTTTATGATACAGTAATGCCAAATCGGTAATATGTCAACTGTTTGATACTTGCTAACATTTACAGATCTTTAGAGTTTGCCTGAGAACTGGAGGGGAGGAAAATTGGATGTGAATCTCTTAAGCATTTATTGTCTTGGTGGTGATGGAGGGTTTTTTTGAGTGTGAGTGTTTCACCTCTGTGGGAAGTACTTAGAAGAGAAGGAGAAGGCACAAGGTGGCTTTTGATATTGCCCTAGTCAGGCTTGATGTTTTGGGCTTTTTAGTAATTTGACCTTTTATCCTTTGTTATCATCCCATCATTTCCCTATTTGCAGCACCCTGTGCCTGGGAACATAATTTCTATGAAGTATCTCAGCTTTACAGGGCTTTTCTTTAAAGCCTTGCCTTGGTCAAAGAGATTTCATTTTCTGCCTGTTGCCCAAGCTTAAGTAGCTTGTGGTTGTGTAGATGAATCCTAACCGGAGTCTGTGGTGAGCTGCTGCAGAGCTGGTTTCTATGGAGAAACTCGGTGCAATGAGTCTGCTCTCGCATATGTGTGTTAGGGGGCATTTTCCATACTTTTTATTTTTTTTATTTCTTTTCACTTCCCTTAACAGCAGAAGCAAGTTGCACAGAGCAGTAGCTTAAATGTCAAATACAGAGTTGTCAAAGCCAACGCACGTGTTGATTAGACAGTCTGTTAAGTTACCTTCTTAATTGGTAGCATATTTATATCTGCAATTTGTTTGATGATATATTTAAAACACATAATTTCTTTGCCTTATCAGAGAGGAAGCATTGTGAAGATATTTATCAAAGTCAACAAAATGAATGTGAAAACTAATTTGACAACATGTTCGCTTGTGAATTTTGACTCTCCTGATTAATTTGTTCTGCAGTTAGGAGTGAAACAAGCCATCTATTTTTGGTTTTAAAACCTGCTTTGCTTGGATCATTTTCTGCACCATACCATGAGCATGTGAGTTTCTGTCTGCACACAAGCACTGAGTCTGAAAACTGAGGTCCAGTCCCCGTGCGTGAGCAGTCTGAGCCAGGGACAGAGAGTGATGGTACAAAAAGTCTTGATGCTTAATGTGGGTTTTTTTTCCCATGCTGTATCTTCTTTGGCTGCTTATGTGGATATATGACCTGTTTGCTTAAGCCTGAGAGGGGAAGAAGGGGTGAAAGACAGCTGAAAATCAGAGTGATACTGATACCCTAGCATAAACCAGGAAAGCTGATGAAAAGAAAACTGTTATTACAGTGCTAGAAGGAAATGGGTTGAGAAATCAGGACCCTTCAGAACAGGCATCTGTGTAACAACCTCTCCTTCAGAGCATCCCCCAGCATGCAGAAGCTCTGAACTCAGCTCTGTCTTCTCATCAGCTGAGGTATCTGCCCTTTGTAGCTGTAGCTGTCAAATCGTGCAGGTTTTGGATGGGTCCAAAGCTGTCTCCTTTGTGCCAGCCACTGGGTGGAAGCTGCTGAGCCGTGGTGGACTCGTAACTGCAGTCTAGGGCTGAGTATGCTCAGTTGATAGGGATACTGGGGGATCTGTGACCCCAGTGTTTGCTTCACGCAGCCTGGTCTGACATGTCAGGAGTCAGGCGTCTCAGGGAACACAGGGACAGGGTCTCCCTTGTGAATTTGAAAGAGATTTAGGCTGAAAATGGTGAGTCCTGTGAGCCAGCAGAGGCCAAGCACATACACCAGCCAAAGAAGTTTGCTCTGAAGTGATTTTTCTGGTGAAAAGAAAATCAAAGCAAGTGCTGATAGACAAAGATACGCAGTGCATAGAAAGGATTTTTTCAGGACAGTTCTCACATTTTTGTGCCTAATGCTGTTCTTCAATACTTTCGATTTTATCCTTAAAGCCTAAATTACTCTTAAAGTACATTGCTCTTGTTCACTAACCAAAATAGCAGCAGCTCCTTCTACTGTCAGTTGCTTCATTTTTTATTATTTTATTCCATTGTGAACACAGAACACTAGGAAATGCGTGTTCTTTCTTCACAGGAAAGAAAAAAGAAAAAAAGATTTAAAGGAACATATTCCTTTCAATATGGGCCCATACCTCCATTTATCATTCATAATGCAAGATAAGCTGGATGTTTGAAGTTTATAATTGCTGGGTTATTGCCTTGATTTTCAGATTAATGTCTGAAAACCTTTCTGTGCTTTTTAAATTTTTAATTTTGACTTGAAGACACTGCTGTGGCTCATTCAGTGAAAAAAAAAAAGGAGAAAATATGGCAATGCTGGGGTAGGTCGAGCCCCTTGGATGCTTCAGGGAGAATTTAGGACTCCTGAAAAGTGCAATAAGTCTGCAGTGGCAGCAGATGACCTAGTGCCAACAAGATTCATCAGGTCCTCATGATTCATGGGGTGGTGGAGTGGACGTGATAAAGTGCATCCTCGATGAATCACATCCTCCTCTGAAGATGCGTGGGAGCAGCAGAACAGGCTATGTCCTTGCACTGGGCTTCTGCACCTGCTTCAAGCAGTGCAGTGTGACATTTCTAAGGAGATGTTAGGGCCTTGCAGGAAAAAGGAGCAGGGAATGGAGGGGTTAGTTTGCCAGAGATAATTACTTTTGATGTGGTTTTAACATGAAGGTGCAGAACTTGTGTGACTGTTCAATGGGAATCTGTTGCCTGACTTTTGAAGTCTGAAGAAATCATGTTTGAGGTGCTAATTATTTCTTTTATGCAGAACATTAATTTAGTTTCTGTTTGCTAAATTGTAAATGTATTTTAATTAGCAGAACCATGGGTTTCATTCAAAGAAGGAATTAAGCTGTGTGCTAATAGCAGCTTTATTTTTAAACTCCTTTCTTTGCCTTCTCTCTATTTTCTTTTACTTACATTCACAATCTTAAGTGATATATATTAAAAAAAAAAAACCCAAACCAAAACTACACAAACCCACAAATGCACGTTGCTGTTTCCTCTGTGGTGGTGGAAAAGTCCTCCCCACACCCTCTTCTATCCTATGTCACCCTGACAACACAGATTGCTGTTTTTAAGGGGAAATTCCAAGCCCTGCTTTCTGCCAGGTGAGTGGGGATAGTTGCTTTAAGCTGTAGAGTCGCTGATCATTTATTTCCCTTCCCCTGTGTGCTTCAGACTGGGCAGGGAGAGGTGGGCGCTAGAAGAAGAATGGGAGAAGGTGGTTGGGTGTTCCCAAACTGCTGGGAGTTTCCATGTCAGTGGAATCCAACACTCTAACACTGTTGTTTAGGAGTTCAATACAAGAAACTTGAAACTCAGTTCTTGTTTGCACCATTTGCAGTAAAAGGGCAGCTACAAGCTCAGGGCAGGAGGCTTGAGCTGTGCCTCTTGGTGAATTATACCTTTCTGGGCTTTCCCCCTGCCCTGGGTCCTACACCACAGCTTGAGCTTGGCCACTCAGCCTTGGTGGTGGTATCTTCGCAGCTTCAGTGTGATGGTGGAGGGACTCCACTGTGGGCACTTCCTTGGTTTCTTCTTCACCCTCTTCCTCTCCCTTTCTTCCTGTCATTTGATTGCTCTGTAAAACTAAAGCTAGACTAAATTTATCTGCAGTCTTAGATCTTGCTGATTACTTGCAGAATTTGACGTGTTCGTACAGCAACTTTCAGCATAAAATAATTGGAATTTAGTTTTTTTTCTTCCTCCCTTTCTGCCAGGGTTGGGTCCTCACCTGCAGGTCTCAACAAGATGCTTGATAGTTAATGTTCTTAGCAGTGAGCTATTAACAATAAAACTCTACTTATGTTATTGAACCAACTGTTGCTAAAAGTAGCTGTCGGAGCTGAGCTCGAGGGAGTGGCACATCCACGTGGCTGGGTCGTGGCGCTGTGAATCACCGCAGCAGATGGCAGCTTAAAGCAGCCGCTCAGAGTTTACCAATTTTCTAAATAACTGCAATCTCTGGTGGAAAAATATCTTATTTTTCTAAAACTGCTGAGCTCTGTTTCTGTAGTGAAATCTGTTGGGATGTGGTTTCCTGTTTTAGAGTAATGGAAGTTATTGTGGGGAAAAAAATAAAAGATGGTTAATTCTGTTGGATGTGAGGCAACTAAGTGCAGATTTTCCCTGAGCCATGCACAGTCAAGAGTCAGCTGTTTTCTAACACATCAACTTTTGTATCTTTCTTTTTTTTTTAGTCATTAACACCTGGATATGTGCAGGGAACATTTGAAATGGCAAATAAGGAAGAAAACAGGGAGAAAAACAGATATCCTAACATCCTGCCATGTAAGACATTAACTTTTCTTTAAAATAAGACAGTTTAACTGAGCATGCTGGTAGTAGTGTTCATTTGCTGAAAATGCTCAAGTAATATAATTTCACTGATCACAAATGTTCTTCATACATTGTATGTGCAAAACCTGTTTCATGATGTGGCTTTAGTACTGATCTTCTCCTTTTAGGAGTTTTTGTAGTGGCTATCAGATGATATGCTATAAAGCCTTAGCTTTCACGGAGTTCTACCAAATTACACTGTGTCAAGTGGATGTTTTAGTGTCTCAGGTTAGTTTTGGGCAATCAAATATGGGTAGAGTTTGGGCTTTCAGTATTGTAGAGCTACAGTCCTGGTGACCTCCAGGTGTGGGAGCAAAATAAGATGTTTGTGGAGAAAGTTGCTTAATAAGAACTAGGAGCAGTACAGGAGATGGCTGGTTTGGGAAGTATTTGCTTTATCTGGCCTCCCCCTTGCAAGGAAATAGCATATTTCAGATTGATTATCATACAAATGTGCTTGTAATGTGCTTTCTTCCAGATGATCATTCCAGAGTAATTTTGACCCAAATTGATGGAGTCCCATCTTCAGACTACATTAATGCATCATATATAGATGTAAGCTGATATTTGTGCTAGCTTTGACTGTAAATTAAATATTTTTCTAATCATATACTTTGATATTTCATCTTTTAACTGCTATGATATTTATTTCCATAGGGTTATAAAGAAAAGAATAAGTTTATAGCAGCACAAGGTAATCTATTTTCATTTCTGTACATCTTACGGCTGACCCTGTTAAAATTTAGATATGTTTTAGAGGTCATTTTCAGCTGCAGATGTTGGACAAATATGAGGTTGCATTTAGAGGTTACAATTTATATGAAATTAAAGTGAGCCTGAGGTAAACCCGTACCCTTAGACCTGCAAATGCTGCTCTGAGCAAAGAGACTTGCCCTTCCCCTCTCCACCCTCGCTTCTCTCTTCTTATCTTTCATCTGCTTATTGGGGGTTTGAACAATGAAGTCTCCTGATAAAACATTCTGTCTATGCAATCCTGATACAGACATTAGCATTTTCATATAAATTCTTATGCTGTGTTTAGTCACAAATTTTGTGAACTTGGTCATCACAACCCCAGACACAAAGCAATAGCTGCCCTTGTCCTTCAAAAATACTCCTGTCCTGCACAGCATGATGAGCAGCTCTCAAGACCATTTGCTCATTATGGTCACAGGTAATGCTGGATCTCAGCATGAGGAAGAGCTGCAAAGTAGAAATCCTAAACAATGGCTCTACCATAGCCCACTTAAAAGAGCACTAATAATATTTCAACAGAGGAGGTACCTGCTAGAAATGTAGATTTGAGTGCATACAATTTTGTAAAAGAAAATACAAGTTTTTTTTGAGAAATATGTGGTATATTCAAAATGCGAGCAGTCTGTATAAAACACAGAATCTGGGTGGGTACCTGGTGCACAAGGGCAGGAGGTGTTCGTGCTGGTCTCCATCACCCCTCTTGAGCAAAGCTGTATTCTGTCTGCAGGAACAAAGCAAGAAACAGTTAATGATTTCTGGAGGATGATATGGGAGCAGAAGTCATCCATTATTGTCATGTTAACCAACCTGAAGGAAAGAAAAGAGGTGAGGAGCTTTCAGTTTGCTTTGTGGTATCTCTACGAGGGGAGAGTGCTCCAAAAGTAATTGTGGCTGCTCAGCATATGACCAGTCACATTTCTGACCACTTCCTTCTCCAGTCCTTGTTAGCACATTTGAGCTTCTGCTGTAGTTTTGTAGTTTTCATTCCCAGAATACAAACTTATATACTTAGATCTCAAGGAAAAACTTCTAATAGCTACTTCTGTCCTGCATAGTCCATAGCCAAAGGGAAATTTTCATGTCTATGTTCTCATCACAGCGTAAGGCTGCACTTGTGGGTGGGTGTGATTAGAAATGAAGCTAAAAATTTTATTCATTTTTCTGAGAGTTAGATTTCAAAATTCTTTCTGGCACATGCACATAAAATTTTTTTTTAAACTCACTTTATTCTTGTGATAGCAATGCTATTCCTTCCTGTCCCGCTATTCCTCCTTGTACTCATCTCACCCCACCCATCATGCAAGACTTTCTACGTGTACTGGCTGAATGCTGAGACACACAGGAGAAGCATGAAACATTTAACTTCATTCCTGGTTCACAGACTTGAGAAGCTAGGTTCAAGTACTAAGGGAATGTCTCATCAGAAACATAACATATTATTATTTTTTATTATTTGTTTTTCCCCTGGGAGGCGATTCACCACAGAGAATGCTACATCCTTATTTGGAATATGTGAAGTCCTCAAAAACATGTGCCCAAGAAATAAACCTTGTTTCCCTGGTGACTATACACAAAGCTTAAAAATAAAGAGTCAAGACATCACAGTCCCCATAGTTAGGCACCACCAACAGGAAGGGAAATAAAACCAAACCCAAAAGCTGTTTAGGTCTGGCTAGGTTAAAAAAAAAAAACCTTCAAAGCTATTCTCACCTTCTCTGCATAAATTATAGTGTCAATAACTCTAGCGAAGTGTTAGAGCTATGTTGTGTCAGATGAGAAACTCTGCATACTTATGTGCGTATGTAAACTATTTTCAAATAACATCATTTTGTGAGTAACCAACAATGAAAGCAGATTCAGTGCTGTAAAGCTCACTGTATGTTTCTGCAGGAAAAATGTTATCAGTATTGGCCTGACCAAGGGTGCTGGACTTATGGAAATATCCGTGTATCAGTGGAAGATTGCATCGTTCTGGTGGACTATACCATCCGCAAGTTCTGTGTCCAGTCTGTAAGTAACAGTGATACTCTTTCTGGGCTTCAATTTAATTTTTAAACCAAAGTGTTATAATGTCAAATATTTGCTTGAAAGAAACTAAGGCAATTAATTAAACATACTTGCAAACTGAGAAAGGTGTGACACCTCTCCTAGGCAGGTGAGCAAGCTCTGTAGTGCAGCGCACACAGCATTTGCTGCAGTTTAATGGAAGGTTGAAGAGATTCTCCCTGGTATCTTCATGTCTGCAGCCAAGGACCACAGAAAGTCATTCTTTCTGACTGCCAAGGAGGGAGCACAGCAGAGTCATGTTCTTTTTTGGGGACAGATTGCGTAGATAAATGAGTGAATTCAGATGTGTTTGGGTATTTGGTGCAGTCTGTGGATATAAATTGGCCAATGTCAGCCAGCATTGCAGCTTTATTTCTGTTGTATCCTTGGTCTCTGGCACAAGCTGAAGCTTTAGATCATAAGAGAGATGGCGAAGATGACTTTGCTTTTGCCCACAGCATGTAGCCTTGTACAGAAGCAAATTGCTAGAGGTCCTCACCTCTTAAAGGGAGGGCTTCTGTGTTTGTAATGCAGTGACTATCTGATTCAGTTTGGACACTGAAGGCAATATGGGCTGGTGAGAGACGGTAAACCACGTACAGCTGTGTAGAGTTACATGGAGAGCTCAGAGCCTCTCAGCCCTGACTGGCAGACTGAAAGCTCGTGAGACAGATAATGCTTTCTAACCCTAAGGACAGGTTATGGTTTGTGAATGCAGGTGAAATGATGCTGAGTGATGCTGTCATTGCTTCTGTAGCATCTTCTCTTTTCTTCTTGAAGAGTAGGTCAGATCATGAAAGTGCCAGTGGTTGGCCATTAGAGGTGCAGCCCTTCTTTCATTATTCATTTGTGGTATGGCAAAAGCTGGTATTTGACATCTGACAGCGATACAGATCCTCAATGTTTAGGCTGAATTTTGTGAGTTTCATCTGAGGCTGCTAAAAGCATGAAGATTTTATACCTGAGAAAGGACTTAAGGTTTGATCCATTATTAATATAAATTGTGAATCTTGCTTTTTGGAAACCTATCTTGGGATTATTGGGGTTTTCATTGCAAAGATGCATTTTAATAATATAAGGTGATTTTACTCTGCGTTTGTATTTTATGTTCACTGTAAACTTCTAATCCTTGAATCAGGCTGTGAGTGTTGCAGGAATTAAAGCTGTAAATAATCAGAGTGCTTTGTTTATAAGTCTTTGCATGAAAAATGATATGTCACACTCAAAGTCTGTGTGTTCCCTGCAGCTTCACGATGGTTGTAAAGCTCCAAGGCTTGTTACACAGCTTCACTTTACCAGCTGGCCTGATTTCGGGGTGCCTTTCACACCTATTGGGATGCTGAAATTCCTGAAAAAAGTCAAAACGTTGAATCCTGCCCATGCTGGACCAATTGTGGTTCACTGTAGGTATGTACATGCTCTTCAAGCCATTCTTTTAGCTTGGCCTGAAATTATGTGTAGGATATCAAAGCTAAATTTTAATCTTGTGTTTATAGGCTACAATGTTTGTGTGCTTATGTATGTGTGTATATATATGTATATATATTTACTCATATACTTGTATTTATATATGTAGAGGGCAACAATATGCTGAGCATTTTGAGAGCCCAGGGTAAAATCAAGTTTCAAAAGAACTGTCTTTGCTGTCACTTTAAGACTCAAACAGAAGTTGTTTTGGATTTTTTTTTTTTAATCCATGAGTGATACTCAGTGTTTGGTATAAATAGGTTCTTTGTCAGAAAAAGTCTTGTAATATAAATCCATGACCTTTGCCACTAAATGCTCCTCTGAGAATTCATCCCCCACTTCTCCCACAACAAAATTGCAGTTTGCTATGTAAATTACTTATTAAATGCCTAGGAAGTTTTGAATAAAGGCTTGCATTTAAGAGACTTAAATGCTGCAATTTTAAGAATGTACTACATACCAATACAAACCAAATTCCCACTCATGAAGTCACGAACACATGAACTTCCTGCTTTTAATTCTTTTGCTAAACTGTTTGAAATCTTATGTGAATGAAGCCACAAACAAACTCCAAATCAGTTTTAAAAGAATAATTGCATTCCCTATAACAACTGTAAGCTCAGAATGGTGAAAGGAGTCTCTTTCCAGGAGTAATTATTGTATCGAGGTTAGAATAAAAAGAAAAGAATAGCAGCTTTGTCTTCCAGGGGTTTGTTTTTAAGGAAATGGTTGTAGATTGATGTATTTGTTTGCTTTCTCTTGCTTGTGGCCGACAACTAGAAATACTCTCCAAGAGTCCTTGAAGTGTATGCAATTGAAAACAAAGTGTGTTAGTCCTGACTAAGCCAGGCTTTTTGTTTCTTCATTTCTATCTAGACGATGCTTTGCTAGGATTTGTCTTCTCTCCCAGGTGTCATAAATACGAGGAAAAAAGAATATTTTAGTAGTCTCACATAGTCTTTCTTTTGAGAAACCTACAATAACTTTATAGCCTTTTGCCATGATGTTCTGTGGAGACTCATATTGGCTTTGAGCTTTATTTTGCACCTGCGTGAAATTCTTATTTAGTTTATTTGGCAGACAAATTAATGGAAAATATAAAATATTGTAATATAAATCTGCATAGATTTAAATATGATGGTCCAACTGAATGCAGTAATACTGCTTTTTTTTGTCAGTGCTGGGGGCTAGAGCAGTACTTCAGCCTGCTTTAGAAATGAAGAATGAGAGAGGTGACGCTTAATTTCCGTTACAGCTCAGGATATGACACTATTGAATTGTTGAAAAAAAGGAAAGGGAAACTCATCGATAGTGAGTAACTGTCCATTTTTAGTGAGCTTTTATAAAAGTATTGTCCAATCATTCCAAGCAAAAACTACTCAGTCAGAATCTTTTGGAAGTTAATAAAAGGCTAATTTAGCATTTGGAAAAGAATTGCAGATTAAAGGGGGAGAGGGGGCGAGTGGAGATTTGTGCCATATTTTTCCTCAGAAGCTTTCAGAAATACATTTTTCTAGTGAGCAGAGAGCTACGTTGAGGAGCAGCTGAGTAAGGGATACCCTGCCAGAGGCTGAGGATGGATAAAACGAGGGAACTTCCAAGGCAAATGTCAAGATTTGTGAAACTGCCAGCTTTAGCAGGAGCATGCAAGGACTGAATTAAGTGCTGAACTGAAGTAGGGTAACCTTGGAGCAGAGGCACAGGGGAGGAACGGGGGCATGTGAAAAGGGATTGTACCTGTAAAGGGAAGAGAAGTGAGGAAGCAGGAGTGCAGGGCTTGATGGAAAAAGCTCACAGGACTGAGCAATGAAGGACAAGTGTGAATTGCTGATGAGTAGCCAGTGCTAAGAGGTGATTTCCAGGGCCCATCAGGAAGAGGGGAAAGCTCTCTAAACTGAGAGTCAAGACACTAGGACTTGAGGTGAACTCATCCATGGTGGCAGAGGTCAAACATGAATGAAAGGAAGCAAGAAGGCAGGGAGTTTTGGCCAGCATGGGGTGGAGCTGTGGTGGCTTGTGGTCAGTGGCCACAGAGGGGCCAAAGGGGACTAGCGGGTGGGAGCGCTGGATCAGGATGTGGCTGGATGAGGAGAGAGGGGAGGTAGCCAAGCCGATGATTTAAACACAAAGGGACTTGGAGGCAGATGGTTCTAATGGGCTTGTTCACCAGGAAGAAGTTGGTTGAAATTTTATTGGAGGGCTGTGGTGCTCCATGGGTCTGCTGGTCTTGGTCATCCCTCTGGACCTCTAGAATAGGAAGGCTTGGGGGCTTCGGTTTCATGTGGTGTTTGCTGTTAGAAGTATGCGTGTGTACATATGAACTAAATTCTGTTACGCATGCAATATTTTTTTTTCCTGGTGTTATTTAAAGCCTAATTTTTCCTGGTCCTGTATCTTTGGGCACACTGGGATGGGGGGAGATATTTTTTTTTAGTTGTGTTTTAAAACGTGTTTGTGGACGCTACAGCAGTTGCTGTACAAAGTAAGCTAACAGAAGGTTAAAGGAGAGCTATTAATGCCTAGCACAGGATGCCATGCCCTTTTCCTCTGGAAGGAAGAGCTGAAAGTCGCTGGAGTTGTGTGATTTATAATGATCGTGCTCCCTCTCGTGGCTGCTGAAGGATGTTAAAAAGTATATGTTGTGGGATGACAGTATTAGGAAGTGTAGAACTTGTAAGAGTAACTATTGTCTAAGTAGGATGAGACAGCAGCTGTGCAGAAAAGACATAAAAATTAATAAAAATATTTAAAATTTCATCTTAGATTTAATATTTATAGTTTGTCAAGCAGATTTTTTAAAGTCTTTTCTAATATTCTGTTGTCATCATTTCTGAGCTGTTAAAAGGAAATGTTTTATGTTTAAAAATTACACACATCTTTTTTCTGTCATTGTTAAAATAAAAAATTAAACTTTGTGTTCCAGAGTGAGTATTTCAGCCCGGTATAAACAGCATAAATTCTACTTGTGTCATTGCTGTAGCAATTCCTGTAAATCAGTTGAGCTTTTTGTGTGCTTTTGTTTCCTTTTTAAGTGCTGGTGTTGGCCGCACAGGCACATTTATTGTTATAGATGCCATGATAGACATGATGCACGCAGAACAGAAAGTTGATGTCTTTGAGTTCGTTTCAAGAATACGTAATCAGCGTCCGCAGATGGTTCAGACTGATGTAAGTGGACTTTATTCAGTTGAAATTACAAGTTTTCACAGTCAAAGAAGAATATGCTTCTGTATTTCCACTCAGATGTGTATCCAAATATGTTTTGTTGTGTTGCACACTGGATAACCTGAGAATAAGCAAAGACCAGTAGAAGGATGTGGTTGGGGAGGAAGATAGAGGCATGTTATGTCTGTGAAGACCACCGTAAGACGTGGTTTTTTTAGGTATCATGTCCAGGTTTCTCCATGCACAAGAGAGTGGCATTTTAGATAAAGAGAGTGATATGTAAGAGGAAAACTCTGGTTTAGCTTAAGGTATGTTTTGATAATTAGTAGATTGTAAAGCAAATGTGGTAGGTGAAAGTGCCAGAATTCATAGTTTTACCTCCTTGTTTTGCAGTATGCTTATCTCCCTGTTCATTTATTCCAGATGCAATATTCCTTCATTTATCAAGCCTTACTTGAATACTACCTCTATGGTGACACAGAGCTAGATGTGTCATCCTTAGAAAAACATCTGCAAACATCACACAGCGCGGCACCAAACCTTGTCAAAATAGGGCTAGAAGAAGAATTTAAAGTAAGTACGAAAGTCCTTTGCCATAGGATTTCTAAGTGTGGAAGCAATTAAGCCAAATAGATACTTCAAAAGCAGGAAAACTGTAACCTTAAGAGAAAAGGTCCATCAAAACGGAACAACTTGTTTTATCTTGTGCTTGCTGTGAATGGGACCTACGGAGTCAATGAATGGGGCCTTGCTTAACATCCTGTTTGCAAATACTCATTCAAAACTACATCATTTTACGAGCCATTTCCTATATGCTTTCTGTTTGTTTATAAAAGAAAAATGGAATCATTCTTTCTTAGATGCCAGATCAGATAACACGGGAAGAGGAAGCTGGATTACATATACCTAATTTGCAACTCAGCAGGAAGGTTAACTCACTAGTGACTGACAGCAGAGAGAATTGCAGAGAATTTTCACATCTTGTGCTGAATATCCAGACCTGTCAGTGATAAAAAAGAAACAAACCATTTCTGTTTGGGAAATCCCAAATGCAGAAAGCAACCACGCTGGCTGCTTGTGACCATTGGTTAAAGTAGATTTTATTGTCCTTAGGAAAGAGTTAGAACTTTCTGTGATTTTTGGTATGCTAAAATGTTTATTCTACATATAGATCTAAAGCATTAAATGACATATAGGTGTTAATTCGAGTTCTCTCTTTATTTTAAATGATTAATTTAATCAGAAATTGGGAACTGGGAAAAGAAAATTATGTAAAATTAAGCCTTATGGTATAGCGACAAGTTCAAAATTCAAAGTATTGATCTGTCTGAGGGAAGGAAGCAAGTGAAAACTTAAAGTAGTCTACTTTTTCTAGTTTTGCGGTCTACTATGCCAGCAAAACTGTATTAAAGTGTAGAGAGCAGCATTTAGTTCTGACGTGTGTTGTGAAAAGCACTTAGATGGCACAGCAGCTCTGAGCCCATCTACACCAGAAAAAGAGTAGCGCTGTGTTGTAGCTGGTATGAGCATCCTGGACATGAAGTCTACTGAATACAGTATTTCAGAGCAGCTGAAAAGCGATTTCTCAGATGGCAGATTTTCCTTTTCAATAGTTTATTGCCAGTACTAGAGATTTTACTAGAATTGGGGTACGCTTCTGAAACTCACTCTCTGGCAAATACATGCTTAAAAATCTGCTTGCAGTTTGAAAAATATTTTAATTTAAATTGAATTTACATTAAATAGTTGCTGAAATACAACTGTGTAACTATGATCATTATCTAGTAAGTCCCACTGCAGCAGAAGCAGCTTATTCTTGTGTTATCTTGTGGTTGTGTAATCTATACTATAAAAAAATTTGTTGGGGTAAAAACAGTGTTTGTCTTCTGTGTCCTGGGAATGCTGTCAGCACAAACTGAATAAATACTATGGAATATTGGTCCATTCACTAGCAAAAGGTTGAAAATGTATACAGCCAAGTTGCAGGATTTGGTGCATAAACCTGTGTGACCTTATTATGCCAGAAACAGGGTGGTGTGCCACGTGGAAAGGACAGTCCAGAACTAAAGGACAAGAGCCTTAATGCTCTGAACAGGACTGTACTGTAATATGAATGAATTAAATATCAATATGAATTCAGTTCATGTTTTGACCACAAAAGAAGCAAATCTTATAAACGAGAAGTTACTGCAGTGCCTGTTGGCAACACTCCTGATTGGGAGCTACTGCTGCTGGACATAACTGATGGTCAGTGTGTGGTCAGTCTGCCTCAGGCTGAAAGATTGAAAGACAGAAATAAAATTTATTCACTAAAATGGTGTGCAGCACTTCTTTTTAAAGGGAATTTTCAAAAATGGATAATTTTATGAACTTAATTTCTAAATGTCAAATTTAAGAAACGTAGACCTGGTCAAAAGGTGCTCTGTGTTTCTGAAAGCCATGCTCAGACCATCTAAAAGTTTAAAAAAAAACCAAAATACCCCCTCCACCCTGTCCTTATCCCCTGAAAAAAGCAAAAAAACAAACCCAAAAGGTTAAAATGTGCTGTCATTTTGCAGCCCTTAAGCTTTATTGATATGCCTCAAGAGTATGTTCAGATTCTTAAATAGTGAACAGTATGAAAAAAATCATATGACTTAATTCGCTGTTGTGACAGGACAATGAAGTGGCTTTTATGTAAAGTCAGTCTCACTTTGACTGTGTCGCTGTTCCGTATCCGGTAAAGACACTCAGGAACCCTCTGAGTACAGGAATGGTGAGTGATCAGAACTGTTTCTATCCCAATGAGTGCTCATCCTCATTTGTGTGTTTTGTTACAGAAGTTAACAAATGTTCGAATAATGAAAGAAAACATGAGAACTGGCAATCTTCCAGCAAACATGAAGAAAGCTAGAGTCATCCAGATTATCCCATGTAAGAGATCAGCTTTTTATATAGAGAAACAAGTGCTATAAATACATTATCGTTCTAAGCCTGTTGTGAGTACGCACTATATCTCTATGTGAGAACAACACAGCTCTATGTCAGAAGACACCTGTGTTGGGATAACTCAAGAATAGAGATCTTGCCTGGATTTAGAAACTGGAACTCTTCAAATAATCACAGTGTATGTCTTAAAGAGAAAAAGCTTTAACTTCTCTGTCTGTAAAATTCAAATGCCTTCAAGACTTGTACTGTCCGGTGTGGCTCTTGGGCTTGCTTCATTTTTAGCTATAACACACCTTTTGGAGTGTTTCCATTAACCTTGGTTTTGTTGTCCTCACTGCAAGCACGTCTGCTCTAAAGTTTCTAGTGAACCGAAGGATATAAACAACACTATCCTCTCCTTATAAAGTGTAATGCCCTTATAAACTATCTGCATGCAATTTAATGAATTGTTTATCAGTGTAAAATATATTATGATCAGATATTTGTCAGGACTGAATAATATGAAATAATTCAGCAGTTTCATCCTTTAAACTAAGATATTTTCTGAGTGATTCCTTGCATAGTCTGGAGCAGCACTGTAATGCCTGCACCTGAAAATTAAAGTATTGGACCTTGCCTGCCATATCCTGTGTGAATGGAAAAGCAACAGCAGAAAAATTAGTGCCCTCCTCCATACATTGACTAAATCCTGGAGAAGATCCTTGAGACACTCTTTCGCTCTTAGATAAAAGATTTTGTTGGGTTTGTTCTTTCACAAACTTAGTAGTGTAAATGTAAAGTTGCTGTATGTACTCAACCTACAGTTGCCCAAAGTAAGACCAGACTTTTTTTTTTTCCACAGATGATTTTAATAGAGTGATTCTGTCAATGAAAAGAGGGCAAGAGTATACAGACTACATCAATGCTTCCTTCATAGATGTAAGTATAAAAAACCTTTTCATGTATTTAAATTGCAAGTCAAATATTTTGCTGTTGCTGATAACTCTTTTTAAAGCGAGGCAATCAACTTGGCTTATGAAGAGCATTAGCTTTTTTGTTTGGGTTCAGCTTATGAGGGCTTCCAAATACATTTCTTATCTGGTGTTTTCAATTTCAGTTTAAATGGTTGTGTAATTTAAACATTCTTCCTGTTGTCAGAGGTTTTTATTGAATTCTAAAAAACAGGCAGTGAAACAAATGAGCTATAGAACTAACATCCAACAGTTCTACTATCTATGTTCAAGTTAACGGATGTAAACACGTGCTCTTCTGAGGAAAGGAGGAAGAAAACCCCGTATTTAGCATGAGGAATGGCTATCCTAGTGTTTGGGAGCCAGGATTTACCTGGACAGACCTACTTTAGGAATTAACTTTGTTCCTGGCTTCCTTTTGGAACCTGGACAACACCTCCGCTGTGTCTTATTTGTATTGAAATACAAGAATTAATTATATCCTTAAGCAGTAAAACCCATTAGTTATTGAGGATTGTGGCTACTACAGCTGTGAAGATCACATCAGCATGTAAATAGAACTGTAGCTCAAAAATTGAGTTTAATGTTAATTCCATAGTAAAGCTAATAGCTGCAGTTGTCAACGCTGATAATCTCATTGTGACATCCTTTCAGTTCCCTGTTACTGCTGAATTGAATTCCTTCAGCCATGGTTGTAAAAAGTCATAAAATACAACTCAGGAATGTGAATTTGGGGGATTTTTTCCCTTTTTCTATGGCAAAAAAGCAAGACTTGAGTGGGCTCAGTGTGACTGGATTTGCAGTAACCATCACATTGTCAAGCAGCAGGGCTCACCAAGCACCACTTGAAGTATAGATCTTCTCTCCAAACATTGCCTTTTATCCCTTTTCTCTGCAGGGCTATCGCCAGAAGGATTACTTCATTGCCACCCAGGGACCACTTCCGCACACGGTGGAGGATTTCTGGCGGATGGTGTGGGAGTGGAAGTGCCACACCATAGTTATGCTCACAGAAGTTCAAGAGAGGGAGCAGGTATGCGTCCTGCAGTTTCTAACAACATTGCACTGCTTTCAGGAGTTACGTATTTTATCTGGTTTTTATCTGTTTTAAAGGAGTATTTACTGTCTATGACTCCTAAGAGAGAGATGGCATTGTTTAGCCTGGAGAAGAGGAGACTGAGGGGAGACCTCATTGCTCTTTACAACTACCTAAAAGGAAGTTGTGGAGAGGAGGGTGCTGGCCTCTTCTCCCAAGTGACGGGACGGGACAGGAGGGAATGGCCTCAAGCTCCGCCAGGGGAGATTTAGGCTGGACATTAGGAAAAAAAATTTCATGGAAAAGGGTCACTGGGCACTGGAACAGGTTGCCCAGGGAGGTGGTTGAGTCACCTTCCCTGGAGGTTTTTAAAGGATTGGGTGGACAAGATGCTGAGGGGCATGGTTTAGTCATTGATAGGAATAGTTGGACTCGATGATCCGGTGGGTCTTTTCCAAACTGATGATTCTAAGCTTTTTTTGTCTTAATGGCTTATATTATAAAAATATTTTATTACTGTATTCTTGATTATTAATATTTTCATAGAACCATAGAATCACAGAATCATTTAAATTGGGAAAGACCTTTAAAATCAAGTCCAACCATTAACTTAACACTACTAAGTCCGTCACTACACCATGTCCCTAAGCACCACATTTACGTGTCTTTTAAACACCTGTCAAATTCCTGTCAAACAGGAATGTTTGACAACCCTTTTGGTAAAGAACTTTTTCCTAATATCTAATTTACACTTACCCTGGCACAACTGGAGGCCGTTTCCATTCATCCTATTGCTTGTTATCTGCAAGAAGAAACTTACGCCCACTTTACTACAGCCTCCTTTCAGATAGTTGATAAGGTCTCTTCTCAGCCTCCTCTTCTCCAGACTGAACAGCCTTACTTCCCTCAGGCACTCCTCATAACACTTGTGCTTTTAAGCCTTCATCAGCTCTGTTGCCTTTCTCTGGATGCACTCCAGCTCCTCAATGTCTTTCTTGTAGCAAAGGACCCAAAACTGAACACAATATTTGAGGTGTGGCCTCAGCAGCACTGAGTACAAATGGACGATCCCTTCCTTGGTCCTGCCAGCCACGCCATTTCTGATACAAGCCAGGGTGCTGTTGTCCTCCTTGGCCACCTGGGCACACTGCTGGCTCATATTCAGCCGGCTGTCGACCAACATCCCCAGGTCCTTTTCCACCAGGCAGCTTTCCAGTTGCTCTTCCCCAAGTGTGTAGCATTGCATGGGGTTGTTGTGACCCGAGTGCAAGATCCAACACTGAGCCTTGTTGAACCCCATGCTGGTGGCCTCAGCCCATGAATCCAGCCTGTCCAGACCTGCCTGTAGAGCCTTCATTCCCTCAAACAGATGTCATCTTTAGACTTACTGAGGGTGCACTCGATCCCCTCATCCAGATCATTGATAAAGGTATTAAACAAGACTGGCCCCAGCACAGAGCCCTAGGGAGCACCACTTGGGACTGGCCTCCGACTGGATGTAACTCTATTCACCTCAACACTCTGGGCCCAGCCACCCAGTCAGCTTTTTACTCAGCAAAGAGGTCGCCTGTCTGAACCATGAGCAGCCAGTTTCTTCAGGAAAATGCTGTGGGAAGTGGTGTCGAAGGCTTTACTAAAGTCTAGGTAGACAGCAGCCACAGGCTTTTCCTCATCTACTAAGCAGGTCACCTTGTCATAGAAGGAGATCGTGTTAGTAAGGTAGGACCTGCCTTTCATAAACCTGTGCCGACTGGACCTGATAGCGTGATTGTCCCATATATGTTGCACTCAGGATGATCTGCTCCATAACCTTGCCCAGCACTGAGGTCAAGCTGACAGGCCTGTAGTTCTGCAGATCCTCCTTCTGTCCCTTCTTATAGATAAGCATTGCATTTGCTAACTTCCAGTCAACTGGGACGTCCCTGGTTAGCCAGGACTGCTGATAAACGATGGAAAGTGGCTTGGTGAGAAATTGAATCTGCTCTCTGAACGTTTAGAAAACATTTATTATGCTGTATGTGACCTCCTTTCTAAGAGATTCATGACAACGTAAATAACTGGGAGAAATTTCAAGGGATATTTACAATTCTCTCTCAATTTTGCAGGAAAAATGCTGCCAGTACTGGCCATCAGAGGGCTCTGTAACTCATGGAGAGATAACTGTAGAAATCAAGAATGACAGTCTGTTAGATGCCATAAGTGTAAGGGACTTCATAGTTACATACAATCAGGTAATGTTTTTAAATTACATGAAGGTTTGGGGTTTTTTGCATTTGAAGGCAAGATAACTTAAATAGTGGATTTTCTAACTGGAGATAAATCTGGTTAATGATTATCCGACATTGTATTAGTCAAGGGGAAACTGGCAGAAAACGATTTTGCTTAAAGCCCCATTAAAAACTCTGGAAAGTAAAACATGCCCAAACCCCTAAAAGTGGGGTTTGAACTGGGGATTTTTTTAAAATGCTTTATTAATGCTGCTGTTGTTGTTGCTGTTATTGTGTTTTCTACCATCTCCTGCTTATCTATAAAAGAAAATATAGTTGAGAATTTTTAAAGCCTAGGAAGCGTTTTATACCAGAGGTACTTGTCTCTGCCTCCCAGCTCCTCCTTTATGTTTCTCTGCTACAGGCATGATTATTCAAACCTATTTTTGATCTTTTGGGCATGCACCTTTTTGCTCACTGCAGCATTTCTTTAGGATCTGATTTGCATTGCTGTTTTGAGGAAAAAAATAAAATTACTTGCAGTTGATTTAACTACTTATTGCATTGCGTGTAATTAAGGTACATGCACAGCAAAATTAATTTAAATCTAAATTATTCTCTATTCCCCTAAGAAGGATTGTGGTGTGTTAGATGGAAACACACACCGTGCCTCACAGAGCAGTGAGTCCTTGTCAATGCGTTGACTTCTGTCACACTGGAAATTATTTAAAACTCAAGTAACGGCATTTTAGATAATATCCTGACAGCAATGCTTTTTGCACCACAATCTCACATCATAGAAGTGTTTGCTGCTCTAGGTTTAAGAAAACTGAGTAAATTTGTCTTGTCCCTGAGTCCAGCTAGACTACAGCAATAATATTTGAAGCATGGTGACCTGGGGGGAGGGATGATTTTCAACTTGTAATGGTGACATCTTCCAAGCTTCCAATACAAAACAGTGTCCAGAATCTTCCCACCAAACTCATTCACCAGATGTCCCCTATAGTGAACATGTTGCAAGCATCTAGCATCAGCAGAGCTGATGACCTTGTGTTTTCAACTCTGTGTGGCCTGAAAGAGTTGATGATAGGTAGTGAAATTGCCAGAATATTAATATTGCATCCATACACTATTAGAATGCAGTCAAGGGAAGCAGCACGCAAAACTTTCAGGATCGTTAAAGAGCCTTTGTGCATCCAAAGCTGTCTAGAGCTAACTGCATTAGCATGGTATTCATATCTATTTTGAAATTTCAGTGTGCTTTTAATCAACAAGCATAAAGACAAGGCAAATAACTGTGAAGCTGCAAAGTAGCTGCAAAGTAGTTACGGTTGGACTCGATGATCCGGCGGGTCTCTTCCAACCTGGTTATTCTGTGATTCTGTGATTCTGTAGCAGATACTGTTGTACAAAGATATGTGGATTTCGTGAACTGGGTTGTTTTAATGGCACTTTGGGTTTGGCCTGTGCATGCTGAAAGCTTTCAACTGTTGGTACTGAGGATGAATAATCTTTAAGTGGACCCTTAGTGCTACCCAGGTGAAGGAGCTGTGCAAATCAAAAGGAAAATTATAGGGGTATGTTTTCAGCATAGTGGATGGGGAATTTTTAACAGAACTATCAGGTCTGCCTGACCAATGTATTATAAACTAGGTTGCAAATAGCACCCTCCACTATAGTGGTCCAAAAATTATGCTACAAATGATTAAATTAAGAAGTGTGTTTCTATTTTGAAGTAACATCTGGATAAATCTGTTGTTTCCTTGCATGCAGGGCAACCAGGAGAAGCAAAGCAGACTTGTTCGGCAGTTCCATTTCCATGGGTGGCCAGAAATCGGGATTCCTGCAGAAGGAAAAGGGATGATTGACCTGATTGCAGCTGTCCAAAAGCAGCAGCAGCAAACAGGCAATCACCCAATTACTGTGCACTGCAGGTAAGAGTTGCCTCTACTTCTCTCTATTAGCTAAGGAGCTGGCTTGCTTTTTCTACAGCCTGGTTGCTGCTACAGGAGCTTTCCTTAGTGAGGGAGTAGACTGCATCCTTTAAAAAGATAAATAAAAATTAAGAAATGCAAGAAAAAGGTAGCAAAAAGTATAATCCAGTATTGCATGAAGGATTCTTTACTTGTTTTTTGCTAAATTAGCGAAGTAACCACCTTAATGGTATCCTTGATGGCTGGGTGTAAACGAGTACATTATTAACTTGTGGTGCTGTAGTCTTGCAAGATAGTAAAGGTGTAGGTTTACTGTAGTGATGTGCAATATACCCCACCAATATAGGGCTCAAATGGTCTATTGCGATGAAAAGGCTGTTGATTTCCACAAACTATCAGGAAAATAAAATAGACCCCTAAGTTAAGCTGAAGCAAAAATGTATCCCTGTCTGTGAAATATGAGACATGAGAGCTAGGAGGACAGAGAAGACAATATTTACATTAATGCTAAGGGGTAGCTTGTGTATGACTCAATACATAACTAGAATATATCTTTGTCCTATGCCAGGTTTTTAACTTTTTTTTTAAGTATACTTTTTTATTGCAGCATCTTTTTGTGGTTGTTTTGAAAAACTGTATATTAGGCTTTTTATAGATATTGGATTTTTTTTTAATAAATCAATAAAGCCTTTTCTGTTTTCTGGTCAATACAAAGTCAAGCTCACAGTACACAGGGACAGGGCTGGCAGGGTTTTAGAACTCCCAGTAATTCCCATTTTGTTTCATTTTATTTAAAAAAGAAGATATTAACCTTGATAGGTCACCCATTGACATGAACCTCTTTATTGCTATGGGCTGCTTGGACCTATTCTGGGAGATGCACGATCTGGCTCCCAGCTGCTCTTACCCAGCATGAGAGTTTTCAGTGACCACATCCCTCTGTACTGTGTTCATGTAATGCCTCATGCAGTAGAGTCTCTTTTCCAATCAGAGCTTGCAGGCTTAACCACAACATAAAAAACAATCGTCTTTTTGCCTCTTATCGCCTTGAAAATTGATTATTTAATTCACTCCAAATGCTGGCCTTTTAAATCTTTTCCTCTTGGGCATGTTGTACAAGATAAACTGGATTTGCTGGACCACGGCCGTCTTCTAGCAACGCATGGAGGTCAAATTCCTGGCATCTTTATATCTAAAAACATCTGTTATATTACTTGTGATACTTTCTCGACTTGTCTGTGATCCCAATACTGAAAAATGCTTGGCACCTGCGCTATGATAGAGATCCCTTATGACTGACTGCTGCGTGGATAAGCTCCTCCAGTCTTTTGTCAGTGAGCTAGATAATATGTTGTTGCTTCTGGATTTTTCCAGATCTTTTTTCTCCAGTAATTTTAGGGAATATCCGTCTGGTTTTGAATTAGTAACTGATTATTATTTTCTTCTGAAAAAAAAAATACTATATAGATTGAAATTGCTCTTGTAGTTCCATCTACAGGGAAGTAGACTGACCATTTGGAAGCATTTTGATAGAAGAACTTGTCCGCTTGCTACTCGAGTTAGAAATTGGAAGAGGCACATTGCAGCTGTTCTCTGCAGCATATGCAGACTTCTATTTTACTCTGATTTGAGTTTCAAAGGTGCTGTCTCAGGCTCTGGTTTGTGTTTGGCTGTCTGCAATGTCACCTGGATTTTTATGCACTGTTGAAGCAAAGAGATCCTGGGAGCTTAAGCCAGGACTTGGATTTGTTGATGTTCTGGGACATGGTCTTGTGCTAATGCATATTCATTGCTAGAACCTTTTTCTCCTTACTTCAGAAGTGTTTTGCTCTTTGCTGTTTTCATTTATTTTTCCCTAGGGTTTGTGGGTTCCTCCACCCCGTGGTGTGGCTGTACTCAATGGTGATGATGACATTTTGTCTTTGATTCTGCAATTTGACAAATTCTAACAGCCACTTCTTTTGAAATGCCAAGGATTTAAAATTCTGAATGATATTAAAGAGGGTAAAATATCCAGGAGTTCTAGCCAGTGAAATAAGAGATAAAAACTAATGTCTTTGATATGCACAAATGAGATGCACAAGAACTATCTGAGCTATATATATTGCTCATATTATGACTTCTTCAAGCTTTTAGACCTGCAGCCTCTCTGAAACCGTAGCTTAATAATTTGGCATGCATTTTTCCTAGATTTTAAAAATCTACTGCAATCACTTTAAAATTGAGTAAACGAGAAAATAAAACCCATACCACACAATGAATTCTAGGATTTTTAATGCTGAAAATTCTCTCCTGTGCCTAGTTGGACAGCCTGTACATGACAACGTTTGAATTGCTTGAACTTCTCCATGAAATCACACTTAAGTCTTCAAGTATAAATGAATGTTACTTTATGAATAGGTAAACACATTTTATATCTAAGACTGATTTTTCAGGGTGTTGACATGAACCTGTGAAAATTTACGTTCATTTTCCCCCACTATTTATGAACAGTTTAAGGAGCTGCTAAGAAAGGTAATTCTTAAGTAGAATTAAGACACAACCCTAAATAGTTTAGAAGGGGTTTGCTAGCTTAGCTAACAACAGAATTCAAAGACAATCTGTTCTGAATCCTAACTGCTTTCTCTTCCAGTGTGTCTGCAGCCACCTTCTCTTTAGTTCACGTCCATGGTTGCTTTTTCTCTCTTCACTTTTTCCTTTTTTTTGCACTCAAATAAACTATGCAAGACTGCTGCGTTATTTAGAGATCCCTTACTTTTGCCCTTGCAATCTTTGCCCATTTTGCGTGTCCTTTGTCTTTGAACTCTCTGTCTCAAGAAATAAATTTTCAGTCAAAATCAAAAGTTATCTTTCTTAACTGTAATTTTTAAGGGAGTTGCAAAGAGAGAAGGGAGCATGCAAAGAGTAGTGCTGTGTTCCTATGAGGCAATACATATATTTCTCCTGCATTTCAAATGAAGTTTAGATTTCCATGTTTATACTAAAAATTCTTAAATTAATTAAAACCAAAATGCTTGTATGGGCTTTAAGGATTTGCTAAAAGCATGTTTTTGGAACAAACAAGAGTGAGCCTAGCACAAGGAGCATTAAAAATGGAGTGCACAGCAATGTGTATCTACCTCTTCTAGTCACGAATGAATAAGCAACATGTGTGATGCTGTGTGCGTACAAGTTTACTTTATATCTTGGTGTCCTAATCTTTTGATAGTTGTAGATCTATTCCAAAATGCATCACTTATCAGTAACTCCAGAAACCACAGATGGCTACTAGAGATTAGCTAATTACAAATAAATCCAAAACCTTTTAGACAGCAAATTGCTGTTAATCTAATAAAAGTAATAGTCTGAAGGGAATAACGCATCTAATACATGTAACTGTTCATTTTTCCTCTAACAAGGCTTTTAAGGTATCCAGCTGAGGATACGTGCATTTGCACTTAATCTTTTCCTAAGACTTGTGCTTATCAGATTTTTTTTGTATTTGATAGAAATAAGGTAGAAGCAGTGGCATGTGATTACAAATCACTTGCTTGTGGTTAAAACCCATGAAAATGTTAAATTTAGTAAAGTATTTTGTGTTTATGCTTATTCAGTTATCCAGTGAACCTTCCACTACATTTTACCACTGATTACCAGTTTTTCAATCCCATCCTGGCTTTAGTAACTATTGCCTATCAAAGCTATTGGCATTTCAGTACGCAGCCATCATTTTGTTGGTGTCAAATAGCCCATAATTAGTGTGACCACGAGAGATTAAACAATCTTTTATTTTTTCTTTTTTTTTTTTTTATTGTTTTCTCTGAAGTTAGGCATAATAATCCAGATAATTATTATCTGAAACAGATATAAGGACAAAATATACTAAATCAAACATGTTTGGAATACATTAGGTTGCTTATGGTAGCCAAGTTAGAAGCAGAACAGTTAGTCTGAGTTTCTTATATATAGTGTAGCCTCATATGTAGTCTTGCTTTGGTTTGTACTTATATCAGTACCTCTGAGAATAAACGGGTTGCATCCTAAGAGCTACTGAAATCATTACAGTTGGAGAGGATATTTTCCATTACACTGCTGTGGAAGAATAATAATAATGCTTTCATGTCTGTCCACCATGCATAAGTATAAATCACAACCTAGTAGAAAAATGTGGGCTTGATCACACGGTGCTTCTTTGCATTGTAACCAGCTTTTTCAAGAGAAAGTCTGAAGTTTGTGTTTTCATCCATCAAAAATGAAACTGAAAGCAGAGTGTGGGAGCACCAAAAGTTGTCTTTCTGAGGATGAATGTAGATTTGAGTAAGCAGCGTTGTCAATTCATTATTTGAGTCTCAGGCTTTGGCTGAGGGTGTCCATGTGCTGCTGTAGCCAGCTCAGGATCTCCCACTTTTGTACAGAAGCTGTCAATAATGAGCCTTTATTGGCTCCAGCCTGGCTCCAATGTAATGCAATTATTTCTAGCTCCCTTGTAGCATAGCTAAAATGACAAAATAAACACCAAAAAAATGAGTGGAAGTTGGCTAATAGTAGTATTTAGCTATTCTATATCACTGTTATTTCTGTTTTAACATTTTTGTCATTACTGTATGTCAAGCAAATACGTTTATGTTGCAGTGCTGGAGCTGGAAGAACAGGTACATTCATAGCACTCAGCAATATTCTGGAACGAGTGAAGGCTGAAGGGCTCTTAGATGTATTTCAAGCTGTGAAGAGCTTAAGACTGCAAAGGCCACATATGGTGCAAACACTGGTATGATATTTAACAATCCGTATCTTTGTCAAGGGATGTATGTTTGTAAATATCCTTGTGGGAGGAGAACAAAGGATTTTTTTGCAGGTTAAAATAAATTATGTATGATGGCTGTGTATGTACAAGGTATTATCAGGAATCTGTATTTTCACAGATTTTTTTTTTTCTTATAGTATTTCTAAAAATACAACTTGGCTAAACATTCTGTGTGTTTTAGGAGCTGGAGGCAGTTAAACCAAAATCTTTTGTGTGTTGTGGATGACAAAACACATGAAGTAAATGTATTTTAAGCTATGTATCCGTTGTTCTTTCTTACCTTAAATTGGTTTGCAATTGATCTCTGAAAGGGAGAAATGCATTTGATTTGCTTAAATTCATCTACAATTAATGCGTGAGATTCGTTCTGGACACTTTACGCTTTTGAAAAAACAGAAATAAAGGCTCTTCGAGACTCATCTTTTTTAAAAAATATATAAAAATGCTGGTATTTTGATAGCAACTTCCATTCAGTAACTTGACTCGTCTTTAAAAAAACCACCTCAAGGCACCTTTTCCAGGTAGATGTTTTCTCTATGCTACAGATAAGGAGAAAGGAGTTGAAGAAGTAGAATTGGATTATCCACAGTCACGCTGGGACAGGGATGAAATATTTCTTTTGGAGTTCTGGCTCTGTGATTTAATAATGTTAGTTAAGGGTGTAATTGCCACAGATATTCCCAGCTGAGCCTGCAGAAAGGCTTCTGCTAAACTCTGCTTTCCAGCATGAGTTAATTCAGATGCCAGTTCCGTTTATTATCAGTGTTGTTACAGATGTTGTAATCCAGCAAATCATGTTGAAAGCATATCAGCATGCCTAGTATATCAGGATGTGTCCCATCTTTAGGATGTAGAGGACTAGCCAGCAGGCTAAGATAGGCAGCAACTAAACAGACAGCCTTTGCAAGGGGATCTCCATTTCAGAAAAATGAAAGTAGGGTTTTTTAATGTTCTATGCATTTAAAATTACCTTGTTGGAAGTTACACTGTCACTTGGTTTCTACTGTAAAGCTGAGATGGTGGAGCCCTGAGTTAAACAGCCAGGCTCCCTGGGGAATGAACAGAAGGAGTTACCTGTTTTAGCTGAGTCGAGTAACAGCCAGTTACAGTAAACTGCTTAGTTTAAATGAGAAGACTAGAGAGCTTAAAGAAATCAATTTAACTGACAAGCAAGAATCATCCTGTGTTTGACAAGAGTGAAGTACCGTTGCTTTTATTTTAAAAAGTAAATACCTAAATAAAAATCAGAACAGACCAATCCTCAGCTCCAAGTAATGGTCCAAGTTAGAACGTATTGCATTTGTCACTAGGATTTACATAAGTATGATTTTCTTCAGTGTGATCATATGATGCAACCAAGGCAAATTTTAATGTCTTTTTATTGTTTTTCAGGAACAGTATGAATTCTGCTACAGAGTGGTACAAGATTTCATCGACATCTTTTCAGATTACGCTAATTTCAAATGAAAAATCCTGCCTTATTTTTTAAGTTGTCTGTATAAATAGTTGTATATTCTGTTAATTTATTCCATGTCATTTTGGTTGTTGACTTTGCTGTAAATATGACCTTGTGTTTGCTCTAAAAGTTGCATTTGCTGTATAAAGTTATTTCTTAAATATAAATATCTTCTAAAGAAAAGTATAATGTTCATATACAGTATATCACTATAAGATGATATAGAAATTTTTATTCTAAATAACAGTAAATTAATTCTTGAGGGTCTATTTGTTTGAGGTTTTCCACTTATAAATATCTATCAATAATGTTATCTCCCAATTCTTGAAACTTTACACAGGTATTTTACATTTCATACAAAAAACCCCATGAATTCTGGTACATATGTTTAAACTAGATATGGTTTGGTCATAAACCTTTCTTTACTATGAAACTACATGTTTATTTGGGGACATGTTCTGATAACCTGTTCGTGCTTACTTGTAATTTATTTCACAGATAGTCTTGTTGAAGGCAAAGAGGCTGTTTGAGCGAAGTGCTGTTAATGATAAAGGTATCAGAATATGGCCCTTCATGTGTAATAATGTACAGTCCTGCTGAAAAATAGAACTGCTTTTAAAATCGGTTTTTAAGAACCTCCAGGTTGATGGCAGTTCTATTTTGAGCCTTGCTGTCAATAAGATATAATCAGTATAAATACAGATGTGAATGTTTGATTTAATATAGCTTTCAAAATCCATTTATTTTACTCTGTCCTAAATACTACACCAGCTTAAATCAATTTAGAAAGACAAAAGTGTGAGTTTACCACTATTTTGAGGCTATTTTGCATATCAGAAGAGTATATTTTGCAGCACCTGAACTTGTCTAATTGGAGAGGCTTTATAGCCATTGACAGAAATGGATTTAGAGCTTCTCTGTATACACGCGCATAACTCCCCATTTCTTTGAGAAAAAGCAAAAGTTATGAACTCTTATTCTTTGATGTGACTCAATAAATATTAAACAGTATTTGCTAAAATCTTGGCAAAAACCATCTTACTAACAGTGTAATGCTAGCAGTGTTAGCTCTAGTAGCAAAGAGCTCCTCTACATTCATACCCTCCCATATATATTATCAAGAAAGGAATGATTTCTTTATCTAAAAGGGGTATATGATTATGTATATAGATATATTTTTAATGAAAGTACTACTGATAATATAATTGGTGAAATAAAGTTTAAAAGTCTTTATCATAGCCCTGAACAGGATATGTTTGGAGGTTAGAAAATCCAAAAATCACAGGGCATCCGAATGTTGAATAATTAAAAAGTATATCTTTTCCACTCTTTAAAATGCATATATGAATTAATGAGCACAAAGTATATGAATATGTACTTTAATTACATAAAGAATATGCAATAGTTCTGTCTTGTCCAGTTGACTGAGTTTTTCAATGCAAACGTAGAAGCCTTATTTAAATTAAGCAACCTACACTGACCATTTCGCTGTTGTTCTTGCACTATTTTATCCCATGATCATTTTTCATTTCCAGTAACAAATAGCATTATACTTTGTGACAATGCAAAAGAACAGGAAGGTGTTCATACCTCTCCTTTCTTTTCATACTGAATGGAAAAGGTGCAGTTTAGAAATTTCTAAGCACACTGTTCTGAACACTGCCATTAACTGCTTCTTGTCTTCCCATCGATGCACTTCTGTATTTATTTGTACAGTAAATTATGCACTTAAAGATTGTTTAAAGACTAAACTTCTGTTGTGAGTTGCTATGAGAAGATACATTCAAGCTGCAGAAACTGTTGAGTGATGAGAACGAATGCTAAGTAAGTTTACATTACCACTGCATGCTGAAATTTTATCAACTTCTTAAAAGCCATCAAATAAATTCAGTATGGAAATCAACACCTTGGGGTTTTCAGTATGATCATTTGTAGCGCAGGGAGACTCAGAGAGGTTAAATGATGATAGAAAACAATGCAAAGAAACTTCCACCATTTTCTGAAGCAGCATATTTCATAGTCCCATTAGATCCCAGCATCAGAATCTTTCCAAAAATTTAGCATCAATTTGAAATACAATTTTTCTGTTGGACAGCCTTTTGAGTCTCTTAAGTTAAAGCTCGGATTATGAGTTGCCTCGTGCAGGAAACCTCCTCAGCTCAATGGCAATGTGGCATGATGTTAAGCAAGGACCCAGGGCAGCAGAACTCCACCTGCCCGCGGGATTTACTACAGAATCGTTCCGTAGAGCACTGGCAGCTCTTGGTAGGTACAGCAAGCAGTAGGATGGAGTTAAGCTGGAACATCAAATACTACGTGGGTACTCAGATTTCTGTTGCTAACTATTTTAAGATATCTAGGAGGAAACAGAAATACTTTATAATATATTTCAGAAGTCACAAATATAGCTACATAATGACATTTTTTATAATTTGAAAAGCTTGCTTTCCAGTTCTTGCGTTTAGTCAGTAGACTGCTTATTGCAGCAGCCGAATGACTGGGGAGCTGTATCTTGATAGAGATATATATGAATTTTCTTTTATTTTTTCCTGTGTTGCATGGAATTATTTTAAAATGCCAAACTGTTGATTAGAAGTTGTACATTCTGATCTGTATGTGATTTTGGTCACTATGTGACTCGGCTGTCTGTTTTCATATGTTAAGATAGGTTCCAGTTCACCTAAGCATTTAAGCATTTGCTTTACAACATCTATATTCCACAAAACATTCAAGTACCATAGGTTTCTTCTTCTTGAAGCAGTCCCTTAAGTGCTTTGCTGAATTGGGCCTTAATGAAGAATGCATACTGTAATTACCAGTGGTTTTTAGGGTATTTTTACGTATCAATTTTTTAAACTTTGAAAATGAGCCTGACCACCTGTGTTCAGTATTTTGAAATGTTTTCATTTCCCTAGTACCATTTTTAATGTAAAGTTACTGAAACTTTTCTGTATAACCAAATTGTATTTAATTTGTCAAATCTTTATAATATATGTATGTATTATACAGTTTCAGCTATTATTATTTTCTTTTATTACATTTATAATTTGATCTTGCTGTGTTTTTAATGCCGGTGAATGTTGCTGAATTATTTGTATATGCAAATTGCAAGATCTAATACATTCTCATGCAAGAACAAAGTGTCGTTTTTATTCTCAAACTGTATTACTTTCTTTAAATCTTTTAATTTCATTCCTCTATTCTGTGTTCATTTAAATTAAGTATTGTATAGAAGTTGAAATCCATTATCTAGATAAATAACTTTTCAGTATTATACTTATCTGTAGCTATTTGGAAGGAATATTCTGATTTGTGCCATAACTGAAGCATTGTGCATATAAAGTGCATATAAACTCTTAATAGCCAGGTCTTCCCAAACTGTATTAATAAGACCTGATAGTACACAATTTTGATGTGACTCATCTCGTTGTGGTCTTCCGTTATCAGTATAAATGTGATGCTTTTAAAGTGTGAGCCAGCAACACCTCAACAACAGTGACTCCTCCAGTGTATCCGTACAGCACCTCGCACAATGGCTCATTGCTCTTCGGTCAAGCCCTACCTCTAGCCCTTCCTTCCAGCAAAGTATCAGAACGGGGCAGAGCGGCATGAAACTAGAGGTTATGTTCCCTTTGAGAGAGGCAGGGAGGAGCAGGGGAGCACAGTACCATTTTGCATTGCAGGGATACTCAGTGGGATGCAGGAGTAAATATTGGTCTCTGGGGGAGATGGGATTTCGCAAAGTGGAAGGGTTCCTGAGATGGGAGAGTGCTCACAGACAGCACACGAATCCTTTCTTTCCTTTTGTCTATGAATTTTAATAGCTCTGTGGTACACTACGGTATCATACAAGGATAAAAATAGTAGTTTAACTTTCAACTGCATCACCCATCTATTAATTGAAAGCCTACTCTAGTTAACAGCAATTTCTTCATTAATTCCAACAGGCTTTGTATTGGACCTCGTGCCAAAAATAATCAAGATGACCCACTGTTGCAGCAAGCATCAGGTGAGTTCTATATAAACTGGGAGTAAGTATGCTAAGAGATTACAATCCTAATGTCAAGCTAATATCATTGAGATTTGAAAAGACTTAACTTCTTTGTCAAGTACGATTTAATGAAGCAATATTTATGTTTGACCTCTTTAGCCCAGTTTCATCTGGTACATCTGACACCTAACATGTGGGAGGTACCGTTTCAGGTATTTTGTGATATTTTTTTCCCAAATGCGTTTGAAAGAACTTTTAGTTTGTGTGCCCTTCTCATGAACTGTTCTAATGTTTAAGTATTTGCATTTGGCAGTCAGGCTGCTTTCAACACAAATCCAGCCATCCAGGAATAATTGTAGCAACGTTTCCCAGTAGTAACTTCACTTAAGTGTTGCTTTCTAAAGACAGCAAGCCTGTGCGTCCTGAAGAGATGTCTTGGCTTCATCAGAAAGATGAATCTACTAATCAAGAATTTGCCTGCAGAGTTTTAAATACAGGGATATACCACACTGAAAGACAGAGCCTTTAGAAAACTACTGTTCAGGAAAATATTGCTGTTTCTTACTGTGACACTAAATAGCACCAAATTAAGAGTAAACTTTTTCATTACACATAAAAGCTATTAATTTTTTTTAATATATCAAGTGAGCTGATGAAATACTGAGGTGATTGTATTGTATATTTTTAGCAGATACCAAGATGTAAAGCTTGTGAGCCCAATGAAAGTTTTCTTTGCATGAGAACAGACAAATGACTTTGAGTGGTTTCAGAAAACAGAACCATCTCAAGAATTAATCAGTTATTAATGAACTGTAAGTTAATTTAAATAATTCTTGATTACTACAGATCTGCACAATTTCTAGTGTAAAAGGGTTTGTATAGCAGTACAGTAGAATCACCATTTTTAGATTATTCAAGCGAAGTGATGGACATTACAAGCTATGAGGCAAAAAATGGCTTTCCTCCTGTGTTCATCCTGGTACATTTCTGTTGGTCTTGTGTCTGCGTCAAAGATAAACACTAAACTGCATCTTTGTTAACATACTGCCAACCATAATGTTTTTATTAACAATAAATCTAAAGTTGCAGAAAGTTTGGGATTACTTAATGCTCTCCTTAAAGCAGTTAACGTGGCTATTTAGATACAGGGTTGATAATAAAGTTTTCATGTTTGCCTCTGACATCCTGTAAAAAGAGATTTCAGTGAGAAAGTGATGGCATAATTAAGATCCAATGAGTGGAAATGTTTTTCTCAATAGATACTCTCTGCTCTCTACTATGTCCTATTTTAATGGCAAATCTGTAATGAACAGAAAAATCATAAGACTTCACTGGAATATAGAAATAATACAACTATACAGAGAGCATGATGCCTGGTTTTGGTTTTTTTTTTGCAATCTTGTTTATATATACAGATTTTACTTAATTACATGTAAGAACCAAATTTTATCATTGTGCATTTCTCTAGTGATTAATTTTTCTTGGCTCATCTGATGAGAATGTACACAACAATTTTTTTCTACTTCTAAACCTTAGAAAGAAATACCATAAATACCTTGTGTTTCATTATTGAGTTTTTGCATTGTACATCTTACGATGCTGAGGAAGGTTATGTGTTTAGCAACTTAGCTTTTAGGAAAAAAAACACATTTCATTATAAATTGTCCATGAAATATATTTATTTTAATAAATTATTTAAACAATATAACCTAAGCAAGATCAAAAATATGTTTGTTCTGTACAGGACATATATGTCAAGTCTAAGCTGTGCCTGACTTAATACATAAATTTTTCAATGTGTCTGAGAATTTTTCAAGCAGTTGAACTTCACTGTGAATGTTCTTCATCTTAGATATTAAAGGATTATGCTGTAATTTAGATAGTTTTGTAAGAGCTTTCTTCTAATCAGTTTTATACATTTTCTGTGCTACTTTGCACAAAGTAGGAGAATTAGTAAATTATTAATCAAGATGAGACTTTGCCAAGAAAGTTCTTTTCACAAATAATCATTTTTTTTTCCTTTCGCCCATTTCCATTGTATTAGAAATTATTCTAGTGTTTTCCTGAATGTCACACTTAAACTATTCATAAACGTAGAATGAAAGATCGAAGTTGAGACTTCATGCCAGCTGGGTAGACACAAAGAAAGCAAAACTATACCAGTCTGAAAGAGCTTAAGAAGGAATTATTTAGCACTGTTGCAATAGTATCAGATGATGAAGCTCAGTTTGTGCTTGTGGTGGCAGCGACCTGATACCAGGAGACCCGAGTGTAGCAGAACAGGCTGTGGGCCACATCTTTTGTGTTTCACTAAAATGGGCAGTGAGCCTGAGTTGTCTCTATCCTGCTCATAGCCTCTGCAAGACAAGATTACGTTCCCTTCTTCTTGGAGACACCAGTACTTACTTTATTTTCTAGGAAATAGGTTTTCTTCTGCTTTTCCATTATTTTGCTTCAAAACGTTACACAAGTATTTCTTGTTGAGTTTCTTGTGGTAACCATGTGGTAGCCTATGGATAAAGTACAAGCTGTTTCCAAGGAAGCAAACATATGGAACAGCTTTCCTCCCTTGTTAACAGTATGCACGCTTAAGAGAGGTTGCTGTAATTTGCTGGATACAGTGGAATCTTGCCCCAGTCATCATAAACCAGCGTGCAAATCACTAACTCTTACACAAACAGCACATTTGCAAAAGGACTGAATGGTCAATGCAAAAATTCCCCTTAGGGTGATCTTTCGGATTAAAAGTGAGCTCTTGAAGTTAATGGCCCAACTTACTCGAGTTTTTGTTTCCAGATTAGAGGGTTTCACTGTTCCAGATACATGTCTGGATGAGCCCTAGGCTTATATATTATTTGACCAGCTCTGTAACTCTGTAGCTGGCAACTCTCCAGGATTTTTCCTGTGGCCATCTCAAAAGATAACAATGAAGTTTAACTTAGTTACCAGTTTGTTTGATGGCTAGAAAACAGAGGGTGAAAGTACAAACTTACTTATGTATGTTACTGAGGGTATATTTTAAATATACTCTTACATAGCAGTAAATTGTTCTCCCCCCCCCTTTTTCTTTCTCCAACTAATTCAGAATTTCTAGAGTAATTTCTGCTTATTTTAAATTTCTTTTCTGTTTACTTCTCCAGCAACACAAGTTAACATGGCTTACATTTTTTTGGAACTACAGCCTTAAAATAATGTTTCAGGCAGTCTGAGCTAACTGATGCCAGAAGGACATCTTGCTGAGGGGCATGGTTTAGTGTTTGATAGGAATGGTTGGACTTGATGATCAAGGGCGTCTCTTCCAACCTGATGATTTTATGATTCTATGACAGTCTTGATCTCTGTCCTCTCCAGTACTGTCCTACCAGGAAGGGGAAGTGTGTTGTTACCTTCGTCTTTATCTGCTGCCTGGCAAATCTCTGTTCCCTTGTTTTTCAAACACTTCCCTGTACTGTTTCATGGAGGTGAAACCATTCCTAGGTCTTTTCTAGAAGTTTCAAAGTTTTCATGACTCCCTAGGACATCAAAAAAAAAAAAAAAAAAAAAAGAGAAAGCAAAGAGGGAGCTTGCATTTCAAAACTTAGTGTTGTGCATCACATAGAGGAGGCTCTGGAGAATAAGATGAGGTGGTTGGAGCCTATATTTTGTAATTTCAGACCACTGGTATGAATGTTCAAACTACAGGAAAAATTGAATGTAGTGATGGTAAGTGCATAGTCGCAGCATAACCTGCATTTTTCTCCAGAAGTTGTTGAAAGCATTTTAAAGAGATATCTTATGTATTCTGGGGAGAGTTACAAATGGTTGAAAGCCTTTCCAATCTGAAAAATGTTTCCGATCTGAGATTATATTCAAAGGTACCTTCTTTTCACTGGCCATTTTCAAATCATGGCTTCTTCTCATTTCTAATACCCAGAGGTTATCTCATTGATGAGATAACATTTTAGATTTACATAAGCATGATAGCAACATAAAAAATATAAGCCTGATCAAGGATGAGGATGGCGACAATATTAGATTTGTCTAGGAATAGCTCTTGGTACCCCTGTGTAACTGTATTTTAGTTACTTTACAGTTGTTTGGTTTGTTTTTTTTCACGCCTGCCTTCAAATACACAGAAGCACAAACAGCGTTTGTCTTGATTCTTGGTTATCTTACACATTCTCAAATTTGAGTCTTAGCAATGAATTCTTGCTGTCACCAAAATCAGGAAAAGAAACTTCTTAACACAAAGCAGAGGTCTTAAGAAGCAGGCATTCTTTTTAATAAGGTACCAGATATATGTGGGGATTGATCCTCCTACCGTATATACTGGCAACTACAAGGAGCAGGTTTTTTTATACACTGAATTTATACATATGTATTATACTTCTCGTAAAAAACATGCATATTATTCACATTTCCCAAAACTAATTATAATAGGTGTCCTCCCCCTTGCACAAGCTCCCCAAGGTCCTTTATGGTGTCTGCGGTCTGCAAAGCAGCCCCCTATTCTATTTCGTTAGCATCTGCCCTGCTTTGAAGTTCCCATGTAAGGTTTGAAATAAGTGTTATCTTGACTTCTCATCTTTTTTTGTCTCCTATATTGCTGGACGCATGCCGATATCCTGCAGCCCTTATTGTTTTATTCCTTAAATATCACAAAACGAGGACTTTGCTGTTCTTTGATTAGTTTAAGCATTAGTACAGACACTGCATTCTACATAGCAGCTATATTGGTTTGCTTGGGAGTACAAGACTGTCAGGGAGCAGAGATGGGAATCAGTTTTGTAGATAAATGAAGGTAACTAAATGGCTGATTAAAATGAAATTTAAATGCTAGTTTAATTTTTACTGCTGCTCTCCCTACCATTGATACTCTGAGTCGTTTTGGAGTTTTAGAAAGCAAGCATCCTTTATCAGGCCTGGACAACACATGGGACTGATCTCCATCAACCACGTGCAGTGAGACAAGAGCTGGGACAGGATGCCTTTCCCACTTGCCTAAAAAAGTATACATTTCCCCAGAAATCTTATGCATATTCTGCTACTTTCCAAGGTCTAATTTTAATGTTACTCTGAAACTGCAACAGTCAAAAGCTTTGCTAGTTTGGAGCTGGCTCCAGCTCTCTGCTTCACCTTGCCTTTGAGATGGGAAGAAAACTCCAAAGAGGTGAGTACAGAAAACATATCAGCGCAGATCATACTGAACACAAGACATTATCATTTTCAAAGCATGAACGGTATCTGGAAAAACACTGTCTAAAAGAAAACATGCTATTAGGGGGCCATTCTGTCTAACTTTCAAAACCCACACTTGCTTAGATGACACTTATCTCTACTTTAGCTTAAATCAAAATATTCCACTTCTTGTAATAGTAACTACTTCTTGTATCACCAACCTTGCTCCCCTTTTTCTTCCCCCCCCTCCTTTAAAGCCCCTTATTTTTGTAGTTAACAACACTTGAACTGAATTACCAAAAGACCAATACCAAAAGAAAATACAGATGCTTGAACCAGTCCAAAAGCCTATGATAAGCTGGAGTGAGATAAGCTGTATATGGGACCATTTTTCCTGACCTGAAAAGTTTCAGGCAACAACGGCAGCTGCAGGGGAGAGCACTTGGGATGCCTCTGCATCCCACTCTGTCCTTGCACCAGCGTCCCCTACTCTGCCCCTCCATCATCTCCCTCTCCCTCCATCATTTTCCAGCCCTGTTCAATGTTTTTCAGGCCTGTTCAATGTCTTTATCAATGACCTGGATGAAGGGATTGAACGCACCCTAGGTAAGTTTGTAGGTGACACTATGCTGGGTGGAAGTGTTGATCTGCTGGAGGGTAGAGACTCTCTTCAAAGGGACCTTTGAACAGGCTGGACTGCTGGGCTGAGACCAACGGGATGAGGTTTAACAAGGCCAAGCTCCAGGTCCTGCACTTAGGGCACAACAACCTGGTGCAGCTACAGACTAGGGGAAAAGTGGCTGGAAAGCTGCCTGGAGGAGAAGGACCTGGGGGTGTTGGTTGACAGTGACTGAACATGAGCCAGTAGTGGCCCAGGTGGCCAAGAAGGCCAATGGCGTCTTGGCTTGTGTCAGAAACAGCGTGACCAGCAGGTCCGGGGAGGTTCTTCTCCCTCTGGACTCGGCACTGGTGAGACCGCTCCTCGAATCCTGTGTTCAGTTCTGGGCCCCTCACCACAAGAAGGATGTTGAGGCTCTGGAGAGAGTCCAGAGAAGAGCAACAAAGCTGGTGAAAGGGCTGGAGAACAGGCCTTATGAGGAGCGGCTGAGAGAGCTGGGGGTGTTTAGCCTGGAGAAGAGGAGGCTGAGGGGAGACCTCATTGCTCTCTACAACTATCTGAAAGGAGGTTGTAGAGAGGAGGGTGCTGGCCTCTTCTCCCAAGTGACAGGGGACAGGACAAGAGGGAATGGCCTCAAGCTCCGCCAGGGGAGGTTCAGGTGTTTAAAAAAAGACGGGTGGATGAGGTGCTGAGGGACATGGTTTAGTGATTGATAGGAATGGCTGGATTCGATGAACCTGTGGGTCTTTTCCAACCCGGCGATCCTGTGATCCCGCTCTGCCTCAGCCCGGGGGAAGGACCCGGGCGGGTTTCCCGCCCCGAGGAGCGAACGGCTCCCCTTTCAAATCAAACGGCCGCGCGCTCCCCATTGGCGCCGCCGCGCGCCCACGTGACCGCCCCTTCCGCCAACCGCGAGCCGGCGCGCGCCTTTTTGAAAGAAAACCTGTTGCCGCTTTTCTACCGGCGCTGCTTTTTTTTTTTCCCTCCTTCCGCCGACCCCGCGTCAGTCAAGCCTAAAATAGTCCGGCCGCCGAGAGGCGCTTGTCCGACCGGCCGGGCTCGGTGCATCCGGTCAAGCGGGTGAAGACGGGTGGAGGTACCGTGGCTGTCAGCAGGTGGGGGGGGGGGCGGGATGGGGGGGTGGTTACCGGGTCTGCCTGCGCTTCGCCTGTGGTCCGTTGCGGCGCGGCGGAGGGATCCGTTCGCAGGGGGTGCGGCGTTCCGCGGCGCGCGGGAAGGCTCAGTCGGCTCCGCGCGCGCTGGCAGGAGGGGCAGGGGCGGCCCCGCGCTGCAGGTAGGGGGAGGCCGGGGCGGCGTGAGGGGGGCGGCGGGGCTGCGGGGCTCCGAGGGGTGGGGGCCAGCGGCTCTGGTAAAGACAGCGTCTGCTGTCACAAAGAGCGGAGTGTTTTGGTTCGAGTTAAAGTAGAGTTGAGTTTCACCTAAGTAATTGTGGGTTTTGGAAGTTAGGCTCTCCCCATCTGATAGCGTGTGGCTGCCCCATCCCTGGGAGGAGGGGGTTCAAGGTCATGTTGGATGGGGTCTTGGGCAGCCTGATCATAGAAAAGAATCATAGAATCACTGGGTTGGAAAAGACCTCTTGGATCATCGAGTCCAACCATTCCTATCTGCCACTAAATCATGTCCCTGAGCACCTCGTTTCTACCCCTCTTTTAAATGCTTCTAGGGATGGTGTCCCAACCACTTCCCTGGGCAGTTTCTGCCAGTGCCCGATGACTCCTTCTGTGAATTTTTTTTTCCTGATATCCAGTCTGAACCTCCCCTGGTGGAGCTTGAGGCCATTCCTCCTTATCCTGTCACTTGGGAGAAGAAGCCAGCACTCTTCTCTCTACAACCTCCTTTCAGGTAGTCGTAGAGAGCAATAAGGTCTCCCCTCAGCCTCCTCTCTTCCAGGCTAAATAACCCCAATTTCCTCAGACGCTCCTCGTAAGACTTGTTCTCCAGCCCCTAGTGGGATCTAGTGGGAGGTGTCCCTTCCCATCGCAGAATGGGGTGAAACTGGATGGGATGTAAGGGCCCTTCCAACTCTAACTATACTATGATTCTACGTTTTCATCCAAACAAGTGCTTTTCCAGACACTGCGTTTTTTGGAGATGAAAACGTCTTGTTATTCAGCCTGATCTGTGCTGAGCAGTTGTGTTTTCTGTGGTCATCTCTGTTTGCAGTGTTTCCCTATCTTAAATGCAAGGTCAGGCAGAGCTGGCTTCAAAGCTCCAAATTAGTAAGATATTTAACTGTTGTGAAGTTTATTACAAAGTTATGATTAGTCCTTGGAAAGCAATAGAATATGCATAAGATTTCTGGGAGAACGCACATGCATGAAAGTGCGTATATTCTGTTCTTAGCTCTTGTCTGGCTGCACATGATCGATGGAGATCACTTACTCGTGTTGCCCAGGGCTGGTAAAGGATGCTTGCTTTCTAAACCTCCCGAACGAGTCTTAGAGAGTTGATTCGCCGATGTTTTTGGTGTCAGCTCCCATTGGTCGGCGCCTGCTTCCTGGCAGATGCCCCTGTCCTGCTAACGGGAGCACAGCCAGGCTCGTAACGGGGCGGGGTGGGGGGGGGGTAAACTCGCGGCTTTCTTTTGTAGGAGTTGGTGGAATCTCTAAACAGAGCACTTAAGGTTAGGAAAACTGAAGTCCGCGGTTTCCTGTAGCGTACAGGCATAAGTTTTTCATAAGGGTGCTGTCAGGTTTGTCCGAGGGTGTGTTTTGTTTATCTCAAAAAGTTATCGTATGAAAATCATCAAAAAAAAGTTCAGAAGCATCACTAAACTACATCGGGTCCCTTGCTTTCAGCTTGCTACTTTCAAGTGTATAATATGTGTGATAGTGCATTTTGTGTATGCTTTTTTGAGGCTCGCTTATACTCCGTGGCGCAATCATGTTTATAAATGAAAAGACTACTTGTGCAAACGCTGTGTGTTTGGGGCTTTTTTTTGCGATTGAAGCGCCGTTCTTCTGCTTTCTCGGTATGTGCACACACAGATGCACTTGCCACCCCCTCAGTTTTATCGGCAGCCTCTCAGGAGATCCCAGCAGCCGCTGAACTTTCAGCCTCCTGTTCGGCTGTCTTCCTGCGAGTGCTATTTGGTTTCTGCGAGTGCTACGTGGTTTCTGCGAGTGCTCCTTGGTGCCACCGTTATGTTCTTTTTCAGGTGGATACCACTATAATAGTCAATTGCTCTCTGTTTCCTTTAAAATCAAGTCTAAGAATTTCCATAAGGGAGTGTGTAATATTTAGACTTGGTGAGGAGGATCATAGAATCACCAGGTTGGAAGAGACCCACCGGATCATCAAGTCCACCCATTCCTATCAAACACTAAACCATGCCCCTCAGCGCTTTGTCCACCCGTGCCTTAAACACCTCCAGGGAAGGTGACTCAACCCCCTCCCTGGGCAGCCTGTTCCAGGGCCCAATGACCCTTTCTGTGAAAAATTTTTTCCTAATGTTCAGCCTAAACCTCCCCTGGAGGAGCTTGAGGCCATTCCCTCTTGTCCTGTCCCCTGTCACTTGGGAGAAGAGGCCATCTCCCTCCTCTCCACAACCTCCTTTCAGGAGTGACTGCTGAGGAGAAAATATTTAAGTTGCTTATAGGATGAAAAACTGTTTCCCCTGCCAAAGCTCTTACGGGTAGCAAATCACTATTTCACATGGAGAAGTTTACATGAACGTGTGATAACTGCTCTTGCCTTATAAACATCAGTTTCTCCAAATACTTAGTGCCTTCAAGCTACAGTGTAGGATTGCAGTGGGTTGGTCATGGTAAATAGCTCCCAGTTTTTTACACTGGCAAGCACATGTAAATTGCACTGAGAATCTTCTGCTGTATATTGGAGAAGGTCTCTTGAACAGAAAAAAAAAAGTAATTGCATTTATTTACTTTCATAAATAGGTAAAGAATTATTTGTGTGAGTTATTTTGATGTTCTTTTATAGGTAAGATTCCTTACATTTGAAGATGCCGCGCTATGGGAATATTATTGTAATTAAACGGAATGGGACTGATGGAATTACTTTTCCACTCACTGCAAGTTGTTGTCTGTTTGGAAGGTGAGAATTAGTTGAGTACTTGTATGCATCAAAATAGTACTAGTGATATTTTTCCTGCGCGTTATGTCTTTTAATACTTACTTGCAAAAATAAATGTTTATTTGTGAATGGTGTTCAAGGGAGGAGATTCTGGACTAAGGTAAATTGTAAGACTATAAAGTTGAACTTTATTTTTGTTACTGCTTTTTGTTGATGCCTTTCCAGAACTGCTTTTTCCTTTTTTAATAAGTGTCTGGCCAAAGTAATTAAAAGTAATATGCAATTGACAAGCAAATGATAATGTTCTTTTACTCAGAGGCAGTTTCCAGATAATTGACTAGTGGGGAGAAGCAGGGTACGTTGCTTTGTATAGGACCATCCATTATTGGTGCTTTTCTCAATTTTTTTTTTGATTCTCCGAAACCTCAGTCATGGAATACATCAACCAATGTCTTGACCAATATATTAGAAATACTAAGAACTTACACATTCTTCTCCAGTCTTGAAACTCACTGTGACTTAGATGAGTGATAGTGGGTTTTGAGCTTGATCCAGCTATTTTAAATTAAAAGATAAAATCAATATACCTGGATGGTGTGTGTGAAGACTCGACTAGATGATCTTAATTTAAATAGCCATCAAATAAAATGGTTTTATGTCTCTTAATCTTGTTCTGTTCAGCAGTTTACTGACTGATAGCTATCTTAAATAACTGTAGTAACTCAGTTTGGAACCAGATTCTATAGCGAATCTATGGGAAGCACTCCAGTGTCAGTAGTACTCTTCTTTGGCTTCAGCAGGGCTGTCTGGACAGGTGATACTTAATTGTGCAAACATAATTTCTGCTAGCTGCGTCAGTGAGAGGTGTCAGGTACTTCTGTGAGCCGTACCTGTGGCATGACCGGTGATATGTTTACTGCCTAAGACCTACAGTATGTCAAAAACATCAGAGATTAGCTTAACAAAAAACCCCAAAACCAGAAAGAGGTGGTATATACTTAGAAAAAACAGCTTTCACTTACTAGCAACTTTTAAGAAAGTAGAAGTAGCTGCCCAGATGAGACAAAAGGTCCATTTACCTAATATGGTTAGGTCTCTGAAACGATATCAGAAGCTTAAGACCACGTGTTGGTATTTTCTAAAAATATTCCATGAGTCTTTGAGAACTTGCAAGTTGGGAAACAAGTTAATCTCAAACCACCAGGTATCTGTTGTAGAAATGTCTTTTTCAGCTTGTGAAGTTTTAATTTTTCGGGATCTGCATATTTTACGTATCTTTTCTGATATGGGTTCTCTGATGTTGTAGAAGTGTAAGCTGCTGTTATTTTTTTTGCCACAGTTGAAAGACTTAGTTCGTTTTCTTCCTGTTACCAAACTTAAGCAAGCATCACGCTGCTGTACAATTATTAGCTGATAAGTTGAGAAATCACCTAAACCTATAGCAGTCAGATTTTTCGGTCTTCTGTGTTTTTTGAAACTCGCATTGTATTTTCACCGACAGGAGAACAGAATGTGACATTCGCATCCAGTTGCCTCAGGTCTCGAAAGAACATTGTAAAATTGAAATAAATGAAAACAAGGAGGTAAGCGATATGTATTTTGATTACATATGCATTGCCTTGTTGCATCTCATCAGGCTACTGAAATGTTTGTTTTATTTTTAGGCAATATTGACTAACTTGAGTACAGTAAATCCTACGCAGCTGAATGGTAGTTGTTTTCAGGAACCTCTACCTCTGAAGCATGGAGATGTGTTAACTATTATTGATCGTTCTTTCAGGTAAGTGCCAGTAACAAACTGTTGATGTCTCAGTTCTAAAATGTGTTCTGCAGGTAAACAATGCAGAGAGCTTTGTGAATGAAGGCTCTTACTGCTGGTGAAAGATATGGAAGATGGATATAGATAAGTGGGAAAAATTAAAAGGTCCTCTTACCATCTTCAGAAACGGAAGTTAATCTAGTTTATTTCATATTTCTTTACAACATCAGATAGACTTTCTTCAGAAGCTGGGATTGCTTAAAGATATATTTTATCACTTTGATATTATGTTAAGGTAAACCAATAAAGATAGAATTGTCTAGAGAGTTCGCTTTGATTTTGTTTCAAGGTTAGTAATTTTTAGGGGAAAATTTACAAGTGTTTTGATGTAGTTAGAGCCTTTAAATTTATGTGCATGTATTTTTGGGAGTGGACAACTAGGGCATGTGTCTTAATAATGGGAATTTTAATCATCAGCTATTTGACAAAAATTTTTTTTGTCTAACTTTTTAAATATTTCTTCTAGATTTGAATATCCTCTTCAGTCAACTCCAAGAAAGAGGTTTTCTAGAACTCCAAAAGAAGAAGCACCACGGGTAATTTTTGCCATAGGCTTCTTTATTGCAAGCATTAGTAGTGATATCATGTTCCACTTCCTTGTTCTGTTTTCTGATGAAGAATAATTTTACAGCTATAGATTACCTTTCTGCTTGAAAATATGAAAAATCTGTTACAGATATATACCTTTTTTAAAGTAAATAATTCATTCATTTTAGGCTTGACAGTGTGTGGTAATAGATACTTAGTAATCTTTGATGTTACTAATACAGGTAAGCTATTAAACACTAACCCGTAGCTTTTCTGGGAGAGAGGATGGGATCCAGGAAATGCAGAGTATGGGCATTGGTTATCCTTGTAATAGGAAAGTGTGCCCTAGAGTTTTAATGTTCTTTTTATTTTTCTTTTCCAAAAATTGTTCGTTGTTCTTTATTTTATGTGCTAGTATGCTAGTGTATTAGAATTTCCACATATCAAACTAAACCTGCCTTTTAAGAACTTGTTTTCTATTAGCTCCATTTTTTCTTCTCAACAGTTTTTGTCCCTTAAAGGGGATACTGTTAGTTTGCAAATACTCTGGTTACTGAAAGACTTTTTTTTGTGTTATAGTTCTCTTATTTAAATAAAAAAACTTCCACTAGGTGTGGTAACATGATGAGACTCAGCTGTGCTTGTGTCTATTCTTATGCTGCTACAGTTTCTTTTAGAGCCAATAATTTCAATGATAGAACAAGACTTTAAGCCCCTGGCTATATAGGGCCTCAAATGTGAATTGGTCAATATTCTTAAATTTTGAAATATTCTAGGATATCATTTGAATACTTTTAAGCCTGCTTAGTAAACAGTGTTTATAATTTTATAAATCTAGTATTTTTCAATGTGCAGTCAAAAGCTAAACTCCAAAATATTTGTTGCTCTGCTGTAATGTACAAATTTACACATTCTTCATCTTCAGCAGGTGGCAGAAGAGGAGTTATCGCACAAACAAACTTCAGGATCTACAAGTCTTCATGCTTCAGGTTAGTACTCGTTTTATGGTGAATTTACTTTCCTCTTCCCCTTCAACTGCATTTAAGTTTTTCCTTTTAGTCTAAGAAGAAACACAAAGTTGAAAAGAGCAGAAGGAATGTATTTTAAGACTTTTCAGTCTTGAGCAAAATATGCTTTGCTGTGTCAGTGTACTATCTCATCACACATGGATGGTGTGATTTATCAAAACTAATTCCTGCTAGGAGAAACCAGTTTAATTGCCTCCTGACAAATGGGCATTAACAGTTAGCCTGGATTTTGCGAATTCCAGGCTATGTTACTTTAAGTCATTTGTGAAAATTCGGCATATAAAGACTATACCTAAGAAGGGAGTACAGCACACGAGTTTTGGAAATGTGATATAAATGTCAATTGAAACTGATATGTGAAACAATTACCTGTTACAGTTTACTTTTCAGGAGCACCAAATGAGTATTGCATGGTAAACGCACCTTTGATTAAAACTTAGCTTGCAGTTCTCTGCTGGCCTAGAATACCGCTATATCCCTTTTGCGCAAATATTGCATTATCTCGTGTATTCTTTGCTAATAAAAAATTGAAACGGGTATAATTTTGGAGACATATAGGGAGGGTTAATATTGCTGATTGACATAGTATTTTACAATAGCTGTCCTATGTAGACCTGGTAAAAATCTTCTAGAGCTCGTCTTGAGTAGTTGTGGACCAGGGTTGGCTGAATACCAGGACTTCACCTTTCCGTCCTTCTTGTCTTAAGTAATGCTACTTTCATGGAAAGATTGAAGTTTTTTCTCCTTTCCCAGAAGGTGACTGACAGGCTTTTCCATGTGTGTTTATCTCTACCTTTATCGTTGCATGAATTATTTCCCATTGCGATTAAATCAACATGTATCAGCATTTGTTTTGGCAGGCATTCATGCTGGTCTAAGCAGTGTTGAGAGACAGACCCTGTACATGTATAGATGTATGTGAGGTTTCAGTTTCTTGTGGCTTAAAAAGGTGCATCTTATTAGGTGAACTCTATTAGCTTGCATATATCCTTTGTTCATGGAAAAAGCAATTAAGCATGCTACCTCAAGCTTCCCTGGGTGCAGTTTATAGATTGAAATGGAATAACGGCACACATGCAGTCACTCACCTTTCATCTGGGAAGTGGAAGCTCTGATTTATTGTCTGGCTTTAAAGAAGCATTGCCACACTTTTAGCAATGTAGCGCCTGCGTAAACGCAGGACAAAAACTGAATTGAATTGTGGTAAGCTGATCTAAATAGGTGTTTAATTTGTGCTTGTAGATTTGTCTTAGGACAGCCATGAAAGAGTCACGGGAGCCATTGATTCTGAAGAAAAATAAAAGCATAAAATACGAAGTGCCTTACCTAAGTATGAGACAAGTGCTAGATTGCGATTTAAAATCTCTGTTAAACATTTCAATATTAATGTTTCTGTTATGAGAGGAATTGTTAGTAGAGCTTTATTTACAGTACCATATGCTGGACCCTGGTTGACTATCTTGGGGGAGGAAGAGGCAGGAATTTTTATCTGTGTTTATGCAATTCATATTTGCATTTTTTAAGTAACTACATTTTTATTACTTTTTACTTTGTTTTATCTACTTTGTAGATAATGCTGGATGTGAAGAAAAAAATGCCAATGAAAATAAACAAAGTAGAGAGGAAAATATTTCTGAAGCTTTACCCATCAAACCTCAAACACCCAAGTCTTCAAACAGAATACATCAATCTTTTAAAAAGCAAAATGAAATGTCTCCCTTTAGTAAACTCTATGAAGAACTGAAATATGAGATTAAAGCGAAAAAACATCCGAATGAGGGAAATGCAGCACAACAAGCTGCTGAAGAGGATTATAAGACTGTTCTGCTAGAACCTTATCATCTGGGAAGCCTGACTAAAGAAAAAGAAATGAGTGGAAGTGAAAATATTGAAGAATGTAAAATAACACAAGAAGTAATCAGTAAAGAAATTAACCATATCTCACCTGTAGGAAGTGCTACCAGGAAGAGTTGTACCAGAGGTCCTCGAACATCTGTTTCAAAGGAGATATCAAGTGATACTGGGAAAAGTAACTTGCAAGATCATAATGAACTAAGTACAGCAGACAAATCTAAAGGTACTGAAGTTGCAGCCAGACCCAGTAAGAAGAATGATGGAAGTGTACCATTTTCACTGGAGCAGCGTCCTATAGAATCCTTGGACTATGCAGATAGATTGAAAATATTTAGCTCTGCAGTAGTATTGGATAAACCAGCACAAACAGCTGATACAACTGTTTCTGAAGTAGGTAAATATGTTCTGTCTACACCAGCGCTCAGAAGGAAGAGTCCTCGGTCTCATTTCATATCGCCTGCCAGAGAAACTGGTGGAATGAATCTTGTAAATACTGATACTCCAATAATTCGACGACGTGCATCATGGAAACGTAAGTCTTTTCCAGAAATTTCAGCTGAAACTCAAAGGGAACATTCAGTGTGCAGAAATGATAGCCTCAAACAACTGCCTTTGGCAGAAAATAAATGCTTAAAACAAAGACGAAATAGTAAACAACATACACCAGGAAAACATGTAAAAGAAGACGTGACCAAAGAAATTTGTGATCAGGAAAACTTTATTAACACAAAAGATGGACATTCTGAAACTCCTGCCTCTTTGTATAATTACAACAGTACCCGAAGAAATAACAGGCAAAGCAAAGCATTATCAAACTCTGTCCATTCAGAGACTCCGAATTCAGAAGAGTTAACATCAGAACTGGCATCTCCTGATAGTCAGATATCAGGCTCTGGAAGAAAAAGGGGTAGGCCAAGGACGTCTGGACTGCTACCTGAAAAAACATTGGACTCGAATGTTGTTCAAGAACATCACGATAAGACTACAGACAGAAAAGACAGTGGAACTAAAGAAGAGCTGACTGCAAGGGGGAATCACCAGAAACTAGATTTGGAAGATGCTAGTGTTACAAGGTCTCGTAGATTGTCATCAAAGAGAAGACCTTCTGGAAGTGCTACTGTACTGCAACATAATGAGGCTGTCTCAGAAATTAATATTTCTGGCCTGTTGGCTGGGGAAGAATCAGGTAAATATGTTTTAATTCCCTGCTTTGTTTTTGTATTTGATAAGTTCTTCTAGCATTCTCATGAGAATTTTTCACTTGCATAAAATCTAGAACTCACCGCTGACATATTACTTCTAAAAATATTTTATCATGTAGTTATAGTTGGCCATAAAACCACACAATAATATGTATAAAACTTTACTCCACAATTGAGGCCATTTCTCCTTAAGGTAAGTTTCCTTCTGATATGTTTCCAGTTTTGGAAACAGTGCTTATTTGTGCTTTTTATGTTGGTTAAAGACTTGGCTTGGATTCTTAGTTATATAGAAATATTTTCAATTGCTATTCTTAGGCAACTCAAAAAGGGTATCTCAGAAGAGGAAAAGTGGTGACTCGTTAGTTCAGCCTTCAGGAAAAAGAAAGAGAGTGTCTTTTGGTGGTCATCTAAGTCCAGAACTTTTTGATAAAAGTTTGCCTCCCAACTCACCACTTAAAAAAGGTGCAATTCCTGCAAGACTGAGCTTACCGTGTGGAAACTCTCCTCGTGCAGTTCTGAAAAAGGCTCAGGGATCGAAGCCCTTTGCAGTCCAGGTAAACGTTACAATTAATCAAGTTGCTAAGACAATGTGAACAGAATTTATAAATTAAATGACTTCTGAAAATTAATTAAAAATTAGTAGTAAACCTTGTTAGACATATGTTGCGAAGTGGAAATTTTATTTGCAAATAAAAATGCATTTTTTAAATTTCTCCGTTGTAGGAAAAGGGCTCAGCTTACCCTTTATATCTACCCATCTCTATATAGGGAGTGTTTTTTTCATTCACTTTGCATGCTATTGCTCATTCTCATGCACATGTGGAAGTCTCATACATAGTTCTGTATGTTTGTGTCTAGCAGCAGTGTCTACAAGCTACAGTTTACCAGAAATAACAGAAAACAAAGCAGTGGTTTGTTGGCAGACTGCAAACTACTGCCACTTGGTTTGGCTAGAAGTTTGAAAATATTTGGTATTGAGTTAAACCAGTTAAGATATGTGTAGTGTACTTGATGTGAACAAAACTTTTGAACAAAGTGGAATATTGAGTTGATTTATTCAGTTGAATTTGCATCTGTCTTTTGAGAGTTTTGAATTTAGAACTTGTTAAAGGTTTGTTTTCTAGCATTTAAGGCTTGTTAAATGATCTGATGATATTTTATGCTATTGTATTTACTTGTCAAAGATGTTGATGAGCATTCGTAGTTCAGCCAAGTGCAGAAACGTTTTATCTTTGTGTTGTTTTGCTTGTTGCTTTTTTTTCCTACCAGGAAGTTTCTGAACATTTGCAGAAAGAAAAAGTGTCACCAAAAAATCTGCCAATCCAGAAGTCCCCAACTGCCTCCCCTGTCTCTGGGAAGGCAATACCTAGGTTTACTTTAGGCTCTCCAGCACCTTACACAAAAGGGCGTTTCTCTATTTCTTGCGTCACGATGCCATTACCAATTGCAGAAGAGGATGCTGTTGCAGAAGACATAAACACGAGGGAGAAAAATGAGACCCGAGTGAAAACACCTCAATCTTCTCACAGTAACCAAGATGATAAAATTTTTTTAAAGGCTACACCTGACAAATTAACAAGAAGCGCACAACCTGCTTTGAAGGTCACTTCCACAAAGAAGAGGAGAAGCGGGGCTGTAACAGTTATCAATGCAAAAAGAAGAAGTGGTGCCTCCAGTGCCAATTTACTAGGTTTGTTTCAGCAGTTAATTTTTAATATTAGTGTTCTAAAATACAGGAACAAAACTGAAGTAAGCCTTTCGTTATGCTGGGGCCACTAAATGACTGACATATCTTCTGATGGTTATTGCACTTGTTGGAAACAATGGGGATTTGTGAAGTGTCATATTCTCTCATATTTATGAAGCAAATTACTAAAGCATGTATATTACTGAAGCAGTGTTTAGAACACAATTCTTAATGTTCAGAAGTAGGAAAATAGTAGAATTAAGGTTCTCTTTGAAACAGAAATCCTTGAAGTAGTGCTGAATTAAATTGTATTGATTGCATCAGTTTTGATTTTTATACACAGTTCACAACCTCTGTCACAACCTCAGACTGCACTTGGCTGTTGAGAGTGGTATATAACAGATGTGATTAAAAAACAGGGTGATAGCTGGGTGTTAATTAGTTTATTTTGAAGTTGGATATTTGAATTTTAATGTTGAACACTGGTTTGAAATAGTTTTGGCAGCACTGGAAACTATGATAAGGGAAGCTTGGTTCATGAAATTTTTCTTTGAAGCAACTTAGAGATAAAGTGTCTTTTGTTTTCTGTTTTCATAAATGTAGATGAATTTACCTCTCTTTCAAAGCTGAATTTAAAGCTTCCTACCAACCATTCACCCAGGACATTTATTACTCTACAATCTCCATTTTTGTTGTCAAAGTTTAAATTTTGAACAGCATACTACATACAATGTCACAATGATGACCTCATCTTTATTACTACATAATGAGATTAAATCATAGGCCTTCATAGTACTTCCTCGTTAATTCAGCTGTAAGTGGTATTAGTCTTTTAGTGAAATAAGGGAGAATTTTATTTCAGTGCCTTTGGTTGCTCTATTCATTTTAATAGCACTAGAGGGCTTCACAAATATTAATGGCATAGCCATTTTTCACCACCTCTCTGTAATGTGTGAGTGGTTTTTAATATCGGTACATCTGTTTCTTCTGTAGTGGGAAAAGAACACCATAGTTCTTAAAAAAAATTTTGGATATCTGCTTTGTATCCAAAACAAAACTGTTTTCCCAGTGCCATTTTTGATAATTTCCTGCACGTTTAGCATTTTTCTGTGCATTTTGAACACCATAGCAATTACAACTTTCCTAAGTTATTTTTATTTACAGAGTTTCCCAACTTGCACAGCAATTCTGGCAAGAGAATACTATTATGCTTTTCTTCAGGAACAGCATTCCCCTTTTTATCTCTACTTAAAAAAAAAAAAGTTGGGTTTTTTTTGATTCCTGTCTTATAGCCTATTTCTGAAGTAAACCAGGCAGATGTCCTACCACCTTACAGCTTCTTTTTTATTACACAGCTGTAACTGATTCCTCTGCTGTGTACAGAATGATGCTGTGATAAAGATAACCTTGCTTTGGGAATTTTCAAAGTATGTCATAAGTAGAAGGAGATACTAGAAGAATTATGGAAAGTCTGTGTAGACTTTAATGCTGTAAGCAGTATAAATAAATAATTTTCTGACTATGAAATTCCTTAGGAAGGTGGTGAAAGAAATGCTGTGTATGTTTCACTTAGAAGCCATTTCTCTGATGTTATATCTCATGTCCCACCAGGGGAAAATTGAAGTATAATAATGAACAAGACTGGAAGGCTCATGGCAGGTTTCTGCTGGGGAAGAATTATTTCCTTACAAAACCAGCAAGGACGGAATTGGGTCAGCATTCAGTTCTGGGATCTAACATTTATTTGACATTGTTTAAAACTTGCTTAGCTGTGGAAAGCCATACTGGGTATTTGGACAGTTGTTAAACTTCAGCTGAAATTGGGTCCTTCAATTGAAAGCATTTCACAGAGCACTTTAGTATAGGCGTTGTCAGATGATAAAACCCCACCACTCTGTTGTGCCTGACTGCAGCAAATCCATTGGAATCATAAAGAAATAATGATGAACTTTCATTTGTATAGCTGAGAATTAAAGGGCTTACTTCTCTTTTACTTTCTAGTTGCAAAATCTTGGGCAGAAGTGGTCAAATCAGGTGTTGCAAGACCCCAGTCAAAGACTGTTAAAAAAAGTGTCCGAAAAGGGAGCTCCCTAAAGAAGATAACCCAATCACCAAAGGTATTCTTTTCTTTTTTTTTTCACGTTTACTTTTTTTTCCTGCATAACCACAAACAAGTTTGTCAGTATTTTGCTACAGAAGCTGGAAGCATATGATGCTAAATGGGTGTTAATGTTTATGTCACAGCTTCTAAGAAATGTAGATTTTTATATAAAAGGAATCTCTGCTTACTAACTTTTTTTTTTAACTCCCTTGTTTCCCATCTGCAGACTCCAGAAAGAAAAATAAAAGGTCATTTTAGTACAGGTCACGCAGAGTCACCTGCTACAATAGTTGTGGGTAGAGCTTATTCCACCACAGTCAGAACATTTGGACAGGTCCCTAAAGTGGTGAAAAATCCTCTCTTGAAGCTGGACATGAACATGGATGAAAGCTTCACAGGTAAGCTTTTAAAGTCTATTGCTCAGTCTGCTAATTGCATTTTTCTTTTGTTAATGTTATTTTCTCTGAACACAATTTATAGGAATGACTGAAATGTTTCAAACACCAGAAATCCAGACTGGAAAAACATTTCCTTTGGCTGCTGTTCAGAAGACTGATTTTACGCCAACATGTACTGCAGATGATATTTCTGAATTGCATACTCCCGAAGAGCCTGGTATGTTCATTATTTGTAAAGAAAAGAGATGTTTAGATATATTTACGGGTAGTGGTGTGTCTGCCACTTCAGACAGTGAGTAGTTTTGGCCTAGGCAGGCTCAATCTGTTTGAGATGAAGCATCTGACAACCCAGAAAAAGGATATATACATTTATTTTTATTTTATCATATATATCCGTGAAGAAGATGAGGTCACTTGGAGCATATTCAGCTTGGAGAAGAGAAACCTCAGGGGTGTCCTCATTAGTCTGCCACCTCCTCAAGGAGGGCAGCAGAGGATGTGGTGCTAATCTCTCTCTGACCAGTGATAGGACATGAGGAAATGGGATGAAGCTGTCAGGAAGCTGAGGTTAGACATGGGAAAAAGGTTCTTTGCTGAGAGGCTGGTTGGTCACCGGAAGAAGCTTCCATGGGAACTGGTTGTGACATCAAGCTTCTCAGAGTTCAAGAATTGTCTGGACAATACTGTTAGTTGTATGGTATAGTTTTAGGTAGTCCTGTGAGGAGCAGGGAGTTGGGACTTGAATTAATAATCCTTATGCGTCCCTTCCAACTTGAGATTACATAAAATACACAAACATCTCTTCTCACTTTTTTTCTTCCATGGTGTTGGAAAGGTCAAATGTTTGTTCTTTAATGTGAAAATTTCTGAATTATGTCTGGTACTGCTTCAAAACACAAAGGAAATTGCAATAGTAAGCTTGCACCTTTAGAAGTTCTAGGGATAACAGAAACCATTAATTCTTTTATCAGATAAAAGATAAGAAATAATAAAGATGTTTGTAGTCGGTTTTATTTAATGTATGCTGTGCCTTGTAGAAGCTAATTTTCAGATCAGTTGTTGAAGCACATTTTTGGATTTTGGTTTGTACAAGGCTCAGGCTGTTTGAATCCATTTTACTTGGTTATACAACAATTAGAATGCTTGGATTTCCTGCATAATTCTTTTTCAAAATTACATAAATCTGCTACTTATTTCAGGAGAGATGATGGTGTCACCGTTAAGTAGTTCAGAAGCTTCAGAACGGAAACAAAATAGTCCAAATATTTGTTACATTCTGAGAGACAAGGAGTCTCTAAAGTCTATGTTTGATGCAATATCCACAAAAACTCCCGAAAAAAGCAAAGATACACTGGAAGAAAATATTAGCAGGGATAGTCCGTTAGTAATTCCAGAAAAACAAGAATCTCTGGTGAAATCAGTAAGTAAAAGGAGGACTCCAAAGCAGAAGTTGGAACCATTTGAGGTCATGTCAGGCATCAAGCAGCTTTTAAGGACCCCAAAGCAAAGGTCAGAAGCAGTCGAGGACTTGTCAGGCATCAAGCATCTTCTGAAGACACCACAACAGAAGCCAGAGCCAGCTGAGGTCCTGTCAGGCATCAAGCAGCTCATGAGAACCCCACAGCACAAGCCAGAGCCAGCTGAGGTCCTGTCTGGCATCAAGAGGCTTATGAGAACCCCAAAGCAGAAGCCAGAGCCAGCTGAGGTCCTGTCAGGCATCAAGCGGCTCCTGAGAACCCCAAAGCAGAAACTAGAGCCAGCTGAGGTTCTGTCTGGCATCAGGAGGCTTATGAGAACCCCAAAGCAGAAGCCAGAGCCAGCTGAGGTCCTGTCGGGCATTAAGCAGCTCCTGAGAACCCCAAAGCAGAAGCCAGAGCCAGCTGAGGTCCTATCTGGCATCAAGCAGCTCATGAGAACCCCAAAGCAGAAGCCAGAGCCAGCTGAGGTCCTATCTGGCATCAAGCAGCTCATGAGAACCCCACAGCAGAAGCCAGAACCAGTTGAGGTCTTGTCAGGCATCAAGCAGCTCATGAGAACCCCACAGCAAGAGCTGGAACCAGTTACAGATAAACTTGCCTTTGAAAGTTTGTTGAAGACTCCAGTACAAAAAAGGGAAGCTGCAAAAGGTGTGGCAGGTATTAGTTTAATGAAGAAAACTCCAAAGCTGAAATATCAACCAGTAGAAGACATGATTGGGATTAGCCGTATTTTCAAGACGCCAAAGGAAAAAGTTGAACCCATAGAAGATACATTTGGTATTAACAGACTAATGATGACACCAAGAGAGAAGAATCAACCAGTTGATGACTTTGTGGGTCTGCAAAGGCTTATGGCAGAACCCAGGCAGAAATGTTCTGATTTTGACGTGGACTATGTTGGAGTCATGGAAATGTTTGATGCACCAGAGGAAATTAAGGTAAAATACTTTAGCTTCCAAAAGGAATTGATTTAGACTTTGATGCCTGTAGTTGAAAGGAATTCTTAGGCCTCCTGGTATCTTATGTTACAGCACTTCAAATATGCCATCCCTATAACCTCTGGAGGAAAAGGTACCTTCAAGGAAAGCACCTCATGTTGATTTGAAAACTGTAAAGATGGCAATCTTTTTTTCTTGTGTAGCTTTGTCCAGGTGAATGCCTCCCTGCTAGAAGGCATAGCTTATTACAGGTCTGAATTGGAACACTCTCTTCCTCTGGTCATTTGTTCCTGTTATGTTTAAAGCACTCTTTAAATAGCTAGCAATCTACCATCAGTTTTTTTCTCAGCCTTTGTTTTCATAAGCAAGGCATTTGGTTTGGTTTTATGTTTCTTTGTGTTGTTCAGCTGCTTCATACCCCATAGATGAAATTTTAAGATCTCTTTCTTTGCCTGTCCGAAAGTGTTGAGGATTTGGCAAAACATATTAACATATCATCAGCTGATTTCTCTCTATGCCCCCAAGTCTTTTACTCCTTGCTTCCTGACTGGATGCCTATTTTAGACAGACAGCTTTATCACTGTTCATTTGCCTGTTTTAACATGTATTTTCTTTCAAGAAGCCTGTCTAAATAGTTACTGAGGCTGCTCTGGGTTACCATTCTGACTTTATAATTCACAACTTCATCACTTTTTTTTATTTGTGAATTTCATTAGTGTTGAATTTTCTATTTGTTCCCAAATCCATAGGTAAAATGTCAAGTGTCACTGGGCTTCGTGCTCTTCAGTGTAGAGCTATGATTCAACACTATAAAACACTCAAATGATTCACTTCAATGCCTCAAATTCTTTTTGAGCACTCTTTTAGACACCTTTCAGCCCATTTAATTAATTCTTTATGCAGTGTTTGTTATCTTTAAAAACTTCTACACTAACTCAGATAACGAGTATTAATTTTTATGTATTTGTGTGCTAATATCAAATATATGGATGCAGCTACAAAACTAAACTGACATTATTTTTAGACAAAAGTATTTGACAAGACTTTTTTCAACTATTACTATACATTAATTTTCTATTGCTTGCTTCCATTATTTCTTGTCCTACCATATTGATTATTGTTTATTCCTTTAGGTCAGGTCAATGAATGTTGTGGATTCTAAGCGAGAAGATACCATACCTCCCTGTACTAATTCCAATCATAAATACGGTAAGTACAAATACTTCTGCTTTAACTAAAGGAATAATGAATATACACGGTAATATGTGCTTTTTTGAAGTTTTAACCTTAGTTAAAGAATTTTAAAAAATATAGTGTGAAGCGTGTATAGCTCATTGAATTGGTGCAGTCATCCCTAATGAGCACCGCATGCTGTAATACTATTGTAGCAGAACTAACAGTGCAGTAGTTTGGTGTGGTCATGTTGACATCTCCAGACATACCAGTGTAAAAAACCTGGTGCTATGATCTGCACTTAAAATTATCTTCTTTTGCATATATTTTCATGACCATAGCTTAAACCTGTGAATGCTACCTACTGAATAAACTAAACAACTTTCCTGTGATCTAGGAGTTGGTCAAAACAATCACCGATTTATTTATATTTAATTTTAAAATATTGTGTGATTTGTTTGAGGGAAAATTACTCTGTTAGGAAACTCAAAACTTGTAGGTACTTTGATCAGGCATAATAACATATAAATTTTTTTTGTGCTCTTTTCTACATAAAAACTCTGGGGGCCAAAGAAAACCAACCTGTGCCAGAAGATAAAGGAAATATTTCACAAGGTGAAGATTCTGAACAGAAAGAGTCAACTAGTGATCAGTCTAACCAGGGACGAGCCAGGGGCAGACCACGGAAAACAGTACATCCTGTTTCAGCGAAGCTGTGTGAAAAGAATTTGAATTTAAAAGAATTGCAAGGTCTGGAAAAAATGAGCACCCAAGAGGAGATGGGGGATGTCAGTACTTCAACTTCAGTAACTAAAAATGAAGGAAGAGGAAGGAGAACCAGACGTTACATACAAGAAGAAATTGCTTCAAAGCACCCAGATCAGGAAAAAGTTGAAGCTGTTTCATTTGTGGGACCACATGGAGCTACTCAAAGATCCAGAAGAGGTAAAAGTAAAGAACCGCAGGAGTTAAAGCGTCTAAGTGAGAATCTTGAGTCTTGTGGCAAAAATTCTTCAATGCTACAAAAAAGCCCTGCAAATACGAAACAGACTTTGCAGGAATATGGCATCAGTGATGTATTAGAAACTAAAGATGATTCAACTATGAAGACAGTAAGTGTATCTAGTAGCTTTCAAAATGAAAATTTTCAACTGAGAACAGGTTTAGAAAAAGCTGTAAACAAATCTAATGAAGGTGGTATAGAAGACAGTGAAGAAATGTTTCAGTCACCTGGGAGGAGGTCTAGAAGAATAAAAAAAGTAGAAACCACAGAACCACTGATTCCACCTAAAAGAGGAAGACGACCTAGAAATGGTCAAGTTAAACAAGATTCTTCAGAGGACCTTTATGGGACAAAGAAGCTTTGCAGAGACCCATCAGCAAATGTGACACGAAGAGGTAAACAGACTTTTGACAAAGATACTGAGACTGCCACAGCAGAAGAATCTGAAAACAGAGCTGAACTTGAAATAAAGATAACAGGGAAAAGAGCAAAGTCTTTAAGAAGTGCTAGAAAGCATGCAACTGAAGGAAATGCAGATGTTTGCGGTGTGGCACCTGAAAATATAGAAAACATTCAGAATACCAGGGCAACCTCAGCTGAAACTGATACTGAAACACAATCATACATCAAAAATCAGATTGAAGTATCTCCGGGAGATAAAACAGAAAATGCTCAGGAAAATACAACAGAGGCATCTCAAAGATTAAAGGCAGAGTCTCCTGGAATGACAAACAAAATAGCAGTTAGTGCTCTGAACTTGGAAACAAACAGAAGTGCAATACAAGATACAAAAAGAACTAGAAACAGGAGGGGCAGAAAGGATTCTTTAGAGAAAAAGCCTGATGAATTTGCTGAAGATGTAAACAATGTAGAACTAATTACTCCCAGACTGAAGTTGGAAACAGAAATGGATGAATCTTCTCTCAAAAATTCTTGGAGCTCTGTTTGTGTCAAGAATACAAACAAAGCCACAAAGGACCAGAATATCCCAGCTGGCACATCAATGCCTACTGCTGACAGTGACAGTCTTGCTCAAAGCCGTCCAAAGCGGGCAAGAGTTGAACAGGGAACTGAAATCCTTCAAGAGGATCAATCACTACAAAATGGAATGGTATGTAGGAGAGGTAGAGGTAGAAAAGTTAATTTTGTACTTGAAGAAGCCAGTTCCAAAGCGTCTGGAGGAAAAAGGAGTTTACCTGGGAGTGATGAAGGAACAACTTACAAAGACAGTCAACATGAGACTTGGGAAAATACTGCTTCACAACTAAGGAGGAGCAGAAGAAAGCAAGTTGATTCCACGCCACACATAGCTTGTTCTACCTTTATGGAAAAACAAACCTTAATTGCAGATCATAGTAAAGATGAAGCTTTTGTAATGGAGCAAGATACAGCTTTGGAAGCTACTCCCTCCTCAACAGGAGACAATCCACTGAGACAAGGGAAAAGACAAGAGGTTGGTGCAGCATCACAAACATCTAGATTCCTTTCAATCAGGAAAAGACGTGGGTTGCTAGAAGGTGATGATGAAAAGATGACTGTGAGAGAAGATCAAAATCCAGCTTTGGGAAATAAAACTTTGCAGGAAAAAGCAAATGCATCAGCAAGGGACAAAAAGAAAAAGATTGATCTAGCAACAGAGGCAGAAAGTTCATCTTCTCTCCAGAGAAAACATGGCTTCTCTGAAACTGATATTAAGGAGGAGACTACTAATGAACAAAAAATGCCTTTGGAAACAGTGTCCTGTGCAAAAGAGAAGCCATTAGGAAGGGGCAGAAGGAAAGAAACAGCTCTAATATCACTCACAACCGATTACATCTCTCTTAGAGGAAAATGTATTTTGTCAGCAGATAATGGTAGTAAAGAAGCTGCTAAAGAACATCAAAATGTTCCATTAGAAAGTTGTGATTCATCTGTAAAAGAGCTGAGAAAAGGCAGAAGGAAAGAAACCACTCTGGCATCACACACAACTAATTGCATTTCTCTTAGAGGAAAACGTGCTTTGCCAGGAGTTAATGGTAGCGAAGAAGCTCCTGAAGAAGATCAAAATGTTCCATCAGAAACTTGTGATTCATCTCTAAGAGAAAATCGACTGAGAAAAGGCAGAAGGAAAGAAATTGCCCTGTTGTTAGAAGCCTCGAGTTCTATTCAGGGGAAAGAGGGATTATCAAAAGAAAGAGGTCACAAGAATGATTATGTGGAAGCAAAAAAGCTGGTTTTGGAAAATAGCATTTCCCAGGAAAAAAATAATATTTCAGAAGGGAACTCCAGGCAAATAATCACTTCATTGGCTGTTAGTTCCTCCTCACTTCAAGATTTGCTGGAAGATGGTAAGAATGAAACTCCTAAAGAACAACAGAGTATACTTTTGGAAGCAGCTATGTCTCCAAAAGAAAATCCATCAATAATGGGCAGAAAGAAAACACGTTCTTCAAAATCTGAAGAAAGTAGTTCCACTTTTCTCAGGGAAAGATCTGGCTTGCCCCAAGATAAAGGTCAAAAGAAGATTCTCAAAGAACACGAAGATACATCTCTAGAAAATAATTCATCCCAGGAAAACATGAGGCAATCGAGGAATAGAAGGAAAAAGGTACAATTTACATCAGAGGCAGCTACTTCTGTGTGTAAAAATGGTGACTTGCCAGAAAACAATAACACTTTGGAAACTCAAAATGTGTGTTTGACATCCAGTGGGTCTGACAAAAATAATCAGACTGGAGAAGAGGTTAACCCTGTAAAACAGGCAACCTCCACTTCTCGCAGAAGAAAAAATCCATTGCCAGCAGATAACTTGGCATCCAAAAAATTAAAATCAGGTGAGACAAGAATTTGCTTTCTAATTTCTAAAGTGTAACTAAGTTATTTATAGATACAACAGTAACGTGTACAAAATTCTGATATTATTGTGGGCTGCCATGATCTAATAGAGATAAAGAGTAGGTCTACAATATAGCAAGAAGACTTAAGTAAGTAGGGTCTGTGTTGTCTTGTATAAACAAGATGTTTTTCTTAAGTAGAAGGGATTGATTTTATGGGATATGACATGTATTCTTCCTCTGTTGACGTTCTCAAATGTCTGTTTGCTCTTAATACATTCTCTCTCAAAGCATAACAATAAATTGTAGTTTAGAGCAAATACAGCAACTAAATTACATGCAGAAGATAGTGGTAGTTACGCACAACATTAATCACATTTGCAGCACCCATTTTTCATCATGTTTTCTCCTCAATACGATCTCATTTTATATCTGTAGGGTTTGGATGACCTTCACTAGTCATCAACTGATTTTTGAAGCTGATACAGCTTGAAGCTGTATTTGAGCTTCAAAAGACAGCAAAGGTTCTATACACTTTCCATTTTCTCCTTTATTAGTTTTTCTTTCCACAAGCCAGTAGTACGTTGGCTTCAGACACCTAAAATATTCCCTGGGATTTTTATCTTGATGTGGTGTAATTTGGAAGATGACCACGATGCAGAAAATATTATCAAATCAAAGATTGGAAATGGAAATAACAATGAATCTCTACAGCTATATGTTGAGGAATTTCCTCCGAATTGTGCTAAAAAACCTAATCATGATTTGACCACGCCCTTTGTTTCATTTCTCTTTGGCTTTTTCCTTTCTCTACTGTACATGCTTATCCTTATGTAATGTGTACATCACTTGCCATTTTTCTGTCTTGGTTTATGGAGTTTTCTTTTGTTTCCCTTTACACACTTGCTAGTTTCTGCTTCGGGATGCTGATGTATTTACTTGCTGAATGATTGATCTCTTGTGATGCTTTACTATCTGATGGGATAGTTTTCTTTTCCAGGGAGGTCATCTTTCCCCACATGAATCTTAGTGACTGCTTCCATGTCTAGTGCTTGGGTTGATGCTTGTCTCTTGCAGCAGCTTAAATTTTCTGTGCTATCTAGATACTCACACAGGTGTCTAGTCTTTTCTTTATGGTTAAAAGCCTGACTTTCCAGCTTTATCTGGACCATAAAACAGTTACTATTTATTAATTTTTGAAGGATTTTTCTTCAGTACTGGATATGTTTTAATTTTATGTATCAGTAGAAGGAATTTTACCTAAAATGGTAGCTAATTGGTTTTGATGCTCTCATTAATGTTAACCTACTTTTGGAAGTAGCTGTAAATCCTCAGGGAGCTATCTTAAAGGATATTGGATGTGCAGAAATATGAGGATTGAAACTGATTTGTTGAATTCATAGATGTAATCTTTGGAATGTAGTCCTTAGGGACATTTTCTTTAAAAACAATATAACCAAAGACTGATTTTTGTATAAGATGTTATATTTGTAATATAAATTTACAGTTAATTTTTTTTGTGTACAAATAGAGAATGATGAAAATAGATCGTTACCAAAAGGAAGAAGAAACAAGACTAAAGAAGAATTTCGTGAAGACGATGTAAGAGCTACTCGGACAAGATCAAGCACAAGAACAAGTGCAAGAACAAGAAAATAGTCCCAGTAGTCACGGAAGCAGTTTTAGGATCAATTCAGTAAATGTGACTTGATTTGCACTCAAATTTTACACTCAGACTTTGTAAAGTAATCACTGAATTATAATATTATCAAAATATATTTCTTAACTGTTTACAGATGCAGCATAGATATCTGTTCTAATAGCTTTGTCTGTGTAGTGGTTCTTAAACTACAGGGTGCTCATGCGAAACTGCAAACATAAAAGTGAATCGTTTTGTAGCAGCGTTTATCCCTCTTTTTCTGTTGATCAGTACAGCAGTCAGGAAGCCATATTACTTTACTGCTGGTTTAATTGTAAGCTATTTTCTGCTTAAATTTTCATGTCTTATTTTGAATTAATGTTCTGTAAATATTCTTTTAAAAATCTATAGCTGTATTAGCAGAACTATTACGCTGAAATTTTGATATTTTTTTTTAAAAAAAAAACAAACGCTTAAGTTCATTGTACTGGAAAGTGCAGATTTTGAGGTCATTAAATTTGTAAACAATCCGAGACTTGTGTAGCTTCTGTTCTTACAAACAGTTAAGAATTTGTAATTACTGTTGTCCTTCTACAAGTATATTTCAAAGATTCAGCCTTTTTAGACACACATTTTTGAATGTTTCCTGCAATGCAGAGCCTTCTCTTGTAAACACAGCCACACTGCAGTGCTTCCAACTGTAAGTGCTGGTGAGAGAGACCAGAGTAGCAAGTGCATGAAGTTGTGATGTTGCTCCTTTTCATAGAGCTGCAATTGATGTGAAGTAGCTGGTGTGGTTTGGAAACTGCTTTTAGAGATCAGTGTATGGTTCAAGGCAGTGTGCATTTGTCTTCAAAGCTGGTGGCTTCCTGTTACTGAAGAAAGGGAGAAATTCATCTTCAAAGTAACTTGTCTGCAGTTTTAAGACCAGAGCTGAAAGTTTACATTTTTGAGTCCACAAGGAGCTACAGAGATTTCTAGCGAAGAAGAATGTTGGATACTATGTTTGGTTGTTCTTGTTCTCCTTTTTTGGGAATGAGGATGAACTCACTTCAGGTGAGTTCTTGTTTGTGAAGTCTGTTCTCTTCAAAATCCAAAATGGTCAGATTAAGTAAGGAATGTTGTAAGTAAGGTGTTGTCCAGGCATTCAGACCAGATTTGATATGTTATGAAGAATTTTAATTTAGTTTGTTCGTTATGGGTTTTTTAATATGTGGGATGTGTTGTATTTATATCCATAAGTTTTAAATGCTTTGGGCATTTTATCTTGCTTTAATTCACTTATTTTTTTCTATAGTTCAATTCTAGTGTGTAGATTTTAAGTGTAAAGATGCTGTAGATCTAGTCATACTTAAACATTGTTTCTATTGCTTTCTGTATGTGTGCTCTACTGTCATTAAATGCTTTCCACTGATCAAACCAGTGGATGCTCTATTCCTCTTGAAATAGTAGCATCCCACAAGCCTTTTTTGTGACCAGAGTCAGTGTTTGGTGATGGTTATCACTTTAGGCTTGAGGACTCTCCACTCCAACATGGATTTCAGCCTTCCAAGCATGAGGAACATATTTACCAGAAGTATTCTATTGGGTCTATAGCACAGGATTTGTGGTCTTTCCAATTTCCAAGCTGCTTCTAGAAGTATCCCCTGTTGTTTCCAGAGAAGCCTGTGGACTTGTAGCCACCAACTGGTTCTCAGAAGGAAAGCAGGACAAAGTAACTTAGCTTTGCAACCCCTTGAAGGTTAACATATGGGGGATTACATTGTAAGAACCCCAATACCACTATGGTGCGAGTTTCAAGGTAAAAAGATCCATGACACCTAAGTGTTTCAGACACTGCTGTAGGTTTAAATCCCTAAGCTATGCTATTATTTGGAAGTTATTATTTGCTACAGGAAGATTTTATTGTTAGCATTGATTTAGCATTTCTTACTGTTTTTTCTGACAGCTGACAACTAACAGAGAAAAGGGTCATTGTTGTCTACTAGCTGATTTTTTTGCAGATTACCAGATCTCAGCAGAGAACAAAGGGAAGAATTAGCGATGCACAGTAATGAATGACAACATGAAGAAAAAGTCAAATGCTGAACATGATATAAAGGTAAAGGTGTTAGAGAGCACTTCTGGGCTATGCTTATGTGTAATGTATAAGCCATTGTATATCTTCTGTCTTATGTTGCAGAGGATATTTCTACTTGCAGTACACCCCTTGTAACTACTCAAAAAATCATTTATGCACTTGTGGGATCTTGTTCACTATTTGATCCATCTGGGTGAAGGTTTCTGCTGAGAACTTGGGGTTTCTGCTCAGCTGTTGTTTAACTCTCACATTTACATCTCACTGACCACGAGGAGTTTTTCCTACTGCCTGTCCTGGCTGCATAAATACAGCAAGTTCTGCTTGTTTTGCCTCTGTAGTCTTTGCTATAAAATGTGGATATAAAGAGGAAATACATTACTGTTTTAAATTCTTGAGGCTTTTGATGCAAGTGTCCTTCTTCCAGGTCAGTGCTAGTGGCTTGGTGGTTTTTAGCTAACATCTGTATATTTTCTCCACTGTTATCATGCTTATACAAGATAATTGAGCACCTATGAGTGGCTGTACCTCTCTTTTCAGTCTTAAATATCTATAGCTACCCAAGGCAGTGATTTCTGGCTTAATGATAAACACAAGTCTTAAGGCAGAGATCAAGACTGCTGTTCCAGAACAGAAAACAGCACTGAAAGGTGTTGCTCTGTGAGCAAGCAGTCCATTTTTAACTGCATAACATGCATCCATTTCTTGAAATTATAATAAGGTTGCACCATCTTCTTTAATTAGGTGATAAGCATCCAGTAGTGAGGCCTTCACCGTACCGAAGGAGAACTAAGCCTTGTTGCAGGTATGTTGAGGTGCGCTAGCAGAGGAAGAATTCTAGGGAAGTCCCCACTGCTGTCCTGAAACATTTGTATTGTTTTTTTTGCTTCAGCCCAGCTGCTACTGCTGTAAACCATGGCATGTTGGCAACCTGGGCTGATGAACTGCATATAATTCTGGTTATCAAGGTATCTTGCACATTCTGCATCAAAACAAGCTGTGGTTAATTAGAGGCAGATGCCTGAGCAGCTCTGCAATGATGGATTAAAGCACAGAGAGTACTTGAGTGCTTTGCAATTTACATGCCACTTCTTGAACTCGGCTGCAAATAGAATATAAGGATATTTAGGCCTTTTTGTGCAGAACTGAATAGTGAATAGATTGTTGGCAAGATGAGGAGACCAATGTATTCGCTGAGTGGCCTTGTAGGATATGCAAAAAAGACATCATACATATACCTGCATATGGAGATCATGTCCAGTGCACAGGCAGATAAAGACCAGAAACCTTCCCATGCAATAAATAGTACACAGCCATGTCAGTATGTTCAGTCTTGATTGTATTTTTGTCTATGCCTGCACTGGCACTTGACTTTTCAGAGAGGTGAATGAAAAAATGGTAATACTGCTTTGGATTAGTAACAACTATTGGATTTGATGCTTCCCTTCAGAAGGAACTTGTAATCAACTTCCCATTATTGGGGTAATGGAAATTGGGGATATTTTATGTACTAGATAAAAATGAGGTAGTTTGGACATTGAATCCTGCTCAGTCACAGCTGGTTCTTGCAGATCCATTCAGAGGATTGCATGTCTTAGTGCTCAGAGCTAAGCCAGCTCTCTGTGTTCATTCTTCAGTCTGCAGACTTAGTCAGAACTTCTAAGTGGTGTGATGATACACGTCTGATCAACTTAGCTGCAGTTAGCACATGTATGCTGATGAAATTAGAGCTAGCAAACTGTGCTAGAATTCAGACTTTCACTATGCATATGCTTAGCAGCACAGTGAAGTGTCTGAGCTTGCTCTGCATGCAGCTAATTGGACTTTTTCTTAGTTTGAGCTCCGATCTATGAGAAAGTAACTGCTCTGTTTGTTTTCTGTTGAGCAGCTAATGCCCACTCTAACTAAATGGACTTTAAATAGATAAGTAATATCTAAAAAATACTCCATAATAAAAGTTGTTTCTGTCTACCAAGAAACCAGAGAAGACAATCTCTCCCTTAATAAAACAGTTCCTAATGGCCTGCTTAGGCAGTCCAAGACGTTCCCTCCAGAAGACAGTAGTTGGGTTTGCCCTTGCTCTTACTGTAAAACCCAACCTAGTCCTAAAGGACGCTAAAAGAAAGAGTGATGTACTCTTTTGAGGAATATATTCTTCAAGACAACTTTAAGACAACATCTATACTTGTCTCATGTCCCAGAACCAGCGTTTCTATGTGTCACAGCAAAGGCTTTAAGGAGGATCTTAAATGGAAGGTCTGATTTTTTTGAAGTTGTTTTCTCCAAAACTACTAAACTGAGAAAAACACATCTATTTAACATGGGGAGAGATAAAAAGAACATCACTCAAGCAAGATAAATTACATGAGAAGTGAAACGTGGGGGGCTCTGTGGGGGTTTTTATCTCGGTTTCCCAAACACAGTATTCATGAACTTTCCTCTCTCAGAGGAAAGCCTAAAATGCCTAAAATCATAGAATCATAGAATAATCAGGTTGGAAGAGACCCACCAGATCATCAAGTCCAACCATTCCTACCAAAATGAAAACTGTCTCCTCAGTGTAAACACATAAAGAAACTATATGATATGGTTGAGAAATACAGGTAAACACTGGAGAGTATTTTTTCTCATTCTAGTGAGCTTTTTGCTTTTCCTCCCATGACTTATATGTCTTTTTTTGTGTTTGGTCCTAGTCTGAAATCTAACAAGGGGACAGATAGCTGAAATGACTGCGGAGCCTCCTCCATGGCTGATGATTCTACTTTTCCAGCCAAAACTGTCTTTCAGGGATTGCCTACTTCCCTTGATTCTGTTTTTACACAGCTTTTTTACACACTGTTGCTCAGATATAGTTTAAAAACTAATAAGGAATATTAATCTCGATCTTCTCTAAGGTAGGCAGTAGTCTTTCCTTAAGGACTGTACCCAAATAGGTCCTAGAAAGAGGAGAGATGTCTAGAGTTAGATCCTGGTGTAAGACTGATTTATTTTACCTTTATAATGCTAGGAACATGCATGTTCTATGAAGATCTGTGGAAGTTCAGCTCTGTTTCATGAAGAAATGAACAAGATAGGATGGCAAGACTCTAATGTCAAAAATGTTAGCTTGCAGGAATCTTTTAGTAAGTGATGTTGTCATATCAGTTGTAAAAACATTCTCAACAAACCAGAAGAAGTAGCAGGAGAATAAGATAGCTGTCTGACATATTATATTGTATAGATTTGTTTTCAGTTGTGAAAGCACCTTCTGCGTATGGACTAGTGCTTTGCTCTCTATTTCAGAATATTTCCAAAATAGATTTATTTTGTGTGTTTTTGTAGAACTCTCCTGTTTTACTTGAATTCATATTGACTCAAATTCAATAAAGGTGTATTGTGTTGGTAACTGCGTTTCCACTTGGAAAATTTGAAATTGCAAGTCTACCTCAAATGCACCCCCAGAGTTTTGTTAATGGATTTCCCAGGAAGAACTGAGACAAAGCTTTTAACTGGAGGGTTAGTGACAGAAACAAGTCTTCTTTTTCCTCTAGAAAAATGTCAAATTACCTTATCTCTGTGTTCTATAATGACACTTCTCGTTGTGGGTAGCTGTCACGTTAAACAGGTGACGTTCTGACAGGTGGCTAAGGAGACCCTCCCATTGACTCACTAACTTAAAAATCTCGGACTTGGTTGACAGTTTCGGACTAAAGGATTATGTATGTGCCCTTATATGTGTTTTTGCCACAAGTCAGAATCCAGTTACCTGTGGGACTCTCCTTAGAGACTGGTACTCAAAAGTTTAATGCGTGTGGTCCCCAGGTGGGATGCCAGCAGCTGCTTGCAGCAAAGCCCATCAGAGAGACAATCTCGCAGTGCTGGAGGCAGTAAGTAGTTTAATTCAAGTGACGGATGAAAACAAATTCAAAATTTCCTTGATAAACTCACTGCTGTGTTAGCATTTAAACACTTGTAACCAGTTAACAATTAGAAATAACACAAGTACCAGTTAAGACTTGAGTTAGTAGTTATTTTCTCAGGGAAACATCTGATGGGGTCAGAGGAGCACAATTCTTACTGAGACATTTCTTCCTGGTGGAGAAAGAGAGTTCCAGGCCTGTCGAACCATTCATCATGTAAATTGTCATTTTTTTTCCCCCTCATGAAAAAGGATTTCAGGTATTAATTTTATATCTTTTGGGAACCTTTCAGCACCTCTTGGTGAGCTGTGGCTTGGTCAATGTGTTGACTGGCCCTTGGCAAGGCCACTTGTGTTGTCAGAAGTGGGGACTCTACCATTCCTCATGTCTTCAAGGTGAAAAGTCCAGTGTGTGCTTTTGCGTATGTCTTTGGGTTTTTATCTGAAGTAACAACAAGCTGTGAGGCCTTCAGCTCACCCTAAGTACCACGTAGTTGATACGAATGTGAGACTACCAACCAATTTATCTGTTTTACAAGATGTATTGCCTGTTGCTGGCTGCTTCTATTGACAACCACTCTCTTTTGCAAAAATCAAGCTTATTTTGCCATTCACAGGGCCTAATAAATCTATTGTACCACATGTGCCAACACAAATTTTGAAAAAAGGAACATAGTAGAAAATGTTCATTGCTAACTCTGTGTCATCAAATGCCAGCATTGTACATTCTTCAGGAGCTTAACCACTCTAAGCCTTCCACTTACTTTTTGATTTTTTTAAATTCAGGCAGATTGCTTTCTCATAATGAAATAAAGAATAGAATGGAATGTAAAAGAAGTCAGGAAGCAGAGGTCATTACGCTTTTGTTGAAGTACTCAAAGGTAGTAGCTTTTCTGGCCATCTCTGGGCATTCTCTTTCTGCCTCTGAAGGATGCTGTCAGTATAAGTTAAAGCTGCTTTACTGCAGTAAAGTGTTTTTCTGAAGTTGGATGATGGAAAAAAAAGGGAGTTTGGCTAGCAATTACCTGTCATTCTCCAGCTTCCATTACCAGAGTTTTGAATTATCAAAGCAACCATCTTCACCTTCCTACGTACTCGGCATCTATCTTATTCATGTTCTTTTCAATGGAAATGGTAGGCTATTCTGGTGTGCTGATATTTAAATATGTTTGATTTTATCATTAGATGCTGTGCGTTTCATTGGTGCTACAGATCATTAGAATGGTCATTTCTAATGAAGAATGTGTGATCACTGCTGTGTAATCCATTCATCCATCCCAACCCCCCTCGTCAGCCTTGAATCCCTTTTATTCTTTCTATTTGCGTGGAAGTTACGATTATCGACGTTATATATTTAATACAAATACTTTTTACAGTGTAGAAAGAAGTTTAGATTCTGCCTTGCTGATTTATAGAGAGCATTTCCTTCATAATATGTTAATTGTTTATTTGTAGTATAGTTTATAGTTAGTCTATAGTAACAGACCGTTTATCAGAGGGGGTAAATGTTGCCCAAATTCTTCCTGTAAGTGTCCAGCAATCAGTAATGTTTCTCAACTCAGAAGAGATCACTGTACAAGCCTCTGGGAGAAGTGTTAGAACCTGCTGTCTAGATGAAGTGTTGAGTTGATGAATCTTAAGAAGACCTTGGAGAATTGCTTTGAGTTGATATGTATGTGACCTTAGGGAGAAAATAGTTAAATAAGCAATTACATTCCCATGTTATCCCATGATCTCCTTCAGTGAAAGCAATACTCAAAATTAAATACAAATTTAGATAGGTTTTATCTGTGGATTAGATTCTAAGGCTGAGCTATTTAGGTATTTTAACTGTTTTCTAGCTGAATGAATCACAGCTGAATGAAATCTACTTTTTAGAGCTGAGTTAGTAATTATTGTTTTCTGTTACTTCAGCTTACCTATTTCTAAATATGCCATGTAACTAGTATCTGATATACATTTAATATCTGTGTGGCAGTGAACTCATATACTATTTTTTACCATAATGTTTGAAGTTAAGCATGAGTAAAGAAAAACCGGTATTCTGTTCCTAACTGAGTGGTGATCGTGGACCAAGGCTGCTATACCCACCTCCTGGCTGCTTGCACTCCAGTGCATTCTGGAAGACACTAAAAGGTAACATGGCATTGCTTCACTTATTTTCACAGCACAGTTTGGGAACTGGTAATGGAAAAAGTTGGTCTTGGAGAATGATCTTGCAATGACAAATATTAGCAATTCAGGTGGACAGAGATGAAATGCCTGAATCTTGTGAGCCTCGCTGTCAGTTCGTAAAAAGAGAAAATAGGAAATCTAGAATTATTTTCTGACAGGCAGCACACAAAAAATACCTTGCAATTTGTTCTCAAGGATAAATAAGTATCTCAAACTAAGTTAATCTTTCCTCAAACATTTTGCTGGGAAGTACATATGTGTGAATGTGTGGTTGTCATCCCATGCCATGTGTCATTTTTTCTCTTGAATTTATACTCGGTCCCTTTCAGGAAACACGATATTTCCAAAATATCTAGTGTCTGTATGTTATGAATGCTACTAAAGGCTATGTACTTTTGCCTATTCAAAGACCTGAATGCCCAGTTTAAAAAACCCAGCAGAGGTGCAAAACAGCTGACAAAATAAATCCCAAACTTTCATACTTGTGTTCCACTGTCTTTTAAATGTGTTTCTGGTAGGCTCTTTCTGAAAGACCCTCTTTTGATCATCCCAACAAAACACGTAATTGTCTGGGCAAACAGCGAAAACAGTTTAAGCTCTTGTAACTTTTTCTTTTCTAATGAAACTCCTTAGGAATCAGAAAATTAACCCCAAATAGGTGGTGGAGTCCCTAAAGAATATAAGTTGCAATTGTTCTATTATGCCAAAATGTCTTCTTAAAAGTGGGCTGTTGTTCAAAGTTTTATGGTAACTGATTATTCTAAGGGAAAACAAGGGTCCTTAAGCAGAACTTCTGAACACAAAATTGAAATATAGTAAAAGTTAAAGTATACTAAAAGAGTTCAATGAAGCTATAATGTTCATACTTGATATAAATTGTAAAATATCCTGTGAGGATATTTGTAACTCTATCAACTGCATCAATTTATTTACCTTTGGGATGTGAGTTTACAGTGTCATTTTCTATCCTGAAATATGAGCTCTAAGTGATTGTAGCAAAGATGCAACTAGTTTTTTAGTGTACTGCTGGAAGAACAAAATTTACCTTTCATTTAGAGAGACACTTGAATCTTTAGGGGGCATAATCTGAAAATTAAAGATGAATAAACAGCTGACCTCTAGTGTTGGAAGAGGTTTTGTAGTTCGTAAGATCGGGAGGAATCAAAGTGTCAGGCATATGTGGTCATAATCAGAAACAGTGTGACCAGCAGGTCCAGGGAGGTTATTCTCCCTCTGTACTCGGCACTGGTGAGACCGCTCCTTGAGTCCTGTGTTCAGTTCTGGGCCCCTCACCACAAGAAGGATGTTGAGGCTCTGGAGCGAGTCCAGAGAAGAGCAACGAAGCTGGTGAAGGGGCTGGAGAACAGGCCTTATGAGGAGCGGCTGAGAGAGCTGGGGTTGTTTAGCCTGGAGAACAGGAGGCTGAGGGGAGACCTCATTGCTCTCTCCAACTACCTGAAAGGAGGTTGTAGAGAGGAGGGTGCTGGCCTCTTCTCCCAAGTGGCAGGGGACAGGTCAAGAGGGAATGGCCTCAAGCTCCACCAGGGGAGATTTAGGCTGGACATTAGGAAAACATTTTTCACAGAAAGGGTCATTGGGCACTGGCACAGGCTGCCCAGGGAGGTGGTTGAGTCACCTTCCCTGGAGGTGTTTAAGGCACGGGTGGACGAGGTGCTGAGGGGCATGGTTTAGTGTTTGATAGGAACAGTTGGACTCGATGATCCGGTGGGTCTCTTCCAACCTGGTTATTCTATGATTTTATAATGTGTCCACCTATGGCAAAGCACTCTTATCCCACATAATGCATCGATTATTAACCTAACTAGGATGTTTTATTGTGAATTTTGAAAAAATACAATTAATTTTCTATGTATTCCACACTGCTTTTAGTGCCTTGGTCCTAGAAAGCTTTTGTTTGATTATGGTGAAAAAATTAATTTTAAATGTCATAATTTTTATCATGATTTTGGGTGTCAGGAATGCATAAAAATGTGGTTAGAGTTATCCATGGCTATGTTTGTATTTATATAACGAGAAAGAAGTATATAGTTAAAAGCTGATTATACATGGAAAAAAACAATAGTGAATTAAACAGTATGTAATTGTGGTGAAAAGTGGAGGTGAGCATCCATCACCTAACATAAGAACCCCTGAAACTCTAACTATGAACCTTTGCATCAGCAACATGTTTGCTTTAGACTAAAGAGCAGGAAGAAAAGAACAGCCTAAGAAATTAAGTGGTGTCAGGTAGTCTAAAGAATTTTTGTTCAGTTTGATATATTTGAATGTTATGTTCTGAAAAGCTAGAGCAAATGTATGTATTCTGCCCAAAAGAAACAATAGTATTTTAGAAATACCAGCAAGGTTGTTAATAGAATATCAGCAAATTTGTTCAGGAATATGAACTTTAGATATGCCCTTTGAAAGGCTGCTACTTTGTGTTACTTTTGAATTAAATGTTATATGCATATAGTAAGATTGTGACTATATAGACAGAATGCTTCTTGTTTTGTTATGGGTTTAAAACCAGGGTCACATATCATTTCTATGTGGTCAAAAAACCTATTACATTTTAAGGCTGGGCTTTTAGTCAACTCAGTATTCAGATTTGCTAAGTGTTCTTGAACCAGTAGTAAAGAAGAAATAGATATTTTAAACCTTGCTTTCAATAAAGTGAGTTCACTGTAGATGATTTTTAAACAGGAGACGTTATCTTATTTTTCTAGGCAAGTTAGTACGTGCAACCTTTTGATGGCATTTTCACTACTGTGCTGTTGATTGTCACTGGCTTACAAGTTCATTGCGGAAAACTATGTGTGCGCTCTAAATTTTATCTCTTCACCTATTAAAAACGTGGACTTGCCACTTCCATTCTGTGAATAAGGTTGAAAAAGCAACCTGATCATCATCAAAAATTCCTGAGAACAAGTCTGGACTTTAATATTTCAAACCTGCATTGTAATCGATGCCACAGTTCTGTCCTCGACATGCTCTTTCATATACAACAGCCTTTCTAAGTACTGTAAGTTCTTGGCTTGAAAGTGTTTCTTGACAGCAAGATCAGCAGCTTAATTATGTGAGGTGTGGATAGAAAACTTGTATTCATTTGAATTTTCAACCTTTTAATTTGTGTCTTTCCACGGCATTCCTCTCCTGACTTGACACTAAGGTGCAATGCTATTTTGAGAGAACAGTATGATTGTAGTTGTTAACCTTGATGCTGAGTTGTAAACACTGTCAGGTTTGATAATTTCCCAAAGGCTGAGATCTGATGGAGGCAATTCTCAAAGATTAAAAGATATCAGGTAATTGATGATCTTTGAGGATGTTGTCTCCATAGATTCCCACTTCAGCTTCCTTTCCTGTTTCTTTAGAATATAATTTATGGCTGGTACTCAGAGGAGGTAGTAGAAAAAAATGGAGACAGCTGGGAGTCGCACCCTTTTAAAAAATTGAATGTGAGGTTACGTGCAACTCCAAAAGTCATTATTAGCGAATGTTCTCAGGCTTATGACGAGAGGTGCAGGCATTTCAAAGGCTTAAGTTTTTGGAGGAAATAAACCTGAGGAACATCTAATGAAGTCACCTTTCATTTTATAGTACTAAAAGAGATATCAAAAATGCAACTAGAATTTTAACTGCCAGGTGTACCAGGTCATCTGTGAGATTTTTATAGTATACAGGGTAGATACTAATACGTTTTTATAGCTCACATGAGTACCTGTGCCTAGCAGGCATTTTAGTACCTGCCAATCTTTGACTACTACTGCAATCATTACTTTTCCTGGCTAGGTTCTATGTATGATAGAATAGCAAAAGATATTTACACCAAAAACTGGAAAAACATCATTGTGTTAGAAAACTCAAGAAAAATTAGTGGTCTGACCTTCAGTATTAAAAATCTGTTTTTTCTTTTAATGAGTTTAAACAAGTTCTCCATATTAATTTCTCAAGCTTTTTTAAGAAGGAATTTTTAAAGTTGAATGCAGGATAGTGTGTGGCTAAAATACACATTTGCAGTTCAATACTAGTGTTTAGCAGCAACAGCTCCTACAGGATAGTGGGCAGAAGTAGCAAAGAGTAAAACTTTCTACTATCTTTCACTGGAAAGTATCATCTTTAACAAGAAGTGGATATGAAGTATTTCAATATCAAAAGTGAACAAGGGAAGAATTTAAAACGTGTTGGAGATGCAGAGATAAGCTATTGTAAACTACATTTCAAGTGTCATTTGCTGCATATTTTATACTTACAAAAAAGAACCTCCAGTACCTGAAGGGGGCCTACAAGAAAGCTGAGAAAGGACTATTTACAAAGGCTTGTGGTCATAGGATAAGGGCTAATGCGGATAAAGTGGAGAAGGGCAGATTTAGACTAGGAGGAATTTCTTCCCTATGAGAGTGGTGAGGCCCTGGAATAGGTTTCCTGGGGAAGTCGTGGCTGCCCCATCCCTGGAGGTGTTCAAGGCCACGTTGGTTGGAGCCTTAGGCAGCCTGATCCAGTGGGAGGTGTCCCTGCCCATGACAGGGGGGTTGGAGCTGGATGATCTTTAAGGTCCCTTCCAACCCAGACTGTTCTATGATTCTATGATTTAAGAGTACAGAAAGTGAACTGAAAATTACATTCCCTGCTAGATGTCCTATGAACTCAGTCAGGCTCCAGAATTAAGGGGAGGCATACCAAATAAACACAGGGAGCCTAGGAAGTACTTCAGTGTTTGGTCACATTTGATTTTGAGTGTCGTAATCCAGGATAGCCTTGTCCAGGTCACTGTTTGGCAATTTTTTAGCCAAATCCAGAATGAATCTAGACAAATAAATGTTCCTGTGTCTATGTATATTAAGGAAAAAATGCTGGCAACAGATTGGCATTTTTAACACTATTTTTAAGGCTACTATTAGAATTGCATTAATAACATCACTACATTCTAAAGCTTATATTACGATACTTGGATCAGGTAATCAAAAGAAAAATCTTGATAGAAAATAGCTTGTGGCTTGTTTTACATCCTTAAGATGTTATGGATATTTTAAACAAAAGGCTGTGGGAGAGAAGTCTCACTCTTAAGTCTTCATTTAGGAATAACAACCCCCCCCTCCATTCTGACTTCAGAACAGCCGTTTAAAATATGCTGCTGATACAAATCCTTCAATGCAAATGTCCAAGCATTAGGACACCAGCCTCACTGAAGTGCAATACAGCAGTATTTTGAAAGAATTTAACTAAGTTTTAATTGAATTGTTATTTTAATATACACACCTACACTTTTTTGACTTCAAGAGAAACTTCTTAACAATAAAGGCATGATAAAGGAGCTCTTGCATTGAACAAACAAGTTGCACATGAGTTCTAGAAATGTACCAGATTTTGTCATTAATGTTAGGAAATAAAAGGCCTGCACAGATTTGTGACCATCTGAAAAGTATTTCTAAATATAGTTTATTTCTAATAAGAAAATTTCATTTTGATATTTAGTTTTTATGTTTCATTTTTGTAGTATAATTTCTTTCAGTGAGAGGGTAATATTTTCTAGGTAAACACATAGTTTTAAAAGTGCTGGCACAGTTGAATGGAAATTGGGATGTTCTGCAATTAACAGCCTTTTCCAGGCTGCTGTATATAGATATGGAAGAATATAAAGAAGTCTGAATGGCTACTGTATGGTATAGAAATGAGCTCATGATCTTCTCTTCTGCTAGTTTCAGAGGGAACCTTTATCAAATATACTTAGTTTTGTGACTGTAGAAGTATTTCAAAATGCAGCATCTGTAAAGACCAGGAAAGATGCAGCTTTCGTTGCTCTTATGAAGGTCAAACAAATTTTCGTTAAAATCAACTAATCAGAGTTTGTAAATATTATTTAAAGACTATGCTCTTCTTAACCATCTAAAGAACTTTTATTTTGCAAATCTCAGAAGCAAAGCGTGCTGTCATAAATCCTTGCTATTTTTTGAGCGAAGGTATTGCATAAGCTACACAAAACTGTATGGTGTGAACTTTGTAATTAATATTTTGTATGTATTCATGAAGCTCTGAATGACCTATTTTTAAATAATAGGAAATGAAAAAACCCTCCAGGAGGGTCAGCCAGATCACTTTGTCAGAAATCATGCATCAGGCAAGTTAAGGGCCAAATTAATTTTAATTGAACCCACCTAGAGCGTGTTTTCAGTTAAAGCCTGCAACTAAGTTTACAGCTTAAGCTGAGAGTTCCAGCAGTCTAATCTAGTAGCTGGACCAGGTGAAAAATGATCAACTTTTATCTATTGAAGTAGAAGTCTGTCAATTTACCCAGATGAAATCATATAATCATTATATATATGTGTGTGTATATTGTAGTGTCTTTTAGAGTGCGTGCATTACTTTGTAGCCATCCTCTTAAAATGTGCATGATTACAATCAGCAAAGTCAAGACCACCAATTAGCACCAGCTAATTTTTCTCCTTTTCCTATGTGTGCTTTCTTTGTTACGCTATGCATTGTTCATTAGTCGGTATACCTAATGCCAATTAGGGAATGAGGCAGGCACAAAGACTAATTTGATCATCTGGAGACTTGCCTCCCAAGATCCCTGTGTAGTCAGTAGAGACACAGCATTTCCTCCAGGGCACTTTAGCTTGGGTTTCTGCTCTCATTCACCCTCTAGAGAAGCCTACTTCTTTCCATTAACTAAAGGGAAAGACTAGGATCCCCAGGCAAAAGATGGCCCTTCTCAACCACGCTCCCATTTTAATAAAGGAAGTCACTGACAGAGTTTGACTTTTTGAATTTCAGAGCAAAGGCTGCTTGTTGGCTGCAGTGAAAAGAGGCCTGTTCACATCACTGGATGAAAAATTTACAGCACTGCTCCATTCCACCTTTCCTACGTTTTTTTGTCCCTAAGTTGACCATGCTGGTCTGTAGAGTTATTTGGGTTCATAGACTCAGCAATTCCCTCTTAGCAAACTACCGTGTTTTCTCAGGATATCACTGACCTTAGCAGTGCAGGATTGGGGAAGCACAGTAGAGTGATGAACGTTTCACACAAATTAAAATTAAGTTACTTTGGAGGGGGGACCTATTTCACAGACCTATCCATCTTTATACGTGTAGACTTTCAAAGTTTCACTTTAAATTTACTGAAAATAAACCTCACCCTTTTGCATTGCCTGCTGTTATTCCCCTTCTAACGCCAAATTTTAAAAGACGAAATCCTCCTGCACTATGTTAGAATAGCAAAGCAGATCTCAGCTGCCTCTTACAAGACACAACATACCACATTGTAAAATGAGATGCCTCCTCCAGAAAGGTTCAGGAGAGCCCACATGGACCGGGTCCTTCCTCTTTAGCGTATGACCCATAATACAGCTGTAAAGAGAGAGACGACTAGTAAGCTTTTCATATTTAAAATTGCCTTGTCATTTGAGTAATGAGTTCTATGTGCTTTATGATGGAGAAGATTATAGTTGAGTTTTATTTTAGGTAGGTTAGCTGACTAATTTGCTAAACCACTTTGGCAGCTCAGGTGTGTTGGTAACCGAACCAAAATTATTAACCTTAATATAATTTTTAAACAATTATTAAGCTAATCGGATGCAAATTAAACAAAATGAACCTATAAATATATGTGTTTTTCAAATTAGTAATTGGATTTTTTGATGATCTTTGGCTTGACATTGATAAGCTGCTTCTCATAACAGTCTAATTAGGCAATATGTAAACTTTGGCATTCGGTTCTGTCCTAGTGGCTTTTTCAAATGATGTTTGTAAAATTTGCAATTTCATATTACAGATTAAAAATTAAAAACTGCAGGAGGCTAACATTAAAATGAGAATTCATTTCATGGAAAGCCCTGTAGACAAAATTCACCCTAATAGAATTGTGCATAAGGGGCTGCAAATCATGATCTATAGTTACACAGGGGAAGGCTTGTCAAAACCAGTATTGTTGGCCTGTAGTTCTATTCACAGTATTAAACCCATCAGTGAAGTCACTTTGGGGAAAATGCGAACATTATCAAAGAACAGTAAATTAGCAAGAAATTAAAGCATATACCCTTGCATTTCCAAAACAAAAGATCCCTTCATTAAAAACCTTTCATCAGTGGTTTAATATTCATAGCAGTAATTTGCATAACTAAATCAGTTTTCACTGATGAGAGACGACCAAAGTTTTTTCACTAATTTCTTTTTTGAATGAGCTCTCTGGTTTTTTGATTAAAATTTCACACCAGTAGTTGAGCAGAATTGAATACACGACTTAACCATATTTGTGAGCACCATCTTTTAAAATGCCGGGTTAAATGTTGCTACTGTGTGAGAAAGAAATGCCTCAGTCTGTTTTGTGGTACCTTCACAGCATATATCCCTCCCGTGCCTCCAGTCCTGGAGCCTGTGTTAAATTCCAAACTGAAAAGATAGAGGTTGGTTGCTTTTTATCAGCTTTTTCATCTTCTCATACCTGTACATAGACACAGAACAAAAAAATGACACAGATGATCTAGTAATTAAGAAAAGTCATTAAAGTACAAATGTTCAGAACTTTCCAATATCTCTGAAAGTTATACCCTTTTCACAGGTCCATTTTTTTTTTTAATTTAATGTTTTGAAAAGACCAGTTCCCTTGTGAAAAGCAGGAAGGAAAGAGGAAATACACTTGCCTTGGGGAATGAAGACAGGAAAGTCTTTTTCAATGTGCAAAATACATGTACATCATGTTTGCCCAGGACCACATAATAGCCCTTATTAGAAATAATTTTAAACAGCCTGTTTAAGAAATAGTGAGAGTCAATTCTGCTTAAGTTACTGAAAGACACAGTGGGTAACCAGTCATACTGTATTTATGTGCAGTACCTCTGTGCAATTATTTGTTAAACTGAAATAATTTCATTCATTTGAATCCTGATGTGGATCCAGTCGCACAAATGCACTGAGAACAGGACACTTACAGATGCAGTTTTAGTGGTTTTCATTGCATAACTTGCATGATTTCAAGTTAATTAGTTTAAAATATATAAATTTCCATGTTCAGAAAACACAGATTGCTTAGCAGCTATTGGGTTTTATCTAATTCTTTTAATTGGTCAACACTGAAACTTGAATTAGACTACGAAAAGATAAGAATGTGAAAATGAAGAGTTCTGCTTATATGCAGAGAAACAGAAAACAATTGTACTAACAGTTAACAAAGTCTTCAGTTTTCTCTTCCAAATTTATTGTCTTGCTATTATTGGAAGTGGATAGTGCTGCTTTACATTGTTCAGAGTTTACTGCTGTGTCCTGTGCACTCTCAGTTGTTCAAAGGTGCAACCTTCCAAGCTGTTTCTACTTAACTAGTAACTATATTTCATGCGATGATGATATTTTAGTTTTACCTTTCTGTAGATTTGTTATTACGTTCATTAAGCATGAAGTGTGTAGTGGGTCTCATTGCAGGTGATTCTCCACTGCCATGGCACTCACTGGTCATCACTAGGAAGAAGATATCAAACTTGAGAAGTTTTTCTGCTATTCCTTTTCTACTCCTGCGTTGTACACAGCGGGGAATGTGCTCGCTGTCAGTCTAGGCCAGCCTTGCTGTATTTGCTGTTATTTCTTGTTTGCTTATTTGTGTACTTTATGTGATAGAGCCCATATCAAGTAGAAGAGGTGACTCTTGTCAGGCCTTGTTAGCTGGGAGACACCAAAAGCTGCATGCCAGTACATACCATGCCACAAGCAGAGCTTCTGATCTCGGGTCCCAGAGGTCTGACAAGGTGGCATCAGCTTTCTATTCAACGTACATCATACTTGGAGACTACGTAATGCTTCCAAAGTAGAAACATAGAGGCAGCTTTTCATATTTTCTCAGCTGTGTTAGCAATGTCATTGGAGGTCTCCCCACAGGGATAAGCACTTGAGAGAAAGCCATTCGGGGTTTTCCAACATGCATCTGAAACCCGATCAAATATTTCTGACTAGATGCTTTTCTTACAAAAAAAAAAATAAAAAGGGTTATAACTTGGAGGTCTTTTTTCATTGTAATAAACATGAATAAACCTATTGGTAAATAAGCATTTAGGACTTTATAACCTGATGCTCTTCTATCTTTAATGTAATGAAAACTGTTTCTGTTTACGTAAGAGTTGCATGCAGGTTTAAAACCAGAGACCCGATCTGGCTTGGGAGTTGGGACTGTATGGACAAGAGGTCTTCATTTTTTCAGAGTCCCCTTTGACTTCTTGAGTGCCAAGAAATAATATTGATACAGATACTGATAGGCGCTTCCAAATTTATGCCCGCTTTGTAAAGAAAGAAACAGTAATTTCCTTGGAAGATTAATTATTAGATTTATTTCAAGGGTCACAAATTCACTCTGATATTAAAGTTTGGTGTTGTGAATGGGCTATTGGACATTTTGCTTATATACCCTTATTACTATCTTTTTGCAATTTTCTTCCTATGCGCCAAGGTGTCAACCCATCACTTAATCCACCTAGTGTCATGTAGCGTATTACTGTTAAAAATTACATTTTTGAAACCAAACTTTCTGGCCTTCTTTAATAATGTAGCTCTAAGCTTTGTCATCCTTATTTCCAATGTTTCTGACTTCTTTCTAATCCAATGTGCAAATTTTTTTATCATTGGTAGGTCTGCAAGCAGACTGCTGAAGTGATAGAAGCAGGACGTGAAAGAAGGTGAGAATAAGCGTCTCTAGTTAGTTTTATGCCACTCTAATAATTTCATAAACAACTGAGAATTTTTTTCTTCTGGTAAGTAAATTTAGGGTTAATGAAAAGCACCAGGTGTTCCTGAAAGGCAAAGGGAGAAGAACCTTGTCTTCATAATAGCAAAGGTAGGTGTTTTTTGTATTCTGCCATTTCTTTGAATGATTCATTCTATTAGAAGAACTGTTTTATTATTGAGCGATAATAAATGGTGTCTAACTGTGAAGGAATGAAAAGGAGTCAATGGTTCCTTTTTTCTTATGTTAATGAGACTTACCTGTATGAATACCAGAGTGTGCTCTTTGTTGTTTCAAAAGGCATGATAGTAATGAACATAAAGGCATTTTGCATGCTAGTAAGCGTTGCCATTAAAAGTTCTTTAAAAAAGAAGCAAGTGAATCCCTCTAAAATAAAGTGATTATAATATTTTGGCAAATATACAATGAAAATTTGTATTCCAGTCTTTGGCTTACTCTACATCTAGAACGTGTACATCAGTTTGTCTAATATGCTGTGCCTTGTGGTTACTTGGATATGTCTGTACTAGTAACACTATATTATTCTGTTAAAGAGGGGGCTTCAGTCTTGTTCTTGATGCTCCAAGAATTTCAGCTGAAGATCTTAAAGTTGTATTTTTAATATTTTTCATGAAAATTTAGCAAGGAAGTTTCTGTGGGAGCAAATCCATGAAATTACCACCCTATGGGCTGAACACTTCCCAGCATGCCCTGATGCCCAGGAGCAAGTTTGCACATAAAACTGATATTCCAGTCTAAGCACCAGAATAATTTCTGCAGTCTTGTCCATTCTAACATAATTTCTTTATAGACTGTGTAGGAGAAAAACAGAGCAAACTTGAACTAAATAGCCCATCAAATTCCAAACAATTAATAAAGTCCATTTTTTTAGAAAAAACAAACTAATTTCTGTCAACACATTCCTTGTCAGTCATCTAAAGGACAAGGCAGAAGAACAAAAAAAAGAAAAGATTTGTTATTTTGCTTAATTATGTAACTATAATAAACTTGGGTAATATAACGTTGACTCCAGTTTAAGGATCTATATAATAATGATAAAGACTGAAATGTTGTTGTCAAGCTATTATTTACTTATTACAGACTAACCTACAGATTTCTCTAAAAATAAATTTAAGTGTAAGGCTTTCATAAATTACTATCTTTTCACAGAATTATTTGTAAAGCGCACATTTTATAATGGAAGCTAAGACGTTTGGAGAGATTATTTTTCAATGTGTAAGTGCTTGGGTAAAATAAATTTTGTTCTAAATATCACTATTATCTATTTTGCAGTGCTGATCGTGCTGTCATTGTAGTATCTAAGTAAATATTGTGTCTGTGACTAGCCAAAATGTTCCATACCAAACTTTTTTTGCGGTTGGATTTTTTTTTAATATAATATCATCTGGATTTCTAAAGAAATCCTAGTGGTAGCCCCTGACCCAAATGTACATCAAGTGCTGTTCCCCCATGGCCCTGGCCTATTTATTGCTTTCCTAACTACTTGAGTTCAAATAGGAGCTCAGAACAAAATTGAAAATGAGCTTGGGGTCTTTTTCTAGTCCCAATTTGTTCACTTCCAAAACCACTACCCAATTTAGCACAACTGGCAGTGTCTGCTCAAGAGAGGGCAAAGGCTGGAATAACAGGGATGCAGAAGGGCAGGACTGAAGTGTACTGGCAAAACAGCACAGAAGAGCTTTTCCAGCACTATGAGGCCTGATGTAATTTCTCAGCTGTACAGCATAGCAATTAGCGTGCAAAACTAAAGAAGGAAAAAAGAAGGTTTATTTTGCTGGTGCCTACTCAAAATATGTATATTTAAGCATGCAATGGACTCTGGCAGCAAGGCAACTAAATTATTGCTCATGACTAGATATCAATGCATTGTTGTTTACCAAAGGTTCTACTGTATCGTAGAGGTGGAAACCAGCTGATAAGCAAGCAGGAGTGTGAGTTATCAGAAGAAATATTTCTGTTTTCACTTGTCCCTTATGTACATAATTAATAAGTGCTTTACTGGGCACAGAGAATGTTTGGAAGAAAAAAAACAAGGTACTAAACACCTTCATTGCCCGCTGAAGTTGATGAGAGTTGAGGTGCAATCACTTGAAAAGTTGGTTGTAATTAACTGGTTGCCCAGAACTGAAATGTATGTTTTATTTTTATACAGAGATCTGGCTTTCTTTGAATTGTTTATGTGAATTCCTCTTCAGAATGAGAAGAAATCATGTTAAAATAGATAAGTAAATTGTTGTGAAGAAGGCTGGAAATGTAAACACGAAATAAAAAAAAGTCTCATTCTTGTCCTAGTGGAAAATCTTAAGAAGAATATATAGCATTACATTGTTTAAATGGCTGCTCTTAGATTAATTATCTTTATTAACCTTAATTTACCAGGGCTCATCTTTCTCCTGCTTCAGATTATTTTCTGGCATCAGCAGTTGTTGTGTAACACCTACCCGTGATTTTGTAAATACCTATTAGTGATTTAATTGCTTGTGGATATACAATGGACTTAATATGAAAACTGTCCTGCTGTAAACCAGCAGTACAATCAACTAGTTCAAAACAAATCAAAACAAAAATGCAGGAGAAGGAGTAAAATCAAAGACTTAAAAATTAAAAACAGAACTCTAGCAAGCTCTTTGGTTTGCTTGAGATGTTGATGGAGTGGCAAAAGGAAACATACACAGATATTACTCTATAACCATTTCTTTAGATTATATTACTATTCTCCTGACGTTTTTCCCTTAGCTTCTGAGGTATTCAATGTCAGGAGACACCCATCACTCAGTGAAGCAGATGCTTGGTCTGGGCTGAAATAGAATCAAACCTCTAAAAACTTTGCTTTTGAAATATTGAGGTGATCTTATTTCATCTGTGCTTTTAAGGTACACTTATTAAAAATACATGTACTTCAATCTGTGATTTATATAGATAGCATGTGAAACAGATTTCCTCCTGCAATTAGTTATGCTTACAGCTGCCTCAACTACAAGTGTTTACTCTCGTCAGGTAAAAAAAATCTTCTACCTAGCCCCCTCTCCCCCATATATAAAAATATAAACTGTCATAGGAGGAAAGAATTCTTTTCAAGAATTTGATATGAACTATATGGATACAATTTTTCTAGTATAAGTGTATTAAGAACAGATTTGGCTCTAGAAAAGATGAAGAAGTTAAATGTGAACAGGGTGTTCATTATAATAATTTTAATCTTCTTCCAGAATTGTAGTATATGATTTTTCTTAGATTTTATCACCTTTCTCTTTTGGTCCAGAAACCTTTAGCTGTTGCAGGCATTTTCACATTACCAATACCAAAATAGACTAAGAGCAGTCAAGCTCTTATTGCTTCTTTCTGTTCTTCTGAGGTCCTTGTCTCACTGGGCTCAGCCTGCAAATAATTAGCATATTTTTTTGCTCCGTCAGTTGTTTTTGATAAACTCACATTTTGTGACCTATATTTTTTTCTTAGTCCAGCTCTTCTAATGTGGTGGGATGAGGACTGCCAGCTGCCCTGGTCAAGTGCATTAGGTCCAGCACAGTTCTAGTAGTTTCCTCATACATAACTTTGCCCTGCATGGTCCCCAGCATCCTTTTACAAACAAAACCAACATACTGTTCCCCACTTTCAAAAATCCACTGATGGAGTTTCTGCACCTGGAACTAGGATTTCTGATCTTTCTGTTGAATATTTCATATGGGCACCAAGTGATACTTTGAGCCTTATCAGTTCCTTTTATAACATATTAGGTAAAGCTTTTCGGTTGCAAAGTTGCCTCAATGCATGCAGTAAATTGTCTTGAATTTTAATAGAAATGGAAGTAATAAAAATGTAAGTTAGGTTTTGTGATGAACATACCTAAAAAAATACCTGTGTGCAAACCCAGAATTAAAATCAAGAGATCTGTGTGGTTTACAGATTTCAAAATAGAAATATACCTAATTTTGGAAACCCATGTTAACTGACAACAAATCTTGCTTTTCATAAGAAAAGCATTGTCTGTAATAATGATGGCTAAATTTTACTATGTGGCAGGGATTTTTCTCTCCCAAGATTTTAAGGGATTTTTCTCACCTTGTTGGAAATAGAAAGAAGCCAATTTGGCTACCAGGAGCCACCAGGCATCACAGCGTAGTGGGGCCAGCTTGCACCTGGGTGACACCATCAGCATCAAACAAAAGTGAGCCAAGTCTGCAATATAATTAATAAGCAGGTGAACATGTAATGCTCAAACAAAATTAGTTTCCTTTATTATATTAAGATCTAGATAGACATAATCATCATCAAAACCCAGGCTTTATTATTTGACTTCTTTTGTCTTACAGAAAATTAAGTGAAAATTTAGAACATTCCAAAATGGTGAGCCAGGAGCAGAGCTCAACTCTAAATACTGAGTGTTTGGCTTCTTGTGACTCCTCTCTCCAGAAATTCTCAATTTGCCTTCAATACAGAGTTGCCTTTCCCACTTTTCCTTAATAGTACCATCACCTGCAGGATTTTCTTACATACTCTCTCAGGTTTGGATCAAGGGTTTGGTTGTTTTGGGGTTTTTTTTAATAACCTCGAAGGTTTTTCTTCCCCAGATGTTCAGTTGAGCCCAGACCAGAAGTTTCATTCAACCAGGAATCTTATTTCTTGGGTCTGTGAGAGCTGAGAGCCAGAAGGACTTTCAGAGTTATTCCCCAGGGCTTTTACCACTCCGGTGCAAGGCTGGGCTGGGCTGGCTACCATCATTATCTCAGTAATTAAACAGCTAAGACACATTTACAGCCCTTGTTTGTCTTTTCCATGTGAACAGGTATTGGACTTTACATTCAGCCCTTTTGTCACTGAGCTGTTCTGATGGTTGCATGACCACCCATCAACTGTCTGGAAACATCATGCATCTCCAGGGACATCCTGACTTAGAATTACCTTCAGTGAATCTTTTCAGCGTAAAGGAGCTGGATTGGGAAGCAGATTGTTTTTCTTTTTTTCTCCTCCTGTAGTGTAGGAAGAGTTGCTCAAGATTTCCCTCTACTTAGAAGAAAATGAAAAAAAAAAACCAACAGAGATGACTGGGCCTGGTTATTTCTTCTTCATATAGCTGTCTACAGATGCTCCCCTCATTTATTAAATTGTTATTTTTTAACATTGCATGCGTAGGAGTTTAGATTTCTGCAACACATTCCTGCCTGTGCCATCTTTGTTTTAAGATTTTTCTGTTGCTTAATCATTTTCTTCATTGCTATTGCAGGAAACATCCTCAGCACTGATAAGAGTCTAAAATACTTACCTAAGTCCTCAAAGTGCAGTCTTTACTGTAGGAGAGTCCTTACCACGGGTACCTTCAAAAGAGGGGATACTAGTAGCTGCTTAGCACCACGTCTGCGTGAGCAGATGTTCTTGACTGAATGTCATCATGCAAGAGCCACACAGCTCTATTTTCCAACAGGAGCAGAAATTTGTGCAATTACCTATGGGAAGACAAGCTGGGGTTCCACCAGAGATCCTGTCCTTTTTAGTGTAATGTCCTTGAAATAATGTTTTCTGCCAGCTATGTCATCGCAGATATTTTCATCGGAAGTTGGAAACTTTAAGTTTGTTAATTACTGTTTCATTAGAACTAAAACCTCAATATAAGTACTTTCAGAGGCCAGAAGAATCCCCCTGACACAATCTCCCTGTGTGTCCTTAGGATCACAGACTATAGGTGTTTTCAGTTACAAACTGCAGCAGTGAGTGGAAACTGAAGGGACAAGGTTGTCACTTTGATGCTAGAACATTATTTTTCTGTGCAGTTGACATATTCAATATTACATCAAATTTCAAATGTCATCCTTTCTGGATCTCCAAAACACAACGCGTAGTAAGTCCTGTATTGTAGAATGGTTTCTCAGTCCCTCTGTCCTGGAAATGCTGCACAAGCAGAAACTTTTGTTCATCAATTTCAAGTACAAGTGCCAACACATCTTCTCCAGGGAGAAAGTAAGTCCAGGCTTGCTGCCAAATGCTTTTACCCTGTCTTAGGCCCTGGCATTGTTTTATGTCTTCTTTCCCGTTCTTATGATATCCAGGACCATGGGGAGGCTCATGCAGGTCTTGGGCCACATCATTTTGATAACTCGGCTCGGGACAAGGAGCACTGATTCTAAAAGTGACAAATTTCTTGGACAATCGACTCGTCATCCTTTCATTCTTTTCCAAACTCCCATGACAGCACTACAGACAGATGCTACACCCTGAACCCCACTTCTGGACACTTAGATTGAATCTTTGCCAGGGACCACTCAGGAGAGACAAAGAACAGTCAGCCAAGACATAGGGTATCCATATGGTAGGTCTCCCTTCCTTAGTTTTACTTAAGTGGTGAAGAAATTAATCATGTGGCTCAACTTAGCCACTCTCCAAATGAGTATTGGTAATTCGTAGCTGTTTAAAATCTCTATAACCATCTAATCTTTTTGTGAGTATGGTCTAGTTGTATCTAATATCTTTATAACATATATGTATCTATTTATCATACACATTTCTGTCTATTGGTAAACCATCATTGTTACCTAGAGGTTCAACACTCATATACGTCTTTACACTTTAGATTTTTGCATGTTGCAAGCATTATTCCTATGTAATTTTTATAATCATCACTGAATGCGTAAAGTGTGCTTACATCTTGCTTCTTTTTATACTTGACAGAGATATGTTGCAAAGTGCCTGCTTTATGCCCCGCTTCCTCTAGGAAGCCCAGGAAAAGAAAGAAAACAGAAAATTAGTAGTTGGTAATGTTGTCTTTTCTCTCCTGGGCCTACCTATTTCCTTGTTATTACCTCCTTTATGATTATTTTTGTCTATTTCATGAAATTTTGATCACATATGGTCTTTCCCTAGCTTTGGCTCAGGTGGAACAAAGCTTTTCTTAAGTTATTTTTGTGTGCATCTTTAGCTTTTCTGAGTAATATTGGTGACGTTCAGGTACATGCTTTATTCGAGGATTACATAATTCGCTAAGATGAATAAATCAAATTGCCTATTCCTAGCAGGTTTTTCATTGTGGACTAGTTTTGGGAGAAAACTGAGAGCTTCGTTGTGACAGCAGGCGCCCTCAGAGCACAGTTCCAAGTCTGGTTCATCCAGGTCAAAGCTGACTGGAGGTTTTTCAGGAGAGATTTGTTGTGTTTCTCTGGGGAGGTACTAAATGCCCTGTCTACAGATCAGTTTAGGTTAGAGTTCAGAGAATGAGAAAACCCAAAGCTGCAGTTGAATGGGGTTGCTAGTACAGTTTCTCCTGCCTATCTTTTATCCCTGTTAAATGGAATTTATGCTAGTAGGATTTTATTTTAGTAACAAGGGATTGAATGATAGATGCAATGGCCCCTCCCTAGCCTTGCTTTTAGCAGTCAATAAAGGTTGAAGACTATCAACTACAGTCACAGTGGGTATGGCTATTCATGATGAGTCTGATCTCTGTGTTCCTGGGGCAAAGGATCGCTTAGAAGAAACGTAAATTCTGTGAACAGTATGATGACTCTGGGGAAGGGGGAAGGAAGAGATATTTTGTCAGGCTTGGCAAATAACCGCATCCTTCATTTTGCTTGCAGAGGCTCCTTAACTCCATTGCTCTTCCTTGAGGATTTGTGTAGATGATGGAATCGCAGGAAAAAAGAGTCATACATTTAGGAGCCAAAAAGTAAGTAGGCACCAGTTGCTGCCTTGGAAAACCAACATGAAGATAAGGTCAGATCACTGGTGTTCTCCTGTTTCCCTCTCTCTCTCTCTCAACACAAGTCAATCATTCTCTTCCGTTGCTCCTTGTTTGTCAATATTCTCAAATATTTGACCTTTTAAAGTACAAGTATGTGATGAATTGGTTTAGTTAGATCTAAAAACTATACCGCTTACCTTATGGTATTTATTTTTAAGTAGATATGCAAGGGATAAATGAAGTATTGATAACATACACAGTATTTTCGGACTACAGAATCTTTGCAGAGGACAGTTGTAATTTAAAATGCCTTTTTTCTAGACAATGATCTTGAATATTGCCAGTCTGTGGGGCAGACTATGCATCCTTTGCTATTAAAGAGGAATTAAACAGTCAAGTCACAGTTTTCAAAAGTGGCTGCTGTGACTAGGGAATCACTATATTTTATCAAAAATGTAATGAGTTTAATGTACTTAGTTACACAACACTCGAGTGGCTCTTCAGATTAAAGCCTGCCCAAAATACACATTGACACAATAGACTGTAGCTCCTCCAGTCCAGTCCATCACTGCAATGCACTACAAATTGATTCTGAGCACATATTGAGTACACGTCTCCAGAGAGCTGCACTTTGGTGCTTGTTCAAAAGCAGTAGCAAAAATGAAGTGTGGTACTTTCTGTGGCCAGAACTTAATTTTCAATCACTTTGTTTTATCCACAAGCTACCTTTCTTTAACAAATCAAGAGTATTTGTCATTCTCATGAATGTTAGTACAAAATGTAGGTTTTCAAAATCTGTTTTAATCGTTTTGTGCTCCAAAGAGCACTTTAGGAAAAAAAACCACAGTATTTTCACATTCACCTAAATGAGAATTAGACCAGACAACTTAAAGGTCTGTGCAGCTACATGAAATGATTGATCAGTCAGGAGTCAGTCAAAGGTTTTACTGCTATAACTAGGTTCTATTATGGAGACTTTTCTGTTCCTGTGTATTGCATCTAAGGAGATTGTGTAGTGTTGACTTCTTTGTAAGTAACTAGAGACCACGTGGCTTGGAAAACAATGCTCAAAGTGCTACCCAGAAAGAAATAGGAGATAAAAGCTGAGTCAAGGTAGAGAGTGTTTACAGGACAGCTTTACCATCAGCTATGCTCTCCTCAGCATAGTTAAAACATCTGCCTCTGGAATATTTCTCCACCCTTCTATTTTGTCAACTCACTCTTCTTCGTGCCCTCCTACACTTCAGCATTGCCATTAAATGCTTTGTGCTTATTTTGTGATTCCTTGTTCCTTGGGTCTTGAATCTTTGTGCTCTATCTAGCAAGCTCTAACCTTCAAAACACTTCTATGTGGCACTCAAGTGTCTGGATACAGCAGAACGTAAAGCACAGTCTGGAGGAAAGAAATTCTACAGTGTGACAAGAAGGAAAGTAGATAGATTTGTCTAAACAGATTTCTTCAAGCTGCTATATATATGATTCTACTAAGATCTTTGTCTAACGTCTTGAAGAACAGTTTAGATAGCTTGAACTGCAAAAATAATATTGACATAATTATCAGCGAGTAAGTTCATGTTACACAGAATTAATCTTTCTGCAAATGTGCATGCATGAGAACTCTTGAATAATGCGGCATGCTTGGTAGGGCTGCTACAGTAGGTAGATCTAAATCTTGGTGAGGAACAGAGAGGAAAGAATTTGTTATAATATTGTGCAGTAAATGTTGCTACACAAGCTTGTTTTTAGTGGTGTTGTAGAACTAAGTTGGCGTATTACCTAAGCCAATGTGACTATATTGTTCCACTTGCAAATAGTTTGTTTATGTTAATTTATATCCAATGAAGTCTGAACCTGGGTCTGTGAAATGGTGTGCATCTTGATTACCTTAATGTATTAACAGTTAGATTTTGTGGCCCGGGTGTCACACCGTTTATTGACATTTCAAGAAAATACTACGTAGTTAAACTTCACCAAGTATTTCCAATTAATCTTGAGCAATTCCTTTAAACAATGGTAGCAGATCTTGATGAAAACCTTATGAGGATAGTTTGTGATCTTGTTTTTGTAAGTACTGGAAGGTGACACTTGAGGATTATGTTCAGAGAAACTGAGTGAAAATTAGTATATAGGTTTATATTAAAGCTGATCAAACGCATCCAGGTTCCTGCTATAATACACAGACACTGTTGTAAACCCCTGTTCTAGTTTCTTCATTACAATGATGCTATTCAGGCATCTTCTAAGGCTAATCTAGGGCATGGTCAACTCATCTCAAGTGAAGCCTCTGTGTACCTCAGCCTAAAACCGTACCCTGTGGCTAGAAGATTGCTCACAACAGCTCAACTTTTAGAGGCAGAAAAAGAAACTGTATGAGATCTGGACTTCCCTTTGCTTTTGCTGAGGTTCCTGTCTTAACATAGCAGTTGCCCTTCTCCTAGTGCCATGCATTGCCTCTAACACAATGGCAGAAATGTACTAGTAAATGGAAAAACTGGGAGAGAGAATTTTATACATAACTGGGAATTAATTTCTCTGTGGCTAGTGGATAAAATAACATGTGTTTCCAGGGGCCAATCCACAGAACAAATTAATGCTTTAGATCAAGATGAGTTTGATTCAAAGTAATATGAAGTCAATGGATTGACTTCCAGCAGGCTTTGTATCAGACCCATACAACCTAGTGCATTTCACAGCAGAAAGACTGAATAACGATACTTGTTTCAGGGGGAGCCCGTAACATAGTCTAGAGTTTGCAGCAGCCTTCTAGATATGCATTTATTTTCAGTCAAGCTCATAATTCTGTGTGTGTGTGTCTGTGTATTGTATGTGTAAAATTCAGAGTTGAATTCTGATGGCATTAGGAACAATGTCTGTTTTGTTGAACTTATACTACTATACACCATGTGTTTGTCAGCCACGTGTGAATCTTGCAACAAAGGAAAACCTTTGCTGTATGGAAAAAATCACCTTGTTTCATTTGTTAGTGAGGCTGCTTGCAAAGATTCCTCCAGAAAGTCAGTTTGGTTCTCGGTATGATTTGTGGAGCTGTGTTAAATAAAGCCTTGGTTATCAATAGAGGTAAAGGCTTTTTTAAATATTTCTACAAACATGGGGTGCCCAGAAAAGTTGGAAAATATTGTTGACTTGTTCCATTATGCCAGGTAATAACCACATTTTGTAAAATTCATTGCTGCATGCAGACTGAGCAGCTGTGCAAGGACTGGTGACGGCGTGGCCTGATGGTTTGGTCTGAGCTTAGCATATGAAAGCTTAGATCTTGTTTCAGACTCTCCCACATGAAACAATCATAGATTGGCAATGCAGGAATAAGGCATATAGATAAATTTTACTATCTCAAAACATGGCACAGATAAAACTGCGCAGAAAATAGCAAAAGCAGAGCAGCTTTGAGACACTGAAGGAAGACATGGAGTGAAAGTGGTAGCTGGCTTCTAAAATAATAAATGTTTAGTGAAGCTGTTGTCACTGTTCTTCCACGTGGCTGTGAGATCTGGACGATCGCAGTCATTAAATTATACTCTAGAGTTGTTTCCATATGTACTCTCTTCATGCCCTTGTATAAAATGAGATCCTGGTAATATATCCTGATGAATAAGACAAGATGCAGCACAGCAACATGTCAAAGCATTAGCTATGAGTCAAAATCAAATCTGTATTTGTCCTGTTCCAGCTCTATTGTTATAAACATCTGGTTTATATGTCAGGAGAGCACCAACAGTTGTTCTTTACACCTAGCTAAAATACAGTGAGTTACTGGGGATAACTGAACAGCTACCAAGGCAAATATCATGCTCAGTATCACTTGTGTGCTATTACTTCAGTAACATGGGTGAGCAAGGTGCAGCTCTCAAATGGGGCAAAGCTTATTCCCTGGGGCCATGCTGGTCTGTGCAGAAAGCCATCTCTGCGGTTCCTGACCACAGGCTAGCTATTTTTTAAAACTGTAAATACAGTTAAATGCTTTGCATAGCATTTTGCTTTTGTTTCTGATTAAAACTGAAAATTAACAGTGAAAGTTCTAGAGCTGTTTGATTTGATGTTGCTGAAACTTCAGTTCCCTGTGACCAGCCTTGCTTGAGTATCCAGGAAATATCTTAATCTGTATTTGGCAATGTGTATTTAAATGTTGGATAATTTCTGCTTACTTAATATCTGGTTAACTCCTTGGCACTAGTTAAACATATTTCCATTAAGTAAAATTTATGCTTTTGCTGGTCTGATTAAGTATCAGTCGTTCTCTTTCAGTGTTAAGCTTCATTTATTTTGTAGGGGATGTCCCCTTAGTATAAAATTCAGTTCTTCAGGGTTTACTGCAATTAGATCTTTGCAAAGTTTAGCATTTTAACAGTCTTTCTGTTTCCTCTTTACTTACCCATTAAAAAGGAAACTGAACACAGCCATTTCTGGGAATGGAGAGCAACAGCCCACTGATGTCAATAAAGGTGTTTAACAGAAGGGCAGTTCTACAAATCCATTCTACCAAACACATCATGTTCTTCCCAATGCCTAAAGAGCAGGAAAAGATTTGGTCTATGTGGTGTCCTCTGAAAAATGTACCGAGTACACTGCAGGTAATCTCGTCTTGTCTAGTTGGAAATAAAGACTGATCTCTCCCTGCAGAAGGCTGCAGTAAAATGTGGTAGTATTTCCCACTTTTCCTTCCTTTGATTGCTATTTGAAAGGCCTAAATATTTGTCTGTTTTAGCATAAGCAACAATTTAAGTGAATGTCTGAATAACCAGTGCTCACAGCTGTGACCTAAATCAAAATCCTAGCTGAAAATCCAATACTGCAAATGCGCTTTCTGACAAAATTTGTGAGAACTGAAGCTCCAAATCTAGAAAGATAATTTCTTTCAAACTTTTATTTGCTCCTCAAAGCCATTAATATCTCAGAAATGGTAAAAATTGCCCTGCCATTGAACTGCATGTGAACGTATCTGGATTGCAGAACTAAAGCAAACTATTTTTGTAAACATTTGCAGAGAGCAAAACAGGTTCTGTTGACTCTTTCAGGAGCTAACTGTTCGCCTCTAGGCAGAAAGCAAACATGGAAAAATTCAGCCCCACAGGAATTTGAGAAAATTAAGAGCACCTGAGTTAGGAGGGTTATAATCACTGTTAGGTTTCAGCTTGAGCTGCCACCTTTGCTGTCGCTGCAATCTGTGCACGGTATCAACTGTTCCTGCTAAAGCGTAAGGACTCTAGTAAGCTTTTTCTTTGGAAGCAAAACTCGGCATGAAGCCAACAATAAAATAGAAATAAAAATGCCATAAATGCTTTTCATGTGATGTTACGTTGGGCTTTGAATCTCACCGCTGTGCAACAGGTGGGGACAGGGACCTCAAAGCTTGTGGGGACAGAGAAAATGGGATTCGCTGTCTGCCACCATTGGCTTATAAGACAAATATGTCAATAATGTGGAAAATGTATTATTTATTTTTTAAAGCTGCAGCAAGCTGAGTGACAAAGTTTCAAATTCTTCTGAATGAGTCTCTCTAGGCTTGCAAAGTCACTGACAATTTGCCCTTTAGGCTTGGGTGAGATGCAAATTTGAGAGGTGCCAGTATTTGTGTGTGTGATTCACAACGGGACTGGGAAGAGAGAGACAGAAACAGTGCCTGTCTCTGTGAAAACAACAACCAAAAAGTCATCTGGTATTTTTCCCAAGATCTCACAGTGTTCACTTTCAAACAACCAGTGAGACTTAGCCCATTTCTAGACAGAATTATGAATCACAGTCTTCTGGGAATGCTGGCGTGTACACCTATGAAATTGGAATTTGTGCGGACTTGAAAATAATCTTGCTTGTAATACTTTCCTTGTTCCCCTCTTCCTAAAGTCTAAAGAGAAAGGTCTTGCCTGTAAGTAAAAATTGCAGTGTTATAAATAATTTGTTCTTTCCCTTTTGAGACTGACTGTAAAAATGGAAATATGTGCTTTCAACCTAGTTTGTTTTCTGTTGACTTAATTTGATAGCTGTCCAGATAAAAATATTAGGTAATATACTTTGACATTTTTACTTAGAATATATGTGACATCAGCTAGCTGTTACTATCTTAGGAAATGTCAGAGTGATGTCATGCAGTCACTTTATTTTAAATGAATTAAAGATGAAATACAACTTCCCTGTAGGTTGCTACACAGAGTGTAGTGTCCATGAAGCTATACAGAAAAATTCATTTTGTATGAGCTTATAAGTATTTTGAGTTTAGTTGCTACAGCAGAAATACTGACGTGGTATCTGAAAGACGGGAGAAACAAAGTACACTCAAACCAGGATCTTCTTCAATATATTTATCATTGCATGCTTTATAGTTTTAATTTATATTTGCTGTCTAACCTATGTTTCTGTGGTCCTGACATTCACAAATGCAGCTATTGACTTTCTCTGACTGATGCATGGAAGAGTATAAATTACCAAATTAATGCCTCTGCATATTTTCTGCACTTAAGCTAACAGTAGGGGAATGTGCATAAGTGACCTCAGTGCCTTAAAACCTGACATAAATATAAAATAATGAAAATGATCTCACTCCATTATAGATATGCCCAATTCACATCGGGAGTGTGCTTAGCATCTCTTTATTTGTCCAGATCTTAATTACTGGCTAAGGAAGTAATGCCTTAGTTGAAATAAAAGTAATATTGCCTGGTTCAGACAGCTCAGAGTGATATCTAGATACAAACAAAATCAAATGAAATTTCTTGCCAAACTGAATATGTTGCCATGTGATCCCCTGTACGTGAAGTCACAGAATGCAAAAGTCACAAGCCAGATTCAAAGAATTAAAAATGACCCTATGGTAACTGATAAGGCAAAGTTGTGATGTTTAATTGTACTATGTGCTTCTTAGTTTTCTTTTGGCCACCTTCCGTGACACTAGCTTTGAAGCACACTTCACTGCCATGTCCTTGACTCAGAGCTGCAAGCCTCAATTGTTTGAGTGCAATATTCCTAATTTCATTGATTTCAAAAAATCAGTGACTGTTTTCTCCAGATTATTTTTTGTAGTTGTTTTTGTTCATATTTCAGCTCTTTCACCTACAGCAAAAGTTTCGTAAAACTTTTTTACCAAGTAAGGAGTTCCTCGTCAAAACATAAGATTTTGCTGTGAATTTTTTTTACTATCTATAGCCATCATCCATCAGACACTTCGGTTGAATTAGGAGTCCCATGTGTAGGAAAATAGTTCATCTTGGGTTTCTGTTCAGGTTAAGCAGAAGGAAAGTCCACCAGTTAAACTCAAGGCCAGAGATACCGAGGCCCTGAGCAGGACAAAGCTCTGCATGTGGTGGTCTGAGCCCACCTGAAGTTCAGGCCAGGGGCTCCCCAGACTCTGTGCCACTTTGCTCTGCACATGCAATGATCTTGGGATGTTTGTCTGTGGCCTTCAAGTGGCCGGGGCTGTTTGCTCAGTTGTCTCCATTTGGGGCTTCCCTCTTTTGGCATTAGCAATTAAATTCTGCCTCTGTAGTCCCGCTTAGCGCTGGCTCGATATTTGTTTGCCTGCAGAGCTGCAAATATTAATCACTTCAAGACAGGCCAAGCAAAACCAAACAGAAAAGCCTCAGCAGGCCAAGATGCTTTTACTTCCACGTGCTCTGAATAAGTCGGCTAATGACTGATGCACCCACTAAGTTCATTGACTTTCCAATCATGCCTTAAAAGTCCACTTTAAAAAGTATGTAAGAGTAGCAGCAGTGTGATATATACCTCTAAATATTTATCATGATACATTCTCTTTAATTGGTAGTGGGTGCAATCACTTATTTAATGGACACTTTAATTAGACTCTAAGATAGAAGCAGTGACTATGTAGACACACTTAAATAATTAATAGGAAGGCTGGCGGACCTCCATTTTTTTTTAGGTTCATGAGCTTCAAGAAAACTCTTGGTAGATGCTGTAGGATACAGACCAGCAAGTTATGAAAAAAAAAGTTCCAAGTAGGATGGGAGAAGAATTCTCTTCAATTTATTTTATTATTCAAGGTTAATTGGGGAACAAAGCACTTGAGCTTCACTTGAAACAACTGCATAAGACTGGAGAGTTCTTCATGAATTTAAACTTCATATAGGACGCTGAATTAATTTTCTAAAGGTGTTTATTTGTACCTAGTTTCCTGACAGCGGACTGAATCTAAAAGTTTGCACTCTAAGCATTGCTCAAAGTGGATGTTTTAGATGTGATCAAGTGAGAAAACCAGAAATGTGTCTGCACGCCTTTGCAAAGGTCTCCCAGCCTTCCTTCTCTGAGAAGGAAGACCTTAGGCTCCCACTGAATGGTGGAAATGCATAGTATGAGGAGGACAGACTGTTGAGGCTGCGTGCCTGGCTCTGCTGTGGCTTTGGAAAAGCAGTGTCTGAGCCCTAGGAGTACAGTCGTAGCACATAACCAAGGGACACTGGTGACTTGGTCCTGGCGTAGGAGATACACCAAAAGAGGGACTGCAATTACTTCCTTCAGTTCTTATTTATTCCTTATGCCATGTCCTATTCAAACACATATTTTGAGAAATTCTTGCTTTGAGTTCACTGCCTGTGTAGTTCAGAAGGAGCTGCTTCTAATCATGTGAAGGCAGGAGGAGCCCTTGGCATGTGTGTGCACACCAGCCAGAGGTGCAGAGCCTCAGCCAGCTCCCCACACGGATGCTCTCCAGCCAGGGCATGCTGCTTGCTCTGCACCCTGGCCTTTATGTCCAGACATTGATTAGCCAAACAAGTTCCTAACAAAACTGAAGAATTTAATTTTGTTTAGTTTTGCCTTCCCCCAATGAAGTTCACAATCTTTCTGCCCCCCCAAAAGATAATATTTTAATTCTCATGTTCTTTACTTTACTAGTGGCCATCTGGCAATTTGTGGATACTTTAGTGATGCTGGATATTTTATTTCCTGAGCAACCTAGCTATAATTATTTGATTTTTTTTTCCTGCGGATTAGATGCTGGTTTTTTATATTCACTCTGATCACTTACATTTTCCCCCTTAACTGGAAGACAACAGACCTAAATGTAAGTAACTGAATGTTCTTAAAAGAAGAGAAGAAAAACAAATTATGTAATGATCTTGTAGAAACAGCAGGACATGCCATAGAGACTGTTTTTCACTTGTGGTACTAAACAGGCATCTAATGTGCTTTAGTAAGAATGGCAGATTTCTGTAGATTTCTTAGCTCACCAGACAAAAACCAACACCACAGCCCCAGCTGCATGGGACCTAACCTCATCAGAGACATCTGTCCACAGGGCAGTTTATGTTTCTGTGCTCCCAGGCTCTGCGGTACGTACTGTCATTGAGGAGAAGGCTGCAGCCCGAAAGTGGCAGCCAGGAACCTCGTGGAGCATCTCTCCAGACTCACTCGGAGCCAGACAGCAGCAGAGTACCACGAATACTTCAGATATAGTAAAACCCATCTCAGCTCTTGATGGAGAGTCTGAGTGAGCTGGGTCTCTTTAGCCTGGAGAAGACCAAGAGGGGATCTCATCTACGCTTACAAATACATAAAAGGTGAGATGTCAGCAGGATGGGAAGGACCACACTCTTCTCAATGGTGCCCAGGAAAATTGCAAGATGCAACAGACACTAAATAGAACATAGGAAGTTCTACCTCAAAATTCCTTACTGTGTGGGTAGTGGAGCACTGGAACAGGCAGCCCAGAGAGGTTGTGGAGTCTCCTCCTCTGGAGATATTCCAAACCCACCTGGACATGTTCCTGTGCAACCTGCTGTAGGCAAACTTGCTTTTGCAGGGGGGTTGGAGTGGAGGTCCCTTCTAACACAAACCATTTTGTTATTCTGCTAACGTTGCCCCAAAACCTGATGTTGACCTCTAGACGTGCCTTTTTGCTGCTTCAGGCTCATCTATACTCCTACCTGTCTGTCCTTTGCTACTCAGCCACATCCAGTGCTTGTGACTGCTGCCCTGCCTCCTGCCTGCACCCAGGATCCTCTGTGGATGAAGTGACCCCAAGGACCACTTGGAAAATTCTTATGTTTCTGGTAACATCCTCCTGCATCCTATTAAAATATTTATAGCAAGCAGTTCTGTTTTATCACACATATCAATATTGAAGTTTAATGTCAATATTAGTATGAGGTGTCTGTAAGGGTTTGAAAAATAAGAATCAGAAAAATCAAATATTTTATTTATGTGCAGTAAATTTTTAAAATCTCCCCAGTGTTTTGATAGAAAATGCATATTACTGAACAATTTGATTTCAAATGTCTTTCTCTGATGTAAGATTTACTAGATACCTGTGATGGCCTGATTGAAACCTGTGAGAAGTCAACGTTACCCTTACCTGCACCTTGAGACAGAGGTCAGTCTCTGCTGTTCCTCTTAAAAGAAACAATAATTACAAAACTCTATGCAGGGAATGTTGGATGTTGCAAGCAGTGCACAGTTTGTGAATGGTATATACATTCTCTGGTCTAAAACTACCACCTGGCACAGCCCTAGGGCTCCTGCCTGTTGCTGCTGCCCTGGAGCTGGGATCATGGCTCCAGGTTCTGGGCTTTTTACAGGTGGTCTCATTTGCTTCTGCCCTTATGAACACAGAGCAAAACCCTAATAAGAGGGCAGATAAACACAGGTGACTTGCAGATGGGTTTGCAGAGTTCATTGCAAAACAAACTCCATGAAAAGGACACAGCACAGCAGATTTCTGATGCAGAGTTATTTAATTGTAGTGTACGGCAAGAATACCCATACGTATACATATTAATAGTGCAGTGGAGTTCCAAAATGTTTTCAGACAGACTTAATTTCCCTGGAAAATTATCATAATTATACTGATACACATAAATGGCAGCAAATATATTTTTTTAAATTTGGTAATGGGCAATTAATGTATAGTAGGCTTTTATTTGTAAAGCAATGGTTTTCTTCCTATTTGTTTGAAATAAAATATAAGAAATAATAATACTGTAAAAAAGAAATAAAACTCCCTTTGGATACAAATGTGATCTTTTTAAATGCAATGGCAATAAACGTGTTTGCCTTTAATTATTAACTACTGTCAAAAATCATTCCCTTCATCTCCAGATGAAGGCTGCAACACAAGTTACTGTAGGCCTGCTATTCTTGGTGGCTATCTATTATATAAGTAATCTCTTTTACATATTGCAATGATTACAGTTAAATACTGGCATGTTACAAATTATAATGATTTTTTAAATTTCTGAGTATTTAGAGATGTGTGGTATACATTTCTTCTTGAAACTGTAGTTGATGATAGCATTTTTTTTACTGAAAGTAGAATGATAGATTATTGCAGTTATTCCCTGTTTACAACCCTGCTTCCATATTTAATTTCACAGATTCAGAAACTGAGCTGAATTCCACTAAAACTTCAGTGTGTTTTGCTAATGTCCTTGTTTTGGATCTGATAGTGGCCTCTGTCACAGTAGTGCCGTTTCTCCCTGGAAATCTGCTTTGTGCAGAATACCTTAAATCATTATCATAGTTTAACACAAATGTATATACACATGGATAGATGCATATGTATTTATATCTGTGTGCCTGTGTGTATATAGATATAATTCTTCAAATATATATAAGCCTCTTTTCTTTTTCTGTGACACCAGTTGGTCTGCCTGAGGGTGGCCAGCTATCAAGTTTTTGCTTAAATCACCCATACCTGGATGAGGATCCTGTTCTTAATTTAAAGCTAAAACCAAGCCTCTTTGTTGTAGGAAAAATTATGACTCAGATTCCCTGCACAAAGTGAAAAGCAAGAAGGTAAGTACCAAACACCTTGGTCCTGGGATAGAGCTGCCGTGGGCAGCTGTGGGGGGCAGCACAGAGCTGGGGCTGGTCCTGGGAGCTTAACCACTGAGGTCTGAAAAGCTAAGAATTATCTGTGTGATTGGCAATAACGCCCTGCTTTAAAATGCCAGACCCTTGCAGAAGTGTGTCTATTTCTGTGTGGTTTTGTGGTGATCAGTGGTTAGCTGGTCTGCACGTGATGAATGAGGGCTTAACAGCAGTTTGTGTCGTTGCCTGAGATGCTGCTATTGTCTGATTTTTACAGGACCAAGCGTATTGTCACCAGTAAATAAATAAGCTAATAGTAGACTAATTCTGGGCAGTCAGACAAGTATTGCTGGTTCTTACTATCCCACATGACAGCAGTGGGCTTAGCGGTTACATATGCCCTCTCTCTAAATGCATTCACATCACTTTTGCTTTTCATCATAAGTAGCTCTAACTAGTGAAAACAACTCAGTATAACTTTCACCACTTCAACAGAAAAGGCTTTAAAGATTGGCTCGAACAATGCTTCTTTTTTAAAGCTTAATAATGATTTTTTTTTGCATGGGAATAATCGCTACTTGTTTATTCCTTTGCTCCTGCAGATACATTCGATGATAGGTATTATATGTACAGTTCACGCTCTTTTCTGCCAAAGTTGTTTACCGGCATATATAGTAGTTGTTTGTGATTAATCAAACTATTCATCATAGCCATTTATTTTACATGGGAGCACCACAGAGGTATTTATTGGAGGTGGTGGTGACATTGCTTGATCAGGATCCCTATCCGAGGGCTGGAGTATAATTATAGAACTGCTATCGTTCGCATATTGCCAGGATGCTGCCAGTAAATATTAATGGATTACTTTTTATTCATTTAGCCTGTGTTTTTTGAAAGATGCCTAAAAACAAAAAGATCATATCTGTATGTTGTTTTTTAATTTATTTTCACCTTTTTGTCTCCTTTGGAGACCCCTAGTGTATCAGCACTTTGTTTACCACAAATTAAACCTTAGCTGATTGTTTACCAGACTGGAGACCCTTGTGCATTACTCCAGCACTCTCCCTTTTTTTAATAATCACAACCTGGGATTCATTTGCAAGAGGCCCTAATCTGCATGAGAATTATACAATTAACTTTTGATTAACCGCCTAGTTCTTTTCGAAACCGCAGTGTATAGGTTACTCTGCATTTAAATAATTTTCCTTAAATTGGGAGCAGGCCTTTCATTAAACCGGTGAGTTTGACTAAACAACAACATTTGGAGATAATCAGGGTCAAAACAATAGGCAAGGCTGCAAGGCTAGAATGTCATCTTTAAATATAACAGCTGAGATAAAGGCACCCAGATTGTGCCTTATCGAAACACAAAAAATCAAAGCTCTCTCTTGTCTGTGGCAAAATACCAGGCCCTAGTGTTTAGGGCGACCATTGTTTGGGTCTATAAGTGTTGCAGGATTTGCATTCAGAGAGCCGGGTCTAACACACATTACATCACGTAGGGTACTTATCTCGGAGTCTGACAATAATTATCAGGAAGAATATACTCAGAATGACTTTTTTGTGATTTTTATGCATCCCCAACACAAGGAAGGGGAGATAACAGCATTATGAAAAAGGGGAGAGTCTCCAAAGGCTCTCCCTGGAGCTGCGTTCTTCGATTAAATTTGCTATGCCACTCTGGTGTGCTGAACAAGTGGAAAGAAAGACTGTGAGGCTTTTATAGAGGGTAATAATAGTCCTGAACACAGCCCTTACCAAAAGATAAGATCCATTGTCAAAACAAACAAAAGAAGCGGTATTAAACACCACTTGAAGAATATATATGAGCAAAGTTTTAAATCCTTGCCTTTTTTCATACCCTGAACCTGCCTCTGTTGTGTGGCCGTGTTTAAAGCAGACACCTTTGTAAGAGCGATGGTTTTCATCATGACTTTTCCCTCTGTTCTCTATCAGAGTTGGGTTTTTTTTTTGTGATGAGGTCTGTCTGTGGTCCCAGGAAAGACAGAGAAGAAACATAAACTATCACAGCCCAAGTCTAGTATCTGCCCTGTTTTTTTGACATATTTAACTGACAATCCAGTATTTCGTTCCTACAATTCCTTTGCTGAGAGGCCCTGTAATAACTTCTCGCTTGCTTTTCACAAGGTGACTGTGTTCTTGCATCAAAGCTCAGCTGCAGCTCACCACAAGACAGCTGAGGGTGATGTACACCTGGGCACTAATGGCTCAACCTGGCAAAACTCAGACAGCGGAGTGGTAATTCCCAAAGACTCCCTTTTGGTAATGGGTTAGTCTCTCTCTGGCTCCAACCATTCTCAACCTGATGCTGGCTTTGATTTTGACAGAAATATATGTCCATTCTTCTCCGGTAAAAACAGACCTGCAAATTAGGCAATCCAGGTGCACTTTTCCCTGAAAATGCGAGGGTGATGATTACTATACCTGCTTGAAGGCAATTTGTGTCAGGTTACAAAACTGTACTGGGAAAAATAGTGTCCACAAGGTACATATGATAACTTTTTCTTTTTTTTCCTCCCCCTGTGGTTATGATTACTGGGTTAGGAATGGGCATTTGGCAGCAAGAATGGCACATGGAGAAACAAATGTATAGATAAATGAAATGCTAATTAAAGCAGTGCTGAATTTCACTACAAAATCTGGTTACCACAAGATGTTCAAGAAAGACTAAACTGCTTAAAATAATAGATACGTTCTGCATGCTACTTGTAGTTGAATTTAAAGGCTACTTCTGCATTTCAGTCTTTGATCTGCATAATGGTTATTTCACCATTCTATCGTAATCTAGTGTTTGTATTGCTCTGCTGTCTGCCTTGCTGCTTCTCACCAGCCTCCAAAGCAGCCAAGGAGAGAGCACAGAGAGGAGCTGCTTGCTCCTACCTCTGCTCTCAAGCATTTCTCTGCTGATGTGGGAGGCTGCCAAACAGCAATTAGGCTGTCTGCAATACAGTTGGTGCTGGCAAACTCATTGGAAAATAGAATTAAAGGATTCCCCCCCCCCAACAAGGCTCTCTGACTAACGTGTGTAGAGAGCCACAGCTGCTTTGCTGTGTGACTGTGGCTTTTAGGACAGCAGCAAAACTGACACTGCACCCTTACAAAAATGTTTCTGAAATGTTTTGTTCTATGGCACATTGAAGCAGCCAAAAAACCTATTTATGAAATGTAAACAACATGTGAAAGAGAGAGGGAGGAGAAGTTTTCAGGGGCCTCAGTGCAAATAGCTGCTAAGGATGCTTTTGGAAACTGTAATCCCAGTGGCTGAATGCAACAGAAAATGAGAGCTCAGAGGTATAGCCTATTTTAAGTGAGTATTCAATTACAATATTTATGAAGAAAATTAGTAATTATCCAAGGTCAGAAGACATGCTAGGACAGGATGTGGTCAGTATAGTTTTTGAGGCTCAAGAACTTTTGATAGCACTGAAGAAGACATTTATTCAAAGAACCTAGAAGGTGTTGATGTTGCATTACTTAAGAATGACCCCAAGCCACCAGGTAAGCTTGGTAAGATGATTAGAGACAACACCCAGCAAAGAAAAACATACCCAAGGGTGTTTCTGAAAATAACAGCCAAGATTTGCTATTGCTTTTATCTCTTTATCTGCTCAATAGTTAACAATAGCATGTTCATCTCAGAAAGTGGCATGTGCCATTCAGAAGTAGGACTGATGGAGGAATTTTGCCAGCATCATACTCAGCATGTTCTCAGCATGTGAGAACATTTTCTGATACTGTCTTTTGCATAAATTATCCCCCATGCTTTTAGAATATGCCTGTGTGTATATATATAAATTGTATGGTTCTAGGAACAACAGAGGCAGTAAGTACAGTCTCTCTTAAATATATTGCATGTACTAAAGCAGAGAGGGCTGAGCAGATTTTAGCTCAGCTGCTGCACCTGCTTTTCCTTCTGCTGCCTTCTCACTCTCAGTGCTGCCTTCCAGTGTGGTCCTGCCTCCCAACCTCGGAGCCGCTCCAAAGGTCTCTCCATGCTAACTCATGGAGACCTGCTAGCACGAAGGAAGCTGAAAACCAGCTCCCTTACCTGGAAACAGATAAACTTGTTTCGGGGCACAATCAGTGAGGAACGGCTGGAGAGGAAAAGAACGGATCATGGGGTTGTGATTGGAGTCCAGGGAAGTGAATGATAGATTTGGTGCCTCAAAAAGTTCAGAAGTTTAGTCTTGACAAAGCTTTGGTGGTTCAGACAACTATCTTTTTATAAATGTGTCACCCTTTCAAAGCTTTGTTTCAACCTTCTCTTTTTTCTTCCTTTTTCTCTTTACTTCTTTTCCTAGGCTCTTATTTCTTTCAGGGGACCCCTTTCTTCTCCTAAACTGTTTCCAGGATCTTGCTTCTGTTTCCTTCACGCTTGTTTTACCCCTTCCCCACCCCTCAGCAAACTGTGTAACTTTTTGTACTGAATTGACTAGTCACTTGTGGTACCCAGGTCTTTATAAATTGCTATATGCCAGTGATGGAGCCTGTCTCATAAAGCATGAGTAATCCCAGCATTCAGGAATTTCAGGAATTGAGGTGAGTCCCCCAGATCATCTCAAGAATTAACATGTAAAAAGAAAAATGTCTTTGGCATCCCTGCATTTGGCTTCTATTTTTTTTTAACCTTATGGGTTTTTAAAGAGAAAAAAAGGAAACTGAGATGTACCAAAGCACAGATTTGTGAATAACACTAAGTATCACGGGGCTTTTGATTAAATCTGTATATAACATTTGAATGCAGCAAGAGATGATACTTTATTTCCTAAGTAAATCAAAATGCTCCACTATGGAATAAACTGCAAGCGTGTATTTATACGCTGCTCTTGTAGAACAGCAAATCCACTCCAGGGCATACTGCCACTAGCAGCAACCCTAATGCAACCAAATATAAGAGCTTCTTTAGCACACAGAGGGAGGTGTTTTATTCTAAGCTTCTCAGCCAGAACAGAGGGGATGAGACTTTAGGGGGAAGTTGATGAGGAGAGTGGGTGACTGCTGCTTGTCCTCCACTCCAGGCAACGCTGGCATCGACAGGTCCTCAGAAAGTTTGTGCTGCCTGTGTTTACAGACACCAGAGCCAGAGGGATGTGAAGGCAAGACCTGTGGCTTTTGTGGGCCAGGCTGGGTCAAGGTGTGAAGCCACTGCTTTTAACACAGAGTTCACCAAAACCAGGTGTAAAGTAAGTTGCTGCTAAAAGGCTGCAAGGCAAAGCTCTTGCTGACGCTATGCAATATTGCCTAAGGGCTGAGAGTTCCCTTTTCTTTGATTTTGATTGGTATTTTTGGTGTTGTTGGTTTGGTTTTCTGTGATGATTGACCTCATATAGGTACTAAAGCTGTTTACCTAATTGCTTTTTAAAAGTTTTCAATGATGCCACAGCTTTTCTGCTTATATTTTCTCATACAAACAGATGATGCTGCTTAGTCGATGGCCATTGCTTCAGTCCAGCTCCAGCACACCCAAATGTGGAGGGGCTGAAACCACAAGGGTCACTTCTTGCCTCTGAGAGCCTGGCACAGCCTCTGCTGTGGGCTGGTCATAACCAGTGCGCTGAGCGTGACTTGACTTCTTATTTCTGCATTGTTTTTGCTGCTTTTTTTCTTTTTGCCCCCATAAAACCTCATCTACAAGAAAAGCTCAAACTTCCAATTTTGACAAAAAGCCTATGTCAAGGCATGTCTCAATTTCAGATGAAATTTGTCCTCAGGATACAAGAGGGCAAAAATAGCAATATAGTCAGATTATTCAGGTTGGATGTAGGAAATTTCACCTGTAGCCTTTTTCATCTGAACTCAGCAGATCATAGGAACAGACTCAAGTCCTAGCACCCAAATGAACATCTTGATTATTTAGCCACAGACAATGGTGGAGTATGATCTCTTTTTGTAAAAAACAAATCAAACCTTGCTTTTGTTTGCACTGGCCACACTGCTGGAATCACAAATCAGTCTTTGGAAAAAATTGTTCATCTCTACCCTCAGTTTTCTTTTGGGTTATCTAGGAAGACTTATTTTATTTTTATCCAGGATCATCCAGAGTTTTAAGATACATTCGCATTGAGTTAAATGAGCCAGCCCAGGTTGCATGAGATATTAATTTGTCTGAGCTTTGCAGGACTGAAACAATCTCTGCAAAGTGCTGTTAGTGATTTCATGCTTGTCATGAACTTTGAGCACTCTTCTCTGAACCAAAGTACAACTCAGCCAGGACAACTTTAGTTGATGCTCCACAAACAGCTGCAAGACCTGGCAAGAGAGCCGAGTGTACGCTTTTTCCGTTTCAAGACAATACCTTAGTTTGTTCCAGAACTTAAATGAAAAAAAAAAAGGTAGAAAACAACATCTTGCACAGAAACAAGATGCTCACTTATTTTCTGACAGAGCAGAGAAGCCTTTGGGGGATCTTGAAAGCATCTACAGCCAGAAGGCATGTGTGAGGTGCAACAAGATGACAGTCTTGCAGCAGGAGGAGAAGCTTGTAGCTTCTCCACATGACAGAGTCTGGCAGTCTAAGTCAGTAATTATTATGCTTAAAAAACTGTTGTAGCAAGTAGAAAGGAGAACACAAAACCTTGGAGATATTAGAGTATCTGAGATTTAGAAAAGATATATTTAAACTAAAGATTTAACAAGAATTTCTGCTCTTTACCCTGCACTAAGAACCTGGAACACCTCTGTTATTGCATATGGGAGGATTATGGTAGGACTTCAGAGGCTAGAATCTTTCTTGAGAGTCCTTCCACCAAATTCCTTCCTTGGAAACAGCTACATTTTGATCTCATTTTGCCTGATACTCCCTCTCCCACACTTCACTGATTTATTAGTTTTTCTTTCCCCCCTCTCTGCCTGGCAACGCCACATGGGCATGGATCAGGGAAGAACATGCTGACTGCTGAGATCCTGTGGTGCGTGAACAGATGCTCTGATGATTGACATGGAGCTAAGCTGTCCAGTGAGGTCTGTATGCGAGCTGTACTGATACTGCTCCCTGCAAACCAGTATAACCAGACAGGGCAAAGGAAGAAAGTGGGGAGTGAAGGGTAAGAAGAAAAGCAACAATTTCCAGAAAGGGTCATGAGTCCTGGGATTTACTCAAAGGACGAGTAGAGGTTGCTGAGACAGGACTGAAACAAAACTGAATATTGTTGACAGAATATGACTGGCCTTAATTTCTCTGAGAAAGAAGGTGGTCTTATTGGTGTGCTGTAGGACTGCACTGTGTTCAGCCATTCTGGGCTATATTCCAGATTAACAAGGGAATGTATTGTGCAGATTTATTATCTGTGAACAAAATCTTTGAACTATTGCTCTGAGTGGATTAGACCACCTCCAGAGATTCCTTCCAACCTGTTACTGTCTGACTCTTACTGATACCAATAATGTAAGTATGTGGTAAGTCTACTTGAAATACTCAGGAACTTCTGAGCCATACCCCTACAGATTTTTTTGTCTTTTTCTTTTTCTTTTTTTAAGGAAAACTATCTTACCGTGCAGGAAAAGGTTATATCTGTATCATAACAAAGAGGGTTCAAGAAAGGCATTTAACATACTATCAAAAGATTATCTGTGTTGCCCATCACAGTGCAAAAGTGGGGGGTAAGGAATTATTATTGTCTTAATTGTAAAGGTAGGGAAATGGGATGAAAAAAGTGAGAAATTCAAGGTCAATTCAAAAGTCTGTGACAGAGCTGGAAACAGAATCCAGGCTCTTTATCCAATCAATACATTAATAACATCAATGACCGTCTCACTTACCTCTATTTCCCTTGCACATTACCTCAGTGAGGAAGTTGCTACTTTGCTAAAAAGCTTGTGAAATTAATCAGTGCTATTGAAAACATAACAGCAGTTGCAACAACACCATTTTGCAATTTTGGTTTACTGCTGTCTAATATTAAAACTGATGAATCGTGCTGATGGCATTAAGAAGATGCTCCATGAGGAGCTAAGGCATGATTGAGTCATATTGCATGCTCTTTCACCTTTAAACTGTCTTTCTTGGCCCTAGGAAATTCAGAAGAGAGCAGGTGATGTATCGCTGATTGCTGCATTTTAGTTTTGCAACATAACTGCTAAAGCCAATTTGGAATTGTTACAGGACCATCACTTACGTGGAGATGCTGCCAGCATGAACAAACAATAGCAGATATGATAATAAATGATTTTGAAGGGTCTGTTTTGTAATGCTTCCAATCTAGAAGCAAATGAGTTGACAGATGCTGCTCAGCAAAAGTTATTGGTAAGTAGTTGGATTCACAGTGCTCATTTCTTTTTACAATGCATTTTACATCAAGTCTCATTTTTGACTTCCCAGGTCAGAAGAGCCTCATTCTCTTGCTAGGGCTGAGTGAAAACTGTGTATACATGCTTGCAATGTTAGTGTGGGGATTCTCATGCATTATCACATTATTTTTGCTATCAGTTCAAGGAAACGGACACTAGATCTATCTTCTCACATATACTGATTTAATCGTCCTTTTAATTTAGCACTGGCAAAGGCTACTAGTCTTCATTCACATTTACAATAAGATAATATAACCTGATAGCTGTTCTTCGTATCCATTATGGAAGAGGGATAAAATTGTTTTGTTTCTGTATGTAAGGATCTATTGACTTATTCTCCTCAGCTGCATTTAGAGCAGTTGCTGTCCTCAGTACTGTATGTCTTAATAGAATTTCTCTGAGGTAGACTATTGATGAAAGCTCCTTCTGAAAAGCAGAGATAAACGCACGGATAATGCCTTTTGCTCTAAAAAGGAATTCAGCTTTCCCCCTCGAACTTCTATCAACTATATTAAGGATTTTGCAAAACAAACACTATCTTTATCGTCACCATTCATCATTCTTTTAAAATTCTTGGACTGCAAACCTGAGTAAGTATCTCCTTGCAGCATTCCTCACTCCATGAACATCACCTGAGTTTCCTCCAGACTGGCCTTTGGCCCTATCACCCGCACCTGAGTTCCAGCACAGGTCATTGTCTGCACAGGAGGTACTTGATCTGAGCATCCAGACTGACTTGAGGACTTAAGAATTGCTCATTTATTTCATATATTACCGTGAGGCTGTCTTGTCTCACCAGAACACAAAGCCGTCGGCTTCGGCAGCTCCGTGGTGGCAGCTTAAGCACACTTCCTCCGTGTTCCTGCTTCATTCCTCTCCTCGGTACTCACAGATTAGTCATACCAAGATCTTTAAAGAGGCAGTTCCTAGGCATGTGCTCAAGAAGCTCTCTCTTCCATTCAGAAACCAGTGATATTTTTTCAGTTGTTTGGGTTGTTCTTCTGAAGAATGGACACTATGTCCTGCTGCTATAACGCCAAGCCCTGATGGGGCAGAGGGTTGGTTCAGAGAGTTTCACTGCTGTTTAAAAGTTGAGGAGAAAGAGAGGGAAAATACCAGAACTTTTGCTAGAACAGTAGCAAACCCAAGTGTATTCTTTCATGCTACATGCAGAAACATTGATTGCCTCTCCATTTCAGCCTGTGTGAAAGCTGAGGGTGGTGAGGAGTAAATGTATTCTGCAAGGGAAAAGCCAGTGTTTGGGGTGGATGCATTTAACTTCCGTGGCTTCACCCATTCCTGTATCTGAGAGGGAGCTCAAACATGCTGCTGGGGCTTTGCCAGCCTTTTAATTCTCAGTTATCAAAAATACACAACAGCCATAACAATTATTGCATCCAACTATACCCTTCTATGCCTACCTATAAACCAACAATTAATTTGCAAAGTGGAAGATGAGATATACGCAGTGGAAATTTAAAAAAATAATATCACCCCAGACCTGCCTCTGCTTGCAATAGAGTAGCAGTGATTAATTTCCTATTTATTTCCATTTACGTTTCTCAAATAGGATAAAATACACCAAAGATTAGTAAGACTTCTTATATTGCTACAGTTTTTTTTTCTGTAATAATATAGCTTTTATTTAAAAAAAATAATTAATATAATGTGTTAAAATGTCACGATCCTAATTGGTCTTGCCATGGAAAAGGTATGACTGAATTAAATTAATACATAGGAGACTTGTTTCGTTCTGCAGTAACTACTGCTGTTCTTTGAAAGGCTGTCCTTTTTTTGAGTTCCTTATCTGAAAAGGTTTACCATGTCTTCATGCAAGTAGTTGTCATGCTTTAGAAAAATCACAAGCAGCAAAAAGTCAGAATTGTCAGTTCAGAAGACACTGCTTGTTCCACTGGGTAAAACTGAGAAAGCAAAGCTGGCAAATGATCTTTAGGAAAAAAAAATGATGGAAACAGCAGTGGAATGAAGATAAAAAGGGCTGCAGGCTTTATTCTCATTGAAGGTTGGCAACGGGAAATCTGTTGGAGTAGAGGAAGAATATCTGATAGGTCATCTGTTGTGTAATGAAGAATAGAAGATAGAAGACAAGCTAGGAGAAGCAAGGTGATTCCAAACCTCGGAGGAATGTAAGATCTTATGAGAGAAACATGAAAGCAATACCTTTATAAACTGACCAAATTTAATTTACTATCAACGAGCCTTGTAAGACTGCAAGCTGACAAAATCCATTTATAATGTTATGAGTAAGGCTGAAGTCATACATTTTTCTCCCGTGGAATCATTTTATTATGTATTCGTTTCTTTTTTGTGCAGGTTTTCTGATTAAAAATTACTGCTAAGATGTCAAATATTTCCTTGTCCTCTGATATCTGGCTTAGTTACCAAATAACTTATTCTGCCTATCCATCTTCTTTAGTCGGAATAAAACATGTTTTCAAAGGGCGAACAAAAGCAGATAAATATGCTGTCATTTAACATGCACAGTTTTCAGCAATATGTCCATATTGTTCTGCTCTGTATGTTTCTTGAGAGACACTGGAGTTGTCAGTCAGTATGTTTTGTTGCAATATTTTAAATGCTGGGTCTCATGATCGATGAGAATCGTAGCAAATACAGCTATGATTTCAAGTGAAGTCAGGAAATTCTCCGCGTGAAGTTGTGGTCGCTTTTCTTTTAATTTGTGACACTGAGAGATGCAAATGTTGAATTCTTTATATTGGAAAGACATTTGGATGGAATATGATAAGAGCAGATTGGTGCTGCAGTGTGGGAGCGCTTCGAGTCCTGACATCTCTAGGCCAGGCTGCACTCTCAATTGCTGTGTGGAGAAAGAGAAAATGGTTTCTAAATTGATTTTCAAATTCAGTGGTGGCCACTAATCGACTTACTCATGCATCTGAGCTCATTTTTACAGAACTGGTAGGAATCTTTGCTCTCCACAAACAGAGCAGTTTGCCCTGTGAGTAGTCTGAGATTTATAGTTATGAGGTTTTGGTCGAAAGGAGGAAGATATAATTGAGTCCAACCAGCTTCTGAGCTTTATAGACATGGGATTCATTAGCAGGCCTTGTCTCTGGTCTTCTATGCCGTGGAAAGAAGCTGGGGTTGGTGTGCTTCATGCTTCCATGGAATTCTGTTTCTTTGCTGACCAAGTGGGTGAAGAAAGCAGAGGAGAGGAGAAAGCTTCCCGATACAACAGGCTTTGGAGAATTGTGAGTATCTTGTTTTAAACATGATTTAAAGGGGCAAATTTGCAGTAGAAGCACATCTTCCTTCATCATGGTAGAAATAGCTAGAAAACATAGGGATAATTTTATAGAGAATAATGGATGGGGAGTTTGTCATGGCACTACTGAAGGGCTGATCTCCTTCAACACTACTGGGTAAGCCCATTTCAGGGACTCATTTACAACTTGGGAGGCACTGCTGCAAAGGGCAAACCAACTTCTATATGATGTAATATGGAAAAAAAGTCAATGCTGTGATGTCATAGTGCCATAGTAAGCAAACAAAAAAAAAGGTGTTAACAATGAACACTGTATTAAATTGTAACACTGTATTATAGTATGGGAGTTTCTTAGCCAGAATAATTCTCAAGCCATTATGAAAAGGAGCTCTCTGCATGGACACAGTGATTTTATTTAATCTTGTTTTAGAAATCTAATAGGAAAACAGCTAAATTAGGCTAAATCACTTCATCCTACCATGCACTTTTAAATGCTGTAAAGTAAGAAGATTATATTACCCCCTTCCCCATAAATCAGGATTAAACTTGCATTTTCAGGTTTTTGTGCCAACAAAATCCCCAATTTGCTGAGCTCAAATTCTCTAATCTCACGGCAGAGGCCAGAAGTAACGATGCACTTCCGAAATGGCAATGGCCGTATTATGTTCATGGAAGAATTAGGGCTTTTTCTCTAAACTATCAATGTGCTACTCCTCCTGCCATGTGGAGAGCAAGTTTCTTCTCTCTATAACTGTTGTGCTTTCTCAGAGTGGTCCATGTTGCCTTGTTTCTCACGTACTTGTATTAGAGTTGGAAAATTTTACCTGCAGCATAGCATGCATCTATTAAAATCTGTGCCAATGTGCTCATATTATTTTAAAGAGAATGCAAGTTTTCCTTCATAAAATTCCAGTGGGCAATGAATTAAAAATGACAACTCTATATACAGTGAAAACAAGAAAATAAAATATACAAAACATTGCTAATGATCAGTTCTTGAAAAATTTACCAGACACATAGTACCCAGGGAGCTAAACTCATTAGCAGAGACTGATACGAAAGCTGAGGTGCTCCAGGATGGGGCTGAGACACAACATATTCAAATGAACTCTCTTTAGCAAAATTGTTTTGTTTCCTTCACAGAAATGTTTGGCAACAGCATGTCTTCCTTTTTTTTTTTTTAAAAAAAAAAGGATCTGGGAGGTTACAGCATCTCATTAATCAGCCATCCTGATGTTTACATGCTCATGAGCTTTTGCCTCCTTGGGGAAGGCAGAGGAGTTCCTAATGATCGTCTGGAGTTTTTCTTTGGTTTATCAGGTGGGTCCTGGTGTTATTCTGCTTGGCTGCAGCCTGGCCTGGTGTCTACCAGGTGATCCTGCACATCACCTTCTCTCCCAGCAGAGCTGAAGGGAATTACAGAGCCGGAGCTTGCTGCGAAGTGACACAGACCATCTATACAGTGCCAAGCACACTGTCAACACTCAATAAATAGTAATAATTAATAGTATCTGAATGACCTCACTCAATGACTGCATGACATTGGATATATTGGATGACTGTACACACCAATCCACTAACTTAACAGAGCTGCGTATGTACTATGTGTGGCATTTGAATGCTGACACCTTCTAGAAACAGACAATTGTTTCACACCTCATTTGCAAACTAAAGGAGATATGAAATGAATTAAACTTCCTGCAAACACTCAGGAGGTTTACAGAGAGCCCTATCTCTAAGTCTACTGTACTACTTGCATAAAAGAATTCAGTATCAATGTAATTATTAATGATAATTCTAAAGTAGTTTTGCTGCTTCAGGATTTTTCAGATTAAGAATGTAATGAATTAGTAATAAAATCCTAACACAAATTTATTCCTAAATACGATTTCCTTTCTGGTTGTGAATCTCATTGTATTTATTATAAAGGATGTACTTGTTGAAATAGCTTTTCTCTGGCGGCATGGTTTAAAGATGCATGTCTTCGGCAAAGTTGAATTTCTATTAGCGGACCACTTCAGAAAAAGCTTGTCCTTTCTTTAAGCAGAAAGAGGATTTGACTGATATGTCCTTGTACACCATAACAATGGATATCTTGTAAATACACACCTCATCTACAGCCTTACTCTGTGTGCAGCACAAGAAGTGGCAGCACGCGTCTGGTGGTGCGGAGAAGGGAGAAGACTTTTGAGAACTTGAGCTGCTCCTCTCCCTAATGAAGCCCATTAGCCTGCAGCAGGACCCAGTCTAATAACCATGTCTAAGTGAGAAAGTCAGGCCTGTCTGCTTTTGATTGCACCTCTTTGCTGGCTGCCTCCATGCTCCCAATGTAAATCTACCTTCTGAACTGCCTGCGCTTACCCCCCCGAATCGTTAACACATACCTTTTTATTTGTTCCCTTTGCATGCCATTAAGTCTGCATGACACTGCACATCTGTGTCTCAGCATGCCTTTTCTGCAGACCAGTGAGTCATTAGGAGAGAGAAGATGAGTCCCAGATGTTGAAGAAGCCTGGTAGCACTCCATGGATTACAACTGGGACAAATAAAAGCCAAAGTTTTAACATTTATTGGGTACCACAAGGTAAGCAAGTTCATTTGGTTACGTGGAGGTGGTGACACTTTTTAATTTAATTTCTTTTTAAAGCCCATGTCTTGAAATTGTTTTTTCTTGAAATAATCATGAAATAATTTCAACCAGTGAAGGTTGAATCCTGGCCACAAAGAAAACTTTCAGTTTTCTTCTCTCAGCTTTTCTCCTCTCATTGCCTTCTTCACCAGGGCGATTCTGCTCCTGGGACACTGGTACAAATGCTGCTACAAATTTAGCATTTTCTGCATTTCCATTTTTGGTAAAAGATGTCTTTTTCCTGGGAAATTATAAGGGTTGTCATCAGCTCTAGGGCAGGATGCAATTTTGTGTTCATAATTTAGAACATTTTTTTGTCTGTTTTGAAATTCTGTGAAATTAGAAAAAGCAAAATTTAGTTAATCTGGCTGGTGCATAAAAAATTGGATGCTGGTTTCATTCAAAACAGAGATCAGCTTCATTATTTACTACCCCGGTGGGAACACAGCTTCTTGGTTTGCTGGTGAGATCTGGCTCAGAGCCCTTGTCTCCCATCTTTCCAGAGGATGTGGTCATGCCATACCCATCAGTCCTCAGCAGGAACCAACCACCAAGCGCAGTCCTTCCAAGGAAGTTGATGGAACTAAATATTTCTGTAACCTAAAGAAAACACCCCATATGTATATGTATATAAAAATTCAGTTTTCACACCCTACCCTATGCTACCTCCTGGTGACAAAGTAAAAGTTAAACTCCTTGCCAGAATCATGGTGATCCACCAGGTGACATAACCTGACCTAGAAATGTCTTGGACTCTGCCACTGATGAACACATTATCATCTTCCTCCTGTGGTAAGGCTTGCACTTAAATGGGTGAAACACTTCTAAAATATTGATTACTTGGCATGACAAAAATCTCAGAGGAAAAAGTACTTTTGTCCTGGAATACTCACATCGAAATTTTGCACTGACAGGTTTGTTTAATGATATTTCCATGAAAAAGAATTGATGTTTGCTGAAAATGAAGATTTGCTCTTATTCTATTCTCAACTTTGGCCTCCAGAGAACTAATTTACCAAGACATACTTTTTCTTGTATTTAAGACCACTGGAGCACACACTTTACATTAGACATCCTGATCTATGTTAATGATAGCTCTGGTAAAATTTTCATATGTGAATGTATTTTTCTTAGTGATCCAATTCTCTGTTCAGATTATATTAGCATATTTAATGTGAATAATAGTGGATTCTTGTTTGTTTCAAGCTACCACAGGAGCTCTGAAAAAGTGGACTTGCTTTTTCTCTGAGTTATCTCCATAAGTGAGAGCTACTGGGTGTGGAATGTCCTAAGTGCAGGCACAGGAGATTGCTCTAGGATAGTGTTGTATTTTAGTCTTATAACTGAAAGGTTAATTGTCTTTAAAATTGTTTGCACATGGGTAGAGCTGTGAGTCTACATGCTTATTTTACTTTCCTTTCAAGCTGAAGTGTGTGGAGAATCAAAACGTCGCAATTGTTTATTTCAGGTTTGAGGCTGTAAATGGCTTGTTACTACCACCAATAGTTTTTTTATGAAGGAAACAGTCTTAGAGCAGCTTTAATTTACACATGGAGAGTGGAAAAGTAAGATTAATGGCTAATTTTATTCTAGCAATGTGTAACTGTTTGGAGCTCTTTTGAGATGCTATTTAAAAAAAATCCCAAAACAAACAACAGAAGAATCCTGCTTTGTCTCCAGCTGTGGGATCCCCACTGGCAGCAGTCCCTGGAACAGGCTGCCCGAGGAGTTTGTGGATTCTCTTGCTCTGCAGATATTCAAAAACCATCTTGACATGTTCCTGTGCAACCTGCTCTATGTGACCCTGCTTTAGCAGGGATGTTGGACTAGATGATCTACAAAAGTCCCTTCCAGCCCCCTTCATTCTGTGATTCTGTGACATTCGGGCGCTGATGCGCACCCATCATGAACTTCAACAAAAAACCCCAAAGGAGAGATCCTAGTTAGACCTAACAGTCATTCTGAGATTTGGAAAGACTTGAGAGTTCAGACTTAAAACGTGAAAGTTTTAGATCTGGAAAAATAAGTTCTATTATTTGTTGTAGGAACAAGTAAGTTTTGTAAATTCCCTGGATTTTGCTTCATTAAAATGTAAAAATAATGAAGTAAGTTTGCATTTTCTTTATTAAGTACTAAAACTGGGAAAATTTGGGTAAATTAATGGAGTGTTTGTGTAATGATTAATTAAAAGCTGTATCAAGGAGTAACATTCCAGGATCTAAGTTCTGAGTAAGGGATGCACAACCACATAATCGTGAAGACCATGATGAAAGGCTGTCATAGCTCCAACCTGTTCCCCCAAGGAAATGAAAGGGAAAAGAAGTAATACACGATATTTCCTCCTGGGATCTCTTGCAAGATCTGCAACACTCTGCCACACTGCTTTGCAACCTTGGCAGATGTCACTGAGGAGAGTGTTATTGCCCCAAAACAGAGGAGATGTCTCCTTCTCTGTGTTATTCCAGTGAGGAGGCACGGAATGTCTTGCAACTTTCAGACTCAGGCTCTGGGACAGCTGCTCCTAACTAGGGATCATTTGCTAGGTCATTAATTAAGCTGTGAAGGAGGAAGTTATTTTTTAAATTTGTATTTAGTATGGACTGTCTCAACTAGCGACTGTAAATTAGCACTGTGAAAAGTGCTGTAAGTTTAGTATTTGAAAAGACATTTGTTTTTTCTTTAATCTTGAAGGTTTTGCATTATGGAAGAGAGTTTTCAGCCTATCCCAGCTGCCTGCCTTATTGTTTCATTTTGGTTCAGCACTGCACCCACGAGTTTTCATGGAAATCTCCAGCTACTGAAGCCAGGACTGCCAGGAATGCTTCTGCAGCGTTGTGGTTAGGCCTGATTTAGGAACTGATGCTGTAATGTGCTGAGCGCTCCTGCATGTTCCTGAACATGCTTTTCTCTGTTCTCTTTCATGTGTTCTTTACCTCCTTGGATCAGACACCATGTGGCTCATCCACACTTGGTCTGTTTTGGAATTGAATCGTGACCCTACAAATATTAAATCACTGTGTTCCGTAAGAACGATGTGAAACGCTGGACCTTGTCTCCATCGTGATTGTTTGCAGATGTTGGGGGTGTCCTGAAGAAACAGTGTCTTGACTCATCCTAAAAATGTTCAACATCTGTGCAACATTTTAAAATGCGATATATATTTCAGGTAATTAGCACCATGTGCCTCCTCACTCCCATTCGTATTTATTTTTGCTTGATAAGATAGCGAAAGAATGAAGATGTTTAGTAACTGAACTTTTGTTTTTCAGCCAGTTAGTGAATTCTCACTTCTACCAGTTGTGGGACATCTCTTTTTATCAGTGTGTTGCTTCACCTTTTGTTCTAAGCAGTTGTTTCACTCCCAAAATAGCTCCATTATCCGTGCTTTTGCCTGTTTGCTGTAATGAAGACAACTGGATTTGTAATAGTCTATTAAATGGTCTATTAAATAATGTAGTTGCTGGAGGGACTCTGGTAATACTGTATGGAGTGTCAGGGTAGTAATTCTGTGATTCAGATGTTGCATGGACTTCCTTTCTATTACAGCTGTTCGAAACATTTTCTTGAGGGTTTTCATAAATCTCTCTACTTCTTGGCTGGCATGCAGCCAGGGTGGATCCATTTGTTTTACTAGATCCTGAGATATTCAGCAGCTGGAGCAAGTTCTTCACTCTTGAGCTGTTAGTCCATCATCAAGTTCAATGAGTACAATGCTACAAGATACAGAAAATGCACTGGCTGGACCGGCCACCTGGCTGAAGCTATAATAGTGGTTTAAATTACAGGAGATATAAATCTGGAATAATTTCAGTGAATAAAGGTGCATATTTACTTTTCTGGATGTGATAGCAGAACTGGTCTAATGGTTGATGGACCTTGATCTGTGAATATCCACAAGCAGCTGTTACCTGTACTGCAGTTTCAACCAAAATTGGATCTCTATAAATCAAGTGCCTTAAAAGCCTACTGACCATCTCAGTGCTTCTAAGGTTCTGTCTTTAAACACAGAAATGATGTGCTTTTTAATAAGGTTTTAATTGATGCACAGACTGCATAAGCTACTCACTCATGTTAGAGTAGAAACTGAAAAATATGTTTCTTGACTCATACTCCAATACTTTAAGATCAAGACTTGATTTCTCTTTAAGAACTTGATCACAAAGGCATACGAATGGCCCTGCTGAGATTATGGTTTAAGGAACTTTTCTGAATTGAGGATTAATTCACTACCTTGTCATTTGCAGTACTGCTAGTCGTTAGACATTACTGCCCTTTAGTTTTAAATTGTGTACTCTACTAAATGTTTTTGAAAGTTTCTCTCCAAAGAGAATAGTTCTTTTTCCTCTGTTCTTCAGTTTTTCTCCTATGCCTCTGAAAGACAACATTTACATTCCAATTTACCACTCCAAATTTTCATTATGATGTACCACCACAGAAGTCTGTGCAATTAAATGTTTTTTGGAACAAGTGCTCATGCTTCATTAGAAATTGGACTTTTACTCCAACATGATAAAAAATGAACAGTATTAAATCCCAGCACTCCTTCTCTTTCCTGTTCCATTGAAGTACAAGTAATCATTGTGCTTTAAAAACACTTCAAATGAACTGACAGCAACCATGAAAGCAACTTTGTGCAAAGTTGGTTAGCGTTTTTATTGGTGTGACTGTGTTTTATGTCACCAACACTTAGCCAATTATTTTGTTCTCTGCCCTTTGAACTGAGCAGGAGAGAGCGTTTCTGCGTTGGTCTTATTTTGATTCATTTAAGGATTGATAGGATACTGTCTGTCTGTCTTAGAGACTTTCTGGACTCAGAGCTCTGAAGAAGCCCACTGTACCCTCAGAGCAAGCACTTGTTTCCATCCCAGGTTTGGCTCTTTGTGAGGGACTCTGTCCTCTCTCTGTGGGGAAGGGGAATGACAGGGGTGTTTCTGCTGTGCCTTTCCCATGGCTGGAGGGTTTGATAGCATTGCTCCCTTTTGCCATCAGGTTTTCTTCTGTACAGATTCCAGAATAGACTTTTCTAGGTGAACTGCCTGTCAGTGTTTGTACTCATAGGTCCTGTTTCTCTGGTATTCTTTACCCAGAGACTACAGTGACGCTTGGCTACTGGAAGAGCTGAGACCCTGTGCATGACAATCTTCCATGCTCTGCATTTTTTCATAGTCTTTGTTCCTGTGTTCACTACAATTTTGCTTGTTATCTTAAAATCAGTGTACTTTTAAAAACAACTATGTCTCTTTCTTCCCCTCTCTTGCTCTAAGAGATTATTGGAAATTTTGCTGAGATTTTGGGGGTATGTTTACTCTTTGCAGTGCTGTTTCAGCACTTAATTTGCAGTAGTGCTTTTGCTGTGACACCTCAGTATATTCCATTTATTCTATAAGATCCATTATTTTAGTACATTTGGAACTTCCTGGCGAACTTAAAATTCAAACTGCTGCTGACTCTAGGGACCAGAGACCTTCAAAAGCATTTCAATTCTGTCTTGTCCTGGGAGTCCATTAAATTGCTAATGGAGATGTATCGTGAGAGCACAAAAGCTCAAAAATGAAAATCTTGGAGTTGTGTCTTCAGAATCTGAGGTCAATTTTTTTCTTGCTAACTGCAAATTACCCCAGTGCAATCCACTCCTCTTTAGAGATGTGGTTCACACTGAGCATTGGTGAGAACTGTGATATCTTTGTACTGATAGCAAATTTACAATTACGTATTTTGAAGGTTGTACTTGTAAAAATCTGGTGTAGCTGAAGAATGAGGTTTTGTGTTAGGAGGCAGGAAATGATTTTATTCTGAGGTTATTATATGATGGGACTTAATTCTGAAAAAAATGTTGGTTTTGCTTCAATTGGTTATCTGAGATTTGTTCCCAGTATTGTTTCAGTTGGAAATCACATTGCCCTGTGTTATCAACCACACATAATCATTCTGTGGATTTGAACTGCAGGCGCTCTAGTTACTTCCTGAAGCTCACTGGATATCTGCGAATGAATTATTGGGCATGATTAGGTGCAGCTGGTGTACCTATCAGAAAGAGTGGCTTTTGAAAGACTGTTCAAGATGGTTTTGATAAATTCAAAGTTTGAGAGGTTTTTTTTCACTTTCCATTAAAAAACTGTGAAATAGAAGACGGTTCATATGTTGTAGGGTTGGCAGATGGAAAACCAGGAATCTTACGTTTCAGTGATACCCTGCATATCGTACAAGTTGATGTCCTGTTTCTTATCTTGAAAAGATCTCTAACTTTAGAGGTGAGATAGTGGTAAGATTACAGCCTGCATCATGATCTTCATTGGTGGTTGCTTGCTGTTCTTCTGTATGTGTGACTGTGTTTCCCAGACTCACCTACACATTTTCACCAATCTTTTTTCCTGTCAGTTTGGAGATACAGGTGAAGTGTTTGACTTCCAGTTTTGCTCTTTTGTGGCACACGGTACTTCTAGTCAATGATGTTTTGAGCCAGTGATCTTCTGCTGGTGTCAGGATGCTCCTTTCTCCTTTGGTATGGTGATTAGGGATAAAGAGTGGGTGTTTAGATAACTTTTCTGGTGTGATGTCTGTTGTATGCCCTTCTCAGAGTGCAACAGAAGCTGCTGTTAGTTGCTGTGAGGTTTTCTCCGCTGGCTGCAATTGAGGACAAAGGCAGTTGACAAACTGAACATAACAGATGTTCTTGTTGCTTTTGCTGACATTCAAAATCCGCCTTTTCTCATGTAATAGATAATTTTTGTGTCAGCTGAAGAGATGAGATCCTTATTTCCCTGAACATCTCAAATGGATATGAAAGCAATATTTTGCTTTATCTGATTTATAGGTATGTGTTGCCATTGCCAGTAGATTATCTGCCCTGATAACAGATTTTTACTTGATGTTGTGGAGACTTGTTACAGGTGTATGTTTTCTTCTCTTATCTTCCTCCAGAAGATTTGTACATTCTGGCAGACATGACAAGCTTTCTTTTTGGCGTGGGTAGAGAACAGAAAGAGTTTATGCTACTGTTTGCATGAGCCATCAGAATGGTATCAGCTTTCCTTGAGCCTGTCACTTGTTTAGGATTTGCCTCTCTTCTCCAGTCCTTGAGTGGGAACTTTTATTACTATTGCAGATCATGACACTGGGTCACTCGTTCCTTTACCAATTTGCTTTGCTTGCATTGCCAGCATTTAGTAAAGCTCCATGTAGTCCTGAAAGTTTTGACAGCTCTTTAGCTTGTGCTTGGCATCAAATGCTGGCTGAGAGATGCCCTGTAGTTTGTTTTTATTTATTTCTTTGTGCCAGTTGCTCATGCCAGCAAGTTTTCTGCTGCCCCCAGAGTCAGCACAGGGGTGTTCGCCAAGGGAGCAGACACAAGGGAGCATGGCATTCCCTCATCCCAACCCCAAGGTTGATTCCTACACCTCTTTCCACTTCTATGAATTTCAAAAGGAGTGAAATATGGTAGATTTATGTCCCAGAGTCGGTTTTTATGTAACATGGTGTGACAGGAGCCAGCGCTTCACTTTCTACACGTGCTAGCAGGATTTGACTGTTCAAGAGCTCCTGCTAAACCCCCATGTGCGGAATGTCCCTGTGCAAAGCCTCAGGTGCCTGAACCTGACCTTGTGTTATTGGGGGAGTAGAGGGATTTAGGACAATGCACACTTTGAGGTCTGCTCGAGCACACTGATACCTTGGATGGAAGCGATTGCTCCCTGTTCGGTAAAGATTCACACAGGACCTCATCCCGTGGATGCCTTGACAGCAATTACGACCCCAGGATGTGATTATTTGAGCAGACAAATAGATAACGTGGGGATTCTTACTGCTGCAGGAGGAGATGTCCCTGCTCATGGGGGACTAGTAGCAGTGGTCGCAGGGCTGGGCTGGGAGGTGGTGGTCTTTGGAACTCGGTTTGTGCAGCTTGGTGGGAGTGTGCAGCTTTCCAAGCCATCCACCCGATGGCAGCACAGCTATGGATGTCACACCGCACCCCCTGCATTTCCCATGGCCTTGCGTTGCACTGCATGCTTGCCGGCTAATGAGCAGCGGTTTTTCTACCATCCAAAAATAATTCCACTTTTTTTTTCTTATTCCTTCATATTGTCCAATGCTTTTGTTTAAATCCTTTGTTAAGATGTATATTTAATAAATAATTCTCATAGTCAAGGCTTAATGGAAAATGCTGCAGATCGTACAAAATAGACATAAGAAATTCTCAGCATGTGGTCAAAATATCCATTTTCGGAGTGGATGAAAACTGGGTTTTAGAGTTTATACTTGTGCAATTGCAACTAAATTAAGTCATGAAAGAGGATAATACAATGTACCATCATTTTAAAGTAATTTAATAATGAAAACTAAAAATTTGGAAGCAAACAGATATTTTACTTAATAGAAACCATCTGCACTGTACAGTAGGCAAATTGTATAAAAATGAATAAAACTGTCTCTGGAGGAAAATGACTCAGGCACCAGCTTATATAATGAAGATGTATATATGCCTTTTAGCATTTGCATTGTCTATTAGACTAGGTAAATCGCAGCACTAGTGTAAGTGAAACAGTTACAAATTTTATTACCATTATATGACTGATGACAAAGGCAGTAATAGAAGTAATGCCTATTAGAGGGGTCTTGTTCCAGACCCTAAATATATTTCTGCTTTAGACTGGTCTGTGTAGCTAAAGCTTTATTGAGGGGAGGGTCACTGGGACATTTTCAGCAGGTTGCTGTTTTTCCTGAGAAGACTTTTCCCCTGCTTGGGCTTTTCCCTGACTGATTTGAGCCCACCCGGAGGGGAGATTCATTTATGACTATCTGGAGGGGATTTCTTACTAGACCTTTTATTTGGCAGTGCTGGGTGGATGGTCTTTAAACCAGTCCTTTACTCCTTTACTCTTTAAACCAGCTCCTTTACATGCATCACAATCCATTTGTTTGACACAGAGATCCTCTTCTTCCTCACAACAGGCACCTCCCTCTCCCCCTGTTGCTGAAGGACAGATTTCAGTACTTTTCAAAATATTTATTTGTATGCATTCAGCAGCTTTCCTAAATGTTTGCAAATAATATGAATTATTCAATTTCATGGCTGTAATAGCCTGCGTCTATTCTGCTTTTAAAATGAAGTTTATAAGAGCCACTTTCAGTTGCTGAGATTTAACACTCAAAATAATATGTGCCCTGCCTTAAAAGCTTTGTACTGTTTCTCCCAAATCCACAACGATGTCTGTTCAAAAAAGCAGGAATTTTCTGACACAACATTTTTAACAACAAAGGAAAATCCCACCCTCCCGGTGACATTTGTGCTTTTACTTTCTCAGCTGGCATTTTAAAGAATAGCTATATGAGGGAAATCTGTGTAATGCAAAAGAAGATGTATTTTTGTTTTAGGGAGAGTAAGGAGGTGAAAGCAGGATCGTTTTCCACTTGCATATTAAGCATAGTTGGCAAGGAGAACATTTCACATTAACAAATATGTAAAGTAAAAATACGTCCCAAAAGATTAAGACTTCTGTGATTTAAAAAAAAAAAAAAATTAGATGCAATTTTCTACCCTGATATTCTCGCTTTCTGTTTTGCTTCATGTTATTGTAATATGCAGGTCCACATGCCTAACCTGCCCTGGTAATGAAGCCGAGCGGTGGGAAGCGGGAGCCGTGAAGCTGCTATTTCACACTCGGGAGCGCAAGCCCCCACCAGCATTTTGGGTAAAATTCTTGCTTTTTTTTTCTGAGCAAGGCTTTGGGGTTTGGTTTTTTTTGGTTTTTTGGGTTTTTTTTGGAAGAGTATCAACCACCCCCTGCAGTGTTTGAATTCATAAGTTCTTTTAAAAAAAGAAGAAAATACTTGGGATCCAGGGGCTACTCTTGAGCAGAGCGTAACTGTTTCAAAGCAGGCAGGTCAAATTTGGGGCTTGAATTGCTTAATAATGGATATATATAAGGACAAGATATTCTCTAGAGGCTTGATGCCACCCTCATCAAGGCAATGACAGTCATTGCATTGACTTCAGCAGACCTGGATTAAAAACTCTCCCAGATATTTAGCCTAGACCTACTGCGCTGGGAAGGAATTAGGCCACTGAGTTCAGAGAAGGATCAGTCCCGTGCCTTTAACTATCTCAACAGTATTTCATTAATTAACATCCGTTACTTTATTTAAAGGTAAAACATCTTGACCTTTCTATGACCATTCAAATCTGAAGAAAAAAAATATCTTACTTATATTTATTGGTGTTTTTTTTTTTTTTTGTGAAAATGTAGCCCACTTTAGGAAATCCCAGTTGTTTCTATTTTTTTATTGAGAGATGTATGGAATTTAAACCCTTACAAATTCTTAATACTAGAAATATAATATTTTGCTTATTATGAAAACACAGGCAGAAATAGCAGTTTATAATTTTATTTTTTAATTTGGTGATTAAAATGAAGTAAAGCATGAAACTCTGAGATGCAAATAAACCTGGAGTCTAAAGGCACAAAGGAAATGGTTTCAGAATGAAAACATTTATTTTCTCCTTGCTTCCCCACAACATAGTTTATTTAGTTTCATGTGAGTTGTGCCAGGGTAAAGTGTGTTCTATAAACAAAAAAGGGAAAAGGTTAAACCTCTAAAGGTTAAACCTCATAAAGTACGATGATGACAAAAAAAAGAACAACGATTAAAAAAAGAAGGGTGAAGAGTATTGCAGGAACAGAGTAGGTGAGTCAGTGGGACCCTAAAAGAAATTCATGAGGATATGAAAGATAACTGTGTTTGGTGGGGAAGAAGAGGTTTCAGAAGCATTTCTGTGTTTCCTGGGCTGACAGGCTGCCTTGGAAGCTGCTGGGATTTGTGCTCGCGAATCACTTGGGCATTTCAGAGGGGTTACCCCACGCTCTTGGCTATTGCTGTTCATCCCTCGGTTGGATTTTTACCAGCTACCAAATCCCACCATCCCTGCGATGCTCCGTGCAGGAATACAGAGGAAACTGAGGAGCGGTCCTTTTTGAAGGCAGAACGTCACCGTGGTGGGGTGGCAGTGGTTTGAATCCCTCTTCTGTGGCTTTTTGGGCACTGGGCATGTGGCAATCCCAGCCGGGGATTGTGGGGTCTCGGTGCCTGCGGGAATTGGGCTTTGGGGGCAACCCTGTCCTGCTCCCATGCCAGGCCCACAGAGCAGGGACACCGAGGCCTTTATCCACACGATGGCACTCTTAAGCTTTCAAACAATTTAATATAACTCTAATTTAACCTGAAACCTATTTTCCCCTTCCAAATTTGAAGGAGAAGGAGTTGTGTGAGGGGTTGGGGGGGGGGGAGGGCAGGGGGAGAGTCACACGATTTGGAGTTCTCCTTGAAATCCCAATGTCCCGGCTTGTCCCTAGCCCACCCCACATCGTGACCTCATGGGTCGCACCCCGAGTGCCACCACGGGCTGGTTATTCCTCGAGGCGCAACGTGCCCACCTTGCTCCCCATTTTGCAGAAGGAGAGAGCGCCCAGGTCCTTCAGTGACTGACAGGCAACAGAGAGCAGCTGGAAATATTTCAGATGCACCAAAAAACCACGTTTAAAAAAAGCCACTATGCTAGCATGAAGGCCACAAACACTGCAGCTGAAGACTGAGCTTGTGTTTGGACATTTATGGGGGGAAAAGGTCATGTTTTTTGTTTTGTAACTTATTTTGCACAGCCTAAGCTGTACAAAAGTCAGGAGTGTGGGCTGTTTTCTTGAATAGTTTTAGCTCGTGTATGTGCTTTAAAACCAAGAATTCTTTGCTATCAATCTAGCAGCTTCTAGGAATGCTAAATTTACTCCATATCCAAGTGCGTGTGGGAGGGGAAGAAGGTGGTGTTGGGGGCAGATCCTGTCCCTCTCAGTGCAGTTATTCTGATTGCCCTGTCTGGGAGGTAAATGTGTGCCTGTCGGAAAAGTCAGCAAATCACTGCACACCAGCACAGCCATGGAAGCAATTTCTGCTTCTTTCTCGCAGCCTGCCAGGTGGGTTTCGATGTTGTGGTCAGGGGTCTGGAAGGATTTTCTGGGTCTGCAGCCTCACGGTACCTGGTGGTTGCACAGGCAGCAGCTTGCACTGGATTTGTGTGCAGGTCACTGACCTGCAATGTTTTTCTGCCAGGGAAAAAAACAGACCTTGCTCCTTTGTTCCCTTCTTCACCTGAAGATATCATCTACCTATTGGATAGGAAGCTTCAAACTTCTCCATCAGGTCTTGACCACCAGTGCTTAATACCGGTGCTCCTGCTAGGGCAGCATTTTTCAAGGGAAGAGAGTTTCACATTGCTATTTCACCTCCAAAAAAAGGGACCATATCACCAAGCAGGGCAGCATCTGAACTAGGAGTGAAACTCAGAGGGCCTTCAGCATAGCCCCTGTGTCAACCATCCTCATGTCAACCAGCTTGTGCTGCTGGAGTTGGATTTAATTTTGCAAAACTGCACAGAACCCCTTATTAAAAAATAAGTAGCAAAGCGTCACTGCATCACAAAACCAAGGACAACCACAGCGCATGTTGCAGAAAGGATAAATTCCTTACTCCTTACACACCAAATCAGCCCTTTGTGGGGATGCTTCCCAAGAGCCAGTGTAAAGCATATCCGAAAAATACCAGTAATGCACATCTTAAAGGTGCCAGAACATTAGGAGAGGGGCTGGTACCAGGACTGGGGCCTCAGCAGGCAGAAGCCCTCCTCCCCTACTGTTGGGGTGTCTGGTACGTGAGTGAATATTAGGATAGCTGGGGATGGGAAGCAAGGTGTTTTGGGGCAGGGCAGGAGCTGTGAGCAGTGGTTCCCAGCCCCTGCCTGCCCTTGCCTCCTTGTTGACTGTTTTCTGCTGCTTTCTGGGTGTTTGTGGGTTGTGGGGTTCCTGTTCTTCCTGCTGCCGAGCACCTACAGGGGTACTTTTGATATTGGTTGGGAAGAGAGTTTTCAGAGCTGTGCTAGATCACATCTTTCAAAAATTGCCAAGCTGGGGTTAGAGGGCATTCTCAAGGGAGTGTCCAAAATCAACACGATTATCTTGATTATTAATATTTGCATTGGCAGAACTGCTGTAGATTTGTGTGGAGGAACACAGTCCCTCCACTGCTTATTGCTGCACGTCTGCAGAGCCCATTGAGCAGCAGCTAATCCATCTACATGGTGGATGATCTTATTTTTTTGCTTTTTCATAAATGTCAAGATAGTTTAACATGCAATCTGTATTAGCAGCTGGCTGACAGCACCTCTTTTGGATAAAATCCTGACAAGCGCCCCAGAATGAGATACAGTGAGCCCTGAGCAAACAGCCTGCAAAAATTGGATCTTCGAAGTATGAGGAGGATCTGTATTTTAGATGGGTGTGGAAGATTTGTGCATATTTGGCCTGCACTCCTAGGTATCATAGGCAGCTTAGGTCTCTGTCTTTTCCATCCAAAACCAGTCAATTTTTGCTGAAACTCAGCCCTGTGTAATATTTTTAGATACCCTCCAACCTTTACAAAATGTTCCCTGGATTGCCAGAGGTTAAAAATAATTCACTCATTGAATTCTTTTGTGCTTAATTAGACAACAGATTATTTGTACAAACCAAGAGACAATTGCTTGGGCAGAGTACACTTACAAGGTATGCTGTTCTGCCTCATTTTTACTAAAGAAATTCTTTTGTTATTATTTTGGAGCATGAGCAGGTCATGTGTCATCCTTGGCTCTTTTTTTTTTTTAAGTGTTACGATGCATTTAGTACAAATATGATGGGGAGACCAATGCTGATGTATTGCTATGGATATACTTTCTACTGATGTGCAAATGACAAGTTAAGTCCATTACTCACACAACTCCATGTTTTTAACCAAAAATATAAGCATACTGGTTTTTTACGTTAATTGGAGTAAGATTTCAGACTGTTTTGTGAATATGTAGTAGATATGCTTTAACTTATTGCAAAAAACAACATACATAAGCAGAAGTTAGTGTTGTATCAGTACCAAGTTATTTACAGTGCTTTTCTTTCCATGTTAGCTAGAAAAGGGAATGCGGCAGGGACTCTTCACTGCAATTACAAGATATCTCTTGAGGTCACCTGTGCTTTCAGTTACATGTATTGCAAAGGGAGCGTAATTTATTCTAGTTAATTTTGGATTTGAGGAGCAAAAATGCACAGGCTATTAATCTGGCAAAAGTGAAATATTTGTGAGTATAGTGGTGTTTGCAAGGCTTTCCTTTGCTCTAAAGTCTCAGTTGAAGAGGGCAGTTCATCAGTTGGTTTGGGGTACAGAACTGATCTTTTTCTTATAAAATGCAGAATACTCAATGAATGGCAAAAGTGCTTTTAAAAGGGTCTCGTGGAACACTTTGAAAATATTAATTAGTGTGTTGAAGCATTCTGCATAGCATATCATAGTAAAACTGCTCCAGGGGGTTGCTTGGAATGAATTATTAATATGAATCCCTCTCTCCCTTATGCTTCACACCCTGATTTTATGGGACTTGGCGTGGGTTGGGGTGTCTATTAGATTCACTTATAGCCTGTTTAGTGGGAGTACTTTGTAGACTGCATCAAAAGGTCAATATTTTTTTCAGAATCCCAAATTTTAATCAGTAAAAAAACCTAGATTCCTCTAAATGTGCAGGGCAAGCTATTGACCAAAAAAAAAAAACCTCCCTTCAAAGCCATGATTAAAATCATATTGTTACTGGGAGAAGGAGAACACACCTGGACTACTCTGTCACACAAGAACCAAGATCTTTTAGGTGCATCACCACTGGTTTATACTGAACTGGGTGTATGCCACAGCCACAAGCAAATCTACACAGTTGTCCAGATGACTCTGAGAAGAGTGTTTTCACTAAAACAGTGTTGAAACATGTTCACGTTTCTATCACAGGCATTTTGATGCTTTGTACCACAAGTAGCGAATTCATTAGATTCACAGAGCACAGTTCCTTTTCCCCTTTTGGCTTTACAATATCACAAAGTTGAACCTGCTAAGCTAACACTGAAAGAGAAAAGCTGTGCTTAAGGAAAAAAATGTTTTTCAGCTCTTGAGATGTATTTTGATGAACTCCCTTGTGTACAAATATAAGTGAATCCATAATATATTTTGACTTTTAATTCATACTCAGATTATGGTAATATTTGTATTTTCATCACTGCTAGACTGAATTACAAGGGGTTTTTAGGGTCCAGTTTTCATTCTTATAAGTAAAAGAAATACAAAATTGATGATTTACAAAACAACGGCACCAATAACAGAGTGATTCTCAAAAGGCTGAGTGTTGTGCCAATATCCACTTTATTATCAGTAGTCCATAAAGGGAGAAGGAGACTGAATTTTGGGCTTGACATGCTCTCATTGCACATTCAGAGTTCCCAGTGTCTCCAGTATGAACAGCAAACAAACTGTCTGGGAGTGCTGAGAAAGAAGGGAAGCTTAATATCAGGCGTTTTTCCCAGAATATTAAAAAAAAAAAAAGGACACGAATAAGGAAAGAGTTTATTTCTACATCTCAAAATAGGTGCTTAAAAATAGATCTGTGTGTCATATTTAAAAGTCTAAGAGGGTGCATTTCAGATTTCTCTGAAAGAAGGAAAAGGCAAGAAGAAAGGGAAAGCTCCTCACAAACAGCACTGACATTAATGAAACACAAAGGTGTTAGTTTATTTATGCTGTTAAAAACTTCAGTTGGAGTCATCATTTTAAAAAGCAAATCAGAGTGTTAAATGCCAAGGAGATTATTAATAATGGCTTTTTAATATAAAAAAGGGTGACAGCATATTTTGGAGTCTAATAGATGGTATGAATCTGCACCATCTGCAGAAGTTTGACATAGAAGATTTTAGTCTTTTCCTATACTTCCCAAGAGTTCTGCCAACGCAGGGTCTTAGCTGCATTTTCTCGTTGATGACAGCTTGCTGCAATTATGACAGAAACTCATCATTAGCATCAGCCGTTTCTTACTTTTAAGAAAACAAGCAGCTATTTCATTTGTTTAAAAAAAGCAGCCCTGGGAACTAACTCTGTTTTAGGAGTTAAATTGGTGATAGATTTTTTCTGAGAAAGGATCATCTTACGGTCTGTCAAGTTGTGAGTGTTACTGGCTCTATGTACTGTGTCTTTTTTTCCTTTTCTTTTTCAATTTTTTTTTTGTTCCAGGGGAGAAAGGTTGCAAACTGATTAATATTTTAAACATGTAGACAACCTACAGACCTTGGTCTCAGACTCAGATTTCTCCTTTTTCCCTCCTGAAAAATGGTTTCATTGCTAAAACCTCATTTTTAGAATTTCATGCTCCCAGGTGAAAAATGTTTATTCATTTTATTTCTCCAAAATTAATGACAAATAGTAATAGAAAGAGTTCATCAAACAGTTAAAACAATATCTCATATAATCTCTGTGGGGTTTAGCTAAGATTTCATCTTTTTGCTTAAAATTATGTGGGTCAGCCTTATGATGTGGGCAATGAATAGGAAAATACGCCACATTTCAGGAACTGGATTTTGAACGTCTTTAAAGAGAATGTTGGTAGTGCTTAGTGCAAAAAAAAAAGTATGAGATGCCAATTTAAGTGTTCGTATGTGCACAAGGTACTGCAAAGCAAGTTGTAGTGTGCTGTTGTAGGCTCCTCCGGATAATTTATGGGGATTTGTTTTTATTTATTATTCAGATGAGGATTTAAATATTCCACTTTCTCATTTGAAAGTGTGGGCTGAGAAAGTGGAAGTTAGTGGTGAGATAAGAGAGATAAAGGAGCTGAGAAAGGAACTTTCAATGGCCCCTTCATCCTGGCCAAGCCCCAAATGGCTTTTTGTTGACCTCAAATCTCCGTGTGGTTTGGACTGTGTAAGAGGCTCATCACAGCCACTCTGAGGACTAGTGCAATGGTGTAGGCTCATGTTACATCCCAGGGCTGCCTCCCTGAATGTCATGAACCAAATTTAGCACCTGCTTATGTCGATGTAAATCCAAAGTGCTCCGTCAACACCTGTAGAGTAATTTCAAAATTGCACTAGCAAAACTGGGAATGCTGGTTTTTAAGCTGAAAAAACCATCTTGATATAGTTTTTCTCTCAAAAAAATTCTGCATTACTACTCTCCATAGGGCCCTCTTCTGCTCCCATCTCATTTGTTTTTTTCACGGGGGCTGCTTTTGTTTCATAACTATGTGACCATTGCAAAAAAGCTTTGGAGTATTTTAAGCAACTGCAGAAATAAGAGTTTACTATTGATAATTCCTTTATATTTTCATCCCCTCCCTCTCATCCCAGTTTTCTTATGAATTGTACGTCAGACTCTACTCTTTCATCTGTAAAATACTTATAGGAAATAAAATATGGAGTATAACAGGAATGGCAGATACGTACATCTGGTTTACAAAGTGAAGGGAAATAGATTTCTGCATATTTAGAGTCCTGCCAAAGAGCCTCTTGCACAAAATACATTGTGCATATTTTAAATGAGATACCTACAGAAAAATATTGCTTTTGCCTGTGAACACTAAGTAGACCTATGGCTCAGAAAAAAACAGTATCAAAGATGCTCTTGGAGGTTAAAAGCAACACCTATTGAATTATAAAGCATTCAGATATATAAGATCACATTTGTAGAAACACTAGTTAAACATATTAGAGGTTCTTAATTTTTTAACCTTCTTTTTACTCTAACTCTGTCCTTTCTTCCTTGCCCCTGGTGCTATTCAGTGTCTAGTTATCAACTTCCTGCTTCCACTGAGATCGGGGAATTCTTAGGTACATTCAACTTGGCCTACCTGAAATTTTCAGCTGTAATCAAGCTGAATATATGTTCATTTTAGTGGTAAAATCTGCATCTTAAATATTTGCACAGATACACGCATCTGTTGTAAAACCACAGATGTGTGTCTCTGCAGATATATATACTTCAGTGTGATATATTATGTTTTATAATTAAAATTTTATTGAATTTTAATATAAAAACAAATTCATACATTAAAAATTAAGTAGAGAACAAACATGTGTGGTATCAGGAGGATACAAGCTGTGGTACAGTAGGACAACAACATCTGACCCATAAAAAACACCCTGCTTTAGTTATAAAATACCTTTGTGGCTAGGAGATTAGTGTGATACATTATTGAGGTTCCAATATTTGGAAAAATAATGCCGTTTTGTCACTTCCATTCATGAGTAAAGAAACAGCTTTTGAAGTGCCTTTATTAAACATTCGAAAGCAAATGGATTTAGACAGAGCAAGCATGGTCCCCCTACAAGCAGAGTAGTATTTATGCTATATAGTTAACATTTTTGAGCAGAGTAAATTGTTTTTCACAGTGCCTCGTACACTATGCTCTTTCAGATGGCGGAGTCACATGAGTGGAAGATCTGAGTGCTTGAACTGAGAAAAAACAGAGTCTTTGCTTGTGATCCTTACCTGGTCAGATTCCTTAAGGACATCAGTGTAACTTGCATGTTGCATAGAGGAACTTACTCTCTTTAGGAGGTGTGATAAGCGTATCTACAGTGCTCAGTATGAGACGGGTCCAGAGTGCACTGCTAATGAGATTTAATCTTCATTTCACCCTTAGGGGCAAAATTGCAGTATGGAGAAAATAGAGGACCCACTCTATGTCAACAACAATGATAACCAGACAACTTCTCTTCACCAAGTCCAATTTATTCATAGAATCATAGAATAACCAGGTTGGAAGAGACCCACCAGATCATCGAGTCCAACCATTCCTATCAAACACTAAACCATGCACCTTAGCACCTCGTCCATCTGTGCCTTAAACACCTCCAGGGAAGGTGAATCAACCACCTCCCTGGGCAGCCTGTTCCAGTGCCCAATGACCCTTTCTATGAAGAATCTTTTCCTAATGTCTAGCCTAAACCTCCCCTGGTGGAGCTTGAGGCCATTTTCTCTTGTCCTGTCCCCTGCCACTTGGGAGAAGAGGCCATCAACCTCCTCTCTACAACCTCCTTTCAGGTAGTTATAGAGAGCAATGAGGTCTCCCCTCAGCCTCCTCTTCTCCAGGCTAAACACTCCCAGCTCTCTCAGCCGTTCCTCATAAGGCCTGTTCTCCAGCCCCTTCACCAGCATCACATTGTGCTCTCTTCGCTGAAACCATTTTCTCTGTGATAAAAAGCAAATCACAACAGAGGAAGTATGCAAATACAGGAAAGAAAATAGTTCTGAAATATTTGAATATCATTACATAAAGAGGTGATGTGTCTTTGCCTTGAATGCTGTATTCATTTCCATTTCAAAAAAGGTACAGCTGAAATATAAAAAGTTCATAGACAGTTGATGGAAATGATTAGATGGAGGGCTAGGTTTGTGCATGACGAGAACATGACAAGAGTGGAAGATAAATTTTGTGGCTAACAAGAATGAAAATGGTAAAGAGGTATCAAGTAATGAATAACACTCAGGATGTTGTTGCGGATAACCGTTTTTCCCTCTTACTGCTGATGCAAGAATACAGGAATGGCCAGAGAACGTGGCAGGGATCACATCTGAGGCTGATGAGAGACAGGCATTTTTCAGGTGAGTTGTAGGGCTCTCAAACAAGAGCTCCAGAAGTTTGGAGGGTCACGGGTTTTAAACCCAAGCAATTAGAGATTTGGGCAGCAATATTTGCACTAGATGAGGTAAAGTTAAGGGATATGTAATCTCTTTATCTATTAGCTGCTGGAACTGAGGAAGGTGTTTCCCAGGAGTTGCATCTTCCCTTTGTGGTGCCTTGAATATTTTCCAAGGCTTTTGAATGTTGTTGCCAGAGCTGGATGCACCCTCTACCACCGGTTCTCTCATCTCTCAGCACCACCATCCTCAAAAGAATATAGAGGCCCAGCTGTGTTTAAAAGTTAAATTTTACCTTTTAAATCAGTCCCATAATCCCCTTGGCATTATAATTTTTTCTCTTTTATTTGAGAAAGTTCTGTAAATCAGCAAGATTTGGGAGCTTCACTGATGGGGTGAGAGAAGCACATCATAGCTGCAGACTTCAGGAATTAGGGCCAAGAGACTTTCTTAAGAACCGCGTAGAAGTGCACGTGTGCACATGCTTGCACGCATGCCTGAACATATAACGTGAACTCAGCATGACTCTGTGCCTTCAACTTTTAAAACACTTCCCCAATTAAGCTATTCAGGACTCACACTTAAATAGCTGTCCGCAGCTGCTGCAAATTGATTTATCCCCTGACGACAGTCAGAGCTGCTGACCAAACTGCTGGAGAGAAAGAGTTCTTTAATTTGGGTGTTGTTTTCTTTCTTACTTTTTCCTCTTCTCACTGACTTTAGCTTGCTTTTGCATTACAATGAATTCAAGATTGCAAGTTTACTGTATATCTCAATGTATATCTTGGCTCCATTTGGCATAAGTAATATTTCTTCTGTTTCTTAAATGGATTAATTAAAATAGGGTTTTATTGAAGTAGCTGAAACCTGGTTGGTTTTGTTTTGAAAAAAGAAAGGATTTTTAAAAGAGGACTGCTAAGACATACCAATGTTAACAGATATTTTTTTAGTGGCATCTTCTTATTTGCGCTCTCAGAATTTACTGTAATGGTGATTTTCAGATCGGAAATGGCATATTTATTCCGTCTATCAAAAGATGATTGCTTCTGTCAGGTGAAAAAGGGGTATTTTCCACTATTCATACATTTACTTCGTTAAGCTCAACAACACATCTCAGCTTGCAGCTGAGTTATATACCATTTAGTTTATATAAAATGTTGCAGCCCATCCAACATAAACCTGTAATGAAAGGTTGTATTATACACAGATAATCTATCGCTCTCTCAAATGATGACTCTATGACTGTGCACACAAAGTACATACTTCTTGCTTATTTTTGGTTTGGAAAAAAAAAAACCTTCACAAATGATTTATAGGAAGTGTCAGTAATTTGTTTTGGAGAGGGATTGCCTTATGTTATCACATGTCCCATTAATGTTGGCAGGAGGATATTGATTATACACAAACTAACTATACTTGCAATTATTTCACTAGCAAGGATCAACAAAAAGCAAGTAAAAACCTGAGTTTGAGATTTATAGATTTATAGATATGTTTTTTGTGAGTCTACAGCAAAATAATATATAGATAAAGCAGGAAAAAAATCAAATTCCTGAGCTAACGTTATTAGCTATTGTTCTAGTACTGCATATATTTAACATCTTTTCACTACCAAACTGTGCAAAGAAAAAGAAAAGTTCTGTGAAGTTACGGTAATCCCCCAAATCTTCACAGCTGGGTGCTGGTCTTTGTAGAAGATACTAGATGTCTTTTATTACATTTTTTTTCCAGTTCCTCCAGCGCTGAAATCTGGATGCTCCCGTGTTCAGCAACTGCCACAAGCAGGTTCAGCTTTTATGTGTCCATATGCTGTGCGGTGCATCTTGGAATAGGGAAGGGAAAGAATATTGTACTTGCTATGTCAATTCTCTCCTACCGACCTGATGTTTCAATCGACTTTTGGGAAAATGCATCTCACTGCCTTGGTCTCAGCTTTGACTGTCTTAAATCAGGCCTGAAAAAAGCCTGCTGAGCTATTTGAGAGCCTTAAGTAAAAATTTTGTTGTTAATAGAAATTAACAACATTTATGCAGTGCTTTTTATACCGGACTATAACATTTTATTGAGGGTTTTATCTTGCTGTAGAAATTTGGTTTTTTTGAAAAATCCCAGGTAACGATATCTTTTCTGTTCTGTTCTATTAAGGAGTGTTTGCAGGAATCCACTGTTTTTATGTAGGTGCATTCAGGAGTTGCACCTGTTGAATGCTGCAAGACTCCTTAAAGGGCAGATTTAATTCCTTAGTGGGTTTGGAAAAATCTCAAAATTCCTCATGATGTTGAAGATTTTTCTTTTCTTACATCTAACTAAACAGTGTCTAGGGTTAAAAAGAAAATCAAATCATATTTCATGGGAACTTTGTGAGGCAAATGGCCTCTGCCGCTGTCTGACCTAAAGGGGATGGGGACCTGCACCCCAGCCAGGGACTTTTGTTGAGATGAAGCCTGTAGGGTTGAGTCTGCTCCTTCGGCATCAGACGGAGGGTAGCAGGCGGTGGATAGAATAATCCCAAGGGATGGTCTAAACTCTCATGTGTTTTGCAACACTTTGAGGCGTTTCTGATACTTCTAAGGAATGCAATTAGGTTTTCAATGATACATAAATTAAAGATAGTTGATTTTGCCTTTCACACATTTGTTTTTTTTTGCTTTCATAAGGGACTGCAGACTGTTTATGATTTTCTTAGAAGTTTGAGAGACTTGCTCTCACTTAGTGACAAATTCTTCCCTCTAGGCAGCACGAGAAGGTAAAAAGGGGAGAAGAAAAGATACTTGGGGCCTCAAAATGGACGGTGTGTCTGCAGGGAAGGGAAACTCCTCAGGACTCCCAGAAGTTTAGGGTTGTTACTGGCTGTTTATTTATGTAATTGGAGCTTGTAATTCCACAACAATGCAAAGTAAAATATAAAAGAGAAGCAAAGGAAAAAATATCGCATAATAGTACAATCAAATCGGTTGACTATCAAGGGCTAGAGTAAGGTTCTGGTGGATCCTCAAGGCTGTAATCTAAGGATGACTTTGGCTCAGCAGCTGGTGGTCACCATCTGGTCTTCAGCATGGGTGGGACTTGTCATCTCCTGCTCAGGTACTCGAAACCTGTGTGGAGAATTCCTCTATCACCACCACCTGCAGCTCAGAGAGAAGCTCCTGGCCAGTCTCGGAGATCAGTGAGGGCCATGCTTTAGAGAGTGTGACATAATGTTTTGCAATATTAGATGGTTTTAAAGGTTTTTATAAGCATTTATTTTGAACTTGATAATTATTGAATACGTCGCATATTTGTGTTCATTCCCATGTAGACAAAGACATTGTTTCAGAGTTTCGTGTAATTCAAAGTTGTTGGTTGAAGAAGAGAGAATAATACTGCCACCAGCTTCGAGCTGCTAACAGGCTAGAAATGTGGTATTTGGAGAAAGCCTTTTGCTTTAGGACAGAAAGTATCTAAAGAAAAACTTCTTAGAGTAGCAAGAGTGGGGCTTAGAATTTGTGAAAAAAAAGAAGAAAAAAAAAACTTTTAAAAAGCAAAATTCAAGTAAAAAGTCTCTGCACTGTCAAATTAATGTGGGTTATTAAGGTCAAGGAAAAGTTTTGTTTTGATAAATATACAGCTGAGGAGTATAAAAAAGATAAAAAGGTTTTGACTTTTCTTCTAACTCCTCTTGAATGCAAGACACTGCTTCTGTGGAAAGTCAGTCATCGGGAACTGATCCGGGATGATAGAGGTAGGTCCATGACATGGCTGTACAAATAATTTCAGTAACATTATATATGACCAGTGGGAATGAGACTGTTCCAGATTTCTGTCTCTGTGAGTATTTCTATTATGCCCATCACTGCTGTATCTGGTGTGTGAGATCTAATCAAGTGCATTGCATTAAAGCAAGGAAATAGGGTGAGCAATAGCCCAGCCAGTGGGGCATAGCCATACAATCAGAGCAGCCTGGCTGCCCTGAACTGAGACTTGATAAACTGCAAGACATTGCAAAATGTCGTTCTTTCCTTCCTAGGTAAAGCCTTTACCTGTGTGTGTGTGTCTGTAAGTTTACAAGAGCACCAAGCAGGTGGGGCAAAGGAGGACAGTCTGAGCTCTTCCACCCACCTGGGGCAGGAGGCAGGGGGAGAAAGGTTGCCATGGACCATCTACTTTGAACCACGCCACATCATCTTGTAGGGGAGTCTACTGGCTCTGCAAAAGGATCTGTGCAGTGAAGCTGATGTCTCCTCTTACACAGACTGGGCAGCAAGTCAGGTAATGAAGAAGAGGAACTATGAGGACATGTAATTAACAATGACTTCCAAGCTGTGATTCTCCTTCTCCGAGAGAAGTGTGGGAGGGTCAGTTGGACTAGCTTCTGTGGAAACAAATATTTCAAAGGTTATGGAGAATGACTTATAGATATAGGTATGGGAAGTAATTAAAAATAAGGCAGCAAATAAATTGCAGTTCTCTAGCACTGAGTGGTCAGAAATAGTGGGAGTACCAGACACAAGATGACAGGTAACTGCAGAGGTTTAGACATCTGCTGATGTTGTCTACCATGGAAAAACAAAACAAAAAAGAAAAAATATTTTAAGAAAGAAAAATGATGATTCTCATTGTTATAAGAAACCAGTCCCACTGTGCTGAACTTGGGCTTGAAGTCCTCTGGCCTGTTGTGAGACCGGGAGGAATAAGCTGCCCGTGTAGTTTGTGAAGTGCATGCTAACACAGGACAGGACCACGGGAACTGCATCTGTTTATCAGGTGTGTAGCGAGCACCTTTTCTGTCATTAAGAAGAGACAATAAGTTTGTAATGACCCAAATTCATTTGAAAAAGAGAACTACTGCTGTATATATTCAGGTCAATAGCACTTTCCCCAGGTTTCAATAATCGGATCAATTATCTGAATCCAATAAAATCTTATTAAAGAAATTCAGAATTACCTCTAAAATAGCTGGGCTTGTAGTCCCTGAGTAGGTTGCAAAAAGTGCTATGAAGGATTACTGTGACCTACTTTCTGGGTGGTACAGATATCATTATCATATCAGAGGTGCAGTCTGATAACTCTACATGCCTTCTATCTCTTATTGAAGATAGTTTCGGAAAGAACTAGCACAACACTTTAATATAGGTCCTGAAATTATGTTTTTTAATGTAAATATTAGCTGAAATTAAAAAAAGTCAAAGCATTGCATGAGAACAAGAGTTTACTTTTTAAATTGCACAGTTTATGGCCAGCGATGTGATCAATATTTTAAGGTGCATGGGGTGGGCATGAGTTGTTATTGTTGCAGATCCCAAATGCTTGTTCAGCCCTTAACAGCGTAAGACACGGCCCTGGTGGTTGAGGGGAACTTTGAACCTATTTCTCAATGTAAATGAGTACTTGAATTCCAAGGTAGAGGAGGAGCAAGGCTGTTATATTACAAGAGCTACTAGAAAACCTTTAAGTATTGTCTCTGCCAGGTGAGAAATTTGGTTATAGTATTGCTTTTGAGAAAATCTTTTCCCTAAATTTGGCTAGAAACTCCTCATATTAGTTAGCTGTTCTCTGAAATGGCAGCATATGTGAATCTAGGCTGGGAAATAAGGCTCTACTGGGCAGAACTGTCCCAAAGTCACTTGGCAGCACTGCAAGAACAGGTCTTTTGGTTCTTTGATACTACTGAAGTACGCCTGGCTGACACACTGGGTGCATTTATAAGCAACATTACTTAAGAAATACCCTTACCTGCATTGAGACCAAAGTCTGGAGCTGTGAAAGACAGCGGGCATTTAACTGTAATTGCAGTGGAGACAGAATGACCTCTGTACCTGCATGTTTCTGACATGGTACCTGTCCCTCAGGCAGAAAGACCACGGAAAAGAGCAGCAGCATGTGCCAGGGTGGCTGGTTTTACCTCTTTTCTGCCTTGTGCCATGGTGCTTGCCACTGGTAGGTCAAGCTGTAGCTCGTTTTTGAAGGTGCTGTGCTCCTGCTTAAAGCATTACCATCTGCATCACAAACACTATGAAGCTCCTCTGAGCCGTGCAAACACAGGGTCTTCTTTTTCCAAAAGGTAAAGCAGGAGGTTAGGACAAGAAAGGTGATACCAGTATGAGAGACTGGGACTGTTCCGTGCTGCTGAGGTACCAGTAGCAATGGCAACAGCAGCACCACTGGATGCATCTTGCACCACTTAGCTGGCTTTTGCCCTCCTTGGTGCCTTGTTCCCGGCGAGTCTTTGCCTTTCCCTTCTGGTAAATCCAGGCAGTCCTCACTCATCTGGTCACCATTTCAAGTGTGAATATTGTACTGCCAGGATAAGGAAAAGCAGAAAGTGGCAGTGGGGCTGCGGGATGGCTGTCGGAACCCTCCACTGCCAGAGCCGGCTGGGGCAGTGATGCAGGACAGAGCATTTTTATCAGTTAATTAGAAAGCTGAGCTGGTAGGAGCCCACGCTGTCGGGCTACTTTTTCTGCTTTGAGAGTGCACGGAAATAGCAGTCCCAGCTGCTGTACACCAGTCGTGCTCGCACAGACCAGCCAGTGGAGTCAGGCCCTCCTCCCTTCAAACTGTCTGGCTTTGATCTCCCCCGTATCAAACCAGTTACAGCCTCAGTAGGATGGTGGGAGGCAGCAGGCGCTGCGGTAGTTAGTGGTGGCATGTGGCTTAGGGCAGGCACCTTATCTCTGTGCAGTGCAGTCAGCCTACGATCTGCGGCGTGACATCAAGGCAGGTCCGACCGACTGGCGCTTTAATTAGGAGGTTGAAATTATAATATTATGTTAAAGAACAAAGAGTCTCCAAAGAAAAATATGTGCCGCATATCTGACAAAGATAAATTGGATTATTCAAAATATTCCTGATGAAATGTTACATTTTGCAACTAATTATCAATCTGTTTTATCTCCCGACCAGCTGGGCATTTTTGTGCATGCAAGACCTGCCTTACCAATGATCTTAAGATGTCACTGTAGCGTTTACATCTTTTATTTCAAGATTTAAATAACTAGGAAGTAGCTAATGTAATTCACTGCTGAGAAGAAAGGCTAGTTAGTTGAATGCTTTCCAAAGTGATCTTCTCCTAATGAACTTCTTTGGACTGTGAGTAATGAGGCTTTATTCAAAAAATGTTTAAGAAAGATTTTTATAATGTAATTTTTAAAGAAAGAGCAATGTTTAATACATTTGAAATATCTTTATTAATCCTATACTGCCTCATGTAGCATTAAAGCATTGTGAAAATTTAGTATTGTTCTTTCTGAATGCTACTTTTGAGATTAACAAGTTCGAGTTGCAATGGAGCTATAGAAATCAGGCAATTATCTCGTAAATGTTCAGTGATATCTTACAGTCTGACATGATTACAATGCCATTTTGCTGTAAAAGCATGTATTGTTTAAGTATATTTATATGTCATAGTAGTACATAACTCCCCTGATCCCCAGTCCGACACTATACCTCCCTACAAGCAGTGTGCTTTGCTACCTCTGCTATAGCTTGTCATTTGGGACAACTATGCCTAGATTAATCTACTGGAGGTGTCATTAAAATTTTCTTATGTGTGTGACTTTGTGGTAGTTTTCAACCGGAATAAGAGAGACTACCTAATATGTTCCCTTCAATACAATACCAGATTTCTGCAATATTTGGCATATTTGGTGATATTATGAAGCTGGAAGTTCTACTGGAACTCTTCTGGCAAATATTACTTTTATAGGACCGAACAGATGGAGTGGTCAAAGAAAAAAAACCCTCTGAGTTGAGATTTTCTTGGCCATTTGCTAGGAAGGGACAACAATAAATGTACTTGAGCAACCTCCCCCCTCCTAGTTTTTGATTAACTAACGAAGTATAATCATTTGGCATGGACTGATCTCACTGCATGCAGGAACCCAACTGATACACTGTGTAATTAAATATTTCTGAATCTACCTTTATGTACAGCAGAAGATCAGCAAAACAACTACTTAATTCTAGAATTTTATTTTTTCTTTTATCTCAAAATAGTTAAATTTTGAACTCTATATTCTACTTCTCAGGGTTTTCCCAAAGTAGGAACTGAATAAGAAAGCAGGATTTGATATCTTGTGAAGGCTATTTTTTTCCTCCTGATAATTTTTTCTGGTTATTGATGAAAGGAAAAATTCTGGTGATCTCACTTGTGTAAATAGTCCCTGCCCACGCAGTGCAGCAAGTAACATATCTCTACCCACGTAAGAAAGGCCAGCAAGATATATCTCTTCATTTAGGCTGCTTGGCTGCAAACTAGGCTAGTGGCATCAGAGGGCGTGAGTTTCTGCTTCCAGTTGACTTAAGCTGGAATACAACTTTTTTCCTGGAGCCAGATCAAAAAACATGGAGAGTTCAGCTGGAAGTGCATGGAATAAAACCAAATCAGTTTGCTCAGTTCCACTTTTTTCCTTCCCGTTTCTACAGAGTAAATTTTGCCCCAACTACTACCCGTGTTAACTGTTCATAAGACTTTCCACTCCACTATATAAACAAATGCTTTCTGCCTTTCAGGATCTTCCTGAAGCTGATCACTACATCCTCTACTTTTCCATCTGTTATCAAGGCCTGATTCTGTGGAGAGCCATGTATCTCTTCAGAGGTGCTCGGCACACTGTCTTCCTCCCAGAATTCCTGCAAGATAAGAGTGGTCAGTATCCAGCAGGATTTGGCTCTTGCTTAGCACAAAAATCTCTTTCAGTTTGAATGTTTCATAATGTATGTTTAAATAGTCGCAGCTAGCAAAGAACTTTGATGAGGCAAAGGGGTAATTGGATTTTCTTGTTCTATAATTAAAAAGGTATATATTACATCCACATTAATACCAAAAGAGTTCATCATGATCAATGTTATTACAATGAATACCAAAGGATTTAACAGTGATTGGCCACTTAGTTTAAAGGGTACCTGAAATCATTAAATTGTTTGCTGGAGGGCTTATGAAGGCCTATTGGATCGCTTGTGACTAAATTTTTTTTACTCCTGGCCTGCAATGTAAGGTTTACTCTTACAAAGTAGGTGCAACAGGGTGATCATTTTCCTTTATTATTCCCTTATTGACTTCCAGTTAATTTTAATCTTTGCATTACCTGACCTCTATTAAGCATGCCATGTATCTGATTACACTGTCAAGGTTGTGACTGGAAAATGACCTATTGCACCACGTCTGTCGTCCTTCACGGAAGCCCTAACTGTTAATCAAGAGAGGGAGATTATAGGAGATCAGAACTACCAGCCTGAAGTGCATTTTGCATTTGACTACATCTTTCCACCAATGCTTGTGTATTGTCCAAGATAAAAACAACACAGGGAAACGTAAGCTTCCGCTCAAATCCCTGCAGGGAGAAGTTCTCAAGGTAAGATTACAAATGAAACCTTAGCTCTACTCTCATGCACTTTAATATATCCATAAAAATCTGCATTAATTTGTTTCATACTGGTTTTGGACAAACACAACATATGTTTTTTTCTGCAATACTAAAAGACTCATCTCGACATGACTTGCTCTCCTTAGATTGTTGCATAGGTTATAGTTGACTCTTCCTCAGCACACAAATATTTGTCCAGACTTTCAGTCACCTACTCGGGTCGTGTTGGACTTAGAACAGGATTTGAGTTTGTGGAATCCTTCATTTTAGAGCAACAACACTAATTTTTGTCTGTGCATTTAAAATGCATTTTGGCAGGCTGCCTTCCCACGTAAGTGAAAGTCAGAGTGTAAGAATGAGTTGTTATGCATTCAGGATGTGTGATTTTTTTTAAAGATGTGGCCTTGTTGTAACCAAACCCTGTTGTTGTCACAGTGTTCAGTAACATGTTGTTTGGGTGAATGTTATTTTTTTGCCATATTTCACTTTGCTACTCTCAGCTATTTCAGTGCTAGAATGAGTCTAGAGGAACTTCCTTTACAGTCATCAAGAAAATGTACAGTATGAACAAATTAAAACAATATTGCTACCTCAGCTTATTGTGGTCATGCTCGATTTAATAACCATAAGTGAAACTTAATGTAACAGTGATATTTGTGAAGTTCTCATTTTTAAACAACATTCTACTTCTAAGCAGACAGTTGACTTCCTGTTTCTTGGCTTAGCTCACTGTCAGCCCACTTCCAAAAATATCTTTGTAACGTAAAAGGATTTTTCTGAAGAAATTTGCAGATGCAGCAAACAAAATAGGTTGAAGAATGCATGAAAATGTATTTCTCTCTGTTATAACATCTTCTCCACGTGAACCATGATATCAAAAAAATTGCCAGGTCCTCGGCAGAAAGGTGATTTATCAATAATCAGAATATCTTCAATTGTTTGTGTGGTCAAACATTGCTGTCTTTTATTGGAACAGAATAGCTGGCTTTGCAGGTATCTTGTCACTGACATATGTTTTATTTATCTAGTGTTACTGTTTTGAGGGTGTTTTAAACAAGTTCATAAGCTTAAACAGAAATTCATATTGTTAGCTCTTCTGGAAAGTTTTTACATTTCTAGTAATGGTATCTATTACTCTTCAGCACTTTGGAAATGCTTACGAGATCACAAGGCACAGGTAGCTGTTTTTGTTGCCTCTGTTGCAGGTGAGTGCATGAACATTTTCCTTGATGGAACTGGGAAACGTTACCGAGTGTTAGAACCCAGAGGGATGATAAATAGACATGTCAGTATTTAACACTAACCAAAAGCATCTGAGACCAGATTGAACTAATTTTACTAGTAGTTAGTGTAATTAAATGTTTTCACCAGGATGGAAAGTCATGGTTTGATTTTGAAGTAATTTGCTTGACAAATATCAGATGTTAAAATAATTAAAGCTTAGCCATTTATATTTAATCTCAAGTGGATCCATGAAAACAAGCCTCGAAATTATATCAGATTCATATATTAATTGACTTATAGATTTTAAGACCAACAGGGACTATTATGGTCATCCAGTCTGGCCTTCTGCATAAGTGGTCATGGAATTCCACCTAGTAATTCTTGCATTCAACTGCAGTTTTTAGAAGAAATCCATACAAATTGAAAAGCTCACAGTGACTTCATAATCCTTTTACATATATAATCTATAGAAATACAGAAGCTCTAGGTGAGCATAAAATAAGGTTTGCACAGGTACAACTGTTATGGAGTTTTTTCCCAAACTTTTGCAGTCCTGTTGAAGTGATTTTTAACACTGCTAAAAGAGAGGGCATCAAAATATCTCTCCTGTTAAAGTCAAAATTAAGCTTTTTGTGCAATTCTGACTAAGTTATTAAAAAGAGATTGGTTTCCAGTTTACGTTCTCTTTTTCTTGTTCACTCCATGTCATGGGGACTCTGTGGTATTGTTTTTACTGTATGTCAATCACAGAACAACTTTGTTTTGAAATAGAGTTTTGAATTTGTTGTTTGTCAGACACCAGTGTTACAAAGCCAGGTAGGTAATTTTACTGACTTTTAAATGAAGTTATATTAGTAGTTATAATATGCAATTATGTTAATTTATTTTTAATAAATTTTTTTTTTTGTATAGTAAATCTCAGTGACACCAATTGGCTGAACCATGAATTTATTTGTACAGGTGCAATTTTGGTAAAAACTTGATTTTGTTGTATATGACTCTCTAAATATATTTTGAAACTTTTGAAAACAAAAATTCTAAGATTATTGTTGAAAGCTACATATGTACTGTGTCTAGAAAGCCTATATAGGAATGCATATAAAAAGAATGTACTGATTCCTCCCCAAATATAATTATGTTCTAGTACATTATGTTGCTATAGTTTAGAAATGTTACCTCTTCTGTTCTAGAAGTTTCATGCGCATGACTTCATCTTTGATGATCTACAGATATAAAAAACCCGTGCCCTTGAAGTTAAGCAAGAAGGTAAATTGGTGTTATAGCTAGAGACCTAATATGGTCAACGAATTGCTAGGGCAACTGTTGCAGTCTAAAATGTTCTGAACTGGTTCTAAATATATTAAATTAATGAATATATTGTTGAAAAAAAATTAAAACAAACCTCTTTCTAGCTGAAGTATCCAGCAGGTGCTTTAACAAGCGAGTCTTTTGGAAGACCTACTTAAAAATCTTAAAATCCTCTCTTCCTTTTTTTTTCAGTATCCCCAGCCTAAACAAAGCTTCACAACCTTGGACAGTTTGTTTAGCTTTCCTAGGAGCTTGTTGAGCTTAATTTCAGTGTATGGGATCCCAAGAGCATTTAGCTTTTTAAATCAATTCTACATGTACTAGCTTATTCTTAATATAAAAATGACTGGTTGGCACCTAATAATGTCAGTTTATTGGGATTCAGGTCAATAGAAGTATTTGTTCTCTAGATAGAAGAGTCACCTCCAAAACACTTTGACATTCCTTAATTTGATCATTGTGCTTTCTGCATACAAGCTTAACAGAACAGAGTTACTCTAACTCGGTTATGCTTCTGCCATACAGTTAAATTCTGATCTGAAAAATAGTTTTGTCATATAAAGGCTGCTATCTACTCTGATTAGGCATAAAAGCTACACAGCTCTTCAAATCATTAAGGGAAATTGAGAATGATTTTTAAAAATGTGTGTTTATGCATCTTTATGACTTAAATCACAGCATATGTATTTATATCTTTTAAGGCACTAAGCATCTGTTCTTCCTCTTCGAAGATGTATAAACAAGTGTGCCGTGGCTTTCTATAAAATATACCTTATTTTTACAAGTCTAACAGATGCACTGTGGCCAATTACAAGGCATCTTTAAGGCAGTCAGCTCTGCTTGTTCTAATCAACTTGTTGTATGAACTGGATCACCAAGGGATTGGCAAGAGTCAGGAACAGCATTTAGCACTTTACTGACCTTGAGTCCACCTTTTCAAAACTCCTTCTGGAACTTAGATTTTTTCCAGCCATTTTCAAGTGTTTTCTTCCACTTTCTCTTGAGACTAAAACATTTGATTGACCTATGGTATTAAGTGAGATTGTTTCAGTGGAAAAGAAAAATTGTTGGTAGTTCTAGACGTGAAAATATTCAGGTACTTTTTTTAATAGCTAAAATTAAAATCTCCACAAAGTTTTCAACATACATAATATCTGTCTAGACTAGTCATCAACAGACTTTTTAAAAAGTGTGAATGAAAATACAGAAGCAAATATACAAACATATCTATAAATAGTTAGCTATTGAATTTTAAATGGATAATTTTAACCTATATTTTAGTCCTGTATATACCAGGATTATATTTTTATGACAGCACTTTTTCCTCATTTGGGGGTTGCTAATAACTGGGAAATAGTTTCTGAGAACTTCCGAAATTACATCAAATAAAAAATTAAGGGGTGTAAGGTTTTTTTTTAAAGAAATAAAAGCTTTTATAACAGAGAGTGTTACTTGATAAATCTCCAGCTAATGGTACATACATGAAAACATGATTTTCCAAAGAGTTATGATGACCATATGCTGAATAAGTTAACACAAGGATATTCTTTTTATTTCTAAGAAGTCAGTTATGTCTTATATTCTTGCTTAACCTGGTAGACTTTTTGTGACATCAAAAAAATTAATGGTCCCTCTGGTCTAAATTTAGAACTAGTCCATGCTGAATAAACCAAGAGGTATAAATTATTCTCATGATTGATCTGTTTTCTAATAGTGAAATTAGAATTATGAATTTCCATAAAGGAAAACCAAGAAAAACAAAAAAAAAATTCAAAGTACTCAAAAATATTTTGCAAATATTCAAAAGTTAACACTATTTTGAGACTTTTATCTGCTAATTATAAATAATCAGTCAATATAGAAGATATGTATCAAGTAAGAAAGTTTACTACTGTAATTATTTCAGCAGTTGTACTATGAGTAATCACACCTCACTTTGCCCTGCTAATTTACTCTCTCAATTCACTAGACAGGAAGTTTTTTCTGTTGAAATGTATCAAACCAACACCAAAAAATGCAACTTAATTATCCTGAAGCACAATATGAAATCCTGTTTAAAGTAATTCTGGATATTGAAAGATTAGACTCTAAATTTCCTCTTATTTCTCTTTAAAAATTGTCAGGGCGAACAGAATTATTTTTCAGTTGTTTTTCTGTGCAAAATGAAAAAATGAACTAAATGCTGAACTTATCAAAGTTTAAGATGAATACTTGGGGAAAAGATATGCAGGGCTTTATTACTTGTAAAAATTGTATTTGAGATTCTGTATTTGTTTACTCTGAATAGTTATCTTGGCTGGATGAATTATTGGTTGCTAGATATTCATCCCCCAAAACATCTAAAACCTATGGCTTGACATTAGCCTCTGGATACCAGTGAACTATGGTGTTAATTTTATTGGTTATACGGATTTCCTCCTTCTGGTCACTTTTCTATTGAAATAAATGGCGTAACACCAAGGACCCAGTTCAGACCTCATCTGCACTGACAAGATCTCTTCTGCAGCACTTAAAAAGGCATATGGTGTGTACAGTACATGTAATCTAATTTTACAAGCTGAACACTTATTCTCTAACCACTTTGCTCTTTTCTGTCAGAAAGCAGGACTTCATGGTGTGTCAGGGTTTCCATGTTACAGAGGTGATACTGGGTCAGTACAACAAACAAATAGAGGAAAGAAAGGAAGCTGTAAAGTTTCAGAACAGTTGTACGCTACAGGCAAGCTCATTGTTGTTGAGAGAAAGTTCAGTTTTATAGCTTAGGAGAAAATAATATATGCAACTCGGTAACGGAATAGAATTCCAGTTTATTACCAAGTAGTATAAAAATTTGTATAGCTTTTGGTAGGTTGCTTAATCTACTTGTTTATCTATAAAATGACAATATTGATTCTTATCTCTCACCGTCTCCTGTGAGATTTTTAAGGGTGTATCTAAAGCACCTATAGATCAGTATACTCCACAGAGATGCTTTAGAAGGGCAAAGTACTTTTAAATGGTTCAGATGCGTGCTATGATGGGTTAATTCACCTAACCATACTCCATTTTTTGTGGAGAGGATGCTTGGGGGCTTGCAAGACTGCCTTGCAATGGAGCTAGCAGTGTCTACTTGAAAACAGAGCTGGAAAAGTCAATTCAGCTGTTGCTCAGGTTAAAGTGAAGACTGCATTGTTATACCTTTAGTTGTAATTCTGAGGACCACTCCAGTTGGATGTAGACTGTATTAATGTGCATCAGTTATCCATGCACTGAGTCAGTCAATGACTACATTGATCCAGTCCTGTGTTTTCTTTCAGAAGATGCTACAACGAGGCTATAGAAATCATTAGGGCTTGTGATATTGAAATCCTCTTGGTGCTGGCAGACATGAGGCTCACATTTCACATACTGTTGCAGCATTGCTAGAGCTGTCATGCCTAGAATTTCAAGTTAAATTTTTTGTTTATGTTTTTTGTTGAGTAAATCTATACTGTTTTATTCTGTTCTTTCCTCCTTAGGTTATTTCCCTGAGATCATGTCATGTGCGGATGATGTCATCCATTTTCTCGTGTATCGAATGTGATTCTTGGTAAGACGTTTTACTAGTTTCTTGCTTTGATGTTTGATTTCTACTTATTTGACCCCATTGTCATGAGTCTTGGAGACCATTCTTACTTCTTTCCATAAATTGAGTGTGTTGTAATGTATGACAGATTGGTCTTCTACATAGGGCAGTACAGAGGCATGGAGCAGAGCACTGTTCTTGTTCCAGTCTAAGCACAAAGTTTCTATACCGGTAGAAAATACAAAGAAATGACGTGACACTTGCAGGCTAACAATATACAGGGTAGTTTCAGCAATGTGCAGTGTCATCATTGTCAAATTCTTTAGTATATTCATAAAGGGAGAAGGTGAATAATGATCTAGAAATGAAGAGCTGGAGGCATGAATCAAACCAGGTTAAAAAAGCTGTAATTTTAATTTGGAGAATATGGTGAAGGAAGAAGTGGCAGAAGTGAAAACGGAGGAGAAATCTGAAGTGGGGGATGCTCACTCAGTTATGCAAGTAATGTGCCCCACTAAATACACCAAGTAATGTTCTCCACTAAATACACCAAGTAATGTTTGCTAGTAAGTCTGTGTGCAGGTAGCCGAGTTGTCAACAGGTCATTCCAATTTTCAAATAAGGTTTGTCCTTGCAGGTTTTCTTCACGCCTCTCCTGCAGGATTAAAACTAGAAAAAAAGCAAGTAGTAGAAACAAATTGAAAAATGCCAACCCTTCCTTTAGCGTCACGTTTCCTTTTGAAAAATTGCTAAAAACTCCCAAATCTCCTAAGACCATTGCTGACTCGAGGGCTAGAAGAATTAGAGTATGGATGCTCTAGGAAATGTGTCAGGCTATTGGTAGGTTCTAAAGGTGGGTCAGCTAATCTGGATGTATTAGGTGGCAGTCTCTATGGTCTGACCAGCCTGAAAATGGCAAATATTCCTTTAATTTCCTGCAGTGGACCTGAAGACGTGCGATGAGTGGGCTTTTTCTAGATAATCCTGAGATAAAGAGGAACTTCATAAGAAAAGCATGTTGCTCATGGAAACTCCACTGCAATATCAAGGACTTTTGGATAGAGTTTTGTTAACATATTGTTAAGGAGCAAAATGTTATTGAAGGCATTGTTGTTCAGGTGAAACACTAACCCCAAATCTTGACTGTTTGTTACTATTAAAGACCCCTTGGCACTTTTCACAAGAGCAGAGGTGTGAGCCCTGGTGTCCTGGCCAAATTCCAGCTTGGGTAATTAAATTCTGCTTTCCTAAATTCCCCCCTGTAGTTTCAGCAGAGTACAGTATTCTTCATTTCCTCTCTGAAACTGCTGCACAGAATTGCTTTGTGCTGGTAAACAGCTGCCACATCTCACCCCAGAGGAATTGCTGCATTTTGGTATTGAGGCTCATTCTCTCTCTCTCTGACACACACACACATACGACACGGTATTGCCCCAGAGCACCCATGAGCATCCCCTCTCCCCAGCAGCGTTGGAGGTAGTAAGTGTGCAACGTGCAGCACGATGAGGTCTGCCTCTGCAAAGCAGCCCTGGACCGTGCAATATTAGTAAGGCATGCTCGACTTTAGGAATTCAAACTAAAAATACCTTGCTATTTTTAAAGATCTGGGGAGCTGAAGTGTTGTTGGTGCTGCTACCCTTGATTTCTAGATACTAGTCATACCTGGTAAATGGTTTCATTTTCTTTGCTGTGGAACAAATCTTGAGTTCACTTCTACTGGGGCTTGTTAAGCTGTTGCCTTAGGGGCCAGTTGATCAGTTGTTAAGTAGTAAGCAGCTTTGGCAGTCAACAGGCATAGGATCCCCTGCAGCTACTCCAGCCTGCCTGTCCTATCATTCTTTACAGAGGTACGAGAGTATTGTCTTAGAAGTGCAATAATGATAAAATACGAACAGGTATTGTTCATTCAATTTTGCATGTACTGGTTGGTATTTTAGAAAAGCGTGTGGCATCTGTGTGGACATGCATACATGTATTCACTTGTCAACAGTGGCTATGGAAGTTCTGCTGAGAATTTTTCACAGAATTTTTTGATGATAGATCAGGAACTCTAAGTAAAAAGACAACAGCCTGAGGATTGCGTGAGCAGTACCTGAATGCTCCGCAGTTGTTCATCCTGGCTGTTATCAGCCAGCTTCAATTCACCATGAAAAACTATGAGAAAATACGGCAGGGATTACAAGGCTTTTTCTCAGCACTGTAGCAAAAATCATGGCCAGGCCACAGAGAGCCATGTTTGATGCAGGGCAAACTTGAATCGTTTTTATGTGACAGCAAGGAAGTTCTTCAGTTGTAGTGTCTTCTCTGAAATGTCATATCAGATAATACATTCTTATTTGCTTTCCAATGTGCTGTGACATACTTGCATGAAAGGTGTGATACGTTCTAAGTATCAGGAAAAAAAGCCAGTTTTTGTAATTTGTCTAGCTCAAAAACATTTCAGTGTATTCATTTATTCATTGTATACATTCATTTCATTTTATCTACTAATCCATATGCAGAATTTTTTCTTTCTTATTTTTACTTGGCTAAGTACACCAGGAATTATTCAAAGCAGGCTCAACAGATTTCTACTTTTCGGTTGTGGTAGGGTTGGTTTTTTTAGATATATTTTATGCTGGGTTTATTTTGTTTGGTTTTTTGGTTGACTGAATTACCTATATTCCTTGAAATAGTGTTTAGCAATTCTCAGCAACCGCAGAGATGCCTGCTGGGAAGTGGTCAACTGATCACAACAAACCCCACTGACTCCGGGCTCTCCCACTGCTTTAACTCAATTGCACTTTCTTATCCAAAGCCACCTCTCCTAGGAAAATCCCAGAAATGCTATTTGCTGTGAACCATGGTTTTAATACTTTCACAGCTATTTGAAAAGACAAAAGATTAGAAAGACTGTTTGGTACTGAAGGAAGAAACAGTTTCAAGAGATGGATTTACTGAAAACAAGACTCACATTTGTTGCTAATGTTTACATCAAGTTCTATCTTCAGCTAAAACATGTCCCTCTTGATGCTGAATGTAACATCTGTGGATATAAGAAAGGATGTCCGTTCTTCATCTGTACCTTGATCCCCTACAGTCTGTAAATAGTTACAGGCAAAATGGAAGATTAGGAATTTTTTTTTTCGTTTTTGTCCTATATTGATAATTTATTACTGGGACTCAAAGCTCGTTATGAATTCAGGGGAAGTTTGGACTCAATAATTAAAAGACAGATGGGTTATAAAGAAAGTTGAATGCTAAAATCTAAGCCCATAGAGCTGACCCACAGAAAGAACATTTGCATCCTCAGGAAAGACTGTGGGTTTTCAGCAACAAATATGATAGAAGCAGGACATTTAGTCTAAACAGCTGGTATTTGCCACATGTCATGGCATATGATGATGAATATGTTACCCATACTTGCCCAAAAGAGATCAGGCAAAAATTCTAGAAGTGATTAGTAATCACCACAGCTCAGATTCTGCATGCTCCATATCATGTCCAAAGGAATGATAAGTCAAGCCCAGTTCATTCCATGTGGGATGGCACAGGGTTTTAACGATGAGTGCCACCTCCTGCCGGGTGGAGCATGCCCGAGGCTTTGACATATCTGCACACTTGTGCATAAATGCTGTTGGTTCCTTTGAAAATAACCTCTCCTCCTCCTCTTCACCCAGCATCTCTACAAATGCACTGATATCGGGTAGATAGGAAGGAGCTGCAGGTAGAAGATGGAAGTACTTTAATAAGAAGAACCACAAATTATCATAGTTAATGGCACTTTATAGGCAGAAATATTAATTTCTATATTAGGATTGTTCTTTGCAGCTTTCTGCCTCCCTCTGAACTGACTTTCTCCTGGAGCTGATTCTTTATTAGTGGAAACACCACAACAGTTTTCACCTTGCCCCATAGGACATCTCCAGCAGATCTATTAATACTCTGCAGCCAAATCATTCAGATGTCTTAGGACTTCCTCTTCTTTCTTAGCTTGTTTCTTGCTCCGAAAGAAATCTTTCTTTTTCACCTTTAAAACAAAAATAAGCAAACAAGATTCTCTGGTTCTGTGACTTTAGCCTTACTTATGGCAGGAATCACAGTCTAGGAAGCAGCTTCCTCTGCATGTTGGATCTTCAATACGTCAAATGACAATGTTGGCATTGTTTTGAGAGGGTTAACTAAGATTAATGAGAAAAGAAACATGAAGCCATAGAGGATCAACATTACAAATCAATGACTGAATAAATTTAATGTGTATTCCATCTGCACTTTACCTGGCATGAGACTGATTCTTAAGAGTGTATCTTTTATGTTTCTAAATAACCCACTAAGACAGGAACACTGCTTCCACTTTAATAATGCTTTATTTAAGGTTTATACAGTAATCAATGTATTGATTTAGGAGGAATTTGTAGAATAAGAAAGGAATGTTTAATAAGGCACAAATAAACTCTTCCAGCTTTCTCTGTTCCCTATCCTCAACATTTGCAAACTATGACTTCAATATTTTAATTCTGGAAAAGGAAGTCATTAGAAAATAAAAGTAGACTTGCAGTCAATGTAAGCTTGAACCTTAGACTTTGTACGGACAAAGTTACGCCCCTGAACGGTGAACTCTTTTAAATCGTGTAGCTTTCTCTAACACCATCCAGCAACTTTTGAAAACACACCCTGTAGCAGCAGATGAAAAGAGAATGCATATTTTATTTATTTATACCTAATTATTGCTTACAGCTAGGAAATGCGACCTGTGTCTTTGTGAATTAGATCCTTTGCTGTTAAAGTTCACAATGGAGATGGCTGGCTTTCTTCCTTTAATCAAAACGCTATTACCCTTAAATTGCCTCTCAGAATTGCCATTTGTCTAGCAAATCTGACAAAGTCGCTTACCTCCCGATAATTACACATGTAAAGCCAGCGACAAAAGGAGACCTTTTACATGTCTGAACGGTTTCACAGTCCAGCCTCATAATCAGATTCCAGAAATTGAACTTGCAGAAAGTTTGTGCTAGCCTTGTGGATTTTCATTTCAGATGTTGTCAACTCAAGGGCATTTGGACCAATCAATATCTGTCTGTCTTCTCGCACAGAGAAAGTTGGCTATTAGAAAAGAGAGGCTTACAGCAGGCTCAGCCAATACCATTAGCCCTAGCCTAAGGGCAGTTGTGTCCATGTGCCGGGGTAGGCACCTGCCCCCTCCCCTCCCCCACCATTAAGAAGGCCACTGGGGATGTCATTTGGACATAGCGGGCAAAGAGCACTTCTTTATTCTTTCTCTTTTTTACACCCAGACTTCACCAAAAATCAATAAATCTGTTCTTTGCTTATTTTCAGAACTTTACTTCAATATAAGCAAGGACTTTCCTTCCAGCTACAAACTCCAGTAGCACCAAGTCAGGGATTTTTTTTTGTATGCGTGTGTGTGTTTTTTATTTTCCTTTCTCTGTTCCAATTTGAGAAATAATTGGAAATAATATCCACTGTTTCTTCTTTTCCCTGCTAAAGATTTTTTAGAAGAAAGACCTTGATATGCTGACTCTTTTCATGATTCAGCACTTGCTTTTTCTCTCCTTGCTGTCCTTTTACTGCTGATGATTTTATATGGTCAGGTAATGAAGTTATGCATTTCTTTGATTTCAATCAACAAACTTTTCTCCATGTTAAATTAGATTTTGCTGTCTTCTTTGTCAAGGTACTATTAGTGACACTGCTGTTGATAATTCTTTAAATCTGAAACCATCATCCTGAAACCTCCTAGGCATGGCAGCATTTCTATATTAGAGAGTCAGGCATTTATTCTGAGAAGGAATCAAACCCATGTTTGAATACTGTAAGGTATTTTTTGAAAGGAAAAATTTTTAATCTACCCTTTCTCTAGAAGAAGCAAAAAAGATAAATTAAAGGATTGTTGAACTCAGTAGCCCAATGACCAAACCAAGTGACAGTGAGCAAGTAGTCACAGGAGGGCTATTCACTAAGAAGATGATGACAGAGGACAAAAGGAGAAGGCAAAAGCAGAAATGGAGATGGTTCAGATGGAGACAGAAGCACTGTAGAAGTGGTCCACCACAACAAAGAAGAAACACTTTGAAAGGAAAAAATTAAGAATAAATCTTGAAGATGGAAAGCTGTCTTCAAGACTTCTTCTGGTGGAGGTAGCTAGGGGTAGTAAATTCATTTAACGGATCTGCTAACAGATTTTATTGCAACAAGCTTTAATAGGTACACTAAACCTTGCATTTTTAGCTATGAGAAGTCAAAATGGAAAAAAGTTCTTGAAAACAGGAGTATCTCATCCTCTGACCGAAAGTTCTGGTCACATAATGCAATTAATTGAAGGGTCAAGTCCTGGAAGTCTTGGAGGTAAGGTGACATCTAATATTTTGATCTTAAAGACAGTAAATGAATAATTAGGCACATGCATCTTTTCCATTGTGTGATTATAGTGTCCTCAAGAAAATTAGGACTTTTGTTTAAGCAAGAAGCATTAGATTTGGCTCAAGTAATTTAGTGAAGCTCTGTATAGTCAGCAAAGCTGTACTGGTTGAGACCCGTTTTAGACCTGGCCTGAGACTGTCAGCCAGTGAAAGAACTTGCTAAATTCCTATAAATATATTTGGGTACTCAGAAAACAGCACAGTATGAAAATGTCTTTCTTTTGTACTGACTCGTGCTTGAACTGAAGAGACAGAAAGATGCCCAGAATTTGAAAGAAAGAGGGGAGAGTCCTTTAAACCCGTGAAGCCAGGAAGAGGAAGTGTTGGTTGGGTCATATTTCACTAAGACAATTTGGCATTTTTTTGCTATTTCACTCTAATAGCAAGAAAAGAATATTGTTATCCAATATTCTTCAAATGGCCAGTGAGAACTTTTTAAGATTCAAAGATTTCTGTCACCCAAAGATCTCAAAGATAGCCTTGTGATAGGGAAAACACGCTGAAAGTTCAGCCAAGCTCCTCTATCAGTAAATGGCAGAACCACTTTTTCTGAATATCCAATTGTGCTGTTTTGAATTTGAATGTTTTCACTGGAACTTTACTTCACTGCAAGTATTTTAAATCATCACCAGGATGTTCTGAGCGGGACAATTAGGACCAGGAAACTTTCTCACTCCACCATGGCTCACATGGGTCATGGATGTGTTTCCATAAGGAAAACGTGTACTGCGGGATCCTTGTGGTTAGATTCCCCAGCAGGTGTTGCAATGATGTTAGGATGCAGAGAGCAGAGCCAATGCTATCTGAGAGGAGGTCAGTAAGTAAGTAGAAAAGGGGCTGTTTCCTTAAGAGAGGATTTCTATATAATCTGTGGGTATGAAACAGATTTTATGATAATACAGGCTAATTTCTAAAGTGCCCTTATATTAGCATATTTTTTGTTTTGGGGATTTTTTCCTACTCTTTTTCTCTAAAAAGTATGAAGTTTGAGTTTGGGTTCCTCTCAATACCTGAGCAAGACTCATGCATTTTCAAGTGCTCCTGCAGCAATACTTGCTGCTTCATTGAAAATAATAGTACTGTGCTAAACAGCATCATCTTGGGATCACTTATGGGATTTAGTGGTCTTTAAAGGGGTGAAGGCTAGGATACTGTAAAGTGAAAACCTCCAGTGCAAAGAAATTAAGGTGTAGTTCCTATAAACTCCTGAGATAGCTGCATTTCTTTTAAGTCATTGAAATGTATGTGGAAGAAAATATAAGAGAAAAATATTATCTACTGCCTAGGTTGTAATGACTTGGTAAGATTTTTTGAGTCTGCTGGGCAAAAGGGTAGGCTTTGTGGCTGCTTAATCTCTGAAGCTGAAAATATTTCTTCATTTGATTGAGGAAGCTTATTATACCACTGAGTGGTTATTCATTATATCGATTATTGTTTTGCACTAGTGCAAGATCTTTTATTTTTGATATTTAAATAGAAAGAAAAAATAAATAGCATGTCCTTTTCAAAGCAAACATTTCAAAATGCCTAGTCAATACAAACTATTAAATAAAAAAGATAGGTCCCTTAGTTGGACTCCCATATTATTAAAATCCAAGGGAGTTTTGTTTCAGACATTACAGAGCAAGATCCTACCCTTATACATCTGTCACAGCAAAAGATCTGAGTAAACCAGCCACTTCTAAACCTGCTGTCTAAATGTCATTATGATCACCGCGTTATTTGTTTTAGCTTTTAGTAACATTAAAGTTTGTGCTTGTTTATATTTTTGTATTTGCTCTGGAAGGAGCACTTTGGACTAATTAGATTTTGGAGTTAACACCCGTGATACAAGTAAATATAGCAGAGTCCCAAATAAGCCCATATAGACCCAGTGTTCTGTTAGTGCTACGATGCACATTTCCATTTCATTCTTCTGCAGGTTTTGATGAACTCTTTAATGCTCACATGGTGCTTACCTCAAACTGAAGAGATACAGCTGTGGAAAGAGAAATACCAAGTGCTTCAAAAACACTTATTTCTTACCTGGCTGTTACTTGCAAGTTCAGCTGAAGCAATAAAAGCTGATTTCATATCCCAGACATTCATCTGTCTAAAGGTAAAGCATGTTAAACAAAAGTTATGAAATAAATTAAATAACGCATTGCAAAACCGTAAAGTCTCCATAAGAAAAAAGTTCACAGAACTGTTTTTGTTCTATTATTCACATTATCCATCCAGAGAAATAATTTGCCAAAATGTTTCACTTTGGTGGATAGATATCTTTTTAAAGAATAATATATTTTAAAACCGGTCCTTGTATACTATGAAGCTTGCTACTATATAGACAGGAATTTGATTGCTACTTCTGTCATTAGAAGAAAAAGGCAACTGAAAGTTTATCTATGACCTTCTTAAAATGAAAGATGTCCAAACCTAAAATTCAGTGACAAAAAGTGTAGTAGTTTACAGTATTAGAAGAATCCATACTGAAAACAGGTCCCACCTCTCAAATTTGAGTATCCCTTTGTGTTTCTGGATGTCCAATTCTACGTGGGTGTCTAGACTCTTAAGGCTTAAATATGAGCAGGATAAACCCACATACTTAAACATGTCTTGACATAAAAAAACATTTAAAGAGGATGAGCCTTCACTTGAAACATGCTATCTAGCTATCTTTTTGCTTCACCTTGAGATGGAAATCTTGTTTTTTCTCTCAGGCTTTTGAATCCAATCTTGATCTTGTCAGTAAGTCAGTATTACAGGCTTACAGTTAGCATTACAGTATTTCTGCAGGCTCATTGGACATGGCCATCCTCTGCACAGAGACTTTACAATTGGAAGAAATCGTAACACCTGTATAAATTAGAAAGCCCACTAAAGCTGCTTATGAATTCAAATCTGTATAAAATAAAAGTCATTAATTTGCTACATAGTATGCTCCCAGGTTATTATTGTAAAGAAAGAGCACGGTGTTGCCTAAACCAACTATGAGTTCAAACTACAGCAGAAAATACATAAATACATCTCAAGATGCGCTCTAAAGAATGTACGTTATTTTTTGCTATGATATTTGGAAATTTCAGCATTAACAAGGCACGAGGATAAGGACAGACGAAGTGACAGGGATGCAAACTCTCTCATTCTGTTTTGCTGGACTGGTTCACTTTTTAACCATGCATGCAACCATGGGTATGAACAGATTTTTCTGTGGGTTCCCCAGTGTCAACAGTTGAGAGCATTAGTGTCACTTGTGGCTGCAGCATCCCTGGTGCGGGCGCCTGTCTAATGGACAGTGGTGGGAGCCAGCAGACATAAAACCCCTGAGCTGGAGCCCATCAGGCAGTGAATGTCGTATGTGTCAGCCTCTGCTTCTTTGCAGAAAATGTTTCTTATCATCTCCAGCCTCATTGCTCCCAGTGAGTGTGCATGCCAGCTTTAGTGCCTGCTCCACTTATTTCAGGTATTTTTGTGTCAACATCCCGATAACAGTCTAAAGCTTTATTTTTTGCTGACAGTGGTAGGAAATATTCTTCCTCTTTGACCAAATCCTGACTTTTTTCATTCTTTTTCAGGCTGAAACCCCTGACTGGAACAAAGAATGCTGGATTCAGCCTTATTGCATATTAACACTGCAAAAAAATTAGAACTGTGCAGATTTTTTTAATAATCTGACCCATCATCGGTCTCTAAGGAGCAAGAGGAATCCATATCTTAGAATTTTTAAAGACCTAATAAATAATTTGCCATAACCACAGGGTACCATGGCATAATGGAGCTAAGGTAATATTTAATTTGCTTATTTACAACATTAAGTAAAATATTCTGTTTCTTTTTTTTTATGTATATATATTAGTATTTATTGTGATAAATATTTGAAATCTCACTGCTTGGTTCTCAACAGACCTTTTGGTGTGTTTTGGAGCCTCACACAGTTAAAATTATTCCATTTTGCTATTAAAGCATAGAATGTAACATGCCATACACCTCAAGGCATTGTTCAGTTCATTTTTATCTTTTTGAATACCTGTAGCTTCCTTTCTGCACTAACATTTTACTGCAAGCATTCTGTCGTATCTGCCAGTTAACTTTCCCTTGAAGCCCAGTGGCCTTCTCTGCTCTGGTGGTCACTCATCTTACCCCTCTCAGATCTCGGAAGGGGGTGGCAAGCAACATAGTGAATGAAATATCAAGCAAATTCACATCAAATGGCAGCATGACCCCCCAGGTAATAAACAGCCATCAGGTGTAAAAGCATTCTGCACGGTAACTTGTCATTCTCCTTGGCATTTCTGTGAGTCCCTTGTACTGATTGTGCCACGGTGCCCACTTTGGCCATGTGCATATTCAAGCCTGACTAATTCAGAGCAGCTCTGTGCTATCCCTTCCCGGATCACTGATGTTATGATTCTTAATTAGAAATGCAACGTTAGGTAGACGTGGTCGGGGAAAGGAGAGGGGAAGAAACAAACAGCAGAGAGTAACTGTTTTGTTGATGCCTGTAGTCTAGGCTAAAATACAGCTCCTGCTGCATCTCTTCCAGCAGCACAAGCTGAATCTTTTCCCTCATTTGATACAGTGACCTCTCAAGTGCATCATTGCCCTGAGGGCTGAGGGCAGTCCAGCAACTGTTAAACCCCTTGGGTTGATAATCTTCTCCCACATTTGCCCTTAACACCAGACATACCACCATTAGCTACAGCTCTACTGGTGCTCATTAGAGCCGATCAATATAGACTAACATAAAGAATGCTGCTGCGCCTTCTGTTATTTTTCAGTTACTGCAGATTTACAGACTTCCACCTACAGTACAAGGCTTTGCTGTTATGCTATGTAGAAAGGAGGATTTGAGACCACAAAAAACCCAGACGGTTTTTATTAGATGCCTAAATGTTATTTATCTTGTTGCTCAAAGTACCTTGTTACTAGAAAGTATACAGAAGATGTTCTGCACAAAATTCTCTTTGGTTAAGTTACTGTAAAATTGCAACTTTTACAAATCACAGCAGAAGAACTGATAAACAAAATCAGACACGCTTTTGTATGGAAGAGTGTTTGAGCCTGTAAATCCTATGCCAATGTTTTAATGAACTTGGCTTCACTGAGTCTCCGCTCTTTGCAGTTGGATGGTGATTGCGCTGCCAGTGGAAGGTCTATATGTTGAAGGCATATATGTACAGTGGCTACAGCACTGCATGCTATGACCAGCAGGTGTTGCCAAAGATCATAGCAAGAACAGCAACAACAATTAACAAATATATCATTCTTTTTCCACATTTTATCCCAAGAAGTCTTTCAAATGATTCACATGCTACTGAACACAATAAGAAACAACTAAAAAAACTAAGTGTATAAAAAAGTACCAAAATCACCTAGTATCTATTAGGCATTTTGCAAGAAATAATACACAGGTGCTCACTTCAGTGGGAGGAATATTTTTTTTTACTTTATATTTGGAGAAAAGGATGGTCATGGAATTTACCAAAGGGCAGTGCAACATGTGTATAAAAGTTGTGATTTCTTGTGCTTTGTTTAGTCAGTTTGATCACTCAGACTTTATAACGCTGTTTAAGGTATAAAGCAAGGAAAACAAAGAGTCCAGCCAACTCCAGGGAAATTTTAGCAAGATAGAAAACATTTTATTCAGTATAAAGACAGTTACTGCTTATCATAGATACAACTATCCAGCCCAGATGTGGAACATGAAAAATACTGGCAGAGTGTTGAATTCCAGTGAATCAAGAGTAAAAAAGCCTCAGCTACTCTAGCTAAGTCTTTCCATATTACTAGGACTCCTGTATCTTACTCAAAATGGTGGCTTAAAGAGTTCAACAGCAATTGCTGAGCAAAAAGGGATTTCAAACTTTCTATTTGAGCTAAAGGAGTGTTATATGGCAAATATTACCTGTTTTCATCAGGTGCATCATTCAACAGTTTAAGTTCTTTCGTAGTTCTCCAGTGCTATAGGCAATTAAATGCTTCTGTTGAACAGCTTATTTATTCAAGACCTTTCTGAAGAGCTGAAAGGGTATGAGAATTTCATTTGTGAAACTAGGGATTTTTCTAAGTCCATTAAAGCACCTTTAGTTATAGAATGACACAACTTCTCCAGATGCGTCCTTTGCTTTAGTGGACCTATTTGCATCTTAGGTATTACTTAGTGTGAGTAATGTGTTAGGACTGAGCCCTTGATGATAGGCTGATTAATGAAACCCGTTCTGCTAGGTGATCATAATGGAAAATGTGATTCTGTTGGCTTCTAAAGTCTGAAATTCATCTCCATGCAAACGACACACATTTTATGTATGTCATAAGCCTTCTACTATCCTTCTGCATAGATGGGGATTTCATCCGGTGAATGGAAGGGTGGTTGTTACATCCATTAACATCGTTAAAATGTACCCAGTAAACCCGTTGCTTATGACATTGCCTCAAGTTTGAATCTTCCTTTCATGAAGAATTTGGATAAACCTGAGGAAAAACAATCAGTGAATCAAACCTTAAAAAAAAAATGGTTGGAACAGTTTGTGTTTTAGGAAAAAATTTTGGCTTTGAGACTTTTAGTGAAAGAACACTGGCAAAATCACTTGGTATATAACTTAGTTAAGAAACAGCAGTTAATTTCTAGTTTGTACCTGTGTCACTCAGCTTTCTGTTGTCAGTCATCTGTATTCATAGTCTGCTAAATTAATGAGCTGTATGATCTGAGCTCTGCTGTTTATTTCTATGCAACTGTAAATCTTGCCCTTAAACTTCTGGTCAATTTGCTCTGAGCTCCTTACTTCTCCCATGATGAAGACAGAAAAGAGCCATATTTTCCAAATCGTGCTTCATTTCTGTAGTTCTTTTTTTGAATTCCCTCCAACTTTTCCAACACTCACATTTCAAAGCATAGGATCCAAGAGGGAGCACATATCTCAGCAATGGGTTCACAAATCTTGCTGACAGCAGCAATAATTCCTCACCACGCCCTCTCGATGGTCCATAATTTTCAATAATATCACAATATGGAGCTAACAATGACTGTCCAATTGAGACTAATACATTGTATGTTTTGATCAACAGGGAAAGGTTTTTAAGAACTTTTTCTTGTCACAACTGGATATATATCCCAGGCCCTAATTATTGACCAAGTTGGCACTTCATGCAACGATGTCTTTGGTTGTAAATTAGCTGGTTTTAATGGTCTGCAGCAATGCTTTCAATATCCTCTTTAGTGCCAAGTTTGAATGATGGAACTTGCTATAGATGCTGACACTTTTTATTCTTAAACACCTAACGTGCAATCTGTTCCCGTGAGTTTTAAAGGGTAAGATGAAATGTCAAAATTGTTCAAAAGTATCATGTATATTTTTTACTCAGAAAGTTACATACTCAAAACTCTAATCAGTCCACCTGGATTTATGAAATCCGTTGTTATCATAGCGGTGTGAAAACTGGACTACAGATAAAGAAAATGGTATTTTTATAGAACGGTCCTTTGAGATGGGACTGCTCCTCTGTTGTCAATGTAGGCCAAAGTGCCAGTGGGGAGTGCAGTATATGACCTTAGTCAATTAGCAGGGTCTCCTTAATCTCTTGGGATTACTTTGATCTGCAATATCAAGTCTAACACCTTAATGAAATTTTACAGATAGTCACAGAAGACATCCATGTAGCGAGAAAACAATTTCATTTTATGCCTAAACTCCTAACACATGCCTAATAAATCCCCAGAAGGGAAATAATAACTATAACCATATTCAACATAAATTTCTTTCTCTTTTTTTTTTCATACTATGTTTATGGCTGGGAAAAACAAGATTGTAATAGACGGGACTTTGCTAGTGAAAACTGTGAGCAGATCAATCTGCTGATTCACATTTTTCTTCAGAAAACATATTATTTGTTGCTGTTACATTTTAAATCTTCTGAAATAAGAGTGATGTGCCAAATCCGAGTTGTATTTGTTGTGTGAATATATTTCAGATATATGAAATTTCCACAGCATATCACTATCCTTATCTGTGTGTTCAACCCTGCTAATTATAAAATCTATGCTCATTCAAATCTTGTTTGTCCTTCTGGTCTGTGTAGTTTTTGTGGTGTTAATTGGACAACCTAGCCCATTTCTGACATAAGTACTAGGTAACTGTGTGACAAAAAACTTTTGATCCTGTGTTGATTTTGCTTGCTGTTATCTTCTCTCTTTATTCAGACTATTTCACTTGAAGGTCTTGCAGTGCCCAGTTGGCAGAAATGCAGGGACACTTTAAGAAAATACTTGTTTTTTTCTGGGAAAAGGCTCCAGAATTCCCTGCCTAGAAGCGAAAACACTGCACAGATTCGCACTGTTTCAAGAAGAAGGGAGGGAGCAAAGGATGGGGTTTAATTAGGCCACAGCTTTATTAACTCAGCTTATCTGGGAATTACGGAGTCATAATTTTTATCATGGCCACCTCCTTCCTTGCTGGTGTTGCACGCTTCCACCGACCCCCTGCTGCTGGGTGCCACTCAGGGTGAGTGGAGCATTCCAAAGTTTGGCTGCTACTTCTTGCCTCTTTCAGCCTCACTGACCATGGAAACTCAGAAGGCTCCTTTCTGCTGTCCCCTCAGCCACTCGTCAGAACATCCTGCAGTCGGTCTTGGGGAGAAAGTCCTGCTGCTGCCCTGGTCTCCAGCTTCCTTGCAACACCCCAAACAGTTTCCAGGTGGGAATTAAATGATCATTTTGGGTGCCTGGTGGTGAAAGAGCAGAGAAGAAACCACTCCAGCTGTTGCTGGGCCCCTTGGCTCTGATTTTGGGAGGTACTCAGCAGTGCGTGCGGGGTTCTGCTGCCCTGTGTAGTGGTGTCGGTGGTGAAGATGAGGCTCTCTCTGCTCTGTGCGTGATCCACCTGTGTGGAAAAAGGCCCAGACAGAAGAGAGAGGTTACCTACAGTCTCTGGAGGTGTCCAGGTGCAGTAGCCATGTTGGAGCTAATAGGATGGCTTCTGTGAGTAAAATGGATATGAACTTTCTCTGTAGCCATCAAACTGCTGTTATGAAAAGTACAGCATTTTATTCTCTGCAGCTCTCAGGACAATTTTTCTGCTTAACTAAGGCATTTCATCAAAATCTCTTTTTCTTGGGGTTTGACCTGAAGTCTGAGGAAAAATACAGACTGGTTTTAAGGGGGAATTTTGTCCAAGTGAGGTTTCCAACATTCACCACTGCAACTTGAGACCATACAACATCTCTGCATATCTATCCACAATCAGATATGATTAGAGGAACTAAAGATGTTCAAGAGCTCTCTTTTATAAATTGCTTTTTGCGGATAAATTAAGATTTATTGCTGAGTGTCTTGTGGCTTACGCCGACTTGGATTTGCAAAGTTTTATACCACTGTTTCGCTTGTTGTACTCACATGGCTATATGGCAAAACTAAATCAGCTCTCCCCATAGGCCCAACACGTGAGCTTTCCAGTGTGTAGAATTCAATGGACAAATTCCGTAACATTTTCTGGTTTTTAATGCATTTGGTAACTGTAAAAACCTCTTAAAATTGAACAAGGTTATAAAACTTGTCTCTATACAGATTCTCCTAATTAACAGATGACAGATACATACAGTCATTCCACTGTGCTCTCCTCCGGTAACTGCTTAACATAACTGTGAAATGACTTCCATGAGGTAATGCAGGCACCGTCTTTGTCTTTGCACGCATCTGTTGCATTCTTTAAAGGAAAATAAAGTTTTAATTTTTAAAATCTCAATTTTAATAATGCATGAAAAAATGGAAAAATTCTGCTTTATTTTCATACAGGTCTCATCTTGCATCTCTTTCAGAATTTGCCAAATAGTCCCAAAGTACTTTCTGTCCCCGATATCATTCCAATCATGGTGAAGTGCTCCGGGTGACCGAGGTGAACAGCGCTGAACCCTGGCACCAATAGATCAGCCCTCGCTGCAGTTTGCAGCAGCAAGATTGCTGCATGCACTTGCATTTGCTGGATGTGGGTCTGGCTAGGAGGTGGTTTTGGAAGGGTAGTAGGAATGTATTGTGTATCTCTCTTCAAATATTTGAACTGTTGGGCAAAACTCACAAAACCAGTTATTTAATGTCAACAGGAACGCCTTGAAAGCAAAATTACAGAAATATCAAAACCACGGAAGTCATGCACATATTTGAATGAATTAGGTGAGTTAGGATTGCAAACACGATTCTCATTTTTTTCCTAAGCAAACAAGCCTTTTCATTAACTATTTATAGAATACTTCGTTTTCAGTTAATGACCTGTATCTGAAATATGTTAGGTAAAGTATTTTTCACAAATATTCATAGATCTCTCTAAATGAATTAATTTTTAACCTTTTTGGTCTTCATTTTCCAGGAATATCCCTGCAAGTAAGCCTCTAAAAGGAATTATTGTCAAAATAGGCTTTTTCAATGCGTGTTAAAGAATGTGTGAAATAGAGACTGTAAATCTCTAAGAATTTTGGGTTTTTTTAGCTAATTTAGCTATTACATTTTGATAATTTGAACAGTTTTAATCAGATAATGCTTTTATTTTTAATCAGATGCATCATAAATCTATCTTGCTAACATTATTTGCCTTGTTTTTCTAGGTTTCTAGGTGTTGTAACCCTTGTGAAAGTGCAGGAAGGAGTTTATTCGCTGTGAGCAGAGTGATCGACTCCCATAAAATGGAGATGCGATGGGAAACCTAAATGCCTGAAAAATCGTAAAGGAGATAGTGAGTGGATGAGTCCAAGCAGAGCAAACTCAAGCTCGGAAGAGTAGCACAAAACAGTTAAATAATAATATATCTCTCCCCCTGCCCAGAGCAATGCTGCTGTGCTGAGGTATGGAACATTATTTCCTCTTGCACTTTCCAGGGTTCTGTGCGGTACGTGAGCCAGTGATGAGACCCAGATGGGAGATGGCAAAGCTCTCCTTAATGACTGCTGATATTTTCCTGTGCGTACCTTATTAGAAGCAGACAGCAAAGATTCTTATCTTATCACACAAAGCCTGACAGAACAGTATTCCTGTTGATGCCAGGGTTTTTTTGTTATAGACTCTAAAAACACACTCCGAAAATTACTCAGATTCACATGGTGTTTCCTTATGCCTATGTGCTAGTAAATTATGGTTGTACAGGTAAATTCTGCGTGTATTTTTAATTTAAAACAATCTCATGTAACAGTAACAAAACTTTCAACTCTAAATATGTGAAATCTCTGCATAGAGGATTAAAAAAATCTATATTCATTGTTGGGGGGATGGGGGAAGGAAAGGATTACAAAAGACCAAAAGCTCTAGAGTTCAAGCTAATTTTTCATCTTTTCCATAGGGAAAAACACTGGTAAATGTTAAGAAACACCCTTCAAGAACCTTTAATTTGTTTTTCACTCTCCAAGATATAGATTTTCTCCTTCTCATTTAAGTAAGAAAAAAATTTCCCGTGGCTTTGCAGAGTCATTTGAGAAAAAAAAAAGTATAATATTACATGCCTTCTAACATAGCTTTGATTATGTTGTTGGAACAGGCTACGCAGAATTTGACTTTTATCCAGTTCCACTAACTTTCATTATCTTCTCAGGAGGTATTCGTTCTTAAAGATCACACAAATCAATTGCAGGATCAGGTCCTTATTCCAAAATCTTGGTTTTGTTTTGGTCAGTGGCAAAATCCTTGTTGACCCAGCATAGAGTCAAGATGTTGCCATAAATATCCAGTCTTCTGAAGTTAGTGGAAACAGGATTAGGTCATTTTATATTTGATGTAGCCTGTGATATTGCAGTTCTACGGTTACTTTGGCTGCTGACCTGCCATTGAGTTCAAGCAGATACAAGTGGATCCAGCCCTATTTTTCAGTAAAATGCAGAAACAAAATTACAACAGGAACTTAACCCTATGTTTTAGGAGGGTCCTAGATTAACAGAGATTTTCTAAGGGCACATATCTATATCTATGTGTGTGAAAGTGTGTACGTAAGCAGCCTGTAATGAAGAAATTTATTAATAGTTCCAGGGATTTAAGTAGATGAATAATAAGTTGCCCTTTCTGAAGTGACCATCTTATACTCATTAATAAGTTAGTATCCAAAGCACTATTTGAATAAATGTTCAGAAAGTTAAGTCTTGTAGTCTGCATTTTACAGATGCGAAAACTGAGGCAAAGAGACAAAAGAGGCTGATGACAGTGGGTTGTTGCTAGCTTTAGAGACGTGAAATTGCTTGTGGAACCTGCAGTGGTGAAATGAGGATCTTGAATGTTTTTGCACTCATCAATCACCACCCAGTGCTGGTGTTTCAAAGTACTCTGCTACAGCTGGCTTTTGTATATTCAGTCAGATATTGCCATTCTTGAAGAATTCAGCAGTAAAGCTTCAGTCGTAGCAAGTGTGAAACTCTGTAGAAGTTATGGTAGACTTAAATAATAACATTTGCCTTCTGCCCATGAGTTACAGATATGTACATGTGGACAGGCATATTTGTCCTTGCAAATTGTCATCACCTACCCTCTGATACATGAGAGTATGGATATGCATGTAGAATGCTGTGGATGTTGAAATCGTGTGTGTTTCAATATTTAAGATCGAACCTCATTAAAAGAACTTCTTGCGTCATTTATCAAATCAAGTCAGAAGGAAGTTCAGGCCAGAGCACAGTAGCCAATGACCTCCAATCTCAATTTCATAATATTAGTTAATATAATTTCTGCTCTGCAGAGTGCAATTTCTTTTGATCTTTTCGTGACTTAAACACATATACAATGGTAATCAAATATTATTTGCATTAAATAAGGTGCTTTTCTTTCAATTTTCATACCATAAGGGGAGTATTGGCCTCCACATTAATGAGTTCCACTTGGATATTTGGAAGTTGCCTTTAACTTGGTTTTGCTCTCCAGAACTTGTCCATGCAAGTAATTGCAGGTGCGTGAGAAAAAACACTCTGCATTTAATGACTCGTATGCTGCATTTATTATTCTCAACCATCCATATCTGTACCTGAAAAACATCCACCCCATAAATGCTTTTGTGGCTGACACATTGAGTAAAAATTACACTAGATGCCACTGGTCCTGCGTGGGAGTCAATCAATAGGTCCACTGGCTCTCTGGAGCATGTTATGGGGCATAAGTAGGATTTAAGCAGGACAAAAGGCCAGTGTTGGCACCCTGTGCAATTGCTTTTGTCAGCTGAAGCTAGCTAGGAAGGCAATTTGCAGTAGTGTCATCTTAGGGCATGACCATCTGTATCACACGTTGTCAACAGAAGCTAAAACCACTGAAGAATGAAGAGTACGGCAACGTATTGCAATAGGTGATGAAAAAAAAATTATAAAAATTGAGTGCAAGATGACAAAGTCAGGCTTGAATATAAATTTCCTTCCATTTCTTTGATACATTTTTTGGATGGTTGGTTTGTTTTTGAGTTGGGAATGCTGTTTATGTGAATATTCATCATAGTCTTTTATAGAGATCTTTTGGAAGAGTTTTAAAAGCACAGCTAAACCAAGAAAATAAACAGCAAGCAAGAACTTAGTCTTCATGCCTGAAATTACACCATCAGTGAAGTCAGTGGCAAAACTATGGACTTCAAGATTGGTAGGATTTGACCTCTGGGCTTTGGAGCTGTGTTGGCAAGAAAGAATAAATAAATCCTGGAAAATGATATATGAACTTCATAATCTGTGCCTCACTTCTTAGACAAGCTATACAATAAAATATCCTAAAAATCTAGTACTGGCTTTCTCTGTGAAGCTAACTTGTAGTCAAGCCATCTTAGTACATACTCTTAAAAAAGGCTGAATAAGCTGAGAAATAGAAAACTATCAGCAGGGTGTATTTTAAGGGTGTGGGCTAAAACATTTCAGTGTCAAGGTGAGTAGGATCAACCCCTAATAAGCTGATCAATTAGAAACCAGGTTTCTTCAACCTCTGGCCTTGCTTCTCTTTTTTCATGAAGTCTGCTGTAATACCAAATTTTAACCTACCAGAGCACAGGTCTTTCAGAACTGGTAAAATATCTTTATTATGAAAAATAACTTGAAAAAATATTTTCTTGCTCTCTGTGCCTGCAGAAAGATTAAGTTTGGTTGTTTTTTATTTTTTATTTCTTTCTTTTTTTTCTGATTAAAACTGAAGGCAAAATAAGGAAAAATTTAGGCTAAATTGTCTTGGTTGAAGAAATTAAATTGATAATACCCCAAACCACCACAAACTATATCTGCAACCTCCCCTGTAAACAGTCTTACTGAAATTGATGCTTTCCATCCAAGGCAGCTTATGGCAACCATTTTCCCAAACAGCCATTTCACCTGCTTGTTTATCCAAAGCTTCCCTGTGTGGAAGTCTGGCCCCTGGGGCTCTCCCTGCATTTAATTCCCTCCTGGCAGGTATTAGAAACTGTGCCACCCTCACCGATCTTGCAGATTTTGTCTGCGTGGGTCAAAGGAGTGGTGAGACAAGAATCTAACCCCTGACCTCCTCCCTTTAGTCCCCGATGTTGCCTGCTAAAAGGGCAGCAAGGGAACAAACCCAACCAAGTCATGTGGGCTGATTTTCCTGCCCCTAGATAATACCAGCATCCCCAAAAAGTCTCTGTGAAAGAAGCTGAGTTCCTGGGGCTGTGTGTGGCTTTTCCACTCTAGCCGCCTTTCTCTTACTTCATATACTGGATAACAAAACAAGGGGGAAAGGTTAGATCCAGCTTTTAAAAAGTATTCAGTTGTGGTAAAAGAAAGAAAAGGGTGACGATTAACACCCAAATCATTACTGCAGGTGGAAAATTGCCAAAAGCTGCATCACCTGGGTGTTGGAGATGGATGTGCTGGACAGCTGTTAACCCCGCATGGGCGTTCTCATGGAGGCGGAGTTGGAGAACAATTTCTGTCTCCAAAACCTGCCTTTTGTGGCAGAAACAATAACCCAGGAACCCTGTGGGGGACAATCCAGTTGTTTACATGGAAGGATGCATGGGTCCTGCCGTTGCAAAGCTGAGCCCTGCCCCTAGAAGGAAGGCTTGGACCACTTCGCCTCTCAAGCTATAAATGTTTCACGTGTTGTGCTAAAACTACATATGTTTCTAGGACAGATTCACTGCTCAAAGACAGGTGGATAGCATATGTTCTTGTTTTCCAACTACATATTTATAGATGAAATCTGAGGATATGTTACTTTCTCCTTCATCCATATTCAATTTATAACTCAGCCAGCCAGTGTGAGAAGGACAAAGAAGTAAATATAGTAATATGACATATTTATTTTTATTTGTTTTATGTGCTTGTGATACTTCAATGTTTTATGTACTTTTCTATATCTGTTTTCTATTTTTCCCAGTGTTTCACAGTAAGTTTGATAAGTTTCAAAAATCATATATCTTTCTGGAGTTTGAAAATTTCTGATGTTCCTCTTGTTTAAGCTGCATTCTTCATGCTGTAATACTTCTAGCTTCTGTGTTGCTGGTGTCTTTTCCTACTTTTCAAATATTATTTTTAAACTATTGTATATATTTTTCCTTATTTTTGTTTTTAATGCACTTTGAACTACCAGAACTTAGATTTTACTTTATTCCATGTTTATTCCATAGCATATTCTTGTCCTTCTGCACATTATTCCTAACTGTTATTTTTATACTTTTGTTGTTGTTGTTGGAACCAGACAGGCTACCTATCAACATCCAGTTGCACACAGGAGGGCAGTTTCCTCAGAAGGAATTTATGGAAGAGCGGCTGCCATGCCTTTCAGTCCAGGTTTTTTTGCTGTACCTTTGAATGCTGGAAACATCCAAGGCAGAAGAAGTGTCAGATCTCCACCAGTGAGCAGGTTGCAGGAGGGGGAATTGCTGACCACAAGTGTGCTACGTTCTTCAGCACTTTGAACCGGGAGCAGATCAACTTGGGACTTATCATCCTGGGAAAATTTTGCTCCTAACTAGTTTTCTGTTAGATGGTGTAATTCAGATAGGCACTGATTCAGCAAATCCCTTGACCTCTGGTGCTCCCAGGGTCAGATTTGATGATCGTTGTGATTCTTCCTGGCATTAAAACCTATGAAATGGCATTTCTCACTGGAAAATCCTGGTTTAGAAAGCGAGCAATACTTCTTCTTCATGCAAAGAAGGTTCTTCCTTCCCCTTGGACCATGCAGCAGCCCATATATCCCAAACACTGCAAATCAATATAAAACTCTGTGAGTGTACCTTGCTGAAGCACCGAGCCAGAGTTCAAATGTGAGAAAGAAAATGAAGATTTTTTGCCATCAATCTCCTCATACCGAATGACTTGGGGTGGCACTTGAGGCATGTGATGTATCGGGAGGTAAGTAGGTGCAAGGCCAGTAAGTATGCCAGGACCAACATTCCCTCCTTAGGTGCTCAGTTTAAATTCTCCATACCAACCAGATGACAAAACACTTGGGCTGGAGCTCTGTCACAGCCCTGCTCTGTGACAACTGGAGAAGATTTCCTGGCATTCACCTCTTTTGTTCAGCTGGCCACATTTTTTCCCTCCCAGAAGCAAAACTGGCCCCTAGACAAATCTGTTGCAGGGTACATTACAAAGCCAGGAACGTTAAAAGGAGCAAAAGGAAAGCCAAATTGTTTACAGAAACAAAGATTGCTTGGTTTTTTTGCCATGGGAAGGAGCTCTCTGTGCTGGAAATTATTCCTGGTTTAAGGGCAAGCAGTGCAAAGATTGCCAGAAATAAGGTTGTGAACAGATTTTTTTATTTTTTCATTTCATTATTATTATTTTAAATGGTGCACATTGTAAAAGCTGCATCCCTGTAAGGTGGAGAAAGGCTTCCAAAGTTCACTGACTTCCCAACCCTGACAGTGATTCTCCTGATAATGGCACAGCAGGTCCACAGTGGCAAAGCCTAATTGACAAAGATCAAAATCTAATTTGGATAACACCAGGAGCCAAGGGGGTCATGCTCCAAATAGTGCTTGAGCCACAACCAGCCGTGTTTGTCATTTCACGGGGAAAATGCAAAAAAGATCATTTCAGGTCCCCAAATGAGGAAGATGCCAATAATACTGAAAAGCATAGGCAGGAAGAAGACTTGCTCCTGAGGGTGCAATTACCGTGGCTGTGATGTGAAATGATAAAAAATATTAAGTAGATTTTAATGTTGTAACAAAGGGTGGCCCTGCACCCGGCATGAATAGGAAAGGAAGATCCTTTGGGCACCTAGATGAAAAATAATACAACCGTAGCTATTAGCAGAGACTTTCATGCCAGTATCTACCCTGTGCGTCACTGGGATGAATATTTCCTCACCTGAAATATAGGTCACTTTTCCTCATAAGAAGCAGATATCTGACTGTTATTATTATCTATTAATTCTTTGAAAGGAACTAGCCTAAGCTTGTCTCTGTCTTGAAACAGGAAAAATACATGCTGAGGGTCTTTGTACCATCATTTTACTTTGTTAGGGGGTAACAGGCCTTGGGCAGCATGTTTCATGTGTGTCCTGGATCCAGTCTGGCTCTGACAAACAGTTTTAGGATGACTGAGGATATGGAAGGTTAATATTCACAGAGAGTTCCTGAAATATTTCTGTATTTCAAAAATATGTATTTCAAGGGTTTTCCCAGACAAAAGAAAAGGTCTAAATAAGATAAGAAGAAAACCTATAAGATTCCTATTTATACTTAGTGTTATTTCCTGGCAATAAACCAAAATTTGAAGTATATCCTGCAGCACACTTTACATTTTCTAAGGGGAGAACACTGTACTTGATTTGTGCATCTATTCTTTCGCAGCTTCTGTGGGATTTTATTCAGCCCTTACCTCTATCTGTGTAGGATTTCACTTTCCCATTTATAATTTGGAAATCACAGTAGAAGAAAAATGATTTCAAGAGCTTGTTCTGTGTTGGAACTCAATTCACATATATGGAACATCTCAGTGGAGGTACCAGGCAGCTTCTGGGGTTGTGGTATGCAGAACAGTTGTAAAGTGTATGGGAAGAAGCTTTTACAGAAGAGATTTTAATGAAAAAAGCAAAATGATTTCATAGTGAGGAGTGAGGATGGCACTCAAAGGAAAATTGAGACTGAGCTGTGAGGTGACCTGGGCTAGGGGGTGGTTGTCCATTTGTTTTTCACTTCAAACTTTTGAAAGGATTTAGTGATGTTTCCGAAGCTCTTCTGTGACTTAGGAGCGTGAGTTCCATTGACTCAGCTTTTCAAGCACAGAAATCGGTTCTAAGCACAAGCCCCGGTGCACTTGTGCTCCTAACCAACTTGGATGCTTTATAAAACACAATCCTATTCTAGCGCTTTCTAGAAAAAATAAATACTAATAATATAAATCAAGACAAAGAGATTCATGCACCTACTTTGGCAGCATGAAACTATTTAGAAGATAAATAAAAGGATAGTAATGAAATGGTTCCTGCTGCTGGCCGACACTCTTAGGTTTGGTAATACTTCAGTTTTCCAGTGATTTGGCAAACCTCTTGTAAACGGTCCAACAGCGCTTCAGTGAAGCCTTTAGAGAACAACAATCTGCACAGCGCATTAATTTGGCATGTCTAACAGCCCAGGTCTAGCTCAACACAGAGGTAGCATAAAGGCTTCTTATACTTACTGTTCCCAGTCAGAGGTTAAAGTCATTGACAGGCAGTGTTGAAAAGACGGCAATACAGCTGCCTGCGCACCATCTGATCCAAGGGACAGCATTTTCCCATAAAGACCAATACCAACATTAAAAAAAGAAGGAAAAGCAGAGGTATAGCTCTACCTTTTTGTGATCTAGGCATTTTTTTTTGGTGCTAGTTTCTCATGAACTGGAGGATGATGGTCTGGATAGCACAGGTTAGTAAGAGATGGGAGGTGGATTCTCAGTGTGACCCACTATTCTTTGGGCTTGTCAGGGTACCGGTGAGACATAAGGATTCTCTTCATTACAAAAAAATGAATGATTTTTATATTCTCAGAGGTGAAATCAAACCAATCCCATTAATTTCAATTAAAATGTTACCTGTCTCAAGCTATCTCTTTTTTTCACCCTCAAAGACTGTTTAGGGATGGGAAAAATGAAATATTAATGCATTCTATAAATAATATGTGTGAGGCCCATGGGGACACAGAACCCCCACATCATTAGTTAAATTGATCTTCCTCTTAGTTTTTGCAGGAAACTGGGGGGTTGTGTGGCTTAGGAAGAGTGGTCAAACCTGGGTCTGAACTGCTGTTTTAGATATGGAGCTGAGGTTTCTCCTGCTGTTCCTTATTTATGGTCATTTTACACATTGTCTTATGTCAGAAGTTTCAGAAGAGGCTCTGGTAGTCTGCACAGTAACCCTTACTCATTCAATGAATCCTGTTCCAGTGTTTTCCTGTGCAAGGAATTGCAGGATTGTTACCTTTAATAGGAAATAAGGATCAAACCACAATTAGTTTCCATTGTGGCTAATTGCCATGATTATAATTCACCTTCTGTAACTCTCTTTCTCAGTGCTCCAAAGACAATATTTTGTTGAATTTTTCTTGACATTTTAAGCAGCCATGATCATTGCATGGTGCAAGTAGCTTCTCCCAAAGCAGGAACTTCACCTGGTTTCTGCAGCAACCATTGTGGGGTAGCTCAGACTCTTTCAGTTCCCTCTCAAAAATAAAACACAGCAGGGTGCCTCCCTCCTTCCCCTGAATGCAGCAGAGGAGCTGCTAAATCGAGCAATCTTTTTCCCTTTTTATCTTTTTTTTTTTTTTTTTTGTAATAACATAAAGTCACTGCATGAGCAACCAGCAATGTTTATTAATAGAGATCTCCAATTTTGGAGTCTTTGGTAAATTGAGAACATACTGAGAAAGAATCTTATCGCTCAAATCATAGGAAATCCATTTCCAAGTTGTCTGTTTTTCATCAAATTAAAATTAGTTTCATGGGAATATGAAAGGGTTTTTATAATTAGATAATGGAAATTTGCCTAGGTTATCTTCCACTTATTTGGATGTAAGATAAATAACAAGAATGTCACATCATGCCAGTATTTACTCATCTAACTCAGCACAAATCCTGGGTCAAATAAAAAAAGATTTGAAAACATTTTAGTGCATGTTGCTTAGAGACTATTTTTAACCACTGGAAGGATCTCACTCAAATCCATGGTTGTACAGTGAAAAATCTGAAAATTGTGAATAGTTGCAAACCTCTCTCAAAGATTTTGCTCAGGTAAAACATTCCCAAGAGTTAGCCCTGAAGTGTTGGAGAGTGATTTTCCCCCTCCCCATCTGGTACCAAAATGGGGTGGTGGAGATATTTGGGCATATTTCTCTTTTTCAATTAAATCTAGTCAGAAATAAGTAGCAGTTGCTTTTGATTTTTTTTTTTTATTTTAAGCATTATAATCATCACTGCTCTTTGTCTTGTCTATGCCTGTATTGAATATTGAACCTGGATGGCTCAGGTGACAATTCATGAGCTTTGGAGCCTGTCCCATGGCTGGGAGGTTCCAGCGATGCCTCGGCGTGGCGGTGGTGATGGCTGGTGCTGGTGAAGGCGGCTGTCAGCCCTCATATTGGAACAATCTCCTCAAAGGATTTACAACAACTAGTGCCACAACAAACAGTTTCCCTTATGAACTGACAATGAGGGAGCCTGAGGCCAGATCAGTGACAAGGGGTATGAAAGGGACTGCAGGTGACAATGGTAGAGAACCAAAATAGTGCTTTCGGGTACAGCTTTATTGTTTTAGCCAATTAGTGACAAAGGGATAAAGGGCTAAGTTCTGTTGTTGGGGAGGCAGAGAGGAAAAACTTTCGAGGACCTTCAGGCAGTGCTCAGTGAAAAACAGTGTATAGCCTCTGATATGTCTGTAGCAGGCCTGGGGTCTTCTGCTCCACGCCACCAAGCCATGCAAGCTGGCAGCGGGTGTCATTGCCTCCTGTCCCTTATGCCATCATTGACATTCATCCCACACAAAGGGAAGAGTCATTTTGTCTATTAATTTTTAATCAGTGGCAAAACTGAGGTAGGGAGAAGAAAAACATTTTTCCCCCCACCCCTTCTTTTCCCATTTTTTTCCCCAAGTCACAGAGTCAGGCAACAAGGTGGCTGGCACGTACGGTGAGTCTCCTGGCTTGGCACATTGTATGCTTGCAGCTAATGCATCTGTTGATGGGGCTGAAGTGTTTCTTTCCATTTCCTTGACTAATACGGTCTTTAATAATCTCTTCGCTTGAATTTAAACAGTCACATTGTTGTTGGAGTTAATATTACCTGAAGCAGTATGGCAGGATATCCCCATCTCCACGGATAGCTCTGGAGATTGCTTATGATGGAATTATCCTAGATACCTTGTATCAGAGGTTCAAATGTCTATTAAAAAAGGGCAAAGATCATGTAAGCTTGGGTGAACCTTCAGTCAAATCATATTTATTGTCACAAAGTGTTTTGCAAGACTTTTGTGATCGTTTGCACAGTGTGAAGAAAGAAAAAGGTACCATCTTCTGTTGTTCTTTTTTTGAGTAAGATGTAATTTTGGCAATAGCATGAGCAGTGAGTCGGTTGTGTATGGGATGGGAAGGGATGGGGTGGTGTGGTATAAGCATGACATCATAACCCTCTTATGTAACTTGCACAACCATTTTCTAGTACGGTTTTACATCTTACAGTATGTTTTTCTGTAATTCCTTTTCCTTCATACATGAAGTCTAAAATCACTTAAAATACCCAGTTAGATAAAATATTGTAGGGGTGTTTGCACACGCTCCTATAAGGCATTAATCCTCAGATGACATTCATGTGACACTTTATTTTCAGGTGCAATAAATTACTTACTGAAAATTAGGAAATATCCCCCAAATACCCCACATAACGGCCACAGGAAAGCTTTTATCTCGCAAAAGGGCTGAAAACTGGAACTGCTATTGGGGATTCTTGCATATCCCAGCCAAGGCATTCTGCTCTTTGAATATATGGGGAAAATTCTCAGTCAGTGACTGAAAAGAAACTAAAATTAAATAAACTCAGGAAAAGAGCATGTCTTGCATCGTAATTTTTAGAGGACCTTGAAATAAACATAAGTATCCAGATTTTAGGTAGCATTCAACATCTGACTATTCACGCTGGTAAGACTGCAGAGTGTTCTCACAGGTTTTGCATACTGAGAGCTGTCATTTCTTTTTTTTATCCCTATGTAGACTGTCAGGCTTTTATATATTAACTGTTGATTGGTTTTGTCTTCCTTTAAGAAATGCAATCCTTGTAAACACATCATCTCAGTGTGTACTCTGCACATGGAAAAAGGCTCCTTTGCCAACTAGCACATGGAGAATGCAAAACTGTATTGATAAACATCGCTGTACCATTACAAGTGGTGAGGACACAGTCTCCTTATCTTTCCCTTTGTGAATCTCAAAAAGTAATGTGTTCTATATGCTTCTTTCTCTCTCTCTCCTCTACTTTCTACTTTTTTATTCCGCCCCCCCCCCCCCAAATCCTACATGCTTACCCCCTGCACATGGGATTGGTGAGAGCAGTTTAAAATTAGTACCACAGGCAAAGAATTTCCCAACTTGTGCCTGTGTGATGCTCCAAACTGTCCCCAGTCAGGAACCCAGCACTGCATGGCTAGGGCTGGAGTTGTACGAGGAGCTGGTGGCAGTTGCTGAATTGTGCCTGACATCTAATTATGTCCTAGTCCTTGGCAACAGCTTGAAGATAACCTACCTCTTGCCAATCATCCTGAAAAACTGCAGCTTTCCTCCTTGATGCCTTTAGAGGCTTCCACAGTGTCGCACTGCCTTTGCACCTTGTTGCTGCCAGGGACACAGTGGACCTGTGATGACCTTGGAGAAAGACCCCTTTTGGGCCTTGGGATTGGGCATATGTTCCACTTGTGTGCTTGCTTTGGGGCTTCCCAGGTTTACTCTGGGAGATTAGGAGGAGAAGGGAAGAATGGTTTGCACCACATGCAGAAAGTTGCATTTCTGGCCTTACGATACAGCTGTCATCTCTCAAGAAAATACAATTACCTGTTTCCTAATTAGGACAAGTTTGGCTGAGATTATATGAGTCACTGGGATGTTACGTTCTGTCATTTGTCCCAGAATAGCACTATAGTTTCATAATTGTTTTCCCTATGGAGTAAACCTTGAATTTATGATGAAGGTCGTACAATTCCTTCTCTTGAAGAAGGTGTGAAAGAGGTGGGGTGCTGGGTGGAGGCTGATGCTTTGCTGCAGCCTGATGCTTAGAGTGACTTAGTTGATCACCAAAGCATTTGGCAAATAACCACCTAAAAGACAAATATATGGAAAACAAAAATTATATAAGGAATAAAAATATTATCCAAAAAATAAAGAATGAAATTCCAGTATAAGCTTCAAAAAATATATTTAGAAAATAAGTTTGGTTTGTTTTTTTTCACTCCACATACCTTCCTTCTGGAACAGTATTATAGAGACAGAAATTCCCAGATAATCCTTTGTGAATACCAGCAATCCATCCAATATGCCTGGCTAACAAGTCATCTTACCTGAAAAACAATTAAACAAAGAAAGGAAAAAAAAGCTTTTTAAATTATAAAAAGCTTATTATTAGGAAAATATTATGGAATTAGAGGAAATGTTATTAATGCGAGATTTTTTTCAACTGCTATTTTCAGGTTTTTTCATAGACTCCAATGCTAATGTAAGGGTGCAATTAATATATCCTAAATGTTTGAGGATATCTGTATCTGACAGATACTGGCTTTGCTTTGAGAAGTCCCCTTGCCCACTAGACCTTTAACCATGTAATTTATACTAGTGTTTTACATTCATTTTGTGGGTCTGTTGCTACATATTTTACTAGTGTTCCCTTTTGAAATGAACACTTTGGATATCACCTCCTTCTATAGCTGATGCTCATTTTTGTACTGAGTTTTACACTGTGCACTGCATTAATTCCCAGCTTGGGGCAAGGAAGCCCTTTAGAACCATCAGACCTGATGTTGTTGTGCCAAGTCTAATGTTGTGCTGTTCTCTGAGCAGAGGGGTAGGACCTGCTCGTTACCCTGATTGACTAGTAATGGCTGGGAGCATGGACTGGCAGCTGCCTTCATTAGGGGTAACAAGTTCTTAATTAGAGGAAACCAAACCCAAGTGTGGAAGTGGTGGAACCCAAATACTTTTGTTATCAGGGAGTCTGAATGCAAGTGGTAAAAGTGGAAATATTTACATTTATTATTCCTCCTTTCATTAGTTCACAACAATATGTAGCATTTCAGTGGAAAAGAGCATCTGTTTCCCCCAAAATTAAGTTTCAGTTTGTGGCTTTAAAGTATGGGATCAAAGAGGATTGCTGCATTTGTGCACTGGATTTCAAGTCCCCTTGCTGTAAGCTTTTCCTTTTTGTTTTCTTTTGTTTTTACATCTTGAAGCTATTTTAAGCACTCTAGAGCACATTAAATGGGAAAAAGTCAGTTAAAATTCCGATGGCTCCTCCCTTTTCCCATGTTTACAGCTAAGAAGCAAATAAGCTAGGTTGTTTTAAAATTGTTTTGGTTAGGTTTGAAGAACAAAATCTAAAATAAATTTCTGACGGGAGAGAGGGAAGAATTTGTGAAGGAAAGTGATAGAGGGCAACCAGCATGGTTTGTGTACACTCCTAAGGAGAAATGTCGTTCTGGAATCCACCTGGTTCTTTTGTTTTGGCTCAAAGCTTCCCCCCTGCTAAAAGTTTAAATTGGTTTGCATCCTGTTTGCAAATGGAAAGCTTAACTGTGAAAAGTGTAATGATAGTTATGGAAAGTTTATAATGGTTCATGTGCCTAGTCTGATGAACAAATGAAAGACTGGGTTTATTTTTCCTTATGCTGGCAAAGAGAAACTGAGTCACGTATTATACAGTAACTAAAGGAGAGCCATATATTATTTCATAGCTGTGTGAGATAATTACTGTATTTCTCTGCAGCACAAATTATATAATTCCAGAAATACAAAGACAGCTTTAAGAAAGGATAGTTATAAATAAAATAAAATAGTGTGTAGCAAGCATCAAAAAAATTTTACACATCACATCTGAGCTATTCATATCTCTGGTTTTGATGTGTCATTCACTATTGAAGAAAATAGCAAAAGGTACTGAAAAGTAGGCGCTACTTGAATAGATCTAATGGTCAATAAATAATTATGTTTCAATTAAAATGTGTCGTGTCATGTCATTCTGAGGCTCTTATCTAACATCAGCATGAAAATGTATGAATGCATAATGTAGTAATAATTAAAATTACAGTTTCCCATCTCTTAAATTTAAATGCTTGGCAATTAACTGCCTGATAAATCTCACTTTTCTGTGTGTAGTTTTTTATTCTTTTTTCCTTTCTGCAAGTATTAAATAGTCCTAACTGCTGATTACACATTTCTCTACTGTTGACAATTTTCTGTTGAGACTATCAGACTTGCTCCAAATATTGCTTTATCTTTTCATGTAAGTCAAAAAATGTGGTATTTTGCTTTTGAAAAGTGAAGAGATCGTGAAGATCTAAAGCCTCAGACATGCCCAGAAAGTCATGGTGGACAGGGACCTCGGTGGCTTGGCTGAAGGTAGGTTGCAGAAATTGCATCTACGAGCAGTAGTAATGCGTAATCAGGGCCATTTTTGAGTTGTTGGCTGCAACATTCTACCTTTTAGGTAAACTTCAATGACAGCTGTCCTTTGATTTTTATCTTTGATTTTACTTTTTTTAGTGAATTGAGAAATTAAATTATCAAATTTTTGTAGCTTAACATAGTTGTTCTCCTTGCTTTGGAAGATGAATGAATACTTTGGCTCTCCTTAAAAGAGCAAAGATTGAGAGGCCCCAATCTCTGACCTCTATGCCAAGATTGCTGCCCAGGAGTGCAAACAACATTGGTTCTTACAGTGGTCTTTTGCATGAAGAGGACTTGATCTACTGGCTTGGTTGACACAACTATCAGCAGGTAAGTGGCTTTTGCTTACATGTAACATAGAGTGTGTTTAAACTTCTGACCTACAAGAAAATGCCCAATGCTCAGGGCCATTCACAGCTGCGCTCACAAGCCTGTGCCCATGCCTAACATTGTATAAAGATATACATTAGAGTTATTTTCATGTTTTAAATTGAGATGCTCACTATATGGAAATAAGTTGAATAGAGGCATTTTTTAGATCACTTTTGCTGTTTGTGAGACACTCTTTGGCTAAAAAACAAATGACTGTTAGGATAATGCAGCACTAGCTAGTGGCATAGGCTTGTTGTGTGCTTTCTGAGTGGATCAATGCAACATCTCTGTGCGATGCGCATTTTTGGAGGTGCATAGGTCCATACGATTCACTCTCTTAGGTTCAGATCATGCTTTTACGTTTTCTCAGAAATGCCTTGTTCTTTGTCTAACAATGAGAAGACCAACACAAATGCATCAGAAAGAGGTAAAAGCTGCAAAAGGTGTTTCCAGAATTACTCTTACATTTGCATTTTGAATGCGGTCATCAGACTGGCTCACTGTAAATTGAATTGAAAACAAAGGCTCTTGCTAAAAATGTTTTCTTTGTTCACTGCAGAGGAGCAGGGAAAGAGGGTTGGAAAGGATTCAAGGTAAACCACAAGGCAACATAGCCCTGATGCAGGACATGTAAACATGCAAAGATCATGCTGGACCCCACAAATGCATTGAGACAGCTGCAGTTTTGGAGACAACAAACTCAATGACAGAAATCTAAGCAAGATCTCAATTTTATGGGGAAGAGCCAGGCTGTGCGAACAGTCATTTCCTTAAACATTTATTAACCCCCCTCCCTGCAGATGTAACATTTCCCATGTTTTCCTCTGCACTTGACAACACATCTCAGTGCTCACGGTGTGAACTTTACCAGGACTGATTTTTAGTGGATGACTGGAGGTGAGCCAGAAGGCAATGACTTCCAGGCATCTCCCCCGACATCTCCCCAGCCTGCCCCACTGCTGGCGAGCACCCACGCCAGGGACGTGCTGGCAGAGCTCGCTCCGAGCACTTTTGTCACCAGGGTCTTGCAAATTCATATAATCTTTGGACTTTTTGAGTTGACAAAGACAGAGATGGGAGGGAGGTAAAGACATTTTAATTCTGTCACCGGAGGAGTCAGCCCAGCTATACTCACTGCTGCCTACTGCTGAAATTGCCTGAAGAATTAATTTACATGATGTTTCTGCCTATTGATTACTTCAGATTGGCTGTGTTTCTCTATTTCAACTCAGTAGTTGTCTGGGCTGTGACTTTGCTTACTTAGATGCACAGCCACTTCTTGGCCCTAGGTTGGATAATTTAATCCACATAATTTGTGCCAGGTAATGTTGAGGTGTGGTCCCTCCAGCTGGGACTTGGAAAGTTAGCAATTAGAAATGTGGTTTCAGCTTCTCATTGATGCTGTTGTTGCAGTCAGAGGGGAGAAGAAGAGAGGCAGCTTTAGGTGGAGGTTTCTCTTTCAGATGGTGTCATGAATCTCCCTCTGGAGAAAGCCTTCTCCCTTCCTCTCTCCCCACTGACAATGAAAACCCCAAGAGAAGCAGTAGAGTACAAGCCTTGTATATGGAAGAAGAAATTAGGGGATGTAAATCCCTTGTTTCTGGTTCTTGAGGTCAAGTTTCTTCACTGAGCACCTGCTATCTTTGAGTTGATTTTATTTTTCTTTTAATATATATACTTGAAGACTGCAAACAAACCAAAAATATTTACAAAAATTAATGCGGGGGAAAACACCAACAACAATTTACTGAAAAAATAATTCAGGTTTATAATAAAAAATATTAGGGTTTATTTTTGAGGTTTTCATTTTGTTTCTTAGTCCTTAAGTTGTTCTTGGAACATGTTTTTATGAATTTTTGCAGTTATGTAGACTAGTGATTTTCTTGCTTATCTGAAGGAAGGCTCTGATTCTCATTTAGTCATTAGTTTCTTCTAGTTGCTTCTTGTGAAAATGGAGGCTTTAAGAAAATTTCCAGCCTGACACAGACGTGCTATAGCATTATGAAAATTGGCAACTACTAAAATGTTTGCAAATATTTTTCTTGCCAGTTTTTTTTCTTAGTTCTGCTTGCAGCCATCAGCAGGGGACCTTTTGAGATAGAGCTACTCTCTATGTAAAAATCTTCCTGAGCCTAGATCAGAGCTGGTGTACGCAAATCCAACTTTATTGACTTCAGCAATAAAGAAAAAAAACCAAACCCCACAAAACCCAAATGTTATAAACCCTTTCATATATATGGGTTTTTGTTTTGTGTTACTTACGCTTTTTATTTAACTATTTTCCTTCCTTTTTAGGCATTTTTAAGCAAGGGAGAAAATCTCATTTTAAAACTGAAAGTTAGGAGACTGCATTAAGTGAAATAGAATCAAATGTTTTAAAAATTCTTGTGTGGGACACTGAAATTTGGGCACTTTATAGTGAAATATGTTTATAGTGGAAAAACTTTGCCTCATATTTTTGAAAACATCTCCCAACTTCAGCTCTTCCTCACCTCCTCTTCCTCCAGTTGGTGCCAATTTGATGCTGGGGCTTCTGTCCCAGCCAAGGGAGCTCTGGGAACAGGCAGGGTGGGAAGGAGACCAGTGATATAAATTGCTCCTTGTTCCTTGCTGTGCAGGTGGCCTTGGTGGAAGGGGACAAATTGCCATGGAGTGGCACTGGGGCAGTGCAGACTAAATGTTTTCTCCATCACGGATAAAGGAAAACAAACACTATCCTGGTGTATAGTCAACAATTTTGTACCAGCTGAAGCACTGATTTGATTACTGTTAACTTGATGTCATTTGTCAGGGAATGGTGAAACAGTGACTGTTCCTATGCACAGGGACTTTATCTAGCACTCGGAAAATACTTATTATCAAATTGCTTAAAAATCAAAGCTTTTTTCTGCATCACAATGTGTTTTTCTGTTGAATGAATGGCTGTGTATGGATGAGATGGAGTTGCAAGTGGGATATTGGCAGGAATGAGACAGATACAACAAAGCAAGGGGTGAACTGGGTGCTTATTAAACACAGGCAGTCTTTTGGGGCAGTGCTTCCAGACATGTGCTTAAATAAAGGGAAAGATAATAGCTAATGCTGTATTGTAGCCCTTGTTTGTAAATGGCTTTTCTGTGTGTTTGTCTCCTCGTGCTAACCCTTCACATTCATTACATAGATGTGTGGTTTCTAGGATAAAGGATGCCTCAGAATTAGTGGGTAATTACTGATTTCCAGGGGACACCTTTCCCTCCACTTGCATTGCCTTTTGTTTGGGGAAAACACCTGTTTTTTCCACTGAAATCTGGGCTGGGATGTAGGTGAGGATGGGGACAAGGTCCTCCAAGTGTCCCTGTATGACAAGGATTCAATCTATGGGTGAAAAAGGTAAAGTCTGGGAAGGATGGGGTTTAAAAACATCTTTTAAGGCTTAATTGAAGAAGTGTTGGTGTAAAAATGAAGGGAGGGGGAGGATTTCACTGTGGAGTGTGGGTGGTGGGCTGCAGTGAAGGTATTTGTGTTTGTAAACTAATAAATTTTAAAAAGTAAAACACAGTTTGGGTCAGATGAGTGATGCTGTAAAAATGAGGCATTTTGACACCTTGTTTATTTCTCTCTTTGAAGAGAAACTTATAACAAGTCAGTAGATTACTCTCCAGAGGAGTCAATACCACCACAAGGATGCTGAAAACATGTGAAGAATTGAAGTGCACCTTTTCTTTCTGACTTTTTCAAGAACCACAGAGATCTTATATTAGAACAAAAAACGTAGCAGAATCAAACCAACTAGAAAATGCAAATTGGTGGCCCAAAAACCAGAGTGTAAATAAGAAAAACATCCTGATTGCATGTAAGGGGAGGCTTTACTTTTTAAAAGTAGAAATACTACTGCATTTTATTTCCAGTTTTGTGACAAGAGCATCAGATTGCAGGTTTTCCCATGTCCAAGGCAATGTGAGAGTGTGATTAGTCCACCCTGTATGATTGTCCTGCTCAAGTCTCCTTCATGCCCAGGTGGGTAAGTCTTGGTGGCAATGGGATGGACATAGGCCTGTAAATGCGACCTGGAAACACCTTTTTCTTCTGTTGATTTTGTGCCATTCCACCTCCTATTTCTCCCTGGAGATTTACTGTATTAAATTTTCTGTTTTGTCTAAAAGTTCTGAACAAAGGGAGATTTGTAGAAGATTTGTATGAGGCAAGGGCTCATATTTGGTCTATATTTCAGAGAGGTAAAATAAAATGTGGAACCTAGTACAGTTAAACCGCTGTGGGAGTTTTCCTGAGTACTGGTGGCATATTTCTTTTGTGATCTTTGAGGAAGTTAAGGATGAAGCTGGAGCTATATGAAGAACAATTTGCTTGCTCTTAAAAGAGGCAAAGACAGATGAAGCCAGAAAGCACAGTGCCTAGTCGTCTAATCATTTGTTTTTAAACCTCATCCTGTGCTGTCCTGATGCAGGTCTTACTCAAGTCCCCTTCACTGCTTGCATGATGCTCTCATGCTTCCCATACTTGCCTCCATGTGTAGATCAGTAACGCTTCCTAAAAATAGTAATTGCATTGGTGTCGTGTGATGATGTTCATATTCTGAACTCAAACCTTTCATGGTTACACACTCTTTACTTGCAGATACATAAAAAGTGTGTGATAAATTAATTCATCTAGACAAACTTGTCTTTAAAAAGGTTTTTTATTGAAAACACTTAATTTTTGTTGTCATTCTGCCTTATAAGTATTTTTTTAGCCATGCATCCCATGTAAGGTTGAACAGCCTTATTTTCTATGGGTTATCTTTTTTTCCAAATGTGCAACAAAATGAAGAAATTAATCCATAGAGATAGATGCTCTCTTCCCAGCTTCACATTGTAGATCATACAGGAAGGCTTTCTTGGTTGAAAAAAGGCCATGTGCTTTTTAGTTACTGTTCTGAAGTGTCTTTGCTACCATAAAAGGCATCTTGCCACTTTGTTCAGAGGTCAGTGTGGGCTGTTCACCTCTTCATTAGATGCAAAGGACCGTGCTCAGTGGAAGGTGATGGGAAAAAGAGCCACTTTGTTCAGCTGGGGCTTTCCTGCTGCTGGGGAGATTATGAAGTTTCTCACTGCTTGTTCTGTTTTCCAAGCAGCAATTGCATCACACACTCATAACCCTCTTCCTCCCCACCTCTCCTTCATGGTTTTGGAGGAAAAAAATAATGTGAATTTTTCATGGCTTGAATATAGTCAGTAAGAGTCATGTTACCAATCAGTATGTGTCATCATCTCTCTGCAAATGCATGTCACCATGCATCTTCCCTCTGTAGGCAACTGGATCACAATTAGCCGCCTGAGACAACATCAGTTCATGAGATGGAGTTAGCAAAACTATCAAAACCATCTCCTTTCTTGACCCATCTGAAAATGGGATAGCTGGACTGGTTGCACTGTCAGGGCATGGGTTCTCTCTGCAGAGGGGTTTTCACACATGGGGCATGACCAGCTTCTTCCTAAAACTCAGGGAAAAAATCTTAAAATTCTGAGGAAGAAGGAAAAAAACCCCATAAAATTAATTAGCATTCTCTAATTAACTGTAATAATATCATTTAGATTCACTGCCTGGAAACCTAGTAGCTTCGGCCCTGTGCCATGATATAATATGTATGGCTGCTGTCGTTCATGTGGTCACACATCCATTTTGAAACCTGACAGCAACGATCAGTTTTTAAACACTTAATTACTGCCATTGTTTTACTGAAGGAATTTTATGGCCTTACTCAGCCAGCTAATATCTCACAGCAGCTGCTATTGATCATGATGATTTAGGTATTTAGAAATAAGAGAAAAAAATAAACTCTGTAACCTTAAGTTTTTTAATTTATTCTATGTAAATCCTTGTTATTGGAAGAGCTTAGAAGAGGTTGAACCGTCAACACCACAGAAGCATCCATACCAGTAATCAAATATACTCCGTATTTTGCCAAGTATCCTGGGCTGTCACATCTGCCATCACCACCTGTGATAATCTTCCTCCTTTTTTTATGCACTAAATAATCAATTACAGGATTCTGGGGTTTTTTTTCCCTTTACACACACTCAATTATTGCAACTGGCTCTAGGCAGTAATTTTGAAAATGCTGCTGTGGAGGTGTGGGTAACCTTGCACCATGCAGGCTTTTTGAACACGGCAATGGTCAGTGTGCAGCCCCGTGTACCCAACTGCACAGAGCTGCTCTCCATCAGGTGTGTCAATAACATGGATGACCCTCCCTATTTAGATGAAAATTTACTGAATAAGCAGATGTGTAAGGCTGCAATCTTCCGTTGCAATCAGAATTGTCTCTCTTGGAGGTTTGGGTGGTGTTAACATGGGTAAGCGTGTCTGCAGGATTCTCATTTGCAGTGATGATGGATGAGCCAGACAAGGACTCATCCTGTGGAAGCCGAGAAAATTTGGTCAAGAACTGCTGCAAGACAGTGCACAAGGTGCTGAGGGGCATTGATTAGTGTTTGATAGTAATGGTTGGACTCGATGACCTGGTGGGTCTTTTCCAACCTGGTAATTCTATGATTCTAAGGTACTGAACAGAGATGACTATGATGCTACATTTCTTAGGTTCATTTTAGAAGACAACTGCACTTTAAAAAACAAGGAATGCAAGAAGTGAATTTATTACTTTTTTAAAGAAAATTCTGAGTATATCACATCTACATAATGTGCCAATGCTGCCTGAATGATTTGGGCTGGTAGTTATCATTACACATTGAGTACCTCTTCCATGTGTCCAAACTGGTGATTTTAAAGACCTGAATCAGGGAGGCATCAGCAGGGCTTTAGCCTAAACCCCTGTGGTACCCCTTCATGTCCTGGTTTGCGTCATGTGTTTGTGCCAACATCAATGCTGTTAAACCAACCTTGTTTCCAAAGAGAAAAGTGAAAATGTCAGCACTGGTGGCTTTTAAAGGCAGGAACAGACCAGAAAGGTCAGGGACAGGAGTGAGGCAGGCGTTTAGACTCAAGAGGTTTAGTACGGCCTGATCATGGACCTCTCTTATGTGAATATTTTAAAAATAGTGTCTCTTATATGCCATTACTTTAAAGGTACTGCTGGAGGTGTGCTTTGAGATTAAAGGATAGCCCTAGTTCAGCCTGTTTATGAGAGAAGGCAAAGCTGAGTTGGCGTTCTTCCGCACCCACCAAAATAGAAATGTAATATTACATTAAACAGGTTGCCCAGGGAAGCTGTGGCTGCCCCATCCCTGGAGGTATCCAAGGCCAGGTTGGATGGGACCATGGGCAGCCTGATCCAGTGGGAGACGACCCTGCCCATGGCAGGGGGGTTTGAACTGGATGGGCTTTAATATCCCTTCCAACCCAAAATTTTCTATGATTCTAATATTTGTTGTGAACTTAAAGAGCTGCTGTATCCTAGCAGAGCAGAAACTGTGCCTTTGACCTGGATGAAATACCTTTTTTTAATAAAAAATATGAACTATTTGCAGCTAAGTTGGACTTATGTGTCTGCTTAAGATGGGAACAGTGCATGGGCACCTGCTGAAAAACTTGCACTTGCTCAGCTCCTTGACTTGGTCTAAGTTTCAGTGATGCTACATGACTCTTTGCTATAAAAGGGAAATTTAGTGTTGTTCTTGGTTCCAGTAAGATTTATAAAGACATCAATGTGTTTTATTTTGAAGATGATAACTGAAATAGTATAAAAACTGAGCATTGTTATAGATCTTTCTACACAGAAAAATATTCAGGAAATTATGTTTTTTAAAAGGGCAAACCTCAAAAAATAAAAAGTCAAAAATGTGCCTTGGTTGAGCTTTTTAAAATATGACACATCCCCTAAATATGCCACATTTACTTTTATGATACTATAAATAAAAAGTTGAGTGAAAAAATAATCTCTTTGCTATACTTGGGAGCACAGCCTCTGCCAGCAAAGGTCTCGGTAAATAGCAGAGGTCAAAACTGTTTGGGATCCCTCCACCACCCGCTTGAAATGAAGAAATACATTTTTATGTGTACATTACATAAAACATATATAGATATTCCTCCATGTATCGTAAATCCTATCGACTATGATATGCCAAGCAGATGCCAAAAAATTCAGGGAAAAAGAAACCCTGTTAAACCCCTTGGCTATTGTTTCTTGACGCTGACATATAGCTATATGTGCTTTAAGGTTAAGTATTTTGGCCTGGGAATTTTCTGACGAATGCTTTCGGACCAAAACCCTGCAGTTTATTAAAGTGGTTTTTTTTTTCATGAGAAGAGGCCAGTTTTGATAAATCTTTTCACTCAAGGGAAGAGTTTAAGTTGTCCAAAAGTCCTTTCTTTTTGGTTTCAGTAGAATTTTGAATGCAAAACAACTTTCTCTCTTTCTGTCTAATACTGTTGATTTGTAGAAAAATGAAAAGAAATAGTTCTGGACAAAAAGATATTTTTTTTCCCCCTAGTAGGCTCTTCCTCAGTTATTTTCTTCATTTCACAGTAGCACAACAAGCAGTGCTACAGGAGTAGGAAGGAATTGGTCTATGGTTCTCAAGCCTTTATTCTTATTTGAAAGAGTTAGGAAGTTTTTGAGTTTATTTGCTTTTTAATCTGAAAAAAATATCCAAAAATATTCATAAATATGAGTTTCCATTTGTTGAAAGTTCCACACAGTTTTGGTTTGAAATCATATGTTATTTTGTATTTCTCTGTTATTTATATTTGATTACGTATCCCACAAATTACCTGGCACATCGCTCAGTTTTCCTGTTTAAGTTTAATTCAGGCAAACTTTCTGAGGTCCCCCAAGAGACATGACATCATGATAAATTGTGGGCCAGTGAGGAGTCACTCCTCGCTGTGCCTAAAGCCCTCTCACTCCAATGATTTCAGGAGGCAAGAGGGAACAGTGTGTGGTCACAGCTCAGGTGAATACATTTGAATTGGGATAAAGGCTTGTGGAAAAAATATAGTGATAACTTCCTACCTCCAGTGCCCTCATGTATCTCTACTTTTTCTTTTGGATGCTCAGAGATTCACAGTCATCTCACGGGAAAGAGGAGCTGCTCCTCTGTGTTTTTGCTTTAAATTTTTGGTACTAATTGTATTATTGAATACTGTATGTCCAAGCTATCTTTGATACCAGCCTGTGAATACTCACATAAGAGATGGATGGAGTCATAGTGCATCCCATCAAAATGCAGGTAGAGAAAGATTTCCCGGGGCACCTCTGAACCCTGCAGAGAAGCAGCTTCTGGACACTCGTCCACACTATTCTCACTCACTTAACTTCTCGCAAATTGCAGTTGGTATAATCAAGTTAACTTAAACTGTGTTTAAACTGCTAATGCACTGGGTCATTGATTTTAACAATGTTCTCGCTACTACATTTAATTATTGTACAAGCTGTTATTTAAGAGCACAGTTCGAATGGCAGGATGTAATAATGCCTTCTTAGAGTGCAATAATACTCTGTGTGAGACCTCAGCAAAAAGATTTCTATGGCAGGGAGAGAGGCCAGCTGTGTACGTGCATGGAATGTGCACCACGAAACTGGTGGTGAGGTGTGATGTCAAGTGACAAGTACATGACACCATGGTCTCCTGGACACCACAGGAAACCACAACCAAGTGAAATGAAGTTATGCTGAAAAACAGTCCCAAACCAGTGCTACCAAAATATTATCAAGACCTTTATAGGTGCTTCAGCATTGTTTCAGTATGCAGCAGGATGATACTGGCCCTGGAGGTGTCAGGAGGAGAAGGATGCTGCATCTGGGGGAGAAAGATGCATGGAGTTAACTGGAGGAGGACTAGCAGAAGCTGTGTCTGCCTTCCCATTCTCATGCTTGGTGTCATTAGAAACATTCCTTTTTTTCTCTGCTGCTTCACATAATCTTGATTTTTGAGAAAACCCTGCTCATCTGCGTTGTTTTTCAGACACCTCAGAAGGGAAAGTGATTTCACATGATGACACTGCTGGAAGAGACTGAATAGGTGCAAAGTGGAAAGAATCAGATTTGAATTCTTTTGAAAATTAAGGTATTTCAGGTAACCAAGGAGTTGGTGTTTGAGTACGAGGGAGCTTGAAGGACTCTGTTGTTGTTGTATTTTGTTTTCTCTGTGTTGACTGTGTTGATTTTTTTTTCCATGGAGGTTTTACATCCAATAAGCTTGGTGGTAGTTGCTGCTGTAGAGTTTGTTTTGAAATTTGTTTTACTTTGTGTAAAGGGATTTGTAAGGGATTTTTATATTCTTACACGACAATGATTTAGTTGAGGTCTGGTTTGGATGCTGATGCTGCAGAAAAGAAATGCCTTGGGAAGGTGGGGGGTTGAAAGTACATCCTTTCTGGCTTCTTCTTTGTACTCCTACGTGTTGTCCTATCTTGAGAAAGCTTAATTATAATTTATGCATTTTCAGGGTCAGCTGATGATTGGCTCGGCTTTGCTCTGGGACTGTAGGTAAGCAGGGGTTTATCCTAGTCCTGGTACAAGTGGAGCGCCCCAAACCACTCAGGGTGCTGGGTGGTGCCCTGGGTGCTTGCCAAGCAGCTGAGCCCTGTGTTAATCAGTCACTCTGACTGTGGAAAGCAAGATGCTGTTTATCCCACAGAATTCTCGTGGTTTTGTTTTAATTTTCCTATTCCGTTGGGAAACGCGGTGCAATATATGTATGACATGAGCTTCTTTGTGTTTCTAGATTAGAGCAATATCATAGGAACAAGAGAGGATCGATGCTTTCATGAACAGGCTCCGTATCTTACAGAGGTACAAAGGTGAGGCCAAACAGTTTTAGTATAAACAGCTCTATGCTCTCCTGAGATACCAGGCATGCCTGAAAAGTAAGATATTTCTTACACATCATGTGAAGACAGCTATTTTATAAAATCACTCCACTCATCGCTTAGAAAATGCTTGGTGAGAGTGCCAAGGTGGGGGCAAGAGTGCATCATGAATGTGGGTCTGCAAGCCCACTCCTGAATCATACATTCCCCCTGTCATTGTTCTTCCTACCTGTAATTTTCCTCCTCAAGAGATTCCTTTTTGACTATTTCATCTTCAGTGTAGCCACACCAAAACTAGACTTGATCTAATGTGTTTAAGTTTTCTTTAGAATAAATCCTTTCCTCTTCAGTGACTTTTACCCAGTCTAAACTTTCGATTTCCTAAAAGTCACCTCCTTCATCTTATTTGGAAATTTATTATCAATACCAGATTGGTTATATGCAATCAATCCCTGGCTACGTTTGTATGTTTGCTGGGAGATGTGAGACCCTGTGTGCTAACTTGGGTACTTATTCATAAATAAACGGAGGGGAGCAAGAGGATCAGTGAGCTTGCGCTATATTTGAATTATGAATAGAGGTAAAGAAGCACAGTGAAATTTTCTCTGAGAGGCATTTTCTGGTCTTCTGTATTTTTAATCTTAAAATAAGTTGTGTTACATCAAGTGACAATCATCTGTCCTGGCTCATGCTTGCAGGGGCTGACAGCTCTAGGAGAACATCCCACACACAGGGAGAGCACCCGAGTGTGCGTGGTCCTCACTGCTAGTTATCTCGAATTACATAAATGATTTTAAAACATACGTCAATAGGCTTTTAAGTAAGCTGATTCTGTTGTGATTAATTAGTCATACATTTTCTCAACTTCAAATGAACTTCTTAATGAAAAGTATTCATTTTTTTTAGCTGTTTATTTTTATACATCTGCATACTGCTTAGTTTGAACTTATTAATTATAATAAATAAAAAATAAGGAAAGCAGCAGGTGTTCTCTTATGTATTCTACAAAGAATCTTATTCTTTAAATTTTATCAGATTATTTTATTCCTGCTGTTTCACACTGTGGGTTTCACAACATAAATATTTTCTTTTATTCGTGTGAGACATTTATTTGTTGGCAATTTGAAGGCTGTCATGGTTTCTGGAGAAGAAAACATACTAGTACTGTCTCCTTACTGGTCCATGACTGATTTTACATGAACTCAGGAGTGAGTTTTAAGTAAGTGGATTACCCTGTAATATTCTGGGTAACGTGCAAAAGGAAGCATGTTTTTTCCTCCCAATTTCACTTGCAGGGACTGTGTTTGAGAGTGGCTATTTGTGTTAGGCTGGGTTTTTTTGGAGGCAAATGGGTGAGTTATGAGTTTCTGAGTTTCACAATTTTTGGTTTTGAGTCTGAAGGTCTCACTCTTCTGAGCGCTTGAAAATCTGAGTGCAAAGATGAGAGGTATATATTATTATTATTATTAATTTTTAAGGTAGTTTTCTCATGCTTTCCTTGACTCCAGGAGGTGGGTCATAGGGAGCAGGCATTGTGACTGGGGGGTTCAGTGAGGCTGAAGGTGGGTGGTGCGAGAGAAGTCTCTGTTTCTTGTCCATCACCTCCTGGGGAAGATGAGTTCCTGGGTGGTAACAGAGAGAGGGCAGCAAAAATCCAGCTGAAGACATTAAACAATTTCTTCCTGCTCACAAGTCATTTATTGCACCCCAGAGAAGAGGAGGATCTGCATTTAGGTACTGTGGTGAGGGCTCAACTCTGGGCTGTTGGGCTGCAGGGTTGCCAGAACAAAGTCCCTGTCCCTTCATGTCCCATCCCATCTCCCCCCCCATGTCCCTCCCCCTTCTTTTTTCCATGCTACTTTTGTAAAATTAAATTTAAAATCTGCAAATAAAAAACTCCAGAGTTAAAAAGGAAGAGTAGGTATCAACTTTAACTACATCCTGACTGAAAACTCTCCTTATTTTTATTATTATTCCTATTTTGTTTTATTAAAAGCGAGCTTGGATACAAGTGACAGGCATGGAAAGCTAAAAAGCAACTTGAAAGTTTTGCAGAATTATTTTTGTATGTTTCAAACGCAAAGCGAGGATTATAAACAGTTTAAAAGCTTTACCATTTCAACGTTATCCATAAGAGGCCCCTCTGAATGCCCAGATGAATACGGGAGTGGACAAGGTTCTGGTTCCTTTCAGAGAGCTGCCTTGACCTTCTGGGTTTTTCCTCAGGCATTGATGTTTGGTGCATATGAAAGGGTTTCTCCAGGGGTTTTTCCAAGGGTTTTGTGGGAAGTAAAGCAGATTGGGTGAAGTAAGAATACAGACGTAAGTTCTTTCTGTATTTTTGGTAGCAGAGAACTGACTTCTGCATTATCTCACAAACACATAGGAAACATAAAAAGGGAAAATTATGCAGAAAAACATAAATTATGTAGATGCTGGAAAGCCTATGCAAAACATGATATGTGCACATAATAGCATATTTCCCTAGGGTCTAATTGCATCCTTTGGGTACCTTTTGAAGCATCTGAATATTCAGAAGAAAGCAAATTTATTGTAATTTACAAAATATCACAAAAAATAAGGTTGATAAAATGATGTATGTTGTAATGGAAACTCACTCTTCAGTTGTTTTCTCAAAGTTGACCAAAGACTGAAATATGATAAATTAGAGTGACTTTTAAATGGGGGATAGGGCTGCTTCCCCATGTCCCACCACCCTCTTTCCGCTTTGAAGCTGTGGTATTTTTCAAGACACATTTTTGGCAGGTTCTAGTTGTCAACCCTTGCGAGGAGAACTGTGGGGCTGCTGCGGTGGGTAATAAACAGCTTGTGTGTCATTTATTTTCATTTCAGTAGCTGAGATTTAGTCAGGGTAGAGGAGTCTTGTGACAGCCCCTTGGAGTGGCTCTAAGTGGACACTATGGGGAGGTCTGATGTTAGAAGAGCTCATCATGATATCTGGTCACCCATTGAAACTCCTCCCAAGCCCTACTGGGCAAATTGACAGATATTTCTTTGCATCAAGAAGCAGGTAATGTGCAGATAATCAAAATGCCCCTAGACCAATTACAGCTGCCCTTGGTGACCTCTTCCCCACTGAGATGAATTTGTACGCTTTTTGGAAACTTGTGATCTGCCACCAAAATCTAAATATGTTCCTCTGTCTCTGAAACAGCTTCACCGCTTTGAACTCGAGAGTCAGGAGGTGAAATAAAACAATCAGAAATTCTTGCTGAGCCACATTTTGACATGTTTCTAGAGTCAGGAGGTTACTGTAGCTCTTCTTCACTAACTGTTCCCTCGTCACAGGCAGTCAAATGCCCTAACCAGCTCTTACTGGGCTACCCTTCCAAGTCACAAGGGTTATCAGCAGCCTCCTGACACCGCTGCTGGGGTATATAAAATGCTTCTTCTACAGTGTGTCGATTGCATGGTGACTTGAGTAATTACTTTTGATGACCAGTATCTATATATAGACATTCATATTTCAGGTCAGCTGTATGTTGGCACTTGGTGTAGAGAACAAACTCTCTTGAAGAGTGAGCTGACAGTAGATTTAAGAATTTTCCTGGTAAAAGCATGAAGCAGCATTTATACTTTTCATCATCATCCTTGATCCATATGTAGAGTCGTTGCTGTGATGGATCCTAAGCAGAGCACAGGAGCAACAGATTCTGCAGAGGTTGTAAAACTCGCATCATAGTCCATCATACTCTGTCAGAAATACCTAAGCTTATCTTTTTCACTGCAAAAACTGGTCTGAGACCCAAACACAGACAGTAGCAGAACGTTGCTTTTAGCAGAGCCAGTTTGATGGGAATTTGGCTGTTGACCTTAATGTGGAGACATCTTGGGGCTCCCTGACAAATCGAAAGCTTGGATGGGGCCACTGGGATTTTCTATCTCCATTACTTGTTTCACCTTCCTGCATAAATCAGATCCCCTCATCCCATGAATGCAGCTGTGACCTCCACTGGGTCATACAACACCACTCTGCGGGTCTCACCCTAGTGGCACAGCCTCGTGCAGCTCTATGGGATCCAGGTGATGCACCCACATGCGTTCGTTGTATCCATACAGCTCTATTAATTGCTTGGCCTTGCTTCACTTTAGCCACCTTCATAAACATGTCCAAGCTGCCCCACTCTTGGAATTTAGATACGTAAATGTCCTGTGAAGATCTGTTCTGTTGGTTAGTAATGTATTATTGTCAGTTGTCCTGCCAGTCTTTTTATCTTCTGATTAGCTTTGAAATCATTGAAGCCGGTGAAGATTTGCTTGTTATCTTGGTTCTCGGAGGACTAGAAATCTAGTGATTGTAGAAATGTGCTGTGAGGCAAGTACCCATTTGTAAGATGGATGATGATTGCTTGTCGATACTAAGAAAAAAGCTTTGTCAAATCTGAATTTGTCTCCTTTTTAATAAAAAATATTATTTTGATTTTCATGCTCTGAGAAAATTGTAAGGCTGCTAGGAGCAGACAAAGGAAAAAAAAGACAACCTAGCTACCCCAAAACCCAAGGTGACTTGGATGTTTGTTTGTTTGCTTTTGAGGTATGCAAGAAATTATTTTTTTCAGAACAAAAGCTGTCAAGGGAAGGAAAATACTTCTTTTATGATAAGCTCATGCAGGTTTACAGGAATTTTCTTTCTTTAATGAGCCAAGGTGTAATCTACTTCATTGCCTGCTGTTTGTAATAATCTTCCTGAGATGGAGCTCTCCATTGCAAGCACAAGAGCCACTACAAGACCTAGTAGGGCTTGGCTTGACAGATTTTAGGAGCTGGGAACCTTACTTTGGAACAAATATTTGACCACAGCATACAAGTAAGCATGCACATCTAAAGGCATCAAGAATTGTTATGTATTTGTGTAGAATATTTTCTTCAGTGTGCCCTAGGACTCAGTTAATGCATGATCCAGGTCCCAAATGAGGTGGCTGGAGATGTTTATGTGGACAACGGTGTCTTGGTATGATTCAGTGTAAAGGCTCTGTTAGTGCTTTATGTTTTTTGCTGTTCTTTGATACGTATACCATAATTTTAATAGATGAAGCCATAGAGAGATGCTCTGTAAATAGACTATGGATGTTAATCCATACCTTAAGAAGAGGATATCTGTGTGCTGGCAGTGTCTCAGAAGGAGACAACATAAAAACTGTTGTGCAAAGGAATGTGTATGTAACTATACATCTGTTAAGTAATTTCTAAACCCTGAAAGTTTTAAATTTCTTACAGTGGATTGCATACTGAACCTGAGATTTTTTTAAGAAACGTTTAGTGAGTGAGTCTATACTCAGGGCAGGGGCTTGTTGGGGCTAACCCTTTCCCCCTCCTGCACAACTGTGGGCATAATATCAGTTTGTACAACTTCTTCCCTGCCACAAATGGAGCTGCATCTCCTTGAGTGCTCAGGGGAAGCTAAGTCCAAATGTTTCAAACTGGAGCCAGGATGCAGCCAGCCTGTGCTTGGGGCAAGCAGCAGTGTGAGATGGAGTCAGGCCTGTCAGAGCAGATACTGCTCTGTTCTTTGTTAACTAGCTGCCTTTATGTATCTGAAGGCAACAGTCCCCAGATTAAACTGTGCGAGTTCCTCCATTGCATCCAGGAAAGAAACTTTGAGCTAGGCGTGAAACCACATGCTGCACCACTACTCTCCTGAAAATCAGTGTTTACCTGGAGGCCCCTGAGAAGCAGGAAACAAAAGAGCGTGAAATTTCTAAGTGACCACATAACCTTACATTGAATCACAGTATGACTTTGTTTGCCTCCATCACTCCCCATTTCTTCTAACCCTCCCCTCCCCATGTTTTTCCATGCCATAAAAATTGGAGCCAGGCTCTTTACGACCCAGCAGGAGCTGGGTCTTTCCGCTTGTTTGCTCTGCAAAGACTTAACATACTTTTGACCACTGTGAAATAACTCAGAACAACAAGCAGGGTGGCTGGGCCAGGCTCTGTGTAGCTATTACTCTGCATTTCCCTTCACAAAGCTTTCATCAGACAATCTCCTGTATGTGGTGGACTAGGACAAGTAACAAAGATTTGTGATCCCTTCCTTTGAGAACTTAAAAACATACAGTCTCAGTAAGGGATGTGCAGTGAGCAAATGTGAGCTCGGGGTGAAAAATGAAGGGTCATTTAGGCAATGTGGTTTTTGTTTATTTAAGAGGAAAAATACTCCTAAGTCATTCTACTACCAGCTTTGACCTTTCCTCCCTGGGAGGGAATAGATAAGCAAATGGGAAATCTGGGGGTGTGGGAAGGAGGGGTGAGAAAGGAGAGATATTGACTTTAAGCACAACTCTGTCACATGAGTGTCCATCTGTCCATCCATCTGTGAATATATTGTAATTATTAATAATAGAAGTGATGTCATGCGTTCTTGGCAAGAGTGTAGGGCCCCCGGGACAGCTCTGGAGCAAGCAAAAGGAAATAATAGTGGTTGTGCACATAGTTAGGGATCCATTTGGCTCACCAGGAGTCAGGTTTTAATTGTCAAACCCCTCTTTGTGGAGAGGCGAGAACACGCTGGATCTGTGTGAAAACTTCCTAGAGAGGTCAGGCTGCTTCTCTCCTCAGAGGAGCCCTGTTAGCAGGGAAATACTGAGAACGTAGTCAGAAAACATATAACTTAAAAAGCACATGGTCTTTCTGAACCCTTTCCAACCCTGCCACCAGCCAAGGAACTTCAGTTTTATAGTTTCACACTTATTCATTTTTGTGGATTTAACTGGACCAGCAGCACTGTTGCGGATTAACTGGGAGTTAAAATGCATTTATGTGGTCCCCCTTCTGCTACAAGAATGTATCTTGAAATACTCTTGATGTCTCTGAGGGCTGGGTTAACAACCAGCCCTTGCATCCCTGACGTGTGCCCTGAGAGAGATGACAGCACCAGATTCCAGATAAATTTAACATCAGCTCTTCCCTTTGCTTTGGACGCCTAACAGTGCTTGGAAGTGAGTATTTGAGAAACAGCAGGATCCATAATCCACGACATTTACAGTAGCTCTCCCAGAAAGCAGGGCTCTGGGCTGATCTCCTCCATGCTGAGACAATGGGGTTGTTCTGAGCTGTGATGCAGGAGCCACCTTGAGTCCAGGGATCTGCTCCCCCTGTATAAGTTGTGAAGCAGCCACATGTGTCCAAGGCAGGTGCTGGATCCTCTCTGAAGCCTGGTCCACCAATATCCTATTATCCTGCCTGAACCAGGCAGGTTAGTTGCAGCTGATAGGCAAATGCACTGTAGTTGCATCTCCTGTAATCCTAAAGAAACAGCTCAGGAAATGATTGCTCCTTAGAGCCACTGTATTGACAATTTATTGGTTTTCGTATACTGATCTCAGTCCAAATGGATCTCACCAAGCTGATAGGAATCTTCAACGATTATTAAAAAGATTGGGACTCAGTTTTCGTGCCATCTGCATCTCTTTACATCTCCTCTCTGTGGCATAGAGAATAAACATTTTATTTTTCCCTATGCCATGAATCCTAGAAACCTGTGGAAAACAAGTACATTTTCCTAAAATCAGGCCAAATACTTTCTTTATTTGTATAATGTGTGATGTTTTTTCCAGGATTTCTCAATTCGTATTTACTAGTTGTCAAAGTTTTGGACATTTTTCTCATTCATAGCATGCATTTAGGCTCTGTGCAAAATTAACTTGCCACTGCTAAAGCCAGGTACCTCATCTTAAGGTGATCTGTTTTAGACAGATCTTTAGAGTACAATACTTTGCTGGCTGTGGCCTCATTTGGGCAATGAAGACTTCACCTCTGTTCTCAGGAGCTGAATGTGGTGTGAGTGTGATGAGAGCTCTGCTCAGGTGGGCTCAGGGACCCCTTGTTGAGTATGTGTGCACTTTCTGGGCCCTTGGCTGATTCAGATTTTTTAGGATTTTGGGATATGACAAAAGTCTGGTAAGAAGCCTCTGAAGCTGGAAAAAAATTATGAAGAAATCTGGAGCTGCCTTCTGATGTGAGGGACCTGAATTGTGCTGCAGTGTCTGCTGGCAGGTCAGATCTTTGGGTGCACTTTTATACTTGTAGCAAATGGAGCAAAGAACTGCATCCTCCCAGGGAGCAAATGCCCATTTTTTGTTGGGTTTCTAAGCTTTACTCTTCCTGCTGTATTCTGAGTGGAAACAGAGAACTGGAGAAGTTCATTACTGTTTGATGGACTTGCTTAGCACCTAGAGCTAGGAATCTTTTTACAGATTTCACAGGTTTTATATATCAAACAGGAAGGAATGAACCACAAATGCAAATAGTCCAAGTGAGTAATTTTAAAAAAAAATTGGATAGAAGAAGCTGGCCCTGAAGCCTGACCAGGTTCAGCTACAAGCTCTTCAGAAAGAAGCCAGGAAGGTGTTTAAACACAGGATTCTGTAAAAGTAATGCAGAACGGCTCCTGCGCAAAAAATCCCCTCAAACCACCCAGCACGGAGGAGGTGTAAGGCATATACAAGTGCATGAGGTCATGGAGCTTGGATGTACGTACCTGTAATGTGTTAGTAAGCTGGAACATGTTAACAAATAAAGAAATTTTGCAAGGGAGGGGCTGGACTCCTGAGAAGACAGAAGAGAATACTGAATGTGGTGTGGAGAGGAGGGATGCGAAGACAGTTGGGCAATACTTGACAGGTACAGTCACTAAGAAAATAGCCCTCAGTCCAGAAGAATGGCCATCCTTGAAAGCAATATGGTGAGATCAAGAACAGGAGGAGCTTAGGTAGACTGTCAAGAATGACTTGTTGACGGTATGATCTTTTAAGACTTGTAGTTTCTTGAGGGAGTCAATCATTTGTGCCATTTAAAACTAAACCTCTGCTTTTTGCCCCATTTATAAAGCTAGAGTGGATGAAGCAAGATTAAAATCTGCTGTAAGGATGTGATCTTTCACTGAGGATTAAATGGTTTTGACGAACAAATAGGCATTTTCTTATTTACAAGGTATGAATTGGTGGAGGAAAAGGATGCAAAATGCAATCTTGTGATGTTTTCTACACGAATATGTATAACCAGCCTGATTAGAGAAACCTTGCAATATTTCTCCCTATGAAAGGTCACTGCCACCATTGCCTTGTGGAGGAGAGGGAACAGGGCTGAGTGAAAAAGGAAAAGGGACAGCACAGAAGAGTAGCAGGAAAATTAGACATGCCGGTATGAAACTTATCCTGGATGCATCTACATGTGAAACTCATAAGGTAACAGTGAGGCACAGGGATTCAGACTGAATGAATTTGCATCTGTATTCCAAAGCAGCATAATGGGGAAGCTTCTCATCAGTGATACATATTACTGAGACTGAAAAATCCCTGCTGCATCAGTGCCTATATGCACAAGATTAATGCAAAGTAAAAGATCACTCTCTAGCCCCACCACCCACACATCTGCTGACCACCCTCATCTGCTCTGGCTTCAGCAGGCTACGTGGCTCCATGCATGGTGAAAGGATGGTTACGATTAATCAGGTGCCGTAGGAGATGTCGAACATTTGTGGCCCTGTGGAGCCTGAAGATGCTGTTGTCTGCAGTGAGGACTGGAGGGAGAAGGATATCTGTTGCCAGACAGAAAGAGCAAGAAAAAGAACCCCACCAAAATGAAAAAAAAAAGGGTGTTTCTGTGAAACTCACAGGAAGTAAAAAATCAGTAGCTTTGCAGAGCTCTGCTCCCAGTATTATTCTTTGTGATTAGGCTAATGAGCCCCGACTCTTACAGGTATAGTGTGCTGTGATACCCACAGGGGTTGGGATCTTCATCAGACAATTAGGTCTCTCCCTCTGTGCAGGCGTTTTATAATAAATAATCAGTAATCTTAATACATTTTTGAAGCCGGTCAGCACAGTCATTAGCCTGCACAGCTCAGAAGTTCAACTAAATTCACTTACTCAGAGTTGTTTGCAATATATTCCCTGGTAATGAATGCAAATGTTTTATTAAAGTAAATATTTAGATTTCTAGAATCCATTTTAATACTATTTTTTTCCACTTAACAAAAATATGCCTCGACGTATGAAGATTATCTTTATTGGGATTCTGGTGTCATGCTTTAGCATGTAATATTGTCTCACATCTGGCTGGTTTTGGTATGTGCCATGGCAAGGAAGAGTTAGTATCTAGCGATGTGTCAGAAGGACTGTTGTCCCTTTCTTCAGAGATGTGTAAAGAAAATAGATGCAAAAATGAATATGGCCATGTCTTGCATGGAAAAGATAAAATGCAAATCCTTCAGCTTTATTTCTGACTCTCTCAAGATTTCCATCTGGTTTACCAGTATTTTTATTGTGGTCTCCTCTTGTGCTGTGCCCAGCTGGCTTGCTCTGCTGTGTCCTGGTGATATACAGCAAAGGGTGGTGATCTCAGCAGTAACCTACCCTGCCGACTGCAGGATGCATTTGGCCAGGTCTCAACCCTGCAATATTTCTAATAATTTCTTACTCCCTGCTAAATTCATACAATGTATGTCAAAACTCACTGTCAAAAACATCAACACTGTTCGGATAACTGTTTTAATTTTATTTGATCACTTCTAGCAGTGCACCTCCTTGGAAGATTGATCGTGGTCTCTTTGTCACAGAGTGCTTGAGAGAAGGTACAAAAATCAAACTAAATGATAGTGTTGGCCAAACTCTTGGACTATAATGAAACCAGTTCCTGACCCACAAAACTGATTTGCCAAAGATAAATCCCCTTTCAGTTAAAAAGCCAGACTGAACAGATGTCTTGCATGGTGCCCTGTAAATAAGCATCCTGCAGCTCCAGTAGCTCACAATAAGCTGCGAACTACAAATGCTGTTTCTAGATATGACAAATGCAGAGTGTTCCCTCCTTGAGTTATAGCTGGTATCACAGAATTAGATTTGGGACGTGGGAATCTTGGACCTACTGTAGATAAAAGGGGTCACCGTTTCCTCGTTAGGCATAATATGAAGTGTTCAAACCCTGTGTCTTTAGGTGTTTAAATTTGGTGTCTGAGTTAAGCACTTAGGCTCCTGGTTAGTCAGAGGAGAGGATTAATTTAGGGACCTATCATGCACCACTGACTCAAAACAGATGCTGAGGGCCCAGATGTGACACCTGTGGGCACTTTCATTATAGATCCTTTGCTGGACAGGATCATATTTGTCCTTCTGGGGAGGCCGATTGGGAGGAAAAAAAAAAAAGAAAGAAAAAGAGAAGTGCCGTTTCATGCCATCCAAGGTGGAAACCAGTGGTTTACCACATTGTCTTGCAGCATGGATGAGTTTGTTCATGAAAGGAGCAGGGCAAAACTACCCTGATGCTTGGCTGCTGGTGGGAAGCACACAGGAGCTAGTGTTGATTATCCTCTGTTGGCCTAGGCTGCAGGACATTAGCAATGAGACTACAGGCACAAACCCCAGTGGAGCTGCTCTCCTTCTCTAATGTTTTTTTTTTTGTTTCCAGCACCTTTTAGCCTGGAGAAGAGGAGGCTGAGGGGTGACCTCATTGCTCTCTACAACTACCTGAAAGGACGTTGTAGAGAGGAGGGAGCTGGCCTCTTCTCCCAAGTGACAGGGGACAGGACAAGAGGGAATGGCCTCAAGCTCCGCCAGGGGAGGTTTAGGCTAGACGTTAGGAAAAAATTCTTTACAGAAAGGGTCATTGGGCACTGGAACAGGCTGCCCAGGGAGGTGGTTGAGTCACCTTCCCTGGAGGTGTTTAAGGCACGGGTGGATGAGGTGCTGAGGGACATGGTTTAGTGTTTGATAGGAACGGTTGGACTCGATGATCCGGTGGGTCTCTTCCAACCTGGTTATTCTGTGATTCTGTGATTCCTGTTTGGCACACGTGTGCTGTGTAGGAAACAGCATGGTGTGTGGTTAGCGTTTGGGTGAAGCTGCACCACCTTCTTGGCTGCGGTAATGCTAAAACATACCAAATATCCTGCTGAGCTTGGGGCTTGGATGGAAGGTGATTGCCTGAAGCCTAATCTGGTTAAGGAAGAAGGTATTTATGGTGATTTGAGAAGAAGTGGCACATGGCAGCAGAGGTGATGGTTGATGTTCTCTCTGGGGGCAGCATCCTTACCCCTGCACCCTGGGTTTGGACCAGGGCACATGGACCCTGGCTGGGCAGGAGCTAGTGAGGCAGCACATGGTGCTGGGTGAGGATGGGGAATTGACTCCAGGATTTCTTTCCTTTCTGACTGCCACTTACACTTAAAATCTTTTGATAATTGTGGTGCTAGCAAAACTTGACAAACTGATTTGCTTATCTATTAGGATAACGATGCATAGCCAGATTTCTTAGATACTTCTTTTCCCGTTCCTGTGTGTTACAAATTGCTCTAATGTCACATAAGGGATTGGAAAGGAAACTTCAGCTCCATTCATATTGGTATTGTTGCTAGGAAACCTCTCCCTTTGACAATGTATGTTGAGCATGCCTGTATTTGCCTTTGGCTCTCCGAAGGACAAAACTCACCATGTGGTGCTGGGGGGGTAGGGGGAATTTGAAAATTACTTTAAAATTTTAAACTGTGCCAAATGATGTTCTGGATTGCAGATGCCAGTGCTTCTGGTTTTGTACGTTTTGCTACGGGAGCAGATGAGGCACGGTTCGACTCTTCCATGCTTCATGTGCTTTAAAGTCAGTCTGTATTCTTTGTGTCCCTTCTGCTACCTGTGCTGGCTGGGGGCTGCCGTGCCATATGGGAGAGGCACCCAGGGTGCTTGCACATAGTTACCGTTCACGGGAAGCCAGCTCTTGGTATCCATGCATGTGTGTACTGCAAGTATTCTCTGACTTTCAGAAGAAAGCTGCTTGATTTACTGAGTTTCTCTTGATGGGAGAGAAGAAACTTCATGATTCTCTCTTTTTCTTTCTCCTCTCTCTCTTTTCTCTCTCTTTTTCTCTCTTTCTCTCTTTATCTCTCTTTTTTTCTCTCTTTTCTCTCTCTCTGTTCCTATCTTCCTCTTTCTTTCTCTCCTTTTTCTCTGTTTCTATCTTTCTCTTTTTTCTCTTTCTCTCTCTGTTTCTATCTTCCTCTTTCTCTCTCTTTCTCTCTCTCTTTCTCTCTCTCTTTCTCTCTCTTTCTCTCTCTTTCTCTCTTTCTCTCTCTCATTCTCTTTTTTCTCTCTCTTTTCTCTCTCTGTTTCTATCTTCCTCTTTCTACCTTTATCTTTCTCTCTCTCTCTTTCTTTTTCTCTCCCTCTGTCTCTCTCTTTCCTTCATTTTCTCTGAATTTCATGATGTTAATTTGAAAAATATTCTAAATAGAAATTGTGTGTCACAATAGAAATTGTGTGTATGGATGATAGATTTACATTGTGATTTCTTTTAATAGGGTTTAATATACTTTGCTTTCTTTCAAAGAACTGAGAGAAATAAAGCCTTCATTCTCTAAAAACAGCCTTCATATTTTTCACACAAACTGGCATTCTTTCTTTCCCTTTTTTTTTTTTCTGTCCTGCATGAAAGTCCTGTAGAGTGATTTTTTTTTTGCCTGCAGTAGTTGCTGCCAAACACTTGTGGCCAGGAGAATACAATTATTGGTGCTTAATATTGTGACATTTGCAGCAGAATAGACAAATATGTGCCTCAAGACAGTGTACTGAGTACAAAAAACATGGGTATCCCCACACAGTGTGCATTGCAAGCACATACTTTGGGACCAAAAAGCTGACAAACTGATCATTATCTTAAAGAAATAATTTGTTAACTAAGAGAACTAGTATGCATCTTGATTCTTGATGTGCAGTTGGCAGTGATAAAACCTCATGTGGAATAAAATGTTTTGCGGGTTTCTTTGAGGGGCTATGATTTTGATTTCTCACTGCATCATATATAGTGAAGAATAAAAGGCAAGTGGCAGCTTAAACTGCTAGCAAGGGTCCAATGGCTTTCTGCTTTGTCCTCAGCTGACTCTATTGTCTAAAATGTACATGGGATTGAATAAGGGAGCAGCTCAATGGCACTGGTCCTGCTGCTATTTGTGCTCTTAATGGTATGTGCATCCAGTGCCAAGAGTTTTCCCAGGACAAAGAAATGTTAATGAAACATCCCAGTGAATCCTAACCCCTGAAAAGCAGCTCAGAATTAAGCCAGCACCTCCCCATCACACTCAGTCCTCAGTCTTAGCCTTATTGCACCCTCTGCCTCCCTTCCAGACGCTGAACCCTGCTCCGGGCAGAAACCCTTTGTCCCTGGCCCCTGCTCCTATTCTCTCCCCCTCCCAGCTGTAGGCACCTCATTATCCATCACACCACCTCCTGTCTTCCTATTAATTCTCCTCTTGGTTTTTCATACGCCTAATATCATAGCTATTTATTCCATGTTAAATTATTTTTATTAAAGCAGCATCTGGGCCCCGGCAGAAGATTCAGGTTGACCGGCATCATTCTTGCAGTGCAGAAAGGTTCAGTTTTGCAGTGTTTCACACTAGCTGCATCAGAGAATCCCTGGTGAACTGATGTACTGCTTCTAAGGTGCAGCCCAGGATCTGCTCCTAGAGTAGTAATAGTAACTCATAATCATAGCCCAGGACTATTGCACCTAGAGGAGGAAGAGGAGGAGTAGAAGTAGTAGTAGTAATAATAACAATAATAATAATAATGATGATGTAGGCTTCTTTTTCTTGTTATCTACCTCTAAAGGTCCAGTAAAGATGAACTGGTTTTACTTGAGATATTTGTCTCTCCTAATGTACAGTCAATGTGTTCCCACAACTCCAGAACTGTCTTTGCCCAGCCTTGCTCATGGTGCTCACAGGGGTGTGATTTGAGGGGCCTCTCAACATGGAGAATTTTCTAAATTTATCAAAACTACCACCACTCCTGTGCTATTATAAATAAATCTTCTGTGTTGTACTATATGAATTAGCAGTTTGTTCCCATGCCCTTCCAATGTTTACTTCTTGCTTCTGAGCAAGCTACAGGTGTGCACCACAAGGGAAGATGAAAATGTGATTTTTGAGGAGTGTGATGAGAGTTCAGTGGCCGTAATGCATCCAGCTTTAGATAAACTGGTTAATATACTAAAACTTCGGGCAATTATTAGAGTTTCTAGAGGTATTTGTCAGATTAGCTTTTACATCGTCTGCGAGGATCCAGAAGGACTCTTGACAGTACTGGGGAAGAAGTAAAGTTTGGTTGCTCACATCAAGGTTTTATATACATGAAGTTGCATAAAATCGCATAATATCTTAAACTAATTCTCCATACATTAAATAGAGAGCATTATGGATGATGTGTTCTGAGAAGAAGGGTCCTGACCTACATTTCTGCACTGGAACTTGCCCATGGGTATTTCTACTTTAGTCTACCTTTAGGTTCAATACATTTAGTTTTTTGGCATTTACTTTCAAGTTTACATAGATGTGAGTTCTATTTGATTAATATTTTAATCTGACACCTCTGTGTTGATGAAAAAACAATCCTTTTCAAATGCTGAAAATTTATTACTTTTATTTGAAATTGCACCCGAACAAATGGCTCAGTGAATATTAATCTATTTTATTGCTGAATCTTTTTGTAGCTTTCCATCTTCAGCAACTTTGGCATGGAGGCTTTATACATAAAATTTTATTCACCAAACTCACCTGCATATGGTAGCATCTCCACTTTCCTGCCTATCCTTTCAGAGTATTTGCTATTGAAACCAGTGAGATATTTACTTACATTTTTGCAACTCTCTGAGAATGGTCATTATCAGAATATATCATTATGAATGAAGTATCCTGATTTTAATCTGCCTGTTCATATTTACTTAATGTAATGACAGTATGTGCCCCATAAATAACATAATGCATCTCAAGAAATGAAAGATGTTTTGAATAAATAAATAATGGTTTGCTGATTACTGGGTCTTGTGGCATCGGTAATGTACTGTGTAAGAGAAAGTGAATAGAAATATCCTTCTGGGCATTTCCAGACATTAAAATGCCCACTGCATTTTGTTGTGGTTAAATATACAACCCCCATCAGAAGCCTTGAGACCTGTTTTGATGGTCTTGCAAACAAATACCACAGGTATTGCCAATAATCATACCTACTGAAAGGAAACATAAATTGTTGTTAGGGTTTCGGACTTTTTAATGTAAAAACTGACAATGCAAGGGACGTATATAAAACCTGCAATGTCTAGTTGCTTAATGATAATTTATGTTACTGGTGGCATCAGAGTGCTGTGCGTATTTAGGATCTGCGAATGACTTTTGGTAAACAATGTCTTCTGCTTGAATTTTAGAAGCTGCTATGTGCATCAAACACATCATGCTGTGTTGAGCTATGCAACAGGGCGAACCTGGCCTAGGTTCTAATACAAACCAATGTTCGTGTCATGCTGCATGAGGACCCTAAAAAACTGCTCAGACCTCGTGAGAGAGCAGAACCAGGCAAGTCTGAAAAGGTGGCAGATTGAGACCATTCGCCTTCCTTGTAAAATCATCTTAGATTCTGTAATTAAGCTGAGCTTTAGCTAAAACGTTGGATTTGTGGAAGGAAATAATATGGAAACAGTGAATCCTGATGATTCAGAATTTTGGGGTGGTATTCAGTTTAGCTTGATGTGAGTGACTTGGGTGGAGACCAGCATTATACATGAAGAAATATAACGCCTCCCACTGAGACTGAACACAGACACATGCCCAGTTTGCAAATCCTATCACTGAATCATTTTCACAAACTATGGCTTAGGTAAAAGACAGAAATCTATCAAATGTTGTACAGATTAACTTATCACCTAGTTAAATGGGCTGTCAGTCTGGGCTGCCTGTACTTGGCAGGGTGAATTCAAATGCATGTAAATTTCCCTGGTGGCTGACGAGCAACGATGGTGGAGCTGTCAACTGATGACATGCGAAAATACATTAACATTGTTTAAAATGTATTTGAAAGGGATAGCTCATATTTTGATAACATTTTCACAGGCAAATGATTTGTATGAGATCTGAAATACTGACCATATAATTTATGCCGGGAGGAATTTTTTTTTAATAGCAACTCTTCAGATATGTTTTGTGCTTAAAGGAAGTCCCCAAACAATTAACGATTACCACACAAACTGGTTTGAGTCCCATGTGCCACTATTGTACGGAGTCACTGTTCCGATAGCCTCACTTGTCACTTCCACTTGATCTTACCAAAAGTGATTAGAAACTTCAAAAGAACCAATTACACAGGCCATTGTGTTATAGACCTGGTTCTTTCTTTTAAGCTTTGTGTTTCTCCCTGCATTTGGACTCTCCATGTTTAATTTCTCTTGTTTGCAAGACAGATATCTGAGCTTAATGACCATGTCAAAAAACAGAAATACTAAAAGCTCCACACTGCTTAGCTTTTCCTAACTAATTCTTTTAGGGCTTAGTAACTTCTCAACAGCTCCCTCCATTAATAAACTGGGGAGGCACATGGTTTGTGATGGTCACTTCATTGGTTTCCAGTTACCACCAGCTACTGTTTTAATAAGCGGCTTTGAAAGGTAGAAGAAAGATGCAGCTCACTGTAGAGAAAGGTCGTAGGATGTGAACAAGCATTGACTGAGCTGTGTGATAAGAAAAACATTTGAGGCATGTGATTCAAGATTCATCCTTTAGTCTCGAATCTTCAGGGGTGAAAGGGGAGAACTTAGCACAGTCTAAAAACAGCAGATCTCACAGTTCAGCAGTCAACCATGGCGTCTGATACATGAAAAAAATTACTTATGCTGTCAGCTTCCATTATTTACATGATCTTTCTATGGTTGAGTCGTGGCTGTAGATGTGCAATTCAGCTAGAAAAATTGCATATTTACACAGATGGGTGCTGGCATGTGACCAAGGCTTAAACAAAATGCATGGTTAGAGGTGGAAATCAAATACAGAGTGGTGAATCCGTTTTTGAGGGGTTTGGTTACAAGGTGTAAATGTTTACAGAAGCTTATAAGTATGAAAGCTCTCTTGGAAATGGTGATTCTTAGGAAAAGGAAGGTATTGCAAACAGCTTTGGATGTTTGCTCTCCTTGACTTCCTGGAGTGTCTGTATAGTGGGTTTCAGAAGGTGCTTCAGGGCACCTCCACTTCTTGTTTTCTTTGGAAGCTAGTAGCGAGGACAAAAATGATACAAGTACAGTTGGAGAAGTCTGAAAATAAGACTAAAAAAAGCTTTTCATAGAACAGTGAAAGCTGGATACCAGTGTGTAAATGTAGTGACTCAGATGTGGGAAAAGAGAATTGGTGGTTCTGCTTCACAGAAGCATCTTATGATGAAGAAGAGACAGAAATGTCAGCACAGAGGTCCTTTCTTTCTCATTCCCTACTTCCTCTTTGCTGTTGTGGATTGTGCATTGAAATGAACTCTTTCTACCGTAATTTGGACTACAGTATAATTAAGTCAGTGGGAATTTATCAGTAAACTTCTTTTCTTTTGCACATTATAAAGGTGGGTTGGTGGATTCTGGGTATAACTTCTTGCCTTAGAAGCACTTCATGCTGGCAACCTGGAGATAAGAGATGAAATGCCTAGCCTTTCCAGTGACCATAGAAAACTCTCATAAATCCCTGCCTCCATCACTGGCCATTTCTGGGATCTGCCTTTTGAATGCCACCCTCTCTATATGCAAAAGGGCTATAAAACATTTCAGTAAAGTGCTGACTGTTCCTGTTGAGAAGTTTGCGGAGAGGGAGTCCTCTAGCACTGGCAACATGAACCCAGAGCAAATGCAGATGATGGGAAAACTTACAAAGTTTCGAACTGCAAAGGATCTTCTATTACAAAGTGTATATAACATTGTCAATTGTCATTTTACTATGATTATCTTGATAATAAATTGTAAGGTGAGTTTTTTTCTCTTGATGTCAGTCATGTGAAAGGGCATCTTCCTACCAAACCTTCAATGTAAGAAGAAATCATTCACCTGGTTTTGATCTATGAAGTTCAAAATCCTGTAACATGTCAGCCGAATGGACCCTGGTGCTGTAGGACACAGGTAATGGAGAAAGGGAAAGGTGAAGAGAGGGAAAGAAGGAATGAGGGAATGGGGCTGTGCCGTCAGAGAGACTGCCAAGACAGGCAACAGGTTCTCTGTTGATATTAGTGGCCTGTGGTTAACTTGCAACAACATGTATTTCACATTAAAACACTATAAAATATTTGTAGGTGTGTTTTTGCCTTTCTTTAGGGTGTGACTCTCCCTCCCTTAAGAAGTGTCCTCATGGGTTGCCAGGTATTTAACACATGGAATAGGTACGTAAAATCCATTTAACTTGTTAGCGAATCAGTTGCATTTCCTTTGGGGGTGGTATGATGTGCAAACCCTTTCCCTCCAAAACTATGTTGCTTTTACAGTTATGGACCTTTTTCCCTCTGCTGCTCGTAGCCTGGTTGATATCTATTCATTTTATAAACTAGGAAAAAAAGACCACAGAAACTCTTGTTCACATGGAGGCATTTTTTTATGAAAAAAAGAAGAAAAGACACATAGTTTTTGTACTGCTAAGAAAAGAAAGTAGAGCTAGGTTTCCCAGAGAGAATTCTTCCAGTAGATGTTCTTGTATTGAGGGGGACCCCCACCACTAACCAGCCTGTGATCACTTTTAACAGTTCAGAAGATTCTGATCATAGATGCACTAACCTGTAACAGTTAACAGCAAAGCAAGTCACTCAAAAAGAAAATGAATAAGGAAAATGGAATGCCTCAACTTTAAGAACCCCAGCTCACCAACCACTGTCAGCGCATCCCCTTTTCATCAGGTCAGCCTTGCCAGAAGCAGTATATAAGCAAGGAAGGTAAGTGACAGTAAGGCTGTAATATAAAGCGGGCTTCCGCCTCCCTCTGCATACTTCTGCTAATTGCTTTTCCCGTTACAAGGCCAGTTCCACCCCTTGGTGTATAAATTACACTTGTTTTGTGCAGCTGCAAATGTCTAGTCATTGTGCTACTTTGCTTTATCGCTTTTGTCCACTTACAGCTGTTTCTGACTATCTGATGCTGCCTTTGCTGCTCTCTCTCCTCTTTGGTGCAGTTCGTGCTGCTCCCAGGTGTCTGGGAATAGCTGTTGCAAGGGGAAAAGTCCACTTTTTCTCTGTGGAAAACTGGCTTCTTGAACTAAACCTATCCCCAAAGCACTTTCCACATTCTTATACTTCTTCCATGCCTGTCCCTTTCCAGCGAGGAGAAAATCCTCTCCCCAGTGCAGACTGAGGAGCGGGCAGCATTGCTCTACGGGTCCCTTTGTGATGTGTTTGTCCTGCTTTTTGCACCCATTTTGTACCAAACAGCTCTTGGAAAGGATGAGACATTTCAGTTGATGTTCTCTGTGACTCAGACCTGCTATGAAAATGATGTTGTTCAGTCCTATCTTTGGTTGAAAGCTTTCCCCTTACTCGAGGTTTTTCAGGACCGGTGCCTGCTAACCCAGTTGTGGGAAGGTCTCCACTGAACTATTATGACTTTGGGCACTTGTGATTTTTGCTGCCCAGGTGCATTCAGTGCTTGGCACAGCACCACCCTGAGATATCTCAAATGAACCAAATAATTTAACTTAGATTCTTTGCCCAGGTATAGAAATCTCGTTGTGTTTGATTTTTTCCCTTTTCTTTCCCCTTTCTTTTTTTTCAAGACAATTATAGATAATATAGTAGGATGCAAAAGTCTTCATTAAAAATGCATTTTGTAAAATTGAAACTTAAGTGTCAGGTTTTTCTAACAGTCTGTCAAATACTTGACAATTAAAATAGCTGTTTTTAAAAATTTAATAAGACAATAAGGTCTAAATGCACAAGAAGCTTGCTCATTCTTAGGATAAAGCAGAAACATAACAAGTCCATTATATTTCCTTAAAAAAATGTCCCATTTGCAAAATATGGTACAATCTATTTTTAATTAAACTAGTATATGCAATTTATTACCTGAGCTGTATTTATTAATATTTAATATTTAATTTCAAATTAATTATCTGAGTGAAAGAGTACTCAGCTGTGCTGAAGAGACTCACAAAACAGCAAGCATCCTGCACCAGCCAAAGGAAACACACTTCTGTGGCAGGTAAGCCTGATGTGTGCAGCTGGTCTGTGTTTTAAGGGAATGATGGTAAAAAAGTATACAACAAAAGTTTAGTTGCAATCACCCTCCTGTAGGGAAGTGTGGGCTTACTTGAGGGATGAATGCCTCATGTTCGTATACTCGTAAAGTTTAGAATATTTGCTAGTATTTCATCTCAGACTTTAGCATATGTGACAGTAGGAACATCCCATGCAATCAGAATCCAGTCTCCCTGGTCTGTGTCTTCCATCCCTTTGCTGGGTAGCTTGCCCCACGTGTGTGCTGTGGGTGATTCAGCTTTAGCTTTGCAAAATACAGGGTTTCTTCCCTCTCCTACATGATTTGATGAACAGAGCAGCAGGCAGCAACTCTGACATTTAAAATATGATCCCTGAGTCAGCATCCAGACTATCATCGTGCATCATTTTGGGCTGTTGGCAAACACAAGCAAGAATCACCACATTGGTTACACCTGGATCATATTTTCAAGGTTTTTTCACCATTATGACTGCTGGAAAGTAGCATGTGTTATTTTTTGTGAGCACCCGGAGACCCCAGTGCTGGACCCTGAATGTACTGGCAGCTCTGCCCTGTCTCTGTGCCTCATTGTCCACAACTAGTTTTCCTGCTCTTGTTCTCTATTTCTTCACTTGGCTGGTCTTTTAACACATCTTAGTTCTGGTTTGGAGCACTTAAGACCTGCTGGGCTCTCAGATGAATCTCTCAAAGAACCTTTTATTTTTTCTTTCACTTTGGCACTTTTTAGTTTCAGTAGTTCAGTCTTTGCTAAGGTGACTAAATAGATATTTTGATTTCAGGCATATACAATTCGACAGGAACTGCACCAATGGGGAGTTGTGAAAGTATAACAGAATACTTTCTAATTTGCCTGGCCAATTTGCAGAGACTGTTAGAGCTCTGTTGGTTTAAGCCAGACTTCGATGTGGGTTGTTTTTCATTTTGTCTCCTCAAGAATATAATTTCATGTTAATTAATCTGGGATTGTCCAAAGACACATGTAAATTCTATACAATTAGTTGAAAAAGACAGCTTTCTGGGGAGGAGGAAGGGCAATCTACTGTGACAGAGCTCAGATAATTGGAGTATTTTAATCAGCATAGGTGTGCTACCCATTAGCAAAAAAAAAAACCAAAACAAATAAAACCACTATGAACAGTGAATTTCTGCTTACCATCTCTTTAGTTTGGGAAAATAAATGAAAGAAAGAAATAATTTAATGCTCAGTTTAATAATTGAACATCCTCCCTTCCCAAGATGCACAAAGTGGTTAAACAAAAGTGACCATTAATAATCCAGACTTGTTCCTTTTTTGGCTGATTTTCATGCAGACCCATCCCTATCATAAAAGAGCTGTAAGAGGAAGCTTGTCGTTATTTATTAATTCAGACTGACTTCAGAAAGTGCTCCCCAAACCACTAGTGATGCCTTCTGACAGGCTCCTAATCTTTGCTCGCTGCT